>NC_134589.1:64752839-66085339 GCF_037038515.1 Microtus pennsylvanicus
TGAGAAAAAAATCATCTCACATTTCGAAATTAAGCACAGATTAAATGAGGCAGGAAAAGGAAAAGGCTCTGCACAGCACAGCGAGGTGCACAAACAAATCACTGGCCAAGCACCGAATTTGCCTGTTTCCCTGCGCATGCGAATGCAGTGCCAGAGTCTACAAACTGGCTAGCCAGGCAGGCGGTTTGGGTGTCCTCAGGTCATTATGCAACTACAAACATGCATTGTTCCGTCCTAGACAAAGCATGGGTGCACAGGCCTGCCCAACTCAGCCCTTCCTCTCCCTTCACTTTGGTCATGTGGTCCTTAGAGAGGCATGCTGCCTCCTGTGGAAGACTGGGCATATATCATTAGAAATCCAGGGGCTCTATGATTAAAATGAGCCTCCAACACACTTTACCTTTAGGAAAAGAAAAAAAAGTTTCATAAAGAAAGTCTATGTGTCAACTGGACAGATAAGGAGTTAAATAATAGAGTGTTTCCTGAGCACCATGGCCAGAACTTCAATGTTTTATAGAATCCACTTTTCCCCTGTTGATCTACCCTCCTCACACCTGTCCCCTTCTGCAAAACATTGCTTGGTGCTCTCCTAGGTTGTTTTGAGCGAGCCTCCTGATCAGGCTTATCAGCTTGTGTGGGGTGGAGGCACCAATGATGAATTAGAAACAAACCAATTTCTGCTCCAAGTCACAGGACAACCAGATCTAAAATAAGAAGACAAACCAGGCTTGCATGACACCTTGTAGTGCCAGGAACATGTTAGGCTGAGGCAGGAGAATTGTTTGAGTCCCAGAGACTGCAGCCAACCTGAGTAACATAGCAAACACCCTGGTGGAGAGGAAGAGCAGACAAGGGCTCTAAACTGTAAGTGGATGGATGTCAGGCCCAACACTGGAAGCCTATTTACCTGACCACTGACAGACAGACAGCACCAGCCTCTCCACTCATCCTTATGAAAATCCTATAGGTCATCTTGAAAACGCAAAGCCACATACAGAGGGGAAAGGCGTTTCTTCATGTTTTAGTGAACTTCCAGGTCTCTAACCTGGGTTACCCAGGATTCCTCCTCTTGGTCCTCCTTCTCTTCTTCCTTCTCTTTCTTTTTGCCTTTCAACCTGTTCTTTTTTACATTTTCCAAAGGCTGTATACAGAAGAAGAAGAAGAAAAAAAAAAAAACTCCCCAAATGGACCGCATGCTGGCAAGCTCCTGGTGTTATCAAATGGAGCTTGAGCATTCTGTTTCAAATTTTCCTGAATGAGAACCCTGTGGTCCACAATAGTGCTTTCAGTCTGGGGGACTCAATGTTCTCTGGGAAAGGGGGTTGGGGCCATTGGAGCACAGCAGCGTTGTCCCAACGGAATTAGCCAAAAATCAAGATTCCCTCTTCAGGCAGCGGTGCCTTGTCTAACCTTGATATGTAGAAATCAGAGTCCAATTTACAAGTATTTTTGAAATACAATTATTTGCACCCCAACCCATCAGGACACAAAGAGAATTCTACCAGGCCCCAGCAGATGGAACCCAGCTGGAACTCGGGTCCCATCAGCTGTTCTCGTCTGTCTGTGAGTCTCTCCACTTAACTACAAAGAGCGGATCAAGCTCGCATTTTCGTATCCAAGCTCAAAATCAAACTGCTTTTCCTTATTTTCTCTTACACGGGCCATATATGGTATTTTTTTCCCTTTGCTCCTATAGGCCAGAGTCTCTCTTTGCACCGGTGTCTGCAGGGGCTGGGTTCCTCCTGTCTGGAACACCCTCCTGCCTGCTGCCTCCCTATCCAACGCTTCAAAGCACTGCTTCTAGCTTCTTTCTTTGTCATGTAGAGATGTTCTCTCATCCAGCTACTCAGAACCTAGAGAAATTACTGTGCCTCCTTGAAATTTCCCATGAGCACCTGGTAAAACTGACTCGGGAAGTAGATATCAGTCAGGGCAGAGCACTTAGGACCCTGACTGCTTCACGGTGAGCACTCGATAAATACCAGTAGAGTCATCATTATCGTTAAAAAAGCGCTTGGGCTTCGGAGTCAGTCACTCTCAAAGTAAATCTAATTTGAATGTTGCCTTGACCACTCGCTGTTTAAGTGGAGTGAGTTTGCGGCGTTCTCAGCTATGAAATGAGCGGCAAGCATTGTGCATCGTCGGGCTCACAAAAATTTCTCCAACAATCAAACAAACAAACAAATAACATGCTACAACGATTCAATCAGCCGCATGCCCAAACATAAAGCATACATTGGGGCTTTAATTTGTCTTCTTTTAAAACCTCAGCTCGTCTACTGTTTTCCTTCTACCGAGACACTGTGGCGTTCTGTGGGTCTGTGATGGTTACACAATCAGAGGGCACAGCAGGCAGCAATCAGAGCAGGATCCAAAGCGTTCGCTGTCACTCCCAATCACTTCTGTGTGGGGACACTCTTCAAGCCCTGCTGCTTCGGCTCCTGTGGTTCAGAAGTATGATTTGATTAGATGCCAACATGACGCCAATACTGTCTTTTCTATTTGTTTGTTTGTTTACTTTTCTTTTACCCAGTATCACTTTGACCTTTGGGAAACTTTTGTGTTTGGGCATAAATTCTAGAGTGTTTTGTAGTTGCGTGTGAGTATGTGCGCATGCGTGCATCAGAGTGAGTGTGGCCTGCATGTCAGAGGTTAAGGCTGCATGTTTCCACCAATACCTCTTCATCTTATTTCATTTTTGACCAAGATCCCTCACTCACCCTGGAGAGTACCATCCCATCTACACCAGCCGGTCAGTGAGCCCCAGGGATCCCCCTGTCCCAACTGTTTTTGTTTAAAAACCTCATTTGTATGTCAGTCATCTAAAAATCTGAGCTGTTAACAATCAGTTCATATTTACATTTTCTCATGAAGAAAATTAATCCACTACAAAAGTTGATAAGGCAGAGGATCATATGCCCCCACTTCCAGACGCCCAGGGAGCAGACAGCTTCCCCCTTTCAAAAGGGTTTGCTGGAGTTCTCTTAGCCTGGTGCCCCTCCCATTCCTGTTCTTGCTCCTCTTAGCCTGTTGCCCGCCCCCTAATCCTGTCTGTTCCACTTTTATCTTCCCTAGACTTTGAAATCCCTACTGTAAAGACCACGCGCCTTTTGGCTAAGTTGAGTAAACAAACTGACTCAAGATGGGAAGGGAAACAAAAATTTATACGAAAGAAAATTCTCATGGTCAAAGTGTTTTTTAATTGCCCAAACGGTTTTTATGTTTTTTATATGAGAATTTACTGAGTCAAAGTGCTCTGAGGAAGGCACTTTTCTTCTAAGTCTCTGAAAGCCAACATGTTCTCCCCTTGTCCCATAGTACCCAGGAATATGGTGCGAATGACTTGGGTTTTACTGGCTAGTCTAACCATCTGCAGAGGAGGCTCACTTCTCTGTCAGCACAGCCAGCCCACTGCTGTTTAGTACAATAAGTCAGCTTAGTGTAAACATCAGGAGAGCTGACTGTAGAGACCGGCAGCTTGGACTTCGGCACTTCCCAGGACCACCGCCTTTGGAAAATAATTACATCTGGGCTCATTCAGTTTCCTGTGTGCATGTCGCTGCGTTGGTAAAAGTGTTCCTGCCATGGCCCGAGAGCGCTAGGGAGCGTTCATTGGAAGACCTAATAGCAGTTACAGGACTAGAAAGTATTGGCAGTTGAAGCAGAAGGGCTAAAGGAAACAAGCTTCGGAAGTAATAGGAATCCTCAGATACCAAGAGCTTCCCAGAGGCAATGCTTTCTGAAGTGTGTGCACAGTGTCTTAGGGTTTCTGTTTGCTTTTTCCTGTCGCTGTCATAAAGCACTCCGGCAGAAGCAGCCCAAGGGTAAGAGGGCTTATTCTGGCTCACATTTCAAGCTAGAGTCCATCGTTGTAGGGAAGTCCAATTGGTGGAGCTTGAAGCCGGTGGCCACCAGACATCTGCAGTCAGGAAGCAGAGGGACTTGATGAGTGCATGCTGGGGCTCAGCTTACCTTCTGGAGTGACACAGCCCAGGTTCCCAGCCGGGGAATGACACCACTCACAGTGGATAGGTCGTCATAAGCTTTATAAACTTCCGTGAACATAATCAAGATAACCACACTCATGCCCAGGGTTCATCGCCCAGAATACTCTAGATTCCATCATGTTGACAGTCACCACTAACTATCCCAGACAGAAGCTGAATGACACTCTCCCTTTGCAAAACACTTCTGCTACTCCCTGGGATCCTGGAAACTAAAAGAGCATTGCTTGAACAAGGAATATTCCAGCGTCACAGCTAGGCAATAACTGGAAGGCAGTCAGAACAATTTAGAAATAGGAGATATTGGAGTATTTTCTGGACCCCACCAATTTACTAGTAAGAATGTGGAATTGATGTAAGGTTTGAGGGGTCCAAAATGCAATGAGACCCAAGAATGCCTCATCTTGAGCAACTGAAGCACCCTCCCAGAAATGAGCTAATCTGTGGAATGGGTAGAATCCAAATTAAACAGAACAGGTATGGTAGGAAAGGAAGCAAAACCCTGATGACCCAGGTGAAAGTATGGGAGGAAGACATTGTTATCTGAAAGGAGAGAGAGAGAGTATGTGGGTATATGGGTGTGTGTGTGTGTTATCTTTGTCTCTGAGCATGCCATGGCTACTAAACAGCAGTGATTCTTACATCTGTGATCCAGCTCCCAGGATTCAGATCTGTATCACATTCAGAGCTGTTGGAAGGCCAATGCAGAAGAACTAACCAGAGACAAAGGAGGAAACATGAGGACCAGTTAAAACTCTAAATGAGATGAAACAACTTAGATGATGTTTATAAGGAAAAGAAAATCTATTTCGAGAATAACGGATGAACTAGCAGGTAGGGGAAAATTAAATATCATATATAACTTAGTGGGAAGACCAACCAAAAGCAAGGAAGAAAATGGGAAACAGAGAAGTCCGGCAAAGGTGTGTAAACAGGAACAAGGTGCTAGCCCTCAAAAAACAGTGAAAGACAAAAGCCAAAGACGCGTGGAGAAAACTTTCCAAAGGATAAATGTAGAACTATCTGTTGAAAAGAAATACTGTTCAGTGTGGAATTCAACAGAACAAGGAAGAAAAGGCCACATTCTTTTTTCTTTTTTTTTAAATAAATATTTTTTTAATTTATTTATTTATTAAAGATTTCTGTCTCTTCCCCGCCACCGCCTCCCATTTCCCTCTCCCTCCCCCAATTAAGTCCCCCCCCCAGCCCGAAAAGCAATCAGGGTTCCTGTCCTGTGGGAAGTCCAAGGAACCCCCACCTCCATCCAGGTCTAGTAAGTTGAGCATCCAAACTGCCTGGGCTCCCACAAAGCCAGTGCGTGCAGTAGGATCAGAAACCCATTGCCATTGTTCTTGAGTTGTCAGTAGTCCTCATTGTCCGCTATGTTCAGAGAGTCTGGTTTTATCCCAGGCTTTTCCAGACCCAGGCCAGCTGGTCTTGGTGAGTTCCCGATAGAACATCCCCATTGTCTCAGTGTGTGGGTGCACCCCTCGCGGTCCTGAGTTCCTTGCTCGTGCTCTCTCTCCTTCTGCTCCTGATTTGGATCTTGAGATTTCAGTCCTGTGCTCCAATGTGGGTCTCTGTCTCTGTCTCCTTTCATCGAAAAGGCCACATTCTTATATCTCTGCTGAACTTGAAAGAAAAATGTGCCAGGTTCAGTGAAGACCATGGCCCCAGCTGCTTGGAAGTGGAAGCAGGAAGAGGGCTTCTAGCCAGGAGTTCAAGGTCACCTGGGCAAGATAACAAAACTGGCTATATAAGAATACAGTGTTTTAAAAGGAAAATGGGATGTGACCAAATTTGTTTTCTTATTCTTTTAAAGTTTTTTTTTTAATGCTAAAATATAATGAAGTAAGATTTTCAGTTTCAAAGAAAGAAAATTTACACTATAGTGTTTTTGTGTTTTGATTTTAATATAGTCAAACTGACTCCCAAGTATAAGGATTGTCATTCTGAAGTGAGCCTGTGAGAGCTCAGGGCAGGGTCCTGGGGATACTTAGTAGATCTCAGTACTGTCACAGGGCCTGATGACCTGAGTTCTAGCCCCAGGTCTTACCTGGCAGGAGGAAAAGGGTGACTCCAGAAAAGGTAAGTCCTGAGAGCTGTCCTCTGACCTCCAGATCTATGCCATGCTGTGTGCGCCCATGTTCTCATAAAGAATGTAATTGCAAAGTTATGTTTTAGATGTATTTTGTATGGATGAATGCTCTGCCTGTATATACCTATGTGTGTGTGTGTGCACTGTGTTTGTGCAGTGCCTATGGAAGTCAGAAGAGGGCGTCTAGAGTTAAGGATGGTTGTGAGCCACTGGATCCTAGTCCTCTGCAAGGGCAGCAATGCTCTTAACTGCTGAGCCATCCCTCCAGCCCAGAATGAGTAAATGATGGGTAAAAGACCCCGAGGCCTCAGCCCCAGAGAAATAGCTATAAGCAACTAAGGAATTCTGAGAATAGGAGAAATAGTTTTACTGAGGGAAGAGCACACCAATTTATTATTCAATTCCAGTCTGGAAACATATATGTAACATTACATAGACTAAGCAGTTTGTATTTATGTAATTAGGAATATATATATGTATATATATAGATATATCTTTAATTGTTGTTCTATGCACACATACACATACACACACACGTAACCTCAATTAAAGAATAAAGAGGCCACGAATTTGAAGGAGAGCAAGTTGAGGGTGTATGTGATAAGGTTTGGAGGGTGGAAATTGTATAATTATATTATGATCTCTAAAGAAAGAGAAAAGAATTCAAAAGATATGTCTTCTGTTGAATCTTGCTGAGGAATGTACTCGAACATAAGTTATAGCGATGGGTGGATATTGACATGAGAACTAATGGTGAGCATTACACTTGTATTGTGGAGTTAATAATAAATGATGCTTATTAAGGGAGGCTATAGTATGATGTGAAATTATAGTGTTCTGAACAGTAGAAGGAGAATATATGCAGCCAGGAATAAGAGCTGAGAGTTACCTTGTTATCACCAATTAGGAATAAAAGAATCTTTCACTTAGATGCTACAAGAAAATGAGGTGAAGATAAAAATGTTATCATATAGCCTTATATTTTTTTTATTGCTGAGAAACAACAGAAAATAATCCTGATAAACAAATAGGGTCTAAGAGCATTATATAAAGCAGGGTAGGAAAGCCACAAAAGTAATGAACAACAACAACAAAAAAGGAATATACATTTCCATTAATATGTAAATTAAGAATACAGAAATGCAAATTCAATAAGTCTAGTTTTCAAATCTACATCAATGAAATGTTTATATGAAACAGCACCGCAGGAAAAACCACACTTATGTGTGCAAACTCATAGACAGACACATACACGTACACATCACTTTTTTTTATATCTAAAGAAATGAGGTTGGCCTTTTAGGGGCTGGGGAGAGGTCTCAGGGGTTAAAAGTACTTGTTTCTCTTTCAGAAGATTGGGGTTCAGTTCCCAGCACCCATGTTGAGCAGCTCACAAATGCCTGCAAATCCAGTTCTAGAAGATCTGACAACCGCTTCTGGACTCAGCAACACTTAACTTGCATAAATCCACACACAGGCACATACATATAACTTTTATAAAGAAAAAGTTCTTTTAAAAACAGCATGACAGAAAAAAGACAAATACCAATTGGATGAATACATTTAAATCATTTATCCACTAATAGGAACCGAAGCAAAACCAATGGAAAAAAATCAGAATTCTGTCTGAGTAGTTAAATAAGAGAGAGAAAGAAATGCTGTCGTCTCCAGGAAGACATCACTGAAAGAGAGGCATGGGATGGAGGAAGGAAGGAAGGGCCAGGCACATGAGCTAAAAGAAAGATGTCATGAGTGACGTGTGAAAAATCAAACAAAGGTTTCAGAGAACATGGAAGCTAGGTCAAAGGTTCTAGGTTTTGGCAAAGGCACGTCCATTATTTACATCCCTGTGCTCAGAGAGCAGCACTGACCTTGGGAAGCAGAATTCAGAATCGGTGCAAAGAGGAACTGCCATAAGCACATCCGAAGCAAGATCAAGTGAATTACAAGCTGGGATTCAGAAGACAACAGAGTCAACACAACAGTCATGGATTTATGGGCTCTAATAACAGACACCGTGTCCACTTTGGATACATATGACATGTTCGTGAACTTGACCATAGCACAGTCTACAAAATAGTCTCATGCATGTTCCAGAGACAAGGGCATGGCCCAGAAGGCATTCTTTTGCCATAGCCAAGGCAAACTCAGAAAGAAATAAAATCCACTATTAAACACCTCTTGGAGGCTGGGGAGATGGCTCAGTGAGTAAAGTAAAAGAATCTAAGTTGGATCCCTGGCACTGACATAAAAGCCTGGCAAGGTGGGACATGTCTGTAAATCCAGCATGGGATGGGGTGGACAGACAGACAGACACCTGGGTTTCTGGTCAGCCAGATTATGAGACAGAGTACCTGTCTCCAAAAATGAGAGAGTGGATAGAATGCCTTGTGTTCAGCTCAGGTTTGTTCATGCAATGCACAGAGCTGTGTGTGGCTAAACATCTATACAAATAAAATAAAAGAAATACACATACAAAAAAGAATAGACAAAATTGTTTACTGTCTTTTAAATTTAGGAAAATATGAGTAATAGTGATATAAATACAAAACCTAAGAACTGATGGTATGTAACATAAGCATCATTTAGGGAAAAATTATGTAATAATAATAAATTTAAACCCTGAAAGTAAATCAATTACGAACTCAAGATCTAGAGAAAGAAAACAATGCAAAAGAACACAGAAGGCCTTCGCAAAGCTGGGTTTAGCTAGAAAATTGGCAAAGACTAGAACCAACAAATAAGTGGGGGAGTAGCTTCCTTAAAATAACAGTAAAAGGAGGGGGCAAGCCACGGACTACCTAGATGAGACAAAAGGTAAATACACACATAGAACCGGGAAAAAGAAGTGTGGATGCTTTTTCAAAATTGAGGGCATTTAAAGCCAACAGAGACTGTTTTACATAATTTTAAGCAATTACATCCGAAGTCTTCGATGAAATGGGCATTTTTCCTCAGAGAGCAGAACTAACCCAGTTTGACTTCAGTAGACAAAGTGTAGGCGCCCTCTCCCCGCCCCAAGCACAGGAGAAGACTGGGCAAGAGCTGAGGGCAAAACGAAGAGGCTTTCACCAATCAAACATGAGCTGCTTCCATATCAGCAGAGCTAAGAACAGGAAGATAACAAAGGCAAGATGCTACAGCATCCAGCAGGCCTAAGTGCTCTGCTTGGGAGAAACTGGTCAAAGCCCATCCATAGCTTGAAAACTGGCCAACAGCAAGGAAAATTCCCCTTATTCAGGATTCTGTGAATCGTATTGTTTAGCATGTGAGAGGAGAAGGTAAATTTTTCCTTATAGCAGGAGCAGGTGAACAGTTGAATACTGTTTTGTAATCTGTAAGGAATTATGCATCACGGGGTCGGCCAGCATCAGAAAATAGAGGCAACTGGATCTTTATGTCTCTTTTCGAAATAATTTTTATGAAATCACACTGGTTAGTTATTTCACCAAAAGATCAATTCTCAATTTGATCAAATTTAGTATTTATTTTATTTGTGTGTGTGTGTGTGTGTGTGTGTGTGTGTGTGTGTGTAGTGCAGGTGTCTGTAGAGGTCATCAGAACCCCTGGAACAGGAGTTATAGACTTTTGGTTGTAAGAGGCCCAATGTAGGTGCTAGGAACTAAAATCAAGTCGCTAGATGAGCAACCAATATTCTTAACCCCTGAACCATTGCCTTAGCTCCTCCAAGTTTTAAGATCCAGATTATTTGGGAGGAAATAAAAAACCAAATCCTACAAAATGCATCAATTCTGATTCAAGGAGGCTTTACAGGATATAGTACACATCATCCGGTCTTTGATGACATCTCAAGACAGCTGTTAGCTTTGGCTTGGTAGAACAGCATAACTGTACTTTATTTTTCCAAAGCCGCTTTTTCCTGAGACCAGCACAGACATATTTACAGATGAAATGATAGATGTTTGGTACATCTTTGTTTCCAATAAGGATGAAGTAAAAGAAATAGATAAAACAAGATGGGCCATTGAAAAAGGTTAAAGCTTCATAAAGGATAGAAAGGAATTTATTACACTATTCTATATTTGGATGTATATGAAGATTTTTATCACATAAAATTGATAAAAATTTATGTGGCTAAAACCGGGACCCAGCTCTCAAAGTTGTTAGGTGATGATGTCTATTTAGACTGGAAGAAAGTGCCAGCCACCTCTGGATATCGGAGGCCACCCCATCCTTCCCTAACAAAGGCAGCATGCTCCCATGGTCCTGCATTTCTGCCTTCGGTTCTTTCTGCTCCGAGTCACACAGCTGCTGATATTGTAAAAAGGTTGCTTAGCAACATGTTAATGGGGGGAAAAACATTCCTTAAAACATTAGGGGTTTTGTATTTTGAAACATACCAGTTCAGCACTTTGTACCTCCCACAGCTTAATTTAACAAGAGGAAAAATATCAACTCTCGGAATGCAATTCCTTTTCTTCCATCTTCCTGGCTGGATTCACATTTAATAAGAGTAAGAAATGCGGTGTGGTGATGACCTGAAACCACCTACAGTCCTGTTGGTCTCTTGGTGGCTTTTGTGTAGAACATCAGTTTCATAGGACCTAGGACCTAGAGCCTAGTGAGGACAATGAAGCTAAGAAGGGATGTAAGGCAAGTACTGCCTTCATGTTCTCCCCAGTGCTGTTGTCTAAAGAGCAAAAGAGCCTGCTCTAGCTTTCAAGGGTCTAGAAGTTAGATGGGTCAAGTATTCTTTTCCAGGAACTTGTGGTACTTGACTGAATATTCCTGAAAAGTATATGTGTTTGTGTGCTACCATGTTCAAGTACATTGCTGTGTGCTGGTTCATAGACTTGTGTGTGTGTGAGTATGGGAATCAGAGGACCACCCTGGCTGTCATTCCTCAGGAGTTATCTCCCTTGTTTTCTGAAATAGGGTCTCTCACTATCCTGGAACTTGATGATTAGGCTGATTTACCTAGCCAGCAAACCTCAGAGATCCAGCTGTCTCTGCTGCCTCAGTGCTAGGGTAAAGAGTGCATTCCTAACAGCAGCCCCTTCACATGAGGTCTGGATACTGAACTCAGACTCTCAAGCTTGAGCAGCAAGGCCTTTACCAACTGAGCCCTCTCCCCAGCCCCTGAAAGTTCTTCCTCATCCCAAGAGTTATGTTTCGGAGGAAGATGCCTAAGAGCAGAGCTTCCTTGTGTGCCTTCTCTGGGAAGCTCAGGAGAAGATTCTTCTTTCCGAAGCCTGGCAAAGATGCTTGAGCTCTGCACCCTGACAGGCTCCTAGGTGCTGTTTTGATGATCTGGAGAAGCACACAGGTGAAAGGTTCTCACCAACCCAAATGAGTGGAGCAATTGCAGAAGGTGATCAAGGATCCTGACACCGCTGATGCTGTGGTCTTACACCTTGTAAAAGTTTTGTCAGTTGTTTTGCTTTAATAAAATGCTGGTTGACTAGGAGCCAGGCAGGAAGTATAGGTGGAGCAACCAAAACAGGAGAATTCTGGGAAGAGGAAAGGCTCAGTCTGCAGTCATCACCCAGATGCAGAGGAAACAAGATGAGAATGCCTCACTGTTAAAAGGGTACCAAGCCATGTGGCTGACACAGACAAGAATTATGAGTTAATGTAGGATGTAAGAGTTAATAAGAAGCCTGAACTAATAGGCCAACCAGTTTAGGATTAATGTAGACTTCTGTTTGTGTTTTTGGGACTGAATGGCTACAGGACTGGGCAGGACAGAAACCTCAGTCAGCAAGCTGACATTCAGAGGGTAGCTTCAGAGGCAGGCAGGGTTCTGGGCTTAGGCCTTGGTTCTGTGCACTCTCGTTGCAAGGCACTGGGTTTAAAGCTTCCAACTCTCACCTGCAAGAGTGAGGTGTGGGCATTTTTGAGATGACTAAATGAGATACTGTGATTGCTTCTACATAAGTGTGATCTTAGCTCAGAACCTGGGGCCGTGAATTCTGGATAAATATTAATTACTACTGGCATGGAAAGAAGCAAAAGGGTGTATATGGAGGATGTGTGCCACTGTGTGGATCCTTTTTTCTTCCAAAACCAGAGAGAAGAACTGGACAATGTGCTGAGCTGAGACTCTGCCTGTAGGCTTCTGTTAGTGCTGCAAGTCTTGTAAAATCATATAGTTTTCTGGGTGGTTCTTTGTGGGCAAGCTTGTCCATTGGAAAGGTTGAACCCAACCCCTCCAGGTCTAAGCATCTTAGTGACATGATTTGGTTTCTGGTATTACTCAGTGTTGCTGCCTGTACCAGTGGATTCCAACGAACCAACTCACAGACTGCAGTGAACAGAGAGGAGAGGAACGGTGGGTAGCAAGGAGCTTATCAGGACTGGATGAAAAGCCCAGACACACAAGATCCTGCCATGCAGGGCATCTATTTTAAAACCTGGTCCTTTTTAGCATCAGAGAGTCAGGGCTGTGATTTAATTAGTGATGGTTTACATCAGAGGCAAATGAGAGCCAGCAGGCCAGATCAAGAATGGGGAGATTAGCCATCTGGCTTGAGGACAAGCATAGGCTACCCCTACCTCTGTTGTTCCTGTTCAGGCCTTTTCCTGGGCCTCTTCTGAAGTGCAAAGCTTTCAGTCTGTCAACAAATGCACTCTGGGATCTGCAATGTTGCTTATTTTCCTTCTTTCCTTCTTTCCTTCCTTTCACATAACTTTCTTCCTCCTCCTCTGCCGCCACCTTCTTCTTCTTCTTCTTCTTCTTCTTCTTCTTCTTCTTCTTCTTCTTCTTCTTCTTCTTCTTCTTCTTCTTCTTCTCCACCTCCTCCTCTTCCTCCTCCTCCTCTTTCTTTATTTTTTTGAGACAGAGTCTCATTATGCAACATTGGTTATTTGCCTTGGAACTCACTCTGTAGACCAGGCTGGTTACAGACACACAGAGAACCACCTGCTTCTGCCTCCTCAGTGTTGGGGTTTAAGGCATGTGCCATAACAGTTGGTCTAATGTGAACCATTTTTGGATAGTATTTTCTAATCTATTACCAGTTTCTGTATGAATCATGCACAAACTTGTACATGAAACCACTTCCTCCAGGTTTCAGACCATGTTCCTCACTACCATCCTTCAATCGGTCCCTTTGCTTCTCTTCTTCTCAGCAGATACCATCAAAGAGCTGGTGGGTATCATGATCATTGCACTAAAAACATGCTTTATTTGATAACTCAATGTTCAGAAATATAGATGACACTTCCCTGAGAACCATGCTGGATCCTAAGGAGACTTTCCCTAGAGAGTAATTCTGTGGAGAGAGTATCCTAGCATTCATCTGCCATTTTTATCTAGAAATGAACTAGAGAATCAGCATGGTGATTCTGGGTCCCTAGCATCAGGGTTCCCCAAAATTATTTAATGAGACCCAAATGCTTTAGTAGAGTGTCAGTTTTAGGAGGTAATATCTTGGTCTGATTTCTGTTCCTTTCTCAAGAAGAACTCCCATGTAAAATACTTAGGAAATTGACTGAAGTATCACCTTACAGTTTCGCATCATGGTCCCCATTTCTGGAAACTTCTGGACCAGTCACAGCTGGCAGATTCTATGTCATATCCTTGTGCAACAATCACCAGTTGGAGGGAAGTAGGAGCTGCTCACCCATCCCTTTCCCCTCTGATATGATCCCCAGTACCCTTTGATGTTATCATTACTCTGTGATTTTAATTCATATGTACTGTCCTGCATACTAGAGACATCCTTGCCATGATGATTAACACGTCACATCTTGATTTATCTTGTGTAATATTTTTGAGGCAGGATCTTACTGTGTATCCGCAGCTGGACTGGAGCTCTCTATGTAGAAAAGGCTGTCCAGAGATCCATCTGTCTCTGTCTCTTAAATGCTGGAGTTAAATGTATGTGTCCCCAAGCCTGGGGACAGCATGCTTTATTTTTGTATACCTGGGAATAGCAGGCAGGACCATACTGTTAGAGAAGAGCTCACTCCTGGGTGGAGATTGTGCCCTGTAGTGGGTCTCTGCTGTGCACAACTTGCTATATTCTTCAAAATCATATTCTCATCTCTGTGCTCAAGGAAGAGGAATCAGGGGACACAAGAAACCACTTGAGGCCACATTCACCTAGGTCACTGGGAATGGGCCAGAAGTCCATTCTCGATCTGGGGAAAGCCAATCCTCTCTGCCCAGTCTCCTGCACTATGGTGGAGAGAAGCTGAAACTGGCTGATGGCAGAGTGAGGATGTGAGCTCCTATGGAGTAGGAGCTGCAAGTGTTGGACTCCTGAGGATCACAAGAGGAGGACATGTAGGCACCCCTGGAGGAGAAGATGTCCCTGAGCAGGGGCACCACCGTGGGACTTCCATAGAGACCAGGGTGTTCATTGGTCTCATCCTCTTCCCTGAAGGCAGGCAGGCTGGCTGCACCTACTTCACCAGCCTCTGTCAATCACCCCTCCATTCTCCCCGGCCATTCCCAGGCATCCTGTTATTCTGCCCTCTAGAACAGTCCTGTCTTTCTCCTTCGCTAACATCTACACTGAATCTCAACATGTGGCACCTTGACCTTCATCCATTGTAGGCACTGTTCTCTCCTCTATTTATGCTTAACTTTTAAAAAGGGATTTCATCTGAATAGTGTTATATGCTGAAAATAGCTTTGCATATTTATTTTTGCACATACATCAATCTCAATGCGTAGGTATATAACAGAATGCACCCTGCTATTTTGCGACGTGCTGGTCCTCAGCGGTACCTGACAGGCCTGGAAGCACAATAAACACACGGTAAGCGCCTATGTGAATGACTGGCGTGGCTTTGTGAATGCAGCTTTCTGCAAGCCAGCCCCATGCTGTGCATCTGCCCCCAACTTGCTGCTGAATTCCTTTCGATTTCTATGAGCCTAGATCTCTCCTGCCTTTGAGACTTGGCACTAGGCTTTCCCGTTACTTAGCGTGTTTTCTCTGGGCTTCTAAGAAGCCATAAAAAGCTTTCTCTCCTGCAGCTCCCACCCAGGGCAGTCCTTTCTGCAATCACATCTCCATCATTACAGACAGACACTTGAGCACACGCACCTATCTGTTTGGCATATACTTGCCTATATCACAGTTGCTTCTTTTTTTCAAACACTTGCCACAGTGAAAGAAAAGATAAAGACTTTAAAGCCAGGAGCTCTCAATACCCAGTCTTTCCTCTTAGCTTAAGCTGCCCCCCACTCTTAGTCACGAGTTTTGTTTTTATTTTAAAATTTTTAATTATTTACAGAAATTTACATTTAATTAATTACAATTACATTATTTTTCTTCCTTATCTTTTTTTCTTTCCAATTCCTCACATGCCCCTCTTAGGTCCTCTCAAATGTATGGCCTCTTTTACTTGATTATTTTTGTTACATATGTAAGCATAAACATATAAATGCAACGTATAAATGTTACGGGAATGAATGTGTCTCAGAACTGATAACTTGGTATGGAGTGACGAGTTTGGGGCTATCTCTCTGGGAGAGGTTAGTTCTTCCTCCTACAGCAGTCATCAATGGCCTCTAGTTCTTTGTCTGTGTTGGGGCCTTGTGAGAATTCCCCCTTCCATGCCAGTCTCTTTACCAGTATTGCCCCTGTTCAGATCTTATTTAGGCAGCGCTGTAGTGAAGATGGCTATTCTAGGTTGTCCACTTGACTACATCTGGAATTAATTGAAACCCAAATGGGAGGGGGTGTGTCTATGAAAAAGGCCCACTTTTGTATACTGGTAGCAGCAGGCAGGACCATACTGTTAGAGAAGAGCTCACTCCTGGCTGGAGACTGTGCTCGGTAGTGGGGCTCTGCTGTGCACATCTTGTTATAGTCTTCAAAATCATATTCTTCTCATCTCTGTGCTCAAGGAAGAGGAATCAGGGGACACAAGAAACCACTCGAGGCCACATTCACTTAGGTCACTGGGTGTAGGGATAAGTCCCGCCCTTTAGGGGGCGTGTTCGCCTCGGGCTAATGTTGGCCTATAAATTTGGCAAGCCTGCTCCCAGCCGTGCCTTTCTGCTTTCCTGGTCTCCGCGGGAATGGTGGTTCTGTAAGTCTATTTTGCCATTAAAGCTATATATATTTTTACAATCTGTCTGCATTCGTTTACGCCGTTACAACTGGGAAGGGGCCAGAAGTTCATTCTCGATCTGGGGAAAGCCAATCATCACTGCCCAGCCTCCTGCACTATGGTGGGGAGAAGTGGAAGTTGGCTGAGGGCAGAGTGGAGCTAGAGGATTCCATGAGAATCCTGGTCTACAGAGTGAGTTCCAAGGCATACAACCAGAGTTGCGTGGTGAGACTTTGTCTTGAGGAAATAAACGAGAGAAGGAGGCAGAGGAGAAAGAAGAAGGGGGTGTAGAAGGAATGAAGGAAAGAAGGGAGGGAAGAAGGAAGGAAGGAAGGAAGGAAGGAAGGAAGGAAGGAAGGAAGGAAGGAAGGAAGGAAGGAAGGAAGGAAGGAAGGAAGAAGGAAGGAAGAAAGGAAGGAAAGAAGGAAGGAAAATGGGCAACATTGCAGAGCTCAGAGTGCATTTGTTGACCAACTAAAAGCTTTGCCCTTCAGAAGAAGCCTAGGAAAAGGCCTGAACAGGAGTGACAGGGGTGGGGGTAGCCCATGCATGTCCTCAAGCAGATGGCTAATCTCTCCATCCTTGATCTGGCCTGCTGGTTCTCATTTGCCTCTGATTTAAACCATCACTAATTAAATCACGGCCCTGACTCTTTGTTGCTAATGTTTTAGGTGGGAAGATTTACCTTTAATCTGAGCCACACATTTTTCTGGCAGCCTATATAAAGGACATGAAAGAAGGAAGCTTTCTCTCTCTTTGATGGCTTACTTTTGTTTTTGATGGCAAGTCCATTACTTCACTGGCATTAGAGCCTACTTCTTTGGGATATCACCATATGGTGGAGACCAGCTGAGGCATCCAGCCTCATGGATTAAAGAACTACTGAATTTTTGGACCTCCTCCTGTTGGTAGACAGCCATTGATGAACTAGTTGGACCAAAACCTGTATGCGTTTCTAATAAATCTCCTTTATTTGTGTGTGTGTATATACACATATTCTATGAGTCTTTTCCTCTAGAGAACACCTATTGAGAACACATAATGTTGTAATTTCATGGCTGAAGCTTCCTTGTCATTTCGAGGAGACACAACCTCACAGCAGATGTCCTGGTCTTCTGGCTCTTACAATCTTCCCACCCCCTTGTCTGAGGTGTTCCCAGAGTTTTAGGTGCAGAAATTGTATTGTAGATGTATTCATTGGGATTGAATTATGTATTATGACTAGTTGTGATCTCCATTTTGTTGCAAAGGGAAGCTTCCTTGGTGAGAGGTGGAAGCTACATCTATCTATATTATAAATGTATAAGCATACATTTTAGAATGCATTTAGGAAGTCACGCTGTTAGAGTAAAGTGGCTATAGTAGAGTTTCCTTTAATATTCTGACCTCACTAGCTCTGGTGAGCTGGCTTGGCTTCCAATTACAGGCATTATTTCCCTCATGTTGATTGGGCCTGAAGTCCAATTAGAGAGTTATTGGTTACCACCAAGATATGAGTGCCATTATTACACCTTTAGGGCTATCTTACCATGCTGGTCATTGTTGAGGTTCATGGGTGTCATAGCAGGATGCTTGGTTGTTTCCCTCCCTGACATAGCACATTCTGGTACTATTAAAGCTAGTCCTCAGAGAGGAGGCTTTAGAATCCAGTGCATATTTTCTGAGTTATATATCCAAAATGGTGTCTTCAGCAATAAGGAATTAAAATTCAACTTCTGGAAGACAACCAAGGGCAATAGCAATAGCCTATACTGTTTGGGGAGTTTCTTGTAGTCTCCTGCCTAACAACTTAAAGGGAGATTTCTTATGATTGCTGTTGGGGCTTTTGTTAGACAGCCTATGGTTCCTATGGGGAGCATTGTAAGAAGTGCATGTGTGTATGTGTGTGTGTGTGTAGATATTCATATGTATTTCATTTATTTTTATTTAAATATGAAATAATATGATTCTTTAAGGCTTTATTAGACATCCTTAGTATTATACCTTCTTTCTACCTCTCCTTCTCACAGCCTCTTTGCATCCCCCTCTTAATACAGCTATTAACCTCCTGAAATAAGGATCGGCTTCATCTTGATACACTCAGCACCCAAGGAAATTTCTAGAAGAGTTAATTTTTGTGAATACATGTTTAGTGAGTGGATGGCGGTCATGCTGTAGTTTCTTTTATCTCTTTCCACAGACTTCATCTGGGTATGTGTACATATACAAATCAAGGTGTCTTTACATCTTTCACCACCATTGGTCCTTGGTCTGGCATGGAAAAGGAAACATGTGACAAACTAGACAAAGTAGCTAAGAGGAGCCAAGATAAGGGCACATTTTCTGTTTACTTTAACCTTGCTCTACAACACACAATGTTGCTTATGCTGTTCAAAGTGGCTCCTATTCCTGTTCCTGTTAGACATGGTTTGTTGGGCACCTACTACAACCAGGCAAAGAGCTGTGTAGTACCCCTTAATTGTATGGGCACAAGTTTAACATCAACTCCTTGGGGTTACTGCATTTACTGCTATTTTATGAAGAAACTAAGGCATAGATACGCCTGAAAGAAGGAAAATTTGAGTCAGAGATACTCTGAAATGTGAGCCCGAGTTCTAATTTCTCTATCCAAGTTAGAAGTCATTACACTGCAGGCCCCCTTGCTCCAAAAAGAAGTGGGAAAATCTTGTATGGGACCACGGAAGTCCCTCATGCAGGATCAGCCAGGGTCATGTGATTGCCACAGCCCCAAATCCTTTGAGATACATTCCTAATGCACGGTGAAGAATTCTACAAAAGCAAACATGAAGAGGCTGCACTGGAAGCCAAGGCTGCGAGTGAGCTGCTGCCCCAACATTTCTTCTGATCCAACCACTTAATTAGTGCTCGTAATTGCTCACAGTGAAATTACTCAGAGCCTTCACTGCCTACTTCTTTCCTATTGTTAGCGGTGGCGACTTGCAGCAATGCTCAGGATGTTGGCTGAATGAAAGCAGACTATGCTGTAAACTACTTTGTGCGTCAGAGAAAGTGCAATCACAGTGGGCAATTCTATCTGGATGCCTTCCTGCCCCTCTCCATTTGAGTGGCCATACCCGGTACACAGGTAAAAGTGGACAAGCTTTTGGTAGGAAGATGGGCTACCCAACTCCACATGAAGCAACCACAGCTGCAATTTTGGTTTCCTAGAAATAAGCAACAACATCCACTTCAATGTTTTAAGTGATGTGCATCTGCACACTGTATGTGCATTGGCCTGTGCAATGCATGTATGCAGGTGAAAGCCAATGGACAACTCTGTGGAGCCAATGCTCTTTCCACCCTTACATAGGCTTCAGGACCTGGATCATGTCTTCATATTTGCTGGGCAATATCACTGGCCGAATACCCTCTTTGAATGAGAGCATACTGCAGCTGTCTGTATATGTATTGCTTAGTTTAGCCCAGTGTTTTCGTCATTTTCCCGTATTGTGAGGATATAAGGAGAAAACAGCTCGTGGGTCCAGGGATGCACCTGGATAGAAAAGAATATGGGTGATGACTGATTGGCTATTTCAAAACAGCCACCAGAGAGGATTTCAAAGGTTCCCAGGACATTGAATTCTAAACACTCAAGGCCCTAGATACGCTGATTTATACGATTTACTTGTCGTGTACCTGTATGGAAGTGTTACACATTGCCCTATGAATACATACAATTGCTATGTGTCAGCTTAGAAATATTTGCAAAATTAAAAGAAAACAGGATATATTCATATTCTTGAAAAAGCATTCCAAGGCCACAACTAAGTCACAGGGGCTTTATTTTCTCAGGCACCTCGAGGATTATTTTCCATGCTGATTTCAAAAACAAACAAAAGGAGAGTGATGGTAAGGATTTCCATTCTAGAAGGGTACTCTAGGAGACACTGGATTACACTGTCCTCTGCAGCATCTCAGAACATTTCTGCCCACTGCTATGGCCACCCCAGATTCTGTGGTTACTCTTAGGTCACAAAGGGTACTCTTAGACCACAGTGTCCACCCACAGGTCACTGTGGTCATTCTCAGGAAACAGCGAACATGATTAGGTCACAGAGGGCTTTTCAGGTCACAATGGACTATGGCACTGAGAACACTATTAATTCTTCTAGATTGCAGAGGTCACTCTTAGGTGACACAGAACATGTCCACATCACAGTGAGCATTCTCAAGTCACCTTGGGTACTATATGGGTTACTGTGAAGACCCCCCCCAGGTCACAGCGGACACTCCTAGATCACAGTGTGTCACAGTGGGACACTCCAATGTCACAAAGGACACTCTTTTGTCATAGTGGATATTCTCATATCACAGTGGGTACTACATGTTACAGTAAATACTTCCAGGTCATGCTGGACACTCCTAGCTCATGCTGGTCACTCCCAGGCTATAGCGGACACTGCCAGATTACAGTAGACATTCCTATGTCAAAGTGAACACTTCCAGGTTACAGTGAACACTCTCAGGTCATGTGGGAACTGGTAGACAGAAAGTTTTGACTGGGACCCTCAGTGATACATAAGGGATAGTTTAAGAGATGGATCTCATGTTGGGAAGAACACAAAGGGACGTAGTGAAAGATGCTGAAAAATGAAGCATAAAGTGGTAGCTGTTATTATTATGGGAGAACCTGACTGTCTTTGTTCAAGCCAGAGCTGGAGGCGATCAAGGGAGACAGACAACTTCTCATGTCATTCCAAATGCACGTGGTTCGTTCTCCCAGTTTCCAACAGCAGCGGCGGCAGTAACTGACAGTTTTCTAGTTCACCGTTTTAGCTGCCCCACGGCTTATGTCATCACACCACAGTACCAGGTTTGCCCTTCTTTCAACCTTCCACATCTGAGCCCTGGTTTAGAAGCAAATTACCTTCACAAAGAACACAGCTTTCTTAGGCTCTGGATCTCACCCGAATGGGCTGTTAAGTCATTTTTCATTAAGTTCAGGCTCAGAGAGATCAAAGAGTCACCATGTGTGCCCCCCCAGAAGTTTTTTTCTGGGCTTGCCCCCTCATGAATATAAATCACTGTGTTTGTTGTGTTTCCAAAAGCCCCACTCAGCATTCACAGTAGCCTTGTTCAAAGAGATGTGGGCTCAGGCCTGCCCTCACCTCCACGGGGATGTGAGCTTCTGCGTGCCACCAAGTGAGCTCTGGAGACAATTATTTCTTCTCTTCTGTGGCTGAGGTTAAGGTCTCACCCATGGGGATAAGAAGAGGCCCCCCTAGGCAGAAGTTCCTTTCAGGCCTCCAGGATGGCTCATGGCCAAGGACATTGAACCCCTTTCTTCCTTCTAAGGCAGGTCCAGCTTTTGTGCAGCAAGACAAAAAGCAAACAATGGCCGTCCTTCCTCCCATGGCGAGGACAAGAAAGAGAAGAGCAGGAAGCCAGCTTTTGAAAACCGTGGCTGTTGAACTCCCAGCTCCTCAAGAGCCTGACTTCAACCCACTTTCTGACAACCTCAGAGATCAACTGTCCTTTTCTCCAAGACAATGTCAGCTTTCAAAGAGACCACCAAGAGGGAAAGAGAAGCCTTCCAAAGGCTCTGAAAGAATATCTAAGCTGGACGGCTCTTCTTGGTTACTGACTCCAATCTCCGTAATCTTTAAATCAGCGGTTCCCAGCCTGTGGGTCTTTCACAGGGTCACCTAAGACTTCCTGAAAACACAGATATTCATATTACGATTCCTAACAGTAGCAAAATTAAAGCTGTGAAGTAGTAACAAAAATAATTTTATGTCTGAGAGTCACAACATGAGGGACTGTGTTCAAGGGTCCCTGCATTAAGGAGGGTGAGAGCCAGCCACTGCTTTAAATGAAATGTCTAGGAAAGGAAGGAACATTAAAGCCTAAAATATACAGTCTGCTCCCAGCTTTCCTGATGGTGGTCAGAAAGAGCTGTTGAGTGAAAATAAAATTGTTGCTCACAGCAGTAAGTGACCGTCTTGATTGCATGGGTAGGCAGAAGGTAAGTGGACTAAGGGTATTTATTGAAACTTGAATATTTGACTTGGGGAGTCATGGAGATCTTGGTCAGGGTTAGGTAATGATCAGATACAATATATTAAAAATTATAAGGAAAAATAGAGTGAGACTGTGGGGCTTAGTACAGACAGAGTCTTGAGGAATAAACAATTGGCGGCTGTTTTCTGCTGGAAAATGAGCTAAGTCTTTCATTCTTGGGATGAATAGTGACAATCCCTTGTCATGTTTCATCTTGGCCACAGTTCCCTGGAATGCTGACCCCATGCTGCCTAGGACGGGGATTAGTGAGGCCAAACTGGTGTAGACAGTGACATGTGAAGTGGGCAGGCAGGAGAACCGTTTCTCAGCGGTAACTCCCCAGTTAGAACCAAGCGCTACTTCAGGATGCAGGTCCTTTACTGAGGAGATGAAATGACCGGGGCCCTCATTCTTTCCCTCATATTCTGACCCATGGATGTATTCCTTGAGACTTATGAGTAAAAACTATCCTTGAACTTCAAACAAACAAAATATATTTCCTTTTTACCGTGCATGTGTGTGTGTGTCGTATGCACATGTGTTATGTGGTGTGTGTGCTGTATATATGCATGTGTGTGCATGTGCGTGTGCGTGTGTGTGTGTGAATGCAGGCATACAGTGCCATAGTGCATGTGCAGAAGTAGAGGAAGACTTTGGAGATCAGTCCTTGCTTTCTCCCTTGTTTGTGACAAAGTCCCTTCTTCATTGCTGCATCCTCTAACCTTGCTGACCTGTGAGCATCCTAGGATCTCTGCCTCCCATCTTGCCAGAGGTTTGCTGCGATGTTAAAGTGCATCTGCAGTGTCGATCTTCATGTGGGTTTAGAATTCAAATGCAGATCTTCATGCTTGCATGGCAAGTGCTTTACTTACCCAGCCTTATTCCTAGCCTTGCTTTTGTTAAAAAACAAACAAAAATTTGGTGCTGGAGCAGTCATTGGTAGTTAAGAGCACTTGTTCTGCTGAAGGACCCAAGTTTGGTTCCCAGCACCCCTGCTGGTCAACTTCAACTATCTATATAACTCCAGTCCAGTGGATTCAACACCTTTGGCCCCCAAAGGTCCTTGTGCTCATGTTCACATACCCCAAAATGCAGGTGCACATAATTAAAAATAATAAATTGTTTAAAAAAAAAACTTCCTAAGATTTGGGGAGACAATCAACTTGAGTTTGTTTGTAGCAGAAAGTCTGTATCAGTGAGGGATCCTGGGCATCTTTGGGAGGGAGTGACATTTGAGACGAAACCCTAATATGTAGAGAATGTGGAGGGATTCTCCAGGTGGGAAGGAAAATAGTTATCAAAGAAAGAGAGTCTGGGACCTGAGGAGAAGGCAGCCAACAGGGCTGGAGGGAGGCGGCTGATGCAGAGAAGGGGTGGTCAAGGAAAGACTGCAAGACAGGCTCAGATCAGCGGAGCTGAGGCATGCCCCACCCTTGCTCACCCCAGGAAACTGTGGGGGGGCCACACGTGCATGGATGGGATGGACCCATGTTCAGATTCTCAAAGTGAGTCCGAGGTTCCTCACATGATTAATTACTGATTTTGCTCCGGGGCAAGTAGAAAACACATCCAGCTGCGGGGGCTACACAGAGCAGTAAACAATCTTTCTTTATTTTTTTTAAAAAAAAAAAAAACTTGTTTGTAAGAAAGTCCTATGGTTCCAGAATATTCTCATACTGTTCTTAGCCATTATCACGCTCCAGCATCCATTTTCAATTTCAAGCGTTGAGCTGGATGGTTTTTATGGCATCTCGGCTAAAGAGAAATGAAAGGTAAGATTTATTTTATTTCTTTGAATATAGAGAGAGCTCCTTGAAGTTTTCCGTAAATCAGAAAAGGAATCTTTTAGAGAGATTTAATTAGGCATACCATTTCCTTTCTCTAAATATACACACAGGCACTAATTAGGCATTTTGCATCATGTATACCTGCATTATCCACAGATGATGAAGAAAATTCTTAAGTGCTTTATTCGTTACTTGCATGAAGCCATTCAGGAGTCTGTGGGCAAACTCACAAAGGTGTGGAACAGATCTGGGACTTCAAGGATTCCTGGCTAGTAGAAAAGAGCAAGGCTCTCTCTCAATTCATCATAGAAAGCACTTATGCTTGGAGTATGAATTCAAGCACAGGAAGGGGTCCATATGCTGTTTTCAATGTATTCCCCTTGTTTTGTGCATCAGAAAGTGAACACAATCCTTGTAGGTGGATCCAGTGTGTGCAGGAGGGAGGGGATAGACCTGGAGAAGTTTAAATGGTGTTGGTTTTAGGACAGGGTTCCCTTTAGGATGAGTGTGCCTCTGAGGAGCACACCCAGCATCTGAGAGGTGGGATTGCTCAGCAGCTGAGGAGTGTGGGGACTTCGTGTCCTGAACAATGGCTATGGGAATTATTTTCTCCCTGTTAGGCTCAGTTTCCCAGCTTTTAATATAAAGATATCGATAGGAGCTAACCCACAGGGTATCAGCTAGGATTAAATCAGATTATATAAAGCATTTAATTCAGGACCTAACAATTTTAAAATCTTAGCAATTGTTATAGACTGATGAAGTGATATTTTGCAATCAATTCTAGAAGAAAAGGTTGCTGGCTTTCTCTCTCTCTCTCTCTCTCTCTCTCTCTCTCTCTCTCTCTCTCTGTGTGTGTGTGTGTGTGTGTGTGTGTGTGTGTGTGTGTGTGTGTGTGTGGTATATACTCCAGTAAATGAATAAGGCAAAGAAAGAGAGGTTTAATAGGATACAGGAATGTATCTTAAAGATGTAGTTTTCTCCTGGAATTTTTTTCCTGTCCCTATTGCATTCCTCAGATAAACCCTCTTTCAACCATTTCTATTTTTCTTTTCTCTGATGTGCCCCATACATCTAAATAATGTGCTGGCATAACATTTCTTGATTCATCAACTTTAGGTAATGCTTATTTTTTCACTCTATTGTATACGCATTGAGGACTTATTTATTTTGCAATCCCACCCTCAATCCTCATTTTCTTCCCTGTGTTTGATTGTCATATCAATATTTTATCTCTCTGGTCCCCATAGTTATAATTTTCCAGCATCATGTCTTTGTGAGTGTTTTGTTCTTTTAATTTTAAACACCCCCTGGAGGATCTCCTACCCCCTGCAGCTCTCGCTTCTCTCCCTCTTCCTCCCTGATTTCTTACTACCATCTCTGTGTCTTTAGAAATCATCACAGAATAATCTCCCTAAAAAAAGGAAACTCAGAGGGAGTTTTTGGCATGTGAACTGCAGAGGGTCCATCTGAATGACACTCTGTGAAGTAATTAGGTCAGAACAAAAGAAGAAGCCACAGGAGTCTAGCTGGAGTCTAGCTTTGCCTGCTCAGAGGGGAGTTGGGGGCTGAAATTGCAGCATCAGTCACAGAGAAAATGTATTCTTAGTGCTCCAGGGAGGAGTGTGACAACAAAGATTAAACATAGCAAGTAGACTGAAGAAGAGGTGATAGGTTGATAGATGACAGATGGATGAGAAGATAGAGAGATAGATGAGATAGATAATGGGTGGACAGGTAGCTGAAAGGTGGATGAACAGATAGGTATGTAGATAATGGATGGATGGATAGATGGATGCATGGATGGATGCATGGATGGATGCATGGGTAAATGGATGAAAGGGTATGTATATATATATATGAATGGATATATATATATATATATAGTAAACTGGTAACTAGATAGATAGATAGATAGATAGATAGATAGATAGATAGATAGATAGACAGACAGAAGTTAGTCAGGAAAATAAATCATGGCTGGTTGAGTAGATAGGTGAGTGAATGAGGAACAGAAAGACAGATAAGTAGAGAGAGTATAGATTAGTAAGTGGATGACTAGGTAGGTAGATAGTTGAAGGAGAGTTGAGTGGATATATAGACAGGTAGTTCTGTGGGATTCCTCTCTGTATACTGTGAATATGTTTTATTACCATTGGTTAATAAAGAAGCTGCTTTGGCCTGTGGCAGGGCAGAATACAGCTAGGCAGGGAAACTTAACTGAATGTTGAGAGAAAGAAGGCAGAGTAAAAGAGAGCCATGTAGCTGCCAAAGGAGACAGACTCCCTGGGCCTTTACCAGTAAACTTCAAGCCTTGTGGTGATACATAGATTAGTCAAAATGGGTTAATTCAAGATGTAAGAGCTAGATATATTCATGAGCTAACTGGCCAAGCAGTATTGTAATTAATATAGCTTCTTGTAATTATTTCAGGTCTGGGCAGCCGAGAAACAAACAAGCAGTCTCTGCCTACAGAATGGGGCCCAAAAATTTGGGGCTGATGCTTATCACCCACTTTGGGCATGGGTGCTTGTGTGCCCACTCAGCATTGAGAGAAAAGTAGCTGAGACTATGCCCATGGCTCAGTGCAATTCCGCTCCCTGGTCTGGGCAGACTGTGGGATTGGGTCTGCTAGGAGTATACAGGCAAAAGTGCATGGCAGATTCCCACCACCATGCACAGAGATACTTCCAGGCCACACAGTGCACTGCAAGGTAGGTTTAGCTTTTACTCAGATAAAAAGGGTTTGTATGCTACATGGTGCTACCCAGAGTTGAGGTGGTGAAGATGACTCCCACTGGCAGCCCCAGCGATGGCAATGAAGTACCTCCACCATAATGAAAGGCTGAGAGAGGCAGAGCCAGCATCCAGGGCAGCTGCAACCAAGCTGCTTACCCTTTTAAAAATGTTTCTGGTCAGAAAGCTATTACAGATAGACAATAAAGACAGATTCAGATAAAAAAAAAAAGACTTCTGAATGGGTCACAGTACTGAATAAATTTCCTTTCTTGGGAGAGAGGAAAAAGAGTATAGTCAGTTATAAACAAAAATGGTTTTAAAAAATGGAACAAAATAATTAAAGAAAAAGAGTACAGACAGTAATAGATTATTAAAGAAGTAAAGATAATAAAATAAATTATAAAAAGATAATAGAGTAAAAGAAAAATAAGCCACATAAAGATGGAAAATACACAGAGAGACTGGATTATGTATATTATTGTGTTTTCTTTGATTTTTTTTGACTGTGATGAGGTAAGTACAGAGAGACATTTCATTGTACAAGCTGCTAAGCTAAACCAATATATATACTTTAAAGTTATTTTGACTTCAAAATTTGGGTCTAAGGCTATGTTGCTTTGGAAAAGAGGTTCTGCTTTTGATTCCACAAAGGATGAGAACCTGTGGATTCCTTCCAAGCTAATATGATTTGATCAAAGAAGACCCCCTGAAGCAATGGCGCAGATGGCCCAACATTCACGACAGCTTCAGGACTGCTGGCTGAGATGGACCAACCACACAGGATACCCCATAAAAGACATGCATAACATAACAGCATCCCCAATCAGTAGGAAGTAGTTGTGAGAACAACACTCAAATTCCCTAAATGATTGTTTATAAATGTTTGTTTACACTTAAAGAGGTATATGCTACAGAGATGAATACTTTGAATTGGTATGGATCTTGGTTTATTGATACTTTTTTTGTCTTTTTAAATTTTATGTTAATTGAAAATACATTTTCTTTTATACAATATATTTTGATTATGGTTTCTCCTCCATCAACTTTTTGTTCATTTTTGCTTTTGTCATTTTTTTACTAATTTTATTGAGCTATACATTTTTCTCTACTCCCTTCCATTCCTTTCCCCTCCCCTTCAACCCTCTCCCATGGTCCCCATGCTCCCAATTTACTCAGGAAATCTTGTCTTTCTCTACTTCTCATGTAGACATTGTTGTCTAGTTTCTCTGGGACTATAAATTCTAAGCTGGGTTTCTTTGCTTTATGTCTAAAAGCTACTTATGAATGAGTACATATGATATTTGTCTTTCTAGGTCTGGGTGACCTCACTCAATATGATGTTTTCTATATCCATCAATTTTCCTGCAAATTTCAAGATGTCATTATTTCTTTCTGCTGTGTGATACTCCATTGTGTAAATGTACTGCATTTTCCTTATCCATTCTTTGGTCAAGGGGCATTTAAGTTGTTTCCAGGTTCTGGATATGACAAACAATGCTGATATGAACATAGTGGAGCACATGTCCTGGTGGTACAATTAAGCATCCTTTGGGTATTTACCCAGCAGTGGTATTGCTGGGTCTTGAGGGAGGTTGCTTTCTAATTTTCTGAGAAATCACCACACTGACATCCAAAGGGGTTGTACCAGCATGCACTCTTACCAGCAATGCAGGAGTGTTCCCTTTATCCCACAACCTCTCCAGCATAAGTTGTCATCAGTGTTTTTGATCTTGGCCATTCTTACAGGTGTAAGATGGAATCTCAGAGTTGTTTTGATTTGCATTTTTCTGATAGTTAAGGATGTTGATCATTTCCTTAAGTATCTTTCAGCCAAGCCGGGCGATGGTGGTGCACGCCTTTAATCCCAGCACTCAGGAGGCAGAGGCAGGCAGATGTCTGTGAGTTCGAGACCAGCCTGGTCTACAAGAGCTAGTTCCAGGACAGGTTCCAAAGCTACAGAGAAACCCTGTCTCGAAAAACCAAAAAAAAAAAAAAAAGTATCTTTCAGCCATTTTAGATTCCTCTGTTGAGAGTTCTCTGTTTAGGTCTGTACTCCATTTTTTTTTAATTGGATTATTTGATCTTTTGATGATCAATTTCTTGAGTTCTTTGTATATTTTGGAGATCAGCCCTCTGTCTGGTATGGTGTTAGTGAAGGTATTTTCCCATTCTGTAGACTGTTGGTTTGTCTTATTGGCCATGTCTTTGCTTTACAGAAGCTTTTCAGTTTCAGGAGGTCCCATTTATTAATTGTTTCTCTCTGTCAATGCTACTGGGTTATATTTAGGAAGTGTCTCCTGTGCCAATGTGTTCAAGTGTACTTCCACTTTCTCTTTTATGAGGTTTAGTGTGGTTGGCTTTATGTTGAGGTCTTTGATCCATTTGGACTTGAGTTTTGTGCATGGTGATAGATATGGATCTATTTTCATACTTCTATGTGTTGATATCCAGTTATGCCAGCACCAGTTTTTGAATATGCTTTCCTTTTTCCATTTTATATTTTTTTGCTTCTTTTGTCAAAAATCAGGTATTTTAGGTGTGTAAATTAATATCTGGGTCTTCAATTCTGTTCCATTGGTCCTCCAGTCTGTTTTTATGCCAGTACTATCATGTTTTCAGTACTGTATCTTTGTACTAGAGTTTGAATTCTGGGATTGTGATTCCTCCAGAAGTTTCTTTATTGTACAGGATTGTTTTTGCTATCTTGGGTTTTTTGGTTTTCCATATGAAGTTGAGTATTGGATTACCACAGAGAATTGGATAACATGTTTATGTGAACTTGGATCAGAGCCATGCAAGTAGCAAAAGAGAGCACAGCACATATTTGAATCTAGGAGCATGGGGTGGAACACAGGGTTATGAAACCATGGGTAGAACTCAGACTTGCTGGTGGAAGGGGTGATCATGTGGTCTGTATTCCCTAGCCATGAGCTGATGTCACCTCTAGTGATGGAGCCTACTGTAAAGTGTCAGAAAAGTAAAAAAGACTGCAAAGTGTCATATTGTGTCACAAAACGTTAAATGTCTTGGTTTAACAAAAGAATACAAGTGTGGCTGCCTTGAGGCTTGGCAGTAGTGATGGCTCTCTGTGTTCAGGATGCGCTGATCCTCAGTCTTCCCGATCCTGGAAAATTTTACAGATTTGTCTCTTGGGAAGATGGTTGTGAACACTTGACACACCCTTGGATTCAAGTCATGTGGGAACAAGGAGACTATAGTTTTGTCAGTAGCTTTTTTAGATAGCCCATGGTTCATCCTGTTTGTCCAGTTAAGGTTGGTGTAGGGCAAAGCTGGATTACCTGGTCTGGGCTACTTCCAAACAAGTGGTCATTGAGCTTTACCCTCTGGAAGAAACAGAATAGGAAGACAAATCAATGGGTCTTAGAACAACGGATGTCCAATACTGTATTTGTTCTTTAAAGGTTCATTTTATTTTATTTATGTCTTCTTATGCCTGTGTAAGTGCAGTGCCCACAAATGCCAGAAGAGGGTGTTGGATCCCTTGAAGCTGGAATTGCAGGTGTTTGTGGCCTTCCTCATGTGGGCGCAGAGACTTGAATGCTGGTCCTCTGACAGAGCAATACATAAATGCTCTTAATTTCTATGCTATCTCTTCAGCCCCCACTGAGATTTTTTAAAGGAGAAAGTAACCTGTACAGAAGAATGCAAAACCCTCAGGTTATCTTTTGAGACAGGCCGATCTCACCACCTATGGAGAAGTTATCATGTGCCAACTTGGGTATTGAGATTCATACTAGCCAAGAAGTTGTGACCCCATGAGCATGACAGCACAGCTCATAAAAAAATGCTGTGCTATTTCATACTTGAGAAACTGAATTCAGGCTCCACGCTCCACCCTGTCCTCCTGAAAGAATGAGCAGTAAATAAAACATAAGCCACTCTTGTGCATGCTTCAAATTTTCATGTAGCTAAAAGGCATTTTACTGTGGGTTGAAGATGAAATTCCGGGCCCAAAGCAATGCCTGTTAACAAATGGACCAGTTGCCCAGTGCCAGACGAGGAGGTGGGAAACTGGGCTCATTTGTCATTTTAAAACCAGGGAAGTGCAGGAGGTATGGGAACTCTGCTAAAGTGGAAGCTCAGGCAGAGAGAGTCACTGCTGATGCCTAGGATGCCAGCACACTTCCCTGCTGTGGGCGACTTGAGACCTGTGAGTAGTTTGATTAAGAGGTGCTCATAATCCATGTGTGTTTGAGTCATATATATTTATCTGTCAATCATTAATAGCTATCTCTGCTTATTTTTTCCTGACAACTCTTGAAAATCTCTTCTTCTGAATGTGGAAATAAAACTCTGTGTGTGTGTGTGTGTGTGTGTGTGTGTGTGTGTGTGTGTGTGTGTGTGTGTGGTGTGCATGTGTCTGTTTATCTCTGTCTGTCTGTCTCCCTGATTGTGTCTCTGTCTCTCTCTGTCTCTCTCTGTCTCTCTGTCCCTCTGTCTCTCTGTCTCTCTCTCTGTGACTTTCTCTCTCTTTCCCACTTCCTTCAATACCTTCAAAGACTACCCATGCCCACAACCCAGGTCTGACTCTGACTTTGTTCTAGACACTTTAACAAGTCTTAGAACACCTTTCTAGATTCCATAGCCCACTATTTAGGCAGAAGCTTGGAGATGCTAACTTACTTAATGCATCTAAGTTTTCCACGCTGCCTGTGACCAGAAAGAACAGATTAGCACAATAGAAACAGACTCCTGTTTCTCTGGGCCAGGAGTCTGAATGTGTTTTAGCTGGCTTTCTGTACAGGGTCTCTTACTCCATGACCCAGGGGTAGGCTGCCATGGTTTCTGAAGCTTGCAGTTATCTTCCAAGCTCATGAAATGGTTGTTGATAAAACTGAATTCTTTCCAGTTGTTGATGAGGAAGGCCCTGTGTTATCTGTGGTTGTCAACCAACAGTCGTTTGTAGCTCCGCTGGGTCTCACAATTCCATGTCAAAGGGTTCTCCTGCATGCCTTCCTCCAATGTGAATAATACATCCTGCTTCTTCAAAGCCAGCGGGAGAACTTCTCGCACCATCTACCCTTGTGGTTTAGAAGTAGGTCACCACTCAAGCAGAGAGCATTACATAGCTCTGCAGATACCAGGACAAGGAAAACAGGAGCCATCTTGGAACTCAGCCTCCCTCACTGTGGTAACAAACTACCTGTAATTTCCGTGCCATAAAACAATGGCTTATATCTGTCAGGAGTCGGCTGGGCACTCAAGCGATCTGAAAGAGAGCATTAAATCCATAGTCCATTATTGCTATGGTAAGAAAAATGAAAAACAATAAATCTTGCTTCCGTTCAAATGTCTGTGGCTAGGGCCAAGAACAATGGCTACCTCCTCCTGTAAGAGCAGAATTGTCTAGCTTGGTGTCCTAGCAGGGAGCAGAGCACAGAACACAAATGGGCACTGACTTGTCCTCTAATTAAAAGTCTGCTTTCTTCCCATGTTGTGTAGAGAGCTGACCTCTGCCCCATGCTTTGGTCCCTGGCTCACCATGTTCACAGAGCTTTCAGCCCCAGGCTTGTTACCACGCCACTCCTATGGTACAAAGCACAGCTCAGAAACCACTTTCTCAGTATTTTCTGATATGTCCCCTAAAACTTACATTTTCTACACTGGTCTGGTGGTAGACACCTGGCACCTTATCATTCAGGAACCAGAAGCTATCAATTTGAGGCCAGCCTTGCTGATGCATTGAATTCCAAGACAATCAGGACTGCGTAGTCAGAACCTGTCTCAGTCAAACGTGGAAGGAAGGTACTAGGCCAGTGCCTCATGACATAACTTGTTCTGCAAGTGTGAGGACCTGAGTTTGAATCCCCAGCCCCTATGAACCAATTAGCATGGCTATCCATCTTTGTAACACCAACATTGGGGGTAAAGCCTGGCAGATCCCAAGGGCTTACTGGCTAGCCAGCCTGGCTGAAAGGACAAGCTTCCCGTTTTATGAGAGATGCTTTCTTGGGGGATACAGTAGAAAGTGCTGGAAGACAGAGAGCTGACCTCTTTCTCTGGCCTATAAATGCCCACACACTTATATGCATGCCTCACCCACAGAAGTCAAAGGAAAGAGAAATTCAGTTTCCCTTTCAGATTTAGTATGACGTTCCTCCATAGCTCTGGTTTTATTTGTCATTATCCTTTATTTGGCTCCTGAGGTAGGGTCTGTCTTATGTCCAGAGTATCTTCTATAGACCCTGACATTTTCCCATCTCCCTTTGCTAACGACCAGAGATGGCTAACTTCCCACATATCATCGTGAACCCCTGGGTGAGAGGATTCTGTCTGACTTACAATTATTTCTTAGGCATATTCAATGCAGGGCTACGTACAGTTCAGTGTGGCTCTGAAGCAATCTGTTTCCAAGAATGTCGACATAAAGGTGGGTTAAAAAAGTCCTTGCATTATTGAAGGCCAGGAATCCTCTAACTCCCTTAATTCATCAGAGTTCTACACCCCCCCTCCCCAGGAAACTCTTCTCTGATGATAACTCAAATCCCTCTTGAAGGACTTTCTTTGTCCATGAATGAGAAAAAAAATTTGCAGCTTCTACATAAGATGCAATGGCTATGAGCAAAACAAATTCTAACAACAAATAAAAACAAATCTAGTCTATGATCACAGTTGGATGAACTTAGTGATAGGAAATTTTTATTTTAAGTACGGACTCCTTTACGCAAACAGAACCTTAGGCAGGGCACAAAATGTAAAATTGCTATGACAATAACCGAAAACACTTATTGGGGTGGGGGTGGGAGAGGTAGGTAGGTGAACCTCTTACATTCCCATCACCCACACGGTGGTTAACAACTACCTGTAACTAGTTTGAGGAGCTCTCACGCCATCTTTTGGCCTCCACCTGTATTTGGCATGTACATGGTACATATAACATACATCAAGCTAAACACTCACATAAAAGGAAATCTAAAAAAAAAAAACAAAAAGTTGCTCTGCCTGAATTGAGAATGATTTCCCAGTGCTTTGGTTACTCAAAATCTCATGATTCTTCTCCAGTAACAGGCCTCAAGATGATGTTCTCAAAACTAGAGGTTTAGTTTGACCATGGATCCAAATTTTTCGTAGTTTAGCCAAGAATATTTAAGCTAGAAACAAAAGATACGCAGATGGACAGATAGGAACCCTACTTTAATAAATGCTTTTCTACCATTCCCTCTATGGAAGACTGACTGACCTTGGGTTAGAATGAGCATTGTGTTGCCCCAGTGACTGATAGGCAAAGTCACGCTGAAACGGTCAGCTTAGGGTCTTAACAATTTCCCTTGGGTTTCCACTTCAGTTGTGTCTGTTTCTGGGCCCTAGCCGAGTCAAGGTTAAAGAAAGACTGGCTAATTTTCCAGTCTCAGGGTTTTGTGCGGTAGATCTGACAGCTGACTTCCCACTGAGATCAAAGCCAGCTGCAGTCCGAGCTCACAGCCAGCACCTCCTATGAAGGTGTGTGGCGGCCCTGTTGGCGCACCTGGAGTTCCTGGAAGACTTAGTCTCATCACACACAGGAGGAAAAGGAGCTGGCGCCCTCACTCTTGCTGGGAACTCATTTATATTTTATGTGGATCGGCTTCACTGCGCATAGAAAAAGACCAGAAAGGCTAAGTCGGTCTGACCTCCCAGGTGTGCTTGCACTCGGTAGTCCTGGGGGACTTTGCCATCATTGGTTGGTTTTCCACCAGCGTGTGGATGACTTCAATCCAACCATGGTCCCTTGGCAGCTACTGCTGCCTGTAGGAGACTGCCTTAGATGATCAGAAAAGTTACTTTCTATTGTGAGGTTAGAAAGCAAGGGGGGACATTTGCTAATAGTTGGCAAAGTCCAGAGTCTTACCGGATATCTTCTCTGACAGAGTGTGGCATTTGGAAAGGTGGCAACAGCATCTGCCCGGGTCAGTTATTTATTTACTCAATAAGTCACTGGGCTTCAGAGAGCATAAGACACTGGTTTTCATTGCATAATGGTCTGCAATGCTCTCTAATTTCACTTGTGCAAATTCAAGTCTCATTGCTGAGGAGTTCAGCCATTCTCTCTCAGTGACAATGCATATTTATCAAGGGCTCAGTCCATGCGAGCTGAATTATTCAGTAAATGAGCAAGCCCTGGACCCAGCATAGGAGGAGATGGATGAACTGTGTCCCACAGTAGGGGCAGGAATGTAAACATAGGATGAGGGATGCTAGGCAGGTAAGAATCCGGGGATCTGAGGAACTGATGTGAAAACTATAATTTACCAAAAAAAAGCCCTTTTCCCACTCGGTGTCGCCTTGACATGAGGCCTGTTGCTAGCTTCGAACGCTGTAGCCATGCAGACACAAGAAGCATTCGTACAATAAAATTATTTCTGCCTAAAGCCCAAATCACTACGTTCCTCTCAACCTGCGAAGAAGACACAAGTACAGAGTATTCTTTGGAGATATACAAACCCATGAAATGCCGTTCTCACTGGGGGAAGAAATGTTACCCACAGTCCTCCTTGAGAATGTCAAACCTATTTCTATTCTCTCTTTCCTTTTGACTGTGATTCACTCCCTGTGATCCTCTTGAAGCGTCCCCATTTTAGGATGAAATCTGTCACCAATTAGCACAGGCAAATCAATAACCCTACCGTTTAAAACTTGCTCGTGCGTGGCACGCAGGGTATCATTTTTATGGGAATTCAAGATAACCCACTGCACTGCAGTTTTTGTTGTTGCGTAATTGTCTGTAATGATCTTTAATTCTACTGTTGTGCAAATTCACATCCCAGTACTCAGAACTTGATTAATTGAACTTTAAGCTCTCAATTACAAATTAGACTAGGAAAGTTGGAAGGTAACTTACATTCTCTTCTGCAAAACATAATGAACAGGCAATGCTCAGCTCCCAATTCTATTCTGTTTGGGGAGAATGGATTTACATGTGTGAGTATCATCTTGACATTATCAAATTCATGCTCATACAGTATCAGACCTGGGCTAATTTGCTCACACAGGCAATTTGCTGTCTCCCACCCTTCTCTTCCCTTTTCTTCCTTCCTCACTCCCTCCCTTCCCCTTTCTCCTTCCCTTTCATCCTACCATCCTCCAAATGCACATGGGATCTTTACTCTGGACTAAACCTCTACTTAGACATCGAGCCTACAAGACCAAATTATACATACATTTTTAGTACTCATAGAATTTAAATATTTCAGATTTATTTATTTTATTTTATGTATATGAATGTTTTGCTTAGATGTATATGTGTACACCATGTGTGTACTTGTTGCAGGAGGGGTTCTGAAGAGGGTGTTTGATCCTCTGGAGAGATTACTGGCAGTTAAGAGCACTTGTTCTTGCAGAGGACCCAGGATCAGTTCCCAGCACTCAGGGGATCTCACACAGTTTTCTGAACCTTGGGTATCCAGAGAGTTAAAAACCAGTAAAAGAGAAAAGAATGACAGAATGAAGCAAGTAAGCACAATAGGAAAACAGTGTGGTAAAGATTGGGGGAGGGGTGTTACATAGCTCAGCAGGCCATTGAAGGAAAAGGACCAAATTCTACTATTCTAAAGAAAAAGAGAAACAAAAAGAAAAACATGGCAATGAAATGACTAGGAATGATGCTCTACTACACTTATTGATCGGTGCCTTGCTCAGCCATCATCAGAGAAATCCCCTCCTGCAGTAGATGGGAACAAATCAGAGACCACAGCCAGACATGAACAAGAGAGTGAGAGACCTTGGAATTCAGCCCCAAAGGATATGTCCCAATCAAATCCTCCTCCAACCGGACCCAAAGAACCCTGTAGAAGAGGAGGCAGAGGGTATGGAGGACACCAAGAAAAGCAGGCCCTCTAAACCAATATGATCAAAAATTGTATGAACTCTACACGCACAGGGCTGTATAGGGATCAGCACGAGGTTCTTTGGGTATTTATGATGGGTTCTAGTCCAGTGTTTTCATAGGATTTCTGAGTGTGTGAATGAGTGAGTCTCTGATTCTTTTGCCTCCTCTTGGGTTCTTTTCCTTCTGTTTATTGATTTTGCCTAAAGTCAATGTGTTAGTTTTTATCTTATTATATTTTATTTTATTGTTATCCCTCAGAAGCCTGTTTTCTAATGAGAGACAGAAAGGGCATGGATCCAGGTGGGACCTGGGAGGTGGGAAGGAAACAGAAGAAGTAGAGGGAAGGGAAAACATAGTCGTGATATATTATGTGAGGAAAAGAAAAACCATTTTCAATAAAAGGAGGAGAAACAAGAGGAGGAATCCAGCATAGTGTGTGCAGCAAAGAAAGGAGGCGGGCATGGCTGGATGGATTGGGTGGGAAAATGATAGAGGAAGGTGGAGGAAAAGACTAGGCTTGATTAACTGGGCTTTGGTGACCATTATCAGGATTCTTCATAAGGAGGCATAAGTCACAAAAGAGGATAGAAAGGATATTTATTTATTCGGTTGGTTTTTAGTTTCAACCCTATCATCATCTTTTTTCGTGTGGTAGATAAATCAATTCAACTTTCTGGATATCGATGTAGCAAGAAACATTTTTGTATCACAAACAAAGGAGTCCTTCATTTGAGGCAGTGCCTATGAAATCCGGCCTTTCCTTTTGATGTCAGTGACCATGATAACAGCAGGAAATTAGTCATACAGAGTCACTGAAGACTTTTGCCCATTTACACTTGTTTTAAAAAGGTGAATTTTTTTGAAAAAAAATTGTAGGTTTTTTTTGGGGGGGCTTGTAACATAAAAAATTCTCCTTTTTCCTTATGTTTAAAATGTCAAATCTTCCTATTTTAGTGTTATTTAATATATATCCTGTATTATTGTATCTAAAGTATAATTTTAAAAATTAAAAAAATCTAATATTGGAAACTATTGTGAGCACTTTAAGCAGAAACAGGAAGCAGTTTAAAAATCCATCTTGTGTTAAAAGTGGATGGTAGGTTTTCGGAGTGGTGAGGTTGGAGATAGTTTAGGGGTTCCAATGCTTTGGGCTGGAGATGTGACCACACATCTGCTCTACTCTACAGATGGTGAAGGCCAATAGGTGAACAGCTTCTACAGCTCAGCCCCTGGGGCTGGTACCTTCTAGAATCTAGAATATAGGCCATAACCCCATTGGGGACAAGGAGCCCAGCCCTGTTTAGAATCAAGAAGTAGCATTTCATGACTTAGTGGTACCAATTGTGCTAGCTAGCATTTTCCCTTAGTAGTCTGTAATTATCCCTAGCAAGTTTCAGCTTTAAAATTATTATAACACATAGTGAAAACTTACAGAATTCTAAAATGACCACAGGAAATAATTGAGGCTTCATTTAGTTTTGAGATGTCTATCAACTGACCTCAAACAGCGCACACTCCCATCTAAGCCATTATCAGTGCCCCCAAAGGATGGACATTTTCAGCTGCCCATTGGTTTTATCAGTAGAGCTGTTATGCTTGTTTGCCCCTCACTGTTTCCCACATTTGCCTTCTCTCTTTCAATCTCGAATGATGGCCAAACCATTCATTGGCTTATGGCTTATAACTCCTCTCTAGTGTGTGGGTGGACCAAAAGAGACCGTTTGGGAAGAGGAGAGATTAAATCAGGGGTTAGCAATAAATTATTGCTGTCATTGTTATTTTGTGGAAATTTTATATATATTCTTTTGCTTTGATACTGAGAAGTTCAAAAACTCCAATGGTTTGAATATTTGGTACATATATGCATACACACACATATATGAAGGTTAGTTCTTTCTTTTCTCTTGCACATATATTTATTTTTCCTCAGTACATTTTATTGTAATCCACTTTAAATATTTTGTTCATATCCGGTATTTTAATTTCTTCTTTGTGGAGCTACAGCTGTACCTAGGGTCTCAGACACACTGGACAAGTGCCACACCGCTGAGAAATAACCTTGCTCTTTTGGACTCTTTATTTTGACACAAGGGGTCTCACTAAGTTTCCCTGATTGGCCATGAATTCACTCTGTAGCCGAGGCAGACCCTTGCATTTTTTTACAGCAGCCTCCTGAGTGTCTGAGATCATAAACCTGCAGTACTATCCCAAGCTTCAGTAGGTATCTACTTAGATAACTGAATACATATTTCCCTTGTGTGATGTAAATATGAGCATGAGTGATTTCAGTCTCTGGAACTGAGATAGATGAAACTCCAATCCAACCCCAGTGCTAGAGATGGTATAATCCCAACTTCTCCCCGTCTTACTGTAGATGCAATCCAACAGCATACAATCCCATGTCTCACCCCTCATCATAGACAAGGTTACATTGGGCATCACCATGATGGCACAGTCTCTGCCGCCCAGCCTCCTTCCTGCTCGATGGGAGTAGGCCACACATAAGAGGTACCTAGGTGACTGCCACACTGAATGCCTAACACTCAGTGGCTTCATTTATCTCCAGTCACAGTTCTCAGTGTCCCTCGCATGGTGTGTTTTGTTGAGGGAAGCATGAGACGATGGTGTTTATTTTGCTAACAGCATTGAGGAAAAAAAATATATCTTTTTTACAATTCTTTGATCTTAAATACATCTGTATTTTGCAAGCTAAAGAGTTATCTAATTAAAAGATCCCAGGAAGTAATTAACTATAAGCTGGGTCCCCTTGGAGAGTGTGGGTGCTGACATGCTTACTCATGTTCATCTATGCATCCATCATGTGCGCGTTAGTGAGCAAAGATTTTATAGCTACTACATTTTCCCTGGTGTTCTAAGATAACATAAGAAGGTGGGTGACCTAAGGAAGTTTCGATGAATTATGAATATTGAATGTGAAATATTACTTGCTGAAATGAACAGATTTCCATTTAAACTTACATAGACAAACAAAATTATTGTGATCTATTGAGCATGTGCCACAAGACACAGGACTTAGTTTGTTTGCATTAATCACTGTGTGTCTATCTGCGGATTCAGTTATGAACATGTGTGTGAGCCCTCTCTGGCTTGCTACCCACGGAAGGACACTGTTGGGTCTTCACTGGGCTCCCATGATGACTCCTATCCTTTGTCACTGACTCCTGACTGCCGACATGTTACCACAAGCAGGTCTGTGGAGAGCCATGGTGCTCCTTCTCTGTGGATGAATGCTAAACAGAAAAGTCCTCAAGGTTTCTCTGTATTTTCTATTCCCTGCTCAGGGTCTTTCCTAAACCCGAATTCTGTGCTGTCCAGAAGTGCAGAGCTCATGAGCACACTTGTGGGGGCATGTTTGTGCCTGTATGGTATGTGTATGTTTATATATTTGTGCATGTGCCAGTATGTGTATATGTTTTTATGTGTATTTTTGTTAATGGGGATACTTGTTTAATTTCTGTTATTGTGGCAGAGTATGTGAGGCAATCCACCTTAAAAAGATAGGAAGTTTGTTTGGGGTCATGGCGTCAGAGACTTTAGGCTGTGGTCACCTGGTCTTATTGTTTTGGACGATGATGATACCATGTTGTTGTGATACAAGCATATGATTACAGTACTCTATTCACTTCAGAATGACCAGGAAGCAAAGAGAAAGACAGGAAGGGGATGAGTGCCAAAATTCTATCCAGGGCACAACACCAGTGAGCTAACTGCCTTCCACTAGGTTCCTAAAGTGTCCAACACTGCTCAGTTGCACCATGAACCAACAACCACCCTTTTAGCATGTGAACTTCTGGGAATACCTATGATCCAAACTGTGAAGTCATTCCTGGCATTCTAGCTACCATTCATGAAGCAGAGGCAGGAGAATCAAGAATTCAAGGCTAGTGACTGAAGAGGTGGCTCAGCGGTTAAGAATACTTACTGCTCTTCCAGAGGATTCAGGTTCCACTTTCAGCACCAACATGGTGACTTCCAACCACCTATAACTCCAGTTCCATGGGATACAATGCCCTCTTCCAACCTCTAAGATGATTGCATGTGCATTGCTTGGTGCATAAACATACATGCAAGCAAAGTGCCCACACACATAAAATAGAAATAAATAATAATCTTTTAAAAAAACTTAAAGAAATGATAGAGGTTATAGAGGGAGTTCAGGGCCAGCCTGAGCAACTTGGCGAGGTCCTGCTTCAGAGTAAAATCTGTAAATGGACTGGTGATGGCACTCACTGGTAAGTACTTCCCATTAAGAGTCTCTGAATTCAGCAAAGAAACAAAGGCTGCAGTAAAACTGTAAGGGAAGAAATAAAGGATTCAGAGGACATTGCTCCATCCATGTTTCTGTGAAGTTCAGACTTCCCCTGCCACAGTAGACATATGTATGACATCATACACATGAAAGAGAGGAGAAGACAACACAACAGAGGCCTTGGTGCTTGCCCATCCAAGTAGACAAAATAGTCATGATTGGCCCCAACCCAAGTTTTAACCAATCCCCAGAAAAGGGTTGAATTAGATCAGAGAAGAGGAGAGCAGAAGGGTCAAAGAGGCGGTGAAATGACGTCCCCAGGTAATGCAATGCACTTGACAAGTCCTTCCCTCCTGATGGGGATTTGTTGGAATTACAATAAAAATATGCACAAGTTATCCCCTATCTTGTTCACTTTCAAACTAGAAAAGTATTTTCCCTTGTTCTCTATTATATTACTAAGTCTCTACAAATTTTCCCTGTGAAAATTTATACCTAAACGTTGATGAAAAATTTTAAGGTTTATATTTTTTAATTATGTGTATGTATAGGTATATGCCCATGGTACAGTGCCCACAAATGTCAGAGAAAGGCATTGACTGTCCTGGACTCAAGTCAAGGACTTCTGAGTTGCTTGACGTGGATGCTGGAAATGAACTCTAGTTCTCTGCAAGAAGAGAAAGCACTCTTAACCTCCAAGCCATCTCTCTAGCCCAGAAATTTTGTAATTGTTCTCAATTAAAATATTTGAGCATTTCAGGAAACTTAATGAAGATTGAAATGTTCATCTCTTATACCTCTTGGCACTTTCCAAGTATTAGATAAAAACGCTATGTTGAAAAAAATGATACCAACAGATTTCTTTTGGAAGGATTTCGCAATTTCACAGCGACACTTGTCAAGCAAAATGGCTGAGTAAACACAAAGAAGGGTGAGCTAATCTCCTTTCCCAGTCTTGGTGCATATGGCAGGAAGATTCGCAGAGGATGCTGAGCGCTGGGCAGGGAGATTGTCATGCCCCACAGTTAACTAAAGTGTGTAGAATTCTGAGCCATCTTCAGTTCCAGCCTGTGGAAAATGCTGCCTCTGGTGTCCATGATGCAGGTTTTCTAGCATTCCACTGCAACCTGGAATTGCACTTCGGAATGCATCCTGTAGATACAGAGCTACAAGGAAAACAGTCTCTTGAAAAAGAAAAGTTTGTCTCAGGTTGCAAGTAGTAGCAAGTGGATTGATAACCCAGTCCTTCTATAGCTGTTGGGTGATGCTTTGTGACTATGTGTGGTTATGAGATGACCACCTCCCTCCAGATTTGTCTTCATCTTCCAAACTCTGTCTCTCTATCTTTCTGTCTCTTTCTCCTTTCCCACCTCTTTCTGTCTCCCTCCCTTCCTTCATTTCTTCCTCCTTTCATTTGATTTATGAGACAAAGCCTTAATGTGTAGTCCAGACTAGCCTCAAATACCCCATCCTCCTGCCACAGCCTCCTGAGTTCTGGGCTTACAGGAATGTACCACTGTAGGCAGAAACTGTTCATTCATTTCTCGGCCACATAGACCTGAATAATCACACAGAAACTATATTAATTTCAACACTGCTTGGCCAATGACTCTAGCATATTCCTAACTAACTCTTACATTTTAAATTAACCCATTTCTATCAATCTGTGTATCATCACGAGGTTGTGGCCTACCATTAAGATTCCTAAGTTACCGGTGTGTGCTTCTACTTGGGCAGCTACACAGCATCTCTCTGACTCCACCTGTTCTCTCTCTATATCTCTGTTCAGATTTCCTGCCTGGCTTTACTCTGCTAAACCCTTGGCTGAATCAGCCTTTTTCTTTTCTTTTTTTTTTTTAACTATAAACTGATTGGCCCCCTAGCTCAGGCTTCTTATTAACTCTTAGGATTTATATTATCCCACTATCTGTGCTATCCACAAGGCTCGGTACCTTTTTTCAGCAATCACATCTTGCTTCTTCTGTGGCAGGCTCACAACTGCTTTCATTAACCAATAAAAGAAATACATATACAGAAGGACTTCCCACATCATCCCACCACACACAGCTTAAAATATCTATTTCTAATGGAACTGTTCAGGCATTGTCTAATCTTCCTGCACAATACAACCTCCTAATTTTTCAAGTGAGAGCTGGACATTAAGATTTTTGTCTCTTTGTCTTTTGTATTGCAGGAAGGCAACTGAAAAGACATAGTGGTCAGAGGTGAGATGGAAAAAAATCACAATATTCCTTAGAATGCTCAACTCCAAAGCAAACCAGCATCAAACTTCAAGCTCAGAGCCACTAAGGCATAGGCATGTGAACACAGCTCCACACAAGCACTGAGCGTCTTATTGATTTCATTAATTGTCCCTTCAACTGTCTCAGGGTTAGAGAGATTAGAGAGATGGTTGGGAAGTTAAGAGTTCATCCTGCTCTTGCTGAAGACCTAAGTTCAGTTCTCAGCACCCGTACCAGGCAACTCACAGCCACTGTAACTCTAGCCCCAGAGGGACCTGATACTTTCGGCCTCTACAGGCATTGTTGCTTCAGTATACCTTATCTTTCTCCAACTACACATAATTTTAAAATAAATCTCTTTTAAAAGCCAAATTTAGCTGCCTCAAGGTCTATAAAATTATTGGATGATTTGCTGCTGTGATATTATTTTGTACTAACTCCATAGTTATCTTTATAGATTTTTTGACACCCTCTATGGCGAATATTTGTAAAATTTTGCAAGCAGAATCCATTCTTCCTTCCTCTAGGACAGAAAATATGCCTGTCTTTTAGGGAGCCAAACTACTTCACACAAGTCCATATGACTGGAGCAGGGTTGAGTCCACCTTGTCAGGTCCCATAGGCCATGCTCAAAGTTTCTGAGCCCATGGCTTTTACCTGCGTTCATCTGTTTCACATAGACAGACATATGATCTATTTTGAGCCAGCAGGTGGGACATATGAAAACCTCTGAGCCTATGTGGGAGGGGAAGGTCCTTAGTGCTTGGAAATACTGGGTTGAGCAGTTGCTTTTCTCACTGCTGTGACCAGACATAAAGCAAAATGACAGTTAAGGATGGAGGATCTGTTTCAGCTCACAGCATTAAAGCAGAGTCCACTGTGGTCAGTAGGAGCTGAGACAGCTCTCACACTACACCCACAGTTGGGACACAGAGAGAGATGGATACTGGTGCTCAGCTCATCTTTTTGTTTTGTGCACTCAAGGACCCAACCATGGGATGGTGTGGCCCACATTCGGAATGGCTTTTCCCATTTCACTCAACCCTAATCTCTATAATCCTACATAGGCATGCCCTGAGCCTTGAGGCCTTGGTGATCCTGGATCCTCTCAAGTTGACAATCTACGTTAACCATTGCACTAAAGGACCCTGAATGGATAGAAACTTCTGGAAAGTGGAGCCAACATAGTGGGCGGTGGCCAAGAACAGTGTGAAGAGAAGGGCTCAACCCCAAAGATAGAGATTTTTTAAATTTCTGGACCCTGTTATGTCCGACTCCTGCCTGTTCTTACTCCCCACCCATGTTAGCCACCCTTTCTCTGCTTGTGTATCTCTGTCTGATTCAATATTCTGTGCTGGTGGCCACGTCAGAGGAGCAGCAGGTAGCAATTGACTTTAGGGGATCAGTACTCAGGGCTTCAGCCCCAAAATGTCTCCTGCTTGCTATTGTTGTGTCTTTGCGTGTTTGCTGCTGCCATTGTTCCCTGGTATCTGGCATGGTGTGACTGGCCATGGTGAGATCCCACTACTTTTAATACAGTGTGATTATCTCATGAAAATATCCTGTCCTACTGGACGTTTCTGCCTGTGGATTAATACGTAAATGATTTCCTCTTAAGCTGTACAGTTTAAAGTGTTGCCATCCGCCCTTGATAAAACAGGGGCTGCAGAAGAAAGAAAACAAGAACAAGAATATGTCACCCAACCAGTTTCTCTTGAGGAGCTGTATAGACTGTGGCTTAGGTTAATGATAAAGAAAAACTGAGCTAAGTTAGCTCAGGGTCTTTTAATTTTAATATTGGGAGATGTGTTCACGGGTTTCTGTGTGCATCATAGCTGAAACAGAGCTTTAAAAATGATTTAAGGTTAGGTTAAGATACTTTTGTTAATGGCTCTGAGGTTAAAAAAAAATCTTGAAAAACAATTTAAAGGCATACTTTTAATAGAGGGGCGAAGGGCTCTTTGAGGTCAGGGAGCAGGAAAAATGGTAACCTGGCTATTGCTGGCTGTCATGGCTTTCTTGCTAGGATGGGTTGGTGACCAAAGGCAGTGATTAATTAATTCCTTGTACTCATGTCTGCCCTCATCTTCCTGATATATAAAACTGTTGATGAATGCATCTGCACCCTGAGGATTTGAAGTAGAGATGACCGATTTCTCTTTCATATATAAAAGTTTAGATCTGTGATTCTTTTAAGATCTCTTGCAAGATTACCTTTTGAGATAAGTAATAAAATGATTGGCCCTTTTTTTGTGACTGCAAAATGCAGCTGGCCAGAAAAAGAACTATCTGAGAAAAACTCCTTACTTGCTTACACTCTGTTAGTCTATAGCAGTTGCTTGGGTATGAATGTATGTGGGTTCTTGGGACAGCTTGTTTTTCACCTGTAATATAAAAATATTTAATCATGTAAGGGAAATGGAAAATGTGCTGTTTCTTAATTGTATTCATTGTACTCATTCAACTGAAAAAATAGAATATAACACATTGCAATTTTTATATTGCTTGAAAGATTTTGCTGGGGTGTATAAGTTGTCAGGGAAAAGAATAAAGAGAGAAGAGAAGGAAGACACCAGAAAAGATGTCAAAGGGAAAAGTTAGAAGGAAGACATCAAGATAGAGACAGAAGGGAAACATCTAGATAGGAGGAAAGAAAAAAAACAGAGAGAAGATGACAGAGAGGTGCTAAAGGTGTGTGTGTTTGGTGTGTGTATGCTTGTGTGTGTGTGGTGTGTGTTTATGTGGTGTGTGTGTGTGGTGTGTATGTGTGGTGTGTGTGTTTGTGTGGTGTGTATGTTTTCCTTTTTGCTGGCCCCAGAGACTTTTGTCCCCTTTTGCCTGCCCCAGACAGTTAAGTTTTACTCCCTCAGATAGAAAAGTCAAGTTGAGTATTTAGTTCACTGACTCTGCCTCCCACTTCTCCGTCCCTGAGCTGCTGAAGGCTGGTTCTCAGGGAAGCTGTAATTCTGTCCCCTGCTACTTTCAATACTCCAATTAGTGCTGTGGGGAGGAACATTCTCATCCCATGTAGACAGTTTTCTTCCTCAGAGAAATGTGTGCCTGTCAGTGAGTCTGAGTACCCGTCATACCAGTATGGAAGTTTTTCTGTCTGGCAAGCGGCTTTGCACACGTGGTCAGACACGCGTCTCTAAGTTGATAGGGAAGAAGTGATACATCGTGCCTTCTTTCTCAGTGGAGTAGGTAGGTGTTCAGAAGCCAGAGCTCTTATTCTGACCTTATTAACAGTTTTGCCTGGGGTCTTGTTCAAGTAGCTTGGGTTTCCTGATCCTTGCCGCATTCATTTCTAAAACTGAGTTCACAGCATCTAATATGTCAAGCCGCCCATTATGAAGGTTTAGATCACACCCCATACATCATGGCTGCCCTAGTTACATTCTGCTGCTGTGAGAAATAACACCATCAAGAACAAGGGAAGGGTGTATTAGGCTTATACTTTCAGGTTACAGTTGATCATAGGGAAGTCTGGGCAGAAATCAAGGATGAACTTGAAGCAGAAATCATGGAGGATGCTGCTTGTTAGCTCATCCCATGACTCAGCTCAGCTAGGCTTCTTGTCCAGTCAAGTACCCCCTGCCCAGGGAATGGTGCCACCCGCATCAATTTAAAAGCCAGAAGCCACATCCACAGGCCAATTCAATCTGGGAAGTCCCACAGTCAGATGCCTCTAAGCAGTGATCACTTGACAGTTGAAACTAATTAGAACAATGGGCCTATGCAAAGCTACAAAACCCACGACAATTCTCATTGTTTGGAATGGGATTCATCCAGCAACCGGCTTACTGGGCATATCTGAGTGGTCACCTGTTTTTAACCATTACACTTGACTGGACTAATTTAATATGCACACTGCTCCTAGATGCTTTTGTGCTAGATTTAAGACTTTGCCCAGAAACCATGGTCTGGAGAGATTAAATACTCCAGTGTAAACGTTACGATCTTCAGTCTGGAAGGAGAATGTGACTTTCAGTAACACTAAGGGGGAAAGTTCTCATCCCTAATCAGCCTCTGGAGAGATGAACCGGCATTCACTCTGCTCATCTCCACCCATCTCTACCGGACTGCAATACCATCCACACCATAGAACTGAGTAGTAGCTAGGAGAAATGGAAACGGGGAGTGGTTAAAACATATTCCTCTAAGTGTGCATCATGCACAGCTGTTGGAATAAAATTTGGTTATAATTTTGTTGGAACAAAGGCATTGTGACTTTCAAGATGAGTGCTTCAAACATCTATGCGGAAATGTCCCCAAACACAATTATCTCAAGAAGAATAGCTTCCGCCTCGTCAGCTTGCATCCCTCAGACCAGCTGCTTTCGCGTGGCTGGAGTAGCTGGGTCTGTTGCTTGGAAGCTCGTCCTCTGGGCTTTGCCGAGGGAGGGATTGAATGATATGCTTTGTCCTTTAGAGTGAGTCACTGCCATCTGCAGACATTCATCCACTGTATGGAAAGTTCTACTGTGGATCCGCTGTGGATCTGTTCCTGGCCGTGGAGTTAAGATGTGTGTATGTGCATGCGTGTGCAGGGACATGTGCATCTGTCTGTGAGTGGATGGCACATGTGGGGAGAGGCCAGAGGGTAACATTGAGAATCATTCTTCAGTAACTCTCTACCTTGTTTTGGAGATAAGATCTTTAGCTGAGATTTGGGGTTTCACAATTAGGTTAAGTTGACTGGCTGGAAAGCCCCAGGGATACTCCTGTACATGTCAGTGTGGGGATTACCAGCATATGCCATCATACCAGGCTGTTTTTATATGGGCACTGGCTATCAAACCCAGGCTTTCATAGTTGCATGGCTAGCATTTTGCTAGCAGATCCACCTTCCTGACCCGAGTGAAGAATTCTGCTGAACCTGTGTGATTCCTTGTGATCCCTGACCCCACACTTTCAAATCCTATTGGAAAGTATTGTTTTCTTTTGTTCTTATTCAGTTCCAGGGGCCCTTACAGAGTACCTGTTCCCCCATCATTAGCAGTGAAGAGCACATTTCCTGGATGGGGAGTTACAATTCAATCCCCAATCAGAGATCTATAGGAGACTCCCTCTGATGCCAGGAGGTGGTACACTCACGGTCATAGACCCTGCCTTCGCCACTGGTCACCCAATAGTCCTTTAGATGGCAGAGGGCTCTCCTGGGTCATTCTCATCTCCAGACTGGAAAGTCTTCAGGTCCTCTGGATATACATTTCAGAATTTTTATTAAATCAGTATTTCCTTAAATATTAACCCATGGTATTTGCATTCTAAACTATGCTAAGTGTATGTAAAAGTTGACATTTGTAGCAGAAGACCCGTGGGGCTGAGAGTCATTTGTTTTCCCCTAAACATTATAAGAATAGTTCATACTAATTCTTTATTGAGACAAGTCCTAATTTTAAGAAACCCATCTTATTATTCATATTAACCCTGAAAATCGGGGCCAGTTTCTAGCTTAAAAATGGAATTGAGGGACAAAAGAAGTTACAGTTTCTAGAAATTTCTAATTAATGAAATGTCAGATAACATATCTTTCGGCTGCCTTTAGGGTTAACCTGAAAGTGCTTTGCATTGCTTTGTAAATGACCCCTTGTGGTAACACACGAACTCATTGTACGTGAGGTCATTCCTGCAAGCATAAAGGATACACATTCTCAATACACCAAGGAATTCCTGAAATCCCTCTAATCTCAGCCTTTGCTTTATTTAAAATAATTTATTGATTTTTAAAATAGCACACATCTTTAGAATCTCTGTATCCAGGGACAGATCAAACAGCCCCTTTGTTCTCACCCTGTCTGCCAGGAGTTCCTCTGCTGCTGCTCAAATTCTGTTCAATAAGATCAGAGCAGAATCACCTGTCTCAAAGGTGCTCAAACTCACCAGTGATGGATGCACAGAGCTTCTAACGTGGCTAGCCTCACCTGCCTGACGGTCACTAAGAGTGACGCATTGGCCATCACTATTGATCATCCCTTCCACCTGGGGTTACCTTGACCATGACCACAGTCATTTCTCCAAGAGCCATCTAGGATGGGATTTCAGGTTCCTAGCTCCATCATAGCACTTAGCTGTTTGGTACAGCATGTGCTTTCTCCCCAGTGAGCTTAATTGGGCAGAACCAACTAGTTGGAGTCAGATGACCAAGACCAGTTAGAGATATTCTTGGGGTCAGATATGTAGGGCCCATTGGCACAGCGCTTGGTGCCTTGTGGAAACACATGCTGGTGGGTTTTTCTTTTGTTTGTTTGTTTGGGGGGGGGCACACAAGATTCTTGCATCTGGGAGACTATGAGATTATGTAGCCCTGTGTGAGCTTATCACACTGTCGTCTTTGGCTCTGTCACCAAGTGATTAGCTTCTCACTCATTATCCACCGGCCCTCAAGCAGATGGCCCAAGACACTAAGTAGAAGCACAGCCTCAGAAATCACTTTGGCCTTAGTCAATAGCTCTCCCAAATACAATGAAATAAACAAACTCCATCACTTGCTGGAGGCGCATCAAGGCCCATTGGCGGACATGCCTGTGAGACGACTGATGTTGTCAAGGACTCTGACTGAAAGAAATAAACGCACAATTTGCTCAAAAATAGTATTTGGTGGGCTTGAATTCTTTGCATTTTATTGAGGTTTGTTTTGGGCCAACAGTTTCATCCATGCTGGTGCATATATGTGCATTGCAGAAGGCAAGCATGCACAGCTAATGTTGAGTGGAGCTGCATGAATCATTGCGTAAGATGGTACTGCACAGATCCTTATTTGTCTCAGCAGAAGTGATGACAGGCCAAAGCAATGATTCTACCCAATAAACCCAACCCAGTGAACCAGTGAGGTCGTTAGGGTTACTTACAGGAGCATGGGTGATTCAAAGAAGTTACATCACTAAAAATCCCACCTCCAAGTGGATGCTCACCAGAGCAGCAAATGTTGCTAACTGCTGAGCCATCTCTCTGGCCCAGAAGCTTCTATTTTGACTGATTTTCGGTCTCGCTCGTCTATCTACTTAGAGAAGAATAGAAATATGTCCAACTGTAATTATATCTTGTCTGTTTGTCTTAAGACTCAGTTTAGTTTGTCATGTCTTATTTTATTTATTTTTCAATTTAAAGCAGGGTCTCATGTGTATTAGGCTGGCCTTGAATTTTCTATGTAACCATGAAGGTGACCTAAATTTCTGATCTTTCTATTCAAGATCACACCTGGGTTTTGTGGTGTTGGGGATAGAATACGGAACTTTATATATACTTGGAAAACATTCTAGCAACCAGACTGCAATCCCAGTGTGTGTCATTTAGCTGATGAATACTGCAATCCTGTTGCCAGTTGTTGTGGTTTGAAAGAGGAATGTCACCCAATAGGCTCCTCTATTTGAACACCCCATTTGGACTTTGTTTGGAGAGGTTATGGGACCTGCAGGAGGTACAGCCTTGCTGGAGGAAATCCAGCGCTGGGGTCAGGCTTTGGGGGCTTAGAGTCTCATTCTACTTCTTGCACATTCTCTCTCTACTTCCTGTGAATGGTTAAAACGTGATCTCTCAGCTTCCTGCTTCTGTCTGCCCCACCATTGTGGATTGCTACCCCTCTGGAATGGCAAGTCAAAATAATTACTCCTTAAGTTTCTTTTGTTCATGGTATTTTATCACAGTGGAAAGCTAATACACTAGAACATAGATGTTCAAGATTGTTGTATATCTTTGAAAGATCATAAAATTGCATTTCTTTTACTCAGAAATTCCCCCAGTTGTTGTCCAGTTACGGGATAATCTCCCTTTGAGATCAAGCAGTAGTTCATTCCAGCTTTCTCTTCATATACATTTAGTACCCTTTTCCTTTCGATGTCATTTGAAAGCATTTCAGGAGTGGCTTTGGTGTTTCTTTGGATCTGAACATTTTCTTGAAGTTGATGACACTTAGTATTTCTTTACTGCTGATAGAGTCAAGATTAAGGATCCTGCCTTGCTTTGTTTGTTTCCTAGTAACTAACGTGTCCTTTCTTCCTTTTCCCCTTTCTTATGCTTTCTTTTGGATTGACTAAATCTGATTCATTTCTTTTTCCTTATAGACTTATTTGTCATAAGTCATATTGATTTCATTATTGAAGGGCTTGTACTCTGTAATTGAATGGTCTAGAGATTAATAACAGCAAGATTATGTGGAAGGGAGTATCAACTTTTACTTCCCTACAAAACCGGTTACTCAGTGCTCTACCAACAAATTTAGATCAGGGAAGTCTCAAGAACCCAGTTACAAATCTATAGTAATGCAATGATATAGATAATATAGATATATCTGTATCTATATACTATATTATTTATCTATATGTGATACATATAGAGCATATACACACAGAAAAGATCCCATAGCAGACTGCTATTTCTCGGGTATCTGAAGATGGCTAGAAGAAGGAAACACATGGGTGAAGTGGGGACTTTATCATGCAATGAGCAACACCATGATCCCTCATGGCCCTTTCAGCAAAGTTCCCCAGCAACTTTTGCCACTGAGAACCTCAATGCCAGTGGTTTAATAGTTGTTGGAAACATCAATAGTTCACTCTTAACAATGAATACATCACTTATAAGAAAAGTAAATGAGAAAACATTGGTTTTAAAAAGCATTTGAAAACTACTGGGACAACCAGAAATCTAGGTCTTTCCATCCTATGACAGTATATCACACATTGTCCTCAAGCCCATGCGGATCTTTCTAAAAGAATAACTACATGCCAGGTGAGAAAGAAAACACCCAGGCAAAACCTAGAAATTGAAATATGCTAAATATTCCTTTTGACCACAATTGTATGAAATTTGAAATCAATAACAAGAGGAAAATTCACAAATGTGTGAAAATTTTGACACATTCATGAGTAATTAATTAGACAAATCAAAAGCAAATTTTTGTGTTTAGTGTTTCAACCTAAATTTATGTTTGAACTGACACATAATATATACGTTTATATATAATATTATATATTATGATAAAGTGATCAATGTATACACATATTACATAATATCTAAATCAGGTTTAACATATGTATCTCCTCTATCATTTGTAATTCGTGAAAATTTAAAAATTTCTTTTATGCTTTTGAAATACTCAGTACAGTAACTTCCTCTTTTAGGGCTTTGACTGTGAAATGTCCCCAGAGGACCATGTGTTGCCCACATGGCCCTGGCTAGTTGCACTACTCAGGGACATGGTGGGAACTTTGGAGTTTGGAATAGAACTGTAGGTAATGGGATACTGAGCTATGCCTGGAGCTCAGCGCCCCTACCTGTCTCTGCTTTCTGACCACGATTAGCGAACAACCTCTGCCACCCACTTCCACTGCCGCCATGTCTTTGCCTCCTCACAGATCCAAATTTTTATCTGAAGATGGTGGACTCAAACCTCCGAAACTGTGAGATAAAATAAAATATAATTTTCTTCTTCAGTTAGTGGTGCCAGCATTTTATCACAACAATGCAAACCTCCCTGATACACCATCTCTAGTCACACCCACTGTTCGTAACCGTACCAGAACTACTTGCTCATCTGTGATTATAACTGAGTCCGAATCCTTTCCTTCATACCCTCGCTAGCATCTCTTATCTTTAGTCTTTTTGATCATAGCCTGTTCTACAGGGGTTAAGAAATATCCCATTGTGGTTTTATTTTTTTTTTTTTGCACATCTCTGATGAAAGATTACCTTGAGTAAATTTGTCAAAAAGTTTATTTTTATTTATGTGTGTGTGTTTGTATTTTAGTGTAAGCCATATATGCATGTGTAAATATGTGTGTGTTTGTCAGTCTGTGGATGCCACAAGATGGCATCAGAGCCCCTGGAGCTGGAGTTAACAGTGGTTACACACTATCTGGTGGGGTACTGAGAAAGCGCTCTTACCCACAGAGTCACCTCTCCAGCCCCCTGCATTGTTTGCACACCCCCATCTCCGTTGAGAAACCTCTATTTAGGTCTCTTGGCCATTTTCTCATCCAGCTATTTGATGCTTGCCCTGCTGTCTCTTGGAATCTAGTCATGCATTTAGGATGCCACCTCCTCACGGATGTATAATTTCCATTTCCTCCCACTCTGTAAGTTTCCTTTTCACTGTGCTTATTGCTTCCTCTGTTGTATGTGAGATCTTAGTTTCATGGAATCATATTATTCTATTTTTGCTTTTCTTTTCATAAGTTTCCTCAACAGTACCCCCACCCAACCCAGTGTCATAAAGCTGTATCTGTTTTCTTCTAGTTACAGTCAAGTTTTAATCTGTTAAGGTGATGTATGTAATTGGTTCTTGTCTGTGTGTGGGTAAAAGATCTTTTCTGCATGTGGATATTCAATTTTATCAGGAATATTGGTTGAAAAAAATGGTAATTTCTTCAATTTACATTCTTAACACCTTTTTTTGGAAAATCAGTTGGTTACTGATATGTGGGTTTAATTCAGGGCTGTCTGTTCAGCTCCCCAACTCTATTGGCGTATGTGTCTATTTTTATTTCGATAATATGTTTTTTCTCCTGTGAATTTTTTCTTTTTAAAATCATTTTCTCTGGAAATTCTGTACATGTCAGCAATGAAACAGGATCAGATCTACCCCTATGTTATCCCTTATTTACTCCTCATTCCTCTTGATACCTCTGTCCCCATGATCATATCCACCCCCACGTTATCCCTTACTCTCCTCCTACATCCTTCTCGGTACTTCCCCTCCCAATGACTATATCCATGCCCTGTTATCCCTTCCCTTTTTCTACATCCTTCTCGACACCTCCCTTCCCAAAGATCATATCCATGCCATGTTATTCCTTATCTACTCCTAAATCTCTCTCAACACCTCCCTTTCCCAACTTTGTCTTTTTTTTTTCAGCAATCAGATGCTATATCTTTCTTTGTCTTTTTTTTCTCAAGTGACTTTGGCAGTTTTCTTTTGAGTTTGTTATAAGGGTAGTTCCAGGCCATTTAGAATTGATTACTCCAGTTGGTTTTTGTTGTGGTTGTTGTGGTGGATAGAGCTCCGTGATTATAGAGCACCTGTTGCTCTTCTCCAGGATCAAAGTTCAGTTCTCAGCATCCAGGTTGGTGGCTCACAACTGCCTCTAATTCTAGTGTCTAGAGTCCTTTTCTGGACTCTATGGCCACCTGTGTGTGCATGTGCACACATACACAGACAAACACAATTTAACCAAAATAATTTAAAATAATCAAAATAATGTCAACTGTTGTATGAGAAGGACCATACTGAATGCATGGATCTTCTGGTCCAGAGCACAGATAATTTCATAAACGTAGTTATTTTTTCCCTTTTACTCACTGGTCTTTCACTTCCTTGGTTAAACTTGTGAGTCTTTTCTAGTGGCTTTTCTGGATACAGTTTTCTCTTGTGACTTTTTTGCTTTTCAGAATTTTTTATTATTTTTTTAAACAGAATTTCCTTTTATTTAGTGAATTAACTTTAAAGTTCTTATGGCCTGTTCCCTTCATTTTTATTTATTTCTAATCTTTAATAGATGTTAGTTCTATACTCCTAAATTTGATATGGTATTTGTTTGCAAATATTTCCTTTTACATGTATCATACAGTCAAAAAATGCTAAATTCATTAATTCCTGGATTATGGAGTAACCAGACATTCAGTTAAACTCTTTTCTAGATATGTTTGCAATGCTGTTTATGAATAATGATAACCTTTGGATTGGTAGACTAAGCTGAAGGCTCTCCCTAATGTGTGCCATTTGCATCCGGTCAAGTGAAGGCTGAGAAGAGCGGAAAAGCTGAGTTTGAGGGAGCAGATGCTTCCTGACAGATTGGTCCAGGGGGTCTGTCTACCAGCATCAGATTGTGCCCACAGCTATAGTTCTTCTGGATCACCAGCTTCCTGGCTGTAAAATTTGAGTTTCTCAGCCCCCCCCACAAAAGGTTCAACTCTTTACGACAAATTTCTGAGTTCTATTTATTTGTATAACTTCAACTATTATCACAATTAACCTATTTGGTCTTTGTAAAGCATATTAGTAAAAGTCTTATAATCCTGATTTCAAGGCAAAGTAAAGAGTAGACTGAGAGAGGAACATGCTCGGGCACACAGGGATGGGAGCCAGTGTGCAAACATCTTTCTCAGAATACCATTACTGCTTTTATAACTAATTCAGCCCCCAGTGCTGTTGCAGGTATCTCAACAATGAGATGAAAGAGCTGCACTGTAAGGTGTTGAGACATCTTTGCTTTGCACACAAGTACATTTTTATGCTATAAAAACCAATTCTAAGGAATACTTAGGACCACGTAAGAGTGTGGCTCCTGCCTGTTCTGGGAATCTGGAAACGATGCTTGAGGACATCCTGTTTTAGCAAGAACTAAACATTCATAGGTCATGGCAACAGAATAACTGAAGACTGCAGAAAAGGCTCTGTGCGCGCGCACTCCCAAACACATACACACGCGCGCGCACACACACATACGCACACACACACACACATACACACTTCATTCTCTCCTGACCTGTGAAATGTTTGCCAAGAAGTCTACTGTCAGGGGAGCTGAAACCCCTTTCTGTGTTATTTGTTGTCCTTCACCCGTCAGCAACCTTAAGCCCCTTCCTTTTTTCCTTTATCTGTGAGATCACTTGGTTGGGTCAAATCTGACCAGTGATTCAGAAATCCTCTATGTGCCTAAGCATTTTTGTCTTTCTCTGGGTTTGGGGATTTCCATCAAGGGTATTTCCCCGGGGGGGGGGGGGGGTAGGTTATAATATTTCTAGATCTTAGGAATTCTAAAGCCCCTCTCAAAATTGAATAGCCTGAACTCTTGCTCTCTAAATATTGTCTGAAAGATTTAAAATTCCCTCTTTATTTTTTACATTAGTATCCCCAATTTTCAGTTCCTGCTTTTGATGAATATAGCCCACTATCCATGCCTTCCTTCCATTGCAATTTTTCCCATATGAATGTAGAGAGATGAGAGAGATCAATTATACAAGTACTTCTTTTCTTTCTTTTTTTAATTGATTTTTTATTGAGCTCTACATTCTTTTCTGCCTCCCATTGCATTTTAAAACGTATATTAGTTCTCTGAGAATTTCATACAATATTTACCAATTGCATCTACCCCCAACTTCTTCCAGATCCATGCCTTCTTCCTTACCCATGCAACTTAGTATCCCCTCATTTTTTCAAGCCTTCAAGTCCAATCTGTGCCATTCAAATCTTATACCATGCCCATATCTAGAATGGGACCGATTTACTAGGAGCTGTACATTTTTTTAAAAAACTAACTTTCCTTCTCCCAGAAGCTGTGTCTTGACAATGACTTCTCCACCAGGGGTGGGGTTTTGTGCCCACCTCCCCTCCCCATGTTAGAATTTGGTCTGACTGGGACTGGGACAGGTCTTGTGCATGTCATACTGTCTCAGCCTCTGTGCATACATCCGGGCCTGTGCCCTGCTGTGTCCAGGAGACAGTGTTTCCTCATAGTCATCCACCAACTTTGGCTTTTGCTTTTCCTTCCACCCCATCTTCACCAATGTTCCCTGAGCTGTAAGAGGAGGGGATGTGATATATATGTTCTATTTATGGCTGAACACCCTTCAGTCTCTTATCTTGACCAGTTGTAGGTCTTGGTTAATCGCCATATGCCACAAACACAAACTTCTCTGTTGAGGGTTGAGTGATCCATTAATTTAAGGGTGAAATGATAAATCATTAAGAGTTGGCTTAATGCCATGTCCACTTAGCAGAATACTAGCAGCTTCTTTCAGAATGTCTGTGGTCTGTCTAACTACAGATTCTTGGCTTCCTAATAGTACCAGGTAAAGGCTTCATCTTGTGGAATACGACCTGAATTCAGTCAACGGGGGGTTGGTTACAGCCATCATACCTATGTCACTGTTGCACCAGGGGACACATATTGCCAGGCCAGCAAATATTGTAGCTTGTTGCACAGCTGGGTAAGATGGCAGTTTCAACTTAATTGTTTTCTCCCTCTCAACATTTTTTCTTAATTTTTTAATGCCTTATATTTGTTAAGTTTCTTTGATGGAGTGTTGAAACTTTTCTGTGTTTTCTTCAAGTTCTATGTGGTTTTGTTGTTGTTGTCGTCACTCTATGTCTGAGAGTTCTCCTTTGACAATTAATATTTATTTAATTTCTGGAACCTTATTTGACTTTTAGTAAAGTCGTGGTCTATTGTAAGCACTGGACACTTGTTGGCATGCAATAACATCAAGACATTGAGGAGTGAAGTTTGGATTCTAGTCTTCTTACTGTCTTCCTAATATGGCAATGTGTCTGTAGGTCCCGAAGTCTAAGCTAGCTCTTTATTTTCGCAGAATTGTAGTGACTTCAGCTATTTCAGCATTAGCGTTCACTCATGTTGAAGTTCTTAGATGGGCCAGCTGCTGATTTCTAGGCCACATCTGTGGCCTTGAACTCAGCCACCCTGCATCATATCCTGAGCCAACAGTCTGCCAGGACCAGCACGCCACTAGAGAGCAAAGCTCAGGCTGCTATGGGCTTCCCACTACTGAGGCAAACTTGTAATCCAATCCCTTCACAACTAGACGTGGGTTCTCTGTCTGAGTTGGAAGTCACAAATGGAACTTACGTACCTTATTCTCAAGACAGCAACAGCCATACCAAGCTGAATGCATGGAACCCTGGCCTAAAAAGATAGACACTACATAATTTCAGCTATATGGAGTCTATGGAAGGAGGATTCAGACACAGCAAGGTGTTATTTGGGAGTAGGTATTGGAGAAGTGGGAAGACTTTGGTCACAGTTACATCATTTCAATTATAAGTTCTGCAGTCTAATGTCAATGTGATGAATTAAGTTAATAATGATATATAATTAAAATTTTGTAGATATCAAATATTCTCACCGTACTCATAAAAGATAATGCTATGGTGTCATGAATATGCTAATTACCTTTACTGTGGCAATGTGAACATATATAAAATACATCATGTACTTCAAGTCTTGCAACTGTAACTTCTTAAATATACTTGATAAAGAAGGTATTTATTGCCTGGAGGTGGTGGCACATGCCTATAATTTCAGCACTGGGAAGTCAGAAGCAAGCAGATCTCTGAGAGTTTGAGGCCAGCTTAGTCTACAGAGTGAGCTTCAGGACAGCCAGAGCTACACAGAGAAACCCTGTCTTGAAAAATGAAAACAAAGAATAAAAGAGAAACACAAAAGGTATTTATCAATATCTACTTCTAAGAGATATACCTCTTCCTTATGTTAGTCTACTTCTGTTTCGTATCTTATAGGTTTTATGATCATAAATTTTGTTTTTCTAAATGCCATAGGCCCCCAGATGTATTTCATTGCTTGTTTAAAAGCTCTTTTTTAAAAAATAGGCATGTACTAAGGACCCTTCCAGATGTACTCATGCAAACACCATTTCCAGTTCTCTTCTTTGATCTGTACATGCTTCTTTGCATTATATTTTCTCTCCTTCCTACCACATAAATAAAGTATTTTTCTTTGCTATTCTCATTACATACATATTAAGTTAGGACATCATTTGATATTATTTCATGATTCTTTAGTTCTCTCTCTCTCTCTCTTCTATCTTGAGTCTTCATTTTCTATGTGTTTTATTTGGGGCCAAATCCTAGCTTCTTTTCTGTTGCTATAATAAAACAATCTGATTAAACGCAACTCAGGGGAGGAAAAGGTGTGTTTCACCTTGTGGGTTACAGTCCATCATTGAGCGATGTTTGGAAAGGAACTTAAGTAGGACTTTGAAGTGGTAAACATGGAGGAATTTTGATTGATGACTCTCTTACTGACTCTCAAGGCTCATGCTTAGTTATGCTTCTTATACAGCTCCGGAGGACCTGCCCAGGGAATGATGCCTCCCACAGTGGGCTGGGCTGCCCCTACATTAATTAACAATCATGATATCCCTCCACAGACATGTCTATAGTCTAACCTGATGTAAGCATTCCTTAAGCAACTTAAGAGAGGAAAACATTTGGCTTTCAACTCCATGTCACAATCCATCTTTAAGGGAAGTCAGGGCAGGAACTCTACAAGAAACTATGAAGGAACACTGCTTCCTAGATTACTCACAGGTTCATAGTTCAGGACTAACACCTGCCCAGGGACAGATGCTGTCCAGGGACAGTAGGCTGGTCTTTTCTACATCAATTAATAATCAAAACATCCCTTCTCAGGCATACCCACAGCTTCAATTGACATTCACTTTTTATTTGACTCTAGGCTTCTTACATTGACAGGTAAGCTAACTCGCTAACTCTCTTTCTTTCTCTCTCTCTCTCTCTCTCTCTCTCTCTCTCTCTCTCTATATATATATATATATATATATATATACACACACACACACACACACACACACACACACACATGTATACATACACACACATATATATATACATATATAGTGTGTGGCCCTGTCCTACTACAAGTGAATGAATGAAATATGAATACCTCTATCCAAATATGTAGGATTTTTTTGTTGTCCTGAGAATGCAGCACCTTTGGGAGAGGGCTTGCCTAAGTTGATCAAAGCCCTGAGTCCCCTCCCCAGTGCTGCATAAGCAAAATGTGCTGGTACAGGGTTGAAGAAAAAAAATGAAATGAACAAATGTGTCTTTCTCTGTATGTCCCACATCCCACTGCTTATGAGTGGCCAGCCATTTATTCTGAGGGAAAATGTTCCCAGATATTGAAATTTCTTCTTGATATAAATCACTTTTCATTCCCAAATCTAATCAGCCTAACGCTGTTGCTGTCTCTTGAGGGAGATATTCTAAAAATTGTCACCCTTCTTCCTGAGAGCACTCTACGCAAGCCGGCGCTGTCATCATTACCTTTATCTGATTCAATGCCATCGAAACACAAGTCTTAGACAAACCATCGACAGAGCGCTTTAAAGGTAAGCATCTGAAAAATAATCCCCCACCTCCATCACCCACACACATTTTTATGAAGTAAAAGTGGTTTCTGCAGATTTTTGACAAATGAAGGCGCTGTCAGGACTGTTGTGGATAGAACGGCGGTGAATACAGAACTGGAGCCTAACCTCGCCGCATACTGCATTTTAAGTCTCTTTTTGTCTAGTCGAATGTGCTAAGAACCAGCTTAGGAAACCTCAGACCAGGCCTCCACTTAGACAATTGCAGCCTGATGGAAATACTGAATGTGATTTCAAGTGGGGGTAGAATTAACTTCTCAATGCCAGGTGTTCATGGTGTTTCTCAACAGTGTTAGGGACCTGCCATTCTCCCTCCCTCCCTTACATCCCCCCGCAATGTACCCTATCCAGACGTCAGTTCCATGGGCACCCATTAGAGCATCTTGACTCTGCCCTGGGGCTGCCTATCATTCACTCAGCTTTCAGGTATAAGCATAGGGTCTGAGCTGCAAATCCCTACCCAGCCTTCTCTTCAGAGACAAAGAAGTGGGGGCGGTGAGGTGGGCGGGGCAAACATGGCTTTTATGAGATTGTGACTAAAGAGGAGACAGACCAGGCATGGATACCCCACCTCCAGCAAAGTTAATACTGCTGCCAGCCTAGCAGCCTGTCCAGCAAACTCTACAGGGGTGGGGGGTGCTTTATAACTGCCTGTCTTGTTTTCACAGAACTCCATCAGGTCAAAATATTTCTCTCAGTGATCCAGAGTCCCAATTCCAAACCTCTGTTGGTCTCTCTGTTTGGACTTCTCTGGCAAATTCCTTAGTACAAAAATAGGTTATCATCATTAATACAATATTCTATATTGGAATAAGGCTATACATACATACATACATACACACACACATATAGTCATGTGTGTGTATGTATGTATGTGTGTGTGTGTACTACATTCATGTAAGTGTCTTTCTCTGTGACCTGTTGTCTTGAGACTCAATCTCTTACCAAACAGTGAGTTTGCTGGGTCAGTTAGTGAACCCCTAGAATCCCTCTATTTCTGTCCCTCTACACTAGAGTTCCAGCTACACTCAGCCATTGCCAGATTTTTGCATGCTTACTGTGGATTCAAACTTGGTCCCTAATGTACACACAGTATGTGTTCTTCTGCCACTGAGACACCTCCCAAGTTCTAAGGTTGTGTATTTTTAGAAGCACTAATACTCTCATTTTCATATTTAACACGGAATGCAGACTGATCACCAATTCCCTCTCTTAACTGCAGGATATCTGAGCATGTGGCCGAAAAAAAAAGCTACTTCTATTATAGCATGTGATGTCTCAGTAATTTTGCCAACCATTTAACCCCGGATGTTACTGCTGAGCTCAAAATATGACCAGGAAATCACATGACTAGAATTTCAAATCAGACTCTCTTCCAGGATTATAAATCTTGAACATAGTGTATCCAAGATGAAGAGAAATTCATGTCCACTCATTTGTGTTATAGTGTGTGCTGGGTGGGGGCCGGGTCATAACATGATAGTCGAATATCCTATGTGTATGCCTACAAGTTAACCATTATTCTACTTCCTCTCAAGAACATGGGTCCAGAGATGCACCAAGATCTCAGGGAGTAATATTTAAATCCCCCTGGTTTGCACCAGTTATCTTTAGTAACTGATCATAGCATCATCTTGCTGGGTTTAGAGCTCTCTTCCCAGCTGCCATTCTTCCCTTTTCATCAACCATCCCAAGACTGTCTCTTCATGAGAATAGTAAAGGGCATGGATGTAGCAGAGCAAGTCTGCTATTGTGAGGCTGTCTATTATGTGTCAGGGACTCTGTGCATTTAATCATCGAAAAGATACCATTATTGACACTCCACACCTGAGAAGGGAGAAAGAGGAGAGAGAGAGAAAGAGAGAGAGAGAGAAAGAGAGAGAGAGAGAGAGAGAGAGAGAGAGAGAGAGAGAGAGAGAGAGAGACCCAGGAAGAGTAAGAGACAAAGAGCTAGGATGTGAAACTGCCTGTATCTTATTCTAGAAATCCATTCCCTATTCACTAGCTGAATCCCCATAAGGCCGTGCTGATTTCTCAAGTGTAACGAAGTTCAACATCTGTTTTGAAAATGCCTAGAAAAATCAAAATGCTAGTCTTTGATTGGATTAAGCTTTCATTTAATCAACTTGGATAGCAGCGGTAAAGAAATGAGAGCTTGGGTAACAACCATTATCACCTCTGACTGCTCCAAAAATAAAAATAAATAAATAAAATAAATGCATGTTATAAATCGTTGTTCTTAAAAGACACCTTATCTCCTCTAACAAATTTTACTGAATGAATCTTTTTTATTTTTTAAAAAGTGTTTATTAATTTTATTTCATGTGTATGGATGTTTTGTCCTTATGCACGTACATACACGACATACATACCTTGCCTACAGTAGTCAGAAGACATCGGAGCTCAGGGAATTGTATGATGATCCAATTAATAAATTTCTTAGCTGTACTCCTTGAATGTTTCTTTGAGAGATTTGGGTAAAATTATATTTTTCGCACCTAATTTACTATCAGATGCTAGCTTTATGACTTCTTTGTATTATCAAGGGCATCTATCTCTCTATCATATCTATCACCATTATCTATCTATCATCTATCTATCTATCTATCTATCTATCTATCTATCTATCTGTGTTACTATTATCAGTGATCTATCAACTCTCATCTATATTTTACCATCAATCTATCAATATATCTTAATCTATACTTTCATTTCCTTCCTTCCTTCTCTGTCATCTACTCATTGATAACTACAGATATCAATCACATTGGTGGTGGTGGCAGCACACACTCATAGGATTTGCTGAAGGAAGAGGAAGTAGGCTACTCTAGCCCTGGCTAGACATTTGTAGGTGGGCAACGATGGCACACACCTTTAATCCCAGCACTTGGGAGGCAGAGGCAGGCAGATCTCTGAGTTCAAGGCCAGCCTGGTTTACAGAATGAGTTCTACGACAGTCAGGACTACACAGAAAAAGCCTGTCTTGAAAAACCAAAAAATATATCAGTCACTATCTGTTATTATACTATTCACTAATCTCCACCATCTACCACTATTATCTATCTATTTGTGGTGTATATCTATGTATGTATTACCTCTGCCATCTATATTCCATAACCTATCTACTGATGTCAGTTTCTATTACCTGTCAATCATCTACATGTCTTTCTTGTCCAACTATCATCCCCCTACTATCATTTATTTATTGCTATCTGTCTCTGTCATATACATATCCACATGCTTTTATCATCAAACATATCTATCTGTCCATCCGTCTATCCATCCACCTATCATATTTATCATCTATTCTCCATCCTCTTATCAAATATAATGACATAAAACCTTTAATCATGCTAAAGATTTCCTGATATGTTGTCTCAGGTCATAACGATGCTGTCAGCATAGCATCATCACCCTAATCCATGTGTCTCAATAAAAATAATTATTTATAGCTTAATATTGTTGTTGCATAATATTCCTTATTTGTACTGTTGTGATTTGAATTCTTGAGAATGAATTCGTAGCAGAATTGTAGGACTGAGAAATGTGCTCCTTTGGAGGCTTCTAATACATACTGCAGATGGTAGGGGCACAAACCAATTTCTGTTCTCAGCAGAGTAGGGGATGTTTTTATTCCCTGCACCATTGGCGTTATAATTCTTTCACTATTTCCTCTCCTGAGACATAATTAGACCCCTGTCCTGACTGGGCCTTGAGCACAAAATGAGCACTCTGAAAAAGAAAATAACAAAAACAGAAAGAATAAATCTAAGCAAAAGCATACACACACACACACACATGCACACACACATATATATACCCACTCACATACATATGTATATACACATATCCACATATACATGCACATAAGCACATATACACATGTAAAAACTTATACACACCCACATAAATTATGTGCACCTACATATATACATACATATACTCATGTGTGTATACATGAACACATGCATACATGTACACACATATACAAATACATTTGTATGCCTGCACATATACACATGTGCATGCCTAATCATACACTTGTACACAAATATACATCTACACACATATATACATACATAAATACCCGTGACATGTAAACTCATACATGAATATGAACACAAATGTGATTTTCTTCAGTAACTTGTAAATTTGATTCTTCAGCATTGCTGAAATCTGTTTTTTTTTTCCTTAGTTCATTGTGCAAACCATTACCTCATTCTTTGGATCAGTGCTGTCATTAGCCTCATCTTGAATGTGAGTTGTGGCTCATGCGACATGATATGATATGTAGGCTCGGTAGGCTTTAGCAGCCATCCATCAAACTCCAGGCACTGACCAGCACTGAAGAAAGAAATAGGTCTCAGGTGGCCTGGCATGCTGTGGGCTCACAGCTCAATGACAGACGGTCGCTGTAACCAAAGGTCTCTGGGGGTGCCGAGGTTGTAAGGGAGGCATAAAATTCAATGATAGAATAGAAATAGTGACAGCGTGACTCCCACTCTTAAAACTAACCCTTTAAATGCCCAGGGTGCACAGTGTGGTACGTGGATGCCTTTCCAGGTCTTATTTCATTCATTCAGCACTATTTCAGTATAAAGTGGACCATGTCCTTATCTGTTTTCATACGTGTATGCCGTGTGACTTTTGCTTGGCAATATGAACAAATATCTACTCACCCCAGACAAGCACCAACAGAGCAAAACAATGTCTCCATCTGACTCCCGTCTAGTGAAAGGATGAGTTTAATGGAGGTCACTTAGAGGAGCATGGGTGGCCCCAAAGCAGCTGTGTTACTGATGAACTCACTTCGTAGAGAAGACTATTCATAAAAACTGCACCCTGATCTCTCGGTCCACTTGAAGGCATCTAGGCTGGGTAAGAGTCTTCTCTGGTCATCAACAGTGTGTGTGTGTGTGTGTGTGTGTGTGTGTGTGTGTGTGTGTGTGTGTGTGTGTGTGTTGTGAATCTTGTAAGTTTCAGGAGTTTCCTTGGACTTGCAGGCTTTGTTTCCTTCCTGAACCTTCTAAGTTTCCTTTAATTCTCGAAACTGAGTCACTGTCCAGTAAAGGAGGTTTCAGTTCAAAGGAAATAATGACAGAACAGTGTGAAAACTGGAGACCAGTTTAAGAAACAACCTAGAATTATTGAGCTTGGAGGCTGGTGAGAAGGCTCTGTGGGGGCAGGGCTTGGCTCTTGAGCATGAAGACCAACATTTATATCTCTAGAATACACATAATACTGGACATGAAAGCTCGTGACACTTATGTGTAAGCAAATAAATCCATACCTGTCATGATAGCACTCCTACAGAGATACTGGAAACAGAGATAGGGGGATTCTAGAAGATCAAGACCAGCTGGTCCGAAATACACAGTGGTAAAGATGGAGAAACTGTCTCCAACAAGGTAGATTGTGGGGACCAAACTTCAAGGTTGTCCTGTGACCTCTGCATGTGTGTTGTGGTGTATGCACACACACACACACACACACACACACACACACACACACACATGCACACACTAAAAAAATACTTAAGATTATGTGGGTAGAGAGCGTTGGAACAGTTGGGAGAACTTTTAAAATATAAGGCATGAGCTTGAGGGAAGCATTTAGCCTTTCTACCTCCAGAAGCTGAGAGAAAGGATAGTCCAGGCTGGGGCCCAGTAATGCCCTAGGAAGGGCCAGTAAATCAGGAAGCAGAAGGGAAAAGCTGAAGAAAGGACATGTAACCATATTAGGAAGCTGGTGTTTGCTTTGGGAGGCCTCAGATGTGGATGCAGCTGTGTGGATTTAACACAGTTGCAGTAGAAGGGATGCTGTATTCTGATGCTTTTGCCAGACTGGGAGATGAGAACAGAGCCTTAAGTGAGATTTTCTCCATTCGTTCGTTCGTTCGTTCATTCATTCATTTGTTTGCTTGTTCGTTTATGTATTCATATTTGTTTCTTTGATATTTGGTTTTTGGAGACAAGGTTTCTCTGTAGCCTTGACTGTCCTGGAACTCACTCTGTTCCAGGCTAGTCTCAAACTCACAGAGATCCTCCTGCCTCTGCCTCTGGAGTGCTAGGATTAAAGCCTTGTGCCGTCACCACTTAGCTTTCCTCATTTCTTGAGTGAGGCCTTTCCAACGATCTCAGAGGTATTTTTGTGTAGAAAATCAACTTAATGTATAGTCATGTATCTATGCTTCATTTTTGCCATCTGGTAAGCAGAAATAGCAGCCCAGAGACAACGCTTCCTTGAGCATCACTGGTTCGCTCATGACTTGAGCTCAGCCCAGAAACCCCAAGTTCTTCCTACCATCTTACGGAGATCTTTCCTCACTTAGCAGTTCTTAGGTCCTCATGAATATACTGACGCCCAGCACAGAAGGGAAAGGATATTTAAATGCATATGCAGATTCCTGCCATTGTTCCCTTGCTATCTTTACAGTTTATTAACTCCTGGGTAGACACAGTACCTTGTGAGGGTGGAATGCACGATTGATTGATTAAATGATGTTTTGACTAAATGTACCATGCCGAACCAGTGTTTCCGCATTCATGCACTTGAATGAGTAAATCATGAATATCACCAGGATGGGTGGTGCCCCATCCTCTGATGCCTGTGTCGGGATCCACAGGGCTGTGTCTGGGTCTCTAGCCAATACCAGACAATGCGCATTAAGAGGGACACCGCTCAGCACATTGCTAACAGGGGGAGCCATTTACATTTATATTGGTGTCTATAATCCTGTTGGGATGCAGCTCATTGTAATTTATGATGGCCTTTGCTGTCTTCCAGGAAATCACAATGGGCACCAATTTCACTTGTGTTTCTTAGCAGGAACCCAGCCTCCATCAATACTTGAAGGAATGACAGTTATTAAGAAGACTCAGGACCGGATTCTAGCTAATACGTTAAGATTATGCATATTAGGATGCTGTGAAAGAATTAGCTAATAGCGTCTCTGAGGTCAAACCTGTCTCCCGCATGTGTCTAAGATGGATAACGGGCAGACTTCTTGGAGGATGAATTGGATCTCCTCTGCACCCATCAGAAGTCACTTAAAAAAGGAGCACTCTAGTGGGAATCCAGGGCCTATACATGTTTGGCAGTACTTGCCCTGGAAGATAGAGAGGTTATAGGACATTAGGACCTTGACATAACCCTAATATTGGTTTGTTATGGGCAGAGCAAATAAACCCATCTCTTCAGTGTGAAGTGCAAACCTAGAGAACTGGCAAAGCAGAAGTCTAATTAAGGTTCACTTGAAGCCAGGGCTTGTGATGGGACAAACCTTCCAAGGCAGCACACTGAAACTAATCTATTTACTGTAAGTCACTGGTATCTCTTGTCTTCTCTTCCTCTGAAGTCACTACTTTAGTTCTCGCCCCTGTAATGTCCTCCTAGATCCTCTTGGTTTTCACAGACCTCCGACTCTACAAAAAAAGACTGAGCAGTAAGGAGGTAGGTGTGGCTCTGTCTTAGCAAAGCAGAAAAGAGGGTTATATTAGTTAGCTTTCTATCCCTGTAAAGAAATGTTTGATAGAACATCCCCATTGTCTCCGTGTGTGGGTGTACCCCTCGCGGTCCTGAGTTCCTTGTTCGTGCTCCCTCTCCTTCTGCTCCTGATTTGGACCTTGAGATTTCTGTCCGATGCTCCAATGTGGGTTTCTGTCTCTGTCTCCTTTCATCACCTGATGAAGGTTAATATTCAGGATGGCCTGGGTCTGAAAAAGCATGGGATAAAACCGGACTTGGTGAACATAGTGGACAATGAGGACTACTGAGAACTCAAGAACAATGGCAATGGGTTTTTGATCCTACTGCATGTATTGGCTTTAGGGGAGCCTAGGCAGTTTGGATGCACACCTTACTAAACCTGGATGGAGGTGGGCGGTCCTTGGACTTCCCACAGGTCAGGGAACCCTGATTGCTCTTCGAGCTGATGAGGGAGAGGGACTTGATCGGTGGAGGGGGAGGGAAATGGGAGGCGGTGGCGGGGAGGAGGCAGAAATCCTTAATAAATAAATAAATTTAAAAAAAAAGAAATGTTTGAGTCAATTGATGTAGAAAGAATAAAAAGGTTCTTTAGTTTCATCACTGGGGATTCTAGTTGGAGATAAAGAGGCCCCGTTGATGACTGACTCAGACGAGGGCTGCACCAGAACCCAGATAGCGACAAGGAAAAGGCCAGGTCTCTTGATCCCCTGTAAAGGCAAGTCTCTTATGAGGCTCCCTTTGCAAAGACCACCGCCCCACACACACACACACATGCCTTTCAATAGGCACGCTGGGAACATGCCTCTAACTAATGGCCTTCTTCTTGTTATCATCCTTTGTTTCTCTCTCTGCTCATTTAGGTCTTAGCACATCCACTCCAACTTAACATGTGCAGGGTAGTCAGCGAAGGAGTCCTCATGGCCAATACATGTGTTAAATTGACCTTCAAGACAGAGAGATCTGGTCTCATGCATTCATTCTGCTTCATGACTGTCTTGAAAAACATTGGCTCCTTTCTAACCTCTCCTCGCATTTGTGTTCTCTCGTGGAAAATGGGAAAAATAATGCATGTGTGTGTGTGTGTGTGTGTGTGTAGTTGCACATGCATGTATGGTATATATGTGTCCTGCACACAAGTCACAACCTGTGCATAGAAGTCTTGTTGACCTCAACTGTCAGGCTGTTGTTTGAGACCTGGATCCTATGGTTGTTCTATTTTTAGTTTTAGATTTATTTATTTAATTTATTTATTTCTGTGTGTGTGTGTGTGTGTGTGTGTGTGTGTGTGTAAGTGTGCATATTTCCCAAAACACAGGTGTAACTCAGAGGACAACCAGGAGTTGTTTGTCCTTTCTAGCTGCTTCATTTGAGACAGGGTCTCTTTGCTGCTAGGATAACTGACCCCTGAGCTTTGGGGTCTCCTGTCTCCACCGCCTGCCTCACTACAGGAGCATTAGGATTTCAGATGTGTGCCCCAGTGCCTAGGGGAATCAAACTCAATTCGTCCCTCCCACCCCAGACTTGTACAGCAAGTACTTTGCCCACTAAGCCATCTTCGTAGTCCAGAATTATTAAAATATATCTATTCACAGGGTTACTGGGATAGTAAGTGAAGAAGGCATTTAGTGACCCCCCTCCCCCAGCAGGCCTGTAAATAAACACATCTTTTAACAATAGAAGGAAGGAGAGCAATGTACTGTGGATGATGCTGTTGAATTAGACAAGGCTTATGTCTGGAGGAAGGAATCTCTAGCCTAATGGAGAAGCTATTCCTTTCATGTGGAGTATCCTGGAAACTCAGAGAAAACAAGCTGCTGAGAGGCTGGACATTTTAGAGCCTGTGACCTTGGATCTACAGTCTTAGAAGATGGCATCAATCATGCAGTGATATGGGGCAGGTTGGCAGTAAGTGAAGTCTGATCATCAGACTGTTTTCCTCCTGCTGTCTTGTAGCAAGCTTCCTCTCTTGCCCTCTGGACAAATATCTGGTGGCTGCCTGTGGATGTGTACCCCAACACGGTGAATGGCACTCACTATTAATGCAATTTGTCCCACATAAAGATGCCAGAGGATCTCCATGTGACACTATTGCAGCCCACACACCCTGCTCATCCTGGTATTCCTTCCTCGTATTTTCTCACATTCTCTTCACCCATTGCTATACTGCATCTCTCTTCCTTGAATAATTTATTTTGAGTCAGCTAAAGGATGATAGTAGGGACTGGAGGGATGGCTTAATAGTTAAGAACACTAGCTGTTCTTGCAGAGAACCAGAGTTGGGTACCTAGCACACATGTCAGGCATAATTTCAGATCTGGGGTTTGATGCCTTCTTATTGTTCCATGGCACTGAACTGTAGTCTATGTTTACATGAGCTTGCAAACACACACACACTCACACACACACAGAGAGAAAGAGAAAGAGAGAGGGATAAGAATATAGATCTGTATAAAAATAATGAGCATCAAGGAATTCCTAAGCTCCTGTGAAACAGGCACTACATGAAGCATTTCATGGGCCCCATAGTGCATAGTGCATTTTCTAGGTCAGGATTGTTGTGTTCCAACTTTAAAGCTTAGTAGATTAGGAAACTGAAGTGGCCCATTTGTCTGTATATCCACATCAGATACCTAAGAGCATGGCACTAAACTCTAGGCATTTGAGATGACTAAAGAGGCATTTCTTAATTTCTTACTCATTTTCTACCCTGGGTTATTTGAAAGTTCTATTACACATGTCCTTACCAAAGCATCCAAGCCTCAGAAGAGGCCCTAAACCTTGTCTGCTGATGAGGTAAGTGATGAAACATAATGCCTAGTAATATACTGGTCTTCCATATTCATGCAAGAGTGGTACATGTTTATGTTTGTTGTCCTTCAGTAGAAACCATAGGTTATAAGCCCACAGATCCAATTACCTGTTGGAAATACCCACACCTTTATTATACACTGATGAAGAACTTAAAATAGTCAGTGAACAACTACTGCCACTATATTGCCAAAGTCATCCAGAATTGCCTAGGTCTAAACTTTTTCTTAGGTATACCTATTTGCTTCTCCTTGCTAAGGAACAGATAACCCCCTCCCAAGAAGGTAATTGACAAGCCTATAAATGATTTCTTCTCTCAAGTGTACTTGCCTTTAATGCTAAATGCTTTTTTTGATGTTTCTTCTTATTATGTTTGTTTGAGACAGTATCTTGCTATCTATCTCAGATCAATCTCTAACTTCAGGCTCTCCCATCTTAGCCTCCCCAGTGTTGAGATGACAGTGTGTTCCACCATGCTTGGATCAAATATTTCCTTTTTAATCCATTTATTGTGTTGTGGAATAGAATATTTGTTTAACTATGGACAGACATGTTTCTGGACACCGAGCAGTGATGCTACACGTTTTTAAAGCCAGCACTTGGAAGGCAGAGACAGGCAGATCTCTGTGAGTTTCAGTCTAGCCTGGTTTATATAGCAAGTTCCAGGACAGAACTCCAAAGCTACAGAGAAACCCTGTTGACAGAGGTTTTTGTCCTGCCCTGTCCCATAGCCATTGAGTCTCAAAGAAACACACAGAGATCTACATTAATTATAAACTCGTTGGCCTATTAGCTCATGCTTCTTATTAACTAACTCTTACATCTTAAATTAACCCATAATTCTAGTCTGTGTTAGCCACATGGCTTGGTACCTTTTAACAGTGAGGCATTCTCATCTTGCCTCCTTTGAGTCTGGGTGACAACTGCAGACTGAGCCTTTCCTCTTCCCAGAATTCTCCTATTCTGGTCACCCCGCCTATACTTCCTGCCTGGCTATTGATCAATCAGCATTTTATTAAACCAATACAAGTGACAAATTTTTTACAAGGTACAAGATCATTGTCCCACAGTAAAACCCTGTCTCTAAAAACCAAAAATAAATAAATAAATAAAGTTTTTGGTTTCACCTTGCCTGTCTAAGGCACCTAATTATTGCTCTAATAAAAACCTGAATGGCCAATGTCTAGGTAGAGAAGGGATAGATGGGGGTGGCAGGCAGAGAGAAGAGGGAACCAACCAGCCAGCAGGGCCTGCCTGCCAGATGCCAGCCAGTCAGACACAGAGGAAGCAGGTAAGCGAGATGACAGTGTGAAGATGGGGTGAATGTGTCTCAGGACAGCACATAGATTAAAGAAATGGGTTAATTGAAGTAAAAGAAAAACTAGATAGAAACAAACCAAAGGTCAAACGTTCATAATTAATAATAAGACTCCACATCATTATTTGGGAGCTGATTGGCAGCCCAAAGAAAATGTCAACTCCACTCCAGTATGAAGGTGTGCATGCATTTGAATTCACATGCCATAGTGCATACGTGGAGGTCAGAGGACAACTTGTGGGGACCATTTTCTCCTTTTACCCTGTAGATTGCACCCTTATCCGCTGAACAATCTCATTAGCCAAAATATTTGAGTCTTACTGGTGAAATCTCAGATTCCACAAGAAATGAAAATAAAGAATTTCAGCCAGTGTTGCTTCAATGGCTCTTTGGATTATAGAATGCAGGTCTCTGTTTGTGGGAGATAAAGGACATCAGGCTTTACAATGACAGGGAATTAGTCTGTGGCCTTTGAACCGTCCTTTGTAAATCTGTACCAGTCCCTGGTGGGGGTGACTCAGACTGGGAGTTTTGCAAAACAGAGTGAGGCACTAGAGACTTGAGATGCGGGTCTTCTGTGCCATACAGCCACCCACAGGCTAGGCAAGCATGGCCATATTCCTCCCCGTTCTTGTAGTTCCACCTCTGTGTACTCTCTGCTGATGGCTGTTTGAAATGCAGCGCCTACCACACTTTAATATGTAGATAGATGCATGCCTCAGGGTTTGGTTAAAATGCAAGATTTCAAATCACTGTGTCCGGCATGGGTTGACAGTTTCTATTTCAAATAAACTTGTAGATAAGGCTGACTCTGTGGGTCTGCAGACCATATTTGGGGCATCCACACTTGGAGAACTCCTAGGGTCAACTCTTAGTCTTCAACACATCTATACTTGGTGGTTATTTTAAGCAAGGAACTTTCCTAGGGGCTATTGGTATTGAAGCAAGGGGCCAATTTGTAAGAACATTTGAAATGTTCTCTTTGCAGTAGAAAGGAAAATAGACACAGTATTTCAAAGCTGCATGGAAATGGATATGGAGGTTTGTACAAGGAAAAGAGATGCTGTGAAGGAGGTATTTTATTGTAGGCGAGTTGGAGATGTAGACATCAGAAGATCACAGATACTGAGAGAAGCTGGGTAGCTGCCAGCTGCTAGCTGTACAAAGGGGTGCTCCCAACCCCAGGGGATACTGGAGAGTTCCTTTGTCCTGGAGAAGTGAACTGAGGGTAAAGGAAAGAGTTATTCTTATCTGTGAATACATCTCCTTCTGTGGCTGCATGCTCCTTGACTCCTCGTCTCGTGACTGGCATCATCATGCTTATGAAAGATTTACCAGTCCTGGCTGGAAGCCTGGCAGGTAGTCCCAGCAAGCAGAATGCTGGGGAACGTAAGACAAAGGGGTCACCTTTGTCCCCACTCAGCTCCCAATAGGCCAAGTCAGTGAGTCAGAAAAGGAGAAGCACGTGGGTGGATCTAGTGGCCTCTGCAGTGTGGTGACTCTATGCAGTGAAAGAACACCTGCACATAGTGACAGCCACTTGGAGGAGACAGGACTGTTCCTTTGTGACAAGACAAAAAAGCAACCTGGTTTACTGGTTATGAGAAAGGGGACAGAACCATGAAACAGAGACCAGTCAGGAAGCCATTCTCCCTCTGGTTCATTGAGGGACTTATAGGGAACCAGCTTTTCTCTGATGCTATAGTGGATTACAGCAGAGTGCCCTCACCAGGCAGAGGAGAGGGCTGGCTCAGTGAGCTTATGACTTGCATGAGTCAATGCCTCTCTGAGATTCAGTTTTTCCATCAGAGCTGTAGCAAGATTAGGCATAGTTTCTTGAATGCTGTTTAATGATGGGTGTCTGCAATTAAGGTCTGAGTATGCTGCTGTAGGTGTGTAAGAATGCAATAATGGAACGTTTGACTTTATGTACGAGCTTGAAAATAAGGACTCTATGAAGAAGTCTGAGGACAGTTTCATAGACCTGTATTCTCAGCTATTGGGGGTGGGGGCTGGAGGAGTTCAGGACCGTTCTTGGCTACATAGTAAGTTCAAGACTAGCCTGATTGACATGTTGCATGAGACCTCTAAAAAGTCAAAATGGAGTCTGTGAAGAATAGGGATGGTTACCAGGAATCAAAAGGACAGATGTTTATCAATAGGTACTACATCAAAATTATAAACCGAGTAAGTTCTATACATATTGTAGTAGCATGGTGGCAATCATTGACATTATTGTATTTGAAGATTTGAAATTTGCTATATAGAAAATTCAGTATTTTCACTGTACACAAAAGGGGTAGCCATGAGTGGTAGTGGATATGTTAATTATCCTGAATATGTTAATTATCTTGAATATGTTAATTATTTCACAGTGCATATACATAACAAGCATTACATGGGATAACTTACATATACATATATTTTATTTTCAATTACACATTTATGAGACTGGGACCAAAGAATACATGCTTAGATTTTTTTGTGTCCAAGCTCATTCAATGTCCAGTCAAGGTTACCCCTTCCATTTACGCCACATGCCACCTGCTGCTGGTTCCTATATGCCAGTAGATTTGGGAGGCCAGCTTGTGAAGATCTGAGACCCTATATGTCTGTCTTCACCAAATAATAAGGACTCTCCTGTCTTCAATCAAAGAACAAGCCTTCATTTTCTTTCAAAGGAAACTTGACTGTCAAGCTGTCATCATGGTCTTCTACAGGCACTCTTTGACCATCTTAGAGCCACTTTGACCATCTTGGTATCTAGATACATTTTTGTCACCTTTCATTTTTCTGTTATATGTATATAATATATATATATATATGTGTGTGTATACACACATATATAAAATACTCTTGTTTAAGATATTATGCTTATGCAACTCATTAAAAATGTATGCATATCTTTGGACTGGAAAGGGAGGGGGAGAGGAGTAGGGGGGAGGGGAGAGGGGTGGGAGGAGGGGGAGAAGAGTGGGAGGAGGGGGAGAAGAGTGGGAGGAGGGGGAGGGAAATGGGAGGCTGGTGGGAGGAGGTGGAAATTTGTTTTTTTTTCTTTTCTTTATCCTCCTTTTATCAATAAAAAAATTTAAAAAAAATGTATGCATAATCAAGAAATACAAATTAATAGTGATTTATAATAATCAAACTTTTAGTCATGTTAGTTAGATTTTCTAGATATACAGAGATCTATTTCAGTTAGATAGATAATCTTCAACACTTCAAAGACCCACAGAATATGGCATTTAAAAGGTTTTAAGAATTTAGACTTTTCTCTACAGTGAGACATGTCTTCTTCTGGCAGCATCAATTACTTCAGAGAGGTTGATGGGCATCTAAGAAACTCATGAAATTTGCCTTCAATGTGACAAGGCTAGCCATTTGGGCAAGAAACTACTTTTGCTTAGACTACTTGATAGTATGCTATATGAACTGGATGTGCAGGACCTACAGAAGAGTGAGTACTAAAGTTTCCAAAAGACAGGATGGTCCTTTATGGTTCCTGCTTCATGGAAAAACAAAACAAAACAAAAAAAAAAACTTCCAGACATTCTGCAGGACACAGAAGAAAGCAACTGATGAGCTTTGCCAGTCCAAGGCAGAACAGATCTTCACATTTCCTGCTTCACTGAAAAGCTCAGCTAGCTCAGTTGGTAAAGCATGAGACTCTTAATCTCTGGGTCATGAGTTCAAGCTCCACATTGGGCATTATTATGTAGCATGAGACTACACTTTCATTTCCCAGTTGTCCCGACCCAAATAATCACACAGAACTATAACAGTTACAACAATGTTTGGCCAGTGGCTTAGGCGTATTCCTTGCTATCTCTGACATCTTAAATTAACCTATTTCTATTAATCTATGTATTTCCATAAGGCTGAGGATTACTGATAATGTTCTGGTATCTTTCTTCTTCAGAGGTTACATGACTCTCCTTTAACTCCACCTACGCTCCCTTTCCATCTCTGTTCAGATTTCCGTCCTCACTTTACTCTGCTAAGCCATTGACCAAAATATCTTTATTCATTATCCAATAAATGCAACACATATACATCATATGTACAGTATGTGTGTGTATGTGTTTGTATGTGTATATGAGTATTTGTGAACTTGTGTGTACAGGCATGTGGAGGCTAGAGGTGGATGTTGGGTGTCATTCCTTAGCCATTCTATACTTCATTTATTGAGGTAATATCTCTTGTTGAACCCAGAACTTGCTGGTTTAACTAGAGTCTAACTGCTAGACAGTTTGCCCCAGAGATCCTGGTCTCTACTATTCATGTGCTGGGATTATGTATGGGTGGGTTGCCACAGGCACAGGCTTTTATATGTGAGTTCTGGGATCCAACTCCTCTAACTCCTCTTGTATGGCAAATACTTTATCTACTGAGCAATCTCTCAAGGCCTATTGTCTCCTATTGATGCAAAAGAGAATGAGTCTGTCCTTACACAGGCCTCCTGGTGTGTGAAGTCTCCCACTTGGCCCACAAAAACCATGATCTCTCACCCTGTGAACCTTTGTAATCCTGGTTCCTTTCTTCATCCTTTATTTTATGCATTCTAGTCTACAAGACTTTCTTCCTGTCTTTGGACATGTCAAACCTACTTATGTTTCAAGAATTCATCTTGGTATTAGTAGTTAGAATATTCTTTCTCCAGAAAGGCACATTCAAAGTTTATTGTCATTTGATTATTGGCTCGAATGATACCACAACTCTCCTACACCATGATGAATGAGGCATTTCCTTCCATGTCACCCCAGATGTGGACAGATGCTCTCTTCACACCTGCCTCTCACCTTAAACTTGGGTTTGCTTCCTTTAAAACATTTATCTCCACCAAATGTCATTTTTCTCATCCTTTGCCTTTAGGGTGCTGTCTTCTCTGTTCCTCATCTCCTACAGTACAGCAATGACTGACCTAGTGCCAAGAGCAGCATCTGCCTCATTTCCATTTCTTAAAATCAAGAATGGCTACCATAGAACCATTGGCCAGAGAACATGATGAGGTGGCTCATGTTACACAAGCCTGATGGCCTGAGTTTGCTCCCTATAGCCCACATTTAAGAACTGTAGTCATCATCCTCCTGTGGTCTGAAAGGGTTCAGAGGCAGGAGAATCACCTGGAAGGTCCTGGTTCACTTAGACTTTAGTATGCAGCTGTGCAGAAAACAAAGAGACCCTGCTTCAACAAAATGGAAGGCACCACTACTCAGCTTCCCAAAGAATTCTTAAGTTAGGTCAAGTACTATTATCTATTTGCCTATGTTTCTTCTTCTTCTCTTCATCCTCCTTCTCCTCCTTCTGCCTCTCTGGCTCTTTCTAGCTCTCTCTCTCTCTCTCTCTCTCTCTCTCTCTCTCTCTCTCTCTTTCTGTCTCTCTCTCTCTCTCTCTCTCTCTCTGTGTGTGTACAGGTGTGCAGGTTTATGTGTGCATGTTTATATGTGTCTGTACAAATACGTGCTTGCAGAGGCAAGAAGTCAATCTCAGATATCTCCATGATTGTCCATCTCTGAAGTGAAAATGGCCCTGTCTCCTGTCTACTGTATTAAAACTGTACCACACAGCTATCCCTTGCTATGCATCTCCACACATCATCTAATACATAAGTAGTTGTTATCAACTGATTGACATGTGCCCCTCATTGACATATGTCCCTCACAAGAGCAAATACTGCTCCTTTGGTCTCTATATTTGATCTCTGTAGCTGACTCGCAATGCCCACTCAATGCCCACTGGTGAATGAGTGAATGAATAAATAAACTGTCAGTATGGTATGTGTCCACTGGACTGGCTCTGTCAAGCCAACACAGAAGATAGACCTAAATAAAATCACCTCGTGGCGGTCGCTGGGAAACTTTTCCAGCAGACAGAATTCATTACCCATTAGCAGCTTAGTCCCTTGCTTCCTGCTCTTGGTGACACCCCATTAGCACCACATGACAGATTTCCAGATGGGGCTTCCTGCTGCTGTCAAATGGCAGTGCCTGTGATGACTACAGGGGAGCATTTGACTTCAGCAGTTAAGCGAAGTGAGACACCGGCAAGAGGACAAAGCTTGTTCTCCAGCTCTAAAAGGCAAAGGGTTAGTCTTGAGAATTGGATCATCCTACTTATATGGAGGAACTGCCTCTAAGAGGTGAAGGTTCAGCCCTGAGAATTGGAGCATCCTACTTATTGGGAAGAACTGCCTCTGGTCCAGGGAACTCAGTGTTTGTAATATAGGGAAAGAACTCCCTCCCAGCAGCTCCCCATCAGGTGAGGGTTTCAGTAGCCATTCTGCAAAGAAAGTGCACACTTGTGTGCTAAGGAGGAGCTCTGCACTCTTGGGGACTTCTCTTTCTAGAGCTCCTTGTGACATTAAAGAATTGTGAAGTGACAAGAGCCCAGTTACATAGAACACAAGGGCTCAGGAGTTTGAAGGCTGTCACACGGAGTAGTGAGCTGTGCCCTGCAAGGTGCTGAAAGTAAATGTATGTGAACTGTTCCCATAGCAACAAGCAAAGATGCCCTCACATAATGGAATAGGACAGGAGTTGGAAGTCCCTGTGCAGATGAAGAATTTATCCAGCTGAGTGATGTTTATATGAGTTGAATTGAATATCTTCTAGGACTTCCCACGTTTTCCTACTTGTGAATCATTTCTTTCCTGTTAGTTCTCTCCCAGCACCAAATCAAGTCACAACTATGTTTCCTGGGTGAAAAGAACAATGGCTACATCAGAAGCATCTCTGTGCCTTCTCTTCTTTGACCCTCATCCACTCTCTTTGTTCTAACCATCATGATTTTTCTTCTAAGTTTGTACATAGCGCATGGTCTCTCTCACCTCAAAGCCCCCTACTCTCTCACCCCTCTAAATGGGCATTTAGATGTTCACAGTCCAAGTGGGCATTGCTTCCTATGTGTACAACATTCTTGACTGGTCCTCTAATAGTGTGTTTAAAGACCATTGAGCTGGGCATTGTGGCACACATTTGTATGCCCAGGAAGCTGAATTGGTAGAATTGCTGTGAATTTAAGGTCAGCCTAGACTACAGAGTAATACCCTGTCTCAAAATTGGAACAAAATAAAGCAAGAACCATTAGGGTGGATATGGTAGAACGTACCTGTAAAACCAGCCCTCAGGAGGTGGCGACAGGAGGCTAAATAGAAAAAAAAGTATCAAAACAAGAGCCATGGGATATTTTTTTTTTTTTTGGTTTTTTCGAGACAGGGTTTCTCTGTGGCTTTGGAGCCTGTCCTGGAACTAGCTCTGTAGACCAGGCTGGTCTCGAACTCACTGATATCCGACTGCCTCTGCCTCCTGAGTGCTGGGATTAAAGGCGTGCACCACCACCGCCCGGCCATGTGATATTTTTTATTGATATTTATTGAGCTCTACATTTTTATCTGCTCCCATCCCTGCCTCTATCCTCCCCCCCCCTTAATCCTCCCTCATGGTCCCCATGCTCCCAATTTACTCAGGAGATCTTGTCTTTTTCTACTTTCTACTTTCCATATAGATTATATCTATATAAGTCTCTCTTAGTGTCTGCATTGTTGACTAAGTTCTCTGGGATTGTGGTTTGTAGGCTGGCTTTCTTTGCTTTATGTTTAAATACCACATATGAATGAGTACATGTGATAATTGTCTTTCTGTGTTTGGGTTACCTCACTCAAAATAATGTTTTCTAGCTCCATCCATTTGCCTGCAAAATTCAAGCTGTTGTTATAATTTTCTGCAGTGTAGTATTCCATTGTGCAAATGTACCACATTTTCCTTATCCATTCTTCAATCGAGGGGCATTTAGATTATTCCAGGTTCTGGCTACGACAAACAAAGCTGCTATGAACATAGTTGAGCACATGTCCTTGTGGCACGATTGAGCATCCTTTGGATATATACCCAAAAGTGGTATTGATGAGTCTTGAGGAAGGTTGTTTCCTAATTTTCTGAGAAATCGCCACACTGACATCCAAAGGAGTTCTTAATTATCTTCCCTGTCATGAAGTCACACAGTCTCTTCTCAATGCTCTCCTAGACCCGCTCCTAGGGTTTGGTACCCTCCTAGAAGTGATGAGAGTATGCTCTTGAGACTTGACTTCAGTGAACATGTCATACTTGGTTCCTTTTTGTGTTTCCTTAGCAGGAACTGGGAAAAGTGGAAAGGGACGGGGAGAAGACAGGGCACCCCATGCTGGTATGCCTGTATCCTCTATTAAGGCAGCAGACAGTCAGGTCTTTGCATAGTTAATCTATGGGGTGACTTTCTTTCATCCTTCCAGATTTGGGTGCCTCGAATGCACAGAGAGGTGATCCAGTGAGGCTTCTCTTCTTCATTATCTCCCCCTTCTCTTTCTGTACAAGTGCGTACTATGTGTTGACCACACCCCATCTTACCCATCTTTTCATCCTTTTCTCATCCCCTCTTTCCTATTAGTCCTTTTTGTTCATGCCTCCTTCCATATGTGTCTATAGAAAAATCTCAAAACAATAAATGAGAAGAAACAGGGTATTTATTTTTCTGGTTTAACTTATTTAATATAATTTATTCCATTTGTATATATTTTCCTGTAAACAATTCTTCTCTGTGACTAAAAAAAACAATATTATGTTTGTACAGCACATCCCCTTCCCTGACCCTCTGTTGACAGACTCCTGATTCTGTAACTTAGCTACTGTGAACAGCACTGCAGTAACCACCGATGTGCAAGCATCTCCATGAGATGCTGACAGGGACCTAGTATTGGGGAGACCCCAGTAGGGGTACAGCTGGGCCGGATGTATGTCTATGTTCAGAATGGAGGAAGCTCAAGATTTTGTCTTGGTTCAACTCTACCTTTTAGCGTCTTTGTTGTCAAACTAATTACCTATGTCCACATTTTTCCATAATAAAATGTTTTCAGGAAAGTCAATTTGGTGCTTTCTTAAGGTCTTCTACTTATTTTACTAATAGAAAGAGTATTTTGTTCAGGATTAGCAGAAATAAGGACAACTTTATCTTCATATCTGACAAGGTCTTTTGAAAATCAACTTTGTGGAGGAAATTTCCATTTGATGTAGTGAGCTAGTAAGAAAAACTCCCTGTCCTTTTACTAGGGGCTATGAGAAGGTGATGATTTAATGCAATTACTTAAACTATGTCTTTCACTTAAAGAATGAAATTGCATGCTTGTTGAACTACCAAAAAAATGAGCTATTATTATAAAAGAATAGAATAGCGCCTGACTTTATAAATGGTTGATCTTTCATTCACTTACCCTTTTATTGGAAAAGTATTAAGTGTGCTTTGTTTTTTTTTTCAAATTAAACCCGGGTCTTTGAGAATTTTCTGGTGATTTCCATCTCAGGAGGCTCGGCAGTCTAATTCAGAGTCTCCTGTGTGAACATGAATCGTCCATACAGTGTTTGAATGGAAGCTTTAAAAAGTTCCCTAAGGCCATCAGGAGCATTAGAAACCACAGACTGGCCTTTGCTTTTGCGATTTGGTGGGAGGAAAGTTGGAATGACAATTGTCATTAGAAAACACCATCAAACTGGAGATTGAACAATAGGAGAGTTCTTTAAATAAACAGCTGAGCTGAACAGCCCTTTAGGAAAATCCATGTGACCCCAAAATGAGGAGCCAGGCAAAGAGCCATAGTAGGAGACCTTGTCTTCCACTGGAAACAGTAGCTATCTTCAGAGATTCTCGGGACTCCTTACGGCATCCAGGCTTCAAGCAAGAATACAAAGTCCCTTGTATGTGCACGCTTGGAGAGGAGACCCTGCTCCAGTTCTCACCTGGTCAACTCTCAAAAGGAGTTTGAGCAGCCATCTTAATTGGTGCTCTTTGTCTCTTCATGGTTCCTAATAGCGCCTGCTCCCCTAGATGTGGACGATGAATTACAGTCCTTCCACTCAGGGGCCTTTCAGTGAGAAGACATACAGGGAAATGAGTCAACATAGAAATACAGCACCTGGTAGCTCGAAGAAGAAAAGGACGGCATCCAGTCTTAGAGACTTAGAAACTGATAAAACGATACCCTCCAACGGAAAGTAACTGGAGCTGTGCCATTCATTACTCAGCCCGGGAATCGGGAAGATTGGGTTTATGTGTAGCGCTGTTTCCATTTGCATGCTCGTCTGTGTGTGCATGGTGTGTGTGTGTGTGTGTGTGTGTGTGCATGTGGTATGTGTGTGTATGGTGTATGTATGCATGGCATGTGTGTGCATAATGTATATGTGCATAATGTGTGTGTGCATGTGGGGTGTATGGGCATGACGTGTGTATACATGGTGTGCGTGCATGTGGTGTGTGTGCATGGTGTGTGTGTGCATGGTTTATGTATGCATGGTGTGTATATGCATGATGTATGTGTGCATGGCATGTGTGTGTGCATGTGGTGTATGTGTGTTTGTTCATGGTGTATGTATACATGGCATGTGTACGTGCCTAGTGTGCATATGCATGGTAGGTGTGTAGTTAGTGTGAACATGGTGTATGTGTGTGTTTTTGTGTGTGTGTGTGCATGGTTTCTGTGTGTAGGCACACACACAGTAGTATATGTGGAACTCAGAAGACAGCTTTTTGGCATTTTCTTTCTGTTTTTACTTGAGTTCCAGGACTGAACTCAGATCATCAAGATTAAACAGCAAATGCCTTTACCTGCTGAGCCATTTTAAGGGTTCCCTAGGTAGGTAATATTTAAAACCTAGAAAGCTCAAGAGAGAAAATCATTCATAGTTTTTTTAAACAAATTCTGGCAACATCCGTTTGCTCTTTTCCCCCAACTATCTTTATTTAGACTAGTTTATTTGTCTTTGGTTTGATAATTAGATCATATTTTACAAATATTTTTATGTGCTGAATTTTCACGAAACATCCTGAAAAGTTCTGTCACCATGTTGCAATCTTCACACACAAGATGGCTATTTTTATTCTCTTTACTGACTGCTGTTTAGCAACGCCCTACCTGGGGTATGCAAATTGTTGGTCATGTTTGTTGTTTGAACAAATATTTTGGTGGAAATCTTGGAATGTAAATCTTTCCTGACATTTAGAGGAGATGGATTTTAGTGAAGTTAGTGGGGTCACAGAATGGGGGCAGGGTTAAATGCCTTGCTGTGCATGGTGTAACCGACTGGTTGCTAAAAGAGTCTATCAATTTCTGCTTTCCTTCTCTTCGATGGAATTGGGCAGTCATTTGTTGGAATGCTTTCCTGAGCAGGTTATGAATATCCACAGTGCTTTCGAATCCCTTACGACCAAGGGCCTTGTCCAGGAATTATCCATCAACCACTAGCAAGTATACTGCCATGATTCTAACACAGAAAGAGGGAGAAGACAACCGAATGAGCCACAGCCTGTCTGCGAACCTGGGTACCAGAGATGTCATAAGTCTGAGAGTCCGGATAGAGAAGGGATATTAAAGCTGTAAATAGTTTCCAATCCGCATGATTGTCTACTCCCTGGGTGGCTGAGCTCCCAGCCTTAAGGTGGGAAAAGAAGTGAAACTCTCCTTCCCTCTTTTGAAGAAAGGTTCTCTCTTGATGAAAGGACAGCATGTATGGGCCCAGCACACAAGCAACATTTGGATTGGAAAGGAGAAATATTCCCCAAGTAAGTCATCCCTTTGAGCAAACCGTGGTTTAATCCCAGCATCAGGGAAGTTGAGGCAGGAGGATCAGATCATGAATTGGAGACCAACCCGGGATGAGGCTTTCTGTTCAAACACACACACACACACTCACAGAGAGAGAGAGAAAGAGAGAGAGAGAGAGAGAGAGAGAGAGAGAGAGAAAGAGAGAGAGAGAATATAACTCAGTAAAGTATTGACTGTGTAAACAGGAGGATCTGAGTTTTGGGGGCTGGGTTTGTGTTTGTAATCCCAGCACTGGAAAAGGCTCTGTAGGGATTATAGCTCCATCAGTCTAGCAAACCCAGGTCTCAGTGAGTGATTTTGTTTAAAACATAAGGTGGAGAAAGATTGAGGAAGGTAACAACATTGATCTTTGTGCACAGACTTGTTCACACACATCCACACACACATATACATGCCTACACACACATGCATACATACAACTGAGCACACACAGGGACTCATCTTCTTTGGATGAATCCTACATCTAAAATATTGCTTATATTCCTGAATATGATCTTCCATTACAGAAGTAGAAACTGCACTGGACACATGCATAGTCGCTATGTGTTTAAATTCTGTATTTTTCCTAAAAGTATCCACCTGACCTTAAATGAACTTAAGGAGGATGGGAAAGACAAGGGGGTGATTCATTCAGCTAATCTTTATGGCCTGTCTGCCGTGAGTTAGAAGGTGTCCCTGGCTCTGGAGCTACATCAGTAAACCGAGCACAAAGACAGCTCCCCAGTTCTGCAGCATGTGACACATATTTAATATAATAAATAAGCAGATTACAGTGCCAGGCAGGAGGTGACATGGTAGCTAATTTTTAGTGTCAGTTTGGTTGGACTATAATGCCCAAATGCTTAGCTTATTACTGCTATATATTTTTTGTGGATATTTCTGGATGATATTAACATTTAAATCTGTGGATTTAAGTGAAGCAGATTCTCCTCCATCATATGAATTGTTCTCCTCCAGTAAGTTGAAGGTCTTAACAGGACAGGGTTGACCTCACTCTCTCAAGAAGAAAAATCTACTGGAAGACTACCTTCAACCTTGAACCTCACCCTTGCTTCTTGGTAGGTCTTGAGTCTGCCAGCCTATTCTGCAGACTTTAGACTTGACTTCTTGACCTCTGTAATTGTGTGATAATCCTAAAAGCACCCCCCCCCCGCCTCCTCTTCTGTCGCTGACCCTGTACAAACTTTAACAACTCTGTCTCTCTGAACCCATGAAGAAATCAAAGGCAAGAATGGGAAGTTGATGGCCAATGCCTGTTGACCTCCTCTCCTCCTGTCCAGTTCGATGCCATGTCCATCTTTTGTTCTTGCTTCACAAGCCGTGCGGGTGGATTCAAGATGCAGACAGTCCCGTGCTTCTTGTTCCAAAAACAGCCCGAGTTTACTCTGTGAGGATGAAGATGATTTGCCTGAGCAGAAAGTTGACTTTGTAGTCTATCACCAGAGTTTATGACAGCTTTGAGATAATAAGAATATTATTAGATTCTACTGGATGTGAGGGAGAATGAGGGAGGGCTGCCACACAGATTCCTGGGCATCAGCCCCAAGTTGCTGACATTTCTGTTTGAGGCTAGCATGCAGAGGCACCCGCCTGCAGATGAAACACCCTTGAGAGTACTGTGTGGGTCTTATGTTTCATCTAAGGCTTGGAAACAGTATAAGCTAGCAACTTGAACCCATGACCCAATTTAGGTCTTGTTTTCTCCTTTATCACCTAAGGTCTCTTACCCAGTTCTGGTGTCTTCCTGAGCTAGCGAACCTCTGCCTTTTTTCCAAAACAGGATTCTCCAACTCAGACCTACACCCACTTAATCACAAGTGCTGGGCTCACAGAACCTTTGAAGCCCCTAGGAGATTCTGACACACACGCACATGGGCATCCCTGCCCAGTCCCACATCTCTCTAAGAGCTGCTGGCTTCATCCTTGGGCACAGGCACATACCCACATACTCCTCAATGAGAGTGGTAGGGTTTTCCATGACTCCATGTGGCTTCCTTCCCAATGACTTGGCACTACCTGAAGTCATAACAGACTCTGCTCTTCCAGCCCCTCTCTCTATGCCTCCCCTCCATGAACCCTGATGTCTGCTGGTCAGTCTTTTCCTTAGATCCACAATGTCCTCCTGTTCTCAGGGTCAGCGCCAGGTTAGTATTTTCTTAGCACCTCTGAACTTCAAAGCACTCACAAAAAGAACAAGACTATTAGTATATTAATGAGGCTGTCTCAGAAAACCAAGTGTTCAGTCACTGCTATTGCTTTATGTTCTTCTTACAAATGGCAGAGACCAATACTGTCCTTTTCCTCATAGGGAAGCAGGGCCTGCGCTTTCCTGATTCTGAACAGTTGTTTAAGGATACTGATAATAATCATGCCTTTTATTTAAATAGCTCTACAGCCTGGATTTGTGCTCACCTTGGCAAAAACGTGCTTCATAGAATCCCAAGAGAATCACCCCCAGAGTCTTATGACCCCTACATCTGCTAAGGGTTCTGGGTCTCTCTGCTTACATAGCTTGTAAAGAAAGACAGATAATGAGCTATGGCATGCATCAATTAAAGGTGCGGGTGGATGGGGGATGTGGCTGCTGTTGACTTTCTGCCGGGTCACTTATCCAGTTTATTCATGTGTTCCTCCTATTTTACATCTCTGTGTGTGTGTGTGTGTGTGTGTGTGTGTGTGTGTGTGTGTGTTTGGGAGAGAGAGAGAGAGAGAGAGAGAGAGAGAGAGAGAGAGAGAGAGAGCGCAAAAGAGCATGGGAGATGTGCAGTGGGACTCTTAAAAAGCAAATCATTGCTGGATATTGGCTTGCCAGCACGCAAGAATAGGGAGAAAATTGAGTAGAGATGTATGTACTTATGGAACTAGCAATTGGAATAGCCTGTTGCCACTAACATAGGGCATTTGCTCTCCCAAGGGTTCAAATATTGAAGCAGAGAGATGTTGGACTGTACCTGGCTTTGTGTTTTACTGAAATGTGGAAGGAGGGTGTTATAGGAAGCTCAAGGGGATTGGGGAAGACCCACCTTCTGGAGGGGGAGGTGGAAAAGACCTGCCTTCTGGAGGGGGACTGGAAAAGACATGCCTTCTGGGGGAGGGGGTGGAAAAGGCCTGCCTTCTGCAGGGTCCTCACTTCCTGTGTTTCTCAGAACAGAGTAAAATAAACAGAAGACCAAATGAGTTCTTAGTTTGTGGGGTGGCTAGTTTTCAAGAAACAAATCCTAGTAATAAATGTGAAATTGTGATGAACACTAGGTGAAAAGGTCTTTTTATAATGCTTTTCATGCTTATCTCTAGTTCTTTATATAGATAGAAGTTTTAAAAACAAAAGAAAAGAGAACCAGGTCTCTATAACCATGTAGGCCTAAACAGTCCTTTGTCCCTTGTGATATGCTCTGGGGGAACTCATGTTATTCAAAATTCCTCTTCAGCTTCGAGGTACGCTTGGGATTCAATCCACAGAACAGTCATTCTAAGTCCGAATACAATTCAGTCCTGATTGTTCTAATAAGTATCCACCCCAAAACTCTTCAATGCCTGGTAGCACCTGCACTTCATCAGTTACTTATGCTTGTTTCATTGCTGATTTGAGCTGGTCAGTGCAATATCGGTGATACTGACTACTGGGCATTGGCTCTGCATCCAGGGCTATGCTATTTCACACTTAATTTTCCTAACCATACATGTTACACTTATAGAAGCTGAGGCTTAGAGGCTAAAATTACTCCTTCTAGACTACACAGTGGCAGAACGGTGAAACCAAGATTTGAATCGAGGTGAACTTGGCAACCTAAGAAGCCACATTGATAATAGCCTTGATGTATCATGCATGATTCATCATTTGAGGTTTCTCATGCCCACAGATGATAAATCAGAGCGAGAAAGCAGATGGGACAGCCCAGGCCAACTTTGCTAAGTCGGCTACAGAACATCCCTACTTCTTTCTCCTTATCTGTACTTTTCAAAAGAGTATTTAGCCTCCACATGTTCTAGGCCACAAATGGTTCACCATGAGCCCCTCATTTATTTATTTAGTCACCTATCTATCTATCTATCTATCTATCTATCTATCTATCTATCTATCTATCTATCTATCTATCTATCATCTGTGTTTTAGAGTTTTTGTTCTATTTGGTTTTTTTTTTGTTTTTTTTTTTTGTTTTTTTTTTGAGACAGGGTTTCTCTGTGTAGCTTTGGAGCCTGTCCTGGCACTTGCTCTGTAGACCAGGCTGGTCTCAAACTCACTGAGATCCTATCTCTGCCTCCCAAGTGCTTGGATTAAAGACATGCACCATCACTGCCAGCGAGCCCCTCATTTCTTATCTTGCTTCTGTAGGACTCTAAAGTTGTCTCTTCCATCCCACTATAGGTGGATAGTCTCTTCCTGTCACCTGCCTCCAATTCCTACAGTAAAAATATGTGACCCAGTTCCTCTTCTCTGAAAGAAAGTGATGTGACTGGGGACTTACACTGAGACCACGTACCCCACAGCACACAGTGCAGTCACCTGATAGCTGATGGCCAGGAAGGATGCTCAAAGACTGAGGAGGAATCACACGCCATTGAGAATCTCCCTCAGGTGTGTCTCTAATGCTCCCTTCTTTTACTTGCTTGGTAGATAGAGTTAAGTCTGGCTAAACATTTGCACCCCTTTGAGGTATCCACACATTCCTATCACTGAGATGTGAAGTCTCTGGGCTGTCACACAGCAAGCATAGGAAGAAGATGCATGTGAGTTAATGAATTATTGAGGGCAGTGTTTCCCAATGGTCAAGTCTCCACCCTGATACAGATGAGACGGGAGAATTCATAAACATTTTATAAACTCCATTACTTATTTTATGGAAATTTTTGAAAAAAATTAAATTAGAATATTAAGTGGTATATGAAGGTATAAAATTAAGTAGAAACTAGTGGTTTTATAGTAAGTAAAAAGAAAGTTGAATAAATAGGGAGAATTATTCATTTTTGACAGTTAGAATTATAGGCAGAGAGACAATATATTAGTTTGCACAGTGCGTGAGGACTGCTTCTCGCCCAAACAGAAGGACTGAAGAATTCACTTTGTGGTGCTATCCTCAATAATCTGGTAATTTCAGGGGAGGGATTTACCTTTAGGAAGTGGGTAGTGGCTGGTAGAAGCAGGTTCATTTTGTTTTGATTGTTTTGTCTTGTCTTGTTTTTTTTCCTATCATGCCTTTTGCTTCCCGTCTACAGAGAGTAGATGAAGTTCCTCCTCTACCCACTCCTGTCCCCTGAATATTCTGCCTAAGCCCACTGGACCAGGTCTCCATGGGATGAACCTAATAACATTGAGAGTCAAAACAGATTCTCCCTTGGGTATTTTGGCTACAAATGTTGAGGTATATGGTCACAGTCTTAATAAAACTAATACAATAGTTGTGGAGATGGGAAAAGTTTTAAAAACAGAAGAGGTCTTCTGAAATGTGGAGACTGATACATGTGATCCCGAGGTGATGAGCTCTGATAATTTCCTGTTTGGCTGGTGGACTCTCATCCTCTTCCCTGTGTGTTGAATAATGTGTGTGTGTGTGCATGTTTGTGTATATGCATGAATGTGTGTGATTATGCATGCTTATGTGTCCACATAAATGTGGAAACCAGAAGTCAATATAGGTATGTGTCTTTATCACCTTATTTTTGAGACAGAATCTCTTACTGAACCTGGAGCTCACTGATGTACTGAACTGGCATTCTTGAGGAATTCTTCTGTGTCTGCCTTCCCAGCACTGGCTTTACAGATATGCATGGCACACTCCAGGAGCTAGAAGAAGCAGAGGGTGGTTTTGAGGTAGGGAGTCTGCAACACTGTTTTGGCTTCAGACTTCTGGCTACCAGAACTATGAAAGAATCTATTGTTTTTGTTAACCTGGCTTGTGACATTTTTTATTTTATTTTATTTTTGCTAGCTACAGAACAGGCAGTTTTTCTCTTTAGAAAGTAAACAGGATGTTCCAGAATTTGAATACCACAATGATGAATAAACAAGATGTCGGAAGGGCACAGCTGGATTCCTACCATATCAGCCAAGCCCACAAAAATGCCCTGTGCTCCTGATCCTGTTTCCATTGTCCCTACAGCCAGTTCCCTCATATCTACCCATTCATATATTCTCCTTTTATCTTCTGACGTATATGAAGGGTAGATGTTTTAAAGAGTTTGTTCTAATTTTGGTTGAAAATGGTCAACAGAAGTCATGCTAAGTAAGCCAAGTGCGGTGGTTCTAAGCAGGCTTAGCTTGTGATGGGGGTCCCTGAAAACCCAGAACTTCAAAGGATGGTGGAGGTGGAGTTTAAGTTTGAGGTCTGAATGGGCAACACAGCAGGACTATAAAAGAGTCAAGATAAATTCAGTCTAATTTAATGACTACTCAGTTAGATTTTGTAAATGCTTTATACTATTTAATAAGGTTTTTGTTGTAAGATAAGATATTCCTATATTAACATGCATCTTGGCATCCCTAACTAATGGTACAGCAACACATGAGATCTTGCTTCTGATTTTGTGAGGCATTTACTTGAACATCATCTTAATTTTGATGCAGGGATCAACAGCGGTTGGGGAAACAGAGGAAGTGGAAGGAACCTGTCTTTGTGTGCAATGTGAAGGGAGCTCCCTGTCTTGGTGTCTTTGCTGGGATGAAATACTCTGACCAATGCAGTGTAAGAGAGAAAGTTGTTCTTTGTTTTGTTTTTTTCTGGTTCATAGTTCAAGCTATCACCTCACATCCACAATGGAGAAGCGAAGAGTAGGGGACACATGCTGCTGCTCGGTCCTCTTTCAAGCTTGTGCAGTGCACAATTCCAGCCAGGAATGGTGCCACCCATGGTGGGCCAGTCTTTAGATCTCAGTGCACACAATCAAGCTCTTCTGCACAGGCATGCCCAGTGAACGTCTCCCAGTTGAATCCAGATTCTGCCAAGTTGACAATTGACACTAACCATCACATGAGCTCTACGAGACATCCTTCACAAGACGAAATATCCTGGAACTCTACACAGATATGTGGGTTGTCCTCTTAGGTCATTGGTTTCCTAACATTGCTGTAACAAAAGCAACTAAAGAGATTTTTTAAAAATACAGATTCCAGCCCATTTCATAGCTATACACTGAACCCCTCTTGAGAAGACTGGACAGAGATTCCTCATTTTCATACACATTCTCCAGAAGTTTGTTTCTATTGCTTGTGTGTGTGTGTGTGTGTGTGTGTGTGTGTGTGTATGTGTGTGTGTGTGTGTGTGTGTGTGTGTGAGAGAGAGAGAGAGAGAGAGAGAGAGAGAGAGAGAGAGAGAGAGAGAGAGAGAGAGAGAGAGAGCAATACCTTTTTCGGTTCATCGCCTTAACATCTTTCCATGGAGTTTCCTTAATGGAAACCAGAGAAAAGATGCTAAGGAAAAGCCACTATTCCATGGGGAAAATGATCATGACTGAGACTATCAGGTATGGAGAACAAGTTGGGGGACATATCAAAGTAATTTGTAACATCTGTGTATGAGTGTGTGTATATGTATATGTGTATAGGCATATGTGGTATGTGTATGTGTTTATGTATATGTGTGGGTGAATAAGGGTGTATTTATGTGTGTAGGTATATATGTGTATGTTTGAATATGGATATACTCGTGTATGTGTGTGTGTGTGTGTGTGCATGTGTGTGCATGCATGCGTGTGTGTGTGTAGGTCAGAAGTAGGCATTAAGTGTTTTCCTCATTTTCTCTGAATGTTATTTGAGATAAGTTCTCTTTCAATCTGGACTTTGTGGATTCGACTAGAGTGGCTGGCCAGTGAGCTTCCAGTGAACATCTGTCTCTGCCCCCTGACCCCCAATCTACTGGCACTGAGTTTTGAATGCACCCCTATACCTCTTATGTGAGTGGCTGAGGATATGAATTTGGGTCCCCGTGATTGTGCAGCAAGATTTACTCACTGAGCCATCTCCCTAGCCTCTGTTGCAATATTAGTTTTGTCTCAGAACCAGGCCTTTCTTTTGTTTATGCAGTTGGTATGGTTTATGTTCCTTTGGCCAGCCTAAGGATATGGAAACATTAGGCTGGTTTGTAAAGATGCTGCTATGTCTCCCAGGCCTATTACTTCTCTTTTGACACCCACACCATGGGTCATTCCCCTCTTCACTGTCTCTGGTGTCTCCACAGATGCATTGTTCATACTCCATTCCTTAGAAGGCAACTGCAATGCTCTGTTAAGCAGGGGCATATATAGTAAATTGCATGTAGTAGATAGTCCCTGTGTCCTCCAACAGCCAGCTTCTAGATTGCAGTTAGTAAAGAAATACTTGCTTTGTCTAACACGGTTCATGTATCTATGTCTAGCTTGCAGGGTTAATGGAAAAAGAAAGAATATGGACAAAAGAAAAAGAAAGCATTTTCTACTTCTGCTCCAGGGCCCACCCTGCCACACATGGCAGCACATTCCTCAGACATGAGAGGAAGTTCAGACGCTGGTAGCATAAGGGAATTGAAAACTCCCGACTTCTTTCTGCTGTGACCCATTCCTCAGCTACCCACACTAAATTTTCCCCCTCTGAAGCTTTCTCAGTAGCTCAAACCACATTGATCTCCCTCTTCTGATCCATCACATTAATAGACTGAGATGCACAAAGCAAGATCTAATTATAAGCCATTTTGCTTTATTTGCCAATTGCCTCATGTGCATATGTCTCTCTCTCCCCAAGATCAATTGTAAGCAACTCCAGAATAGACTCCACATCGACTACTTGTGTGGCTGGACATCAGGGAGCATCAGGGCCTTCGTGGAGAATGGTAGCTAACACTTGGTGCTTGGTTTCAGCAATTTATACATAATATTTATATTTATCATAATATATAAATGTTATACATATATTTAAGATTTATTTATTTTAATATGAATATGGTATTATATATTTAATACAAAAAGATGGTTTAAAATATATTTATTTTCACATTTGCATATTAGTGTTTTGTCTGCATGTATGCCTGTTCATGACATCAGTATAGTACCCAAGGAAGCCAGAAAAGGGTGTCAGATCCCCTGGACCTGGAGTTACAGACAGTAGTGTATGGATCCTGGAAATTGAACTAGTGTCCTCTGGAAGAGTAGCCAGTGCTTCTAACTTCCCAGTGATCTTTCCAGCCCCATAATTTTTGATACATAACCAGTAACCTGTGGATGATGAGATGAATATAAATATAATATACATAATGGCTAAAGATGAAAAGATCAAAAACAACACAGCATGGTCTCAGCCACCAAAGAAACAGACTAAGTAAGATTTAGGAAAGTGTAGCCTACTCTAACTAGACCATTTTCAAAGGAACTAAAACATAATACTTACATTAGAGAAGCATTCTTCTGCCTAAGCAATGAACTTTCCCCCAGCAGTCACACCAATGACTTAACTGTGTCCAGGGAGTCACACTGTTGTCTAGGGACATATATGGCTACATCATGCAAAAGTCATTGGTGAGGGTGATCTTCCTTTGTGACTCTTGCACAGTGTTTCTCTGAGTCAGTCTTGGTGACAAATGTCTTAGTTACTTTCTATTGCAGTGCAAAGACACCATGACCATGGCAACACATAGAAGAAAGAGTTTACTTGGAGCTTACAGTTTAGGAGTGGGAGTCCTTGACCATCATGGTAGGGAGCATGGCAGGCAGGCATGGTGCTAGGGCAGTCGCTGAGAACTTAGATCTTGATCTACAACCACAGTGCAGAGAAAGGTACTGGGAATGGTGGCGGCCTTTTGAAAGACTAACTCATGCCCTAGTGGCACACCCCCTCCAACAAGCCCACTCCTTTTAATCCTTCTCAAACAGTTCCACCAATTAGGGACCAAGAATTCAAATATACAAGCCTATGGGGCTGTTCTCATTCAAACTGTCACACATTTTTGGGTAGACATGTTCCTACTTTCACCCTTAGACTCCTGATTATTTTCCCCAGGGATTGGCATCTTTCCCAATTAAATCTGTCCTTAGTAAATAGATCAGTAACTGAGAAAGCTGGGCTTTCTTGATCCACAGTCTGTGGGAACAGACTTCAATTTGACAATTTAATTCCCCTCTTGGGGAAAGCCAACCAGGAACCCTATAGAATTTTGTATTCCTGTCCTTCCTTCTTACACGTGTTCTGTCCTCTCAAAGCTGGATACAGGTGAGCAGGGAATCTGTTCCTTCCCAGTCCTACAGGACGCTGAGCTGTGAGAACACGTGCCGTCATACTGCAGCCTCTGCAGAGAAGAGCTGGTTGCACAAGGCTGTTGGCTGTTTTACCATCCATTGCTGGTCTTGCAGGTGATTCGAAGGTTCCCTATCCTGACTCCCTTCCAATCAACTCACCACACACTGCTTCATCTTCTAGGGTCACTCTGAGACCTGCACCGTGTTCCCCTGCTGCTATTGACCTTACCCATTACCTAGACAAAAATACCCAAAAAAGCAACCAAAGAAAGGAAGGAAAGGTCTCTCTTTGGGCAGCACCAGGGCTTCAGGCTTACACAGTCCCATCAAAGATGTCTTTCAATGGGCATCTCCCAGTGGCACCTCCTCAGAATGCTCAGCTCCTCGTGGCCATCATTGATCACATGCTATTTCCATAACTGCAAGGAAGCAAGAAAATGCACACATTTTTATTCTCTAAAATGAGAAGCAGAGAGAAAGAAGAAATACGACCACCAACCACAAACAAACACACTGCAGTAGGCAGGCGGTATGCTCAGTGGGTAGAGCACTTACCCAGAACTCATGGAGCCTTGGGTTCTTCCCCTAGAACCATATAAACCCAGTGTGGAGTGTAACCCTGCATGCCTATAACCCCAGTAGAGGGAATTTCAAGGTCATCCTCAGCTGTACAGTGAACTTGAGACTAGCCTGGGCTTTTGTGCAACCCTGCCTTAAAAACAAGCAACCAAACAAGCTAAGAAGCAAAACAAAATACCTTTGCAAAGTGGTGGTACACCAGCCACAGAATTTGTTCTCTCGAAACACTCAAAGTGAAGGCGGCCATGTACCTTTTCTAGGAATGGCTTGGTCGGTCTGCAGCTCTCCAGGCTCTTCAAACACAGGCCTTTGTGTTACTCCCAGCTGAGTAGTGCTGCTTCTTCTGAGGCTTATGACTGATAACCACAATTCCAGAATTTGTCAGGGCTTCCTAACTTCTAGGAACTTAAATATACTTTGCCTACAGTTGATGATACAGATAGCTGCACTTCTAAAGTCCTAAGTGAAACAGATTCACTAAGCCATGAGGAGAAAGGGAAGCGAATGCCGGCTAATGAAACCAACTACAACATCAGGCACAGAGGGTAGCCCTGCACTTGGGCATTAACTAGAAGTCTAACTGTGCATGTTCTGTACCCCCCTGTGGAGTCATTCTTCGTAGTTGAAAAGTGTTGATGGAGATAGCAAGTTCATTTATTTTCTTTTTTCATTCTAGTTTATGTTTCGGTTTGGTTTGTTTGGTTGGTTTTTGTTTTGTTTGGTTTTTCGAGACCTAGTTTCTCTGTGTAACTTTGGAGTCTCTCCTGGAACTAGCTTTGTAGACCAGGCTGGCCTTGAACTCACAGAGATCTGCCTGCCTCTGCCTCCTTAGTGCTGGGATTAAAGGTGTGCACCACCACCCTTCCTTTAATCTTTTTCACTTTTGACCATTTTCCCACACCCATAGAATGTCCTTTTAGTTCTATCCTTTCTGTACCCATCATACCAAATGGGGGAAATGAGAACATTTCCACAAGAATCTGGAACAAGAGGAGTTCTTGTTTCTCTTGTTTCCCACTCTTGCTAGAGGGAAAAAATAAAACAGGAGGAAAACGAAGGAGATGCAGGTAGAAAGAGATGTCAATTATTTGTAGATGACATTTTAGACTTTACAGGGACCATCTGAAAACTTAGCAATGACAAACACTTTCAGCACAGTGACGGGATACAGTTAACACATATAAACTGGCACCCTTCTTAAATACCAATTGCAAGCCTATTAAATAAGAAATAAAAAGAAAATCCCATTCAAAAAATTGGCTCAAAAATCACCGTGTAAAAACTGTAAGTTTCTGCTGATTAATTTGTGTGAAAAAATCTCACAGTCCAGACCTTGAGACACTGGCCTGATATGAACACTATGAACAGCACCATCATATTGACTGCTGCTGAGACCTATTCTTGATTATTATTATATTATGGAAAGATATTTGTCATTGGAGTTTTCTGTTTTTGTTTGTTTTTGATTTTTTTTCCTGGCCTGCCCTATAACGCAAAGGTCTCCAGCATCAAGAATACAAACACCAAGGCTTCTCTCACTCCCTCCTCTGATATTAAGAAGGGCTGACAAAGCAAACAAGGGGAACTCACTCAGACTACTAGACCCTGGAGGAAAAGTGAATTCTTCATAAGTAGCAGGCACTCAGGGGGCGAGGGCAGTCTCCCAAGTCCTCTCTGCCTCTGTTCAGTCCAGTTTCATTCTATTTAAATATCAGCATTCCTAGTGCAAATCATGAGTCTCTTTCACACTTTCCAACAGAAAATCCCAGGAGCCTATTGAGAAAAACAGCTAGGTATTTTTTTCTTCTTTCAAACCATTTATCAGCACCTTTATCCTGCCCCTGGGCACTTCTGAAATCCAATTCCATGTGACAGAATTCAAGGTACTGCCTGGTCTTTCTCGACAGCACTATTTTGAGAAAATGCAGGTAGGGGAGCCGGTCCACAGATGTACTGGGTCACTTTGGTGAAGAGGCTCTTCCATGCCCGGCCACACCCCTTAGAATCACATTTTCACCTGGTCCTAGTTTTGGAGTCCTCTGTCATCTCCATCAGATGCTGTGACTTTGGCCACCTTGAAAAGCCATCCCCACCACTGTGAAAAGTGCTTCCAGTCCTGGGTAAACATGAGCAGGAATAGCTGGGTAAACATCTCCAGGTGCAGCTGGAAGGGAGCTTTAAAAAAAATCACCTTGGAGGAGAGAGGACTGGGGTCTGGAGATGGTTCTAGCTGGTTGCCTAACAACTCTGATCAGGAACAAGCTGGGTTTACAACAGCCACAGGGGTTTGAGGGTAGGGATGGAAACGCATGTGGTTCTGTGATATTTTAAAATTCATCCTTCCTTTGAAAACCTAACCATGAATAAATTAATATTTCATATTTGGTGACTTTTCAGTAAATGCTGGGTAAATAACTGTCAGTCATAGTTTGGGGACAGATACATGTTAGGTTAAGGTATCAATTGATGGGTCAAAGAGCTTATGCAGGGGAGAGGGAACAGTTCAGACAGTAAGGTATTTGCCATGCAAGGACAGGAACCTAAGTATAACTATGTAGAAACCATGTGAGAAACACACACACACAGGGGATGATGTGAAAAACCTGCACACTCAGGGGATGCATGTGAAAAAGCCACATACTCAGGGGATGCATGTGAAAAACCCACATACTCAGGGGATGCATGTGAAAAACCCACATACTCAGGGGATGCATGTGAAAAAGCCACACATGCAGGGGATGAATGCTTAGTATCCTATTGTTAGGAGGTAGAGATAGAAAGACCACTGGGGCTCACTGACCAGTCAGGCTAATGAGCAAGCTCCAGGTCCCACCGAAAGACTCTCTCTCAAATACAATGTCAAACATCTGAGATTGCCCTCTGGCCTCTACACATGCGCACACACTGGAGCACACACACACAAATAAATAAATAAACTTACTAAAGGAACTTATGTAGAAGGACACAGAACTAGGCATCTCTTTGAGCAGGGATGCTTCATATGGCTGGAGAAATGGCTCCACAGCTAAGAGCACTGACTGCTGTTCCAGAGGATTCAGTTTCTAGCACCCATATAGTGACTCACAATTTCTTCTAACTCCTGTCCCAGGAGTTAGGGCACCTCCTTCTGGCTTCTGTGGGCACTTCACACACATGGTGCACATATACACATGCAAGCAAAATACCTATACACATAAACTAAAGTTTTGAAAAGTTTTGGGAGTCTGGGCAATTAACTTCAGTAGGCATTATTCACACCTGAATAATTCACAACATTTATGGTCATGTGGAAGATTTTCATATCTTAGATGCAAATGGACCCCTCCTCCTTAGATGTGTGTGATCCCCTCCCTAGATGTGTGTGCTCCCTTCCCTCCTTCTAGCTGTAGGCTCAGTAAAGGCCAAAGGGTCTTTGTGGTTCTTTACTCATATCAAGGATTTGGTTTAACTTTTTCCTCAGTGAAGAATGTCTTTCATGGTGTCGCCTGTCAGGATTGGCTTAAACTGGAAACCGGAGTCATTATTTCTGCCAGGTTTGAAAATCTAATTAATTGAAACTCAAATTAGGTGATATATGCATCAATAAGCTGACATTTATATGAACATAAAACAATGAAAATTTCATAGACGCGGCTCCCAAACGAGACAATGGAAAGATATTCAAAGTCAAAAATGAGCATCAATTCAATAATGCTTTTCTTTCTCTCAAACTATATTAGACATCAGCTATACTCTGAAGACATGGGAAATTCAGCAAGTATAAAACCTGAAAACAAGTGATGAGAGACAAGAGTCAGAAGCTGGGGAATGGCTCAGTGGTAAAGGAAGCCAGAGGAGAGGACCAACCTACTCCTGCAAGTCATTCTCTCATTTATGCATCCTTAGCAAGCACTTGGGCTTTCACACAGTAAAATATTAAAATGTTAAAATGAAACTGGTCAGGCAGCTTAGGGGCAAATCCTAAAAAGGGGGCCGTTTTGGTGTGCCATTGTCTGAGTGGAGCAGAGACCACCTATCAGAACGTGTTCCCCTTAGCACAGCTCTGCCATCACCTATTAGAATTTGGCTCTCTTAACCTAACTCTACCTGAGCTCCTCCTGTGCTGAGTTCCAGCGTCCCACACCGGCTTTGCTCCACCTCTAGTTTCTTTTCTGTGCTAATCCACCCTGACCAAAAAGCCATGGCTTTGGTTTGGCTCACAGTAGTACCAGAATAGAGTCCATTGTGGCAGGGAACTGGAAGCTGGTGGGTCACCTTCAGTAAGTAGAGGAAGGTAGTCAAGGGGGCAGGGCTAAGCTATAAAAGAACAAGCTCACCTCAGTGACATACATTCTCCAGAAAGTCTCTACTCACTTGGTTCTATAATCTTCCTAAGGAGTGTCTCCAGCTGAGGAACAAGTATTCCAAAGTGAGCTACATGGAATATTTTATACCCAGACCACATAGCTGTGCTGCCAAAAACCAAGAATGGCATCAAATCCAAGGAAACCAACAAGCACTCCACTGGAGCATCTGGAGTGCAGAGATGCGCAAAGATCATAAAATCAATACTCGGTGACTACCTAGCTCAGGTATGAGGAACAAGACAGATAAAGTTGACATTTTCTTGATGAAATTTGCCCAGTCGGTGACTATAGATTTATGGGAGCCTCACAGGATTAAAGATTTTTAGCATTAGACTGTAACTTACTACAAGATAATAAAATTGTTAGGGAAATACCAAGGCAGCGATTTGTGAACCATCAGCCTGTACAGCATTGCTGATTGTTTAGAAGTAAGCCTGTTAAGTTAGTCAAGAGTAAACTACACCCTTAGTGAAGTGCTGACTGCGAATTGGGGGCATGCCAATGCAGAGGCAGAGGACTTCGTGTCTCTTCAGCACAGGAGACAGAAAGGTCCAGCTCCCCTCCTTCCAGCTCTTCACGTCAGTTTACTGATACCAGTCTGTGGAGGATGGGGCTGGGGTGATGAAGGCCTCCTGCTAGAAGGCAGAATTTATGCAATGAAGATTCTGAGCAGGAACAGCTTGGTGTAGAGAGAGAGGCAACCATAATGGGGGACTCTGAAATATATGGGTATTCTCACCTCCACTGGCCCTACCCACACTAGAGAAAGAGGTTGGTATGGTTGACACTGATTGTCAGCACAGCAGGATCCAGAACCACTCAGGAGACGGTTGTTTAGATGTGTTTATCAGTGAGTTTCTGGGTTGGGTTAATTTGGGTCTGAAGACAAATGCTATATGCGGGTGGCTCCATTCAACAGAATGGGACCCTGGCCTGGACCAAATTGAGAAAAATAGTGAGCACCAGCTTTCATCTTTCTCTGCCTACCAACCGTGGAAGCAGCTGCCCCAAGCTACCTCATTCATGTAAGGGCAGATGAGAAAGGGAAGACAAGCAGACACCCCATGGGAGTGATGAGCACCGGCGCAGACTCCACAACTCCTCCTGCAGTTGCTCGTTATTTGAGGCACACGTTTTTCAGGAGTTAAACCTCACAGCTTTCTCCTGCTTGTAGCTTTCCCCAAGGACCAGCTTTGGTGCTGCCATGAAAGTAGTGAGAAGGTGTTCTCTAAGTTAAGATGGTAAAAAGAAAGTTCCGGAAGAGAGGCTAGGAAGGCAGAGGATGACAAAGGAGAACAGGATAGTCATATTTGAGATATGGCCATTAGAGTACTGTGGGACAAGGGTTCAGATACAGAGGACACTGATGTGAGACGAAGCTGGGTGACACCAGAGATGCCTGTATCAGAGGCTACACAAGGGTCTGAACTTGCCCCTGAGTGGTTATTGGGGAGTTGGAGAAGGTGACCAGGATCTGGACTGCCAATCAGTGATCTCCAAGCTCATGAGAGATCTTTCTTACAAAATAAAGTGGAGGAGAAATTGAGGAAGAAAGGAAGAAATCCACTTCCAACCTCTGTCTTCCACATGTACACACACACACACACATACACCATTTTAAGAATGGGGTGATCTACACAGACATGCCAGATGATCTAGAATAGGACTCTTTAACCATACTGCTGACATTTTTGGTAAATTAATTCTTTGCTGTGGGAGGCTTTCCTGTCTCTTGCAGACTGTTTAGCCCTATCCCTGGCCTTTACCTGGCAGATTTCCACTAGTAACCATTTCTACCTCTACAAAAACCAGAGTGAGGGGGGAGAAATGCCCCTCAACAGAGAAACATTTCCATGTCAACGGGTCTAGAGAGAACACTGGTTTGTTATGGAAAACTCTGCCCGTCTGCATGCAATAGGATTACAGAGTCAACGGAATGCCATCAAACATTTGTGGGAAAGGTGATGCGACATTCTCTTGGGAGTCAAAGTAGCTGGCCGAGAACAGTCCTGCACTGAAGGAGTAAGAAGGGGCTTGTTTTTCCAGAAGACATCTGAGTCTTCCTGGAAGACAGTTGTATTTTGACACAAGGCTATATTAGCTCTGTGAATTTGGTTTTTTACCTTTGCCCTGGTGAGGTCCTGTGATTCTGGAAGCCACCTTGGTCTATAGACTGGGGTGTTCTGGTCCCTGAAGAAACTGACTTTTCATCCAAGGATTGGAAAGAGGACTCAGTTCCATCATGTAATCATGGAAACTCAGAAAGGGAAAGTAAGGAAGTAGCTTATTTTCCTTTAAAAGGCAAAGAAAATTCATTGCTTAACATTATTTTATGTATAGATGTAAGATTTCCGGGTGACTTTTAGTTGAGGTGAGAGCAAAGTAGACAAAAGACTCCAGCTGAGAACCACTAATTTAGTTAAGAGCTGTTGACTTAGTAGAGAAGCATTAACTTACTTGAATTCCATTAGCGTAGTTGAAAACCATTGGCTAAATTGAAAACCATTGACGTAGGTGAAAATCATTGGCTTAGGTGAGAACCATTGGCTAAGCTGAGAACCATTGGCTAAGCTGAGAACCATTGGCTTAGGTGAGAACCATTGGCTAAGCTGAGAACCACTGACTGAGTTGAGAACCAATGGCCTAACAAGAGGAGAGTTGTTGAAATGGGATCATGAGAGAGATAGTAAAGATCATATGAATTTGGGAAAAATCAGAGAAAGCCCTGGAAAGAAAAACAAACCATTCTTATAACATTACTTTGGGGTTGAAACTCTTGCTGTGATTAAGGGATCATTTGGTTCCTATTAAGTACCAATATTAGAAACCTTATTAACAAGTAGACCCCAGTAAAGGAGTCAGATTTTACAGAGCTCCCCTCTCATCTTGTTTACTAGTCAGGATTACACTTCACAGGTGACCTCCATCAGTCCTTTTTGTTACTTGTCTGTGTGTGTTTTTCTAGAAGCTGCTTTTGAGTATCTTGTTAACAGTCGTCCTTCAGGAATGGCATTTGATGACTGCCTAAGAGAAATGCACTTTCCATTATCTGTGATGTGGCATCTGTCAATCTATCTATCATCTATCTATTTACTTACGTACCTACCTAATATAACCGATGTATAATTGCACAGTATCAGATTTAAATATGGTAAAAACCCGATAAACGTAGGCTGACCATCAATGACTAGCATTCTCTCATTCCAATTAAGGGAGGCTCTATGTCATAAGATAGCCGAAATTGCCCAGAAAGGATTAATCATCAGTCCCTGAGTATTATGAGATTTGCATTATTATTCCAATGAGAGGGAATGAAGACAGATCCAGTGATGCTGGGCACTGAGCCATGACTACTTTCTTCATGGACGCCCTTGGCTTAAGGTAGCACTGGTCATGTGGTGTTATTTTCCCCTCAGCTGTGTCACTGAATTCTTCTAAAATGAGTTTGTCTTTTCTTTCACTTTTACAATATTGAGATGTCAAAACCTTTATAAAAAAAAGTTTTGCTGAAGCTGCCTGTAAGATTCCAGAAATGCTAGAAATTTCAGCTGTCATGCCAACGTGTCCCACCCTGAGAGGACTTGAGTGTCTCTGGATTCTTTGCTCCACACACTTGCCTCTGCTTCAGTGCAAACACACGAATGTGAACTCCTATGTAAGCAGTTCTAAAGGAGACTTGTGCAGGAGGCAATGACTACAGACCAATCTCACACACTAAATGTAGACAGAATCAGTAGCTGCATTCCACCCCCAAAAAGCCCCCTTCACTCTCTCTACCTGTATGGGCAGAGCTTCTTTCTTCTTCAGTCTCTTGTAAATAGGGAAGGTGTCATGGCTTTGGTTTCACTGCCTGGGCAGTCTGAGAGACTTCAGGGGTTAAAGCATTATCTAAGAGAACTAGGTTTTTAGGAGCTGATAACAATTTGTTCCCTGCAATTACTAACTTGAGTTGTTTTCAGTTTCAGACCAGCAGCTACTGAATAATAAATTCATCCACCAACATGATTGGCAGTAAGGGAAGCCATAGGTAGCAATTTCAGAATAAGTAATTTAGATGTGACACTTCCCTGATTGGCAGAGCCATCTTTACCAAGAGTATGGAAGGGACAGTTAAATTTATGGAAACCAAAACATGCCATTTTAGCTTGCCCGACTTCCACAAAGCATTGCTTCACTGAAGAACCATGCTTCTGAACATGTATCTCTTTGGCAGGACTATTATCTTTCTTGATGAGAAATGAGCATATTTAGAGTTGATTCTCATATGAAATTGCTGATGGTGTTAGATTGAGAGAAAGATGCAATGGAAATGAATCCCCATCAAACTAATGAGATGTGGCACTGGAGATGAGCAAGATCAGTGGGTATCGGCTCCTGCCTCATTTGTAATGCGTTTGGATCATCCATCTGCACATGAGGGGATGTCTTGTGTTTGGTGGAAAGTGAATATGGTGTTTGCCTAAAGCAACTGGGGGCCTGGTTGCACTTATTTTTGGAGGGCTGAGGTGCTATGACTGGAAATGATGGCGAATTCCCAGGGTTGTGAAGGCTCTAAAATGTAGCCAGCTCCCATATAGAAAGATTGCCCCATCTCTTCAGATGTTCTGACCACGATAAGAATAGTTGGGAGTCTATTCTGAAGTGTACGTCATTCTTACAATGATTCCTTAATATTAAATAAAATTGCATTTGATTTGAGTTCTATACCTTGGCTGAAAGTAGAATTTTGACCCTGTTGGGTCAGTTCCTGAGTAAATAGAACTGCTGTTATTTGAGATCTTCCTTCAACCAGGTTAACTTCCCAGATGACTTTCCCCTTTGGCCTGTAGCTCCACCTACCCAGTCTCCTAATGGGATAGAGTGGGTGATCGTTGTGTTGGGACTCTAGGACAGCCTTGTGAAGTCATATGCAGACTGTTAACCTCGAGCTGTCAGAATAAAGACAGAGAGGAAAGGGGTACCTGCTTTGCTAGGTTAATTTCTGCTGCCTTGATACAATAAACCCAACTAAAATCAGCTTCAAGGAGAAAAGGGTTTATTTGACTTACAAGTCCAGGTTACACCCCGTCATTTCAGGGAAGTAAAGACAGGACCTCAAACAGCTAGTCACATCATAGTTCAATTTATAGCCAAGATTGGAGAAAAACAGATGCACCCACACTGCCTGCTTGCTGCCTGTTTTTGTTCAGGGGCCAGCCTAGAGAATGGTGCTGCCCACTCTGGGCTAGGTAGGTGAATTAATAATACAATGCTAATGTATATGCTCATAGGCCAACTTGCAAGATCTTGATAATTCTTCATGAGATCCTTCCTGGGTGACTCTAGGTTCTAGCATGGTGACAGTTAAACACCGATGAAGAAGGAGGAGCCATACCAGTAAGGTAACCACATCCTTTCATGCTGCTGATGTGATTATTTGAGCACCTTTGGTGACAATTGTTGACAAAGTTGAGAAGTCCACTGATAAATGTTCAGAGTCAGGGCTTATCTTCATAGCCTTTAAGGTGAACTGGTGACTCTGAGATTAAGCAATAGCTCACGAAACACATCAGAAAGTATTCGCCATTCATGCTGATACAAGCACAGTTACTGAAAATGATAACAAAATGCTCAAGATCTTTCCCAAAAACTTGCCCTTGACTCATATCTTTAGTGGACTAAAGCTGCCATTGTCCACTATATGCTCTGTCATTTTCCTAGGCTTCTCTTCTCGTAGGACAGTCGGTGATTCATTATGAGAACAAAGGGACAGATGACTGTTAGGAAGGACGGGGTGGCCAGTGAGAGCTCGGGAAAGACTAATGCAAAGGAAGACATATCTAAGGAGGTTGATAATCATAAATGTCAGTCAGCTAGAAGCTTCTAGGAAAGAGAGGATGCTGCATTCCCATGTGTTTAAGTTGTATAGTGGTAAGGTAAGATTATACATCACCCCAAAGAATTAGCAATAAAGGGAGGGAAGCATTTCAAATAAGACGTATTGCCAGAGCTTTCAACTGTGGTTAGACTTCAAAGGAATGTACACAAGGATCTTGTTCTCTGCCAACACTGAAGTTTACCCCAGAAGTGATAGGAGCCACCTTGTAGAAAAGAATATGCAGAGGTGAATCTGGCCTCCCATGTGCCCCTTTGTTTGTTACTGTTTTTTATTTGTCTTGCTGAAGACACAATGGAACAGAGGTTTCCACAATCAGGGACACTGATGATCATCCCTCTAGAAGGCCTCCTGGTGAGATAATGCTAACTGCTCTTACACAGCTGTAATTCTGGAATGATCTTTCTCCTTTAATGCTATCCAATAAATCAGACGTAATGCCCCATTAAAATAAATGAACATGTGTTAATGATGCCAACGTATGTCCCCTTCCTGAACGGTGATCAGGTTTGGAATTATGAAGCTGCTCTGTGTCCAATGGAATATGCCCACAGAGACAGGGCTGCTCACGATCATAGACAAGCTAATCACAAGCTCAACTAGAAACCCCAATGAATCTCTTCATTACTGACTGGTGCCAGCGGTTCCAGCTCCTGTAATCAACTTTGTAATTGCTTCACCTGGAAGAGCCTTGTTGACAAGGCAAAGTTAAGGTCTAGCGTAGCTGACAAAGTCGCATACATTTTAGAGAAAACGGCAGAGCATCCTGCAGGAGAAATCTAACCGTCATCATAGTTGTCTGGGTTGCTTACCTAGAACAGGTACAGCATTAGGACGTGGGATCCCTCATGAGGTTTTCAGAGGAAGAACTTGAGGTTAGAAGCAGCAGGGCCACTGTGCATCACACGCAGAATGCCAAGACAAGTCTGTCCCCGTGGACTTTAAGCCCATGATCCTGTAGTCTGTATTCATAGGCCAGAGAGAACCTTGCCTGAGAATGGAGTGGAGACATGTGTTGTCTGTGTGGGCAGGTTGGCCAGCCTCAGCATCCTACAGTGGAAAATTCCCAAGACGCCAATCTATGCCTCCGCGTTAAGTCATGATTCCCCATTTATATAACTTGTTTACACAGACTGATAATGAAATTAATGGCTTCAACAAAGATAAACACATGAGCCTCCAGGACTTCCCCCTAGTTCTAGCATATTTAGGTGCCTCTTTCTCTCTTCTCTCCTATCATCTGTTTTCTTTATCCAGTATTGTTCCTGTGGCTAACATTTATTTTTTTTTTAATTAAGAAACTTTCTCAAAAAAAAAAAAAGAAACTTTCTCCCCCCTATTCTTCCTGACTTGAGATTTGTATTGTTCAGTGCTTTTTCTTAAGGAAAGATAAATACAATGCCATTTGTTTTACTTGTAAACTTTTTCACCCTTTCTAGGAGAATCCATTCTCTATACAACATCATCTAGCTTATCAAATGTGATGCTTATCCAGAGAGCTGACATCTACAGAAGAGCAGCCTTAGGTGGAATAGCATATGCTTGACACTTCTTAAAACAAGCAAGTAGACAACTGTTAGCCCCTGCCAGGAAGCAGATTTAGCAGGGTGGTGCAGGAGGCAGCCGAATCTGTAGGTACAGTACAGTCATGGGGGTAGAGACATTCCCCACTTCAGGATATTTTGGACAGAATTACTGGTCAGACTATTTTTTCATGACCGATCACCACTCCATGTGGAGGAGCATCTTGGCAAGCTCGTTAGCTACGGTGCCTTAGGGTTCGGTGCCAGGCCTGGGGTGACACTCCCTCATCTGTTTTACTTCGTTGGATGGAGTCACCTGGAGCAGCACAGTACATTGGTTCTTGTCAATTAAGAGGCATTATAAGCTCTATTCTTATGATGTCACAATTGGTATGTAGATAAGAAGATATGAGCTGGTAAGTAGACATGTACTATTGATTATGCTGCTAAAGTTGTAAGGGTGAGGTCTGGAGAGAGGTCTCAGCAGCTAAGAGCACTTGCTACTCTTGCATCTTGGGTACTCGATGCTACCCACATCAAGCAGCTGTTAATTGTCTGTAAATCCAGGTCCAGTGGATCCAATGTCCCCTTATGGCCTCTGCAAGCACTGTACACATGCGCATAAATGCACAGGAACACACATATATACACATAAATAAACCTCTTAAAAATAAATAAAATAAAATTTTGGCAGTAGCTGTATTGGTTACTTTCCTTGCTGTTGTAGCAAAGGACCTTACAGGATCAATTAAGAATGAAGAAGGGCAATCAGGGTTCATTGTTTAAGAAAGTATAGCTTATCCTAGCAGAAGGCAGGGTAGGGACTGTGTGACCAGGATTCTTCATATCTTCATGGGCCAGGAAACAGAAAGGGGAATGTTGGAACTCAGATGCTTTTTGTTCCTTTCTCCTTTTTCTTCTTTCATTCAGTCTGTGACACCACCCTGTGGGATGGTACTACCCACCCCCTTTCCTGATATATCTTCGTACTTCAGTTAATCCTCTCTGGACACCCCCCCAAAGAGACACTTCCAGAAGTGTGTCTCCTAAGGGATTGAAAATCTCATCCAATTGACAATGAAGATGTACCATCCCTGCAATACACACAGGGTGTCATGTGCTTTCCAGGTGTCAAAGATAATGGAACCACAATTTATAGAAAAATTACCTTAGCAAATATACTACAGGCTCCTTGGATATCATTTACATTTCCTGCTCCAAGCTGCAATTAGCTTCAATTTTGAACATGCTAGCTGGTACCGTGATAGTTCATACAACATGTTGACCAGTCTGAGAACTGAAATTAAGTTATGTGATGGCCACGTCCATGCATGGGCCCTGGAATTATTCTGCTTAAGTGATGTTTCTCTGATGGAGGAAGGTCATTGGTTAAAAAAAAATAAAGAAACTGCTTGGCTGGCCCTCATAAGTTAAAACATAGGGGGGAGGAGTAAACAGAACAGAATGCTGGGAGGAAGAGGAAGTGAGCTCAGACTTGACAGCTCTGCTCTCTGGAGCAGAGACACAATGCTCCCCTCTCTCTGGGGTAGACACAAGCGATGAAGCTCCGACCCAGGATGGACGTAGGCTAGAATCTCCTTGGTAAGACACCTCGTGGGCTACACTAGAAATGGGCTAGTCCAGGTGCGAGAGTTAGCCGAGAAGACGCTAGATAGAAATGGGCCAAGCAGTGTTTAAAAGAATACAGTGTCTGTGTAATTATTTTGGGGTATAAGCTAGCCATGCAGGCGGCTGGGGTGCCGGGGACGCAGCCCCGCCGCTCATATCACTACATTTCTCATGCTTCCGCAAGAAAAGGTAAGTGGCTTCCAAGTAGCTCCCTTGGAAGGGTGGGAGCCCAGTGATGCCTAGGAAACTTCTCAAGGGGCTCAGATTCAACCAGGTGAATCTATGTGTGTTTATGTGGGCTCATGTATTCAGGCATGTGTGTATTGCTGAGTGCATGAAGAGGCCAGCAGATGCCCTCAGGCACCAGTCCTCACCACTGCCATTGTTGGAAGTCATGTCTCTTTGGTGCTTGCTGCTGAATAGACCAGGCTAGCTGATATGAGCTTCTGAGAGTGTCCCTGGCTCTGCTTCTCTTTCCACCATATGTGTACCATGATGACAGACACTTGCTGCCGAACCCAGCTTTACTTAGATTTTGATGACCTGAAAAGTCCCTGTACTTACAAAGAAGGACTTTTACCCATTGATATCTGAGTTTTTAATTTTTTACTTGGTTTATTAGGTATAAATATCCACTCTAAAATAATATCTTCCCTCTGCATTAGAATCCCTGTAGGAGAAATTCTGGAAGGCAATATGACTAGGATGCAGCTAAGATTTGGGTTCACCCTATCCACATGTGCCTCCTGTAATTTTTCCTCAATCATTGTCAGTTCCTTTTCTGCTTCAGCTGTCAGTTCTCTTGGACTATTCAAATCTTTATCACCATCTAAGGTTTTGTTTAAATGAACTACTAGATCAGGTGTTATCCCAACAGCTGGTCGTAGACTGGAAATGTCTCCTAACAATCTTTGGAAGTCATTAAGAGTCTTTAAGCGGTCTCTCCTAATTTGTGCCTTTTGCGTTTTAATTTTCTCTAACCCTATTCTGTAACCTAGGTAATTAATAGAGTTTCCTCTTTGAATCTTTTCAGGGGCAATTTGTAATCCCCACCTAGGCAAGACTTTCTTTACTTCTTCAAACATCCTTTCTAAAGTATCTTTATTTGAATCAGATAACAAGATGTCATCCATGTAATGATAAATGATGGACTTGGGGAATTGTTTACGAATTATTTCCAATGGCTTACTTACAAAATATTGGCACAGTGTAGGACTATTGAGCATACCCTGTGGGAGGACAGTCCACTGATATCTCTTATTAGGCTGAGAATTATTATAAGTAGGCACTGTGAAGGCAAATTTCTCTCTATCCTTTTCTTGTAACGGTATAGTGAAAAAACAATCTTTCAAATCAATAACTATAAGAGGCCATCCTTTTGGTAACAGAGAAGGCAAAGGAATTCCAGACTGTAGTGGGCCCATAGGTTGAATTACTTTGTTGACAGCTCTTAGATCTGTCACCATTCTCCATTTACCAGATTTCTTTTTTACAACAAACACAGGAGAATTCCAAGGGCTGGTTGATTCTTCAATATGGTGAGCATCTAGTTGCTCTTGCACCAGATGTTCCAATGCCTGTAGTTTATCTTCAGCTAGAGGCCACTGTTTGATCCATATTGGCTTCTCAGTTAGCCATTTTAAAGGTAGGGCTGTTGGTACCTCTAAAGGTTTGGTATTTGCTGTATGTTCTTGTACAGCCTGAATGGCTGGTGACCTTTTTCCATAATACCTCATCATATCCTTCCCAGAATTATGAATTCCTGGAAATACAGGAATGTTAATCTGGGTATTCCATTGCTGTAGCAGGTCACGGCCCCATAAATTTATGGCAATATTGGCTATATATGGCCTTAGTCTTCCTATTTGCCCTTCGGGCCCTATGCATTCAACCCATCTTGTGCTTTGTTTTACACGAGATAGGGTTCCAATTCCTAGGAACTGAACATCTACCTCTTGAAGAGGTCAATTCGGATGCCAAGATTCTGGGGTAATGATACTCACATCCGCACCTGTGTCTAATAAGCCTTCAATAAAAGTGCCATTTATATAGACTCTTAGCTTTGGTCTTTGATCATTAATAGAAGTCTGCCAAAATATACGTTTACTCTGTCCTACTGGGTTTTTTGACTCATCCTCCACACGTAATTCATCATTTAGACCAGTATTACTTTTTACAGCAGAAATTGGAGCTTTTAATTTTCTTGGTGAGGCACGTTCTCCACTGTGACTGGGAATGACTGGGCCACTGTTGGCTTGGGGGCCTGCGAGAGGCCCCCCATGGAGTTTCCCGATGATATCTGAGTCACCAACCAGGTGAACATCTTAGTGCAAAAGGAGAGAATCAACCTAGCATGCTGAGCTGTGAAGGGGTGGAGGATGCAAGGTCAGAAAAGGATTTGTTTCTAGGGGATAGAACTTACTTGCTGTTTACCACTTTAGGGTAATGACTTCCATTTGGGCCTTCCACACTCAGAGTCTCCTGTGGCCAGACCACTCAGGCTAGGAAAGAAGTTTTGTTGAGTGGAGTGGTGGAAACTTCACTGATGTAGTTTTTATTAAACAGGAGTTTACATAACAATAGAGATCTCTGTTCTGAGTTAGATGGTAAGCATATAAATAAGAATTGGAGGTTGGGAGGCTTGCTGGACTGAAAATAAGCAAGATGGTGGTCACATATTAAGCTAGCGAAAGGGTCAGGGAATCCTTCTGAAGTGGTGTCTCAGAGATTGCCACTGTCCAGGCAACGAGAGCCGCAAGCAGCTGAAGGGAGCTGTCAGAACAAGTGTGAAGAACTGGAAGGAAGTGTGGAAGAAGCTGCGGCACACACTGCTAGTGGAAAAGTCTATGCTACACCAGCCACAGTCAGCAGGGACAATGGAAGGAACTGCAAAATTGGTGAGTGTCCAATGTGCCTTTAAAGCTATGGCTGTGTGCACTTGCTTAAGGGAGATCCTATGACAACAATGATTGGAATGTGTGAGAGTTACATGGAGTACAGATAGGGCCTTTTGGCGCTGGTGTCAAAGCTCTGTAGAGTCCCTGGGGACTGCCACTCTGTTCTACTCTGCTGTCTTCATCCCCAGATTCCATCCTCAAGGGCCTTAAATGGGAAGGTGCCACCATCCACCAGTCTCCCAAGAGTGATGAGGAGTCAGAGAAGGACGCGAAGGACAGATGTCTGGTTTGGATGTAGTCCATATCTCTAGCACTGGTGTCTGTTAGGGAGTCTCCAGAGATGCTAACCGGAGGAGGAAGACCCACCCGAGCATAGGTGACGCCATTTCATGAGCTGGGGCCATGGACTGACAGCTTCCTGACTGTGGGTGCAATGTGACCAGCCACCTCCCTCCCACTCCTGCCACCACACCTGCCCTGTACTTAGAGACTGCATCCCTTCAAACCACGAGACAAACCCTTCATTCCTGAGGCTGCCTTTTGCCTCCTACCTTGTCACCGTGACAATAAATATAGCTGTATGCTTGCTTTCATTTTAAGGAGTCTGTGCCCACTAATTTCCAAATAAGTACAAAAGATACTGGGAAATGCGACCTTGTAGAGCAGAGTGCACCAGTGCAGAAGAACTAGACAGTTCCATTGTGAAGTAGGAATCCTTCCTGGGAAAGCAACCAGCTATTTCTGCCACTCACACTGGGTGGTAAATGAACTGGAAAGGGTAGAGACTCCAAACTCAAAAGGGATGTTAGAAACTTATATGCGGTTCCTTGGGTCCCCAGATAGAAGTCTGACAAAGGTGTTGGAAATAAACTATGCTGTCTTGCACATGCCTGAATTTCTGGGCTAATATTTCCATTTACTACATTGCCAAGCCCCTTGGAGCCACCCAAGTCTGTAAGTCCATGCTTCGGTGCTTCCGTCTATGTGACTGAGATTGTTGTGTCAGCTACAGAGAAGGTAGATGCAAAGGGGAGAGAGACTGAAAGGGAAAAAGAGATAGTCCCGAGGACTACTGGGAAACCTGAATCAGTGTAACATGCAGAGAATTTCCTCGTCTTCAAACACACAGCTGTAGAGTTGGGGACATCTAGAATTTTGGTATACTCCTTTCTCATGTCCTGGTGTCATAGTGTGAGAGAAAAGAGTAGAAAATGACCAGATAGCATAAGGGTATCTGTGTGTGAGAGATGAGTTTATTTTGTTTGTAAATATCACTTCTGCATGAAAGGAACTAGCAGAGAGCCAGTTCTGTGCAGATCTAAGGGCTTTTTTTCCCCCGTGTGGACAGGCTCCCTGGGGAGGAAAGGAACTCTTTTTAATCCCCTTTTCAAAGCCTGAGATTCACACCCTACTGACAGCTTCCTGGTGTAGATAAACTCTGTAATTGCTTTGATAATGGGCTCAGCAGAGTTAGAAAAGGAAAGATGGGGTGGGAGGGGGAGAGAGGTAATGCAATGTGAATTTGAGGATGGGAGTGTTTTTAGTAACTTTCGACTTATTTGACTAAATACAAAATACACTCTCCTTGTGTCAGGTACAGCCCAACAAAAACTAAATAATATTGTCAAGGAGCAGAGAAAAACAGGTTAAGCCAACTCATGAGTCCTGATAGATTGACGGGTCTTGAAATTGGAACTCAAATATTTGAGCAATAAAGTGTGTTCTTGCAGAGCGGGGTGGCTCCGAAGGGCTTTTCACTATAGTAAACTGAAATATTAGCCAAGAAATTAATGCACGTGCAGCACAACATAATTTGTTTTCAACACAGCATTTGTCAGACATCCACCTAGGGACCGGCAAGGCCAAACAGAGCTTTCTTCAAGAGGGAAAATGACACATGGAGCCCTCTTAGATTTATGCTCATCAACACCAGGTAATTTGAGAAGGACCCTAGCTAATCCTCAGCCAGAAAAATCACTAGATGAGGGCAGGAGACTTGAGTTTGAGGGGTGGCTGCACAATACAGTCTTTGTGACCCTGGAAAATTAGCATGTACTCATTCTCTCCCCCCCCCCTTTGCCATAGGAGCCTTGTGCACATCTAGAGGTTAGAAGATAAACTTGGAATCGGTCCTGACCATGCACTTTGTTTGAAAGTGGGTCTCTTGTCCCCAACTTGACCTATGACAGGTGACCTGACCTGTGAACTTCCAGGGTTCTCTTGCTTTCACACCCCATCTTGATGTATGGACACTGAGATCACTGACATGCTAGCAATGGGATTACTGATATGCATGCTACCACATCTAACTTTCCATGGGTGCTGTGGATCCAGATGGAAGTCCTCACGTTTTCACAGAAGTTTATTATCCACTAAATAGCTCCTTCTCCGGAGACCCATACTAGCTCTTGACCCTTGTGTCCTCTGGCAAAATGTAAAATGGTCTCTTTTTTCTTTTTTTTTAAATTTATTTATTTATTAAAGATTTCTGCCTCCTCCCCGCCACCGCCTCCCATTTCCCTCCCCCTCCCCCGATCAAGTCCCCCTCCCTCATCAGCTCGAAGAGCAATCAGGGTTCCCTGACCTGTGGGAAGTCCAAGGACCACCCACCTCTATCCAGGTCTAGTAAGGTGAGCATCCAAACTGCCGAGGCTTCCCCAAAGCCAGTTCGTGCAGTAGGATCAAAAACCCATTGCCATTGTTCTTGAGTTCTCAGTAGTCCTCATGGTCCGCTATATTCAGTGAGTCCGGATTTATCCCAGGCCTTTTCAGACCCAGACCAGCTGGCCTTGGTGAGATCCCGATAGAACATCCCCATTGTCTCAGTGTGTGGGTGCACCCCTCGCGGTCCTGAGTTCCTTGCTCGCGCTCTCTCTCCTTCTGTTCCTGATTTGGACCTTGAGATTTCAGTCCGGTGCTCCAATGTGGGTCTCTGTCTCTGTCTCTTTTCATCGCCTAATGAAGGTTAATATTCAGGAGGATGCCTATATGTTTTTCTTTGGGTTCACCTTCTTAGACCTTCTTATTTAGATCCTAGAGAAGCTAAATAAGAAGGTCTTTTTTTTTTTTTTTTTTTTTTTTGGATTTTTCGAGACAGGGTTTCTCCGGAGCTTTTGGTTCCTGTCCTGGAACTAGTTCTTGTAGACCAGGCTGGCCTCGAACTCACAGAGATCTGCCTGCCTCTGCCTCCCTAGTGCTGGGATTAAAGGCGTGCGCCACCACCGCCCGGCTAAAATGGTCTTCTTCATCCAGAGAATTCTCAGTTTAGCATGGCTACTTTGATCAGAAGAGACAACAATTGCCTTATTGATGGTACTGAGAACTTACAGGACTGGGTGACTAGAGAAAAACCCTCAGAAAGGAGTGTCCTTTCTTCCCTATTCATGGAGTAAACTAGATTGCTACTTAGTTGAGGGTTTAGCATGAGAGTAAGAAAGTATTGTCTTTAATTTTTTTAGTGTTGAAATGAAACCAAGGACTTCTGCACATTAGTCAAGTTTTCTGCCAGCACAGTAGAGCATTTTATTTATTTATTTATTTTTGGTTTTTCGAGACAGGGTTTCTCTGTGGTTTTGGAGCCTGTCCTGGAACTAGCTCTGTATACCAGGCTGGTCTTGAACTCACAGAGATCCGCCTGCCTCTGCCTCCCGAGTGCTGGGATTAAAGGCATGCGCCACCATCGCCCGGCTTAGAGCATTTTAAAGAATCAATTCATCCTCATAGATCAACAAAAGTGAGTGCACACATATAGACACGTATCTATAAATATGTATATTGAATATCTAACATATATAAATAATGCCTACAAACAAATAAGTTTAGATTAACTTAAGCCACAAAGTCATGTGTTTACACACAGATACAGACCAGACACAAACATAATACAGCCATTTCGACGTGCATTTCTGCTCTCAATGGCGTGGTGCCATCTGATGATCTCTAAGCATTGAGCCATTGGCAATGGACTTTCTAATCTTATACAGACTCTGGGCCTGATTGACACGATCACATCTGTTTGAATGGCTTCAGAAGAAATTGCTTACTTTTTCTGTAGAGAATAAGACTGACAGCTCATCACAGTTTAATGTGGCCACCCAGACCCCTGAGAATATTCACATTCTCTCTCTGGCATGCAGTATGATTTGATATGATTACCAGTACAAGAGTCAAACCTTGGGGCTTGGCAGCCATAATGAGCCAAGCTTGGTCTCCTGGACAAGTACTAGAGAAATTCAGAGAAAAACGATGAGGAATAAATGACCACATTGTATGAGGAACAAATAAAGAGCATTAGAGAGCAAATGTCCACCCCAAATTCATCTTTAGGATTTTAACTAAGGTTTAGGCTTAAATGGAGTGGGCGAGGCATGTGTAGCAACTCTGGTCAAGGCGTGGTCCTGCCCATCATCTCTGTCTAAGCTACAGTCTCTCATTTCAGAAGGTAGAAACGCTATCAGAACCACGTGAAATGTCCCAGGCGGCAAGCTCCTCCTCTGACTGATACCAGACTTTAACACTTTCCTTCTCCTAGCATGGGATTCCTGGAGAAATCCCAGTTCCGTCAACATCGATCATCATCTCGACCGTCTGAAAACCAAATGAAGGGGCATGGGTGTCTCTTCATTTCTGTCTTGGGCGATAACTCAGTGGCTACAGTGTTTGCTGTGCAGTCATGAGAGTCTGAATTTAGATCCCTGAACCCAGGAATCCAAGTAAAAGCCTGTCAAGACATCATGTATAAATGGTTATCATAGCATTGGCTTAGGGACTAGGCAGAGACAGGTGGCTCCCACCTCGGGCTCTTTCCAGTCCTGAGCGACCCCGTCCCAAAAAGTAAGGTAGTGTTAACTGGTTATCTTAGTTATTTATTTTTTAAATATTTACAACCATTTCAGGATGGATCACTTACAAATATGGGATTTAGTGAATTTAGATATTTTGCTATGATTTTTTTCTTTTTTCTTGGTATAATGTAAAACAATTTGAAGTAAGCAAATCAGCTTACATATTATTATAAGGCACTGTTCACACTGTAGCCTTTTAGGGCCTCATTAGGGGAAGTACGTTAGCTCAACTCTTTTGAAATGGCCTGGATCTGCCTAGGGATGTTGCCTTCTCTGCTGTATGCTTCCCTTTGTTGGGATAAAAGGTGGAGCCTCTCAGGCTAACCATCCACAGTATTTTAATTAGCGACTTTGGCCAACTGAGTCCTGCTTTTAAGCTTCCACTCAAAGTTGAACCCACAGAGAGAGTCTCTTCCAATGCATTAATATTTATTCTGAGTGAGTCTGCAGACTCCAGAAGCACCATCTAGGGAATCAGATGTGCAAGTGGTGGCAGATAACGTGTTTTCAACTAGAAGTGAGTTTAATATAAAAACAAAACCCTTGCCTGTTTCGCTTTACTGAAAGTAGAGCTTCTCAGAAAGTGGGAGAGGGAAGTGGGGAGAGGGTCCTGCCACCCAGGGGTAGCTGGCATTGTCTGGAGATGAATTTGATTGCTGACCCTGGGAAGGATATGGGCCTTATAGATATAAGTATTCGTTGGGAGAGGCCAAGGATGTTGCTACACAGCCAGCGGTGCACAGAGTAGCTCCTGGAGCAAGGAAGTATCCTGTACTGTGTGAATAGGGACGGAGGCCAAGAAGTCCTAGTTTAGAAAATGTATACCCTGTCGGAATTTTCTTACTTTTTTCCATGACATAAATGTATTTCTTCCAAACTTTATTTCATTGATTCAGAATAATGAGTTTCATTATGATGTTTTGCCAAGATATATTATTGCACTTCAGAAGTTAAGGAGAGAATTTTTCTGTAATATTGTAGCCATTGGTTGCATCATCTACACTCCTGTATGTCAGCCCTCACAGAAGCAACTCTAACTAAATTCTTTGGTTCAACAACAATAAGAAGACATGGAGGTAGGAAGGGGAGCATTTAGGCAGAGGAAAGGAATAGTACAATTGGGAGGGGGACAAGGGATAGTAATAGGGACTGATCATGGTCAACATATTTTATATATATGTATGAAAACACATTACCCTAAGTAATTAAAAGATGCTAATGTAATAGTAAATTTCTTAAACTTAAGGAGAAAGTAAGATGGATTAGTGGTAAGTTCACATTTCTGTTTAAGGATGTCCCTGTAATGATATACCACGTGACCTTCCAGTCTGCTGAGTTTATTCATGATAATGGTGGTCTTTGTACTGTTCATCTAGCCAACCCAGACCTGTACTTCCCAGAATTCCCTTTTCCAACAGGAATGCATTAACCCAGTCTACACAACACATTTCGTGTGAGGTCTGGAAGTTAGAATTGCAAAGATGAGAGCTCAGGGGATGGCTCGCTCAGTAGGGTGCTTGCTGTGTAAGCATGAGGACCCCAGTCTGGATGCCAGCACTGTGGGAAAATCCAGTGGAGGGAAAAGAGAATTCAGCGAGGAGATAGAACTCCCACAGGAAGCCCAACTGTGAGGGGATGCTGGAAGTGAAAGCCCCAGTAAGAGCCTCAGGGGAACGGTAGAAAATGCTATCTTCCAGACATGACCTGGCTGCTGCTTTCCTGAACACACAGACCTGTAGTGACAGGGTAAGACTTGCACAAGATCAAGCCTGTTAATAGTCTAGCCCTGGCTGAGGTAAGGGGGGTCCTATGCCTTTACCCCTAGCTGAAGAGCTCTTGGAAACTGATGGCTTCTGGGAGGAAGAGTCATATTTCCATAGGCACATGGCCACTGGTAGGTAGCTTTCCCCATGCCTCAGTGAATGGCCTCATACCATGTGTATATGGACAACATCAATTAGACTCAGTGGCTTAAAAGTAAATAAACAGTTATACATGGAGGATATGAAGTAGAGAGGGGGATGAACTAGAGGCTCTTAGATGAAGGTCAGGGACTGAGGAGTAGCTTAAAACAAGATCAATTATATACGCATATGAAATTGTCCGAGAACAAACAAAAGTAAACATTTTGAGGAAAGAAACCATCCCACAGCGACTTTGATCGTGGTACAAGTATTCTGGGGGACATTTCGGAAATGCTGAGCTCTTGGTCAGGTTCAGCTCCCACCCACAGTGTACACCGAGAATCACTCCTTGTCTTCATGGAGACTGTATTTTTCTACATGGAGGGAGGAAGGCAGCAGCCATTCGTTAAGGCATTTATACTCTGTGTTCTGGTAAAATAAAAAAAAAAAAAACCCTTGTTATGAGAACAGGAACAGGGGCAGGAGAAAGAAATAGGAGGGTTAAAAGATGTTGACGTTTGAGGAGCCATTGGCAATACTGATAAACCACAGGGAGAATTCTAAAGGAAGTCAATTTGCTTCCATACACACATTGATCTTATCAAATAAAGCTTGTTTTCATGTGATCTAATTAGTTGCTGTAGTCCTTAGAGGAAACGAATAATCAAAATCATTTTAACACAAAGTGACAGCATAAGTGATGGGGCTGTTGACCAAGTGGATTTTGTTTTTTCAATGGGACACAGGTTATGAATTAACATATTTGTTTCTTCAGAGGAGGGACGGAACCTCAGAGAACCAGGGTCCTGTTGCCTAAGCCTTCTGCTGTCCTAACATATATGTCCTTCTGCTTTCTCATCCAGTGCTTTGCTTGTTTGCATAACAAGCTTCCTACATGACAAGTTACAAGGGTTTAAATGAAAGAGAAGACCAGGAACTAGTTTAGTCATTAACACAAAGCACTCGTTGGTTGTAAATTCAAACCAACTTAGGGAATAAAGGAATTTATTGACTTAGGATGCTTTTGGTCTGGTTTGGTTGTTGTCCTTTGTTTGCTGGTTTTAAACCAAGGGGCATGCCATGTATTTATATAGTTCTGAGCAGAACTTTAGAAGGTCTCACCCCATGGTGCATCTGGAGTCTGCATCTTCCTTGGCTTTCATTCTCAAGTGGCTCTTTATACAATGCATTTGCTTTTACTGAGGACCATATCCATCAATGCATAGGCTCTGTGACTCTCTATCTTCCCGGATCTGCAGGCCTCTCCTGAAGGTGGAGACAGGAGGCTAACCTTCCTCCAAAATGAGAAAAAATTATATGATTCGAGACAGGTTTCTTTCAGCCAGGAACAGGAATGCTAGACAGTTGAGAGAGGCTCATCTCAGAGAATTGTCGCCCCTTGTCCTATTTATTTCTTTATTTATTTTTATGAACCTTCTTATGCATCTTCATAAGAGGCAACTTTACTTAGCCAAGGCTGCCCATGGGTGAAAAGATGGTACCCAAACTTAGAACTGTGTCTTCTGCTAAAGATCTTTCTACCATGCCCTTCTGCCTACACTGAGGGTGCATTTTTATGTGTGGTTAAGAATGTGTGTGTTTATGTGAACATGGATGTATGTGTAAAGCACGAAAGATGTGGGCCAGTGGAAATATAGTTGAGGTCATTGATACAAGAACAGCATGGCACACCATAATTCTCCACGAGTGAAATGTTCTTGAAGACAGACTGTGGATGAATGAGCAGAGCCACTTCCATGTAGCCTAAGCTGTTGAACAAGAAAGGAGAATCCCTGAAGGGCCAGGGTAATTCAAGAAGACCATGGTGGGGGTTACTAGACCGGAACTGCCCAGGGGGGGAATATAATTCAAGTCACGTGAATGGTTTTTAATTGCCTTGGAACTGCATTAAAAATAGGTGAAATTTATCTTGGTAATAGCTTTCACCTACCATGTCCCATATATAAAATTTGTGAGTAATTCATATACAGTGCTTAAAGGAGATTAGACATCATTTCTTCCTAGTTGTAACTTTTGACAATTCAGAGTGCTGTTTCAGCTTAGAGGAATTGGAGTCTGAACTTTGTTAGCAGCCTGTGTGGCTGTTGCAGGAAGTCAGACAGCTGGAGAGGGTGTTTCTGCACTGCAGCCTCAGGTTGGCAGCTGGTATGCTTAAACTCTGGAGTCCTTTTCACTCTGAGGAGGTCTTTGTCTACAAAAGGAGCAACTGTGCTCATTACATCCACTTCTTTTGAAAAAAAAATATATACTTTATCTGTATTTATGTGTATGTGTCTATATATGCATACATGTGTGTCAGTCTCTGTGGAGATCAGAAGAAGTCACCCTATACTTTGAAGGAAGAATCACAGCTATTTGAGTTACCTGATATGAGTGTTAGGAACCAAACTCAGATCCTCCACAAGAAAAGCAAACTTTTCTTAGCCATCTGGGCCATCTCTCTAGTCCCAACCTCATTAATGTCTTAAGAAACTTCAATAGAATTTTAGCGTGGTGATTTAAATGAGAATGGCCCCCATAGGCTCATGGGTTTGAATGCTTGATCCCCAGTTAGTGGAATTGTTTGAGAATGATTAGAAAGTGTGGCCTTGGAGGAGGTGTGCCACTGGGGTGGAGGGCTTTGGGGTTTCAAAAGCCTGTCTCTCTCTCTCTCTCTCTCTCTCTCTCTCTCTCTCTCTCTCTCTCTCTCCTCTCTCTCTCTCACCTTCTACCTCCCGCAGCCTCCCTGCTTTCTGTCTGGGGATCAGAATATAAAATGGTAAGCTGTTGCTCCAGCATCGGGTCTGTCTGCTTCCCGCCATGACAATCCTGGACTGACCCAATAAAACTGTAAGCACACCCTCAATTAAATGCTTTACTCTATAAGAATTGCCGTGGTCATGGTGTCTCTTCACAGCAATAGACTAGTGACTGATAGACAATAGGAAATAGCAGACATTTAGTAACAGAAGAAACAAAGTAGCAGGTGTAGTGACTCCGCTGATTAACCGTTGACTGCTCTATAAAGCTCAGGGCTACTTTGTTTCTTTCCCAAGAGTAACCAGAAAATGGTGATAAGCGAACTACCAACCAACCCTGCAGATGCCTCTGTGTGTAGGGGGAGGTGGGTGCAGCCATGTGAGCATGGGTGTGAATGTGTGTGTGAGTGTATGAATGTGTGTGGATGTGTGAGAGTGTGTCTACATATCTGTGTGTGTAGCTGTGTGTGCACGCACATGTGCAAGAGAAATTGACTTAAGTTTGCTCTCCAGCCTATCTTTTTTTCCATGCATGAATCTCCTGTTATTCTCAAAGGCCCCTTTAGTTGTTTTACCCCTTTATTACTGAGACTAGCTCTCCCATATCTTTCTCTGGGAGAAGGAAGAGACTCATCTCTGCAGAATCTGCTAAGATACATAAAAATCAATTTCCTACATCACACGGGGATTCTGTCATTGGCGGCTGTTACAAGAGTCCGTCTCTGTTGACCCTAAAGGTTCTTTCAGTTCTGGCTTTTAGGTAAGCGTGTGGAGTAAATCCAGTGTGAGAGACCCCTCACCAGGGCTAGGAACAGAGGTTTAGAGTAGGCCATTTTTCTTCCTGCCTGTTCTCTTCTTTCTAAGTGAGAGTCATAGCCAAGCTGGAAGTCAGGTTCCCCTGGGATTGGGTCACCACTGTAACTGCTACAGTCCAGACTGTGTGACCTTTAATGCAGCTCTTAATCTCTTTGAGCTTCAGTTTTGCCAACTTCAAACTGATCATAGTGATGGTGATTAGAACGAAAATAAGGGACATGGGCAGTCAGTCACTAATTAGCATGACTCTGAGCTGCTGTGGTTGAAGGCCAATCCTAGAGTCAAATATTGGGTTCAAATATCTCTTTTTAGTTGAATGATTAATTTTCAGTATTTCTTAAACTCTAAGCCTCAGTTTGGACAGTGTTTATTTTGGTTGAGAGTCAGGATGGGTTGCAAAGGTTAACCGTAGAGACGTGCGGGCATCTCTGCCTTCTAAAATCTTAGGGAACACCATGGTGTGTTTTCTGGCTGTCCCGGCTTCTGAGGGAACGTATGAAACTCGAGTCTATTTTGTTTGCATCCTGAGAGCCTCATTTGCATTATGCTCTGATCAGGGTTATCAGAAAGACGAGAAAAGTCGTGGAACCAAAAGAACTTTGCAAAGCCTGTTAGGTCACAGGCTTGCATCCATTCCCAGCAGACATCTTCGGGCAGGTAAGCTGCTCTGGTGTTCCCAGGAAATTCAGACTCCACTAAGGTGAGGCTCTCTGTGTAGCTCCAGCCTTTATGTCTGTGCTCAGGAGGCACAGGGCAAACAATCAGTGCTGGTGGGATAAGCCAGCAGCATGATGGCCCTTTTTCTTTTTTTTCTTTTCTTTTTTTTTTTTTTTTTTTTTTTTTTTTTTTAGAACAGGCGGAAATTTCTCATGAAATAAAGAAATGCACACGGGGTCTCCTGAATGCTTTTCTCTGAAAGCACAATCATCACACCACCGGAAGTTGCCCAGACAGAAAGTGAAATCAGCGGAGTGAAAAACACTTTCCGAGTGATTAGAGCCTTTGTTTCGAATGAGCTGACACCTTTTAAAACTCCAAGAGGAAACTATTTTAAAGCCAGGTGGCACCAAACAGGCTGTTTGCTTGTCATTTCCCTTCCTCTTTTCAGCGTGGACTGATTTGCATAATAACCGATTCTTTGTTTTCTTGGAGCTCAGGTTTCTGCCTTGGGCCCCACATAAATCCACAGTTCTTCCTAGAATAGGGATGGCAAAGCTCTTTTTGTTAGATCCCTGGAAGGTTCTACACAGATCTGGGCATATCTGGGTCCAATGTTCATCAGAGACACCTGTTCCCTAACAGCCTTAGGGGCCCCGCCTGCTGAGGACTTGGAACTGGTATTCCGGTGGCTGCTCGGAGTGAAGAGAGTGGTCACAAAGCGTGTGCACATGAACACAATGTTAGAGGACATTAAGGACAAAGGACAAAGGTGGAGAAGTGGGAACTGGTACAGACAGTGTGTACACAAGGGATGGGAATGGCGCGTTCCACTGTTTTTCTAAGTAATGCATTTTCTGCATCAATAGTTTGATGATTCTCTTGTAGTCCTGTGAGATAATACTCCTACAAAGCTTTGTAGAATAGCTTATGGCTGCTCCATGTTCCACATCACAAATCCTTCACCCTGCACAATTCCTGAATAAACTCCATGAAATAGCAACCCAATATGTTGGCGTTCTTATCCAATGCATCTCAGACACCACATTGTGCGTCAGGAGCAATACTGATCAAGAGGCACAAAGCCTGATTTTTTTTTAGCCCCAAGTCCTTCAGTGAGACCAGTAGGCACTAACTGGACACACAGCTTATCGTGATGCTGACCTGTGATGTCAGAGTTCAAGGTGCAGCTGGAAAGAGGGATGCATGGGCCTGAATCCCAGTATGAGGACTGAAAAATCCATCATTTAGACCCAAGTTACCAAGTGAGGAATGGAGGGAAAAGGATCTTGTGTGAAGTTCCTGGTACTGGTACAGGATGAGGAGGCCCTCTTGCAGTTGAGGAGGGAACAGAGAGCCAGATGTGTTCATATATACAGGCAGGAAGAAGCTGCTGTGGGCCCTGGTTCCTGTACTCCTGTGGAGTGGTTTGAATGCCAGCGTATCAGGCATCTGAACAGTTTGACTCCAGTTTTTGGTACTTGTGGTGGTCTCAATGAGATGGGCCCCATAGACTCCATTATGTTTGAATGCTTAGTCCCCAGTTGGTGGAACTTCTTGGAAAGGATTGATAGCTGTGGCCTTGCTGAGGTAGTATGTCGCTTTGGGTGGGATTTGAGAGTTTAAAGCCTTTGTCACTTCCAATTTGCTCTCTCTGCTTCATGTTTGTGGTTCAAGATATGAGCTCTCAGCTTCCTGCTCCTGTCCTTATGCCAACATCCTGCTGCCATGTCTCCAAATCATAATGGACTCCAATACCCTGGAGTCATAAGTCCAGTTCATCTCTACTTTCTGTAAATTGCCTGCGTCATAGCACAGTAACAGAAAATTAACTAAAAATCCTGCTTCTCTCCTTCCAATCCATTGAGGACTCGGGCCTATGCTAACAGTCTTGGGTACCTGTTGCTCAGCTGATGTGGAATTCCCTTCTGTATGCCGTGAATATGTTTTATTGGCATAAAGAAGCTACTTTGACCTATAGCAGGGCAGGATAAAGTCAGTTGGGAAATCTGAACAGTTATATAGAGAGAGTAAGATGGAGTCAAAGAGACGCCATGTAGCTGTCAAAGGAGAAAGATGCCAGAACCTTACGAGCAGGTCATAGGCTCATGGTAATAAATAGATTAATAGAAATGGGTTAATTTAAGATGTAAGAGCTAACTAGGAATATGCCTGAGTCATCGGCCAAGCAGTGTTGTAATTAATACAGTTACTGTGTGATTATTCGGGTCTGGGCAGCCAAGAAACTATAGTCTCCACTTACACTCAGCTGTAAAGAAGACACCAAAAGGTTCATCGTCCCCACAGAAAACCACCACATGGAATTCTTGAACAGGCCGAGTCTCTGCTTTGACCCACATCTCACCAAACAAGCAGTGTAGATTTATCTTCCCAGCATTTCAGAGCTCTTGTCTCCCTGGAGAAAAATAAGTTCTGCTCCATAAATGCACAAAGCTGAACCCATTTTATGATTTCACTCCTTCTCATTCTTGAATTCAAATATTGCCATTTCCCTAATAGAACCATTTAATTTTTAATTTTTCAGAAAATCACCGATAGCTGTAAAAGGTACAGAAGTTAAGAAGATATAACTCCTCAGGGAGTTTGTATTTTAATAGTGAGACAAGCAATAAACATATAACCACAAAAATAATTATCTCCTTATTATTTCAAGAAGTGTGAAGAGGACATTAACCCAGTTTGGGAGGTCAGGAATGGTTCACTGAGGTAAGTGTTACCGAAAGCATGTTAGTGATGGATGTGCAAAGCCCTGGGTTCAAGTCCAGGCACAAAAAAATAAATGATGGAGATGGGACAAGAAGACTAAAATGGCATACTGAAAGAGGACAAGGAATTGAATCTATAAGGACATGAAAGCGGATACAGGTGGCTTTGGATCTTGTGGTGATGCAGAACAGGAAGCTGGGGCCATGAGCAAAGGCTTTGTCTGGCAGGAGGCAGAGGCAGAAAAGTAGCTTTGTAAGACTTGCGATGTCCCATCAGTGATGCCAAAGGCCACCTGGGGATGGAAGACTGCTCTCCTGAGAAAACTAGTGGGGAGGAATCTGAGAAACAATTCCTCTCTGCAGCATAGCTTCAATGCTCCTCACTGTGAGCCATGGAAGCACAATGAGCAGAGACTGTTTGGTGGAGAGTGAGGACGGCTACATTCCTAGACATTCTATGCCAGTCATCCCAAGGGAGCAAGATTCCAAAAGCTGATCAAAAGGAAACGTGCATTTAAAAATATAGGGATAAACTACATGAGCAGCTGGAGAGAAAGTTTGAGTTGCCATGGAAACCTCTCCTAAAATGTCTCCCTCCAGCAGTGGAGCCAACTTCCCAAATACCAAGGAGAAAGAGAGTATGGGCCAAGGGCCAAGTAAGTCCTTACTGGACTGTTACACAGGGTGCCACAAGGGTGCTGGAAAGAGAGGCCTGTGCTGGAAGCAGAGTGTGTCTGTCTGACATTCCTCCTCTTTAGATGAGCGCGTGAGCAGAGATGGGGCCCTGTGTGTTTTCTTGCAAGGGGGCCAAAGCAAGATGACCAAGGTGAAATCACATAACAGCAACAAAAAGTCAAGAGACTAGGGACACAGCTCAGTTGCCAAAGTGCTTACAGTTCCTGGGATGCATGTAAAACACTGGGCTAGGTTGGTGTATTGTATGTGTTTGTAATCCAAGTGTTGGGAAAACGGGCATGGAGAATCCCTGGAGTTTTCAGGCCAGCTTGTCCAGTCTCCTGTAGCCAGTTCTTTGTCACTGAGAGACCCCATTTCAAAGAAAAAAAGCAAGATGGAAACTTTTGAAGAACACCACCGGAGGTTGACTTCTGGCTTCCACATACATGTGCATATATGAACATACATGCACACACAAACACATACACACACATACACACAGGAATTAATAAATAAACTAATTAGAAGAGAAACCATTCTCAGAGCTTAGTCACCAAGCACTAACATACAGTTTGATGATGCAAATGAATAAGCTTGGAGTCTCCCCACCTGAAGCCCTCCGCACCTCTCCATCATCATCTGTGAGAGGTGACACCTTGTGTTCCCTCGTGCTTGTTCCCCTGTGCTCCCTGCGCCATCAACACAAAGAGGGTTCTTCCTATGGAAAGTTTGTCCTTCTTTCCCTGTGCTCCCTTTGCCTGGATACCTGTGTGGTGCTGTACCTGTGTGAATGGCCCCTCTTCGTCTGGCAGGACCAGGGCCATATCTCCAAAGGACCACATCCTGCCCTCTGAATCTCACGCCACCCTCTGTCTCTCCCACCCTTGAGTATCTTTCTTCAATCACCTGGCTTGCTCATTCAGACTATCCGCTGCATGCTGCTTTTATTTATAAATCTGCTGAGAGGCTGCTGAAGAGAGACCTAAGGGAGCCAGCCTTCGCTGAGCCTCACACCTGGGAAAGGAAGGCATCCAGCACAGACTAGACACTCAGGTGCTGTTGAATGGATGGCTCTGGCTTGTGTGTCATAGCCATCACTGAGCTGATGATAGGACACACCCTTGATGTTGGTTGTTACAAAAACCTAGAAGGCAAAATGGTCAAGTGATCTTCACATCACTCATGAGAAATTGTTACAATTCACTGATAAAATTGTATTAAAATCAACAGTAAGGGATTTTATTTTTAGATCATTTCTTTATGCCAAGCTGTAATAGGTGTTTCGTCTCCCGTATTTTCCTGCAATGTGTTCTCTGAATTAAACCATTTGAATGCAATCTCCTGTTAAGGAAACAGGTTTGGAGAGGCTAAGTTTGTAAAATTGGACTTGGAACTAAATTTGAGCTAATTCTTAGCTCTAAGAGAGTACAGTTTTGGGGATAATTATAAAACTTTGGAGATGAGACATGTCGCTGAGAATGTAAGGATCAGGTAAGGGCTACAAATGAGAGTGTGCTAAGGTTCCTTGAGTAGGCAATATTGGTGGGCTAGGTCTCAGTGGTACTGGGTTGGGTGAGACTCTTGGGTGAGAGGGTAAAGAAAAAATGGGATTGGATAACATGGGAGTCAGGGAGGCTCTGCTGGTCAGCTGAGGCCCTCGTTAGTCATTTCTGGGGGTCAGAGACACTCTGATTTTCAGGGCGTAGCCAGTTGAGGTCCATCAAGAACAACTGGACCATATAGCAGAAGATCCTCAAGCTCCTAAATAAGATATTTAAGTTGAATGCAAAATAGTTTGTGTGTATTATATGATTATAGATTTTGGAGCCATGTTATCCAACCTTACCATTTATTTGTCAGATATACCATATAGATTCCATATAATTGTGTGTGTATACACTACTGTTGTTTGTTTTCTGCAACTTGCAGTAAGAGGTGTTTATTCCATCTTACAATTTAAGTCCATCCTTGAAGGAAGTCAGTGGAGGAGCTCCAGCAGGGCAGGAAATGAAGCAAAAGCCATGGGGTAATGATGGTTACCGGCTTCTTCCAGGCTTACTTTCAGATAGCTTAGTGACGCAGCACAGGCTCTCCTGCCCAGGAATGGCACTGCACATAGTGAGCTTGTGTCCCAGACAAGCAGCTACCAACTAAGCTACATTCCCAGTCTCAGACTCTGTTTCCATGGGTATTCTCCATCCACAGTTGGTTGAATCCTTGGATATTGAACCAAAAAATAGGGAAGGAGAGACGATTGACTGTTTCCCCCTAGTAGAAATATCTAGATGGGTGACTAAAAGTCAGAATTATTACTTGCAATCTTAGGAAAACATCTCTGTTATTGCACCAAAAGCAATTTATGAAGGAGAGCTGAGTCTGTAGAGGATTCAGCCAGCAGAGTCCTCTGAAATGACACAGCATGGTTGGTCTCCATGTTGCGGTCCCTAGGCTCCATCCAGCGCCCATGCTCTTCTCTTAGAAACAGTGACCACATTAGTCACCACGGTAGCATGACTTCATTGCAGTTCAGCCTTTGGAGGTTCCTGGTTAGCAGAGCTAGGGCCCCATGCTCATACTTGCTGAGAGTGAGGCTAGCCTTTTAGAACCTGGGTAAGCATGGACTGCAGTTAGTTTTGTATGGCACAAGACCATCCAATGCAAGGCGATTTAGACATGAATGCCTAAAAACAAACAAAACAAAACAACAACAACAACAGTTTCCTCCAGGGGTGCAGTCCTGGACGGAATGCAAAGTGTGATTGGAAGGAGAATAGCTTGTTTTCGATCTACGACACAATTGTAACTTACAAACCATTCTGTTTGAACAGCAGCCAGTGCCTGACTCTGACTCTCTCAACATGGATTACCTACTGGAAAAGTTTCCAAAAGAGATTCTTCTGGGACATCTCCTTTATTCCTGTCATCGCTGAGTCTGTATTTCTTCAATCTCTGTCTTTCTCTATGTACTGAGCTGGCCTAGCCTATCACCTCCTCTAGAGACAGCTGCAGTGGCCCCTGGGACAGTGCCGGCTTTCTCCTGACTACAGAGCCCCAGCCTGACTGTAAAACACCCTCTCTGTGGCCCACACTTTTGTCTTTCCCTTAGAGCACTGACAATGGTGGGGAGGTTTGCACATAGGTGAGCAACTCCTCCAATCCCCTTTGGATCTTTCTCTGTGCCTCCGTGGAAAGTTAATTTTCAACTTGAGGAGCCCTTGGGTTTTTCTACTTCTTGCCACAGAAATTCCATGGCAACATCTGTACAGTCCCCAAGGGACTACATGGCCCTTTGGAAGCCAGGAGTTCTCTCTTTCATCCTGGGCCTTCTCAGACCGGTGACTAAAGCCCTGCCTGGCTCATTATTGGCAGAAGGCTATTTCTGGAATGGATGAATGCTAATGTATTAGTCAGACTTAAAAAAAAAACATTTTCAGAAGACTATTGAGTGAGGGCAAAAGAGTCTTCAGAGGAACATATAACTGAAATCTCATATGGTCTTCAGACAGTGGTGTGTCTAGGGTGCTTCTGGTTTCTTTGTCCGCTAGGTTCCCTTTCCAGAATTCAGCTCTTTCCCATGCATAATTCTACACAATCCATGCATAGCATCTCTAGGATAAAATGACTCTATCCCCAGTACCTTCTTAAGATGGCTCAAGCCCGAGTCTAATTAAACTGGTATGTCTGCCCACTGATCCAGGCAGTGAGGCTCCAGGGACAGGGTATTGATTGCTTCTGTGTGCACTTCAGATTCATCTTTGAAGTCCAACCAAACTCCTTGAAGTGGGAATTGAGAAATAGGGATGCTCTCCTGCAGAAACAGAGCGGCTATTTCCATTGGACAGGAAGGAGGAAGCTGGCGAGGCTGGGCTCAGTGCCGCCCACCCTCAATCAATGTGTGGCTCACTGGATCTTGTGAATATGCTCGTTTTCAGGAAGGATGTTAGCAGCTGGAATGAAGAATCCCCAACAGAGAGCAGTGTGAAACCAGGTGGGCGGGCTCTGTGTTAAATGACAGGTGTCCACACGAGCAGCTGCCCCGTGATGTCTGTGAGAAGATGCGACTACACACTGAAGCCTTACGTGTATAGCCATGGAGTTGGGTGGCTTGCCAGTATTCACTGCCAGCTAGGAATGAGGCAGGGTACACAGTACCCCCTCAAAACTTCTGGAAAGAACCGACACTGTCAATACCTAAAGTTTTAGTTCCCTGGATCCAGAATTGGAAGCAAATAAATGTTTATTGTTTGAAACTGCAAGTTAGTGGTGTTTTTTTTTTCATAGAAAACCTAGAAATCTATATGTGGCTGCCTACCAATGCCAAGGATAAGTTGTGCTGATCTGGAGTTATTACCCCATGAGTCAGGTGGCTGCCAAAAGACCAGGCTGCCATTTGTAGAGATTTTTTCCAATATCTGTCTTGCTCCCAAGTCAGACCATATGGAACCCAACTACACCATGAGCCCCTTTGGCAATATATATAATCCTTTATATTGAGGCCAGGGATGGTAACATACACCTATAATCCCAGCACTTGGAAAGTAAAGGTAGAAGGGTTAAAAATTCAAGGCTATCCTCTGCTACAAAATAAAAAATTGAAGGACCCTGTCTCAACACAACAATAAAACTAGACCATACTGACTTTTCTACCCATAGAAGAGATGACATAAAGGCCCAAAGGATCAGACCATCTTCATGGCAGCAAGTGTCAGGCTAGCAGTTGCTGAAGACAGCTGAACAAGGATGTGTCTGTCCATACATGGCTGCAGAACCTTGACCCTGACACAGCCTAACTGCAGATTCCATTATGCGCTGTGATGTCATTTCTCCATATTTCGATGTGAACAGAGGCTGCGTCAACATGCAAGGGAGCGCAAGAGGCATGAGCCCCAGTTGCTGGGAGGTACGGTGTGAGGGCTTTGGAATTAGGGCTCTGCATTCTGTCTTTTGGCAGTATTCTTTCCCCCTTTTCTGTTTTCCTTTTTCTTTCCCCAAGAATAGGGAGCAGCTCATCTCTGTGCTGGTTCTTACAAGTGTGTTATGTTTCCAGCTCATTAGCGGCATTTGTTTCCCTTGTCTCCAGCCCACAAGCAGCCCTGACAGTGGCGAGGGCGCTGGAACGGCTTCCCAGAGGCTGCCAGTCTGCTTGCTGACAGCCCAGGGAAGCCAGACAGGTGTGCAAAGTGCCAGGCAGGAAGAAGGGTCTATGGTCACCCTGGCTTTTGTTTTGTGGTGCTTTGGAGAGGACTTCAGGCTGGAGGATGTGCTCAAAGATGATATATCTATTTCTTTTAAAGATTACACCATTGCCCACCTTCAGGATCACAAAGTGACTTTTCATGAGCTAGATGAGTTTTCAGTGTAAATCTAGACTCTTCATGAGTAAAGAAGGGAACAATGGGAAAAGAGGGAAGAAGGGAGGGAGAGAAGGCGGAGGGGGGGTGGAAGAGACCAAAGCAGTAGCTTGCTTGTCTGGCCCCTTCACTTCTCTTTCTGCTTTGCTTCTCCTTCTTTTATTGCCTGGTTTCCTTCCTTCCTTCTTTCCTTCTTTCCTTCTTTCCTTCCTTCCTTCCTTCCTTCCTTCCTTCCGTCCTCCCTCCCTCTCTTCCTCCCTCCCTCCCCCTTTTTCCCTCCCCTTTCCTTCCTCCCTTCCTTCCTATCTTCTTCCCTCCCTCCCTCCCTCCCTCCCTCCCTCCCTCCCTCCCTTCCTCCTCCTTCCTCCCTCCCGCTCCCTTCCTTCTTTTCTTCCCTTCTTCCTTCCTTCCTTTTTTTTGCTAAGTACAGGCTTTAAGCTAGTTAGCCAAGCTGCTTTTCAACCAAATTTCAATCATAATGCTTTCTCCATGTGCGTATGTAAACCAAGAATCTTAATTTACTTCCTATTGATACTATTGATAGCTTGCTTCCCGTGATAAAACAGCATGACCCAAAGAGACTTGGGTATGGAAGGGTTTGTTTTAGCTTATAGCCTGTGGTTAAGATGAAGGGAAGTCAGGCTAGAAACTCAAGGAAAGAAATGGGAGTTTTTCTCTGAGAACTCAAGAACAATGGCAGTGGGTTTTTGATCCTACTGCACGTACTGGCTTTGTGGGAGCCTAGGCAGTTTGGATGCTCACCTTACTAGACCTGGATGGAGGTGGGTGGTCCTTGGACTTCCCACTGGGCAGGGAACCCTGATAGCTCTATGGGCTGACAAGGGAGGGGAACTTGATTGGAAGAGAGGGAGGGGGAGGGGAATGGGAGGAGGTGGCGGGGAAGAGACAGAAATCTTTAATGAATAAATAAACGGAAAAAAATAAAAAAATAAAAAAAAGAAATGGGAGGCATGAACTGAAGCAGAGGCCTCAAAGGATCCTGCTCACTGGCTTGTTCCTCAGGGCTTGCCCAGCTTGCTTTCTTAAACAACTCAGAACCACCTGCCCGGGCATGACACTGGCCACAGTGAGCTGGGATCGCCAATCAATAATTATGAAGAAAATGCCACACAGACTTACCACAGGGCAAACCGATGGAGGTGTTTTCTCACCTGAAGTTACATCTTCTCAGGTGACCCTAGCTTGTGTCACATTGCTGAACAATAAACCTAACCAGTATTCCCAGTAAGAACTAAACCAGAAGTTCAATGTCATCCTCAGCTCAAAGAAAGTTCCAGTGAAAATAATCACCCAAGACAGTATCTTTGATGTAAGAAGTACTAGTTAAAAATGCAAAACCAAGGCGTCTCGGCACACTGAAGGTTGAGGCAGAGGGATTGTCAGTTTGAGGCCAGTACTGTTAACTGGCAAGAAATTGCCCTCCCCCCAAAGCTAAGCAATTTAAAGCAAACAAAAAATTGCCTGTAGATTGTCAAACAAAACAGAGTGCCCAGTCACCGAGCGAGCCATTTCACACCGTGTAGCTGTGCTGGACTGGACTGAAGGAAATTTTGAGTGCTGAGGTACTATACCACACGGTGAAATAGGCAAGTCTAGCCAGTGCCATCCCAAGCCTCAGTATCCAGCCTGAGCATCCTGTGGCTCTTGCAATACTATCTGTTCTCAGAGTCAGCCAGTTGGGCTCCCACACTGATGTTTCTCTTCATCCTCCATCTCCTCTGTCCGTTTGTGACCAACTGTCCTTAACTTCTTTAAGATAATAATAATAATAATAATAATAATAATAATAATAATAATAATAAGCAGCCTATTTGTTGTTCTCTTTGAGACAAGGGTTCACATAGTCCAGGCTGCTCTTGCTCTTACACTCACCATACAACCAAGCATGACGTTAAATTTCTGACCTTCCTTCCTCCATTCCACAAAGGCTAAGATTACAGGTGTGAGCCAACATGCCTGGCTTTTCCCCTCTTTTTGTTATTGTTGCAAGGCAGAGAAACTGAACAAAATCCAAATGTCCCCTTTGGAGTCAGCAGAAGCAAAAGATAGTTTGTATTAGAAGAAGAAGTATCTTGGTTTTTGTCTTTAAGACAGTTTTTTTTTCCTTGAAGGATTGCCTGTGAAGTGTTTCTAAGCAGAAACTCTGTGGGGCTTTGGTGTAATGAGGCCATTAGGTCCTTTCTATTGACAACTCTCTTTTGACCGTAGGGTGTTAACCACATGCGACTCACTAATGATGGAACTTCCTGGATGAGGTTACCTGGAAGATTCGAAGCAGGCGGCTTGTGTGACCTCAAAGTTGTCATTGAGCTTGTCCAAGCCTCTTTCATTTTCTGAGAAATAAAGAACTGCTTTATGTGATTGCTCAGGGCTCAGAAACTCTACAGCCTGAGACTTGAGTTATTCCAAAAGGCTATTATTAATAAAAATAATACATCCATTTTTTTGAGCACCAGTTCCAGCTTGGAAATTACCCTAGGTCTCCAGCAGACCCTAGTCTGTCTATCTGTGGTAGTAAGGCTCTTTCCTTTAGGCATAACATGATTGCCATCTTGAAACAGAGATTACTGTGGCCTGGTAACCATAGCAACTAATTGAGCAGAGCCATACTAAGATAGTGATGTCTACTGTAAGACAGAGTGATTGACACCCCATACTAGAAGGAAGAGTGGGGTGGGTCATGGGACCCTAGGATTCCAGCCATTACTCCCTCCTTCTCTTCCCTGGCTACAAGTGATCTTGGGCATTCCTGGAGTATATTGGAAGAGGAAGGTTAACCAAGATGGGGACTCCATGATGCAGCTCCTGGGAGGCTACCCTCCATGATGGGGTGGGATTTAGTGGCAATGAGGCTGTGTGAGAATCAGTAATCCTTCACCTATGCTGTGTAAGGAAGCTCTGGAAACTCCTTAATTGAAGTTTGATTGAGGTTCGACGTTGGTAGAATTGTCGTTGGTCCTCTAAGTGATCAGTAGACATTTGTTCACATCATTCTGACACATCTAGATATTAAAACATTGCTCCACTGACCCCCCCATCAGATGTGGAGAACCCCGAGGCTCAGAGAAGTTGGCAGATGCCTGTCAAGGACAGTCTTCAGGCTGAATTCTCAGGCCTCATTAATGTCAAAGACCTACCAAACCTGCGCCAACACAGCTCCAGCCTAAATAGCAGGGTGATGTGGCCACAATTGATGTTACTACAAGCTCGGCTTCAGTGGTCCAGCACCTCCCTGGTACCCAGCAAGCTCAAACTTGACCTCCAGATACTTGTTCCCCAGACACTCCTAGCTTATGGTCAACTCATCAAAGGGGATTTAAAGTAATGAGATTTGGCTGAACTTGGGAATACCCCTTTTCTAATATCTGCCCATCCATTCTACTAATTGGTCCTATAGTTTTAGGCTCAAAAGCTTTTCTCCTGCTAGACTTCAGAGAATGAGGGTGATAAAGAGGGCAAGGTACCTGCTGTGCTAATAGTGACCTTGCCATGAGAAGATTCCTTTGGAGATAAATTCCTTTGTATTAGAAACATCAACCCTCATGGGACTGTTGTGTTATTCCGATCCCTAGAGCCCAAAGGTCTGCATCCATTTCCCGGATACAATTTTTAACACACAAATGAACTGGCATTCTATTTCTGTCTCCCGATCAGAACCCCTAAGTTAGCAGCTGCACTTCTGCATGTCTACTTAATGTGTTCTTCTTTGTGAAGGTGAATGGGGGCCACATTATCGATGCAGGCGTCCCATTACCCACTTCTTTAGTGAAAGAAAATACCCCGTGGGCTCCCCTATTAGATGGCGGCACGGGCACTCACGCTTACATGAGCCTGGGCTCTCCTTGCTTTGTTTCCCTCGCTCTTGGCATCTCTCTCTCCTCCTCGGGTTCCCTCCCACTCGTGCCTTAAGCGCTGGCATCTCTGCTAGCATCCTATAGAGAGCTTTTCATTCTTCACTCCTGCAGCTTCCAGAGACAGGCAGTCTTGGGGAGGAGCAGCAGCTTGTGCCCGGTTGATGTAGGGCAATCATGAGGCACCAGGAGACTCAAGGCGAAGGAGTGAGTGGGTGTTGTCTTGGAGATTTCTTTACCACCCTGGGTTACTTGGAGTCTTATTTCAAAGCGCCCCTGTGATATGTTCTTTGGATTATTGTAGTTTTTCTTTTAACAAAGAGAGAAAGGAAGAAAGAGCTCCATGTATAGTCTTGGAGCATAAATTAAGCAAGAGACATTTGCGTTCTAGGCTAAGCACTGTAGCCCTGGCTCTTTGTGCCTTGTGCTTTCTCTCACTCCTCCGTGAAACCCACCCCATTGGAAAAGTTGCTGATGACTGTCCGAGGCCAGGGCAACTCCTGCATCTCTCTGAACTATTCCAAAAGTACTGTGGGTTCTACAATATAAGGACAGGAATTAGCAATAAGACAAAAATGACAGGTAAGAATTGTCTTTAGATGTCTAGATTCCAAGCATACGCAATCTCCTTTAATTCCACTGACTCTGTAAAACAGGTTACCGTGTGATGTCTCCAGCTGGAGAGACACTGTGCCTAAACTGAAGTTGCAGAGGCAATCATCAGAGGAGACAATATTTAAAAGCACGTCTCTGTTCCTTACTCATCAATATCCATGAGCTGTACTGAAGCATGGTGGTGTTTCCTTAGCTCTCATGTAGAAAGTAACTGAGCTCATGGTCAGGGTGTAACAGCTGGAACAGCTGGAACATGATCTCTGTCAGCAGGTATGAGCGGCTGGTAGAGCTTAGGGAAACAGGCATATCCCTGGGCTTGTGGTAAGGGGATAACAGTGGCTGGAACGTGATCTCCTCTGTCCGTAGGTATGAGCAGTTGGTACAGCTCAGGGAAACTGAGATATCGTATACTGTGAACAATCTGGCAAGACCCAGTAGATATGAGCATGCCTGTGTCCTGTGACCAATCAACACCCATCTTGGTATGCATCATAGAAAATAACAGCAAGTTGTGTTCCAGAGGGAAGACATGCCAACAGATGTCCGTGGCCTCGTTGTTGCCATGTGAAATGGAAAGAGCTTTAATCTGTGAATGAACTGATCCAATAAGGTGATCAGTTTCCCCAGATATGTACCAGGAACCTTCTGTAAGCCATATAGCTCTGTATGTGTTAACAGAGCAGAAGCTCAAACATGTGTTGAACGTGACAAAGGGATGTGGCACATGTGAAATCCAAACTATTACACTGAGTGTTTAGGAGTACGAACAGCACAGAGAAGCAGGGAGGCAGGGGTGCTCATTACTTTCTTTATGCTATGAGTAGATGCTTGATAATCATCAGTGGAAAAATGGACTCAGATGAAGTAGAAAGGAAGGGAAGGAGTCACAAAGACAGGGTGAGGATTCTGGAGAAGGAACCTGGAAGGAGCTGGGGGTGTCGCAGGAAGTAGGTTCATGTACGATGCAACCAAAGAAGGTATTGTTTCAAAAGAGAACCAGCTGAAGTCAAGAAGAGTTTCCTTAGCCTCACACTTTGAGAAAGTGCAGCCCATTATAGGGGATGGAACAGTGATCTGCACTGAGGAAACAGAGAGCGTAGAGAAGGTGGGGCCAGGCTATAATGTCTCAAATCTCATCCTCGGGATTCATTTCTCCAGTCAGGTTCCAACTAAAGACTCTACACCTTCCAGAACAGTAACCATTAGCTGGGGACCAAGTGATCAGATGCTTGGGAGGACATTTCACATTCAAAGTTGATTTGACTTCATTTATTTATTTATTTATGAGAAAGAGAGAGAGAGAGAGAGAGAGAGAGAGAGAGAGAGAGAGAGAGAGAGAGAGAGAGAGAATAGGAGAGGATGGGAGAGGAGAAGACAAGAGAGGATGGGAAAGAGGTGTGATGGTGGTGAAGACAGGACAGGAATTTTACTGCATTTAATACTTGCTTGTTTTGCGAGTAGAAGCTTAAGCAGAAGTAAACATGAGAAAATGTAAGACAGACAGATGTGTATGACAGAAAAAACCTATTTCTCACCAGTTCCTGCTTGTCTGTGCTTTCCTACGTGCACATAGTTTATAACTACTTTATTCAAGTAAACAAGGAGAAAGTCTATTTGAAGGGTTTACATAGGTAAGTGTGTGTATGTGACCTCCCAGTCCCCATTTTGTGGCAGACAGAAAGTAAGTAGAACCTCAGGAACTTGCCTTGCTGTTTCCAGCCAGCGTACCCCTACCAATGTCCTCTCTAAGCGCTGCTAGCATTTTGTGCTTTCTGTTTGAAAACATTTAAAATGTCACAGAAGCCTTGGTCTATGTAAACAAAAATGGACCTCTATGAAGCTTTGACTTCATGATGTGACCTCAGACCAATCGAATAGATTGATTAAATAGATGTAATAGTCCTTATATCTTGCCAGATATTACAAGTACCAGTGACGGGTGTTTGCGGAGCATCTGAGGTCCACAGAGAAGGTTGTGAAAATATCAACTGTGGCTGTCCCTGCATTATTGCATTGATAGAATCTCAGCACTCCATGCAAGCCAGGCTGGGGTGAGGCTCTCTCATTTGGCATCTCTCATCTCCCTCAGCAGGGCTCCTGCATGTTGTTAAGGAAACCTTAAGGAATGGCCTGAGGAGATGGCTTTGCAGACTAAGTTCTTGCCAAGAAATTATGAGGACATGTATATCCAGGTAACATGGAGACACACACTCCTAACTCTAGCAGCATGGAGACAGAGAGAGGATCTCCAGACAGTCTAGACCAGAGGGTAAGGTGCAGGGCAGTGAGAAACTCTCTCAAACAATAAGATGAGGGGCTCATGAGGTACAATACCTGTGCTGACCTCTGGCCTCTGCATGTATGTACAAGTGTATGTGCTCACATGCATGACTACACTCAAACACACACACACACACACACACACACACACACACACACACAAAGAGAAAGAGCGAGGAAGAGAGAAAGAGGGAGGAGGGAGGAGAGAAAGGAGAGAGACCCTAAGAATGCAATTTTGGTTGAATGCATATTGGAGTATCATTTTCTGTTACTCTTGACATAAACAAGATAAAGCTTGGTTTATTCATAGTATAAGCACGTTTTTAGGAGGTTGCCAGGAAAACATGTCTTCCCAGTGAGTCTGAAAGTGATTCCTTCTTACTCATTTCCAATTCACCGAGACTCATTCAGGTAATGATCTCTAGAACAAGGTGAAAAATGAGGCCATAAAGGTATAATGCAATTGATTCAACAGAAATCACTGTGCTGTCTGTGGGGGAGGAACAAAGTTCTAGAGAGGCAAGACGATGCCTCAAGAAGGTGAAGTGTAGCGCCTGCACTACGGGATGGTTCGTGAGCCGGGCAAGGGGCTGGAGATTGTAACATACACACACAGAGACACACAGGGACACGAGTCATCCTTGACTGTGCTCCGGGGAAGCTTACATAGGGATCCTTAACTGAGAACCACACCCCAGCTCTTGGGATTTTCAGCTGTAAACCCCCCAGAAACCACTCCCCTACCATCAGAAACTCATGAGGGTCTCATGGTCAGAGCAGCAGCAAGCACAAAAAAACAAGTTGTTTACTCTGTTCACCCTGGCAGGTAAAGGGTCACAGAAAGTCAATGGTCTGAGGGGCTGTAGCCCCAACAGTGTAGCCCCTGGTATGTTCCCCCTCTGTACTGAGTAGGAGAGAAGGCTAAGGTGTGCTGCTCCAATGGTTCAGCTAAGTAGCAGACAAGCTCCCAAAAACCTGGCCATGGATCTCTACCAGACTTCACCTTGAGCATCCAAATCCCATGTTCACTTAGTTTAATGCCATAAAAGATGCTGGGCTCTCTTCTAGACTGAGAGAAGTTAAGGAACTATGCAATTGTGTAGACTGACCTTTTCTTCTCTAGGTTTTCAATTCTAAATTTGAAAAGTAGCTGGAACAGAAAAGTTTTGGTTCTTTTTTTTTTTTTGTTTTATACCAGGAAAAGAAATTGTTAACTATATCTCAAAGTATACATGCTCTAATTTCAGTATACCTTGGTTATTAAGGTTGAGGACACTGGAACTTTAGAGGTGAAAGCCCCACCTTTTGAGTCTTCATAAATCAAGTTGAGGCCCATGCTAAAATGACAATTAAAGAGACAGATAAAGGCAAAAATGAATAAATAAAAAAAGCAGAGAGAGAGGGATTCATGACTTCCCTTAGAATTCTCACCTAATCTTCGACCCTGAGGGACAATGGTAAGAGGGACAGAATAAGAGAGGTCTGTCACAGGGCACTGATGAGCTTTGGGTTCAGTCAGCGAGAACTAGAATTCAAGGCCTGAGTCTGAAGTATTCCAGTTGAGCTTTGGGCCGACATTGCTTCAGTTCTGGTCCTAAAGGAAGCTCAAACAAACGTCGATGTTTGAGGGTGGAGAGGAGGCTGGCTCCCTAATGGTACCGTCTTTTCTCCAGACAGCAGTCTCACTGTGAGATGACAGTCTCACTTGAATCGAGGAGTGGTCTGGTGACTCACCGGGACTTGGCAGTACTTTTGATCCATTATCATAAATTTATCACAGTCCTGTGATTCCTGACCTCCAACATGAGGTTTAGGTTCCTGTCAAGGAGATTTTAAATAGGACACAACAGAGCTAAAAACTGACAGTGTGTCAGTTATAGTGGCTGCTATTGATTGTGAGCTTGACAGTATCTAGACTCACGTAGACACATGACACTTAGGGTGCATCTGTGGAGGAGTTTCTAGACTTGGTTAATTGAGGTGGGAAGAGCCATTCTAAATGTGGGCGCTGTGAAATGAGCCAAGTCTCCCATACAGCACTCATCTCTCTCTACTTCCTGATTGTGGATGCACTATGACCAGCCACCTCTTGCTCTTGCCACCATGCCTTCCCCAACCTGATCAACCTGATGGACTGAAACCTTCCTTCCTTCCTTCCTTCCTTCCTTCCTTCCTTCCTTCCTTCCTTCCTTCCTTCCTTCCTTCCTTCCCTCCTTCCTTCTTTTTTTTCTTTGTCACATCAAAGGAAAAAAATGAACTGACACACCAGTCAAGGAGATCGGTATGAAATAAACATAGCAATCCCTATATCCTACATTTAGTTTCTCCATAGGCCCAAATAAGTCAGTGGTTTCTAAAAAGCACTTTCTACTTAGTATCCCTATATTGCCTCTGAGTGAGAAAAGCCACTGATGGTTATAACTCAGCACTGGACTCCATGTGCCACGGCACTGCCTGCCAGTCACCATGTGCTCACAGGTGCATTAGTGGCATGAGGGCTATGGGTGTAGCCAACTGCTTTCTGATTGCATTGGAGAACTGCTCCACAACAGGGATTCCATGTAGCTACTGTAAATCTAGCCAATAGCCTGATTCTGCAGAGAGGAGAGTCAACTGTCGTTCTGCTAGATGGTCATATTGCAAAAGTCCTCAATCTTAAGGGGGATTCAAGGTTGCTTTGTATGATGTGAAGTCCAGAAACCTGCAATGATGATCGTTGCTAGATGAGATTGGGATGGCTCCTGAGATAGGAGAAAAGAAAGAATAAAAGCTGTGCTGGGAATAAGCTTCTGTGGGTAAGAGGCTCCAACTAAGGAAAATGCACTTTACCAGCGAATTTTGTCCTGCAATTCTTTATTGCCTTGCATCTTATAGGTATGCTCCACCAGACCCAGTCCTAAATTTTTCTTTCTTTTTCACTTTTCTCAAATTCCTTTTTACAAGTCAAAAAACTTAGCTTAGTAGAGTCTTGTCATGAGGTCACCACTCCCTTTATTCCATTTAACATCTGTTTTTTTCTTAAAATTTTATCTACATTTTGTATTTTTCCTTTGCTTAATTTGCTCCTTTTATAGATCTGCATAAGCAAGACCTAGCAAAACTAATAACCAAATAATACAGTCAATAGTATGCTGTTTGGAAGTGTCTTGTACTGTTAATCCGTAATTCTTCAATTTAGCCTCGAGCAGACATTTTTTGGACAAGAGCAGAAAGCACCCACATTCTTCACCAAAAAATTTAAAAGAATGGTTTCTAGGCTACATACTAATATTCTTTGAAACCTCTTGAGTTGGGTCCCAACAGTTCAACTCAACCTCAGCACCACTGTCTTCCATGTTCCTCCTAGTATGGCTCATTAAACCCCAGTTAAAGTATTGAACTGTTTTCCTAATCCAAAGTCTCAAAGTCCACATTCCTCCAAATAAAAGTGCAATTGCGCCTATCATGGCCATATCCATCCCACTCCTGGTACCAACTTCTGTCTTAGATAGGATTCCTATTGCTCTAAAAAGACACCATGGCACATATAACTCTCTCAAAGTAAAGCATTTAATTAGGGCTGGCTTTCAGGTTCAGGGGTTTAATCCATTGTCGTCAGGGCAGGGAGCATGGCAGCAGGCAAGCAGACATGGTGCTGGAGAAGGAGCCAAGAGTTCTACATAATGATCCACAGGCAGCAGGAATAGAGAGATACTGGAGCAGGCTTGAACATTTTGAAACTCCCAAAACCCACCCCCCAGCGACATACTTCCTCCAACAAGGTTGCACTTACTCTAACAAAGCTACACCTTCTTCTAGTATTTCTATCTATGAACCTATGGGGGCCATTTTCATTCAGACCACAACACCTTGTTATTATAATCTAACTTCTGGATTTTTATTGCTCTCCTGAGAATTCAAGGGTATAACAATTAGTTGAAGGAAACAGATTAACTAAAGGCAGGTAGCAGAGATGAGGATAGGGGAGACTTCCCTTTATCAACTCCTCTTTCCAAGGGCAGAATGAGGCAATGGCAGGAAGTGCACACACAGGTGAGCTCTTTGTGTCCAAGGTGCCATCGCTCTCATCCTCAGAGGTGTGCTGGGCTGGGTCGAGCTGTCAGGCTTGTAATCCTAGTCATTGCTATGACTGGAAGATTGAAAATTCCAGGCACACCCGAGCTACAAAATGTTGGGGAAATAACAAGGCAGGAGAGCAAGAGTTCCCTGACTGTGGTGGTCTGTGGCACTGAGGCCAATGTAGGATTGCATGTACCGACATGAGCCATTTAATCCAATGGTGACCTGCAGAGAGTGGCCAGGAGCCAGGAGATGAATATGAATGAACAATGCCAAGCTCTTCCAGGAGGAAACCCCTCTTCTGAGTCCTTCTAGACCTAAAGAGCTTGGATTACTGAGTGTGGGTTCCTTTTTCACATATTGGATAATTCAGTAGCAAGAAATTCAACTTTTGCACCAAGGGGGAAGCTAAATTGAAGAAAATGTTAGTAAGAACTCTCTTTAACCGTGTGTGTGTGTGTGTGTGTGTGTGTGTGTGTGTGTGCGCGCGCGCGCGCACATCTGGCTGCTCCACATAGGCCAGAAGAATGTGTCTGATCCCCTCAGGCTGGAGGTGATTGTGAGCTGCCCTACATGGGAACCCAGCCCATGGTCTTCCATCCCAAACAAGAAGTCTATTCCCATGTGGAAAGGTTTAAAAATAGTTATGAGAGAATTTACTCCAAATAGGATAGACCCAAAGAAAGAACTTGATAGGTCTTGGTTTGGTTGTTTTCAAAGTTTTCTGGCTTGTTTTTGGAGAATTTTCTGTTGTGAAGAATCTAGAATATCCTTTGGTTATGTTTTGGTGTGGGTTGTTTCATTCTGTGTCTAACAGCACAGGTCTCTCCATGTGGTAAGCTTGGGCTTATTTCTTAACTGTTGCCACAACTAGTAACTAGCAAAACAATCTAATATTCTCTGAACCTTGAGCTCCTCAACCATAAATCGTGGGAAAGAATCTAGTGCTATGTAAGAGACTCTGAAAATGGACAGCAAGAATAGCTTGTTTAGAAGATAATTGATGTGTGGGTTTTGTGTCCTCAGTGAGCACACCGTGTGTGAAATTCTACGTTTGTCTTCAGTTTGTCAGAAATCTCCCATCCCTGCCTCCACCCTGCTAAGAAGAGACAAGATTTTCTAGCTTAGCAGAGGCAGCAGTGAGTGGGGCTCAGATGTGCGTAGTCACGGACCGACTGTGTAATATTCTTTTCAAGTATTTATTGTGAAGCTGTGTTCCAAGCACTGTGTTTAGGAGTCAAGAATCAATGATACCCAGCAAACAATTTTCTCCTAAAGGATATTAAATTCTAGTGCTGAGGACCTTAGCCAAAGTAGGAAATCCAAGCACAGTGTGGTGAGCTTGAAAGAAAGTGATTTCCTGACTTAGTGTATGAACCAAAAGAAATAACACAGCGGTGTCTCCAAACACTAGAGAGGCCAACTTCTCATTTTGTTTTATTTGATTATTTGTGCATGTGCTCGCTTCCTTTTAATTTATCTGTTTTAATTTTAACTTAACTGTTTTGTGTATGTGTCTGAATGAGCCTGTGTGTATCTGTGCACAAGGATTAGAGGCCAATCCTTACATCTGTGCTCAGGAGCCATCAGCCTTATTAATGTAATGTCTTTCATTGGGTTAGATCTTCATAGTTTGAATAGTCTGGTTTTCCAGAGAACCCCAGAGATCTGCCTCCCCAGCCCAGGAATTATTAGTGTCAGCCATCGGATCTGATTTTTTGTGAGGAGAAAGGTCTGAATATTGAATGCAGGTTCTTGTGCTCAAATAACAAGTACGTTGCCAACTGAGCCTTCTTCCCAGCTTCATTTATACACCCCTAAATACTCAGTGTCTAGCAAAGGGCCTGGTGCATAGTAGGCACACAGTGATAGGTGGATGCTTGAGTGTGTGCCCAACACACAGCAGGAGGGCTTCAGGGTCCCTGATCTTTTTTTTCCCCCAATATGTATGAGGGTTTAACCTGTGTATATCTGTGCTCTACTAACATATCTGGTATCTATGGAGGTCAGAAGAGAATGCTAGATGCCCTGGGACTGCCATTACAGACAGTTGTGAGTTGACTGTGTGGGTGCTGGGAATCAAACCCATGTCCTTTGCAAGAGCAGTCAGTGCTCTTAATCACTGAGATATCTCTCTAGCCCATGTTCCTGATTTTAACCCTGATGGGAACATGTTCTGAGTAAAACACAGATTCATCAGGTTTTGGTTCTGCCCTGAGTCACATTGCTGGGCTCACCAGGCCCCATCCATAACAGAGAAATTACTGATCATTTCTGGGCTCATCAGCCTGTTGGGGAATATTATTTTAAGGTATGTTACTTTTGTTTATGCTCTGGAACATTTGTTTAATGATGCAAAGATGTGTTGCGTTTGTTTATGCCGCAGCTGTTTAACTCTGTGAAGCTGTGTTACTTTGCCTGTCTAAAACACCTGATTATTCTAATAAAGAGCTGAACAGCCAATAGTGAGGCAGGAGAAAAGATAGGTGGGGCTGACAGGCAGAGAGAATAAAGAGAAGGAGAAACAAGAAAGAGGCAGAGCAACAAGAAGACAGGAGGAGGAGGATGTCGGGGGCCAGCCACCTAGCCAGCCATGGAGTAAGCGTGAAAGGAAGAATACAGAAGTAAGAAGAGGAAAAAGACCAGAGGCAAAACGTAGTTGGGATAATCTAAGAAAAGCTGGTAAGAAACTAAACCAAGCTAAGGCTGGGCAGTCATAACTAAGAACAAAGCTTCATGTGTGATATACTTGGAAACAAGATGGTGGGTTCCTCAAAGAGACCAAAAGAGTAAATTACAAACAACAACAACCCCATCCATAATTGAAAAGCTGTTGATCAGTGCTGGGCTCACCAGCCCCTATGCGTAGCTGAGGAGCTATTGACAGTTGGTGGCTTCGGGAGGAGGGAGAGTCAGTTTTCTTTACATGCTTGGTCTCTGCTTGTTGACCTGTGCTCCAGCAGATGGTTCCAGATCCATGAGAATATGGACAGTACAAACTAGGCTCAGAGGATGATATTTTTAAAGGACATTAAGTTGGCAGAGGTCTTAGGTGGGAGTGGATCTGGGATGAATCGAGGAGTGGTTTCTTTTGCTGTATTTTTATTTTAGAGATAGTGTCCAGCTGGGAACGCATCATCCTCCTGCCTCCGAGGGCTACCAGGTTTTACAAGCGTGCACCACCACACCTGGCTAGAGCTTGGCGTGTTTTCTAAGTAGGGGCTTAAAGGCTCTAACTTCTACCAACTCTATCTTACAAAGGAGATTAATGAAGCACCCACCTACAGCTTATCGCAGAGGCTGCTTTCTCCTGTAGACAGAGATACTGCGACTCACGGGGTAAACATTTAGAAAAGACACCACCATCCATGCCTTTGACCTCACAGTTCCTGTCTCTCAGCAAATGTTCCCACAGTGATCTCACTTTCTCCATAGTCGTGAAAACCGTCTGTGCGCCCGGCACTCAGTTCGGGAAACTGGAGAAACACGGTTAATATGGAGATTCATCCTTGATTTGATGAAGGTGACAGCCGTGTAAAGAAATCATTTCTTCTTAGAATGACACAAAAGGAGTTAGCGCCAAAGTCTGCGAAGATCCCGAAGTTAGAGCAAAGGAAGTTCCTGGGTATGGTTTCAAGTTGTTAGTAAGAGTTGACCGGTGGATAGAATTTCCAGGAAGAAAACAGACCTACGATTAAACTTCTGCCTTCAAATCGGATTTTTATTCAGTCTTTCTCACAGTGGCTGACTTCCTTTCCTCACAGAAAGTTGTAGTGTGAATGGCAGACTGTAGGAGAGCTGGGTGTTCACATAGACCCTTGTCTGTTTCGGTGACTGTATTGTGAAACAATGGATTGGTTGGCTGTGATGGTTGGTACTGCGACCTTGAATCGACTGAAAAGAGGGGATAGCATCCTGGAATGAGGGGATAGCCTGGGTCAAGTCAGTCTGTGGGGGGATTGTCTTAATTCATAGGCAAAGTTCCGACCTGAAAGTGAGTGACACCATTTCCTCCTTTGGGGCCCTGGACTGTATTAAAGTAGAGACTATTCATTGACCACTTAGCATGCGTGAGTTCATTTTGCTCTACCCTTGACCCTGAATGCCATGTGGCCAGCTACTTTGATTTCCTATTTCCTGGGCTTCTCTAAAGTAATGAACTGTACCTGGGAACTGTTCTTTTAAACTTATTATTGCACAATATATTTTATCGTATTTATCATATACACCATATTTATCATATTCACTTTAAACTCCTTCCAGATACACCCATACCTCCCCACTTCATGTTCCATCCTGTTAAGTAACCCACTAAGTCTGATTTTTTTTTTTTATTTTGCCGCCCATATACGGATGGGTGTGAGGCCACTCCATTGGAGTGTGGTGAACCCACCAGGGTTTCCCCCTCCCAAAGGAACCTGGCTCTCCTTTCCCTAGAAGCAATCAACTGTCCATAGCTCCTCAGCTAGGAGGTGGGGGTCGTGAGCTCCTCCCTGTTCCATGCTATAGTGTTGATTGCCTTGACCTTGTGAGCAGCCACAGGGCTGTGAGGTGAGTCTGAGTTCAATAGTCCTGTCAACGGTTACAAGACATTGTTTTGCTGCCTTCCTCCTCTATATCCAGCTCTTATCTTTTGTCCTTCCCCCACAGTGGTCTCTGATCCGTGTGTGTGTGTGTGTGTGCGTGTGTGTGTGTGTGTGTGTGTGAGCGCGCGTGCGCACACATGTGAGTGTAGATGCTCTTCTTATGGTTGAAGACTCCACAGATACTCATTTTTTGCATGGTAATTGTCTGAATTTCTATGAAACCTGCGCTGTGAGCTAAAGGGAATCTTTTCTCCTTTAAGCTGCTTTCAGTCAGGGTATGCTATCCTAGCTGCAGACACAAAACTAGAGCTTGTGTTATTCCAGCATCAAAGAGAAAGCAAACTCAGTCAAGCTTGTATCCTTTGGTCATTCGTTTATTGTCTGATAGCTGGTATGACAATGTCAGTGAACTTACTTATCTTGTCTGGATTCACTACAGAGTCCAAGGCAAACAACACAATCAACATTTCTATCTAGGTTGTTTTTTAAAATAATGGTTTGTGATGATCATTTCTAAACTACACATAGAAATGGAAAGTTTGATATAACATGATACGTCAAAACTACTAAGTTTGGCATCGCAACTCTCTGCAAGGTTTGCTGTCCCTTAGGAATGAGAAGGAAGGAGGAATAATCTAAGAGATGAGAGAGCATTGAGTCTTCCATGATTGACACAAGCATCCCCTGAGCATCTTAGATCCAAAGGCCCCACTGCATGATGGTCAAGTCAACCTTGATGCCATAGACCTCCAGTTTCCATTCGTTCTATTCCCTAGCATCCATCATCCCAGGACCTCTACCCTCTTGAGTCCTCTGCTTCGGCTTCTCCCCCTTGAGAGGAGGATGCTAAGTATCACAGGAACACTAGGGCCTTGGGAAACAAAGTGCTCTGCAAAATCGAGATATTATTAGAAGGCAGAGTTCTCACAAATGAAGAACTTTCTCACTTGCTTCATATGCCTGCTGAGGTGCAGGATGGCCGAGAATCCCTGCTAACTGAATATGACCCAGAGTTGGGCCTCCCCCACCCTTTCCTTCTCCCTGCTGTTCCTAAATGCTCCCTTCCCTGCCCTATCTTCTCAGAATCCCAGAATTCATGCTGTCAATCTTCTTCCTGTCATAAACTTTGTGAATAGGATTTACCTGCCCCTGAGATGGGATTTTTAGATGCATTTCTTTGATACATTTGACACGGGACTTAGCAATACAAGGGACACTGCTCATATAGGTTAAGATGCAGCCAGCAGCCTCAATGGACACTGTGGCATTATAGGTTTCTTTTTCTCAGAACCCACCGTTTCCTTGATACAAAACACCCATTTTCTCTTTTTCAAGACAGTGACCAGGACTTTCCTTGAGAGATGTTTGGCCTGGACCATGAGTCTGTCCAGCTTCTAGGCATAGAGTTAGACTTGGAGATGGATATGAGGCCATACCTGAAGATATAGTATTGGGAGTTTACTTAAAAATAGTCAGAAAACTGATGGAAATGAATATGGAAGTTGATACAAAACTAAAAATTATGGATCTACCCTATGACCCAATTATACCTCTCTTTGATAACCGCTCAAAAGATGTTCAGTACTTCACAGAAATTCATGCACATCAGTGTTTATTACAGGATTCTCCACAATAGTTACGTTATAGAACTGACCTGGTGTTTATTAACAGAAAATGGTTAAAGAAAATGTTGGTCCTTATACATGATGCAGATTTTTAGCTGTGAAAAATGAAGTCAGATCATTTTCAAGAGAATAGATGCTATCAGAGATGACCATGTTGAATGAATTATGCCCATCTCTGTTGAATATTGCATGTTTTTTTCTCATTTGTGGGTCTCGGACTTTATATTAATACCCCCTTCTCCCCACATACCATGATAGTAGAACTGAAATTGGGGAACAAAGGTGACTAATAGGAGGGGCAGAGAAAGGGAAATGATCTTACATAACTTAGTATAATATAAACCCGAGCTGTGATGGTGCACGCCTGCACTCGGGAGGCAGAGGCAGGTAGATCTCTGGGAGTTCAAGGCCAGCCTGGTCCTGTTCCAGGACAGGCCCCAAAGCTACACAGAGAAACCCTGTCTCGAAAAACAAAAGCAAAACAAACAAAAACAACTTAGCATAATATAAAAATCACATTAAGTAGAAAGCCATTTCTCCTTGGTGGACTAACCTCTAACAGTGTGAGTCTTGCCTCGGTGGAGCAGTCTTTGGTGTTGGAAGAAGATGTGAGAATCAAGCCTCTTAGATTAAAAATGGATCCAAGACACGTGGTGCTGATAGGGTTTGTTTTCCTCTGGCCAGAAGGGTAGGAGTCCATCTCAGTGCCTCAGCTTCCATGCAGCTTCTCAGGGCAACAGCAAAGTCTCCAGACCTGCCAAAGGGCAATCTTATTGCTGACTCGACCTCGTTCACAGTCCAGTTCACACAATCAAGGCAGAGATATGTGTAGACTTTTTTTTTTTGTCTGCTTGAAACAAATCTAGACATTTGGAAAGAGGCACCTCAGCTAAGAAGATGCCTCCATTAGATTGGCCTGTAGGCAACAGAAAAGGAGGAGGTGATCCAATTGTTTTCATTAATCTGCTTTAAAAAAAACTATATAATCAATGACAACTGTATACATATACATAGTGTATCTTGATCCTACCCACCCCTAGTTCCCCCTCCTCTCCTCCGCACATCTGGAAGCACATCTCCTCATTGCCATGTTTCTCCTCCTAACCTACTAAGTCCCATAAGTGCTGCCTGCTGGAATTTTGACTGATCATTTGGCTTGAGCCTATGCAGGCAGCTATAGGTAACCGTGAGTTTCCCTGGGCCTTGGAAGAGATGACACAGATGTCCCGTTTATGACTGAGCACTCAACAGTCATATATTCTCGACACTTGGACCAGTTGTCCCTTTCAGCATTGACGGATGCCCACTTCAGAGAGACGCTCTCCAGTCCATGCTGAGAGCAGCAATCCGTGGGTATAAACATGTATGTTTAGAAGGTAGCTTGACAACACAGGCATCCATTTGTTCATCCTCTCGAGTCAATGTCTATATTGATCTTAATCTATTATCATAGATCACCATCCAGCTGCTGAGAGCTGTTTAGCCCACTGCTCACATACCCAGCTAACATTAAGCAATGTGTTTTGTAAGAAGCCTCCCCAGGTGACTGTGATTCATGCTGATGTTTGGAAATCACTGCTCCAGGAAAGAGGTATTGCTTGTTTGATCTAATAGACTGTCTCAGGAGGATCAGCCTTCTCGTCTCATAGACCTGCGCCATTAAAGACTGGCTCAGTTCTAAGTAACAGACAACAAACCCAGGTGGGCTGGAACCCAGGGGCAAGCTCTCCTTTCCAAGACAGCACAGGCTAGTTAGTTCCAGGCATGGCTGGATCTGGAAATTCTGCTCCTGAGGCAACCCTCCCTGGCTCTGATCCCCTCTGTACTTATGGGATTCTCCAGCCAGTTCCCAGCAGTCTATAGCTCTCTATCTGCAGATTGATGCCCTAGCAAAGAATGCTCTCGCCCTTTACAGTTCACAGTTGTCTTCTGGGGACTGGGCTGGATGATCTCAGGGAGGATGTCCAGTGTTTATTAGCCAGGGGCCATTTCTAGAGCTCAGAACATTGTATCACCCAAGCTGAGCTGGGAGGGCTGTTCATCAGAGAAAACCCAAAGCTCTCCAGCAAAGCGAAACAACAGATGGAGAAGGAGCAGACCTATTGGCCCCGGAGGCTCCCAGTAGGTTTGAAGCATTTGCCTACATGTCCCTCTTAGCCTGGACTGGATGGTCCAAGTAGTCGTCATCTTTTCCAAGAATCTTAAAAAGCCCCAGTATTCTGTTTTCCTGACACAAAGATTTCTTTTTAATATAGTGTATGTGTGTGTCTGTGTGTGTGTGTGTGTGTGTGTGTGTGTGTGTGGTTGTCAGGAAACAACCTCAAGTGTCAATTCTTACCTTCTACGTTATCTGAGACAGGGGACCTTATTGTCCACTCCTGTATATGTTCAGCTGACTGGACAGACAGAAAACCTCCCCTTCCATCTCACCACAGGAGCACTGGTCTTGTCAATATGCACTAACTCAGGTCCTTGCCCTCTCTAGCAGACACTTCCAAGCTATCTCCTCAACATCCCTGACCCTGATTCCTGACCCTGATTCCTGTCTGACGCTCCCAGGTCCTCAGTGACTTGGATTTTCTGTCAAACCACCTGTAGCGACATTTGCTGTGTGTGTGTGCCCACGTGCGCCTGTGCCTCTCTGATCTGTGATGATCTCGATCTTCCCTGCAAATTAAATCAGCGCTTGTTAAGCCCTGACCTGCATCACATGCAGGGGTGAAGCTGTGAGAGTAAATGGATTAAGGAAAACTAAATGGCCCGAGAAGGTTGTCTCAGAATGAGTAAAACAGGAGTCAGGTGGGAGGGAGCATAGTATGAGGAAGGCATGCCGTCTTGATGTCCGCTCTGAGATCCTCCAGGGCTGGACCTCAACGCTGCCTCCCAGCTCTGTGAAATTCCTCTGACACAGGATCCAGGACTGCTATGAGTTTTTGTTATTGTCCAGCCTTAATTTATTTTTATTTATGTGTCTATGCATCCTAGTCTGTAGGACAGCCTGTTGTGCATGGGTGTGTCTGCGTGGGCCAGACAAAGGTGTCAGATTCCCTGAAGCTAAAGTTACCTGGACTTGAGAGTTGTACCAATAGGCTGGCAACAGAAACCGGGTCCTCTGCAAGCAAGGGCAGTAATTGAACAGCCGCTCTTCGCTCTTCTCAAGACTATTGAGGTTGAGGCAGGAGGACTGCCAGGAATTCAAAGCCTTCAGAGCCAGCTTTGGCTACATAATGATGCCCAAGGTCTCTCCTCCTCCAACCTGCCCCTTCCCAAAATTTGAACATGCTGTCAGGATGTAGTTTCTGATAGCATCTCACTCCCTTATGGCTAAGAGGCATTCTACCTGTGACCCATATTTAAGTTATTGTTTTTCTTTTCTGTGGTGGTTTGTTTAATTTGAGACAGCGTGTCACAAAGTCAAAGCTAACTTCAAAGTCACCATGCAGCCAAAGATTAATGTGTACTCCCCGCCACCCTCTCCTTTGTGTGGGATCACAGGACTGCACCGTGCCTGACTTTTCCTCTCTGCTTTTATGTTGAGAATCCAGTGAGATAAGGGTCTCAGTTTCATTTTGCAGATAAGGGAGGGTAACTGTGGGTATAAATTCTTTGTTTTGTTTTGTTTTTGTTTTTTGAGACAGGGTTTTTCTGTGTAGCTTTGGTGCCTATCCTGGAACTCTCTGTGTAGCCCAGACTGGCCGTGAACTCACAGAGATCTGCCTGCCTCTGCCTATAGATTCCTTTTCTGACCTGATACAATTGATTATTTAAACCTGGAACAGAGGTAGATATGTGAGCCTGCCTGTCATGGGGCATCTCTGAGACTTAATTTCCCATCCAGAAACAGATAGTTCATGCCATTTCAGCATAGAATACTCTAGAAGTCTTGAGACTGCCTTCCGATCCACATAACAGACTCTGGTGGACTTGAGACTTCCTTCCAGGTCAAAGCTTTTGGCAATAAGTTTTGAAAAAGTAGTATTTTCATCAGGGGCATTTTTGGAGTTTCAGAAGCAACAGATGTTGTTTGTTACATCAAACATGTCCTGTACTGGTCTGCTTTGGTGTGTGCTGTGTAGGCAGGGAGAGCCTCCCCGGTTGTGTTCATTCTTTTGCTTTGGGAGTCTATAGTGACTGACATGTGGAATGTCCCTTATAGGCTCCTGTACTTGAACACATGGTCCCCAGATGGTGGTACTTTGGGGGAAGGCCATGGAACCTTTAGGAGGCAGAACCTTGCTGAAGAACCTGGGTTGCAGGGTGAGGGCTTGAGGTTTCGCAGCCTCGCCTTACTTCTTGTTCTCTATCTCTGCTTCCTGTGTGTGAACGACCTGTGATCACTCACTTCTCTGCTCTTGGGGCCATCTCTTTCCAGCCAGGATGGACTCTATCCTTCTAGAACTGCAAACAAAAACCCTTTCTTGTCTATCTTGCCTTCTTTTAGGGTGTTCTATCACAGTCACAGAATAAGAAGTAACAGAGGGTCTCAGGCAGGGTATTTGAGAACTACGAGGGGTTCTTACATTGATCCCCCGATCTCATTTCACTTGATCCAGATAAATGAGAAGCATGATGTTAGCAGACATACACCCACAGCTAGACACTTTCTAGAAGGTTCCACAAAGCAAGAGGGGCAGCAAACTTGGGGCTTAAGTAACAGCCTGCATCAAGGAACAAATGTGTTGCCAGTGTTTGGATTTACTCATATAAATAAATCTTAACAATACTGAGCCTTCAAACTCGCCTTCCCTGGTCTGAATTTTTAAAACTCAGTAGTTCAATTGGCCTTTAAAATCCGACATTTAAGAAAAGATTCAAATGTGTCAAAACAGTCATACCTGGGGCATGGCCACTGAAACAGCCCCTCACTTCGGTCTCCACCTCATCTGGCCCCTTGTGTGGGAAGCTCAGCATCTGCCCCCACTTTTGCCCAGGCCGCCCCTCTGCAGGCCAGTCTTCAGTTACACTGATAGAATCAGAAGATTCAGAAGTCCTGCAAATATAAAGTGTCAGAGAGAACACTGCAGACAAACCTCACTGCAGGAACTGCTGCAGGCTAACCAGGGTCACTTGGGTCTGTCTATCGGAAAGGGTTTATTTGGCAGAAAACAGAACAAAGCTTCAGCTCCTGGTTTTCCTCCGTGTGCTCAGCTGTCTGTCAGATGCGATGCTGGTCTGTGAAGCCGCATCTAGCGTTATCAATTTTTGCTGTTCTAGAATGTCGTTCTCTCTCCTGACTGATTCCATGAGGACTGATGCCAGCTGCCCCACAATCGCAAGACTTTATCTCTTATTCTTTCATACAATCCACTGCCTCTTCCTTGAGCAAAGGTGCTCTCATGTGCTGAAACACTGTGTTAGAGCCCAGGTGCTAACCGACAGGACAGACGACAATGGAGAGATTCCCAAGCACATCTAATATTGATTTTAAAATGGGAGACCAGTTGTGAAAAGCTTGTAACAGAACTGAGAAATCATACAGAGGGATTGCAGTCGGTACTTGTCACTGGGGCCCTGGGATAAGCATGATACTTCAGACACCAAGGATTTTCCCTAGAACTCAGTTTCCTCATTGGATGGAGGGTTGCAAATGATGGTATGAACCAAAGTTCCCACAAAACACACACACACACACACAAAACCACTGAACCTTCAGAAAGGTTGACTGAGCAGAACCTCAGTGTTTGGAGACTTTGGTTGTTGCAGATCCAGAATCAAATATGTCGGCTCTCTGGACTCCTTAAATAGCCATTTATGGTCTACCTTTTTGTATAATTTAATATCCTTGGAGCAATTAGGTAAGTCCTTTTAGAATATATGAAAAGATGCCTAGCTTCTCCCAGTCCACGACTAAGTATATCATCAAAGGGCCAAGCAGGGATTTCCCTGCCTTACTGTCACCCACCTACCCCAGGAAACCACCAATGTATTTTAAATGATGCTGATTAATGAGTTTCTTTGCTGTTGCTGTAAAAACTTCAACAGACTGCTATCATGTCAGAACATGGTATTTGGAGAAATCCTAATCTGTGTTTCCAGGTCACTGGCGCTCAGCTTTGGCTCCAGGAAAGGCTCTCTCTTGTCCTCTTAGGTCAGAGATCTTGTTTCTACTTTCCAATGGCTTTGTGTTGAGATGAAGATGATGCTGAACTGACCAGCAAGAGGCCTAGCTCTTCTATCCCTGGACATTTGTTGCAGCCAAAAGGAAAATAGGAAAAAACCCAGACAAATCTCTGGTTTGAGTCCAGACTCTGACTCTGCTCTCCAGTGTGGTCTGGGACTTGTATTTAACTTCTCTGAGATTCGGTCTGTAATTAGCAGAGGCAGCTTTGCTGGGGAGGATGGGAAGGCTGCAGGAGTCTGAGCAATGCCTGGGGCGGGGTACAACTGATACACTGGAGACTGCTCCTCCTGCTTTTCAAAGGCAAGTGAACTTCCTGGAGCACATTTTTCAGCTTCCTCACTTTACTAGACCTGGATGGAGGTGGGTGGTCCTTGGACTTCCCACAGGGCAGGGAACCCTGATTGCTCTTTGGGCTGACGAGGGAGGGGGACTTGATTGGGGGAGGGGGAGGGAAATGGGAGGCGGTGGCGGGGAAGAGACAGAAATCTTTAATAAATAAATAAATTAAAAAAAAAAAGAATGGGAAAGAAAATGCCAAAATCCTCCAGTGTGCTGGAAACAAAGGGTGGGAGACTGATCTCAAGCAAGGGAGCAAATTGGACACTTGTACAATAAATGTTTTTCTTCTTTTAAATATGTGTGTATCACAAGTATGCATTCATATGTATACATATATATGTACTTGCTTAGTCATGTATGGGTTTATGTGCCTATCTGTGCGCATATGCACCTATGTTTGTATGGCCATAGATGTGTGCATGCATTTGTATATGCATGTATATATGCACATATGCGCTTGAATGAACATGTAGGTGGGTGTCTAAATGAAAAAATTCAGGATCTTTGTTCCCATTGATCTTCAACCCATAGGTGGAAGTAATGGATCTTGTGCCTCTAGAAAGGCAAATTCTAATCTTTAGGGAAGACTGATCACTGCCCAGGATGGAATGCCACCAGGATGAAGTCATGAACTTAGAAGAAGGAGCCGAAACTTTTGTAGATAACCCTGTTCGATTATCACTAATGTCTATTAAGCGCTCTGAGCGTCTCGTAATCGTGCAGCTAATACTGTCAGAGGGCAAGGCTGATAACACAGACATGTGAACGGGGCTTAGTGCATTGCCCACAGCATTGCTTCTCGTTCTGCTATTTAGGATGTTGGCTTAGCACACAAATTCCCACATCTGAATTCCAGAAGGCATAATTATTTTTCAACAGTAAAGACATTCCTGCCTCTGAGGAAGCAATTGTTCCTCCCTCTTCAAGTCTCAAACAACAAACAAATTGCACACCTATCCGCAGTCACCAGAACTGTTTACAGGATGTGAGATGTTATCACCTGGATTATGGGAGCACATTCGCTCGGGGAAAGGGTGTGGACTCACAGGGAATAGTTAGTTATTGGAAAATTTTGTCAGGGTTTCCTTCGCTTCATTTTTGGTCAAGAAAGGAGTGAAATAAGCCAACAATGTCCCTGTCCAATGTTTAGAAACTATGAGATTGGAATTGGAGGCCTGAAGCAGACATGTATTGATGGGGTTGTATGACCCGCCTCAATGGGTGCATTTTGCTTGGTGAGCTTTTCCTCAGTGCATTGGCTCCTTCCTGTCTAGAGTTCCTGCAACTTATCCTTCCTTTCTTTCTTCTCCACCATCTATAAGCTAAACTTCAAGACAGTATGAACACATTACTGATAGGAAAGTGCCTTATCTCCAATCAGTGCATGGAAGTAGGGGGAAAAAAAACCCAAACAGATTTGTTGATAATTCAGTCCAGGTGCCCTAAGTGAAGGACTGTCTCCATGATGTCTTTGGTCATTCCCATGGAACTAATCTGGTGCCACTGATCTAAACAAGAGTATGCATGCTGGCAAGAAAAAGAAATGGAATTTCTCTGTGTGAGCTTCTTCCTGAACACACAGCCTTCCTCTCCATCTTGAGAGAGGAAAAAGAAGCAGAGACTCCACCCTTCACAGTCCAGCTAAACCTACTTACTGGAACCCGCTCACCCCAAGCTCTTCTTGTGATCTCTGGCCATCTCCTTCTCCCAGGAGAGGTAACAGGGCTTCAACAAGCTGAGTGTTACGTCAGCCAGCAGACAAATGGAGACAACTCTGTGTAAGTTTTTCCCCTGGGGATGCTTTCTATTCCACAGGCCAGCTTGCATCTCATGCTTTATCTTTTTGTTAAATTTCTGTTCATCTCTTTCACATACAATCCTACACTCGTTCCTATGGGTGGGAGTATCTGGCCAGCAGATCCCAGTGGTTCCCAGCACTGGCTCCCCAGAAGCCTTGTATGGCTTCTACCTCTGTGTCCTCATTTCCAGACCACAAAATGAGCATGACGATAGCGCCTACCTCACAGGTTTCCTGTGAAACAAAAGTATAAACAATTAGCTCAATTAATTCATACCCCTGTGAGTGTCTTTGGTGTCAATTTTGTGCTGCTGACTTTTTGAAATATCTTTGCTAATGTATATGAACTGTCCTGGATCACATTGTTCACTATGATACCTCCATCTATGCCAACTCTGTTGCCTTCCTAACACACCCTCCCCCTTCCCCTAGCAGCACTAACTCCTCCCCCTCCCGCACAGTCACCCTCTACTTCTATGGCTTTTGGTTTTCTTGTTTTCAGATTATACACATGAGAGAAAACACGAAATACACGTCTATTTTTGCCTGAATGATGACCACTGGTTCCTTTCACTTTTACACAAATGGTGCAGTTTCATTCTTCTTTAGGGCTGAATAAAATCTCTCTCTCTCTCTCTCTCTCTCTCTCTCTCTCTCTCTCTCTCTCTCTCTCTCTCTGTGTGTGTGTGTGTATAAAACATTTTTGTTGCCATTTATCCATGGATGGAAATCTAGGCTGACTCTGTAACTTGGTACCCAGAGCAGCAATAGAATGTGCGTTCAAGTCTTGATGGGACATGCTGCTTAGATCTGCATGCTTCTGCATTACTATATCTGTAGGTTTTTTTTTTTAAAGTAGTTTTTAGGTTCTGTTAAGAACAGGACCATATACTACAAATAGGAATATTTTAAATTCTTCTTGCACTATTTGTATCCATTTTATTTCCTTACTCTTCTGACTAAAATTTTAATTGTTATAATTGAAGAAGAGAACTAAAAGTGAGCATCCTGTCTCCTTCCTGTTTTCAGATTTTCCTCGCTCATTATGATGTGGGCTATTGGTATGCTCTATTATGTTGCCATATGGTTCTTCAATACCATGTTTTTTTTCCCAGGGCTTTCATCATGAAGTGCTTACATTACAGGTGTGTCTCCCGATGCCTGGCTTCTTCAGCAGTATTATGAGGCAAACTTTGTATTTTAATTTATAAATGTATTAATTGATTTATTAATTATATACTGCACATGATTTTTTTTCAAACAGACACGACAGCCCCCGCCTTGTGTTCACTTTGGAAATGAGGAGGTGGTGCCCTGTCCTGGGCTTGGATGTTCCATCTCCCAGGGGCTTGTTCTTCCACACAGCTGCCCACCCACTCCCTTTCTAGACCTTCTTCCTCTTATAGCAGAGACATTTAGCTGCATCTTCTCCCCTAGGGACATAAAGTGAATTGCGGGTACAAGACTTTCTAACTTGAAGGACACGGGAAGGATGAAGTCTGTCGACCCTAAATGACCCTTCCAACCCTATGACCTGAATGGAAAAGCAAGCTGGTTTTTTTCTGGGCCTCTCCTGCCTGTGTCTTGTTCCCGGGAACTTCTAGAAGCACACATTGTTGCTTTTCTCTCTTCCATTTTCTGCATCACACAGCGGTTTGGTAGCTGAGAAAACACCTCAGGGGTGTGACTGTTCCGATGGATTTCACGGCTTTCCCGGGGTTTGGCTCTTGCTGACTTTCTGAGGATGCATGAGGTGGGACCGAAGGCATCCATGCCTCCATGGAGAAGCTAGCCAGCACCTTGAGTGTTACCAGGCTTCACCTTCTGCTAGAAAATTTTACATTCATGAGTGTCCAGTTCAATGACTTTAAAGCACGTTTTGTGCTGTGGTTTGAATGAGAAATGTCCCCCATAGGCTCATGCATTTTAGCACTTGGTCCACATTTGCTGGCTCTAGTTGGTACAGTTATGGAACCTTTTGGAGGCGGAGATTTGCTGGAGGTAATGCAGCACAGAGGTCTATGGCCTGGCCCCACTTCCTGTTCTCTGTCTCTGATGCTAAAGTGTGGATGAAATGTGATCAGTCAGCTTTCTGCCCTGACGCCATGCCATGCCTTCCAAGCCCTAATGGATGCTCTTCCTCTCTCCCAATAGGCTAAAATAAACACCAATACATAATAACCCATAGAGGATCCATCATGGGTCAGAAGAGAGCACTGGGAAAGCCTGCCCCTAAACTGACATTAGCTTTGTGATATCTCATGCCAATCATCCCAGCACATGAGGCGGGAGGACCACAAGTCTGAGGTCAGAGTAAGTTGAAGAGTCAGCTTGGTCTGCATAGAGAGTTCCAGGCCAGCCAAGGCCGCATAGTGAAACCATGTCTCGATAACAGAAAGCCCAGAGAGAGGGTCAGATACGATGAAAAGGCGTTCTGCTCATGAATGAAATAAAAATATATACAAAAGAAAAGAATGCTGATCCCCTCAATTTTGGCTCCAAGTGTTAAGAAAACAATATTCTTTGAAGTCTAATATTCAGAGTGAAAGCAGGTGGGGCTGAAGAAATGACTCAGTGGCTAAGAGGGAGTGTTGCTTTTGCAGAGGACCTGAGTTCATTTTTCAACACACACTTCTGGCAAGCCACAACCACCCATAACTCCAGTTGCAGAGAATCTAATGCCCTCTTCTGGCCTCCGTCAGCACCTGCACACATGCACATAAGCACACACACACATACACATAATTTTAAAAAATTAATAAAAGCAGGTGCTTTCACATAGATACCAATAAGGAAAAGAGAGAAGGATTTAAAAAACACAAACAAGCGATAAACTCTGCCTTCAGACCTATTAACAAATGAAAAGCTTGGGTCCAGCTTGCCTTAGCACATCCACATCTTATAACAACCTTCTTATTGAGCAGGGAAAATGTGGCACATGCCCCGCATTAGGTGTTCAGCCTTAGAATGAACAAAACTTTGGTGTGTGCTTCATGAGTGGATCTCAAACAACATTTAACCAAATTTGAAAGACGTGTTCCATTCACCAGACAGAAATAGAAGAACAGCAAGGACCAGGGAGGCATTGTTTCACGAATACACACTTAAGCTTGGGAAGAGGACGTGCTCAGGAGATGGAGGATGGTGAGAGCTAGGCAGTGTGGCTGTCTTCAGTGCCAACACACTCTTTCCTATGGCAGTTTTAAGTTGTCTCTGTTTACCACAACAAAATGCTCTTCAAAAGAAGTAACATTTTAACTTATTGTTTCTATTTTAGTTATTTTTAATCTCCAGACAGGGTTTCTCTGTGTAGTATAGCTCTGTTTGTTTTGGAATTCACTCTGTAGACCAGGCTGGCATCAAACTCACAGAGATCTACCTGTCTCTTCCTCCCGAGTGCTGGGATTAAAGGTGTGCACCACCATCACTGACCCTTGGTTCACACTTTATAGATAAAATAGCTTATCACTTGATAAAAAGAAAGTACAATCTACTTTTGTGTGGGGTGTGGGGGGATATATGTGTGTTTGTGTGTGTGAACATGTGTGTGTACTCTCCACATTCTTCATTGAAACAGAATATCCCACTGAACCTGGAGCTGGCTGATTGTACTGAACTGGACTCCCAGGAGTCCTCCTGTCTCCCAGTACTGGGGTTATAGGCATGCACCACCATCACTAACTATTTTGTGAGTGCTGGGGTCTGAGCTAAGGTCCTCATGCTATGTAGCCAGCACCTTGCCACTCAATTGTCCTCCCCACACTCTTTTTTGCACTGACATGATGCCTTGACTTCTGTCTAAAGCCAGTTCTTGAATGGTTTTTTTATGTTGATAATAGGTGATGGCTCAAAAAATAAAAAGCCTCATGACCTTATATAATTTTATGTGGGCTTTGCCTCGCATTTTACAAGTATGTTGTTAAATAAGCATAGCATAGAGTTTTTAGATTGCTCCACTCTGAGATTATCTCAACATAAGTAACTTAAAACTGAGTGTTTGCCATGAATATTGTAATATTCCCGAGCCAGGAGCTTTTCCTGTTTAAATTGTTACAATTGTAACTGGTTTTAACTGAAGGCTTTCCTCAAGTGCTTTGTTCAGGAATGGCTCTTAGGCTTTTCCTGTGTGGGATGATGACTCCCAGGAGGAGCTACACCGGGAGGGAAGGCAGCTAAAGGAACCCACTTCCTTTGGGGCAAAGTGTCTGCCTCCGTTGGGTTGGTCTTCTGGGGCACCTGGTCCTGCTTGGCCCTCTGAGCTGGCAGATCAGGGTCACATGGTGGGTGTTCTCTGCTCAGCTGTCAATCAGAGCATCTGTGCTATAATCACAAAGCCTGCTCCTCATGTGTTCCTGCTTTGGCCTTGGAGGAAAACACCTCTGCAGATGTAACCCCCATGTGCCTAGGATACCTGGGCTCACATGGCCCATCTTTCTACCTTCCCTTCACATAGCCTTCAGTTTTAGGACAGCCACCACAATGCCCACTTCTCCCTTAAAAATTGAAGGCCATCTCATTTTCCCCAGGAAAGACTCTTGGCGTGCATATCCATTTAAGAAAAAGACACAACAATTTTAATGTCCTCTCCAGAGAAAAACTTGGTCTTCTCAGCTGCTGTGTGCCTGCTGTCTTGCAGCCTCCATAACTCCTCTTGATGCCCAGCACATAAGGAAGGTGAAAATGAACATTGTTGGCTTAAAATAAAAAATATCCCTAACAAAGCACTTTCAAAGGCTAATTTCTCCCTTTGGGGGGTGTTCTTCCTCTATACCTTAATTCTGATTGTTAGAATTCATGTCTGGGGAAAACAGGATGTTTTAAACTAGGATGTTATATTCTCCATCCCCTCCCTGGCTTGCTTTAATAGTCAGGCCCGTTAGTGTCTCCAGGGACATCCAGCCCATTATAAACATCCAGGGCAATGGAAGGCTTATGCAACCTCCCGAAGGAAGCCATATTATCTTGAATTTTTCAATGTTAAGTATTCAGCTGTTTTCGGGGACACTATTGCTCAAGTCCATGCTAGATTCAGCAGTGGATTGAAATTTCCCAAACTGTTCTGCTCCCAAGTCATGCCCATTGGCCTAACACAACAATACTGTTTGCTTGTTTGCACACCACATAAAGAGTCTAATGAGAACTTTCATACATGTTAGCTCTCCACCCCTTGCAGTAGTTTTCTTGGGGCCTTTGGAAATCAGAACTTCTAGTTTACTATCGGGGCTAAGAACGCTAGTTGCATGCATTCAGGGGACCAGGATTTAGATCCCAGCACCTATATGACAAGCTAGGCATCCTGCACGTGGCTGTAATCCAAGCTCTGAGAGTGGAACAGAGGGAAGGGCATCGCTGGAGCTTTCTGACTTCTAACCTCTCTGATAAAGTGAGATTTTCAGGTTTAAGGAGAGACCCATTTCAAAGGAGTAGGTGGAGAGCCATAGAGAAAGATACCAGATGCCTTCTTCTGGCCTCCATGTGTGCCCAGAGGCATGTGTGTACATGTGCACATAAATTCACACACACAATGACAGACACACAATAAATCCTTAGCAAGGTCAATATGAAAAAATAAAGAAAAAACTGGAAAGTATGCATATGATGGTGTAAAGTATATTGATTCTTAATATTCACTGAGTCTTTGTTAATATTTTAGGGTTGTGTCTGTGAATACACACACAGGCACATGCACATCAGTACAGATGTCTACAGAAGCCCAAGGAGGTCATCAGATCTGGAGCTAGCGTTTGATGATTAGGAACTGTCTGACACAGGTCCTGGGAAGTGAGCTCAGGTCCTCAGTGTCTTAGTTAGGGTTTCTAGTGTTGTGACAAAAACACCAGGACCAAAAGCAAGTTGGAGAGGAAAGGGTTTATTTGGTTTACACTTCAGCATTGCTGCTCATCTTCGAAAGAAGGTGGAACAGGAACCAAAACAGGGCAGGATCCCAGAAGCAGGAGCAGATGCAGAGGCCATGAGGGGTGCTGCGTACTGGTTTGCTTCCCATGGCTTGCTCAGCCTACCTTCTTATAGAACCCAGAACCAACAGCCCAGGCACGGCACCACCCACAATGGGCTGGACCCTCCCCCACTGATCTTAAATGAGAAAATACCTCACAGCTGGATCTCAACGACACGGTTCCTCAGCTGAAGCTCCTTCCTCTGATGATTCTATAGCTTGTGTCAAGTTGACACAGAACCACCCAGTACACTCAACAAGAACAGCACGTCTTCTAAACTGGTGAGCCATCTCTTCAGCCCTGTTCCTCGTCAGACTCTGCTACTTTGCAAAGTCCCTGTCCCATCTACCCCCATATCCACCTGGACAGACCTGCTGATTCAGCTCAGAGAATGGTATGAAGAACCTTTATGTCTTCCTTTTTCCCTTTATTTTTGAGATTATAATAATTACATAATTTCTCTCTTCCCTCTCCTTTTTCTAAATGCTCCCATATATCCCCCTGTTCTCCCTTGAATGCATGCCTTTTTTCGTTGAGTGTTGTTAAATGCATATATCTATATACATATATATTTCTAAATATAACCTGGTAAGTTTGTACAGTGTTATTCATATGTATGTTTTTGCACTGACCATTTGGTAGTGGATAACGAAAAGGTGCGCTCTTCTGTAGGGAAAATTATTTCTCCCACACTGAGCATCCATCCATTAGTTGCTTTTAGTTCTTGTGTAGGGTTAAGACCTCATGGTCATTCCCCTATCCATGTTGTCATGTCTATTGTCATTATTCAGCTCGTATTTAGGCAGTCCTGTTGGTGAAACCTTATGGGCATAGTTTCTGAGGTTGCTAGGAGACAACTCTTACCACAAACTCTCTCATCCTCTGGCTCTTCCAAACTTTCTGCCCCCTCTTCCAAAAGAAATGTTCCCCTAGCCTTAAGTGCAGGAGTTGTTTTGTAGATGTACCCATTGGGACCGGGCTCCACAGCTCTGCATTTTAATTGGTTGTGTGCATCTCTGTCTGCTGCAAGGAGAAATGTCCTTGATGAGGAGTTGAAGCTAGTAGCCTCTGATGAGAGAGAACATGTGATGTTTGTCTTTCTGTGTCTGGTTACCGCACTCAGTATGATCTGTTGTCCTTATGTGATATATACACATATACAAGCTCTGTTCATTTACCTGTCTAGTCCATGGAGAAGGAGGAAATCGGAGGTCTGGCTTGGTGGAGAGGTTGGTTGCTCTGCAGAAGGGAGAAGGGATCATACCTTTATGTCTCCTTAGGCAGGCATTTGTCCTTTCTTTAGGACTCAGAAGTCTCTCTCTCTCTCTCTTCTCTCTCTCTCTCTCTCTCTCTCTCTCTCTCTCTCTCTCTCTCTCTCTCACACACACACACACACACACACACACACACACACACCTTGCACCCTGAATGGTCACAGTAGGTAGAGTTTTGTAAAATAAACAAATAAATAGATAGAAAATAAAAACTGCTAAGGCCCCTACCTCTTCCCTTTAAAAGACAGAAAGCATCATGCTACTAAGATTTGTACTGTGCTGTAGCCCATGGGTTGGAATGCTCGTGTGTGTGTGTGTGTGTGTGTGTGTGTGTGTGTGTATTATGCACATATGTGTATGAATGTAGAGGTCAAATGCCCATGAAAGTAGAGGTCAAGGAAGTATCAGATGTCGTGGTCCATCACTCTCCTCTTTAGTACTTTGAGTCAGGGTCTCTCACTGAACCTGGAGCTAAGGTGGCAGCCAGAAAGCCTCAGTGATTCCGTCTCCACCCTCGGCAGCACCTGCACAACCAGAGCTAGGCTCAGCTTTTTTTCATGGTGATGAGATCTAAGCTCAAGTCTTCATCCACAGTAAGTGTTCTTGGCCACATAGTCATTGTTTCAACCCCGACAACCACAGATTTTAAACTGCAGGGTTTTATTTTTATCGTTGGTAACACCAGGGAAATTATTTTCCCATTTGACGTTTGACTGATGGTGCCAGTGTTGGAAGCGTTTTCATTTTGCTTGTCTTTTAAGGTAGTGTCTCAAATAGCACAAGTTGTCCTGGAACTTGTTATCCAGCCCGGAACAATGATTTTAATGGATGACCTTGAATGGATGCCCTCCCACTCCCCTACTCCAAGCTGCTGGGGTTGCAAGTCAATACCAATGCCCCAAATCCAGCTTCCTCTTCTGCTCTCTACCACACTTGGCATCATTTTTAGACCCCTAGTCATGAGTCTGTCATATCTCACAGCCAATATTTTCTAAGTTTCTGCTGTGTAAGGTTCCTTGACAGCAATAGCTCAATTTTTTTTTTGCCATGCCCACACTGAGACCAAGCACTAAAGCCATCTTCATTTTAGAGCCTTGACCACATTTACATAGCTTCTTCAGCAGCAGAGCTAGCGCTCAAGTTCGTATTTGTCTTCTCTAACGCCAGCTCTCACACCAGGCTTATTATACTTACAAAGTAGGATAGTTCTACAGGCAAGCCCTCATACTTATCATCTCCCTTTAACAAACACCTCCATCTCTGCTGCCTAAATAACCATCGGTGGATGCAGCAGAGGGATTGCTCTTATGGAAGCGGGAAGCACCTATCCATTCCTCAACTTCCTACTTTTCCCCCTGAGCTTCCTTGTGCACTGTGGTTTTTAAATAGCAATTTAACCGCCCACAGAGACACCTCAGCTTATCCACCTTCTGAATGTTGTTCCTCTGATTTTGGTGGTTTGTTTTAGTTTGTGCTTAACATACTGGATGGATATAATCTGTATGCAAAACGCTTGCGCCTGAATTTGCAAAGGAAAACATGCTTTCATATAATCTTTTCCCTCGTTTTTTTTTTCTGTGGATATTAAAAAAATATATTCCACATGAGAAGACATATTTGCATGGAAAACCCACCTCCTAAACCCCCACGGAACTGCTGAGTGTGATAGTGGGGAGGGATGCTGACAGCAGTGGGTGCCTACAGTCTTAGTTTAAGCACAGATCACAGGGAAAGACAGGGGTCCTGAGCTGGGCTGTGGATCACAGATCAGATTACAGTGGGAGGGGATGCTTCTTCTAAAGCAAATCTTCCTTCTGTAAAACATTGCCTGTAAGTGTTCACCCCGGATAATGCAGGCTTTATGCATGGGCTTGGTACCTGGCCCTGGGTCACATCCTCCTCCACAGCTTTGCCTGGGACTTTCTTCAGGATAATGAGACTGCCTGCTTTCCGTCTTCCTCCTCCTCCCTTCTTTTCCATCCCCTCTTCTCTTCTATTTATCTTTCCATACCCATCCCTCTCTGTCTGTGTATGTATGTATTTCTATGGCTTCCACGTACATGTGTGGGGATGTATTCACCTATGAGCCCACTTGGAGAGGAGTCAGAGGAGGGCATTGTGTGTCCTGTTTGATCGTTCATTTTCTGTCTTATTCTTTCACTGAATCTGGATATAGCCTGAAAGACAGCAAGCTTCAGGAATTCCCCTGTCTCACCACACTCCCCACAGTCTTGAGGTTAAAGACACTCATGGTCACACCTGTTTTTTGTTCTTTTGTGCTGGGATCAGACCTTCAGTACTCATGTGACCCAGGCTGCTCCTAAACTTGCTACGTAGATGAAGATGACCGTGAACACCTGGTGTCCCTGCATTTTCTTCCAATGGGTTGGGATTGTAGACATGTGTCATCGTAGTAGCTTATGTTATCAGGTTTTAATGGCAGAATTTTAAACATGTTATTGTATGCATATCAGTGTTTTGCCTGTATGTATACCTGTGTGCCACGTGTGTGCCTGGTGTCCATAGAGGCCAGAAGAAGTCATCGGAGCCCCTGAAATTAGAGTTGCAGATGGTTATGAGCTACCATGTGGGTCTTGGGATTTGAACCCCGGTGCTCTGGAAGAGCAGCCAGTGCTCTTACCTGCTGAGCCATCTCCTCAGCTCCTAAAGACAGAATTCTTTTAAAAAACTTTTGGGCTATAGCACAATTTTATTTTTTTGATTTTCGAGACAGGGTTTCTCTGAAGTTTTTGGTGCCTGTCCTGGAACTAGCTCTTGTAGACCTGGCTGGCCTAGAAATCACAGAGATCCGCCTGCCTCTGCCTCCCAAGTGCTGGGATTAAAGGCGTGCGCCACCACCGCCTGGCTAGCATAAAAATTTTAAATAAAAGAATTGACTAAAAAATCTTTCTAAAGCTATAGGATATTAAACAAAAATCCCAGGGCCAGGATAGGTTTCCCACAGGCATGCAGAACAGTTTGGGCAAATGTCATTGTGGTGGTTTAGCTAACAGAACCACCTTATTGCTGAAGACACTGCATGACATGATCATAGGGTATAGAATAATCTTTGCTATGGCTGGACTAGAAGCTTTACCCTTGCTGGCTAGCCCTTGTAGACTCAGGGCTTTAGCAAGACAGTGACAATTACATCCATTTAGATGCTTTGAATTTTCAAGAGAGAGATAGCTGACTGAAATTAACTCCCACGGCAAACACTTCTAATTCCATTTAGCAGATGTTTTGAGCTAAGAGATGTCCCAGGCTACTTAGTTCAACTGCTTGACAGTGCTGTGCCTGAATTTTTTTCTTTTTCTTTTATCTGTGAATCTCTTTATTTCTCTCTCACGGAGCCAAGAAGTTGCCACAGATACAAACCACCCCTTTATAAAATAAGGTAATATAATTGCCTTTATATAAAAGTGAGAATTAAGGACCAAGGTCAGAGCAGAAGGAAAGACAGAGGGAAGCAGGCTGGCTACCTCTGTAACCTGCTTATCTGCAGAAAAACGTTTTCCCCAGATGGCTACCAATGGAGTTTCCTAGAGTCCCATCAACCAGCACCCACTCAACTGCTGGGAAAGAGGGAAGTTTCTATGACCACTGGTGTAGAGCAAAAAATAAAATAAAAATAAATGTATACACCAATCAGAATGTAGCTTCAGGGTAGGGTAGTATTGTCTTCACTGAGCATACTTCTACCTGCCAGACTGCTGAATGAAATTCAAGTTCTGTCAGCCATGCAGGAGAAATGACACTGTTGAGCAGATCTGAGGATGTGTGAATGGATTACATCTGTATTCAGCAGATGAACTGTTAGTAATAGCTTTGACAGACCATCTCTGAGTGTCTTACAGTGCCAGTGAGCAGACTCATGTATTGGGGAGAATTAGTTCATTTATCTTTTGTTCTATTACACCAATATTAAACCTCTACTCTATGACAGGGCCTGGGCTCATGGCCTGGGATGCAGCAGTCAGGAAAATGAGACCAGTGCTAGCTAGTAATGTGATCTTGTCGCTGAAACTTGTGGACACTATCTGAACCTCAGGCAGCCCCATGAAGTTACCCTATGCATGGTAATACGTTTGTCATGAGAAATCTAACCCAACAAAGTTAGGGATCATAATCAAGTTAGAAAGTTGAAATTCAAGTAAAGGTTTGTTTGAACCCTTTAGGAATTGTATGTGTGGTATGGGGGAGGGGAGAGAGATTGGAGAGAGATTTGCTTCTTGGAGTAGTAAATTCTCTGGCTTTTGGCTTCATTCTGTTTGGATGGCTATGGTTGTTTGAAAGTAAATGCCCCCCCCCCAAGGGAGTGGCACTATTAGGAAGTGTGACCTTGTGCAGTGGGTGTGGTTTTGTGGGAGGAAGTGCGTCACTGTGGAGGTGGGCTTTGACTATGAGTCTCATACATGTTCAGAATACTGCTTTCCGATCCGTCTTCAGCACCACGTCTACCGGAAGGCCACCATGTCACACCATGATGATAATGGATGAAACCTCTGAAAATGCAGTCCCTCCAGTTAGATGGTTTTCCTTTATAAGAGTTGCTGTGGTCAAGGCGTTTCTCCGTAGAAACCCCAACCAAGACAGGGCTCAACTTTGTTCCATTGTCTCAGCCTTTCCAAAAGCCCCTGAGAACTCTCTTTATTTTCAGGATTTGGGTATAAGTGTGTTCACCTGAATGCTGTGTCAGATGGCCATTCCAATCTCTCTCCCTGTTCTTCTGTAGTCCTGTGGCTTACTGCCTCAGCTTTGAGCAAGCTGCAGGTAGCCTGGAGGAGTCAGGACAGCGGCTGCTTTCACGTTTCCTACTTTTTCAGATGTAAATACTTCTTTTCTGGCTCATAAGTGGTTTATGTACACACACACAGAAAAACTATAAAAGAAATCATAAGCTTTATATTCAAGATCAAGATGAAAGATAGATTTTTGCCTTCTCCATAGAACATCCTAAGACAACAAATTACATGTGTCTAAAGACATGGAGATAGTTAGCCTAAAATGTGAATTTCTCATCCATGTTGAAGAGTAAGGCTGTCAGCACTGCAGACTCAGCTGCCTGAGTGACCCGGGTGGAGCCACAGCAGACAGGCTCTGATTTGCTGCTGCCTACCCTTGGGTGGTCACGTGCCATCTACTTTTCCACAGTGACAGCATTCTATTGGCTGATTAGTTTTCCCATGGGCATCCGCTGGGGCAAATTGTTCTCTAGACATGTTCCCTTCTTCTTTGAAGTATGAGTTTATGACTCTATAGAGTCCACTACGACCGTCAAATGACAGAAAGGGTGCTCTTTGTCTTTCTGAATCTGACTTAATCCACTTAATATGATCATCTCCAGTCACATTTGTTCTCCTACAACTGACAGAGCTTAATTTTCTTGATGGCTGAAAAGAATCCCATTGTGTAGGTAGAGCACATTTTCCTCATCCATCCTCCACTGTTGGGCAGCTAGGTTGGTTCTGAAACTTCGAAAGTATGAATTGTGTGCAAGAAAACATGGATGTGATTGATATGGGATTCCCCTCTGTATGCTATGAATGTTTTATTACCATTGGTTGATAAAGAAGCTGTTTTGGTCTATGGCAGGGAAGAACATAGGTAGGTGGGAAAACTAAACTGAATGTAAGGAGAAAGGAGGCAGAGTCAGGCAGATGTCATGTTAGCTACCAAAGGAGAAAGACTCCAGAACCTTACCACTAAGTCACAGCCTCATGGCAATAGACAGATTAATAGAAATGGGTTCATTTAAGATATCAGAGCTAGCTAGAAATATGCCTGAACCATTGGCCAAAGTGTTGTAATTAATATAGTTTCTGTGTGATTATTTGGTTGGCCGGGAAACAAAAGCACAGTCTCTGTTTACATGTGATGCGTGTGTATCTCTTTGATACCTATGATATGTTGACCTAGAATCTCTTTGTCTCTGTACCCTATGAGGTGACAGCTCAGCTGGAGCTTTTGGCTGAGAGCAGGCCCCCAAAATCTTCAGTGTATTGAGAAGGATCCAGCATTTGTTACAGCATTCTTTAGATTGTCTGATCTCTTTATTTCTTCACTAATTCCTACAGATGGTGATGCCAAACCTGCTGAATCTTCTCACTTAGGGTTCAACCTGTCACTTACATTGTCTCCCTGACAGAGGGTGAGATCAGTGAATGGGGACCATTGTCTCTAGAAACTTCGAGCAGGAATTGACAAAGGGCCACTTCCCACATGTCACAAAGTCAGCTGGCAAAGCTCAGAGTGAGAGCTGTCACTTCAGAAAATACCTGTCCAGAGTGTCCTTCTGAGAACCCCTGCCATCCTGGTCCACTGAGACACCAGGAATCTCACCACTGAGGCCATGCCAAGTCCCAACTGGCCATATCTGGTAACCCGAGTAAAGGATACGTGCTCTGTAGAATAGAACGTCCAGATGGGCATGGGATGGGATGGGATGGTTAGGACAAGATTTAATGTCCTAGAGTCAGCTTACCAAAAAACGAGGCTTCAGTTTTTTTAAAGCTACAAAATCAAAATGTGCTGGCTATTTTATGTTTTGGTAGCACAATTTCCTTGTTCAAATTAAAGACTAATTTGAGTCTTGTTCATAATGTGCCTTGAGTCATTGACCGTGTTGAAGTATTAATCTGTCTTCATCATGAGTGTAGTAACATTTTTCCACTTGGTTTTTCAAGTATGAGATGATAAAATTAAACAAATCAACATGCTACTTAACTTTAATATTAAACATTTAGAGTGGCATGCTACTGCTCTCTGATTCTGTGTTTGGTCCCTGGTGACTTTGGGAAGCGTTAGCCATGGCATATAATACAACCACAATATCATAACTCTATATCAGGCCTCCTTGCAATGATGGAGGTAGGAATCAGGGTTTTATGAATCTTTGTAGAAGAAATATGAGCTGTACCCTGTTACTAAAGGATTCTGAATGCCCTTGGAAATCCCTATGTCATAGAGAAACCTATGGTTCATGCACAGCAAGTATTTATAAATCTATGTGGTTACAGAGTTAATAAACCCTGTCTTGAGACTGCTGCTGTGGGCACTTCTAAACTTCTGGGTGTCATTATTCTCAATCTCTTTTGTTCCTTGTGTGTTAGTGTGTACGAGTGTGTATGTGTGTGTTAACATGTGCATGTGTATGTGTGTGTAGATCAAAGGCCCAAATGGTGAGGTTTCTTCTACCTCCCTCCTCATTTTTGGGTTAGGTTCTCTCACTGAATGTGAAGGCCACCATGTTGGCCAGATCATCTGGCCAGTGAGCCCCAAGAAACTTCCTGTGACTATTTCTTTCATGGTAGGCATATTGCTATTCCTGGCATTTCCATGGGGGCTGGGTAACTGAACTCATCTCATCATGCTTCTACAGTGAGACATGCTTAGATGTGGATGAGGCTGAGACTTGTGAGGAGGTTAGCATTCAAAGAAAGGTATACTAAAGAAATGTGAAGCCCTCACCCAGCAGGCCTGAGATCCTGTCCCCGACGCTAGAAACGCACATACAAGTGAATATATCTCAAACTATGAATTCAATGTCAACATTCAGTTTCTAAACTTGTCTGTGTGTGCTTAGTCATGCCAACTTGAAGAAGTGAAGTGACTTTCCTGACCACCTTCATGCCATGCTGTTCCCAGAGGACATGGACTTACACTGTCACGTGTCCTAAAGACAGTATCCTTGTGTGCTTCAGGCAGCTCCAAGGTATCACCATTTCTGGTGTACAAATAATCAAAAGCTCAGGGGTGATTAAGTCTGGGGACCATGGGAGCAGAGCCCCTGGGATGCTGGGTGTGGCTTCTGGTTTACTGGGGTCTAACTTATCACTTTCAAAAATAATTGATTTTATTTTCTGTGTATGTGTATGTACGTGTGCCTGGGTCAATATCTGTGCACTACATGCAGGCAGGAGATCACGGAGGTCAGAAGAAGGCATCAGATCCCTGGAACTAGAATTGCAGGTGGTTGTAAGCCACCATGTGGGTGTTGGGAATCGATCCTGGAACTCTGCAAAAGCAGTATGTTGAACCATCTCTCTAGCCCCTTATCTCTGAATATTGGTTGCTTTTCTTGTTTCTGTGAAAGATTACTGACAAAAGCAACCTAAGGGACAAAGCGTTGGCTCACAGCGGACATCATGGTGCCAGGATGCTGAGGTAGCTGCTCAGGGTGCACCTGGAAGCAGAGAGATGAATGCCAGCCCTGGGTTCTTTTTCTTCTTTTATTCAGCCTAGGACCCCAGACCTTGCATAGTACTTCCCATGTGCATAGTGGATCTTCCGATCTCGGCTAGTTAGACTTATCTGGATCCCTTTCACAGAGTCACTGTATGGTTGGTTTCCATGGTAACTTTAAGTCCGACCATGTTGACAGTCATTACCCATCACATTCTGGTAGGAACGGTAGAAATGGCTCCTGAGAGACCTGTGCACAAGCCTTGGCTGAGTGCGAAGCTCCAGAGCACAGGAGTCTAGGAGTCTGGCCTTGAATCCTTTGAGCTATCTTCTGCTTGCCTTGACAAAACACTGGTCTGAGTGGCTTAGCAGCAGCAATAGGCATTTCTTTCTTTCTTTCTTTCTTTCTTTCTTTCTTTCTTTCTTTCTTCCTTCCTTCCTTCCTTCCTTCCTTTCTTTCTTTCTTTCTTTCTTTCTTTCTTTCTTTCTGTTTTTCTTTTTTTAGTTTTTCGAGACAGAATCTCTCTGTAGCTTTGTAGCCTTTTCTGGTACTTGATCTATATACCAGACTGACCTTAAACTTACAGAAATATGCCTGTCTCTGTCCCCTGATTGCTGAAATTAAAGGCGTGTGCCACCACAGCCTAGCTCAGACATTCGTTTCTAACAGTCAGGGAAATCTTGAGATCAAGCGAAGAGAGATTCCTTTTCTGGAAAACACCCTCTATCTGGCTTTGAGGGAAAAAAAAAAAGACAAGAGGTAGGGAGCCCTATAATGCTGCAGTTTGGAATAATGAGGGAGCATAAACTTCCTGACCCCATGTAGTCTAGATCATCTCCTAAAGCCTCTTCCCGACTCCCATTTTGATAATGTCTAGAGCCACCCTTGTAAATCTGAAGGAGTCAGGGACGGGGAGGCGGCACATACTCGATCAATATTTGACAATTTCAATCTATGCCTGGCTATCTGGAAGACCTGGGGAGATAATTACAGGAGTCACTTCAATCCTTTAGTAGCATGGGTGTAATAATGATAGATAATTTGAGGAGCTATGAGGATAATATGAAGACAAGGAATTCAGCATGGTTATCAGAGCACAGACATCCCTAGAGATAGCTTCTCGGATTGTTTTGAACAGGTAGATTAATAAAAGTTAGGGGCCGAGGTTTATTACCCTTCTTACTGTTTGACAAGCTTGGCTTTACATTACATTACCAAACAAAATTGGCAATTTTGATAACTCTATACTGGCCTCCACAGTGCCCAGGTTTGTGCAACAACTCCATTCACAGCCTCAGTGCTGAGGTGTAGAGGTGAAGTGTCCCATGAGGGCTTATGGATTGAAGATTTGGCCCCCAGAGATGAGTTCAAAATTCTTGGGGGTAGGAGTGATCATGTGATCTCTGCCCTAATCCACAACTTAGTGGGATTTGGGGGCAATGGTGCAAATGCGAGGATGGGGCCTAGTGGGAAGAAGCCGGTCCCCGGGGATGTTCATTTGAGGGTAGATTTGTCGGCAGTCTCTTCCTGACACCACCCAGCACTGACTCCTCACTTTCTTCCCACTGAGATGAGACCTTCTGCTGTGCTAGTCCTGAGTTGTCACAGACCTAAAGACAGCAGACCATGGGCTGGAACTTCCAAACTAAAAGCTGTGGGCAAAGGCGAACTGAATACTTTAAGTTGGTTGTGTCGGATGTTGTATCATAGCAATGGAAATATACAGAGAACTTGAAATGGAAGGGATCAGATGCTTCCCAAGGGAGTAAAGGAAGAGCTGAGTGGAATGTTGGCACGTCTGTAAAGTTCATCAATGGAAACCATCTCCCATCTCTCCTGAGGATGAAGAGAAGAGTGAGGGTGAGTGTCTGTCTATCACTGGAAACAACTACCAGCTCTGGGAAAATACTTCAAGTAGCAAAATGTATTCAATGTTATCTATGTCTGATATTGGAGATTTAAAAGAAGATTAAGACTATGCTAAGGTGTCATTCAGGGTGCACAGAGCCCCCATCCCACCCCACCCCACTTCACCCCATTGGCTTTGTAATGCTGTTTGATGCTACCACTTTTGGGGACTGGAAGTCAAATCATACCATTGGGTAGGTGTTCTAGGTATAAGCTAATTTGTGTTCAAGACAACTCTGTCGAGCCACTGATTCCTTTAGAAGGGAAAACCTTGCCTTATGTGTCTTTATCCTCCCTATGGCACCATGGAGCAACTTTGCCAATAGTTATGACACGGACTGTTCATTTAGCTGGGCCTCTTACCACTTACCAGGCACTTTTGGGCTAATTGCATCTGGACCTTTCAGAAGCCCCGAGAGAAAGGGAGAGAGGAAGTCAAGAGAGCAGTCACCCCATTTCACATTCCAGTGTACTGAGACCCAGAACAGTCACATAACCCGTCTGGCTCACACAGCATAGTGCCAGTATCTGATGCTAGACCTGCAATGTAGGTCACTGAAGGCTGATGCAACACATTCTTTCCAGTAATTACTGTCTTGAATTTTTATCTAAATGCAGCAGAACCAGTTGATGTACGTGTCACCCTGGAACTGCTTGCAAATTTCACAAGATAAACACTTGAAGGGGTCCAAAGCTCTCAATGGGTTTTATTGATTCTTCATCCACTTCTCAGAAGGAGTTAGAACTTGCAATTTAAAAAAATTAAAGCATTTTATATTTACTTATTATTTATTGGGGTGAAGATGGCATTGTTGCAGCTTGACTGTGGAGGTCAGAGAGCAACTTGGGGGAGCTGGTTCTCTCCTTCCAACGTGTGAGTCTTGGGGATGGAACCCAGGTCCACCAGGTTGGTGGCAAAGAGCCTTTACCTGCTGAGCCATCTCCCTGGCCCTGTAGGAATTTAATGATCATTATAAATGTAGTTGGTTTGCAAGCAACATAGACTGTGCTCTGTGCAGTTGCCTAGAGAGAGGGCATGACCACTAAGAGGACAGAAAAGCCTGGTGGGTCTTGTAGTACGTTTCTAGTAGATAGTAGAGAGGAGTTAGCAAGAATAAAACTGCTGAGTGTTTGGGGGCGTTGGGGGATTGTGGTCACTGCTAAGAGGAAGGCGGAGTCTGGTCACAGGAAGTCTTCACGGTTCTCTAAACTGCTCTTTCATGGCATATGAAAAACAAAAGAGGCCGAGGAAAATAATTAAGTGGTGTCCCAGACCATCATTTCACCAAATCGTCCTATCGTGATTTCCACAGTCCTTCATTCATTTTCCAAAATGTTATTAGAGTATGTGTCATTCTTCTCACCGTTGTAACAAAATATCTGGCAAAGGCAATGTGAAGGGGCACGGGTTTATTTTAGTTCACAGTCGTTAAAATGGCTAACACCGTGCATGATAGTTCAACTACTTACCTGCCTAGGATACACTTACTTTATTTATTTATTTATTTATTTATTTATTTGGTGGATTTTTTTGTTTGCCTTTGAATTTTATTATTTTGATCATTATATGTGAGGTGTGTTCCTGTTTGGATTGAATCTGTTTATGGTTCTCTTTTAATGCTCTTTGTGTCTTTATGTTCATGTTTTCCCTCAAGTTAACAGTATTTTTAATTCATATTTTCTGTTATATAACGTGGATTCCTGGCCTCCTTTCCCTTTCTCCTTCCTGGTTCTTGTTCTGCCTAAGTTGAGGTTCCTGCTCCAACAGTTCCCACAGTCTTCTTTAGTCCTTGTAAGGGATTTTGCTTTTTGTTCTGTTGATGGCATGATTCAAGTACTCTGTCTTTGAGCTCAACCTGCTGTCCTTTCCACTGGATCAAGCTGGATGATGAAGCTTTCAATTAATTTGTTTCCTCTACCCACAATATTTGCAGGCTTTAGGATTTCCATTTTTGTGGTTGTTTCTTTGTTTCTGTCTTTCTCAAATTTATTACCTTGTTTCTGTGTTGTTGCTCAGATTTCATTTAACTTTTTTGTGTTTGTATTCTGAAGTTCACTAAACTTTTTAAAGGGAATAGTCCATATTTGTTCTTGTCATTTCAAAAGAGTATCTTCCTCCCTGTCTGTGTCTCTTTCTGTCTTTTCTCCCTTTTATCTTTTTTCTCTCCCTTCCTTTCTTCCTCCCTTCTTCCCTCCTTCTGTTTCTCCCTCTTTTTCTCCCTCCATCCCCTCTCTCCCTCCTTCCCTTCTTTCCTTCCCATTAGAATCACTTACCCATTAAGAAAGATTTTAAGAATTACATTGAGTCTGTGGTTTGCCTTGGGTATTATACATTTTAGCATTATTAAGTCTGCCAGTCTGTGCAAACAGATGTTTATATGTATCTATGTCTTATTTAATTTGTTTTATAGTTATCATTCCAGAGGCTTTTCATTCCTTAGTTAAATTTCTTGTTTGGTGCTATATTCCTTTTGATGGTGTTGAAAATGGGATCATTTAATTGAGTTCACTTTCAGCTAGTTGTGAAGATATCAAAACACCACTGACTTTCATCTCTTAGTTTACAGAACTTGTTTAAACCTACCTAACAACATCTACCAGATTTATGAAGCATTGTGTGTGTATGAATATATGTGTGTGTATGTATGTATGTATATGCATGCATCTTTAGCTTTAATTATTGTTACTTTGTGTTTGTTTATATATTTATATATTTAGCTATAAATAAATATAAATTGAACCTGCTCAGTCTGCACAATGTTACCTGTATGTGTATAATCTCAGAACTGTTTACTTGGTATTGGATAACCAACTCAGAAGACAATTTTTCCTACTCTCAGCTTTCCCCAGCTGCCTGTAGCTCTTTGTCTAGGGTTAAAGCCTTATAAGTTTTCTTCATTCAGTCTTAGCATGTCCATTGATGTCGTCATCATCATCATCCAGCGTCTTCATTGCTCTTATCTTGTTTAGACAGCCATGTTGGTGAGAGTTCATGGGTGTAGCTTCCCCTACATTTCTAAGATACATAACCCCAGGACAAACTTTCTGTTCCTCTAGGTATTTCAATCTATCCTCTCCTTCCCCTGCTTTGTCCCCTGAGCCTTAGGCACAGGACTTGATGCACATCATTACAAAAAATATCTTTAAAAAGAATAAACTTCTGTGGGCCTGTGGAAACCCTGAATAAACAAAAAATACAAAAAAATGAAACATTATGGTTATAATACATGAGTAAAAGAAGTGAAAGTGTTTGGATTTATTTAACTAGAGATAATAAGATACCCAGCAGGAGCCTGGGAAACATTCACAGGGAGTATTTATCTTGAATCCATCCCAGCACATAAATATGGATTGTGTGTGGACTGGGTGTTAGACACCGGGACTTTGGTGACAGCTAATCATGGAGATGAGCACCTGGCAGAGGTGATTGGTGGGAACGGGAGACTGGAGTTCAGTACTCTAAGCATTTGTGTCAGTACCTGATGAGACTGTCATGAAAGCATGCTCTCGGGAAATATCTGGTCCTCGAAGTGAAGTAGAACTTCCAAGGGAGGCACTGGGAGGAGGTTTACATCCACTCTTAATGAGGGATAGGCTGGCAGGAAAGAGTGATGGATTGTGGGGCGCAGACTGGAGAGACCGATGGAGTAGCGCATGCAGAGGTATGGAATTCCAAGGAAGTGTGAAGTCATCGGGACAGGAAGTTTTAGAGTCTGGAAATACGACAGGTATTTGGGTACATTACAGAAATGTGAAGATCTTTTGAGTCATGCTAAAGAATTTGACAGTGGGCATATATGGAAATAGTTATAGGTTGTCTTATACTGGGTTGGTTAAAAAAAAAGTGAAACCATAAAAGCATTGGGGAAATATACAAGAATAGGAAAGAGGATCACAGAGATGGTCCAGTGGGTCCAGGCCATGAAACCTGATGACCTGAGTTTGATCCCTAGCAACCACATGATGGAAGGAGAGAACAAGATGCCCTCTGACCTCACCTCCATACTCCTGCTGTGACATGCATGGATGTGTATACACACAAATAAATCAGTAAATAAATACAATAAAAAGGAGAGAGGAAGACTTGAGCAGGAAGGTGAAACTAGGTTAGCATGTGGTTATTAGAATTAAAGTGACGATTTAAAAATATTTATGACATTGCTGTCTGACAACCTCAACCAAAAGTCTTTCACCTAGAGGAGACTCACTCACTGAGCACAAAACACAGAAACATCATCAACAACAGCAGCTAAAACAACAATAAGAAGACAGTCCAGAGGTCTGATGGGGAAGGCAGGCCACAGTGCATTCAGTGACCTTAGCCACCAGGACATCTGCAGAGGACAGTAAGGCAGACTTGGGCTTCTGGTTAGCGGTGTCTCCTTGCTGACTCCCAGCCTGCAGGGGTCTCCGAGGCAGCCTGCCCTTTGAGAGAGTTCCTGATGAATGTCAGTCTCTTATTTGCTTGCCATTTTTCTCCCTTTAACATGGCGTACATAGATTTTTATGTGCCCCTATTTCACCCACATAACTCTTTTGTTGCCATGGAAATCAGCTTCAATTTTCTCCTATTCTGGCAATTGTGATTTTATAGTCTCCTTCCTTCACAAAGATAAGCCGCCTTCTGATTTATTTCTTGTGGATGCCAGAAGTTGACCTCGTTTGAGGCACAGGCAACCTTTATCTCAAGACAATGCAGCCATTATTTACTCTATCTGATGTCATTTTGATTTCTCTCTGTGCGATCAATTTCCAATACAATTTCTTTTAGCTTTTGCATACCTTTACTAGAGTTTGGCGAAGGACTAGAGTTTAGTAAGCCTGTGAGGTTAAATTCTAGGTATGCTCAGAGACCAAGAAAACTGTTAAAGATGTGAGAAACTAACCCCAAGGCAACAACCTCCACAGCAGTAGGTACCAGGGAGCCATCACTGAGGGAGCAGGCCCAAGCCAGAGACCTCTGCTGGACTGGGTGTGAGTGAATCAGCAACCTGCAAGGTAGCAGTCCTGAGTCAGGAACCTCTGCAGGAGTAGGCCTGAGACAGTGACCTCCACAGGACCAGGTACAAGGGAGCACCTGCCAAGGGAGCAGGCCTGAGCCAGAGAACTCTGTGAAACCCGGTGCGAGTCAGGGACCTCCAAGGGAGCAGGCCTGAGCCAGTGACCGCTGTGGGAGCAGGCCTGAGTCAACTGCCTCATCTGGAGAAGGCCCAAGATAGTGACCTCCATAGGAGCAGGCTTGAGCTAGTGACCTCCACTAGAGCAGGCCCAAGGCAATGACCTCCACAGCAGCAGGTACAAGGAAGCCACCACTGAGGGAGTAGGCCCAAGTCAGAGACCTCTGAGGTCCCGGCATGAGTCAAGACCCTCCAAGGAAGCACGACCAAGCTAGAGACCTCTGCAGGACCAGACCCAAGCCAGTGACCTCCATGGGAGCAGGCAGAAGTTAGGGACATCTAGAGGAACAGGCCTGAGCCAGTGACCTCTGCTGGAGCAGGCCTGAATCAGTGACTCATGCTGGAGCAGGCTCAAAGCAGCTACCTCCGAGAAAGCAACCCCAGGCAAGAAAACTCCATGGGAGCAGGACCAAACAACCCTTGGGAGTGCTGAACGACTTCCAGGAACACACTATTGAGTTAACAGAATGTCTAAAAACTCTACAACAAAAAAGAAGCAAACTCACTCAGGATGAAAATAATCAAAATTGAGAGCTGAAATCAACAAAATAGAAACAAACAAACAAAAAAACAATACAAAGAATTAATGAGACAAAGAATTGGTTCTTTGAGGAAATCAACAAAATAGAAAAACCTTTATCCAACTAAGCAAAAGGCAGAGAGAGACAGAATATCCAAATTAACAAAATCAGAAACGAAAAGGGAGACATAACAACAGACATGGAGGAAATCTAGAAAACCAATAGGTCATATTTTGTAAACCTATACTCCACAAAATTGGAAAACTTAAAGGAAATGGACAATTTTCTGAATAAATATCACTTACCAGAATTAAATTAAGACCACATAAGCAAATTAAACAGACCTATAACTGCTAAAGAAATAGAGACAGTCATCAAAAGTCTTCCAACCAAAAAAGCCCAGGACCTGATGGTTTTAGTGCAGAATTCTGCAAGATTTCCAAAGAAGAACTAATACCAATATTTCTCAAACAGTTACACACAATAGAAACAGAAGGAACACCTGATTTTTGACAAGAAAGCAAAAAATATAAAATGGAAAAAATCATATTTAACAAATGATACTGGCATAACTGCATATCAACATGTAGAAGAATGAAAATAGATCCATATCTATCACCATGCACAAAACTCAAATCCAAAGGATCAAAGACCTCAACATAAAGCCAACCACGCTGAACTTCATAGAAGAGAAATTGGAAAGTGCACTTGAACTCATTGGCACAGGAAGCCACTTCCTAAATATAACTCCAGTAGCACAGACACTTAGAGAAATGATTAATAAATGGAACCTCCTGAAACTGAGAAGCTTCTATAAAGCAAAGAACATAGTCAACAAGATAAAACAACAGCCTACAGAATGAGAAAAGATCTTAACCTACCCCACATCAGACAGGGGTCTGATCTCCAAAATATACAAAGAACTCAAGAAATTGGTCATCAAAAGAACACATAATTCAATAAAAATTGGAGTACAAACCTAAACAGAGAACTCTCAACAGAGGAATCTAAAATGACTGAAAGACACTTAAGGAAATGTTCAATATCCTTAGTCATCAGAGAAATGCAAATCATGACAACTCTGAGATTCCATCTTACACCTGTAAGAATGGCCAAGACAAAAAACACTGATGACAACTTATGCCCCAGAGGTTGTGGAGTGCTGATGGGGGTGTATGTCAATATGGCATTTTCTTAGAAAATTAGGAAACAACATTCCTCAAGACCCAGAAATACTACTTTTAAGTATATACCCAAAGGATGCTCAATCGTACCACAAAGACATGTGCTCAGCTATGTTCATATCAGCATTGTTTGTCATAGCCAGAACCTGGAAACAACCTAAATGCCCCTCGCCTGAAGAATGGATAAGGAAAATATGGTACATTTACATGATGGAGTACTACACAGCAGAAAAAACAATGGCATCTTGAAATTTGTGGGCTAGAAAACATCATATTGAGTGCCGTAACTCAGACCTAGAAAGAAAAATATCATATGTACTCACTCATAAGTGACTTTTAGAAATAAAGCAAAGAAAAACCAGCCTACAATTCACAATCCCAGAGAACCTAGACAAAAGTGAGGCCCCTAAGAGAGACGTGCATGGATCTAGTCTACATGGGAAGTTGAAAAAGACAAGATCTCCTGAGTAAATTGGTAGCATGGGGATCATGGGAGAGGGTAGAAGTGTGGAAAGGCAGGGAGGGTAGCAGAGAAAAATATATAGCTCAAGGAAAACAGTTATATAAAAGAAAAAGCTGGGCAGTGGTGGCATGCGCCTTTCCAGCACTCAGGAGGCAGAGGCGGGCAGATCTCTGGGAGTTGGAGGCCAGCCTGGGCTACAGGAGCTAGTTCCAGGACAGGCACTAAAGCTACAGAGAACCTTGTCTCAAATAAAAAATGAAAGAAAGAGAAAGGAAGAAAGAAAGAAAGAAAGAAAGAAAGAAAGAAAGAAAGAAAGAAAGAAAGAAAGAAGGAAGGAAGAAAGAAAGAAAGGAAAAAAGAAAGAAAGAGAGAGAAAGAAAGTGAGAAACTAGCTTAGATCAGGCATCTGAAAGCATAGTGTTCTAGTCACATTCCAGCAAGGGCTTTCTTGCCTAAGTTATATTACTTCTATTGAAGATTTGCCATTAACTGTAAATATGTCTCTGTGTGTGTCATATGTAGGTATTTACATGATTGCAGGTGTTCTTGTAGTCCAGAAACATGCTGGATTCTTCTGATGCTGGAGTCGCAGATAGCTGTGAGCTGCCAAAATAGGGCTGGGAACTCAGGTCCTCTTCAAAAGCAGTTCATGTTTTTAACTGCTAAGCCACCTCTCCGGCCCCATTACTCTCATTTAAATACCAGGTTCCCCATCTCTCAAATCAAGAGCTGATCTTGATTTTAAAATATCTTCAAGTGGGGTAGAATATCAAAATGACAAATTCATAAGAACTTGCTTAATGTAGGGATGAGTAATTTTCAACTGAGATTTTTTTTATTCGTAACTATAAAAAGCCTGTGACTATAGAGGCTGTTGATACTGTCTGATATCTGCTTGTCATACTATCAAATTCAAATAAAGTGTGATCAGCTCAGCTCATGCTGTTATTTTCTGATTTGTATGTGTCCTTGGTGGTCAGAGTACCCGTCTATTATCCCTGTATCTTTTATAAAGTTCTGGGTTTTAGAACATATCAGCCCATCAGACTGGCTATGTTTTCACTGTTCTGGAATTTTCTTAAGGATTTTAATCAATAAAATATGGAAGCATAACACTCTATAGGAGACAAGTCTGAACAGGGTAATTCATTTGGTAATTTAGCATTGGCAATTATGGAATTATCTGAGAGCTATTGATCATGCCAGATATGAGTTATAAAGTCCCAAGTACAAAAGAAGCTGTAGAACATGAGGGCATCAGGGTATGGCCCTGCTGCATCCAGATAGAGAACCTAGGGTCTAGACTAGGCTAGGTCATCATGGAGGAAGCATTGGATGTGGTGGCCTTCTCCAAAGAAATGCTTACTGACTTGAGTTGTGTGAACTCCAAGATGGGTGTGGTGACATTAAAAGAAGCATGCATCAGAGTGTGGGGCTGAGGGTGCACAGAGAGGTCAAGGCCCAGTCTGGGAACCTCTGCATGCCCGGATCCTGAGCGACACAGTATGTGATCTGTACTATTGTGAAGGGATATGGAGGTTGGTCCCACGGAGTTTTAAATGTTGGCCAGCAGAAACCAATTTGAGATGGCTAGTGCTAAATAGTTGGTTATATCATTAGAACATGAAGGGATGTCTGCTGGGCCTAAGACAGGGAGGCAATGGTGTGATTTGGGTGGGATGGGTCCCCAAACCCCTTATGTTGGAATATTTGGTCTCCAGATAATTGTGCTATTTTGGAAGACTTTGGAGCATTTAGGAAGTGGAGCCTTGCTGGAGGAAGTAACTGGTGGGGGTGGGTCTTTAAGTCCTCTAGCCTGTACCCACTTCCTGTCCTCTCTGAGTTCCCCTTTTTTGTTAAAAGATTTATTTTATTGGGCTGAAGAAGACGCTCAGTGGTTAAGAGCACATACTGCTCTGTAGAGGACCTGACTTTGGTTACTAGCATACATGTTAGGAAGTTCATAACTACCTGCAAGTCTAGCTCCAGAGGGCCTCTGGTATCCATGGATACTCATGTGCACATATGTACACATAGACATGCCCATACACATAATTAAAAAAACTTTAAAGCAAAAATATTTTATGTATTTCTATCATGTACTCTTTCTCTCCTTTTCCCCGTCCCTTTCTCTCTCTCTCTCTCTCTCTCTCTCTCTCTCTCTCTCTCTCTCTCTCTCTCTCTCTCTGTGTGTGTGTGTATGTGTGTATGTGTGTACTCACATGTAGGACCCTGTGGAGGCCAAAGTGAACATTGTACTTTATGGAGCTGGACTTACAGGTGAAGTGGTTGTCAAATATCTAATATGGGTGCTAAGAACTGAATTTGAGTCCTTTGCAAGAGCAGCAAGTGCTCTTAATTTAACCACTGAGCCATCTTCCCAGCACCTTACCCCTTTTCACAGGGATACAATGAGTCAAGCACCTCATATTTCTGCCACCATTTTTTCCCCACCACAATGGATTGTATCCCTTATTAAACTGAAGCTGACCCTTGTTAAGTAGTCGGTCACTGCAATAAAAAAATTGCCAATAAAATGCAAACTCAAGAAGTATATTCAAGCAAGAAATATTTATGAGCTCAAAACAATTCTTCTGTGGGCCTCTTCTGGTGTTTAGGCTTCTCCGCCTGACTCTCCTGCATTCTTCTCAGTGGAAGTATGTTTTGTTAGAGTCCCCAGTGAATATCCATAAACTTTTAGTAAACTTTTCCTAACTCCCCCAGTAGATTTTAAAACATGAAGCTTTCAGGTTCCCACTGGCACAGGAGAGAATGACATTAGCTTGGTCAGATCAGCCATAGTCACATGTTTAGTACCACAATGTAATCAGAATTATAGAAGCCTCTCTGACTCAGTGGGTTAAGGGAGAGCATGTGAAGAGTTGCAACAGTTACTAGCATCGGGGAATTTCATTGCAATGATAAAGAGGAGCTAAGCAACCTTTGAGAGATAACGGGCTGTCATCATTTCAGATCATGTGTACTCTGAATGCAGTAATGTAGTAAATATATTACTAATATTAGTAAGTGTAAGGAGTATAACATAGAAGATGCAACAGAAACCCTCTGGATGCCTCTCCTTCCTCGTCTTCACACAATCTTTTAGTCATTTTATATTCACACAAATATTCAGAGATACAACATATATATGTAATGTATATTGTGTGGATATACATACATATATATATATACATACATATATGGCTTTATGCTGGGCAAAGAAAACAGTAGGAGCAAGCTGTACACTCTCCTGTGTCTATGACACAATAGTGGAAGTGTTTTTAAAAAATATTTAGAGAAATATGCAGACTATGCACCTTCAGCCGAATTTGTTCTTCCACCGGATTTTATAGATGAAGTTTGATTGCAACCCAGCTATATCCATGTATCGACACATTTGCTTATGATTGCTTGTGGTAGATTACGGGCTACCTGTGCTGGGGATTCTGTGGGCTTGATTTGAATGGCACAGTATACCTGAACCCTAACCCTAAATTACATGTATATTTTGAAGTTTCTTTGTGCTTTTTCAAGCTGTAAGCTGGGGAAATGTGGTTTTAGTAAATATTCCTCTTCGTTTAGCATTTTAAAACAAAAGTCCCAAGAGAATTGTTTGGCTACAGTCACAGTGCTAAAATGTTGATACCTATTACAGGACTGTCCTCTATATAATGATTGAATTATTTTATATTGAGGTAAAATGATAGAACCACTGAAAAATATGAATACATACACCAGCATGTGCTTGCTACTAAAATACATAGTAATGTCAATGCATATTCCAGTACATGTTCTTATTCATTTTCATCTACTATGAAATGTCCTTGATTATTTATTTTCATCTTCTTGTAATGTTATTCTTCTAGGAGCACTTGGTGTAAATTCTTTCTTTGCATTCTCTGAGGTTTTAAATGTCTGTGCTGATAGCTACAAACTCTCTGCTTAGATTGCTCTAAGTATCCCAACAGTCCTGGTTTAATTAACTGTACTTTCATTTTTACCTCATGATCTTAGAAAACCAAGAGCAAACCAAGCCCAGAAGCCGATACTGTTGTTTGGTTTAGTCATCCAGTCCACATCTTTCAACTGGAGAATTGGGGCAGTTGACACATAGGGCCTTTAGTGACGAGGGGTTGCTGATTCTTGTAGTCGCAATGCTGTTTTCTCTTATGGGTTTCTTTGGTTCTTGTTTTTCTTTTTGCTCCCATTTATACTATGGCTTTGCTGCTGTGCTGAACAGGATGTGATCAATTGCTGGCTAGTTCTCCTCCGTCCACCTATTTCTCTGCTGATATTTATTCTTCCCTAAGCTCTTCTGGTTGAGGCCATCTTTCTGCAATGCTGATGTTGCAGTCATGAGTTCTTATCTTTCTGGGTTTGTTATGACTTTTTTTTCTTTCTGCTGACTTTTAATGGTAAATATAATGGGTCTTGTACCTTAGCTGACAGGTTATTTGTTTGAAAGTCTTCAAATGTATCTTTCCACATCTTCATGGATTTTAGGTTTGTGCTGAGAGCTCTGAAATTACTCTGGTGTATTTGATTTTTATGTGGAGTGCTATTTTTCTCTTATAGACTTTAATAATTATGGGTTTTTGTGCTATTATTATTTTAACTATAGTGTGTCACAATATATTTTTCTCTGGTCATGTCTCTTTGGGTTTCTAAGTGCTATTTGTCTTCTTTCCCTACAGATTTGGGAAATTTCATAATATAGTTTCATTTAATTTATTTTCTATGCTTTAAGTTTTATTTCAGAAACTTCTTTGTCTAATGAATTCTTAAGATTTCCCTCTTGAACATGTCTCAAATTTTTTAAAAATTATGATCAGTATCTTTTATTTATTTGTTTGTTTAATTAATTCTCTATTTATTCTTCTATATTGGGGTCTGAATGTAGTTTTTCTTCAATCTTGTCTTTTATTGCTATCTTTTTCTTCTGTGTGATCTAGTCAATTGGAGATGCTTCCCAGGGTTGTTTTAAGCTTGCTTCATTGAGGTTTTATTTCTAATATTTCGATTCTGTTGTTGGTTTCATTTTGTTTTGAAATTTTCATTTTCTTATAGATTATTCATCTTGTGTTCTAATTTGCTAGCTTTCTTATTCATATCCTGAACTGTATTCCTTTTTTTCTGTCATCTTCTTATTTAATCCCATATTCTTTGAAGTCATTGACAAGTTTTACAAGCTGACTTTCAAGTTCTTTCTAATGTCTGCCATGTCAGCATCCTTGGCTTTGTTGACTGGAGAGTCATGGTCTTTCTGGAGGCTGCACCAGGCAGTTATAGTGGGGTCTATGAGCTTCTCACTCTATTCTGTTGTATTGCTTCTCTCTTTCTTCAACTTTTCAGCGGTCCTATCACCATCTTTGTAGTTTATTGTTGCTTTGGTTAAGATTTCTATTGTTGTGAAGAGACACCATGACCATGGCAACTCTTATAAAGAAAATATTTGACTGGACCTGGCTTAGGTTTGCAGAGGTTCAGTTCATTGTCATCATAACTGGGAGCACGGTGGCATGCAGATAGACATCCGTGCTAGAGCAGCTGAGAGTCCTATATCTTGCAGGCAACAGAAAGTCAACGGACTGTTACACTGAGTGAAACTTGAAAAAAGAGAACTTAAAGCCTGCCCCCTCAGTGACACATTTCCACAAACAAGGCCACACTTCCTAACAGTGCCACTTCCTTTGGGAATCATTTTCTTTCAAAACACCACAATTTTCTGCTCTTCTACCTATACGGGCTCTCCTTTTGGAAGAGTCTTTTCTTTGTTATCAAAACTCTTCTCAGTCAGCACATTACTGGCAAAAAGTCTCTTATAACCACCCTGTTCCAGAACTGCATTTTCTTATCAACCTGAATGTTTGGGACTCCAGAGATGAGCTTTCAAGACTTGGAAAGAGTAATACCATGTAGAACTCAATGGCCAGGCACCGGTAGAGATCTCTATGAATGGGCCCCAGAGATGCATTTTCACAGTCCCTGTCACTCTAGAAAAGTTATTCTATCATTGAAGGCTAGTCTCTGACTATAATGACATTGGTATTGTATGATTGTATGAAAATTATGAGAGATATTCTTGATAAAGTTACTTATTATTGGATAGATTCTCTGTATATATTTGTAAATGTTAGTGATTATTGATAATAATCATTGTTATCAGTAGCATTTTTTAAGAAGAAAATAAATTCTATAATAAGAATCTATATTTTACTGTGTTATTCTCTTACCACATGGCATTTTAATTTTTTTACATTTCTGAAATAGTAACTCTCACTAACATAGCCTGAAGCCTCAAATATAATAAATCAACACTATTTAAAATATTTTTAAAAATCTGAACAACAGCCCCACATGTACAGTAAGAATTATCATAATAAAGGAAAGTAAAAATAGCCTTTCTGGCCAATCTGATGAGGCAAGGTTGTTTCTGTATTTGCTCTTGAAGTATTAAAAGGCAGGGACCATAATTAAGTGGACAAGAGGAGATGGTTCTACAGATAGCTATGTTGTGTCTGCCAGTGAGAAAAGGTCCTGTAATAGACACCCAGAAGTGATGTTGGGAAAACACATTAGTACAGTTCTACCTTCTGCCAGTTCATAAAATGGTTGAGTGAGTCAGATGCTGACCACAGAACTAGAGACTCAACCCCTCTCCAAGTGAGATTCTGTGTATGCTAGTCCTGCTTAGCCTTTCCTCACCTTCAAACTGGAGGTAAAGACTATTGTAGCTAAGTAATGCAGCTAAATAAAGTCAGCTAGCCTTCAACACCCACGGGGTCTATAGCTACAGTAGGTTTTGCTTTATAGGCTTCAACATCCATGAATAACAAATGCTAAAATAAATTAGTTGTTGATGTATGGAGTACATACAAACTCATCTTTACCATTGTTCCCAGTGCAGCACAGTTTAAGAGATAGTAAACAGCGTTCACTCTGTATAAGGTATTCTAAATAACCCACAGAGGATTTAAGGAAGAGTTGTTCATGTTGGGGGTAAATATTAAGCCTTTTAATCTAAGGGACATCCCTAAATTATGATATCAGTGGAAATTTCCGGAATCATGTTATTCCTGCAAGAATTTTCTGGGAAAGACTGTATGCTGCTGTCCCCATGCAAATGTAGTATTTTAGAGCAAACATTATGTAAGAGATGGAAGTGATGGCAGAAATAAGACCTTGGTTCTTAGCTGTTTTTGCAACTCAACAGTAACATCACATCTTCTTTCCAGCATCTTAACTTCTTCATTCGTAAATAAAATTGGCATTAGTCAGTAATTCCCACCTCATTTATTTTATTTTATATTTTATTGTTTTTAATTTTCATTTCCCCACTCCTCTTCCACCCCCACCATGCTCCCAGTTTACTCAGGAGACCTTGTCTTTTTCTCCTTCCTAGGTAGATCCATGTATGTCTTTGTTAGGGTCTTCTTTGTTGCTTAATTTCTCTGGGGTTGTGGACTTTAAGCTGGTTATTCTTTGCTTTATGTCTAAAAGCCACTTATGAGTGAGTACAAATTATATTTGTCTTTCTAGGGGTGGATTACCTTACTCAGTATGGTTTTATCTAGTTCCATCTATTTGCCTGCAAATTTTAAGATGTCTTTATGTTTTACCGCTAATTAGTACTCCACTGTGTAAATGTACCATATTTTTCTTATCCATTCTTCATTTGAGCGGCATCTAGGTTGTCTCCAGGTTCTGTCTATCACAAATAATGCTGCTGTGAACACGGTTGCATAACACATCCTTGTGGTATGTGCTCATCCTTTGATGAGTATATAAATAAGAATAGTATTACTATTATTTGAGGTAGATTGATTCCTAATTTTCTGAGAAATTGCCGTATTTATTGCCAAAGCAGCTATGCAGTTTTTACTTCCACCGGCAAAGGAGGAGTGTTCCCCTTACCCCACATCCTCTCCAGCATAAGTTGTCATCAGTGTTGTTGATCTTGGCCATTCTTTACAGCTGTAATATGGAATCTCAGAGTTGTTTAAATTTGCGTTTCTCTGATGGCTAAGGATGTTGAGGATTTCCTTCCAGATCTTAACCTACATCAAATTACCTAGAATGCCCATTAAATAGATTCCTGCATTTTCTTCATAGTTTATGACTTAGTAATCTACAAATTTGCATTTTAAGAAAAATTCTCTTGTGATGCTATTTGTTGAGAGACTTGTGTGGATTAGAAATTTTTTTTGCTTTTAAGAAAATATTTTCCCCTTTTTCTTTATTTTTCCAATTTAAGAGATTAAAGGTTTGATAATGCAAGCTAGGAGGTGGTGGCACACACCTTTAGTCCCAGCACTTGGGAGGTGGGCAGGTGGATCTCTGTGAGTTCTAGGCCAGCCTGGTCTATAAGAGCTAATTCAAGGACAGGCTCCAAAGCTACAGAGAAACCCTGCCTCGAAAAACAAAACAAAAAAAAAGATTTGGTAATACTGCACTCATGACCTGAACAGCAGCTGCAGTTGCCTGCACAGGACCAGCCCTGCCAACATCCCAGCATGGAAAAGAGAAGGGGCTCACGAGGCCCGACCCCTAACTGAGGTGCTATTGACAGTTGCTGACTTCAGGGGGAAAAATTGAGTTTTCTTTAAGGGTGTGTCCCATGCACTGGTGGATGGCCCCAGACCCAGGATTCTATGAGCAGCCAAACTGGACTCAGCGAGTTGTAAAAACATAAAATGGCATGAAGTTGGGAAGGGGGGTGGGAAAAGGATCTGGGAAGAGTTAGGGAGAAGACCCTAGGATGAATGTGGTCAAAACGCATTGTATGTATGTATGAACTTCTCAGAAAATTAATAAAAATATTTTGCTAGGACTGTGGAAGACCCCAATTCTGTCTATGTCACAGAGTGAATTTTAGTTAATTTTTATTTTGCTAACTTCAACACCATCTGCATACAAGTTAGCAGTGTTTCTCTGTCTTTGTGCTGTGTACATCAGCCTCCTGCTGATTGCTGCAGGTTTTAAATGCCAGATACTACAATAGAGGCTTATTAGCAGCTTAATGTAAAGAAAAATGCAAATCTTGCAAAAAAAAAACAGGGAAGATTTTGAAAATTTTCTTAACATGATGTTCCAATATCTTGCAAACTCATTGTAAAGGCTCTGACAGAGTGAGGTCAGTTAATCAAGGTATATCAATGATCAAATATAAGCAAATAATAGACTTCAAACAAATGGCTTGAAATGCGAAGATAAAACAACTCCTTGGATGAATGAAAAAGTCTCACAAACACTGTTGTAAAAATTCGGTTAATTATACTTTTGTAAACTGATGGCTATCTTGATTGTCAACCTGATGGGATTTGAAATCACTGTGGAAAAAAAATCCCCTGGGCATTTCTGTGAAAGTTGCTCAGTTAGGTTAACTTGTGGGACTCAGTTTTCTCCTTCCACTGTGGGGGTCCTGAGGATTGAACCTAAGTTGTCAGGGTTGGTGGTAAAATGCTTTTACCTCTTGCTGACTCCATGCGTTGTTTTTCTTAGTGTTTTGCTATTGTAACATTAATCTTGTTAAGCACCAAACACAGTGATTCTTGAATTAAGAATTGGGACGTACCCAACAGTAAGTTAGATGAGCAGTGTTAACTTAAGGTCAACAAGATTGGAAGGATGATATTTAAGAGGAGAGAATAATGTCTGTGAGGAGGGCTTCATAAGGAATGGTATCTTTAGAAAGTGTTCCCTAATTAAAACTGGATATTATATCAAGATTACTGAGTTGAGTGAGAAAGACTTCAGACAACCACGAAGTATCTTAAAGCAGTGTAACTAAAAAGAAGAGTTGCACCATTGAGAGGCTGTGCCCCTTCAAGTGATCGACATTCAACCACCAGTCAGATGGGTCTTCCACAAGCAGGAGACTCAGCCCAAATTGAAATATTGCACCTCACCCCGCATGTGTATCCAGCTTTCACCTGTAGATTAAAAAGGGGGCATCTGATCTCTTTTAAAGTCATGATTTCTAGCATTGTAAGAGATGGTGAATAATATCTGTGACTTGGTGGGATTTGGTCAGAGCCAGACTTCTTGACAAGTGGATTCATTTCTTGATGAGGAAAGGAGGGCCTCTGGAAATCTTTCCCTGAAGTTCCTGGCACCATTTCCCACAACCTTAAGTTCAACAGCTGTGTCTTTGACAACTCTGGTAATAAACTGAAGTCTATTAGGAGACCTCTGCAAGGTGTGCCATGTGGTGATCCCCTCTACCTCAGAAGGGGTGGTCGAATCTGGTGTCTAGAGCTGTGTCCCTGTCCATGATTCTGTGCAGTTCCCTGGAGTTGGGCCAGGAATCTTTTTCTGAGGAAATCAGCCAGCTCCCACGGACCAGACACAGACTTCATTTGTTATTGCCTGTTTACATGACAGGCAATTGTTCCAGGGAATTGCAGGCATTTCTGTAGGTTTCCTATTTAAATGCTTGTGTGCCTTTGAGAACTCATTTTCTCGAAGAACCAAACACTTTAAGTAATGTAAGCTTGATTCACTATGTAAAAGAGCCTCTAAGAAAATTTAGGAAAAATGCTAAAAGAAATTTTTGGTAAGAATCATATAGTCTGGTATCAAAATGAAACACCACATGGCTGGGGAGATGGTTATGTGGGTAGAAGTGTTTGCAAGTGTGAGGATCTGAGTTCAAATCCCCAGTACCCACATTAAAACATGGTCATGGCCTGGCATGCCTAGAGTCCCAGAATAGGAGGTATTAAGTTGGAGATATATGGATCTTGAGGGCTCACAGGCCAGTTAGCAAAGATCAAAGGCTCAGCCTAAGATTGAGTGAGAGAATCTGTCTCAAGAGACTAAGGGAGACAGTGATAGAGGAAGACACCCAACATCCCATTCTGGCCTCCACATGAGTTCGTATAAACATGTGGATCTGAATGCTTACACGGATATATGTGTGCCCTTCACACACAGCACCATACATTACATACCAAATGGTCACACACTGCACACACACACACACACACACACACACACACACACACACACACACACACTATACACACCAAAATGGAAAATCTTGAATACAGACCAGAGGTTCTGAGGAATGGAAAATATAAAGCAAACAGATCTCGGTACAGCCAATGTATAAATATACCAGAAACAAGTCATTCAGCAGTGTGAGTTATGGTCAGTGTGTTGCTATCCAGTACGAGGTAAAGATTTACTCAACTAAAACACATGCCCTGACATAATACGTAAGCTGTGCTAAAATTGGGGGTTTGCATGCTGCGACTACTCACAAATCTGGGTTCAAGAGCTCACTGTCTTTTGACATCTATACAGGTAGCTTCTTGTGTCTCATAGGCCTGATGGGGAGGAGCTCCTGGGGGAGCTGCAGTGGAAGGATGCTCCACACTGCGCAGCCAGCACAGAACTCCACAGGCTATTCGTTTGGGGTAGTTAATTATGTAGACCTGATTCTAGGTTTTCAGGGAAGATAAGGCTAGTTATCTATAAGATATTAGCTTTAGATTTTGGTCCCTAGCAACAGAAAAAGCAAAGAAGTAGGGGGAAACAAACCACACCAAACCAAACAGCCCCTGCCTCTCTCTGGACCTAGAGAATTAAGAGTTCATTGTTCCAGTTTGAAAGAGAGATGAGGGCTGTAAGCTATAACTTCACCTTCCTGGTACCAATTCTCCCTATCTCCTAGGTGACCACATGCGAGGGTAGCCTGACTAGTAACCAGTTCCTCAAAATGAGACTTCAATACTCTAATATAAACACTCATTTTTATGAGCTCATGAAGCTCAGGCTATTTTCAAACTTGCTGTATAGTTAAGGAAGGATCTTGAACTCCTGATCCTCATGACTCTACAACCTAAGTGCTGGGACTCCAGGGTGAGCACCGACACACCCAAAATGTTATTTTTCAATTTTGTTTAAAGATTGATTTTTAAAAATTATTTATATGACTGTGTGAGTGTGTCCAGTCCTCTGGATCTGGAAATTACACTCAGCTGTGATCCTACCAACAAATGGATGCTAGAATAACTCACTTGGGTCCTGCTGAAAACTGTCCAACCATCTCTCCAGCCTCGAGAACTGTTCTTTTTACAAAACAAAATGGCAGAGGGGTGTTTCTCCTAAGAAAGAAGTAGAGGTTGCGGCCCTGCCTTGCTTTGAAGACAGACTGCCCTGCTCGCATAGGGAGCACACTGCCGATTTTTATTATGGCTGCTGTGGTGATACTAATTATTCCCAGCTGCATGTGGGCCATTGATTTGTGCCTGGTGCATTGCTGAATTACTAAAACGCTGTTGCTTTCCCCATCACTCTCCAGGGACAACACAGCCCTCAGCGGCTGTGCTGGCCATGTCCATAGAGCCTTGAGGCTATCTGGTCACCGTTCAATGAGTTAACAAATTCCCAATGGGATGCTGATTTGTGTAATTCCCTCTGTTTGACATTCGTCAGGTCATTCTTGGCTACCCTGTTTATTAAGAGCAAAGTTCAGGGATGGGGAGACAGACCAGCAGTGAAGAGCAGAGAACTTGCTGCTCTAGGGGAGAACTTGAGTTGGGTTCCCAGAATCAACATGGTAACTCAAAATCTCCAGTCGTTGCAGTTCTAGGATATCCAATGCTCTCTCTTGCCTCCATGAGCACTGCATGCACTTGGCACACAGACATGCATGTGGATAAGCACTAATACACATAAAGTAAAAATAAATCTAAAAAGTGAAGAGTCAAGTGGAAAGCCCACTTTCCCACTTGTTTGAGCATCAGTTCCTCATTTCCCATTGCAATGTTCTTCATCATCCAAGGCTTTCTCCCATGGTCCTTCTTATATGTTCCTCTACGTCTTCACCTGTGCTTTCTCTAGGTTCATCTTCCTCTTTCTTTGGACCTTTTGCAGCTTTAGGGGAATATTTGTCCTTTTATTGCTTAATATTGTTTTTCTAAAAATCATTTAAGTTCCAGAGAAAAGACTCTATAATTATTTATTGAAAGAATTAATCCCCCAGGTAGGGTAGATCTTATTAGCCTCATCTTATTATGGATGATTCAAAGACTCATAAATGGCTCATGGTCACATTAAACAGTAGACAGACTCATATAAAAAAAAAAAACCTCATAGGGCTAGCCCAGCTCTACCCTCATATTCATCGTTAATAACAGCAAAGAGTCTCTACAGTTCATCTCATTGTCTTCCATAGCCCTCCCAGGTAAATTTTTGTCATTTCCATTATGAAAAATGAGAGCATTGTGGGAGCCTTGTGACTTGTCTGAACTTGTGAAAATACTGATTGGTGGATCCTGAAGTATGTTCGACTTCTGAACCTGTATTTTCTTTTGTGTGTGGTACTGTATAGCACACAACATGAGTTGCATGTATATGTATGTGTGTATTTGGATCAAACTTCAAAATGGAATCTCATAGTCTGTAAGCTTTCCCAACCATGATTTAAGAGGCTTTTTCTCTCTGCACATACCTAATCAGGGGAGAGAACAACAGAGAACCATCTCTCTGCCAATATGTTTCCATCCCAAATGCCTTTGCTCACCATATGGCTTTCTGAGCGTCACTCACAAGTCTTAGGCAAGACCTGCGGATAGTAATTAAGACTCATCCATCATAGGTCAGTGAATTCCCAGCTTCACATAGCACCTGCCAGTAAAGCATTTAACTCCCACGAAGGACCTGGAAATCATAGGCCAAGTAAACAGGTCAGGCAGCTTCCTCAGCTGAGCAGTGACCCCCCCCCCCCGTAATATAAGGCAAGACATTTTATGACCACGCTGTCTAAAAACACCTCCTCTAAGGAGATTGTGTGAGGTTTGCCAAGCGGGAGCCAATGTCTTTCCTTTGATTTAATTGGGTGACATTCAATGACCCTTTAACAAATGCCAGGTTCGTTGCTAAGCAATTTTTGTTTTAAATGTCATTTGGTCCTCACAGCGCCTCTGAGAACTAGGATGTATCAATGTTACTGTTTCAGAGATGAAGGAGCTGAGCCTTGGAGATGCCCAGTGTCGTGAACCGCAGTCATCTGGTTCATAGTGCTTAGAACCAGAGCCTTTGGGCTCCTCTCAATATTTGTTGATTTCTTTATTTACTGATGACTATTCCTTCCCAGCTTTAACTACCAACTTGACATGGCCTAGAACTTTCTGAGAAGGGAGTCTTCACTTAAGAGGAAATGGGGACTCTATTGGGTAAGGCTGGGGCAAGGCCAAGGGAAGGGAAATCCGTAGACACACACCTGGTCTTAGTTAGTGTTCTTGTCTACTTTCAACTGCCATGAGAAAACACTTTGACCAAGAGCAAGTTAGGAGAGGAAAGGGTTTACTTCAGCTTACAGGTACTGTCCATCACTGAAGGAGGCCAAGACTGCCTGCCTAGGGAATGGTGCCACCCATGGTAGTGGGTCAGGCCTTTCTACATCACTTCTACTTCAGCTCATAATTAAGACTGTTTCCCACAGACTTGCGCACGGGCAAGCATGATCTGACAGTTCCTAAACTGAGACTACCTTCTCCTTCTTGGAAGTGAGTGACAGGACTCAGAGTCTCTGGGTCCTTGGTCTGCAGGGCTGTGTGGATGAGCCGTGCAGGGCTTTGGTTTTTGTCTTCTCTAGCTAAACCCTACTCAGTCAGCATCTGGGTCAGATGACTGACTGGGTCAGTGATTCAGAATGTCCGATTCTCATGGGCCCACTCTAGCACATCTCTTTTCTGGACCTACCCAATGTATGAAGAAGCCATCCTAAGACACTAGGAACCTGTTTAAAGTCGCAATCATCGTCCAACATTTATTGAGCTGACCCACCTATCAATGCTTATTTCAGATACTCGTGTGATAGCCCTCTTCAGGTTACTTGGACTCCAGCTCACATAACTGCTTCCTCAAGAAGACACTGAGGTTCTCAATACTGCACTTCTTTTAACTTCCTCCATCTAACTCATTGACTAGAAAGTACTGAGTTTACCTGGTTGCTTGCTTCACTGTGGGACCTATCACACAGGCACAGTAACATTCCAGGTGGCATTGGGGGTGATCCCTTTCTCTATTGGAATGTAAGCTTCGTGCAAACTCAATGCGGAGTTGCTTCCAGTACCTAAGTATACATGCGGATATATGCAAGAGGATAGATTGGAGAGAGTGTTCTGTGCCAACACTAAAGAATTTTATGTATTTTATTTCTTTTTGTTATTGAGTTTTATATTATGCTTTTCTGAATTGGGTCTCGATGCTAGCAGAAGGGAAAACTGAGGATCAGAGAGGGAGGTAGCAGTGTGCAGCCATACTTCCTGATAAAGCCAGGATTCAAATCTTCTATCTGAATCTGAAGACTCCTCTTTCCCTTATTATCATGCAATGAATTTATATTCTTTTTTTCTTGAATAAAGCCATCAAATTTCCTGTTGCCTTCCAAATGTGTTTTGAATAGAAAATGTTCCTTGCTGCCTAATTTCATGCTTAGCATGGGATGAAGGTTTAGGGCATTACTCTGTGTGCTGACTGGCATAGAGAAATTGTTTCCTGTATGTTTTTGGTGCAACACTGACCTTGTATCTTTCCTCCGGTGGATAAGCCCATATTGCTTAGAATTTTATATTATTCTCCCCATCCTTGGGGAGCAAAAGCATGCTGGTATCTTAAATATAAAAACGATGTATCCAGGTAAACTAATTACAGGTGATACCTCCAAAGCCGCAGAGAGCAAGACCTCAGATTTAATTAAGCCAAGGCTGTAACCATCTGGGGACAGCTGGTGATGAGGTAAAACATGCTGTCCTCAGTCACACCGGGGTGAGGGCAGGCAGAAGCCTGTGGTGACTAACCAAGGCAGACAGTAGACATCTGGTGCTCATCTCAGAAGGTCACTGGATCTGGTCCCACAGTCCAAGGAGCTGGCAGACGATGCACTGGGCCAGCAGGGGCCTCTGCACAGGTTCTCACGGTGTTCTCTGGAATGCATAATGATGGGAGAGTTTTTTGCCTTTCCAGCTGCTATGAAGAATCTATTTTGTCACAGAAGAGAGGCAACTTGTCTTTCAAGTTCTACCCTCTCATAGCCTTTGGTTGGTTATGGTTTCTCATTTCTGTGACCAAATATAGCCCAAGAAGCAACTTAAGGGAGGAAGTACCAATTAAGGATTGTGGTTTGAAATTTTGCAGTCCCTTGTGGCAAGGAAGACATGGTGTTAGGATAGGTGCACAGGAGTGACAATGAAGAGTTAGAACGGGTCCACAGGAGTGACAATGAAAAGTGAGGCTTCCTACTCTTGTCTCTAGAGACAAGAAAGCAGAAAAGGAAGCCTGCTGGTGCTCAACTTGTCTGAACCTTAACAAATGGGTGGTGGTTCACATGGTCATTGTAAGTCATCTCAGTTTCAGTTAATCCTATCTGCAGACGGTTATATGGGCACACCATACACCAATGTGCACACACAAACACACACAAATGCATACACATTTACACACATAGACTCAAGCACAGGCACACACATAGACATAGGCACACTCAAACACATACAAGCACACATTTACACACACAAACACAAGCACAGACACACATACACACATACACAGGCAAATACACAAGCACATACATGTATGCACATAAACATAAACACAGGCAGCACATACACACAGGCACACAGAAACACAGACATAAGCACACACTTTCCACTAATGCACTAAAGTGTTTAACACTCTACAATCAAGTTAACAGTTCAGCCATCATACTGTTCCAATAAACTTGTACTTCCTACAAACCTCTGATTTCATTTAATAATTGTGTTTTCTAAGGTGGGTGAAGCTGTGTTATAGCTATCCGTGAAAATCATGTTACCATAGTCATTATTGGAATCATTGCAAGAAAGGCAGTCAGCATTTTTGGTAAGCATTATTTTACGTGAACAAACTGCATATCACCTAAAATCCACATACCAAAAATCAAGAAGATAAAAACATTTCTAAATCAGTTTTTTTTAAAAAAATATTGTAGCTGGGGAAGGTAAGAAAAACACACATGATTCTTTGGCATAAATATAGACCTATCAAGGAGTTAGTGAGCTGGGGGCAATCCCAGTCATATTTCAGCCGAAACTTTGCCAAGAGACAAGATGCAGAGACAGTGCGGACCACATGTTCCTCCCATAGAACTGACCAACCTGGCAAATTAATCATGACACCATTTCCTGTCAATCTCAAAGACCATTTAACATTACTTCAACACAACTTCCCACGCAGCCATTCCAACCAGTCAGATTGTGTTGTTATTGTTATTGCTGCTAAGACTTATGGCTACTGCCAGGAAAATTATTTGAGTGGTAGAAATGACATTATTCTAATGTGGAAATGAATGTAATCTAAGTTTATAGGCAACAGTTAGCCACCAATGAATATGTCTGCTCGGTGTTAGGGTTTGACAAGCTTAGAAGAGGAGCCTGTTCTTGAGAAGATGGAGTAAATAATACTTGTTTTAAAATATTATGTGAATAGAGGGAGAGTTAGCTTGGTTAGCACAAAGTTTTATTTCTAAGTATGAGGACATGAATTCATTCTCTATAACTCACATATACAGCCCAGGACACATAACTTATCACAGTGCAGAGAATAGGAGATTATAGAATGCTCATCTCTAGATATAACATTTATCACATCCTAAACTTTGCCCCAAGGCTCAGGAATTGACAAAGGGGGTAGAAAGACTGTAGGAGGCAGCAGCAGTGGGTGGCTTCTGCCAAACAGTGTTTCCTGAATACAACAGGCAGTTTCACGCATGAACTCACAGTGACTGGCAGAACATGCACAAGCCCTGAACAAGAGCAAGCCAGAAAATTCCAAAATGAAGCTGGTAAGAGGTCAGAAAGTCTCACCAATAGCTGAGGCACTATTAACAAGTGAGGGCCACTGGGAGAGGAAGGGTCAGTTTTCTCCAGGCACATGATACAGGAAAAGCTATCCATGGCACCAACACATGACCCTACATCCATGCACATATTAGCCACACTAATTGGGCTCTATGGGTTTAACAAAAAGGAGTAGCTAAGAAAACATGAAATTGGGAGGTAAGAGTCACAATAGATATGAGGGAGGAATTAGAAGGATAAGAAATGGGAGGGGCTTGATCAAAATGTATATGTGGCCTGGTGCAATAGTAGCGTGAACATTAAGGGAGTAATCAACCATTTTCTGATTGGATTTAAAGTCTACTTCACAAGCTAAAACATATACCTGGTATCATTGTTAGGCCAAGAACCTGTAACTGACTCATAGACCTTACGGGAGAATCTTTTGCTAGTATTCTGCAAAATGAACATAGTATTAAATCAACTTCTAATGACTTCTTGCTATATCCATAGATGAGTACATCTCCCAGTGAAGAGTCAGCTTTATTTAAGTCAAGTTTCTGATATGTCAACCATGCTCAATGGATGGCCAAGCATCCAAGCATATTCCAAACCCAAAGCAATAATGTCTCAGTTCTTGGTAAGCAGTACCCTTTGCTTGATGGCTATAAGCTTTGGTGAAATGAGTAGCTTAGCATTTTGTAGTTGATCTGTGCTATAAATGGAGGTCTACGGAGTGTGTGTGTACACACATGGGCATATGTTCCCAAAGGTGTTCACACCAGTGCTAGTGCATGTAGAAACCATGATGTTGGGATGTCTTCCTCAATCACCTTACATTTTTGAGACAAGATCTCTCACTAAATCTAGAACTCACCACTTCAGATGGCTGACCAGACAGCCCCCCAGATCCATGTTTATGCACCACAAACACTGATGTGGGATTCTGCTCTGTATGTTGTTAATACCATTGGTTAATAAAGAAGTTGTTTTGGGCCTGTGATAGGGTAGAGTAGAGCTAGGCAGGGAAAACCAAACTGAATGCTGGAAGGAAAGAGGCAGAGTCAAGAGAAGCCATGTAGCCCCCAGGGAGACAGACGCCAGAAGTTTGAGCCACAGCCTCATGATAATACACAGATTACTAGAATTGGGTTAAATTAAGATGTAAGGGTTAGCCAAAAAGAAGTTAGAGCTAATGGGCCAAGCCATGATTTAATTAAAACAGTTCTGTGTGGTTATTTTGGGGTTAAGTAACCTGGAACTAACAAATATTCAAACAACAAAGCACCATAGTTACAGACATGTGCCCCCATGCTTGGTCTTTAATGTAGATACTGGAGACTCAAACTTGGATTCTCAGGCTTGTATGGTAAGCACTTTATCCACTGAACCATCTTCCCATGCCTGGTTTGAGGACATTTCAGGGTGAAGCTTCTTTAAGGGCATCTCATCAGCTTCTCAGTGCTTTTAGCTCCCAAAGAAACACAGCATTCTGATGCTATTATCTTGGTTGGTAGAACAAACTTGTAACATCACCAAATTTTTTATTAACATTTCTCAACAAGAATGTTCTTCAATGACTCATTGAGCCAAAAGTCAGAGGGACATTTGTGAAGCCACCTTCTGCTTACGATGTCCTATGCCCCTCACTTATGCTGTGAGTGACCTTGTAGAAGTCCATCATCTTTTGATCAATCAAGGCTGGCTGCCACCAAGGTATTCCACACTCAGTGTAGCCAACATGTGATTTGATAGCTTAGATTCTGAAGTCACCAAATGTCTTTCCTAACTTCCTGGATCATTCTCTCTGGAACAACCCAGGCTCCACACTGTGAAGACATTCAGTTGGGCCTGTAACGACTTCTGTTTGGAAAGGTTTCTCCACAACCAGTACCTACCATGAGAGTGTGGCACTTTGGAAGCAGATATGTTCACAGTGAAGCCTACAATTGCATATCACGTGAGTTTACATAGCTGACTGTGGCCTTATGAGACAGTGAATGCAAAACTGTTCCTCTGAGTCATACCCCAATTCCTGACCCTCGAGAGATTTCTGAGGAGAAATAAGCGTTCAAAGCCTTGTAGGGATAAGTCCCACCCCTTAGGGGGCGTGTTCGCCTCGGGCTAATGTCTGCCTATAAATTTGGCGAGCGTGCTCAGAGCTTCCTCCTCTTCTACTTTCCTGGTCTCCGCGGGAACGGTGGTTCTGTAAGTCTATTTCTACATTAAAACTATATATATCTTTACAAACTGTCTGCATTCGTTTACGCCGCTACATTTTGGCGTCCAACGTCGGGCTATTTTACCCTCGACTCAAGCGGGTAGCCCGCTAGCTAACACAGCACCCTCCTGGGTGCTGTTTTTCAGTTCGTGACTCCGGCCCTAGTGCCGAGTCCGAGACATACTCGGCCACACAGGCCCATTCTGCCTGCCTTGGCTAAGTTTTACAGCGGAACCCCACTGCCTGAATTAGCTGAAGTTTAAGTACCTGCGGTTTTACAACAAAAGCTGCCACAGCGGCAGATTTGGTCTGACACAAAGTGACTTGGCAGGGCAGTGGTGGCGCACGCTTTTGATACCAGCACTTGGGAGGCAAGGGCAGGCGGATCTCTGTGAGTTTGAGGCCGGCCAGGCACTGGTAGCATACGCCTTTAATCCCAGCACTTGGGAAGCAGAGGCAGGCGGATCTCTGTGAGTTTGAGGCCTGCCAGGCAGTGGTAGCACACGCCTTTAATCCCAGCACTTGGGAAGCAGAGGCAGACGGATCTCTGTGAGTTTGAGGCCTGCCAGGCCGTGGTAGTGCACGCCTTTAATCCCAGCACTTGGGAGGCAGAGACAGGCGGATCTCTGTGAGTTCGAGGCCAGCCTGGTCTACAAGAGCTAGTTCTAGGACAGGCTCCAAAAACACAGAGACCAACAACTGGCAGGAACCGAATATTGCAGGTAAAAGATTTTTTCTTTTATAAATAAAATGTCTGAACACATTACTGTTCAAGAATTTAACAGTTTTTTTAATTGTACCATGTGGGAGATTTTACAAGAGGTGTCTGTCACGCCACCTCTATGGATCCTTCTGGGATTCGTAGTTTTCATTGGCACCAAATGGTTTGATAATAGAAATATGATAAAGTCTTTACGAGACGAATCCAGGATTCTTAAGGCAGAGATAGAACGCTTAAAAACAATTGAGAATGATAACAATCTTCTCAAGAATCAGTTTGAAGTTCTCCAGACTGATAACAATCTTCTCAAGAATCAGTTTGAAGTTCTCCAGACTGATAACAATCTTCTCAAGAATCAGTTTGGAGTTCTCCAGACTGATAACAATCTTCTCGAGAATCGGTTTGAAGTTCTCCAGGCTGATAACAATCTTCTCAAGAATCAGTTTGAGGCTCTCCAGGCTGATGTTAAGGAGAAATTCATTACTATGGAAGAGGGAACAGCTGATCTGGATCGTAAGGTTCAGTCCCTCTCTGTAGGAACTGAAACATTAGTGGCTGATATTAAGGAGAAATTCATTACTATGGAAGAGGGAACAGCTGATTTGGACAATAAGATTCAGTCCCTTTCTGTAGGAAATGAAACATTAACTGAGAGAATCAAAACTGCTGAATGTGACAATTGGATTTTGTCTAAAGCTTATGACAAATTGATGGAAAGAGTGTCAATACAAGAAGGCACAGTTTATGCCATAAAAATTATGTCCAAAGATAAGATGTTATCTCTAACGGACAAACTTCATACTTTAGAATCCTCAATGAAGGCTTTGGAACATAATTCTGGACAGGAGATTCAGACATTGCAGAAGGCAATAGTGAATAGAATTGAAAAGATTGAGGAATTTCTAAATTCTGATGAAGAAGAGCAAAGGGTAGAAGGGCAAATTTTAACTACATCTGTGGGTAAATCTCTCCGGGACAATTTCCACAAAGCTCTACCGACAGCTCTACCTGCCTTTCCAGTAATAACAACAGAGAAGGTGGTTGGTTCCAGAAACCCTAGGGTCATCAAGGAGGATACATGGGAGCCTGTCCGTATGAATGACCTCAAGGAAATTAAACAGGCTGTCATGACTTTTGGGATGCAAGCCTCTTTTGTTAAAGAGATGCTAAGATCTTGGGCCACGACAAACAAAGCAACCCCCTTGGACTGGCTCCAGCTGAGCTCTGCAGTACTTGAGAGTGGACCACAATTGAAATGGCAATGCTTATTCAGGCAAGAGGCTAAACTCTTAGAACAGCAGGAAAAAGCAAAGGGAATTGACATTTCCCTAGATAAAATTATAGGTGAAGGGCTCTTTTCCGACCCTCAGGAACAAGCTAATTTGGATGAAAACACACTCTCCATGTGTACTACAGCAGCCTTAAGGGCTTGGGACAGGGTACAAGACCCAGGACAGAGAATAGAATCATTTGTCAGAGTTAAACAGGGTCAGAGAGAACCCTTTAGTGACTTTTTACAAAGATTAACTAAGGCTGTACAAATAGGGATATCTGACCCAGAAGCAAGACGTATAATGATTGAGTCTTTGGCTTATGAAAATGCAAATGTGGAATGCAAAAGGATTTTGGGGCCTTTAAAGCTCAGATCAGCGCCTTTGGAAGAATGGGTCTTGCATACACTCAATGTTGATACATTTGATTATGGCACTGAAGCATGGGTAGACGAAGCAATTTCCAATGGTAAAAGGAGACACCAGAATACCAAATGTTTTAATTGTGGCAAAATGGGTCATATGAAAAGGAATTGTAGACAACGGATTTTCAGAAATAATAATAATAATAATGCATCTTTCAGAAACAATAATAATAATAATGCATCTTCTAGAAATAACAGAAATAGGAGGACTCAGCCTTCAGGTTTATGTAGAAGATGTGGAAAAGGCAGACATTGGACGAATGAATGCAGGTCTACAAGAGATAGACAAGGCAACCTGATACAGTCGGGAAACGTGAGAGGGGGGGCCTCACAGGCCCCCATGGCAAACATGGTTCAGTCATATCCAGTTTCTGCAGAGAACGTGCCTCATCAGGACAATTAGGAAGCCCCATGCCTACTGTTACGAGCAATAATGATCAGAAAGATAAGTTACGTGTGTTTTGGCAAACTTCTATAAATGATCAAAGACCTAAACTGAGAGTGTGTGTAAATGGCATTTTTATTACTGGCCTGCTGGACACAGGTGCTGATGTAAGTATCATTACCCCAGAATCTTGGCATCCGTATTGGCCTCTTCAGAATGTAAATGTTCAGCTCCTGGGAATTGGAACCCTATCTCGAGTAAGGCAGAGCACGAGATGGGTTGAATGTATAGGGCCAGAGGGACAAATAGGAAAATTAAAGCCATATGTAGCCAATATCGCAATGAATTTATGGGGTCGTGACCTATTACAACAATGGAATACCGAAATTAACATTCCTGCTACTTCTAGAGCCTATAGTTCTGAGAATAATATTAAAAGATATTACAAATGGAGAAAACCGGCCATTCGGGCTGTACAAGAACAAGCAATTGATGTCCCTTCAGAGATACCAACAGCCTTGCCTCTAAAATGGTTGACTGAGAAACCAATATGGACAAAGCAATGGCCTTTAGCTGAGGAAAAGTTACAGGCTTTAGAACAGCTGGTACAAGAACAATTAGATGCTGGACATATAGAAGAATCTACCAGCCCTTGGAATTCTCCTGTATTTGTGGTTAAGAAAAAATCAGGTAAATGGAGAATGGTGACAGATCTCAGGGCCATCAACAAGGTTATTCAACCTATGGGCCCTCTGCAATCTGGAATTCCTTTGCCCTCTTTATTACCAAAAGGATGGCCTCTCATAGTTATTGATTTAAAGGATTGTTTTTTCACTATACCTTTGCAAAAAGAAGATAGAGAAAAATTTGCCTTCACAGTGCCTACTTATAACAATTCTCAACCTTCGAGGAGGTACCACTGGACCGTTCTCCCCCAGGGTATGTTAAATAGCCCCTCCCTGTGCCAATATTTTGTGAACCAACCATTGCAAATAATACGCAAGAAATTTCCCAAATCTATAGTATACCATTACATGGACGACATCTTGTTATCCGATTCAAACATGGATACCTTGAACAGACTGTTTGAAGAAATAAAGATACTTTTACCTAAATGGGGATTGCAAATCGCTCCTGAAAAGATTCAGAAGGGAGATTCTGTTAATTATTTAGGTTATAAAATAGGTTTACAAAAAATTAAGACACAAAAAGCACAAATTAGGAGAGATCGCCTACGGACTCTTAATGACTTTCAAAGACTGTTAGGAGACATTTCCAGTCTACGACCAGCTATTGGAATAACACCTGATCTAATAATTCATTTGAACAAAACCTTGGATGGTGATAAAGATTTAAACAGTCCCAGAGAATTAACAGCTGAAGCAGAAAAGGAACTGACAATGATTGAGGAAAAATTACAACAGGCACATGTGGACAGGGTGAATCCAGAGCTCGATTGTATTCTTGTCATACTACCATCAAAAATTTCTCCTACAGGAATTTTAATGCAGAGAGATGATATTATTTTGGAATGGATCTTTTTACCACATAAACCAAGTAAGAAACTGAAAACTTATGTGGAAAAAGTCTCTGAGTTAATTATAAAAGGCAAGCTGAGACTTCGTCAACTAGCAGGCATAGACCCAGCAGAAATTATAGTGCCCTTCACTGCTGATGAACTAAAGAAATTATGGGAAGATAATGAACCATGGCAAAGAGCTTGTGCTAATTTTTTGGGAGACATTAATAACAACTATCCAAAAAGCAAGCGGCTTAACTTCATAAAGAGAACTTCTTGGATTCTTCCTCGAATCGTCCGTGATGCTCCAATAACTGGAGCCCGTACATTCTATACTGATGCCAATAAATCAGGGAAGGCAGGTTACAAATCAGAAGACTTGGATAAGGTGGAACAAAGTCCGTATAATTCTGTCCAGAAGGCAGAATTATATGCCATTCTTATGGTGCTAAGGGATTTTAAAGAACCTATTAATATAGTTACAGATTCACAATACGCAGAAAGAGTTATTTTACATATTGAAACTGCTGAATTTATACCTGATGATACTGAACTAACCTCATTGTTTCTCCAGGTTCAAGATTTGATCAGGAACAGGCTTTGCCCTATGTACATAACACACATCCGATCCCATACGGGTCTGCCAGGTCCTCTAGCACAAGGTAATGCAGAAATTGATCAATTACTGATTGGTAGTGTGCTACAAGCCTCTGAATTTCATAAAAAACATCATGTTAATAGCAAAGGTTTGAAGAAAGAGTTTTCAATTACATGGCAACAAGCTAAGGAGATTGTAAAGAAATGCCCTACTTGCTCTTTCTATAACCAAACGCCACTGCCTGCAGGGGCTAATCCAAAGGGCACCCAAAGGAATGAAATCTGGCAGATGGATGTGTTCCACTTTGCAGAATTTGGCAAATTAAAATATGTTCATCACACCATTGACACTTATTCAGGTTTTCAGTGGGCAACTGCTTTAAGTTCAGAAAAAGCTGATTCAGTAATCACTCATTTATTAGAAGTCATGGCTATCATGGGTATACCTACACAAATAAAAACGGACAATGGTCCTGCTTATGTTTCTAGGAAAATGAAACGGTTTTTTGATTATTACAATATCAAGCATGTTACAGGTATACCATACAATCCTACAGGTCAAGCAGTCATAGAAAGATCAAATCGAACTATAAAAGATATGTTGAACAAACAGAAAGGGGTGGAAAACACCCCCAGAAATAGGCTACATAATGCTTTGTTAACCTTGAATTTTCTCAACGCTAATGAGAAGGGAACAACGGCTGCAGAAAGACATTGGATAATGGAAAAGTCTACTGAACTAAATCAACCAGTTTATTTCAAGGATGTGCTAACCTCACAATGGAAGCCAGGATATGTGCTACGTTGGGGAAGGGGTTTTGCTCTTATCTCCACAGGTGAGGAAAAATTGTGGATACCATCAAAATTAATAAAGGTTCGGTTTGAAGAAGAGAAGCCACTTGGAAAAGATAAATAACAATTCTTTCATAAGGATGGCGAACATACTGATGGTAAGAAATACAGATAGGTTTGGAGGCGGGGTTCTTTTCTTATCTCCACAGGAAAACACTCATCTTCAAAGAAATTAAGGAACCCTGAATATTTAATTACTGATGGATGGACACATTTTGTAAGTATTAATTTTTATTTATATATCTTATTAAACATTTCTTTATAAATATATAGAGCTGGTTTTGAAGTTGGACTCTGGCTCAGTCCTTCTCCAATTCCAAGCCTGTTAGTAAGAGAAAAACCCAGAGTTTCTGGAGTTTCTGTCTCATGTCAAGAGCCATGATATGGGACAGAAAGAAATATGAGTTTAGAAAACATCCTTGCTTTTCTTCATATCTATCATACTTTTCATTGAATATATATATCATGCCTTTTATTGAATATATATATGTATGTATATATATGTCTATATGATTAATGTTTAAGTTTTTCACAATGAATAATGAGTTTTTCCCGAAGTGACATTTGAAGTTTCCAGGAAGAAGATGGGGCCCCACAACAACAACTCTACCTGGTTGATATGACGTCATGATACTGATAGCGCTACTACAAGACCTGTTTTGGATACCAGCTGCACAAGACGATCCCAACTTGGTTAGCTGAAATGGTGCACATCTTGTACAACATTCTGGCCAGACCTCCACAAAATACTCAGAGACTATTTGCAATTTTAAAAGACATTGATCTTGAAATTTAACCATCATTTTACTTTCACAGGATCCCCCAGAAAGAACGTCGCCCCCATGACAGCTGGAAGTAATTCTAGAGGACGACGTCCCCTCTCCCAGTAAAGTTTACCCCTGGGTTTAGGGACATCATTTAGGGGTTGGGAGGTTGGGGGAGGAATTTTATAAGCTCAGGGATCATTTTGAAAAAAAAAAAAGAGAGGGAATGATGGGATTATAGATTTATAATTGTGAGTTACTGCTTTTAGACAAATATATTGGTATCAATTCTTGTATATTGAAACAAAGTTAAATTATATTGACTATTGTATGCATGCATGTTTCTATGTCTGTTTAAAACATTTTTATGTATTGACATATATTGTATTGATATATATAGTGTATACATTTACCATATTGCAATGTACATTTCTACCTCTGATTAAGATACTTATATAATGTTTGTGCATTGATATATATTTACCATATTGCAATGTATATTTGTACAGTGTTTATATTTGGAGGTCATTATCCTCATTTGTTACACAGTTGTTTATTGTCTTAGTCTTTAAGTTAGATAGATATTGAGAATTATATAGATAAATAGTCATCTAAGTTTGTCATTTATAATCAGACTAATCAGGTTCTTTAGATATAGAGAGATTATACTCAGTATAGATAGATAATCTTCAACCTCTTCAAAGAGCTGTAGAAAATGGCCTTTAATCTAACTCAGAGTTTCGTGATAGTGAGACACAATTGCTCCTGGCAATACCACTCCATTCCCGAGAGAATGTTGAGCACCAAAGACACTCCACCTGGAGCCTTTCTATTTGGCAGAACTGGACTTTGGGCAAAGAAATGTCTATACCTCAGCCACTGACACAGATACAGAACGTACATCAATGGACAAAACAGGACTGTCATATCCTGCCAAGACAGGGTAAGATAGTTTTGAAAAGTTCCTTGCCTTTAATAATGGTATGTCAGTTATGTTAGGCCTTAGCCAAAATTGGTTGACTCAACATTGCAAACGAGACTTTGGGTGATTGCCCAGGTAGTCAGTTGTCTCTGTCAATTGTTGCACATTTTGGATATATCTCGTTTGTTGAGTAGTGTTGATTCCCTTCTCAGATCTTTGACAGAGTTGAAGATTATATAATTGTAGTTACTCTTTACATTATTTGGACTCCTTGAGATAGAATGTTTAGCAAAGCTTTTGTTCTCAATATTGTTTGTTATATTTATTATTTGTTGTTATTGTATGTAGTTGTATTTGGTTTAGTTCTGTCTTATTTAGACAAAAAGGGGAGATGTAGGGATAAGTCCCACCCCTTAGGGGGCGTGTTCGCCTCGGGCTAATGTCTGCCTATAAATTTGGCGAGCGTGCTCAGAGCTTCCTCCTCTTCTACTTTCCTGGTCTCCGCGGGAACGGTGGTTCTGTAAGTCTATTTCTACATTAAAACTATATATATCTTTACAAACTGTCTGCATTCGTTTACGCCGCTACAAAGCCTAAACTTTGGGAGTGGGCAGTAGACAAAGCATGACTTCTATTTGGGGTTAAACCCTCTTTGCTCTTGGTGATGCTCATCTCCTTGCTGTGATCCATGTCTCTGGCTGAATGGCTGTGACTGACTTCTCTCCTACCCACTTTTTGAGAAACCTGGGGCTTTAAGAAGTGCTGGGGGTAGGGAAGATGGCTCAGTCATCTGTAAGAGCTTACCGGGCAAGCATGAGGACTTGGGCTTGATCCCTCACACCTGTGCCTTAAGAAGAGCTTTGTGTAGCAGTAGATGCTTCTGGCTCCAGCACTGAGTGAGAAGAGGGTACAAGAGGATCCCTGGAACTTGCTAGTCTGCTAATTCAGCTAAATCAATGAGCTTTGGGTTCAGGGTGAGACACTGTCTCAGAATATAAGGTGGAAAGCAACTGAAGAATTTTTCCCATATTCATTTCTCTGATTTAACTCTCTCTGCTCTCAAAGTTTAAATCCACAGCAATTGAGTAATTGAGGCAGTAAAGTATTTATCCAGGATCCACAGACTAGAAATGAAATGAAAAACAGAACATTATATTTAGCAGGGATGATCAGAACTAAGAATTAGAAGACCAGGGAATTTTCCTTGAGACTATGTCTTCCAATAATCTCTGAAGCTGCACCCACAGAATCTCACCAACACGACTACCCAAACATGAGCTGAACAAGAACAATAACAATAAATATGGCAAATGGATATGCGAAATGCCCCTCAGGCCTCATTCCTGTGCAAGGAACTATAGTCAACTAAGGAATACTGAGTGGGAGAAATAGTCTTCCCCAGGGAAGGGCACGTAGATTGCTTATCCAATGCCAAATGATCAGCCCTCAAGAATTCTGCATTTTAACCCCTGTGGAATTGCATTGGTGTGGTGCCCTCAGGCAAGGCCTGTGTCCCAGGTTGTTAACCACGCTCCTCTGCCTCCTTCTCAGTGGATTTTCACAGCCAGAACATCAGCACCTTACCTCAGCTGCTCATATGTTGCTTCTTTCCACTCATGGCCTTGGGGAAACAGTGTGTTTACCTATTGCCAGCGCACAGCTGAACAGATGGTAAACGTCCTGCCTCCTGCCAACAAGAGTTAGGAGGAATAACTAGAATTCATTTGCTTGATGCAAACTCTAGCCAGGGATTTAACTGAGAGCTGGCCAAGGTAAGCTGTTAGCCAATGATTGATTTTGCAGCTTCCAGGAAAGGCCCATGTCTGCCTGGTGGTCCTTGCAGTTACCTCAGAGTACAAGGAGATACTTAATGAGGATTATTGCTGCATCTGTCACTAGCCCAGTGCCCAGCATCTCTCCTTTGATTCAGATCCCTGCCTTTACTCATCCATGTCTGCCGTAGGTATTTCAAGAGCTCTTTTCAGGGTACTTTTTGTATTTGTGCTGCTTGTTTTAGGTTTTTCTGTTTGTTTATCAAAAGAAATGTAAAAAGAGACGTACGCATGAAATTTTGAGGGATACAGAACTATGTTCTTTCCAAAGACCAGCTGGCCCATGAATTAATAACGGTCTGGACTTTTAAGGATAACCAAGGAAATGATGAGGATCGTAGATGCTCAGGTCTCCTCCTCAGAGATCTTGATTCCTTAACTCTGGGGGCAGATTATAACCTATTTTAAAATTATTATCATGTGTGTGTGATATGGTACTGTCCATGTGCCACAGACATGTAGAGGTCAGAGGACAATTTCATGAAGTCAGTTCTCTCCTTACAACTCTGTATGGCTTGTAGGGATTGAATTCAAATAGTTAGGCTAGCACACCAAGTGTTTTTACCCACTGAACCATCTTGTCACCTCTGTTATCTGGCTCTAAAAGCTGAAATGAATATATTATAGTTCTACTAAGAAACCATTCTATTACAGTATATGTTCATAAATACTTTTTTATGTAGTTCAAGCTGGCCTGGGTCTCACTGAGCAGCAGAGGATGACCTTGATTTTCAGAGCTTTCTGACTCTACTTCTTGAGTGCTGGGATTTTACCATCATAGCCTGTTTATGTGGTGCTGGACATCGAATGTGAGGCAACCACTCTCCTGAGACATACCTTCAGTCCATGTAACCCATTCTTAAATACAGTACTCAGGCACACTACTCAAACTCCAAAGTATCTCAGGGTATTCTTGTAAACTGACTTATGCTAACTTGTTCTTTCATGTGCTTGGAATAATATAAGTTGCTTCTATGAGTGAGAGCTAGACAAGGACTTATACATTTCTTCCTCTGGGTCATTATAATAAGCCCTAGATCAGGCGCGTTCAGGGTGGTATGCTCATCCTCCTGAATATTAACCTTCATCAGATGATGAAAGGATACAGAGACAGAGACCCACACTGAAGCACCGGACTGAAATCTCAAGGCCCAAGTAAGGAGCAGAAGAAGACGGAGCACGAGCAAGGAACTCAGGACCACGAGGGGTGCACCCACACACTGAGACAATGGGGATGTTCTATCAGGAACCCACTAAGGCCAGCTGGCCTGGGTCTGAAAAAGCCTGGGATAAAACCGGACTTGCTGAACATAGCGGACAATGAGGACTACTGAGAACTCAATAACAATGGCAATGGGTTTTTGATCCTACTGCACGTACTGGCTTTGGGGGAGCCTAGGCAGTTTGGATGCTCACCTTACTAGACCTGGATGGAGGTGGGTGGTCCTTGAACTTCCCACAGGTCAGGGAACCCTGATTGCTCTTCTAGCTCGTACTGGCTTTGGGGGAGCCTAGGCAGTTTGGATGCTCACCTTACTAGACCTGGATGGAGGTGGGTGGTCCTTGAACTTCCCACAGGTCAGGGAACCCTGATTGCTCTTCTAGCTGATGAGGGAGGGGGACTTGATCTGGGGAGGGGGAGGGAAATGGGAGGCGGTGGCAGGGAGGAGGCAGAAATCTTTAATAAATAAATTAATTAATTAAAAAAATAAGCCCTAGACACCAAGGAAGCAATTAACATGCTAAAAATAAATGCAGGTCAACATACAATCATGAGCCATGTATTCTTTCAAGGCAAAGTTCACTGAACTCAGACAAGCCCTGGTCGTAGGAACCTCTAACTCTAGTTGAAGCCAAGAGGCACACATCTTCCACATCAGCATGTGAACTTCTGAATCCAAAGCCCAGAGACTGTTCTGAAGCGGTCTTGTGTCTAGGCTTGTGCTAGGCTGCCATTTCTGCCTGCAGGACATTACAAGACTTTGATTTAGGTTAAAGACATGGGGAGTTAAACCTCATGCGAGCATTTGGTGAATCTTTTGGACAGTGTCCATAAGGTGCATGTTTTCAAATACGTTATCATTAATATAACATTACAACTCTTCTCATGACATAAATAAGAATTCACAGCATGTGTTTCTAAAGCATATGTTCTATACTGAAGTGTTTTAAGGGACCACAGCAAATGAAGGCTGCATGGGGATAATAAATTCAATCTTTGGTGATAAAAATATTGGAAAACATTTAAAGAGAATATGCTATTTCTACTTGAAATATTGAAAGTGAAGAAAATTAGAAATGACCTTGTCAGCAAAATCTTACCCACACTGCACTTGGCTTCAAAAGTTAGACAAATCTAACCTTTTGATGCATTGTCTTAAGTGGAAGGTTCTGAAAACATCTTTTTGTTTTGTTTGATTTTTTGGCCTGATCTTTACAGACTTAGAAAATAAAAGAAATTGGACTAGATCATCTGTGGTTGCTTATTTAATCACTTGCAATCATTAATGTTGTCAACTCAACCGGATCTAGAGTCACCTAGGAGACAGAAGCCTTTGAAAGGGTTTTTCCAGGAGCATCTATGTTTAAGGTGGGCTCTCCCACCTTAAAAATGAACAGCATGACCCTATGGACTGGGGTCCCAGAGAAGGTAGAATGGAGAAATCAAGCCACACACATACTCACATACTCATATCTCTCTCTCTCTCTCTCTCTCTCTCTCTCTCTCTCTCTCTCTCTCTCTCTCTCCCTCCCTCCTCCTCCTCCTCCTCCTCCTCCTCCTCCTCCTCCTCCTCCTTCTTCTTCTCTCTCTCTCTCTCTCTCTCTCTCTCTCTCTCTCTCTCTCTCTCTCTCTCTCTCTGTTTTTTTTCACAAGCAATCCAGTGTAACCAGTTGCCTCATGCCCATGCCGTCCCTACCATGAGGGACTGTACCCTTTCCTGTGAGCTGTAATAAGGCCTTCCCCCCCCCCCATCTCTTTGGCTGGATGTTTTATTGCAGCAATGAGAACATAACTAACACAGAACTTTAGGGTTCGGGTTTGGCGTCCCCGTTGCTTAGGTTGTGTGTACACAGATGCACACACAGAGGAATCTACTCATTATCGTAAAAGACCAATATCCAAATTAATTGAAAGAAGCTCTCTAAAGCTTAGAGGGTGCCTTGACTGGCTCTTAAGATAGAATCCATTGGCTACAACTGTGAACTTCAATTCAGAATCATTTGATTAAGATAACTAATTGAAAATCAAGTAAAAATTCTTTTCATATAAACACAATCACTGCGTTAGGGAACAGAATTTCCTCATACAAAAACAGGCTCTACTGCACATAGGTTTATGAGTTTAATATCCTCCCAACAGTGGAACCTGGTCTTTTCCGGTCCTGACCCGAGCCATCACTCATCCTGGAAATCCAGGGGACCCCTGGTTACAGTTTTTTTGTCATGCAGGTGAGCCTGATGAGTGTGTGAACTCTACATGGGGTAGTGTTACCCAGATAATGATAAAAAAGACAGGTTTGAGTATCCGACTAATCATAGACTTAAATCCTGCCTCTGATGGACTGACTGTGACATGCATGCATGTGTGTGTGTGTTCATGTGAACAGAAATGCACGAGGGTGTGCTCTCTTACATTAATATCATGGGTTTTCCTCAACTGCTCTCCAATTTACCTTTTGAGGCAGAGTCTTTGACTGAACCTGGAAGGCTCCACTTCAGCTGGCTGGCCAACACAGCCCCTGAGCTCTGCCTGTTCCCACACTCCCAGCACTGGGGTTACAAATACCCTTTGATTCAGGTCCTCTTTCTCATACAGCACTTTACCTCCTAACCCATCTTCCCAGGACTAACAGTGACCTTTGACCAACTGTTTAGCACTCTTTGCTTAGGTTTCCTTTCCTAAACTATTGATCTTTTGTGATAGGTAAGGTAACAGGAAGTACTTACATAAAGTGAGTAGTCAGGTGAAACTTGTGTTGGCTTAGACTCTGGACTATGATGATATGAGCCATCTTTCCGTGACCACATGGCAAGAGAATCCTGCTCACCAGCCCTCCTCCTTCTTCTTTGTAACTGATGCATTGAAAGACAATTCACATACTATACAACTCAGCTCTTTCAAGTGTAAAATTCAGCGGTCATCAGTATATTCACAGACGTACACAGATGTTGCCAACCTCTATGGAGAATGTGTTCTTCACATCAGAAAAAAACTGGCTGCTCAGCTCCCCCTTTCTTCTGATTCCTGTGGACAGTGAATTGTTGCTTCCAGAACTGTGGGCTGAATCAGAGCTGTTGGCTGAATCTCTTCCTAGAGTAAGGTCAGTGTTTCTGATAGCTGTGGACAATGTGTCCCTTAGAGACTCATTCTCACCATCCACAAATGTGCGAATGACTTAGAAATTACCCTTAGCTTTGGCCTCTGGTTTTTTTTTTTTTTAGGACAGCATAGGTGGCCTCCTTCCCAGTGGTCTGGTTACTGGTTGCAGAGATAAAAAAAATCTCCATGTGGAAAATTTTCTATATCCTGCTGGAGTGTTGATTAACTTTGTTTACTAAGATGTTCTTAGACTGTAGAAGTTCCCATCCAAAGGCCCTGTGACTGTCAACACAAGCTGTAAAGCCTGTGGGAGACAATGTTTGAGCACAGAGAAGAGAAGAAACAACATTTAAGATGAACATATAGGGTGGGAAAATTATATTAGATCTGGAATTTTACTTTGGACACTTAAACCTATTTGTATGATATCAGTAATAATAGTGGCATCATGCATTATATTATATTCTTTTTTAAAAAAATTTTATTTATTATGTATACAATATTCTGTCTACATATATGCCTGCAGACCAGAAGAGGGCACTAGACCGCATTACAGATGGTTGTGAGCCATGGTGTGGTTGCTGAGAATTGAACTCAGGACCTTTGGAAGAGTAGGCAATGCTCTTAACCACTGAGCCATCTCTCCAGCCCTATGTTACGTTCTTATATGTAGGTGTGCATGCTCGTGCAGGCACATGTATGCCTCTACATACCTGTGTCGGACTGAGGACAACGTCAAGTGTCACAACTTATTTTCCACGTCGGTTGAAACAGGGTCTCTTTGTTCATTGCTGTGTATGCCAGTCTACCTGAGAGTGAACTTTCAGGGATTCTCCTGTCTCTGGGCCCCATCACACTGTAGGGGAGCTGTATTAAGAGCTATGTGGTCTGGTATCTGACTTCATGTTGGTTCTAGGGGTTTAACTCAGTTCCTCTCTATTGCATGACCAGTGCTTTACGGGCTGAGTCATCCTCCCTAGCCCAGGATGCTGCATTCTCTGCAGATGGCATTTCTTTTAGTCCTTCATCGATCTGAGTTTAACAGTTGTTGGTAATTTAAAAACAAGGAAGACAAAATAAAGGAAGAGTAAGGAAATTACTCATGTGTATTGCTAGTCAGTGGCAGAACCAGAATTTTAAAACTTTGATCAAATTGATTCAGGACTTATATTCTTACACTCTGGTTATTTCTTCTTCTTTTTTGTACTCTGACTGCACACACATGCACACACACACACACACACACACACACACACACACACACACACACAAATACCTATCTTTGAGTTTCTCAGTCTATCCTGAGAAGATGTGATTCCCGCAGTGGCTCCTTTGTTAGGAAGTAGTGAAAATTGATAACTGTTAAGTATTTATGTGAGCAGAAGCCATTGTCCCTTAATCCTATCTCCTGAAACATTATTCTTACCTGTGCTGTGTTTAATAAAAGGTTCCCTTGTTATCTAGGCCAAGGTCAATTTATGAATGAACTGTTTGTCAGGATGAGAGTCTTTCAGAACTCCTTAAAACTGCCATGCATCACGGCCACGGGATATTTTCCTAGCCAATGAATTTGGTTCAAATATTTCCTTATTCCTGTAGTACACCTGCCTGCTGACTCAGGACATTTTGATTAAAAATGACTGAACCGCAGCTTGGAATCCCAACTCAGAATTGTGGAAATTCATAGCTCACAAGAGTCAACAGTAGCATATGGTGTAGCTTTGGTGTAAGCAGGTTCACGTTGACTACCGTGTTAGTAGTCGTTCTGCGTGTTATTCTTTGTCTGTCTTTCTTGGATTTTTTTTTCTCACACAAGGTTTTTTTACAGGGTGAAAATCATGTCTCTTGCCTCGATCCGGGAAAGAATGTATCTTGCTCACTGAAGACAGCTCACAAGCTGTTACTTATTTGGCCAAGTTAAGTTAATCTCAGGTTGAGTAGATGTCATAAGACATATATAGATCTAATCTACATGGGAAGTAGAAAAAGACAAGATCTCCTGAGTAAACTGGAAACATGGGGACCATGGGAGAGGGTTGAAGGGGAGGTGAGAGGAAGGGAGAGGAGCAGAGAAAAATGTATAGCTCAATAAAATCAATTTTAAAAAAAAGAGGACACCATGTTCTGATCAGCATGGGACCCTGCTGGATCCAAGTCCTATAACACATACATGGAGCTAGTGTGGATGGAGTCTGTAGACTATGGTAAAAGAAGGATGATTTTACAAAGAAGGAAGAGAGAGTTATTGTAACAAGATGGTACTGGAGCCCCAGTGTCCAGGAGGGAGCACTTTCCTCACGCTGCTATGAATTAAACAGACAAAAACACTAACAGGGAAAAATGTGATTGTGGGTGTACATACAGGAGTGCTCAGATGAGGGAGTTCATCAACGGATGCAGGTTCAAGTACCTAACTGCTCTAGTTTGCTTTTCCGATGCTATAATAAAAGCCATAACCAAAAAGAACTTGGGGAGCAAAGGGTATATTTGGCTTATTCTTCCAGGCCATAGCCCATCAATGAAAAAAGTCAGGGCAAAAACTGAAGTAAAAAAAAAAATCACAGAGCAAGGCTGCTACCCGACCCACTTTCTGGACCTAGCTCACAATGACCTGTGTAGGGAAGATACTGTCCTCATTGGTTTGCACTTTCAAGGTATTTTTTTTCACAAACATAACCACAAGCCAATCTGATCTTAGTGATCCTTCAACTGAGACTTTTTCACAGGCGACTCTTGACTGTGTTATGTTGATGTACAAACTAACTAGGACAATAATTCGCTAGCAAAAAGTGCAGGAAGAAATGGGAGACTGCATCTTGGCACTAATGCTGAGCAGATGGGATAAAGACATTGGGTCCATCCTGCCATGGCCATATAACTCCCCTAGCTACAGGAGTGGTATAGTTTTATTCTTTTTTGTTGTTGTTTGTATTGCACTATACAGTTTTCTCTGCTCCCCTCTCTCCTTCTACTCTCTCCTGTGACCCCCACACTCCCAATTTACTCAGGAGATCTTATCTTTTCCTCCTTCCTATTATGATCCAAGCATATTTCTCTGAGGGTCCTCTAGTGGCTTTTAGACATAGTTTTATTCTTGATTTCCTTCTTTAAGTAGAAGCCATAATGAAGAGAGCATTTACCCCTAACTATTTGCCAAAATGTTCTGATGAGATGGGGGAAGCTCCCACATGATTCAATCTTGAACACCTTCATCATAAAATAACCTCCTTCTGACTTCGTAGGAGACACTGAGTAGTTCACCACAGTAAGCAGGGATAAAACTTTTACTTGATTGACTCTTCCCTAAGACAGAGAGTGCCACCCTTTCAAATATTCTTAAAATGACAAGGTCTGGAGTCCTCTTCCCATCTTTAAATGGTGATCTTTAAATGCTTCCTCCAGAAGACCATAACCAAGAAATTGAATTCCCTCGAGAACAATAAGAAAAAGCTGCACAGAATATCTCTAGAATGTGTATGTAGGTGTGAAAATTTTGGAGAAAGAATGGAGACAAATTGGAGGGATGACTGGCTCTTTCAGCAATTAGAAGAAATTATTGGGTCTGAACACATTGGGAGACAGAGTTAACTTAAGGTACAGCTTTTTGTTAATCCATGTTATTCACTGGTGTTAAAGACAGCCAGAAATAGATAAACCTATAATTTTTAAATTTAAAATGAACTATCTTTCTGTTTCTATGTGTCAGACAATCTCTGAAATTTACATTTTAGTTCATTTCATCCTCATGAGAACTCTGGAAGTCAGGTAGTATTACCATTCCCATTTTCCGTGAAAGGAAACTGAGTTGAAGCAAGCTAAATAATTTGTCAAACACATCTGAATTTTAAAGTGGTAGAGTCAGAAATAGAATGGGGCAGTTTATGATTTTTGAGACATTGCATTGGAAAAAATTATCTACACTGACAAATGGGAAACAAAGTTCAGGAAATCTACAAAGTACTCCAAAAAGAGGAGTTGACAAATAAAAGAACTGGGAAAGACCCATTTTGAATGAAGCTCATCTCAAGCATGAAGGTGGAGGAAAGTCAAAGTTTTAGGTATAGCAGTACATACCCATGAATCCAGTACCCAAGGGGTAGAGGAAGGCAGCTTATCACAAGTTCAGCATCAATCTGCACGACAGGAGGACTTATGTGTAAAATAGAAGAAATGTCACATGATACAGAACAAAAATATCCCTACTCCTAAATCAGTGATTTATAGGTTGAAAAATCTTCTGGAACCACAGACATCATTGACATGAGGCTTCAAAACAATAACAACAACAACAAGGAAACAAGAACAAAACCAAAGTACCCCAAACCAAAAAAATCCTGAGGTAGGTTAGGAGGAGAGAGAAAAAGGGGGAGGTAGCAACCAACATGAGATAAACTTGCAACAGTATTTTTAAAAATCACTTTTTAAAAAAAGTCAGAGCAAATCAGTTTCAAACTAAATTTCTATACCAAGCTAAATTATTACTGAATCGCAAACACATGTTCACACAGTTGAAAAGGAACTTACCACAGCATCCCTTCTTGGGTAGCTGTGCAGGATTCAATCCCTGAGATGTAGGAGAAAATAGAGAACGAGGACATTGGATTTAGGAAACAATATGAGAAGAATTTTCCTGCCAGGCATGGTGCTGCATGGCTTTAACTGTAGCACTTAGAGGCTGAAAAAGGATTGCCTGGTGTTCAAGGACAGTCTGAGCAACATACATGGTCTGAGGACAACCAAGACTATATATCAAGAATCCATTGCAAAAAAATAAGAGGTCAAAAAGTAAATACATGGGTTGGAAGAGGGGAGCATGAGAGAAAAATAAGGTAGTCACTACCTATAAGTAAAATTTCAGTTGATACATTTTCAGCAGATTGCAAACTATCCTAGCTTGTATTCTTTGTTGCTATAAAAAAAACACTGTAACCAAAAAGCAACTTGTGGAGTAAAGGTTTTATTTCAGCTCATAGCTTATAGTTCATCATTGAGGAAAGTTGGGTCAGGTACTCAAGACAGGAACAAAGAGGCAGGAACTAAAACAGAGACTAAGGAGGGATATTGCTTTCTGACTTGTTCCCCATAGCTTTTTCCACTTCTGCCCGGAGGTGGCATCACCTTCAAGCAGCTGGGACCTCTCACATCAATCTTCAAAGAAGAAAATGGCTCACAGTCTTGTCAACAGGTCAATCTAGTAAAGGCACTTTCTCAGTTGAGGTTCCTTTTCTCAAATGACCCTAGATATGTCAAGTTGACAAAAAAAAATTACCAGCACAAAGACCATAATTACTCATATTAAGTTCCATGTAATTAAGAAAGGCTTTAATAGGAGAAGTTCTGTAAAGGCAGATGAGAAACCAGTGTTAGAGGGACTCTAAACCTCACTCTCCATAGTAGAAAAATCATAGTTTTTTTTCCTAATTTGGTAAGTGCAAAAAGAGCAGAATCAGTCTTTTCCAGGGGAGAGGAAATCAAAAGAAGGAGAGACTCTTTCTGATATCAGGAGGTCAAGAAAGTATTACCTTCTAAAGATTTATTTGTAAGTTTTCCAGTACTGCTTTCTATTTTAATCTATTTCCTTGCATTATTTTGATTAAAAACTGCAAATCAACTTAGTGGGTAGTGTCATTGAGATCACAGACTGTCCTTCCATAATGCATAGGGGCAAAGTCTATTTATTGTTGAGATAGTTATTTAAGACCTTTGGTAATATTTCTAGAAACAATATAGAATTGAATGAAACAGAAATGTATTAAGCACTGATTTTCCTATAACTCAAGCAGAAATGAGATCTGGAATATTGTATTAGATGAGTCAAAAGTGGCTCCAGACAACATTACATAATTGCTTGTAAGATGTTTCAAAGAGACCTAATTCACTTATTGAAATATCTGAATATATAAACACTTATAAGTTAAGATTGTACGTTCTACTCAATTTTAAATATTTTTAAAGATTTGTTGTTAAGTTTGCTCATTTGTGTGTGTACCTCTCTGTGTGGGTCCATATACCATGTGAGTGCAGTGCCCATGGCAGCCAAAAGAGGGCATCAAATTCCCTCTTCTGAATCATTAACATGTGGATGTGAGCCAACCACATGGGTGCTGGGAACTGAACACAAGTTCTTTGTAAAAGTAGCAAACACTTCTAACTTCTGATCCATTCCTCCAGGCATCTCATACATCACTACCAGATTTCAAATACATGGGCATAATAGTTTGTAAAACTCCTTTATCTATTGGGGTTATCTACTTAAGCTCAATTGTCTTATATATAAAATAGTTATAATGTTGGTATCTCAAGTTTACTGGATAGATTAAATATGCTAATGAGGGAAGTCCATAGGAAATTTGAAGTAGGACATAGTAAGGGGTGTCCGTGTTCCCAGTTTTTAAGAGGTTGAGACAGAACTATCTTGAGTTCGAGAACAGCATGGACTATGTAAGGAGACCCTAAGTCAAAATAAAAACCAAAATGGTATCTGGTACACAGTAACCATTCATTAGATCTTATTAAGGTAAATGGTTTTCATAATATTAAAAATAGAGATGGGTGTTTTAAGGCAGAAGGGAAGAGCTTTTGAATCTGTGAGGGACTCGGGTGGATGCATATAATGGATATTTTGTAACTTTCCACTGTTTCCTCCACTGAACTGCCTCCTTCATCCTGCTGAAACAGGATGAAACACAGTCTAGCCTTTCTGGACAAAAAATAAATAACTTCACTCTGTTTACTCCTTCCTGTAAATGAGGAGGGAGGGAGGGAGAGCGGGAAGAAAGGAAGGCAGAAAGGAAAGAAGAAAAATCAAAGAGAGGCATCCCAACCTCACCAACTGTGAGCAGTATACCAGGAGCCCATAGCAAGTGGGTTCCTTCTGGACTTGCTGTGGGAGGTGCCTGAGCGATCAGTTTTGTCAGCTATGTAAGCCTCTGGCATCTTGGGGACATAGCTGAGAAATTATTCAGGTTCCTCCTCTCAGGATTTCCTCTTCCACTATAGGCTTTGTTCGCTGGTCAACATAGAAGGAATATAATTGTTTTTTTGTTCCTGGAGACAGGGTTTCTCTAAGTAATGGTCATGGCTGTCCTGGAACTCTCTACATACCAGGATGGTCCTAGAACTCACAGAGACCCACCTGCCTCTGCCTCCAAAGTGCTGGGATTAAGGGCATAGGCTACCACCACCCAGCTAGAGGTGCATTTTTCCTCATTTGTTATCATCTACCAAGACTGCCAGGGAATGATGTGACCTACCAGAGCCCACCCTGGCGATTTGAGCAGGGAAGAAACAAGAGACATAAATTCTATAGTCCAGCAACTATGGTGGCAATCTTGGGACAGCTTGGGGGAAAGAGGCAAAAGGGGTCATCCCAGGAATCTGGGATGAAATCAGAATGATGGAGCTTAGGAGACCTAGGAGGAAGGGAGGAAGGGAGAAAGGGGGTCATTTGCTGTTGAGAAGGCTGACTGGAAAAGAGTGTATTTACAGGTTTTTTTTATTGGGATGCTAAATGGCCACCCTCCATCCAGTGCATGCTGTGTCCCAGGTGTCTGCCAATAAAGTGTGCTGTGTCAGCTAATGTCATCCCCACGGGAGAGCCCGTTGAGGTTGGCTCGAAAATCAGGCGTGAGAGATGAGAGAATGAAACACACTGTATCGGTGTGCTGGTGTGCAGACTCAGTTACAGAAAAGGACCCTGTGCTGTCCTTCTGACCTTGAAAATCTTCATTTGCATGCTTGCCTGTAGTTCCCCTCCAATCATGCTAAAATAACAACAACAATAATGATGTGTCTTGAGTTCCTTTTACCTGCTAGAGCTGGTACCCAGGACTTCCTTTCTCTCAGGTATCTGCATGTTTAATAGCATAACAAATATTTTTAATCGTAAGGAAAGAATATAATTGAATTGAAATAAACACAATCTCAAAACAAATTATCAGGATTTCTACATTTCTACATTCTCACTTGCAAAATAATTATCATTATCCTTATAGTAGGTAGTTTTCAGTTTCGTTTCCCTCCAAACATTTGAGTCACCCCCATCCCAGCTTCGGCTCTCTTAAATGTCTCTCTTTGCACCCGTTAGCTCATAAAGTGTGTATGCATGCCTGTGTATCGGTGTGTATACATACATAGGCATATACACAATCTTAAGTAATATTTGTCAAGTCTTACTGTCTACCAGAACAAAGACTACACTGACCTTGGATGCAATGACTGTAGTTGCTATTATTATTCCCACTAATTGACAAAAAGTCTAAGATGGTCACTCCCTGAGGGTCCCATGGCTCAGCTTTGACAAATTCGGTTTGAAGTCTAGATCATGCAAGTTCAAAGTTTTGACTCTAAAGATTGGCATTATCCTCCCCTTTTTGCTTGTTTTGTTTTAGTTTCAGGATGACCTTCCATCTGGGTAACAGAAAGTCAGTTTCTACATCAGTGGATGGAGTAAGGGTCCTCCATGGATGCCCATGACCTCATCCTTGCAGTCCGTGAAGATGCTGTTTTATATGACAATGCGGAGCCAAACTGTTATGGGTTACTAAAGCAGGGGATTGTACTGCAGGAGTCCTCCCTATGGAGGAAAGAGGGTGGAATTGGGGAAGTGCTGGCTACGCTTGTGTTTACTTGGGTATCTAATCAAGTGCTAATAGAAGAGTTGTTGAGAAAGCGCTGTGCTTTGAAAGTGTGGCTGATTCTGTAATCAGTTATTTTTAAATAAAGAGATTGATTTCCATGGTCTCTTGGGTCTCCTGCAGCCAGTTGAAAGCGCTGAAAATCAGACTTGATGTTTCTCTGAGGATGAAGACAGTCCTGCTGTACAGTGCAGCCTCAGCTCCTGCCTGAGTCTATCCAGCCTGGTGCCCTGTTCTGAATGTTCTAGGCTTCTAGGCCCCACATGGCTGTAAACTAAGATCCATACATCTAAATATACTGCACGTATATGTGTACATGTATAAGAACAACTGTTGCATGTATGTACAGATGCGTGCATATGTTTGTGTGTACGAGGATGCTCACCTCAGGATTTGAAGATAGAAGGAGCCCAGAAATTGCAGGTGACATCCAGAAGTTAGGCAATTCTTTATGGAGGCCGCCTAGAAGAAACTCAGGTCTTGATTCTAGCCTAGTGGTGCTCTTTTAGACTCCTGGTCTCACAAATCATGAGATAATACACTGGTGTAGTTTTAAGCTACTGAGTTTGTGTCTAGCTCTTAAAGCAGCAATAGAAATCCAATATATCACATTGTACCTTCCAGAGGCACATGGAGAGCCAGAAACTTTGGGGTATGTGATATGGCTTGTCACATAATGAAGGGCAACTCCAGTTTGAACTCAGATCCAGTTCTGGAAGCTTCTTAATTCTGTGTTCACTTTCTCTGCAGGTATTCTCATAGTGTTTTTGATTGTCTGTTATTTTTTCAAGTTGGCCAAGTCTCTAGTCAAGGATATTTCTATCTTACTAGCTAATAGTGAATGAAGGAGAGACTAAAGAGATGGCTTGAGCATTAAAGCACATACACTCTAGCAGAGAGCCTGAGTTCAGTGTCCAGTACCCCCATTGGATAGTAGGTGGCTCACAACTGCCTTTACCTGTAGCTCCAGGTTCATGAGATTAAATACCCCTTTTCTGAACTCTGTGGGCAGGGCACTTAGGTGCACAAACACAGAGGCAGAGAAAGTTATGTAATTACAAATAAGAAATTTGAAACTAATAATAGGAAGAAGAATTAAGGAAAACAAAACTACTTGATTTTCTAGTCAATCTAGTCAACGCTTTCTTTGCTGGTGGATAAACTGCCTGCCAGAGTGCTTTGTTGGGGTGCAGTGGTGATTCATTTCACAGCCAACTGCCATGGGGAGGGGGTGTCTCTCCACGACAACACCAGCATCTGAGCAGCTCCACTTTGATCAGTTACTGAGCCACTTTTATCCACACGCTGCTCTGATCGTGAGAAGGACATTTCCCATTCCCACGTCAGCAAGAGTTTTGCTAGCTGTTTCTCTCACCTCGCCCCGGTCAGACCTTCTGGAGGTGGCAATTGTTTCTGACTTGTGAAAGGCTCCACTTATAACCCACTTTTAAAATCAATTCAAATCACAACAGCTTTCTCTCTCCCTAGTTCACATAATTTAGACAACTGATATATAACAGTCTAGAAGCTGCAGTTATTGAAGTAAAGTATATGTGCAATTTTAAATACTAACTGAAAGTTATTGCAAGTTTTGCTTTATAGGGACCCTGTATTTGAATCTATGTCTTTTGTGTTAAATAAATCAACTGATTGTTCTAAGTAGGTAATTTTATAATGCTATAAAATTTATAGCATTCATTAGTTACCAACTAGCTAGCCTATCTGACACAGCTAACTTTTTCTAATTAAAAAGATCGTATTTTTATGTATTCATTGAAAATTTCATGCATGTTTATAGTATCTTTTAATCGTTTTCACCCTGGTTCCCTCTCTCCCTACAACTCCTCATGGGACCCACTGTTCCATATGCCCCCTGACTCCATGTTCTTTGCAAAAATCATCATCATCGTCATCATCATCACCATCATCATCATCATCATCAGCAGCAGCAGCAGCAGCAGCAGCAGCAGCAGCAGCAGCAGCAGCAGCAGCAGTAGCAGCAGTAGCAGCCCATTGTGTCTAAGCAGAACTGACCAGGTGCAAATGGGATAGGGCCATCCACATAGACAGCCTACCAGTGGGCCACATCCCAAAGGAAAGTGACTCTCCATTGACAGCCATTAGGTGCCAGCTGTTCCTCAGCTAGAGAAGGAGCCACCCGAGCCCGTCCCAATCTGTGCTGGAGAATTTATTGACTGACTTGGTCATGAGCAAACCCCCACAGTCTCTGTAAGCTCATGGGTGTGTTAGCCTAGAAGGACAGCATGCATGTCTCCATGCAAGGGTGTTGAAATGTCCTGGGAACGGACATGTTGGGATGCTCCCTTCAGTTCTCCTCCTAGATGCTCTTGTGTGTTGGTGAAGGTCTTTTCTTCTTGCCTTAAATTATGAGTTAGGGATGTGTGGCTGCATGTATTTATGAGCTATGATGCTGTGATTCATGAGCACAATGTACAATAATTAAATCAAGGTAATTATCACACCCATCACCTCCAAGCTCCATTTTTATCTTGAGAACATTTGAAATTTACTGCTCGCAATATTGAAATGTATGGTACATGGTGAATTACAATATTTACCCTGCCTGGCAGTACATCCTTAAAATGGAAAACATTGTTTCTTACTAATGAGGCTGTATATCTTTTTGACAATAATCTTCCTGTTATCCCAACCATGAAACTCTGAACCCACCAGCATGGTTAATACTAATATCCACTTGGCAGGACCTAGAATAACCCTGGAAACAAGCCGCTGACTGTATCTGTAGAGGGTTATTCAGATGAGGTTAATTGTGATGGGAAGATCACCTGAATGTGAGTGGAATTGTTCTAAGGGTTGGGCCTCCAACTGTGAAAAGGAGGAAGTGCACTGAGCGGTGCCATGTATCTCTCACTCCTGTCTGAGGATGCCATGTGATTAGCTGCGTCACGCTCCCTCCTGTGTGACTTCTCTGCTATGATAGACTGTACCCTCAAATTGTGAGCCAAAACAAACCCTTCATCTTTACATTGTCTTTTGCAAGTGTTGTTATAGCAACAAGAACAGTAATGAATACACCACCTATCTACTATTTCTGGGTTTGGTTCCTAGAGTTCCCATGAGTCAGACATGTGCTGCTTATCCTTCTGTGCCAGGATAATTCTCCTATTATAAAGCCATTCAATTCAATCCACGTTGTCACAAAAGACAGAAACTATTAAAAGGCTGCATGGTATCCCACTGAATAGATGTTCCACATTGCCTTCACTTTCCTGATGGTGGACCCTGGCATTGATTACAGACCGTAGCTATAGTAAACTGGGTTAACAGTCAAGTCCTTGGAGAGCTAGCTTTATTATTCTTTGTTCAGTCTCCATGTGATGAGAAAGTGCAGGGTTTACCTAAGTCCTGGCTGGAGGAGTATAGGAGCTTGGACCACCTCAGCTAGCAGTTTTGAAGTTGTACTAGATGTAGAATTTTGAGGAAACTGCAACAGAGGAGTTCCAAGAGACTAAATCAGCTGGGCTACTTGTCTCTGTTGGAATTTAGTCCTTATTTTCTGAAAGCACACAAACTTTTAAAGGTAACATATATATCTGTATTAATACAAATATGTAATGTATGGTGTGTACAAGTTAGCTAAAGATGATTTTTTTTATGTTTGAGCAGGTAAAAGGGGTCTGTCCACTTTATAAGTCTATTCGGACTGCATAGCCAAACTGCAGTACAAACCTCTGTCCATCCATACAAAAGGATGACATGGAATAAGTCCTGATGACTCTGTAGACAACACGATTCATCATGTCTTGTCTAGTCTCAGAGCGGTTCCCATGGTAGAGGGATCCGCATGGACATCATCTGTGCTGTACTGTCTTGTTTTTCTTTTCATGTCAATAGCCAAGATTTCCAGGAGGTCTTCCCCAATCAAATCTGATCTTTATTTATTTTGAAGAGAAACATATCTTTTTGTTTCCTGTGGAAAAAGAGGTATAACCTCCCCCCCAACACAACACATTTCTTCATTCTGAAGTCAACACATCTCTAAAGTATATAGGCTGGTTTAATCCAACAGTCCGTTCCATAATTCAATGTCTTTGAGCAGCTGCCATTTGCTCTTTAGCATTCAAAAATTCAAAATCAAGAAAGCACCATCCAGGATCCGAATGCCCTGTGTATTTCCCATGTTTACATGGCTTTTTAAAAATATCACTTTAACTCTTTCTTTAAAAACTTTTACTATTATGTTTTCCTCTGAATCTTTTTTTTTCTTTTTTTAATTGATTTTTCTTGAGGTTTACATTTTTCTCTGCTCCCCTCCCTGCCTTCTCCCTTCCCTTCAACCCTCTCCCAAGGTCCCCATGCTCCCAATTTACTCAAGAGATTTTGTCTTTTTCTGATTCCCATGCAGATTAGATTTATGTATGTCTCTCTTAGTGTCCTCATTGACTAGAGTAATTTATCTATACCCATTTTCTTTTCTTTCTTCAGAATCTAAGCATATTTTTAAGCATATTATATCTTTTCAAAGGTTTTCTCACTTTGGATCTGACTTTTTGTGTGTCTGCAGCCTTTTCTGACCATGTCAGCCAAATCTTAAACTGCTAGGCTACCACCATGCAGCAACAGTTAGCACATGGCATTCTGGTGGTTGGCTCCGATCTCCTCCACTCTGCGAGAGCCTAGCCTCATGCTGGTGGGTTCAGGCCCTGTAGCCAAATTTACCTACCTCAGCTCTGGGAATGTTATGTCTGCTGCAGCAGGCATTTGTACCCAGTGCTGGCTGCTGAAGTGCTCAGATGCACAACAGGGCCTATTAAAAGAGTCACTCTCCACTCTGAGCCTACTGAAGAGCCCACAGTCACCAGTAAGTCACGCCAAGAAGCCGCTTGTTCAGAAATTTTTATTTTAAGCTTTCTCAGATTTATGTGGATATACATGGCCAGACATTGGATGCCATATGTAATTGGACTTTCTTTTGGGTCAGAAGGCCTAGGTATAGCTTGGAGAGAGGAGGCCTTGTGGGCACACGACAGCTGTTCTAACCCTTTGCCAGTCCTGAGTTGAGCAGCATCAGATACTTTTCCTGGTAGAGTACACTATATTGAGTTCCCGAAGATGTGAACAGAGCAAGTGTTGACTCCTTCCCTGATCTGTTTGTTGTGGGTTAAGAGTTGTCAAATTGTATATTGAGTCGAAACAGTCATTTCCTGTCTTTGTTACTACAGTTTTATTGATACACGTGTTCTTCATTTCTACATTGCTCATGGTTGCTATTATAATTGCTCAGCAATATTGAAGAATTGAAACAGAGGGAGGACACCATGAATCTTAAAATAGTATAATCCTTAAAGGGAGAGTCACCATTGATGGTTCTTGGGCCAGATCGTTGTCTCAAAGATATGAATTCTTAGGGCTTCCCTTAGGTCCAGGTGGAGGCATGGTCACTCTGATGCTAAGGGACTCATTGGCCTCATAATATTCGACTTACAATGAGACATTTGAGAGGGCTGTTTCCCAATGCACCAAACCTGTGCTCTAGGTAATACAAGAACATTCTTCTGTCTGGAGACCAGTAAGTTTTTTCCTGTGTCATTTGTTTTGCAGCATATTAGTAATATCATAGCCCCTACTTCCAGCTGTGAAGCATCTGGCTGGAAATCTTCCTCTCCTTTTAGCTGAAATGTTCCAATGTCCCTGCTGTGTGTTCTGAACTGAATTGGTCCCTTCATACCCTCTGTAGCATCCCTGCCGCTGGCTTTTCAAAGCCTTCATCAGGCCAATCCATCATCCTGCCTACTCAGTAGAGTTACCCACAGAGAACCAACCTTACTGTCCTTGGGGAAATTCAGACTCTAGGTCTGACTGGGGAGACTCACAGGGATTTACACTGGTTGAATTTTATTAATTAATGTTCTAACTTGTTCAAAACATCAAGATAAGTGTGCAGAAGGCCCATGATGCTACACAATTGCCAGCTGGTAACTTGTTATTGTTCCATTTTATTGGAATAAGAAAGCACGAGACTTGGGACTGGGGAGATGGCTCAGTTGGAAAGAGTGTTGCTCTGCAAGTGTGAATATGCAAGTTGGAATCCTCAGAACCCACATAAAGGATCAGCCATGGCTTCATGTGCTACAACTACAGTAATACGGACAGAGACAGAAGGATCCTGAAAGCTCACTGGCCAGTTGCCCCAGATTGAGCAGTGAGCTTCCAGTTCAGTAAGAGATACCATCCTTATGTAAAAAGACAGAGAGTGATGGAGCAAGCCATCAGTTTCTTGCTCTGGCCTCTATCACTCACACCAATGAATGTACCTGCACACTCACATGTACATGTGTGAATGTATAGTGAATATATACTACAATACAGGGAGAGTTATGTACATGGAGTGTATAGGTAGTTTTGATTACATGTGTGTCTGTGTATGTGTATGATATGTACACATACACCATACACCACCACACCATACAAACACACCAGATATACACAAACACATTCATATAACTACCACATTGTACACACACATATGCAAATATCAAAATATACCACACACATAGGCATACACACACAAGCATACATATATACACAGGCATACATACATACACACACACACACACACACACACACACACACACACCAAGTGCCATTGAGGTTGAGTATGGTTGAGTTGATTGGAGTGACTGTAGACATTTGAATCTCCAAATCAATGGGCTACATCACTTCTGAAAGATGGACCAATTTAGGAAACTGTGGAAACAGACCATCCAATCGTCAGTTTCAGAAGGGAGTGTCTGGCTTCCTGAATAACTTGGAAGGGAACAGAAGTTCTTCAAACACAGGCATGGAGGATCCTAGAGTTGGAAGGAGCACTCAGGAGAAGAGCAGAAGAGGAAGTGAAAGGAACCATAGATTCCCTAAAAGCTAAAGAAAGTAATGACAGAGTTTGGACTGGAATGTAGGCTGTGTGTGACCCTGAAAGCCACATTCTTTGCACTTCAGTCACTCCCAGAGTATGCTCTGGAGACAGTGCATAGATGGAGTGAATCTTAGACAAGAAAAAAATGGAAGGAAGGGGTGATGCCAATTAATTGAAGAACTATGGTTTAAAAGAGAAGTATTTAAAACCTTGATATCTTGTTATATGAATTCTTATAACAACCTATTGAGAAAACCTACCCTGAACTGGAGAGATGGCTCAGTAGTCAGAACACTGACTGCTTGTTTTTCAGGGGACCTGAGTTCAGTTCCCAGCACTCTCATTGGGCAGCTCACAACCACCTGTGACTCCAGCTCCAGGAGATCCATGGAACTCTGCCGGCCAGTGCAGGAAATGTGCTCCTCGAACACATAGACAGACCAACACACAGAAATATTTTTGAAAAATAAATAGATATTTTGAAGCCTGAACTGGTAACATGGGGAAAATGTGAGTAAATGAATCTCAATGTTCATTCTCAAGTGACAGCCCATTTCTTCCTTGGAGGGTAGGAATGACTGACTATACAGGACTATACATATGTTTTCTAAAAGGCCATCCAATTTCCTAGGACACATGCCAGTGAGCCCTGGGGGTGAAGCAGCTGAGAGATGATCTTGGAGTAAATTTACCTGCTCACTAAAACTGATGAGGTAAAACACTGTCAATCCTCAGTTCTTGGCTTATTGAAGGGAAGCATTCAGTCAGTTTCCACATCAGGTTAAGCAGAAGTTTGTATAACAAAGCAAGAGATTGGGGTGAGTTTCACCAAAGGGCCAGGTAGAGCAATGAGTTCTGTGTTACGGGTTTATTCTGTCTTCTATTACATCTTATTTATTTATTTATTTATTTATTTATTTATTTATTTATTTATTTATTCATTGTTCCTTTATTCGTGTGTGTGTGTGTGTGTGTGTGTGTGTGTGTGTGTGTGTGTGTGTGTGTGTGTGTAAAGGCTCATATATATTCCATAGTACATGTATGGAGGTCAGGGGATAGTTTATATGAGTGAGTTCTTTCCATCCACCATGTGGGCTCCAGGATTTGAATTCATGTCCTCAGCCTTGGCATAAGCTCCCTTAACCAGTGAGCCATCTCTCTGGTGCTGGGTTACATATTTAGAAGCTTTTGTGAACATTTATGAAGTCAGGTATATTTGTGAACTAAGGAGATATGACTCTTGTTTCCTCCCACACTGGATCTGGATCTCTCTGAATTTCTTCCCATGATCCTCTACAACACACCCAATGCAGGGGGAGGAGGGTTGCGTGTTTCAAAACCACAGGGTAGGTGATAGCACAGTGGAGGCAGGTGTTCTGAAGATGAAGACCATTTCTTACCTTATGTATGGGAAAGAGACTTGGTATTTTAATTTCATATATGGCAAGAGTCTAGCTTCAACTAACTCAAAGGATGTTACACCACAGGGGTACTTGCTGACAATAAAAGAAACAGCTACTAAGATTCAGCTGTTGTTTCCTTGGTAACCTCCCATCTAATTCCTTTTTGAGATTACTCCATTTCTGATGACTGTCTTATGACTTTCTATGGGTTAATGTTGGTGGAGCCACTTGTTTGTTTCTCAATCACCCAGACTCCCATAATAATCTCACAGAAACTATATTATTTACATCACTGCTTGGCCTATTAGCTCTAGCTTCTTATTTGCTAACTCTTAGTTTAACCTGTTTCCATTAATCTATGTATTGCCACATGGCTGTGGCTTACTGGCAAGGTTTCAGCACATCTGTAGCTTCTCTCTGACTCTGCCCTTCTTTCTCCCAGCATTCAGTTTAGTTTTCCCCTTCTAGCTCTGTTCTACCTTATCAGGCCAAATCAGTTTATTTATTAACTAGTGGTATTCACAACATACATAGGGGAATCCGACATCAGGTTAAGAGCTTTGTTACCCCAGACTCACAACACTTTATACCTCTTAAAATTGAAGCTTTATTCAAAAGCTGAGGCAAAGGCTGAACAATAGCTTTTCAAGTTATACAAACAGGAAAGCTCCACTACCTAGCATTTTAAGCTAGCTAGGTGGAGAACATCCCAGGGATAGTGATGGCCTGTGGTTAAGAACACACTGTTTATTGGGTTAGAATGCTCTGGTACCAGGGTCAGTAAAGGCATGAGGCTAGAGATGCCTCAGGTTCATTACTTCTGGATACAACAGAGACTTATAAATATAATTATTATTTAATTATATTCTATTTATTAAGTGTGTGTGTGTGTGTGTGTGTGTGTGTGTGTGTGTGTGTGTGTGTGCGCGCGCGCGCCTACATGCTTGTGGCTGGAGCTCAGAACAATTTGTAGGAATCAGTTCTCTCCATGTATCTGGTGAGTCCCAAGAATTGAAGTCTGGTCATCAACCCTGGTGGAAAGTCTCCGCATCCATTGAGCCAGCTCATTGGGTCTACAGCATTCTTTACACTGTGGGGTTTATTGAAAAGTGTTTTATCATGAAAACTAAGAAGTAGGATTCTGTGAGTTGAGATGGTGGTTGAGAAAAAAAAGCTAAGCAATTAAGTCAAAAGATTTGGACATTGATTCTAAAAGCAGTTGTTTGGTCAGTGATTTTCTCTGCCACCTTGGCCGAGTCCCATGCACTGTGTGAACTTTAATTTTATTCTGAAATACTGTTCTTGATAGTCTGTTGCCCTTGCTGTAATGAGCTCCGATTTCACAGCCCAGTAATTTCTTCTTACTATTTTTTAACTATGTGTATTTGGTCCTAAAGCAGCTGCTGTCTGGCAGGGATGCTGGCTGAGATGCATGGCTCCTGAGTCAAGGTAATCCAGTGTCAGCATGGGGGCTGAACAATGCTGTCTGCCCATAAGAAGCCATGCTTGCACAGGACTGGTCTTGAAATGTGGTGGTTTGAATGAGAGTTTCCCCATTTGCTCATGTGTTTGAAAGCTTGGTCCCCCATTGGTGAGACTGTTTAGAAAGGAGTAGGGGGTGTGATCTTACTGGAGGAGGTATGTTACTGGGAGTGGACCTTGAAGTTTGAAAAGCCCACACCATTTCCAGTTAGTTCTCTTTCTTTCTCTACCTCCAACATGAAGATTGAGATCCACATTCTTAGCTACTGCTCCAGGGACATGTCTGCATGCCTGCTGCCATACTCCCTGACATGATGAGCCTGAACTCTAGCCCTCTGAAACCATGGGCCACAAAATTAAATGCTTCCTTATATAAGTTGCCTTGTTCATGGTGTCTATTCTCAGGAATAGAGAGGTAACTGTGATACTGAGCTCCCCCTGCTCAGAGTTACTGTTATTGGAAGTGGTGGATAGCAAGGTCTGGCGTTCTGTGATACACTGCCATGTCCCTGGACTCATTTCAGATTTTTGATAACAAGCACACTTTCCACCCAAGGAAACAACAACTTTTGGGGACCAGATTCCCAACAATGCGCAATGGCATTTCCCTGAACTCCCATTTCCCATATCAACTGAAGACTGAATTATCACATGATTCACATGGGTGAAAGACAAGACAGCCCTTCTAGGACCTCTGAGAACTGTGAGGCAATGGTTTAATGGACAATGAGAGAAGTTCAAAGTGTAGTGCCCTCTATAGAGAATATCTAAGTTTCTCTGTTGACATTAGTGCCTGGGCTAAGGGTGAGATTTGGTGCCCATGTTTTAATTTGGACTGGATTGAGCTTTTATAGGCCTTGTGCATTCTTTTACACCCCCATGAGTTCATATGTTGTCTCTGGAAAGCGTTGTTTCTTTGTAGACATCCACTGCCTCTCTGACAGTCTTTCCAGGCCCTCTTCTGCAGTGTGTAAGAGCTGTGGATTGGACAGGAAAGAGTGCTCTCCATCTCTTCATTATATGGCTGAGCTTGACAAGACCTATTCTGGTATTTACATTCTGGGACTCCAAGTGAGTTACTTAAGCTCAGTTAGCCCCAGTTTTCTCATATTCCAATGCAGACTTTAATAAGGTCATAACACAAACTAAATGAGGCAATGCATGAAAATATTTAGCAGTGTTCAGAATTAATAATGACTGAGATGGTGAGAAAATGCTGAGCTTAAGGTTATTAGACGTCAGTGTTTCAGACTCATTGGCCAGCATTCTACTCATTTTGTAGTTGTTATTTTGAAAGGTCACCCTTCCCCTGATGGTGCTGTAGAAGTTCCCCTCGTTTTCATGGGTGAAGAGGCAGCTCGTTTCTCAGTGGCATGCCTTGGGTTTTGGGTAGAGATGATGACAAATTCAATGCACAGCCGGTTTGATTTTTGCATGGATAGTCCAGGGCAAATGTTCGTGCCCAGGATGTGAAAGCTAAGTCACTGGAAGTTCCGAACCATATTTATACTGTATGGTGCAGATGGTGTGGATTTTTATTTGTTCTGGAAGGGAGGAAGTGATTGAAAGTTGCTCTCTGACCTGCACATGTGCCCGGTGCCACTATCCCCACACATGATTTTTCCTTTTCTTATAAAGGGATTATGATGTATGACAAAAATGAACCAATAGTTGTCATACAGCACAAGTGTTCTGGCAGATGACTAAGCTACAATGCTGTAATGGTATCCATTTGTTCATTCATTCATCCATCCACCCATTTCACAAGCATTTGAGTGTTTTTGTGTACCTAATTTGTCTGTATCTATCAAAATCAAGATTTAAGCCTAGTGTGGCTTACTCTGAATAGGAGAAAGAAGACTAAAAATAAACACATAGAAAGTAACCAAGACTTCATGGATCAATATGTAGAGGTGAACAAAGAATCATGACAAGGATTTATTTTATAGAAGAGGTGGTCAGAAAAATCATTTAAAGAGATGGATAATCTTGATGTAGAGGGGAAATATAGTGCAGGTCTATGGAATGACAGATTCAAGTCAAGAGTTGTCTTGTCTTGCTTGAGGATTGGTTGGAAGACTTGTCTGGGTGGTACACACTCTGGACCACTTGAGGGGTGATGCTTCCATCTACTATGTGGGGTAGACTGTAGGAAAAGCATTTTGTCAAAGAAGAGCAACCAGGAGTTTGGCTTCAGAGACATGAAATTTAAGATGCTTGTTAGACATCTGAGACATAACTAAGCACAATCAGAGGTTTGATTTTTGGAATGTGAATATTAGGTCTAGTTAATATTCAAACAGTGACTGGGAGATATCTTCTACTAGATATCTAGGAGATGAGAAAGAACCAGCCAAAAACAACTGTGAAAACACACAAACAAGAGATTCAGAAGCTCAGAGAAGGAAAAAAAACGGTTTCATGAACAAGAAGTGGTCAACGGAGATGATCATCCAACAGCTCATAGACCATCTCTATGTAAGACCATCTCCCACTCTGGGAGTGTGTGTGTGGGGGGGAAGCCAGAGAGTATTTGAGGCCAGATTCAATGTGCTCAATCTGGGAAGGCACCAGTGGGATGCTCTTGTGTTCACAAAGAGGTGGTGGGGAGGTGGTCCAAGAGAGGGGAGGACCATGGGGACAGGGAGATGCTGAATGTGCATCTGATGAGCCAGAACCAGCTGTCACCATTAATAGTGCAATAGTGCAGAAATGGCTTCAGGAAGAGTGCTGGGGTGGGGAGGATGTAATCACTGCTCTGCTTTTCTCTCTGTTTTGTAACAGACACCCTGACCAAAAGAGACTTAGGGAAGGGAATAGTTTATTTGGGTGATCCTTCCAGGTTTCAGTCCACCATTGAGTCAAGGCATGAATTCCAGCAGTTAGTCACAGCTTACCTACTGCCAACATCAGAGGGAAATGGATATACTCATGCTTCTTGCTTGCATTCTGGTCATTTCTTTTATTTTGATACAGACTGGGACTCGCTGACTAGGGAATGGTGCCACCCACAGTGGGTCTGTATCAAACCCACTCACATCGATGCCCAGAAGCCAGTCTGGTTTAGCTAATTCCTCAATAGACACTCTATTTCAGAGTAATTCTTGACTGTGGCAAGGTGACAGTTAAAAAACAAGCACCTAGCACATGATCAGGGATTCAGCACTGTGTTAGCCACAAGATCCATGAGCTGCTCAGGAGTGCAAGGGAACTGCAGGAGGAACACACTTACAGATGAGAAGACTTTCGGGTGGTGAAATCCCAGCAAACAGGCTCAAGCTAAGTAGCCAACAAAGGTGAGGGTCCACAGATGTGTCTGAGGTGTTTCATCTACACTTGGCATTTCTGGAGTTTGAACAGGTGCAGGGAAATTACTATCCATGAGGGAGAAACTGGAAGCGGGCCTAGTGTCCTGGAGACACTATCACACAAGGAAAGTATTGGGAAGTTGGACTTCAGAACACTGAGTCCTAAGCTGGATATACCCTAGACATGTGGTGTAAGTTCTGCCAGACTGGTCCGGGAGGTTTTGTCACAATGAAATATGGAGAAGGAAGTCCCCAGGTCTCTTCAGTGTCCTGGTACATGGAGAATGTTCGGAAGTATTCTGCCTTGATGTTATTGCAACCTCTGTGCCATGCTGCTGACCCTACCCCAGTGCAACGGTTCCTTGCTCATTAATTTCCTTTCCAACACATTTCCAAGTGTTCGTCAGAAAATGAGAGGAGGCCCATCTTCTAAGATTATATTTGTATGAGGTATCCCTTCCACTTCTTGGTGAAATATACCTACATCCCCTCTCCTTCCTCCTCCTGTCATTCATTCTCTCATTTAAATTTGGGAGCGATCAACTATAATTTCAAGAACAGCCACAGGCAAAAATAACAAGTTCATGTTTGTTACTCAATTGCACCAGATTTTTGTTGTTGTTTTTGAGAAAACAGACAGTTTTTCAGATTGTTTTAATAAGCATCTATCAGTGGCCTCTCTTGCTATCTATAGTTGCACCTCTCCTTCTGACAAATCCTGGGTCATTATTTCCTTAGCTTGTCTCAAGCCTTTGCCTCCTGCCAGCGGACCATGTAGTTTTAGCAAGGGGAAGAGAGGTCATTGTGATGCCATGGTGACCTTGAGTCACTGAGCTCACCAACCTGTCTGACCTCACCACCATGGTGTAGTCTTATTTTACTTATCTCTGCCTGGTCCATCTTATAAGCTCTCTCCATAGTTGAGCACTGAATGGGAACCTGGAACAGTGAAGGCATGTATAGCCCTTTTATTGGCCAATGATTGTCTTACTCTTTCAATGGATGAGTATAACCAAACACAGATCAACTGATAAAAATGACAATGGCAATCACTAGCATTTAGTACCTGGTGCTGTCTCAAGTACTTTCAATGCATATTGTCAGTTTAATCTCCAATGAAAAATATATAGTTAGAACTGCGATTGTTACTGTTGACTGATAAAAAGACTGAGACTTGAGAAAACCAGATGATTATCTCCTGTCCTGGTAGCTGCACCAAATCACAGTCCATGTCTGTCTGTCTTTTTCCTTACTGTTCATCTGCTTGCTTTCCTGCCTTCCTTCATTTGTATATTAATTTTTATCTTCATATAAAAGTGAATACAGAGCTAATATAATTTCTAAAAGTCGATGTGTGAAATTCACATATGGACATACATGCATGAACACTGGGCCTTTCTAATTCTATGGTCTTGGAGTTTCCAGTTCTGTGGTAGGGGCACCGATGGCACAGCTGTGGTTCTGCCCACATCCTCCAGAGACCTGAGTGCAGATCTTAAGGAATCATCACCCTCACCTGTCCCTCACCCTCTGCATTCTTTCTGCTCTGTTCAGTGCCCAGGAGGGTGAGCTGCAGATTGTCAGTCAGCACATGCTTTCCTGCCAGTCCCAGCCCCGAAACCCATGCCAATGAACCCAGCTTCTGTGGCTAGTAAGAGAAAATCTGAACACACACAAAATGGCAGGGTCACTGCCAACCCCAAATTCTTTGCCCATTTTTTCTATCATATTGTTTTCACTTTGTCCTGACTTTTATTCAATTATTAGGGAGAAAATGCTTTTTACCATTGAATTGGCAATACTTCTTCCTTTGAACTTTTGTTCCATCCATTATTTTAAAGCTGTAGGGAGGTGGCGTGGATGTGGGAGGAATTGCAGGAAAGGGGAAGGAAAATTATCAAAATACATCGTATGAAATTCCCAAAGAATTAATACAAATAATGTGTTAAAACCGTGGCATTGTAAAGTTAGAAATTCTAGAAAGTGCTTAAATTATTTACTTATTTTAATTTTTGGAGGATTTATTTTGTATTACGCATGTGAATGTTTTGTCTATGGTACCATGCATGCCTGGTGACCATCAAGGCCAGAAGAGGGCATCAGATTTCCTGGAGCTAGAGTCACAGACAACTGTGAGCTGCCATGTGTGTGCTGGGAACTGAACCCAGGCTCTCTGCAAGAGCAATAGTGTTTTTCACCACTGAGTCATCTCTCCAGCTCCCCCAGATTTAGAATCACGTAGGTACAAATGCTATACTTTGATTTTTATTTCAAAAGCTTCCCTTAGTCTCTGGTTTCAAAGCATAATCCATGTTTTTTTTTCTATTATCTTTTATGGACTTCCTCCCACGCACTATGATCTCCATTTGGCTACTGTGTTCCTTCATGTGTGCAGTCCTGTAGATCTTTCTGGGCTGTTTTCTCGGTACAGGAAAGGCACTAATCACTAAACTGGGCACGCAGCCATTGTGCCTTTTACAAACTGTGGGATAGAAGGGGAACAAGGGCATTGTAAACCGCAGGCCGCTAACAGTGCCTTTGCAGATGCACAGGTGATTTGGAAGTGCTGTTAGGTTTAAGGATTATCAGTAAAGCAAACAACGACAACCTTATCCACCTGTCCGGGGAACAGTTGGGCTCATCCCCTTTGTTCTTGTCAGGTCATAAACCAATATCATCAGAACTTGGTAGGGCCGCACAGACCACCTCTCAGCCTGCTGACTCACTGGGTCTGAATTCAGCTGAGAACTCACTTCATCTTCAGTTCTTCCGTTCAGTCTTCATTACATAAGTTAGAGTCCGTGGGCAGACAGGCCCTAACTCATGATTGAAAGGTGTGAAATTAATTTAATCCACATGAAAACACTTGTGAAGTAGTCATTAAATCAAGGTTGTTTCTACCCAATGTTTTAAACATTGCTCATGAATATTTTCATCTTTCTATTTTTTCATACACACTCATTTATTGATTCAACAAATTTTCTGGGGATTGTTTTCTAGTGTATGTCATGCAAGTGCAAACACTAAGTCTGTATTGAGATGATATTTTTAATTTAACTGAATACATAAGCTATGTGAGAATGAGATACTAATAGGATATGCACAAGTTGAACATAGTACAGGAAAGACAATCTAGGGACTGTCATGAGACACCTTGCTGTTAAGAGAGCAAAATGCAGAAAGGTCAGCATGACATATGAACCACTGAAGCATGGGCGTCGGGGAGGTGGCTGCTCATGGTTTGGGCTCAGGGTGCGGTAAAGGGCATCTGATACCAAGATGTCACAGACACACATAATGGCAGAGATATTTCTGTGTCTGTGTTTCCTTTATCCGTCCTTTAACACAGCTTGTCCTTCTCTTTCATTGAGGATATATGCTGAGGACTTTTATCATCTCAAACAATGGGAATTACTTAATGTAATTTATTGATAAACATCAAATGAACAGGGACAGACCATGAACTGTCATTGAGAGGCGTAGTGGGAATTTTCCAAATGGCGTAAATGTAGCCTCTAAACGCACAACTTAAAGTGGCTTATTGATTGGGTATTCTTCTCATGGCTGGGACAAAGTAAATGACAAAAGCATCTGTAGGAGGGGTTTGTTTGGGCTCACGTGGGGTGAAGAGAACACACTTACAGGGCCTGGAGTTTGGATCCCAGGATAGATGTTGGACATCTTACTCCAGTTCCAGGGGATGGGAAGCCTTCTTCTGACCTTCTCAGACACCTGCTCTTGCACACACAAACTACCCGCAGACATACAGGTATACACATGATTACATTTCAAACTTTGTATATGGGCTTGCAGTCTAAGAGTGCTATGCTCACTGTGGGAAAATCATGGTGGATGGAGCAGGAGGCAGCCGGTCACACAGTCATAGATGCTGGTGTTCAGTTAGATTTCTCTTTTTCGTTCGGTCTGGGACCCCAGCCCCTGGGATGGTGCTGTCCATATTTAGATGTCTCCTCACCTCAGCTAATTTAATCTAGAGACTCCTTCACAGACCTGCAAAAAGGCTTATTGCCTAGGTGAGTCTAGATCCTACCATGTTGATTGGCTGTCATATCCATTTTGATAGAACATAGAAGATACCCCAAATAGCTTCTAGGGGACCTGCTGCAGCCTTTAAGGTTCTGCCTTGACCAAGGTCATCATGGAAAGTCAAGTGTTGTCGCTTTGCACATGTGAGGAGTTTGGTTTGTCTTCAGCTGACTATCCCCAGTGCCATTACAGATTCATTTTCCTCCTCTCTAGTTCCCATGTCCTTCCTGGTTGTCTCTAATGGTGAATGCCTTTAAGCATCTAGTGCTAACAATATACTTGTGCCCTGAACTCTTGCTTCTGAGTCTTCTTTTTAAAGCACATCCAAAGGTTTTGCTATCCTTGCAGTGTAGGGACTGGACCAGGAGTTGAGAGATCTGGGGTTTATGAGTGTCTTATGAATGGCAGTGAACTGGGTATGTGAGCTGGGGGAAATGTTGCCTCTCTCTCATTCCTGAGGTCTGCAGTTGGAAAGGAGAGAAGATGGGTTATGTTGGGGTGAAGAGTCAAAGTCATCAGGACCACAGTGACTGGAACCCATAGAGCTGTCATCCTTTCCTACTGCATTCGAACCTGTCTGCACCACTTAATCATTTGTACAGCCAACACTTCCAAAGAAAGCACACTGTAGCTTTCTTTTAAAATTGCATCTCTAAAGGAATATGATCATGTTTGTGGTTTGGTGTGTACTGACTATTCTCACGTTCTTGGAGCTACTAGAGGATTACTTTCCCCTCCAATCTAAATAAATCTTAAAATATGGTTGTTGTTGTTGTTATTATTATTCCACTTTACATTTGAGAAAACTGTCCTACTGTCTTTTTACAGACAGTCTTACTATCATCCAGTTGGCTTTAATCTTGACTTATAACTAGGAATGAACACTAATTGTATATGCTAGTAGGTTCTGTTGTTACATTTCTATACATGCGTCTGTCTTGCTTTGATTATATTCACCCATCTTGAACCATGCTCAAGAGCTGGCAGTCCCGACCTGTGTGTTCTGATGTCCCTTTAGTCACTGTGCAATCAGTATCAAGTGCACAGATCTGTGAAGATTGGGTTGAAACTCACTGTCACTGGCAGCCTTACTGAAAACTCACCGGGAGAAATGTTTTTCTTTCAATCTACATTTCTGCTCTCCTGGGAACACGTTTCCCCTTTTCTCAACTGTCCATGGCCAACTCCTAAGCATGGTTCTACTCACCAAACATCTAAACCTGACATTGCATGTCTATTAAATATTTCTAAAGGTATCAATGATGTCACTGGGAAACAAGGACAGTAGCCGGTAAAACTTTCTGTTGCTATGGTGACACACTCTGATCCATCGCAATTTAGGGGAGGAAAGGGTATGTTTAACTCACAGCTCCAGCCCATCATTGATGAAAGTCAAGGCAGAAACTTGAAAGTAGGTTTGCTTGCTATTCTATATAGCGTTACTCCCAACCAAGGCACTCACCTTATGGCCAGTGATACAGCAGGAACCTCAGAAGATACAGCCTGCTCTCCGGCTCATAACCTGGCTTATATTCAGCTGGCTTTCTTATATAACCAAGGGAATGGTTCCACCCACAGTGGGTTGGGCCCTCCTGCTTCAATGAACAAATTAAAAATAAATCAAGACAGTTCCCCACAGGCTTATCGGATCTGGGCAATTTCTCTACTGAGGCTCTCCCCTCAAATGACTCTAGGCTTTGTCAACTTGGTTGTTAATCCAACTAAGACAACCTCTACCATGTGAAATAACTATTACTTGTGGAAGGAGTACGTCATCCTTTTACCTTGCAAACTACACCTGTGCAGTTGGTAAATTTCTACCCTACCGTGAAATGCGATGTCTTTTCTGTTTTGCAACCTTCCTTTGCCAATATCACAGGAGAAATCTGCCTTCTTTGACATGCAGAAAGGAATTAATTATGAACAGAAACAGTGAGAATGGTGAACACGAAAGTGTGTGCACCGCACACATAAGCCTTTGTCTCCAGACGGCGGTAATTACTAGTTCCTGCCCCTCTTATTCTTCCTACCCTGGGCTGTCAAACTTCTCACCTGCCTTTAGAAAGATTAACAATAGCTAATGTTCTTGCCTTTTAAATGAAAATCCTCCAATTTAAGAGAACAACCCAGAACCACTCAGACCTGGCTTCCAGCCTGCTGCTCTGCTTTTGTCCCCTCTCCTGTGTTCAGCAGGAGTGCAGGAATTGACCTTCAAGCCCCACTGAGGACATTGTAGTGTTCTGCCCTGGCTTGACATATTCTCCTTCCTTTTCATAACCAAGGTTACACTGTTTCCTGACCCTTCAGTGACGTATGCCATCCCCGTAGACTCTTTCCTCTTCCGCTGCCTTCCAGGCAGGGTCTTGGCTCGTGGAATATGTTCTATCATCTCTGAGGCTTCTGTCTTCCACCAAGCACCGTTGTGCTCAGAAATGCACGGTGATCAAGAGCAAAGAAGAGGGGCCACACCCTATAAAAAGTCACACACACACACACACACACACACACACACACACACCTCCTCAGTATAAACCATAGCTGTGATTCGAAGGAGAAGCAACCAGCCCTAGGCATTCAAGATGCTCTGAGATGGCCGGGTATCCATCACACCCCACCTGTTTCTAGATATTTTTGTCATGTCAGAAAAGGCCAGCCGGGCGATGGTGGCACACGCCTTTAATCCCAGCACTCGGGAGGCAGAGGTAGGCGGATCTCTGTGAGTTCGAGACCAGCCTGGTCTACAGAGCTAGTTCCAGGACAGGCTCCAAAGCCACAGAGAAACCCTGTCTCGAAAAACCAAAAAAAAAAAAAAAAAAGAAAAAAGAAAAGGTCCCTGTAGTCATCACTGATGACTTTCCATTTGTCTCTCTTCCTCCCCAGTTCCCCAGATCTTTGCGTTTATCTTTTCTGAACAATTTCATAAATGGCAGTTGGCATCTGGAGCTTTTCACTTAACATTTTTAAACTTCATGCATTTCATGGCAGGAATTTAAACTCGTTCCTTCATGCAGTACAGTAATATTTGACAGCCTGAGTACCACATTTGTTTATTTGCTAATAATGGGCCTCTGAAAGATTTCTACTCATTAACATTTCTTAAAATTTGTAGATGGGGGGAGGGCATGTGTCTTAGTATTGCTGTGACAAAAGACCATGTTAGGAAGAAAAGGGCTCACTTGACTTTCACTTCCTCATTGATGTTCATCATCAAAGGATGTCAAGACAGGAACTGAAGCAAGTCAGGAAGCTGGAGGTAGGAGGTGATGCAGAGGCCATGGAGGGGTGCTGCTTACTGGCTAGCTTCACATGGCTTGTTCAGTCTGCTTTCTTAAAGAACCCAGGACCACCATCCCAGGGATGGCCCCACCCACAATGGGCTGAGCCCGCCCCCTTGGTCACTAATTAAAAAAATGCTTTGCAGCTGGATCTGATGGAGGCATTTCTTCCTTCTCTACTGACTCTAGCTTGTGTCAAACTGACATAAAACCAGCCCGTTCAGGGGAAATGAGCACATGAGTGTGGAGGACTGTTGAGTCCAGAGGCATAAATTCCTCCTGAAGCTGGAAGAGCAGAGTTTAGCCATTGAAGATGTACAGTTGTCAATCTGGTCTGCGCAGGACTGTGACTCTGATTCCCTGTTGGTGCTGACTGTGTGCCAGACACTACCATGGTGTCATGTTCTTGGCATCCATTCCCACAGCTTCTCAGCATCTCCCCTGCTCTGCATGCTTAAACAAGACACATTTAGAAAGTATCCTAGCTTGCGGCACTCTGAAGCTGAAAACCCAGCTGTAAACCAGCTCATCTGAATTGAATAACATCATTCTTTTGGCGGAGGATGGGGGTTGGTTTTCTCGAGACAGGGTTTTACTGTAGCTTTGGAGCCTGTCCTGAAACTAGCTCTTGTAGACAAGGCTGGCCTCAAACTCACAGAAATCTGCCTGCTTCTGCCTCGTGAGTGCTGGAAGTATGCCACCATCACCTGGCTTAATATCGTTCATTTTTAATTGAAATTTGAATATATAATATATACACTACATATACATACTCTTAATTTTGTTTTTATTGTTGTGATAAAATACCCCAACAATGGAAACCTAGGAGAAAAAGAGTTTGTTTGCCCACAGTGCTAGGTTACAGTCCATCCCTGTGTGACAGTTTGGATGGCAGGAACGTGGAGCAACTGGCCATGCACATCCACAGTTAAGAGGAGAGAAACGAATGAGTGTGTGCATGCTCATGTTCAACTCATTCGCCACTTTTCATTCACCCTGGGGCCCAGTGCCTTAAACAGCCCTGCCTGAACACAGCATGGGTCTTTCTACCCTAGGGAACCCAGTTAAGAACATGCCTCGCAGGTATATGACAGGCTGACTTAGCCAATCAAGACAGTTCCTCACGCGGGTTATTATCGTACGTGATTCCACGTTTTGTCAAGTTACCAATCAAAGTAATCATCACAATGATCCCCTTGTCATCTTGACACAAATACACCACTTTAAGTCATAGCATTATATAATGCAAATTTAAGAGTCCCCAAAGATTTTAAAAATCTAAACATGTAAAAATCGCAGTTTCTTAACTAAGAACATACTACTACTACTACTACTACTACTAATAATAATAATAATAATAATAATAATAATTAATTACACATACTCTCAATATACCATGGTGCACAGTGAATATGTCCATGCCCAAATGGAAGAACAGAAGCATAACAAATGAGCAATCACACATGAGACAAACTGAAATTCAGCGTGGAAACAGCAAATTCTATAGGGTTATGTCTGTCAACTGGAGCTCATGAGCATGTTGGCAGAGGCCCCAGAAGGGCTTATGTAACACCCCTCCAACTCCACAACCCCATGCACACAGATTCCCTCCTCAGAGGGTTCACTTCCTGTCCACAGCTCTCCTCAACACATGTCCCACAGCCTGGGGTCCCCAGCATTCTGGGGTCACTACTACAACTGAGGATTCAGCTTCACAGCTTCACGTAGTTGTCTTTCAGCGCCTCTGCACAGGATTCGAACCCTGCCACACAGTGACTGATTTCAGTGCTCTCTGAGATCTTTCTACCATGCATCTTTAACTACAAAGCCGGTACTTTGGGGATAATGTTGCTGCTGCATTTTGCTGCAAGCTCTGGATACAGCCTCCACTGAGTGGAGTTTTGCCCTGAGGATACTTTCCCCATTCTCCCAGTTCACCCAGGATGGTGCTGATCTGTTGACTGATTATAGCTGATTTGTCAGCAGCAGCCTGAATAGCATCCTGTTTTGAAATTTCCTCTGTGGAGCAAATTAGTCCATTATTTTTGAATTAAACTTCACCCAAGTTTTCAGGGCATAGGTAGAATGAAGCACATTCTTGGCCAAAATATCACATAAATGACCTCTAGATCAGTTGTTGATAAGGTCTTTGTACCCCTCTGAATCACTGTGAGGCCGGTTTTCAGTCTTTCTAGAGCATTACTGCCTTCCCAACTCCCATTAGAACATCCCAGGAAGCTCTGCTTCCACCAACTAATGGTTCTTCTAGCCCCAAATTTTAAGCTCTTCCACAGTCCGTCCAGAAAACAATCCCAAAGGTTTAAAAAGCCCTGTAACAGTCCAATTTCTTGAAAGCGAATTCTGCCTTAGTTTTGTTTCTGTTTTCTCTCATAACAAACCCTGACAAAAGTAACTTAGGAGAGAAACAGTTTTGTTGTTTCCCAATTTAGGTTTCAGCTGCTGTTATGGGAAGTTGAGTGGTGGGAACCAGAGGCAGCTATTCACATCACATCTATACTCGAGAGCAGAGAACAACGCATGGATGTGAGCCTTCCAGTGCTCAGGTGGCTTTCTCCTTTCCCTTCAGGCCAGGGCTCGGCTCAACTTGGCTCAACAGGGCTTGACTGTGGGGCTCCTCTTCTCAATTAGCCTAGTTAAGAAAATCCCTCACAGGCATCCTCACAGGTCAACTTAATCTATTCAGTTTTTATTGAGAGTCCACACCTTGGTGATATCTGCATTGTCTCACATCATCGGTCAAAATTAACCTACACACACATACACACACACACACACACACACACTGGATGATCTTAATGTGCTTGTATGATCAAAAGAACATAGTCATAATCCAGTACTAATATGGATATGAAAACCAAGAATAAGCAAGGGAGAAGAAAGACACCTTAAGCCTTTGTTGGAACATACACCTAAATTTGCCGGTCTCTAAATTGAGGATTCTACAAGATGAGATTGGGAGAGGTAATCTTCCCCCAGAGAGGCCACTCCAATTGGTTGTCCAATGCCAAACAATCAGCCCTGAAAATGTACATATGAGTAGCATTCATTAGGCATAAGATGCTATTTGTAGGAATATATATGAATATACAAATAATTAGTGATAGAGAAGCCATGGATTTGAATGGGAAAGGGAGGAGAATATGAGAGAGAGAGAGAGAGAGAGAGAGAGAGAGAGAGAGAGAGAGAGAGAGAGAGAGAGAGAGAGGAAGGAAAAGGAGAAACTTTGCAATTGAATTATAATCTCTAAACAAAACAAAATACTAACAAACAAAAAACCAAAGCCCTATTTCACACCATGCTATTTCCCCAAAGGGGCCTTGACCTTTCCCTTACCTTACACACACACTCGTATGGACAGGTGTAACATGACTGATGCCCCAGACCTTGGCATATCCTGAAGGTAGAGGAAGGATGAGAGAGGGACATGGGAAACCCTGCAGTGTTTTTAATGCTCTCTAGAACTCTTGAGCAGCCCCTCCTCCAGGCTGAGTCTCAGCACCCAGCCCCAGCCTCATCCCTGCAGCATTGGCCAAATCCTTCTAATTTCCCTAGCCATTGGTTTGAGATGCACAGTTTTTTTTTTTTTTTTTTTTTTTTTTTTTTTTTTTAGAGCCTACTGGTTCTCCCAGCTCTGGTCACAGGTTTAGCAAATCATCTACTGGTGTCTGGGAAATGGGTGATCATGGTGGTTTGAATATGGAGGTTCCCCCTAGGCTTACATGCTTGTTCACTTGGCTTCCGGATGGCAACACTGTTTGGTAAAGTCATGGAGCATTGCTAGAGTGTGTCACTTGGGGCTGGCCTTGAGGGTTTTCAGACTGGCTCTATTTCCTACCTGCTGTCTGTTTCCTGTGGTTATAATGTGACACTTCAGGAATCTCTGGCATCTCCTCCCCACCAATGATGAATTTTCTATCCACTTGCACTAGAATTATAAAGCCTTCTTCCCTTAAGTTGCTTTTGTCCCAGAATTTGTAATAGCACCAGGACATATACTAATACAATGATTTAAAATGATTTTTTTGTCTTTTTAAATTGTGTATCTATATGTGTCTGTCTGTCCATGTGGGTACGTACAGATGAATGCCAAAGCCTGCAAGTGTGTAAGAGCTGGAGTTGCATAGGCTGTGAGGCCCCGGACCTGGGGACTGAAGACTGAACTCAGGTCCTCTCTAAAAATGCTACCTTCTCTTAACCATTGAGCCATTTCTCCAGGCCCCAGCGATTCTCTTTCAATCTCCATTTCAAACCACATTCTTTTGAAACGTTTGGGCTGTCAGAACTTTTGGGCATGTGCCGGTTTCCTGCTCGTGGAGTGAAAGGGAAACAGTATAGACACAGACAAGCCTTACTGGCTCCATTCATCACCAAAACTTGTCTTAAAACTTTTCTTTCTAAATGGTTTTTCTCTACCATGAAGATGCGATTCCAGAAAGAGACATGGGAAGGGCAGTCCAGCAACAAATGGAGAAGGAACTTATAACACCCAGAAGTTCATTAAGCATCTAATGATTCTTCTTCTGTTTTCTATGCAATACAGAATGGCTAACAGGAATGTGGATCTCAAAGCCATTGAGATGGAGAGGTAGCTCCAGGAAAGAGGCAGCTGGTGCATCAACTGGGATGGGGTAGGATAAGAGAAGATTCTGGTAGCCAGGAGAGCTGTGTTTTCTCACCCTGTGGGTCTGCAGCCAAGATAGAAGCTCTCTGAAGTTTTGACCATAATTTTTAAGGAGCCTAGTGCAACACTGCTCAGTGAACTTTTCCTGGGGAGTTTAGCAAATGTCTGTTCACATAAGATAGGATAACAAGAAACATAGAATTCTATTCAAGTCCAATCTAACTTAGTGAGACAATGAGTTCAATTAAGAATATTTACAAGTAATTGAAGAGAGGCTATATGATATACTAATGAAGAAACTAACTCTCTCTCTCTCTCCCTCTCCTTGCCTCCCTCTCCCTCCCTCTCCTTCCCTCTCCCTCCCTCTCCCTCCCTCTCCCTCCTTCCTCTTTCTCTCTCTCCAACCTTTCAATGCCTGTACATTTGAGGGAAGGAGAGCCTCCCCCAAGTCTCACCTCTCTAACCACTATTAACTTCCTTATCTTCAGTGCTCAGAAGCTGGTGGAGCCCTTTCTCCATCTATGATGTAAAGCTAATGACCCAGTCTTGTGCAGGTCAGCTGATAAGAGCTCAAGAGGACGTCCTCTGTTCCGTGCTCAGAGGACAACTGTTTATAACAATTGCCAGAAGTGCTTCTGTGGGATCCTGTGCATTTGGCAATGTACAGTTGGTACCTTCCTGGCACAAACACAAGGGAGGGAAACCATCAATATGTATTCTGCCCTGAGATCCTAACATCCCTGTAGTCTGACACTATTATCTCATGTCCTACCCAAAGATACCAAGGATCAGAAGTTCCCCAGGCACACGTAGATAGGCTGGTGAATTAGTTAAAAAGTAACTTAATAAAAATTTTAGAAGCCTCAATAAGTTGTGCACTAGAAGTTTTTTTAGAACAAGTATCAAGCAAAACAATATTAAGCGTCATATCCCACAGAACAGCAACCTTAAATGACGTTGTCAGAGAACAAAATGAATGCACTTGATTATGGTGGCAAGGAACACTGGGAATGAGCAAGTAAACATGAGGAGTAAGAGAAGCAGAATGGCTGTCTTCTGGGGCACTCCTTTTTGCTGGATTTCCTGCATTTTATCTCCTCTTGGTCTCTTGTTTGAAGCTATATTGATATTTACTGTTTTCAAACAATGAAGTGAGTTTTAAAGTAGCAATTGGGGGCTGGCTAGAGAGATGGCTCAATGACTACGAGTCACTTGCTGCGTAGTCACTAGGGACAGAATTTGGATTCCAACATCCATATAACATGATATGTGCTTAGTAACTTCAGCTCCAAAGAGGGTTGTGGGGAGACAGGAGGGTGGCTGGGTTTTGACTGACTCTTGCCTAGCCAAGAATAAAAGCAAGTTCTAGGTTCAAAGAGAGATACCCTGTCTCAAAGGAACAGGCAGAGGGGTAGAAGACCAAACCCAGTGCCCTCCTCTAGTGTACATGGACCTGCTTATACCATGTTGGGGGAGACACGCATGTATAGTGCACACACACAGATGCATGTATATATACATGTACTCACATACGTACACATACATAAACACAGAGATAAATAAATAAATATTTAAATAGCACCATATTGACCAGTTGAAATAGTAGCAGTTGACAGCAGGAACTGTGCTAACCCTAACCGGGAGGAATCTATGAGAAGTGCTGGCTTTGTTCCTCAACTCTAATGCAAACAAACAAATAAACAAACCCAATGCTTCTATTTCCTGGTAAAAATACGGAAGGGCTCATGTAAGGGATGGTATGGAGATAGAGAGAGAGAGTTAAATGTAAGCACAGTGCAAGATACAGTTGAGAAAACTCATCATTATGCAAAACATCACTTTGAATAATAAATACACTAGTGGTTTTAAAAGTGAAGAATGAATGGGATTTTGGCAGAAGAAATGGGATGGAACTCCAGGTGAGCAGGGTCACTACTGGCTGAAGAAAGGTTATGAGCTAAAACATTAGCGTGTAATAATTTCAAGATACTATATGGAAGCCACAGGTCACATAAGGAAAGAATACGAGTCAAAGGCTACAGGACCATTTGGACCTTTATATTCAGCTTTTTTGACTGACAGATGAAGGACTGAACATTTCTGTAGTAATAGGAGCGGCGGGACTGCGTCCCCGGCACCCGGCCGCCCACATGGCTAGCTCTAGCTTATGCCCCGAAATAATTACACAGAAACTGTATTCTTTTAAACACTGCTTGGCCCATTTCTATCTAGCCTCTTCTAGGCTAACTCTTGCACCTGGACTAGCCCATTTCTTATAATCTGTGTAGCACAGCTGGGTGCTCTTACCGGGAAGATTCTAGCCTACGTCCATCCTGAATCGGAGCTGAATCGCATCTGCCCAGGAGAGCGGAGCATGGTGTCTCTGTCTGAGGTGTCTTACCTCACTTCCTCTTCCTCCCAGCATTCTGTTCTGTTTACTCCACCCACCTATGTTCTAAGCTATGAGCCCAAGCTGTTTGTTTATTACTTAGCCAATGAAATCAACAGATTGATATATGACACTCCCACATCACATTTCCCATGGGCATTGACAGGTGGCTGGACACCTGTGACGGACTCGATGGCCTTCTGGGATCTGTCTGGAGATGACTCCTACTCCAGGATGGAGCTGCTGTCTGTTCTCTAGGCCCAGCAGTCTTTGTGTAAGAAATCTATGTTCTGGCTGCATTTCCCAATGTGCATCGGTGCCTGAGCTCTTACTTCTAGCTCCTGGAAGCTTGCAGAGTGTTTCAGCCTCTGCTCCCAGGTTCATTCATAGCCAAGCTCTCCGGTGAATCCCCAATTCCTGGCTCTGCCTCATTATCCACTCTCCACCACGCTGCACCAGCGGCTGCGCTGCATACTGAGGATTCCCATTTAATGCAATGCAGCCCTGTCTGCTGATTTCCCTTTGCGTTGTAGCAGAGACAGACAAGCCAGCCAGCAACTGCCATCTAATGTGCTGGGTGCAGTTAGAGATGTCTGCACACAGCATGGGCACGGGGAACAGTAAACTTCAGTCACAGCCAGGTGTGTGATATGGCTGGCATGTTTGTTTTAAATGCAGAAGCAGACTGGGTGTGGTGGCACACACATGCCTTTAATCCCAGTGCTTGGGAGGCAGAAGAAGGCAGATCTCTGCATGGTTGAAGACAGCCTGGTCTACAGAGTGAGTTCCAGGAAAGTCAGTGCTGGACAGAGAATCTCTATCTCAAAAACCAAAGGGGGGGACAAATTTACCAACTAAAACACAGAAGCAAAAGAATGGAAGGGACATGTTCAGAACACTTGGATTGGGTCTTCAGCACACAAAGAATAGAAAGGAGAAGTCATTCCAAGGAAGAAAATTAAATATATTTTTAGACACGAGACTCATATTAGATTTTAGCAAGGGGCTGGAGACCCAGTCCTAGGCTTACATCCCCCCCTCCTCCACTAGGCCAATGCTGTCTCGCTGAGCTCCAGCTCCTCACTCCCACACTGCTACCCTATGCCCGCATCTCACGCTCCAGCCCCTGCCTATCCTTTGTTTACCTATGTAATTGTTAAGGTTAAGAATATGAGTCCTTGTTTGTTTATGTTGCTTTGCTAAAACATCATGACGAGACAACCTAGGGAAGTAAAAGTTTATTTTAGCTCTCAGTTCCAGGTTATAATCCATTGTTGCAGGAAGTTTCAGCAGCAGGAGCTTTGAGACAGCTCGTCACGTGAGCCTATCAGTCAAGAGAAATGAGACATAAGTACATACATGCTCATTTGTTTGAGTTCAGCTCATTCTCTCCACGTTCATGCAAGACATGCTGCCAAGGGAATGATGCAGCCCACAGTGGACTGGGTCTTCTCCTATCAATTAACTTAATTGGGACAAATTCCCTCAGGCCAAACCAATAAAGGCAACCTCTCATGGTGACTTTCTTCCCAGGTGATGCTAGGTTGTGCTTGCTTGGCAGTTCAAAAGCTAAACATCACAGTACGTGAGGGTGGATGATGGGTTGACATGAGGCTTAAGTGGATGTGGCTTTGCCTGCCTGAGTTTTGTGGGTGCTGAAATTGGATCATGGTAATAAAGACATGGCATAGTGACGTGCTATGTAGATACGAAGAGTCGGGGATGCAGATCTGGGAGCGAGGCTCTTGGAGCACCGGGCAGACGCAATTATGAAAGGAAGAAGTCAGGCTCTAGCAGGGAGAACTTAAGGGGTATCTTAGAAAACAGGCAGAGATCTAGGGCTTGGATCCTAAAGCCGTAGGAAATCAGATGGACTGTAGCCAAGAAAGAGGTGTGCTTAGTTGTATATATTTATTTGAACCATCTCATTTTGTAATAGTTAAAAAAAGTGGTTGACGTAGCAAACCCTGAAGACAGGAGCATAATTATCAAGTTTTTCCAAGAATTCTAATGGGAATTTCAAGTTACCCAACTCTCTGATCCTGGGGAAGGAAAGCAGGTGAAAGAACTCCTAAGACTTACTGAGCTGTTGGGTATTATCTGCAGCAGAATTATCTCAAGGAGTTATCTGGGAACTGGCTTGTATTTAATGCCTTTCTCTACCTAGAGTTGCAGAATCTGGCCCAGGAAGCTGTGTCTGACCCTCCCCCATGTGAAACATAAAATGCCCAGTGTCTGTTGTTGCAATATAGATGAAAAGCAGAGCAGGCAGAGTCTGGGACTCCCAACCTAAGAACCAGAACTGAGGAAGCGATTTGCTGGTCTTCAGACTTGATGTGGGCAGCACTTTTCATGGAAGTCTTAAGATGGTAGTCCCCAAGCTGTACTGCCCGGGTTCCTGGCATCTCATGGCTAGGGGATGTATGGCATATTCTATCCCAACACATTTATCTTGGGCAATTTCACACCAACAGATCATTTGAAGACAAGTCCTGCTGAGCACATTAACTTGCTCCCCTTCTCACCTTGTCTGTTTCCTTTGTTTCTGGCCTCTCATATTCCCTGGCTGACAATGCAAAGAGTAGAGATGACGAAGGAAGGGTCTGGATGCTGAACACTTTGAAGGCAGAATCTGGCCTTCTTCTTTTCCATTAGCCACTGCATGATATTCTACACACTGCAGGATTCAAACTTATTTGTTATACACGAGTCCATGAGGAAAATGCAATGTTATAAAATTCCAACTAGGAGTCCCGTGTGTGAGAAATTATTGGATTCAATTATTGATGAGTAGCATTGGGAAGATCTCTACAAAACGTTATTAGTGCAGAGTTTGGTTTCTAAGCAGCTGTGTCCTGGCCCCTACCCCAGCACCACACTATGCAAAATGAGCATTAGCGAAACCCATAGGTTGTATTGCCCTGGCTGTGACTTAGCTTCATAGTATCTTTTCAGCATCTTCAAAACTATCACCACAATCTATAATTGTTTATATATAGTATCCATGTGGCATGGCATACTATACTAATTTAAATTCATATAAGGATGTGGCAAGGCTTACGAAACAGACATTATGGTCACCTGTCTGTTATCAAACCCTTGACTTCCTCTTGCTCCTCCATGGAAACGGATGGGAATTTAGCTTTCACTTGGTCCCTTTCTTTGACTTTGATCCATGCCCACCTCCTCCACCCTCCATAATCACATGCAGAGCTGTCTTGATGGGGTAAATGAGAAAGCGTGTATTGGTGTGATATACCCTTTCCGGTTCCTCTCCCCCACCGTGTCTGGAAAGCTACAGAGATCTGTTGTTCAATTAACTAAAGGTCACATAGCTGTCAGCCTCTTCCCACTGCCCCGCCCCCGCCCCCACTGTCAGCTCAGTGAGTACGCTAGAAACAGAGGCCTCTGGCTCAGCTTGGGCTCTCTGGTTCCCGAGAGGACAGCTGGAACAGGTCCCAAGTGAGTGATGTGAGGCCAGGTCCCGGTAGACATTGATCTTGTGTGACTCACCGCTTGCTCAGACAGGGATATGGGGCTGACAGAGAACCAAAGATGGATGGATACACTGGGCGGCTGGAGAATTCCAGTTTCATCAGAAAAGAAGCAAATGCCCAAGGTTAGTCTTGAGGGAAAGGAACCCCAACCAAGACAACATGTGCACTGGATTCCATGCCCATCTCTGTGGTCTCGCGAGAGTTGAGTCAACTGCTGGAAACGTGGGTGTTTGAAGTTAACCCTCTTACAACATCAAAGGAGTTCATTAGGAAGGCATGCGTGTGGCCATGCCTTCATTTACTGTCATCAGCGCGCTCTCTCCATGGTCTGAAGAGGGAATAAGTTGCCTTTGGCATCGCTCACAATTCATTTATTTAACCAAGAAGCCACTAACAATTTATTCTATAAAAAAAAATGTGGGAACAGAGGTTGGGAACTGCAGATGTTAAAGCAACAAACTCTCTGGGGTACCTCATCCTGCATATTCCCAGGGCTATACACAACCCATACACAAGGAGGCATGGCTGTATGTCTACAGAGCTCCACTTGCAAAAACAGTCTGTGGGACACATTTGACTCAGTTCTGATGACCTCTAGACAACACCATCCTGGCCCATACAGAGACTAATTAACAAAACCTGTGATTGAATCTGTGGCTTTCTAGCCTTTGAGATCTGAAGTGAAGACAGGTGTTTACTTGGTAATGTGGTTGAGAAAATGAACATGGGCTACAAGGAGGACCGAACTGTAGCCCCATGTCGGCCTCTGGAAGATGGCGGGTAAGTAAAGATCCACTTCCCATCTCTTTGTTCCTGAATAGCAACCTAGGCTTCCTTTCCCAGGAAACAGAGGCTAGGAAAAATGCGTGTATTCATTCACTGGTGGTAGTCCTTATTACAGGGTGGTGAACAGAGCAGAAATATAAGGAATACCATCAGACAAAACAATCATTGAGATACAAATTAGAAGCTCTAAAGATTTTGCTGGAAGCTCACATGTTCCATTTTTTTCTGGGGACAGTGATGAGTCCAATTCTCAGGAAAAAAACTTGTCTCCATGCGTGGCAATGGGCAAGGCTCTTCCATAGGTCAAGGGGCTTAGAAAGATGATTGACTAAACATTGACTAAGAACGAAGCTCACTTTCACAGGTTCACCAAGGAGCTGGATAATCAACACCCCTTTGCAGTCAGTGGCTAATTTATTTGAAAAGAGCCATAGTAACTGTCAAAGCAATCCTGCTCTCTAAAGTAGCATCTCACTGCTTGACATTGAGTGGTTGCTTGGCAACCACCCAGCCAAACTGTCCATCATGAAGAAATCACCTTCTCTATTGGATGCACTCTGCTTCCTGGAGTATGTATGTATGTATGTATGTATGTATGTATGTATGTATGGCTGAAAAGCAAGTTGCCCCTCAGTCCGCAAACAGGTCCATCAACAAAAGTATCATTAAGCACCATGTTGCTTTCTCTGGGGAACACAGAATTATGGGCAAACTGCTTACCAAGTGAAGGCGACACAAATTGTAGCTCGCAGTGCTCCAAAGAAAGTTGCAGATGCTTCTTCCTGAATCTAATTCATTTTGACAGGTAGTCAGGAAACCCATAGGGCAGAGAAGAAGCTTGGTATAGAAGCATGGATAGAGGTAGAGACCCAGACCCAAAGAGATGGCTCAGTGTTTAAAAAACCTTGCTCTACAGTCATGGGGCCCAGAGTTCGATCCTAGCTCCTACATACAAAAGCCAGGTGACCTTGAAAACATGTGTAATCACAGCTCCAACAAAGCAAAGCTAGGAGGATCCTTGGGCTTTGCTGGCTTTCGTCTATCCAGGGTCTAAGCCCCAGGTTTAGAGAGACAGAGAGACTCTGCCTCAAAGGGCAAAGTATAAGAAGGATGCCTGATGTCCTCTTCTAGTGTGCACACGTGTGCATAGATAGATGTGAGCAGCACACATACATAAATAAATATAGTTGTGTTTTAGAGAGCTTGAGTCTCACTTTTATGACATGACGGTGAACAGAGAGATGCCTCAGTGGTATGTAAGACTTGGTGATTCTGTGGAGGACCCAGGTTCAATTCCCTGAACTTACATGGCAGCCCACAATTACCCTTAAACTTAGTTGTAGGAAACGAAATATTCTCTTCTTGCCTCTGTAGACACAAGCATACACAACAGACCTTCAGGATATATACATAAAACAGTGCATGCAAATATGTTCTAAATATATTAAACATTAAAAAGATATGAAGACAAGATATGTGGTATGGAAAAGAGAAAGCATATGTATATATGTATGCATATATACATGTATGTATGTATGAAGCTATATAGAGGTTCAAATGGAAAGGCATGTGAGTTCAGTTATACTTTATGACTTTGCCTTGGGGAGATGTGACCTAACTTCCCAGGAGCTCCAAGACCCAGCACTCTTTTACTCTTTCTTCTTCTTCTTCTTCTTCTTCTTCTTCTTCTTCTTCTTCTTCTTCTTCTTCTTCTTCTTCTTCTTCTTCTTCTTCTTCTTCTTCTTCCTTCTCCTTCTTCTCTTCCATCTACTCCTCCTCCTCTTCTTTCTTTTTCTTCTTCTTATCCTCCTTCTTCTTTGGTTTTGTGGACCACCACTGACCAGCAAGCTCTTTTATCTAAATCAAAGCATAATTATGTGTCCCCACACCCAGGAAGGAGCAGCAATTAGACTCGGAAAATAAACAAACTCATAAAAATCATACAACTCAGTAGGTCTAGGAACATCAGAAGGTTACAAAATTCATCCCCAGCTCCACCTGCATGTATAAAATCAGAAAGCAACTATGGAATACTCATTGACAGAGAAGTCTGCATACCTTACAGACTGCAGTGTTCACAAGCCATCATCAGCAAAGAGGTTGCTTTGGTGGTGTAGCTGCCTTTGAGTCATCCATGTTCCTGGGAGTCACCTCAGTCAGCTAATTCTGTGAGCTAGACTTGGGTGGAGTAGTTTCTTTCGTTTGCAGCTGATGCCTGATCTATGTGAGTATGTCCATGTCTTCCCAGGGGAGGTAACACAATAGGTCACATTGAGAAGAGCCCCTGGGTATACCATACAGCCTTTCGGATTCTGTTCCTGCTGCGGAAAAGAATGAGAAAAACAAGTGATGCAAGAAGAAAGATCGGGGCCAGAGGGAAGAAGAAGAGGAGGGAAATGAGAACACCTTGCTGGCAGGAGGCAGCTGGTGCTCAGTCCGAGGATGCGGTATGCCTTGAGATTACAAGCCCCAGGTTGTTCATCTTCTCAGTCTTTAGATCTGAGTTGTCCTGTGAAACAGTCCAAGGGTAACTCAAATAGTACAATCACATTGGGAAGCAAAGAGAGTCAAAACAAAACCAAACAAAACAAATCCAGATGGGCGTTTTAGGGTTGGTGGACTGGCTTCCTAGACAGTACTCCAGATCACCTGCCCATTTGGAGGAAGGGCCATGACACCTTAGATGGAACCAGAGGAAGACAGGTGAGAGGAGAGGTTGCCATGGTTACATCCAGGATGAGGAATCATGAGATCAAGTGTAGGTGTTGGCTGCTGAGAATGAGGAGGGATAGAAAAATGGGAGAAGGGGGTTGTAGCTCACATAGACAGATGTGCGGTCTTAGTATAGGTGCTGCTTGGGGGACCAAAACCACCTCAAATTTGGTTTCTCATAAACACCGAAAATTTCTTGAGAAGTTCAAGATGACAACCGATTTGGAGTCTGGTGTGAACACTTTCTTTATGCCCTCATGTGGTGGGCAGGGGACAATTTGCTTGGGTCACTTTTATAAGGGTCCCATCCCTCAGGGGTCAAAAGGGTGGAGTCTTATGAAGTAACACCTCATGGGAGGTCCTTAAGTCACTGGGGGAGTACCCTTGGAGGGCATTATGAGATGCCAGTGTCTTCCTGTCTTTTGTTATTTGCTTTCTGGCTCATAGTACAAACAGTTTTGGTGTGTCCCATACTCCCATCATGTCCTGCTGTCCTTGCCAAATGCCAAAGCTATGGGCACCTGGTCTTGGACAGGAGCCTAAACGAGCCTGTTTTCTATTTGAGATCGTTGTCTTGGGTGTTTTGTTGCATTAGCTGAAGCTGAGTAAACCCATCTCTTTATACATCCCACATCTTAATACCATAGCATTGGGGGTGGGGTTTCAACATGCAGGTTTATGGGCGTGGGAGCACTCAGAGCCCCGTGCAGTTACAGTGTGTCTTTCTTTGAGTGCTGAGAGATAGCTATGAGTGTTCCTGGCAGAAAGGAGCGCTCTCTCTGTCTGTTTTTTATGTGACACATCCTCCATTGATATTTCTCTGAGCCGATTTGATGTTTTAATAGCTTTGCTATTGTGTGTTTTCCCAGCCCACCACTTCCCTTTGGCCCCTTGAGCTGCTCAGGCTTCACACTTGTCAGGTAAATTCGCACACAAGCCTGGGTGAAGGCTGTAATCTATAAACCTGTCAGATAGAAAATCAGTACATAGCTATATTTTTATGTGTGGGTCTTCTCTTTCTTGTAAATTCCAAGCAAAAAGAAGAGCAAGGCTTGAAAAGAAGTCATGATCTAGGTAATAAATAATCCAAAGGAAAACGGGATCGTTTTGACTGGAGAATGAGTCCCTCGTATCTTTTTCTTAGTGTTCCCCTTTGAAAGAAATCTTTCTCCCCTTGGTGATGCTTTTGTTTCTGTTTCCATTTTAATCAAAATTTAAACAAATGCACTACTTATTCTATTAATTAAGCACTATGTGCTTCTTATTAAAATAATGTTTTCCAAATAGTTCTGTAAATGCTCTGTTTTGCATGCACGCTCCACTTTGTGTTTGTGCGTTGTGTGTGCACATACATCTGTAAATTCAGAAGCCCAAACCTGACATATGTTGTTCTTCTCAACCACAAACTACCTTTTCTCTAAAGACAGGGTCTCTCTTTAACCCCAGAGCTCTGTCCTGGATTATCCTCTTCTGCCCTTCTCCCAGAACTAGGATGAAAGATACGTGCTGCTCTACCTAGCTCTATATAAGGGTGTTGGGGTCAAACTCAGGTCTTCATTCTTGCATGGTAAGCATGTTAACCAATGATCTACTTCCCCAGCCTTGAGTGGGTGCTTTGAGTGGTATTAGCACCAAATCTCCCCTTAATGCTAACATTTTCATCTAATAGGTGCATTGTGTAATAAATGTAAAACTCTATTTGCAATTAACTGGCTTCACACCCTGGCTCTACACATGCCTGGCCATCCAGATGGAACCACGGTGCCTTTCATTCCTGCCTCTTAGCAGATATTTGGGTTGTTTCCAAATCTTCAGTATTCTTGTGTCAGGGAAGAGAGTGTCTTTTTATGCTCACTTTTATGACCATCCCTTGCAATTTCCTCAAGATAAGGAATTAAAGTGAACAATATCATTTTAATGATATAAGCTATCTGTTTCTCATGACTGCGGTAACATTTTTATTTCTAGTAGTATACCGGAGTGTGTCCTGGTTAGCATTAATTGGCAGCTTGACACAGTCTAGAGTCCCTGAAAAGGAAAAGCCTCCATTGAGGAATTGCCTGTGGAGACTGTCTTGATTACTAATGGATGCAAGAGGAACCAACCCACTGTGGTACGCGTTATTCCCTAAACACGTGGTTCTGCACTATAGATGACATCTAGCTGAGCAGGAGCCTGAGAGTGAACCAGAAAGCAGCAACATAGATTTCCTTGGCCATGGTTGATTTCCCTGGTCAGAAGTCGTGTTGCATGGGATAGCAAGCAGGTCTGCCCTGTTTCCTGCCTTGATTTCCTATCCTGACTTCTGGCAGTGATGAACTGTAGGTAACGTTTCCCTTCCCTAAGCTGCTCTGGGTCAGAGCGCATTCTCACGGGATGAAAAGGATATTAGAGCAGAATGTAGGCTCTACCCCTTGCCCCTGAGCCATGCATACAATGAGCATTCTTTACAATATTTGCCACCTGAGAGGGAGAAACCTGTCTCTTCCATTTCTATAGAATGTGCCAGCTGTTTCCTTTCATGTTGGTATTTATATCCATACCGTTTCTCATTGATATATAAAGATCTTTGAAAACATTTGTCTTCTCTATTAGGTTATAAATTACTCAGTATATTTTCATTGATAACATTCATCTCTTTCATATGCTCTAATATTTTCCTCTTATCTGATTTCATTTTCACCCTCCAAGCACTTAAAAGAACCATAAAAGCTTTATAAATATGTGCTTTTCATCTCCAATGCAGCAAACACATACTGATATACAACTCTATTAATATTTTATTATTGCCAGCAAAAGCCTCTCCTTAGCTTGCTAATAAATCATATTTTGAACAAACAGGTGCAGCCAAGGTTTAGTGCTTTCTGATCTAGTGTGGTGGTCACTTCTCATATTTCCACTGACCATTTGGGTGGCAGCTGATCTGAATTGAGATATGTCACCAGTAGATAACTAGATGTTTATTTTATAGAGTTAGAAGGAATAATTCATGGCCTGGAGATGGTTCGGTCAGTGGGTTCTTGCTTTGCAAGCACGATGACCTCAATTCAGTCTCTAGAACCAACATTAAAGATGCCTAGGCATTGTGGTGTGTGCTTGTAATCCCAGAGCTGGTGATAGGCAGATCTCTGAAGCTCACAAGACAGCCAACTTTGCCCTTTTGGTGAATTTCAAACCAGTAAGAAATCCTGTTCCATACTCAAGATCCTTAGAAAGGCCATCCGAGGTTGTCCTCTGACCTCCACACCAACACAGAGAGTGCACTGCACCCACATATGCAGGTGCGAGGACAAACAAAGGCAAAAATCTACCGCAAGTAATTCTGATATCGATAGCATTTCAAAATGCTATATCATGGGGGTCAGTGGACTACATAAAAGGTTCCAATTAACTTCTATTTCTTTGAAATGGGGTTACTAGAAAATGTAAAATTACCCACGTGGCTTGGGAATGTGACACCCATGACATTTCTATCGGACAGGACTTTCCAAGAAAATCTTTTATTATAACCATGGAGACATAGAAAGGCCAGCCTGGCACACCCCTTTGGATCATCTTTGGGTTAGAATTTCTTCATTCTTTTGTAGAGAGAAAGAGCAGAGCTGCCCAGAGTCCATTGTCCCTGTGTCTGTTGTTTGCCTTTTATCTGCTGGAGCCTTGATAAAAGGAACCAGCTTCAACCAGAATAGTTTATAGCCCCTTTGGAAGGAAACTTAAATGAGGAAAGAACAGAAAATTTGAAACGGTTCCGACTTTAAACAACTGCTTCTGTCACCACCAAGCCACTGGCACTTTGTGATCTGCCAGTGGGCTGAGTCAGACTGGGAGTCATCGGTTTCTTCCAAGCTTGAGGCTCTGCAAAACTTCAAGGTAGGCAGAGAATTGATGCAGAGGGCTCAGCTGAAGCTCCAAGGAGGGAGCGTTCCTCTATGGGTCAGAAAATAGAAAGGGCTGTTCATAGTGGGGTTGGATTATCATCTCCTGTAATAGCCTGTCTTTGGTAGGAACATAGGGTTTTCCCAGGAAAAGGCAGCCAGAGACTCTCTGCTGACTTCTTCCAGTTATTGGTAAGAGATTTGGGACAAGGAAAGGAAAGTCCCCAGGCCCTGGCAGGAAATTACTTCCCGAATAAAATCTCCAATTCGTGTCTTTTTATTGGTGCAAAACTCATCGTGATTCTGCTCTTTCTTCCCTGTGCAGTCCCGGTGCTCTTGAGCGCTCGTCCTTCTGCAGTTTTCAATTCTGAGTCGTCCTGCTTGAACCTGAGCAAAGCCAGCTTTCTATTTGATATTTCCAGCTGCAGTTTTGTTTCTTATCTGACTAAGCCTAACTCTTCTCTCCGTAATGTTTTCCATTTGCTACTGTTATTTCTCCCGTCCTGGCTTCTTTCCTGGCCCACTTGATAGTAGAAGACAGAAAGCTTGACCTCATCCACATCTGAGCAAGCAGTTCCCAAAGTTCCCTCGATGGTGGAAACAGACAAATCCTGACAGCTCACAAACTCTGTTTTCCCCAAAAGTACAGAATCTGCAGCTATCAGATAGGAGAAAAGACATTGTTCTCTAGAAAGACAGAGTTCTGGAGTTTGCAGGCTCAGCGATTCCATTTCTTAAAATTGTTCATAATGGTCCTCTTGTCTGTGTTTTGTCCTTCTTCCTGCTACTTGAATATTCTTCCCATTCTCCACCTCAAAGGAAACCATCCCCCTTCCAGAGAAAAATTTCACTGCCTGTGAAGCCTTCCCTTAGTCATGGTCTTTGAGGAAGTGGAATCTGATAGTTGGCAGCATTTCAATGAGCCCTCGGGAAGAATAAAAGATGCAGAAGAAGACTGTTAGCTTATTCTTTGAAATTTCTTATGCCTCATGTATAAAAAGTTACAGAGATCTTGGATTTGAGGGTTGGAAGGCTGTGGCGGGACCTCAAGTGAGCCCTCCTCTAGATCAGTCCTTTATTTTCTTTCCGGGCTTCTTTTCCCATTTGCCAAATTAAGGACTTACTTTCTCTCTTGTGATCCCTTATGTTAGTAGATAGTGCATATCAAACCTTTAAAATGAAGCAGGGGATGTGCTGATCTGTGGGACTAGGAACTGCCATGCTCGTTTTACAGATCGAGAAACTGGGGTTTAAGTGCTGGTTCCAAAATTACTCACAAGTGGAAAGTAATCCTGGGCATAGAACTAAGGCAGCTGGTCTCCAGAACGGTACTCCGGGCAGCTGGCCTTTCTTTGTAAATCCTTTGCCATGTTGCATACAGAGGCTATCAAAAGTCACCCTATAGATAACAGAGGATACAGAAGTTAGAGATGCTGTCTATAGTTGTCCAACTTGAGGTTCTATGATATAAATTAGGAAGGTTTAGGTATATTTATACATACAGAAAGCACACTTACTTCTTTGACTGAGTGGGTGTAGTGAGATAAGTATCAGGGACACGCATATGGGTTTGGGGACAAGGCTGGCATGTGAAAAAGGGTGCCGTTGCATGGGTGATGAGATGGCCTTGAGACAATCACCTTGAGGAGGTAAATACCTTGCAAATTTAATGGCTTTCTGAAACAGGGTCTCATTATGTATCCTGTACTGGCTTTGAACTCACTCTGTAGCCAAAATCAGGATCAAACTCACAGTGATTCTCCTGCCTCAGCCTTCTGAGTGCTGAGGCTATAGAGTGACATCATGTCTGTCTCAGTATTAAATGATTATCTAATGCCTTTAATGTGTTCAGTCCACTAATATTTTTATTGATTAAAGAGATAATGTGTAGCTTTTGACAGAGAATCTAGTATACTAGAGAAATACAAATAAGTATTTCTACTGTTATTTCCATCATGAGAAAGATATGATGCTTTAGTTGCTGGTGATCTTATGGGGGCGGGAAAGACCAATGACTGGTCACTAAGATGTAATGTTATTATTATAAAGGTGTGTGATTTTTGGCTAATATAGACTGTGGATAAACAGATGCCACAGCAGGGCTCTGTGACTGGTTAGACTTTCAAGAGAGAGTCATGCTGAGAGAAAGCCTTAAAAATAACATGGGGGCAGTATTACTCAACGAAGAAAGGGCCTAGGGCATTTTGACAGAAAGCCAGAGCAGGAAGAAGATTTTAGAGACAAGAATGTCTTACTGGGAGATATGTGGGAGAGGCTTCTAGAGGGATGGAGCAAAGAAGGCAAGGACCAGATCCTGCTGCATCTTCAGGCTATGTGTAGCATCTTAAGATCCCAAACATCAACCAGCTGACAGGATCCTCAGGTGACCACTTAGGGACTTCTGATTCCTCCCAATTTTTGATATTTTAAAGCATTCTGGCTGAAGGCCTGAGTCTTTACAAGAATGGAACATAGCTACTTGACCATAGTAAGGTTCCAATGGTAACAGTCTTCACCCTGAATCCTATCCTTTCTCAGCTGGGAGGTGATGGCTTTAGCTTGGATCAAAGAAAACCATGTTACCCAGGAACAGCATGGCAGATGTGAGGTGAAGATGACAGCACTGTCGCCCAAGTGTTGATCCCACTGGTTCCGATGCTTTAAAAAGACCAGATGTAAGAGTCACAAACTCTACCGCTCGCCTTGTCAGGAAGCTATGGTGGAAGGAAGGAAGGAAGGAAGGAAGGAAGGAAGGAAGGAAGGAAGGAAGGAAGGAAGGAAGGAAGGAAGGAGAAAGGAAGGAAGGAAAAGGAAGGAAGGAAGAGTGGACTGTGGAGCCAGCCTGACCCTGTGGGTCGCACGAGAATCCTGACCCAGCTTGCTTTCTCTCCCACACTCCATTTCTGGAAGCTATCTCACATTCCAATCGAAGCTGTGCCACTTCCTCTAGGGCTTCTAGAGAGAATGGAATCCTGTGTGTTTGCGAGCAGTGGATGGAGGAGGAGGGAGATTCTCGGCAAATGTTTTCTCCTTTCCTGAGTTGTGCCGTGAGTATTTGTGGAGTACCTTCTGTGTCCCAATACTAGTGTGAACACTATCCATGAATGAAACAACCAGGTCTCTCTAAAGCTTGTGTTCAGCGGGAAACAGAAAATCACAAGCGAACAAGTCAACAAGGTAAATCCTGGTCATAGCTAAAAGCGTCTCTGAGATTCAGCTTCTGGGAGGAAGTGATCCCGACTTTACAGGCAGTTGGCTGAAGCAATAATGTAAGGAGGTCTGGGGAGAAATGCTGGGTAATGCTCAGGTCATTACATTCATAGCCGCTGTGATTACCAGCACATGATCAATCTGGTCAACATCCCAGCACAGGGTAGTGGGGGACGGATGCATGAGGCCCCAAACCTCACTGAAAATTAGTAATAACTGAACCTACAAGAAGAAGGGGAGCCATTGCATTTGAAGATGCAGCCACTAGTTGCTCATGCTCCCGGGGCTGGCCCATTCCCATACCATATAGACTGTAGTAATTGGACTCAATGGGTTATTAAAACAAAAAGAAACCATGAGGATATGAAGTTGGGAGAAGGAGGCTCTATTGGAGGGCTCTAGGGAGAACTGGGTTGGTAATGAGAATGGATATGATCATATTACATCAGAAATATAATGTATATGCATTTCTTCATTTTTCAAGTAGTAAGCTAAAATGTAAATTAAAAGAAAAAAGAAAAAGGAATGGAGCCTAGGCTTGGTCTGCTGGTGTGCCTGTGGTCCCAATTAACTAACTAAACAGAAGCAGGAGGAATGCTTTAGCCCTGGAGCTTGTGGACAGCTAGGGCATCCTGTAAGACGTCCTCTATTAAAAGTATAGACATCTAGGATGCAGTTTGGTCAGCAAAGGATGCAATGCACAAAGCATGATGGAGCAGAAACATCCTTGGAGTATCAAAAAGCAGAATGAAGGGCAGCTCCCTGCAGTCTCTTCTGGAGGGTTGAGTGATGAGCGACAAGCCTGGCTTAGTGATCGGTGGCTTATTGCAAACAACAGCCCAAATGGCAGACAAGATTCAGCTGTCAGAATGACAACACTCAGCCAGTCAGCTGTACCCCTCCCAACCAGTCATCTTCCAGTACGTGCTCCTCTCCTCCTGAGTTACCCTGCTAAGGCTGCCCTGGGACATCTGGACCATGTAAATAACTTGGTTGTTTATTTGAACCCAGCAGTACTAGAAAGTGATAATTCACATCTTCTAACTTCCTTTGATTTCACAGTCCATAGCATGTTGCTTTTGAAGTTTTGCTCTGTACAATGTATTAGCTTATGGGCTAAGGGTGAAGATAGATAAATCCACATAGCAGGCATATTGTCACAGAGAGCGAGCCTTTTCCGGGGACACAGAACATGGCCTAAATGTAAGTCTCAGGAAGGCCTTGTGTTTCTAGACTTCAGAGGTGAGCTCCTTCACCTATTATTTCTTCCTATAAATTTATGCTAATATTAATATTTCCAGATTCCTATTTATCCTTGGTTTTATAGTGAAGGGCTAGAGAGATGGCTAAGTGGGTAAGAGTGCTTTCTGTGAAAGCATATGTACCTGATATCTGATCTCCAACACCCATAAGGCATGAGCATTCACATGTCCCGGTAACCCCAGCACAGCCAGATGCAGGGGAGACAGAAAGATCACTGGGACTCAATAGCTTCCAGCCCAGCTCCAAATGCAGTGAGTGCAGAAGTTTGAATGAGAAATGTGCCCCATAAGCTCCAGTATTTGAGCTGTTAGTGGGTCCCCAGTTGGTAGCAATATTTAGGGAGGCTTAGGAGGTGCAGCCTTCTTTGAGGAAGAATGCCACTGGTGTTGGGAGCCTGTAACTTGGCCCTATGACTAGTTTGCTCTCTCCACATTGTGTTAAAGGTAGGATTTTTGTTCCCTGCTCCCACTCCACGCCTGCTGTCTTTAGTCATGGTGTTTTAGCATAGCAACAGAAAAGCAGCCAACATGGTGACAGATGCTTTCTCAAGAGGAAAAGGCAGAAGAATAGGACAAAGTACCAGTCCTCGTCTGTCCTCTGCCCAAGTGTTGAGAGCCTGCAGACATGTGTACATACATCCAACACCCACACATAAAATATTTCTTTACGTACCCTTGGCTGGTCTTGGTCTCCTGATTCTTTTTCCTCAGCCTGTTGAATGTACCTTCATACACCCAATATTCATTATTTTTGCCTTAAGGTACTTTATTCTCTTCTTTTAGTTCAGTCTGTATCAGGCATCCCAGGCTCACCTTGAATTCCTGAGCCTCTTGTCTTGAGCCACAATACCACACTAGAAACGAATCGTTTCTGGGAGATGACATTTCTCCATTCCTACCACTATAGTTCCAGTGCAGTGGCTCACGCCTATAAACTCAGCACTAGGGAGGCTGATGCAGGAGGCTCAGGAGTTCAAGGACTAGATTACCTGTGTAGGTCTCACAATTCATCCTTCTCCTCCAGTTTATTTGATATTGAGGTAATCAGAATCTTGACATCTGAGCTTGTTTCAAGATGCCCTTGGGTTGGGACCGTCAATCCACTCTCTGGTTGGGCCTCTAGTGTCCTCAGCTGGGAATCTGTAGGAGATTTATGTTCTGAGATCAAGCAGTGACAATGTTTCCATAGATATAATTCTCAATTTGTGCGATGATAAAAATAGTGAAAGCTCATTACCCAAAATATGGGGAATCAAGTGTAAATAACAGAATACAAATGACCTATCACGTCAGAGCACAGGAAAATGTTCTTATTCTATTTATCTTTCTTCTGCTATTCCCTTCCTTGTGCTTAAGATACTGTGCTGTCTTGCAAATTGTTAATAATGGTGGAGTACCTAAGTGTTTTAGCATATGAGCAAAACCATACCATGTTCAAATTGATAATCAATAATTTTTATGATTGAGTTGTTATCTTCAGAATCACTGTCTGAGTAAAGCCTTGACTTGGTTCTAAGCTAGCTGAGATTTCCCACAACTGTGTGACCTTGGCCACGTTCTATAATGTCACAGTAACTGACCTGCTTTTGTTGCTTCTTTCTTTTCCTTCTAGAATGGATGAGAGATTTACTGCTGAACATAGTTTGTGGGGTAGGAGGTTCAGCATAGCAGAAGCAACCTATATATTCAGGACCTACCACTTGTCCAAGGGGCAGTGCCTGAGAATGCACTATATACAATATATACAATAATCCAGATGTCTGGATCATATATTTCTATTTTTAATTTTTAAAAGTTTGCATGTAAATTCACGCATGCATATATGTATGCACGTGCGATCTGTGTGCATAGATGTGCACGTTTATGAATGTAGGTGTGGGCAAGTCATGGCACACATGTAAAACTTAGAAGGCAGTATTCGTCAGTCCTCACCTTTCCCATTGTTTGAAACAAGGTTCCTGTGTTGTTTGCCACTGTGTGCACAAGGTTTGCTAACCCATGAACTTCCAGAGATTTCTTTTTTCCATACTCCATCTCTTCAAAGGTGAACTGGGATTCCAGACTGTGTTACACAACCCAGGTTTACATGGGTTCTTGGCATTGACACTCAGGTCATCCTGATTGCTGGCAAGCATTTTACTCACCCGGCCATCTCAGCAGTACCTCACCCCGCCTTTATTTTAAATTTTTGAAAATGTTCCATACTCATTCCACAGTGGTTATGTTCATTTCCATCCTCACTGGCATTGCATAGAGGTCCTTGCCTTCTCACACCCTTGCCAGCAATAAATCACTCATTCGAAGGGGAAGAGAACTGGTCTGATGAAAACAGCAGCATTTTAAGCTAGACTCCGGATTCTATGGATTCCGATGACAGTGATCTGAGTTCCCTGGGTCTTGATACTTTTGCTTGTCTTTTGAGGGTGGCTGCCATGCTCAGATCTCGAGCATTTTTGAAAATTTGCTCAAATAATGCCAATGTCTCCAAAGTGCTGAGGGTGGCACTTGAGACACAGTGAGCTTCAGCCAATGGAAATCATCATCATTGTCATCGTCATCATCATCATCATCACCATCATCATCATCATGTGTGCCTCAAACTGTGTCATTCTCGAAACCACCACAGGTGAGCATTGACAGCACTCTATCAGGTTAGTCTTCAGTCTCCAGTGAGGTTAGCATAGGGCTAAACAGGAAGCCTGCTGAGGAAAGGATGCTGGGAACGGCCATGCCATTCAGTTTACACTGGACACAAACCTTAAAATCCATCATATCTCAGAGCCTGGACCATCATGGAGGAGAAATATGAGTCTTCCATCTGCAGAGGCTGCACAAGACTGCTCTGCAGTTGGGCACACAGAGTGTGGAAGTGCTCTAGGCCTCAAGCTCTTGTCAAGGGATTCCAGTATTGAAGGTGATGGTTACCTTTGCATCCAAGATGAGACACAGCAGCGTGTTGGGCAAGATGTCCCTTGGGATGAGTACATTTGCAGTTTAATAAGTACATGGCTTTGGCGTGTTAATTGGAGGCATGATGTTTCCTTTTCATGGATATCTCATAAGCTCTCCCCCATAAGTTCATAGCCTAGTGTTCCTGGCTTCCTGACAGAGTTTCAGTCTCTGTTGTTTACGATGCACACAGCTAACAGATTGACCACACGACACACTGCATACAGACAGCACAGACCATGATGCCCATGGTTCTGCCATGCTCTGAGGCTGTGTCCCTGCCTGCCTTCTTTCTCACTTTGCCTGTTAGCCAGCTCTTTTACTCCTCATTTCATTAAGTGGTTTCCCCAGAGACTAAATATTTTTAAAGACTTTTAAAAATTACAACTAGATGATATTAGGGAGGATGCTTTTAAATTATTTTTTCTTTCAGTGCTCATTAAACACCAACTTTTAATGAAGTCAATTGCCTGATTCTTTCCAAATGCCCAACAATGAGCGGCAATATCTGTATTATTTTCAGATCATTATTTTGTTAACTGGGGCTTACTTCATAACCAGTAATTAAGATACCAAGGAAGGTTCCTTCATTAATCAATTGACATCGAGCTAATAGCATCTCACCAGGAGTAAATAAAGTATGTGGAAGAATTCTGTGGAGAGATACGAAAATTGCTGAGGGCTTTCTAAAGATAGCCATATGTAAGCCTTTGGGGGGCATTCTGGTGTTTTAGCCTCTGTGGCCACTGGAAGACCCCACATGTTACCCTTATAAAATTCTTATTATAGAACCTGTATCCAGCATCTCAAGAGATGTGCATAGTAGGATAAAGTCAAGCTGTGTCTTGACATAATAGACTCACAGTACAAAATGCCCATAGGAGACAGCCCCCATTCAAAGCACTGAAAGCCTGTAGAGGAGGATGGAGAAAAACCTGCCTTTTGCCATCATCTGTTCCCAGTTCCAAACAGCTAGACTTTTCATACCACATCTCCCCCTGAAGACTGTAGATTGCTAAATGAAATACACTTAAAATCTCTCATGAGTGTGCTGGATAGACGGCTCAACCGTAAAGAGCACTTGCTGGTGGAGCTGGGAATTAGAGTTCAGTTCGCAGCACCCATGTCAGATGGCTCACAACTGCTTGTAGCTCCAGCTCCACATGATAGTATACCTTCTTCTGACCTCCTTAGACAATATATGCATGTGGCACACGTACGCATGTGCACACACACACACACACACACACACACACGGCTAAAAATATTTTAAAAGTCACGTAAAGTCTCTTCATTAATCTATTACAATCCTTAAGGGCACCATACAGTTAGTTACCACCTCACTTTGCAGAGGAAGGACTGGGTTGTCACTTATGAGTGGAGCTTTTGCCTTGGGTGTTTTGAACCTCTGGATATGATGGGATGTACAGAAGTATAACAAATAAAAAAGAGAAAGAACAGGCAGTAGATGGGATAAAATACACAGGATTTTAGCACGTAGCAAGGTTTTCTTTCACATGACTCTCTCAGATAAAATAGAGACTGTATTTGATACCCATGTGATAAGAAAATGGAAAATCAAGACCATTTTTAGAGCAAAATGTCCAATAAAAGCTCCTTAAACAGGATTCCAGGAGAGGGCAAACCAGAACCAGTCATTCATTTCCCCTTCTCCAACAGGTCTGGTGTGGTATGTGTGTGAGTTTCTGATATTGCTTCTAAAATTGGGTGTAATTGGCAAATGGGTCTTCACCCAGGGCTGCCTAACAGGGAAAGAACTGGGGTGGATGCTCTAATATATGAACAATCACACTTAATAGAAAGAGAAAACAGCTTTTGCTGAGCATGATTCAAATTATCTATTCACAGATATAATTCCTAAACTCTTTTCGTAATGCAAATTAAAAGAGCAAGTATTTTAAAATATTGCAAAATAACTGTGCTCAAAATGCAGGAGTGAATTCCTAAAACACCTGAAGCAATATGAGGTTGTTATCTGACCAAATTAGATCATTTGTCTGTCTGGCCAGACAGTCAATGAAGCACACCAATGAAGACACTGTAAACACCCACCGGTGGTACCCAACAATGTTCGTTCTTTGCATGAATCTTGAATATACTGCTCTGAACATTTTTTTTTGCAAAGACAAATGCCTCCAAGTCTGTGTTTTGTAGATATGTTGCATTGAGACTCATAAATAATGTCTATATTAGGGTCATGCATACATACGTGTATACAACCTTTTTGCTATTCAACAAACCAAATCCATGTTTGTTGTATGGTGGCCTCTATAATCTGTTCTATCTCTTTTAATCTTTTAAACACTAGTAAAAGTTTTCTAAACTAAGTTGATTTCTTAAGTATTGAGTGGTCCTCATGATGCCAAATCATGGACTCTAATTGCATAGCACAACTGTGTCATGAAAACTTTGTCAAATTTCATTTGCCTCAAGGGGATTCAAACAAGTACCATACAAAAACATGTCAGGACAAAGTATCTACTTTCATAAGTCTGAGAAAAATACTATAATTGTACTCGTGAATATATATACCTTATTGGCATATTAGAAGAGGGTAGGCTGTCTGTCACATATAGGTCACCCCTTCTTTTTATAAGGCCTGTGAGCTAGACAGCACCTTCACACCACAAGCCCTCTAGGCTTGAAGATCTTTGTGGAAACCAGGCCTCAAAGTCAAGAGTCACAGGTTGAGGAAGACCAGGCAAAGCACGTATAACAGGCCTGCTGCACTTGGGACTCTCACTGAAGTTATAGCTCACTGAGCAAGAGCTGCACAAGATCGAACCAATCAATACTCCAGCACGGAGAAGGCACAGCCTCACAAGACTCCTTCGCAAACTGGGGAGCTGCTTGATTTCTGGAGGATAGAAATATAACAGGCTTTCTTTTGGGCCACCAGCCAGCTCCAAGTCATGACGCAGACACTTATTATTAATTTTGAATGCTCAGCTTAACTTAGACTTGTTTCTCAATAGCCCTTATAACTTAATTTAACCTGTTTCTTTTCATCTACATTTTCCCTCAGGGATTTTTACCTTTTTTTCATTATGTATGTCCTACTCTGTGTATGGCTGGCTGGCTAGCTGGCCCTAGGTATTTCCTGCTCTTTCTCCCTCATTCTCTTCCCTTTCCCTTTTCTTCTTGAGCCTAGATTCCTCCTCCTACTTATCCTCTTTGCCTGCCAGCCCCACCTAACCCTCCACTGCCCAACTATTGAACTTTCAGCTTTTAATTAGACCAGTCAGGTGCCTTAAGCAGGCAAGGGGAAAAAGCAACACATCTTCGTGTAGTTAAACAAATGCAGCATCAACAAATACAACACATCTTTGCATATTTACATAGTTACAGTAATATTCTGCAGCATAAACAAATGTAACACATATTTACATAGTTAAAGTAGTATTCCACAACATGGAGAAGCAGGTTTCTATTTATTTATTTATTTAGTCCACAACACAGCAATATTGCATGTCAACTTTCAGATCATGGATATGGAGGGAAGGGCTTTTGGCAAGAGTAATTTCTGCTGCAGGCAGGAAATGCTAGAAGCATTGAGGTTGGAGAGAGGGTATCATCTTTGGAGATGCAGTCTGTGCACTGGCAGGGTGGAGTGCCATGGTAGCTGTGGCAAATGTAGTCTGTTCCTGGCTCTGTCAGCATCCTGGGGCCAAGAAGCTGAGCTTTCTAGGAAGTGGAAAAATGAACCTAAGACTCTTGTGAAGAGAAGCAAGACATTTTAAACTGTGTACATGCATACATCTCCCCGAGCATTAGAAACCAAGAGAATTCCTACATTTAGACATTCTTACCTCAACTCAAGCCATTATATTTTGAAGACATTGCAGCATCCTGCATGCAACCTCGGAACTAAAACATCTTGGATGGTAAATGTCTCTACAGGAAGTGCTAGTTTGCAGGGTCTAGCTCCTATTTTTCTACCTACAAGAGAAAAAGCTGGGAGAAGGAAGATTCTTGTCTGTTAAATTGTTACAACATGAATGCTGTGTACCCCATTAAGAATCTTACAGAAATTATTTCTGGCACTCTGAACACTAAGTGGAGGGCGGCCTAGGCTCTTTTTTCCCCAGAGAAGTTACTGTGCTTGTCCAAGTTCGGTGTAAGAAGAGGATAGAATTGCAAAACAACAAAGGTCTACTTTATAAAATGTTCCTATATTCTTACCTAGTAAGGACTTATTCTCAGATTATCATTCTTGAGCCATTTGGCTGAAAGACGTAACAGTGACTCGGGGAGATAGAGTCTTTCTTGGGAAGAAAAGGTGGGGAGCCCTAGATGGTGGCTGTTTAGGGACCAGACCGCTGCTCGCCCTTTAAACATATCAGGCATGAGTGGACTCTTCTTCCATTCAGAGTCTGAGCATAGCGATTTGTATACTTCAGCACCCAAGCTCTGCCTCTCAGTCGAGAGGAATTTCTATTCTTCCTTCGTAAGTTTGGTCGGCAGTGTCTCAGCAGTCCCATGGAATCCAAACACCACAGCTCTGTTTCCTCCAGATCATTGCGTAATTGCCAGTTAATGAGCTTTGTGAGAAGAAAGAGCAGGAGCAAAACCAGAGCGACTCAATTTGTCTGCTCCGGGTCGGCGGGCGCCTGGAGTGTGTTTTCTTAGAGAAATTGGCTGTATGCGCTCGCTTTCATTTGTATTTTTGTTGCCGTTATTATTCAAATCACCTCCTGCTTCTCCAGCGAAGATAAAAATGTTTCATGTTTTTTTAAAATGCTTTGTGATATCTCTGGGGAATCGCAGTGCACAGCCCTTCTCACTTCCTTTTTTATTTATTTGAAGAAAGGAGGGACAGGACTGTTGACTGGCGTGGGTAAGACAGTTCATGTCCCTGAAAGCTCTAGAATCCGAGGCCCCTTCTGAGCACTGTATTTGAGGATAGAAGGATCTGGATCTCACCCTACGACGCACCTTCTACCGTTGGTGATGGACATAGTCTGGGGTGGAAAGATCCAGAAACTCTGCAATACATCCCATCCCTATGTCTACAGCTGTGTTGCTACATTTTTTTAAAAAAGTGCAGGCAATCCCAAATATCAAGGAATCTTTCAAAATGCATAAATTTCCTAGCTTCTGCCTCTCTTCCTCAAGTTCCACCAGACTTTTCCAGAATGAGACTCTAGAACTGTTTTATTTTTTAACATTATTTATTTAATTAACTATTTTGCCCCAGCCAGGATCAATGTCCCCTCCCTCCCTCCTCTCCTCACAGGCCCCCAGGCCCAATCTCCCTGCTGATCCACTCCTCCTCCTCTTTCTTCAATAAAGGGCAGGCCTCCCATGTATACAACCCAGCCATGATATATCAAGTGGCAGGAAGACTTTGTACCTCCTCTAAGGCTGGGTGAGGCAACCCAGTAGGAAGAATGGGTCCCAGAGGCAGATAACAGAGTCAGAAACAGCCCCTGGTCCCATTGTTAGGAGCCCCACAAGAAGACAAAGCTACACAACTGTAACATATGTGCAGAGAGCCTAGGTCCGCCCCATGCACACTTCCTGGTTGTTGCTTCAGTCTCTGTGAGCCTCTATAAACCCAAGTTACTTGATTCTGTGGGTTTTCTTATGGTGTCCTTGGCCCTTCTTACTCCCATTATCCTTCTTTTCCCTCTTCCATGGGATTCCCTGAGGTCCACCTAATGTTTGGCTGTGGGTATCTGCATCTGTTCCCATCAATTTCTGGGTGAAGCCTCTCTGATGACAATTGGGCTAGGCAATAATCTTTATAGTAAAATATCACGAGGAATTGTTGGGAGCAGTGAGACCCCAGATCCTGAAACAACTTGTTTCCCCCTGATCTGACTGCCTACAGCTGCTCTGAGCACGAGACCTTCAGGAGTTCCTGATGGCAGGAGAGTGGTTTCTGGTGGGTTTGGCTGGGGTGTGGCTATCTCTATATAATCTGCCCCTGAACACAATAAAGGGGGCATTCTTGGGGAGTTCAAGGATAACCCGTGTTGCTGTCTCTCTGTCTGTGTGTGTCTGAAGTGACTCTGGCCAGCTCAAGTCTGGCAAGCAGGACTCTGGCAGCCCTTGCCCTTCTCCTCATCCACTTTGCTTGCTAAGAAAACCATTAGATCACATTCTTAAAGCTAGCTTCCAAGGTCTATTCCCTTATTTGGGCACTTCCTCCTCCTAAGGCTGTCTATCAAAGTTCAGCTAACAAAGTAGTGATTGAAGTCCAGCAATCAAAAGCCCCCTTTGACTCAACTAATTAGCATGCCCAATCAAAATGAAACAGCTCATCCTAACATGGGGTTCCCCCCTTTTCCCTCATAAACTACCACTTGCCACCTCTGTCTCCTCCCCACCGCAGGCAGTCCTCTGTCCTTCTCTGGGACTAATGCCCCTTTCCTTTATCCCTTGTTCCCTCCCTCTTCTTCCTCACCCTCTGTCTTCTGTCTTTGTCTCTTATTGCCTGTTCTCTATCCCTCTGTGACAAATAAATCTCCTTTGTGATGAGAACTTGGTCTTGGGGGTCCTGAGCCAGTATTTTTCTTTTCGATAACCCTGTCAAAAGAACTGATAGCTATTTAGGTAAATGCCTGAAGCCAGACATCAATGCTCCTGCATTATTTATTTTTCTTATTGCTGTGACAAAAGTGCCCTACAAAAGTCACCTAAGGAAGCAAGGTGTGGTGCTTGAATGGGAATGATCCCCATGACTCACGTATTTGAATACTTGCTTGCCAATTGGTGGAACTGTTTGTGAAGGATTAGGAGGTGTGGCCTTGTTAGAGGAGGTGTGTCACTGGGGGTGGGCTTGGAGTTTTCAAAAGACTCCCATCCTGTTGAGTTAGCTCTCTTTGCTTCCTGCCTTTGCCTCAAGATATTAACTTTCAACCACTGCTCTGGCACCATGCTTGCCTGCTTGTTGCCTTTGTTCCCTGCCATGATGGTCATGGGCGCGAACCAGAAACTATGAGCCTCAGTTTCCCTTTATCATCTGCCTCGGTCGTGGTATTTTAGCACAGCAATAGAAAAATAACTAACAAAGAAGTGCTTTCGTTTTCATCCTTTGAAGGTGTACTCTCCCTATCAAGTTGACATCTAGATTAACCTTCACAGCTTCTTAGCCTTGAGGAAATACGCAACTCCCTGGAGAGTGTAATAATAAAGATCCTGATTCAGGTCTGGATTGAAGCCAGCCCTCTTCATGTCTAACCAGTCAGATACCAGCTGATTCCGAGGCCACTGCCCAGAGGCTACACTTCCAGGGCCCAGACATTCTTCACCAGTCCGTTTGCCAGAATATATGTGTTCAAATTCTTCCTCTAGTCCTGTAAAGATGAAGCTGTCTCTGAAGGTAGATTATGAAATGTCTGTCACAAAATGACAATTGTATAACACTGTGAGCTTTCCTTTCTCCCTCAGCTCTCAAAAACATATCGCCCTCTCTTCCCCTCACCCCTGACCCTGGAAACAGCTGTGGCACCACATTGTTCTAGAAGGCCACTTACCCTGAGAAGTTTCTGGGTTGGGCTGTGTTTACTTCTCTCTGGAAGACATGATTTGGGCACTGAGGATGGATAGAGATTGGATATGTGTAGCTGAGAAACATGCATCTGGAGCAGCTCTTACCAGCTCAACAGATGAGCCTGACACCAGAGCTGGGAATAGCTGTACCCTATACCTTCTGCCAGAGTTACCACTTCAGTTACATGTTGTTCCTGAAAGTGAGCAGAGATGGGGACTTGAGTAGGAAAAGCAAACAGATATAAAGTACTTTTATATTGCCATTTTTTTTTTACCTCTACTGAGGCATTGAACCTAGGAACACACATATGTTAAGCAAATGCTCTGCCACTAAGCCATCTTCCTCCTAGTCTGATTTTTTACTTTGATGCGAGGTCTCACTAGGTTTCCCAAACTGGTCTTGAAGTTATAGTCCAGGCCAGTCTTAGACTTGTAATGCTCCTAGTTTTGCCTGTTGAATAACTGGAATTGCAAGCCTATGCTATCAGATCCAGCTATATTAGCCTTCTTTCCTTTTTAAAAATGTCTTTTACTTAATCTAAACTTGTAGAATATATATACATATATATGTAAAATATATAGTTATGCATATATATGGCAAATATTTAAAGGAGAGAATTCTGTATCATGCATTTAATATTTGCAGATTTTTCTACAATTTTATTGTTGATGAGTGTCTATAGGTGACTTGATCGGGGAAAGGGGAGGGAAATGGGAGGCAGTGGCGGGAAGGAGGCAGAAATCCTTAATAAATAAATAAATTAAAAAAATAGTTAATAGTGGAATGAAGCATATAAAATTGCCACTCCTGGTCAAAAATAGTTGAATATAGGTCTTACACAGGTAGCCACAGTTGCACAAGACTCAAACTAGATCAAGCCAGTTAAAAATTCTACCATGGATTTGGAGGTGGCTTCTTGTGCCCTCCCACAATTGAGGAGATGCTGACTGTGGTTTCTGGGAGGAAGAGGAATTCTACACCCCTAGTGAACAACCCACACATCAATACATGTATAGGCATATGGGAAGCACTAATTAGACTCAGACAAGCAAAGCAAGAGAAAACATGAAGTTGGGAAGATGTGCTGGAGAGGCTGGGGTAGTTTGAGAGTAAAGTAGGGTTTGATATGATCGATATACATCACAAATATGCATGACATTTTCAAAGAATAAAAAATTGAAAGCTACCAGTTTCTCATAACCAGCTCATAACAGCTTTGCAAATAAACATCTACTGTGAATTCATCCTGCTCAGTATTCAATACCCTGTTTAAAATGGGAATATTAACATGCTTGTGTGTGCTCGCTCAATCCCCCAATGCTGCTTGCTTAGTTATATGATTCTTTCATTACTTGAGGCAAGGTTCAGTACGGTACATATTCTTTCAATTACCACTCGCATAGATTCATAATATCCTTGGGCGAACCTTCCACAAGGAGATTCCCAAGAACAAGGTGCCTGATGACAGAGGAGGCCTGGCAGGTGCATGTGAGCGTGTTGCCTTCTGCATCAGTGTCGGCTCACGGTACCCGTGTCTTTTATCTCCTTCCGGTGAGACAGATGAAAAATGTTATTGCATTACTTGCTTTAAACGATTGAGGTGCTTATTCTTGTTCTATTAGCATTTTTATTTTATCATCCATAAATTGCTCCTGTGTGATCTTTTTCTGTTTGCTTTACTGGTTTTCCTTCTGTAGAGTTATAAAATCTTCCTTAAATTTTTGTTTATGATGCTGCCTTCTCCTGTCACCAACACCAACTTTTTCAGTCACCTGTTGGTGTTCTGCCAAGCGCTTTTCAAATTTTATTTTTATTTTAAGTATGTGTCTGTGTGTAGCTGTGTGTGGGTAGGTCCACTGCCCATGACTGCAGGTACTCACAGAAGCCAGAAGAGGTCATCAGATCCCCTGGGGATGGAATTACAAGTGTTTGTAAACTGTCTGACATGGGTGCTGGGAATCTAACTAAACTCCTCTGCAAAAGCAGATTTTGCTCTTAACTATTGAACTATCGCTACACCTCCAAAGGTGTGTTTTTATCCTATGGTTTTATGTATTTTAAGTTAACTTTTGAGAACTTCATAAGCGCCGCATTTACATTATTCTCACCCTTCCCTCCAGCTCCTCTCTGTGCCCCATTTCCCTGCCTGATTCATGACCTGTTCTTTAATTGTTATTGATACATATGCATACATCTGTAGCATACAAATGTGTGGGGGCATACAATCACATATGCCCTTTATTTGGATATGTACGTGTCTAGGACTGGCCACTTGGGTTTGTTTGGACATCCTATGTAGGAGCTGGTCCCTGGAGGAAACTGATTCTTCCTCAGTCTGTAGCTGTTGATCACCACCGGTAGCTCTTCATCTGTACTATGTGGGGTTTACCTTGATGATGTTGGCACGCCAGTTAGCTGTCATTGTGCTGCTCTTGTTCAGGTAATCATCTTGCTGAGGGATGGTGGGTATTTCTGCCCTGACATGTCTCAGCAGACATCTGTTCTTTTAACTCTAGTTTCTGCATCTAATGTCTAGAAATCCCTTTTACCCTGAAATCATGTAAACAAGTTTCTCCAGCTCATTTACAGTTCCTTCTTAGTGTTAACTATTCAATCAACTCACAGTTATTTTAAGATCTTTGCTGAGACAGAGATGCAACTTGCCTTCGTTCAGCCAGCTATCCCAATACAATTTATTGAAAATCCATCCTTTACGATTTTAAAATGTCACTTTTATCTGCACCAATTTCTGTTATATTCTTGGCTCTGCTTCTCAAATGCCATCCGTGCTTGAGCACTCCGCTTCCATTAGCAGATTTTTTTTTTCTGAGGTAAGCTCTCACATAGCCCGGGGGCTGGCCTCAAACTCTCTATATTAGAGACAAGGATGACCTTGAACTTCTGCTCTTCCTGCCTTCCTCTGTATCCTGAGTGCTGGGATGACAGGCATAGGCTACAATGACCAGTTAGCTGGTGTAGTGCTGGGGCCTTTGTGCACACCCAGCGGGGACCCTACAAACTGAACCACACCCAGCCGCCATTAGTGCAATTTCATAACTGAACACTCAAATGCATTTTGACACTTGGCAGTGTATCACCCATGCGGGGTCCCCTTGGGAGTTTCTTCAGGTTTGCTTTTCTTTCTGATTTTAACCTTGTGCTCAGCTTCACAGAAGCCAATCAAGCTGGGAGAAAACAAAAACTCCAACTTCAACACTTTGCAGCTTTTTTGCCTCCATAATCATGTCTCTAATTAAATATTCATATATCTCCAACACATTCCCAGGTAAACTTAGGTCAAACATGCCCTGTGTTTTGTTATTAGGAACAGGGCTTTCAAATATTTCTTTTATTTCCAGTTGTCTGTGTGTCTGTGTGTGTGCACATGTGTGCGGAGGCCCCTGGAGGTCAGATTTGGGTGATAGCTCACCGGAACTAGAGCTACAAGTGGCTGTGAGCTGCTGGATGTGGGTGCCAGCAAGGGAGACAGGTCCTTCGGAAACACAAGAGGCTTTCACGGCTTTGCTATTTCTCCAGACCCTAGAAATAACGTTTTCACAACGCATCTTTCTAATTTAATTTTGTAAAATCCCGGGTCAATTATGGTTCTTCAGAAGCAGTCAGCTTGCCAAACTCTGCTAAGATCTCATAAACATCCCATTTTCCCTTAGAATTTTGAAGCAAACAACCCTATTCTCATTATATTTTCAGTTAATGATGTTTGATCCTGTCCTTCCCGATATTGTTTGTGTTTTATCCCTTGTATCTTACATGGCTTTTGTCCTATTTAATGCTCAGAATATCCAGAACCTTCTAATGATAACAGTTTAATTGTGTACACATGTGCACATGTGTGTGGATGTTTGTGTGTGGGCACAGATGCATGTGTGAGTGTGCCAGGACTTACTCTCTGCTGTTCTCCCTTAGTTGCCATCCCCCTTGGCAACTGATCCAGCTAGGCCGGGTGTCCAGTTAGTGCCAGGGTTCCTCCTGCCTCTGCCTCTGCCTCTTCAACAATGGGATTATAAACTTGAGCCGTTCATCACAGTTTGCCTTTTACATGGGTTCTGGGCATCAAACCTGGGTCCTCATACTTCCAGAGCGAGTACTTTAAACACTGAGCTGGCTCCCAGGCCCCAGATAACGTCATTTCACACTTTCAGGTTTACTTAGCAGAGCATATTTTTGCTCTGAGTATAGCGCTGGCAGTAGATTTCAGGTAGATTTTTATTTCCAGGATTGAGGTGATGGCATTTTTCACAGATTAGCAAGGCTTTTAACTGTAATGTGTCTTTAGTTTTCCTCTTCTGGATGAGTGCTTCTCTTGTGTCTATTTATGGGTAAGTTGCTATAGGGAGGTTTCTCAATGCCGCATCCTTGGTACTTACCTGGATAATAATTCCTGTTTGCTCACGGTAAGTTATTCCTTTAAAATGGCGTTAAATTAAGTTAGTTTTCAATTTATCTTGTATTTCCATGTTTTACTAAAAAATGATATTGATATTTTTCTGGCTTTTTTCCCCCACCTTCAGCCTCTGTTGGGTTTTGTTCTGAGTGTTACGTTGCCCTGATAGGAACAGATGGGAAACCGTCTTTCTTTAGCTGATGCCTTTGAGGGGGGTGTGAAAAGTCCAATATTATGTCCACAGTCTCATCCCCTCACCTGTCCTGTCTATGCTCCATTGGCTCTCTCTATGCTTCCCTGAATTCCCTTTCTCTGTCTCCCTTCACTTGCTCTCTATATGTCTCCCTAAATATTCCCTCTCTCTATACCTCCTTCCACTTGCTGTCTCTATGCCTCCCTCCATTCTCTCTCTCTCTCTCTCTCTCTCTCTCTCTCTCTCTCTCTCTCTCTCTCCCTCTCTCTCTCTCTTTCTCTCTCTCTCTTTCTTTTCAAGACAGTATTTCTCTTTAGCTTTGGGGCCAGTTCTAGAACTAGTTCTTGTAGACCAGGCTGGCCTGGAAGTCACAGAGATCCACCTGCCTCTGCCTCCTGAGATTGAAGGTGTGCGCTACCATTGCCTGGCCCATTGGCTCTCTCTATGCCTCCCTCCATTCCCACCATCTATGCTTCCCTTCTAGGCCCTCTATGCTGAGTCCAGCTCTGCAGCAGCACAGGAGACACTTGGCTGTATTTCTTTGATTTCTTCCTTCTCCTCTGAACCATGGTAGCTTTGAGAACGTTCAGATATTCTCCTCTGTTCTCTTCTTTCCTGCGTGAGTTTCAGGCAGTTCTCTGAGGTCTTTGTGATTCTATATCACAGATTTCTAAATATACAATGAGAATGAAATGAAGAAACCAAGAAGCACATTTGACTGTAGGCCCGTGGAATGACTGAAGAACCGCCAGCCTGTCCAGGAAAGCAGGGGTGGAGAGGGAGGGGGAGTAGGTGAGCAGAGGAACCCTGTCATCCTAGGTTTCTTCTTTGAGGGAGTTTCAATGACCAAGTGAATCAAGAAAGAGTTCACATACAGGCTACATCAGAACATGTTTAGGGACTTGAGAGACAAGAAAAAAGTTTTGGGAGACAAAGAACCCAGAAGTAGAACAATGTGTCTCAAATAGAGGAAAGACCTTTCTGGTGGAATTAAAATATGTTCCCATATTCTTTAGTCAGAAATAGAGCACTAATATGCCATATGGGAAACTGCTGGTATTAGAAAAATACCATTTGTTAATTGTTCTTTGCCTCTTTTCCCATTATGAATGAGAAAATATAGATAAGAGCTTATCTACTTGTATGCATGATAAATTATGGATCAGCTTGCCCATCTCTCATTCTGATATGCTCTGTATTTTTCCCTAAAATGTCTAATTAACCATACGGCAGTCAATCCTCCCCTTTCCTCCACTGCTAGGAAAGAAAATAGCTTCCAATTCTGTGATAGGCATTTGTGTATGTGTGTGAGTGTGTATATGAGCGTGTATGTGCGTATGTGTGCATATACCATTTGAATAAGGATACATAAGGGATATACAAGACGCTAAATGCATACCTCTGGTCCTTGTCTGTAATCATAGGCACACTCTGTCCCTCAGTCACACCTTCAGGGTAGCTGGATATCCGAATGTGTCAAACTGGAGAAAGTTCATATGCAGATAAGGAAGCATAAGGCTGGTGGGTCTTTCTTGTTTTAGGGACATGAACAACGAGCTGTTAGGATCCTTCAGAAACAGTTTGCCAAGACTGAAGAGAGTTTGCAGTACCAGTGACCTTAGGCATGCCATTGGGAGATGACTGCCACAGCTAAAGATGCTTGGGCTCCAAAGATAAATGCATGGGTGTCTAATTCTCTTCCAGGTCACTGAAGCAAAAGTCTGTTTGCTGCTTGCAAATACGTGATGTGGGGCGTGAGCTGCTCCCCTGTGCTGTGGAACCTCAGCATCAAGAGTGACGTGTTATGCAGGCTGGAATAGCATAGTGTTGGTTGTTCTATATTAGAAACAGTTGAAGATTGGGAAGGCAGGTGACCTCTTCAAAGTCATCAACTTGATGTAACACAGGACCAGAATAACTGTGTCTTGTTCCTACCAAGGCACCGCACTTAAAAAACTATTTGAAGGGTTTGGGGCATTGGATTGTCCTATGAATTTCTTGGGAGCTGTTTCCACTTCTAACTCAGATCCAGAAGTTAGCCTTGAAGTGCCTCACACCACACCAGATGAACTGTATGCCCCTCAGACCCTTCGAGGAATTACTGAAGGAAAATCAGATATAGACACGATGGAGACAATTGGATGCCACTATTCTATTCTGTAGACGGTTTGCTCTCTGACCCCAGTGTGTGCTTGGTGGCACTCTGACACCAGTGGGAACTAATTGGCCCTGTAATTGTGATCCCTGTGGTGACCTGTACTTGCTGTTCTTATTCACAGAAGCCCCTAATCCTCTTCCAAATGAGGACTTCCATTTGCCTCAATAATATACTCAGAGTAGCAGGGTACTGGTATGGTAAAGGAATTCTTTCTATCCGCTCTAAATTTGGACGGCTAATTTCATTCACCATGCCCCTTCAGCAGAGGCGATGAAACCAGAAGCAGCAACACCCAAGCATTTCATTCTGATTCTTCTCTGGGGTCAGAGGACACAGCTCTCTTTCCTTGCTGAAGAGGCAGTCCTTGTCCTTGTCTGGACTTCTCCCTGTGGAACCTTGCCAGTCATTCTGGTATTTTCTCCGGCAATCTAAAAGACTGAGCAGTGTTGCTCAGGCTCAAAGGAAGAATAAATGTAGATAAGATCCTTGTCTGCAAGGGTCTGGAGTGGTGTCCAGATAAATACAAGATTCACCTTGAACAGTTCAGAAATTTACAGCACCAACCTCACATTAAAACACTGAAGCTGAACTCAATAGAAGGTGGAGGCTGCGTTAATAGAGTTGTCTGTCTAGGAAGCCATCACTTCAGGACGAAGCAAAGCCAACTACGTGCAGCACCACAGTGAAGCTGGGAAGCCCTGAGTTGGGATCTTTCCACTCCAAGCTCACATCTGGGTGGGTTACTTTCTTTTCCTTCTTCTGATACACACACACACACACACACACACACACACACACACACACACACACACACATATATATATATATATATATATATATATATATATATATATATATATATATATGAATAAAACTACAATCACCTTTTTGAGAGCCCTTGTGGGTCCAGGAGCTTAAACTCAGGTCTTCAGGCTACACAGCAAGAGCTTTCACTCACTGAGCCGTCTCCCTGATCCAAGCTTTGCTTTAGGTTGACATGGATATTTGTATACAATTGTCCAGTACAGCATGTGTTCCTATTCAAGCATACACTGTAAAATGCTCAATCACGCAATTTGTGTATTCATCATAATAAACAGTAGTTATTTCTTCAAGGTAAGATTATTCAAAATCTTCTCTTCCATCTGTATTGAAATAAAACATGTAGATGATTAGCTGTGCTCATCCGGTTAGGTGCTAGAACATTGGAGCTCACAAGCTCTGTTGGATGGCAAATGTGTACCCACCTACCATCCTCACCCTTTTCCCTCCGTAGCTTCCGGTAGCCTTTGCCCCGCTCTCACTTCCTATGAGACACACCATTTTAGATTGTACGGGTGAATGATAGCAGGAGATACTTGGCATTCTGTGTCTGGCTCCTGCTACTTAGCATAATGCCCTCCAGGCTCAGCCAAGTTGCTGGAAATGATAGGATTTCCGCTTTTTATGGAATAATAGGATTCTATTGTCTGTCTAGATCTCATGCTTCTTCTACATTTATGCATTAATGAATTGATTCTTCCATGTCTTGGCTGTCATGGAAGGCGCTGTAGTGAACTGTGGGGACAGATGTCCCTCTAGCTTCCTGATTTCAGCACAGAGCAGGTACTTGTAAGAACAGCTGAATATACTCTGAATACTTCAGAGTGGAATCTAAGGTCATAGGATACTCTTCTAGATTTATGTTTTGAGGGAATGCCATTTTCTATAATATTTGTGTTAATTTGTATACTCATCCCTACCAACCCTGTGCACAGAGCCCCTCCCTCCATATCATCTTAGGGTTGTGCCAGGAAGAGGATTGCAGGGCCTGGCATGTGTGTAAAAGTAATGGTTCTGTGGTGAGCTGGTGATGTCAACAGTCCATATGAAGTGTGTGTGTGTGGGGGGGGGGGGTAAGCAGGTCTTGTATTTATGGCTAAGCGTGGCTCTTACAAATCTTCAGAATGGGAGGTCAGAGTGCTGGTTTGTACAGGTAATCTAGTCTTCCAATCAGAGGACAGCTCCATCTCCCTACTGTTACTGTTACAGTCCTTGGTCCATCCTGAAAATTCTTGAGTTGATTATGTAGAAATACTCATCTGCATTTCTTCTGTAGAAATGTCACCATCTCAGTGGATTAAAAATAAAATTAACAAACATGATTCCACTGTGAAACAGAAACTCACAGAAGCCCTTCCTTAGTCAGCTGTCCTCCTGCCCTTGCATTGGGTCGTCTAGCTGTTAAGTCTGTGGGGCCAATGACAGACTATTTCCTGTGAGTCGGAGAGCAAGGAACATAGTATTCTGTGCAGCTTCCTGAATTCCACGTTCTCCGAGTTCTGCAGAGTACATGCTTTGTTGGGGTTTCAATGGGAAATGTCCCCCCAAAGACTTCTGCATTTGAAGACTTGGTTCCCAGATGGAAGCACTGTTTGGAAAGGTTCTGGAACCTTAGGAGGCGGAGTCTCCCAGGAAGAAGGAAGTCATGGAAGCAGGAAGATGCACTGAAGTTTTTAGTCCAGCCCAACTTCATGTCAACGCCTTTCTTCCTGACTGCAGATGCACTTTGGCCAGCTGGCCTCCTTCTCCTGCCGCAGTGATTCCCTCGAGCTGTGAAGCAGAACAAACCCCTCCTTCTTTAAATTGTGTCTTTGGTGGCATTCTGTCACAGCAATGAGATAAACAACTAATACAGGAAGAAAGAGCCTCTGCTTCCGGCTACTGAGTGTCCTGTGGTTGCTGGGACTCTTGTTCTTACCTGCACACCCTAGTACACATGAGGAAACAGAAACTCAGTCGGAAAGGTCTTCTTCCAGTGAGATGACACATTAGGGCCTAGCTGGGACTAGAACCCAGGTCCTCAGATCTGTTTCCTTATGGTGGGTGCTAGGTCATATTTTCAGCAAATGGTCTTAATCATCTGATTCAAGCATGTGTTCCGGAAACTGCTATTTTATCACAAGGCATTGTTCATAGTAGTGATATAAAGCACTTTACAGTGTCCATCAACTTGGGGGCTCAGGAACTCAGACAGAAGCATTGGGGCCTATTTTTTTCTATTGTATGGGTCTGATAAATATCTATTCCCCAGACATGGCCACTGAACTGCCCTGGGACCCAGCTACAGGATCCCCTTGCAGGCTGGATGCTGGACTGGATGAACTGAAGAGATATCAGCATGGACTGGTTATCAAAGCTCATGTGGGCTGCCTCTCCAGCTTACTGGGTCTAGAGAAGTGTGATTTCTTCCATGTTGTGTCGGGGCTTCCAACTTTCTCTTGAAGTGTCAGAAAACAGAGTTTCAGCTGCTTTCAGTATTTGCCAAATTTTCACTAAAATTTCAGAACTGAAAGTGAGATTGTACCTCTCAATTCAGAGAACTTTTAAGCATGATTTTAAACATGCCTGGGCACGTCATCACCTAGTCATTGCGCTGAGTTGCTAAAACTGTGAAGATTTTTTTCTCTTTTCTAAGGTATGCTCCAGGAGACAGGTCTAAACAAACAAAAATAAACAACAAAATACAGTCAGAATTTGCTGACAGCGGGGAAGGAAACTGATAGGATGTCAAGGCTGATGCTGCCTGGGGAAGAGGAGAATGCAGGATGAAACAAGAAGCCATGTGTTACTGTTCCTGGGGAGACATGAACAAGCGTTCACTTATCCCACAAAGGGAGCTGAAAAAAAGAACTGACAGAGAGAAAGAAGGAAAGGGAAGGACATGGCTGCTCGTAGGGATGGTGGAAGAGAACAGGTATTGTGGACAAAAGGAGAGCATAGCCAGAGGCAGACACACCTGAGAGAATCCTGAGTGGATACAACCAGACTCAGCTAAGTTACATGGGGAGATGGGGAGTGGAAAGGAAAGGAGGGAGAGGGGAACCAGGGGCAGCAGTTGGGAGGTCAAAGGTTCAACAGGGGAGGGCAATCAACATGTCTGCCTTATTTAGGGAAGAGCCTCTGGTGAAAGGGGAGCCTAGACCCTGGGCTTGGAGAGTTTAGGGCTTAGGGTGGGATGTACAAACCATATCCTGTAACAGGTAGGGGCTGAGAGATTCTGGGAGAACTTGAGCGCCCCCACTTTTAAAGGTACCTCATCCATTTGTTCTGGGTGTGAAACTTAACAATTACAGATCAAAATAACTATATAACCAAAGACTAACTTGGTGAGGCAGTTAGTTTCTTGGAGTTACTGACAGGAGCATTGGTGGGGGATTACTTGTTGGAAAGTAGATGACTCAGAGGCAGCCATGTCATTGCAGGTCCACCTCAACATGGCTAATAACTCATAGAAGCTACAATCATGGAGATCTCTGCACAGCTTGGAGATAGCTTGGCAGGTTTAAGGGTCTCCTTTAAGCAGATTAGCTAGTCAAGTCTCCTCCCCAGAAGTTGTTACTGCTTCTATAACTTAGGTTGTTGTAGGGGAGATAACTTATGTGCCTGGTCAATTTTAGGGACTTCCTGAGACTTATGAGTTGTTTACCCCCTGAATCTCAACAAGTTTGCCTTTAGAACACACTATATCTCAAGGTACTTCTTCCCAGGATATGATTTCTAGGTTGAGGGAAATTGATACACAACATTCTATATAGTCAAGGAATTTTTCCCTGAGGAGGTAATATTTGCATTAATATTTCAAGGATAAGAGACAGCATGGACATTGCAGGACAAAACACTATAGGAAGAAAGGAAAGCACACAGACTTCCAGGATGCTACAAACAAACAAAAGATAAAGAAACTGGGATGAGGCAGTGCTGAGAAAGCAAACAAGAAATGTTTTGGCTAAGGCAAGGGATGGGCTCTGTTTTCCCCACCTAACCCAAGAGTGATGGAACATTGAGAGGGGCTTTCACAATGCTTCTGTGTCCCGGATGCTCACAAGAGAGTTGGTAATGATCCAGTCAGGAAACTTGAATTATGGTGGTACTTAAAGGAAGAAGGTATAATACATAATATCTTAAAAGAATTAGAAGCTTCTAATTACTTTTAAAATAATATATAATGAAAAGAAGCTGAATACAACTCCAAAATTTTAGCTTGACTGTGCAGATCAGGTTGATAAGATAGATTGATGTCCTTGCTAATGCAAATAAGTCAAGCTATGTGTGTGCTGTATAATTTCTCCTGGGGAGAGATGAGCAAATGCCTGTTCATCCTATTTAGTGTGGTAATATTTTGTTTGTGATTTAACAAATAAAGCTTCCCTGAGGATCAGAGTATGGAGCAAGCCACTAGTTAGTACAGAGGTCAGGCAGTGGCCACACACCTTTAATACCCAGCACTAGGGAGGCAGAGTCAGATGGATCTCTATGAATTCAAGGCCACCCTGGGCTACAGGGGATTAATCCAGTCTCAAAGAGAAAGAGAGCCAGGCAGTGGTGGCTCACACCTTTAATCCCAGTACTTGGGAGTCATATGCCTTTAATCCCAACACTACGGAGTTGGAGACAAAAAGGGATATGGCTGGACAGAGAGGAATATGAAGTAGTAAAAGACAGAAGTTTGAGGCATTCAGTCTGAGGACTTGTAGAAACAGGATACCCCTTTCGGTCTGAGGATTTCGTAGAGATAAGAATAAGTGGCTGGCTGCTCTGATTCTTTGGACTTTTAGCTTTCACCCTCTAACATCTGACTCTGGGTATTTATTGTTAAGGCCAATTAGGAATCATGCTACAAATACGTTTCTAACACAGACCCAAATTGCTGGCAACTCCACTGAAAAGACACTGGGAGAATAGGCTTGTGAATCTTGTGTCTTATATAGTGTCCAAAGCTCTGTAAGGTTCACTGGCTTCCTTACCCTTTAAGAGTCCCACCCCCACTTTAGCAATGAATGTTTCAGTCCAGAGAAAATGTTTTAATTTGTAGGAAAGAGCTACACAAGACAAAATCCTTGACTAAAACAAATGCAAACAGCTCAGTGTCAGTTGTGTCTGTAACTGTTCAGAAGTGGGTCAGAGTCAGTGTTTTTATTAAAGACAAGACCCTCTTCCTCTATAGTTATCACAGTGACGCTTCCTTTTCGGCAGCAATCAGTTGCTCATGATAACTAAGACTGAGTCCTTCGAGTCAAATTTCTACAAAACGAGTCAAGAAGATACCCAGGCTGAGGCAGAAGACAAATGCCTAAGCACAGAGAGATCGCCCCTGTGAGACAGGTGAAGGCATGTTGGAATCAATACTGGATCTCCAGGAAAGGCCATGCTGGCTTTTACTAGGTGGAATCTGTACCAGGAGCAAGCTATAATCAGAGACACCTTACTTGGAGTCAAGAGGGAAGTATGACAGGCTGAAGAGAAGCAGACTTCTCTATAGAATTGAGGACGGATGTTTGGAATCTGGTTGCTTAACAAGTACTGTTGAGCTGGGAGATGGCTTGACTTGTCAAGTGTTCTCTGTGGAAGCACAGGGACCTGAGTTTGCATTCCCAGCTCCCACAGAAAAGGTCATGTGTGTCAGTGTGCACTTGACATTCCGGCACCGGGGAGAGGAAGGGAACAGGAGGATCCCTGCGGCTTCCTGTCTAGTTAGCCCAGCCAAATCAGCGAGCTCAATGAAAGAGAACTTTCTCAAAATATTCTATATAGAGAGTGACTGAGTGTTATGCTCAACTTCAGCCTGTCACTTGTGTGAATATGGACACATGTGCATGCACAGGAGTGTGCGTGCGCGCGCACACACACACACATACACACACACACACACACACACACACCATTGAAAGGTCTTACCCAGGGACATCTGGACCCAGAAGGAAAATGTCTTCCTGTATAAGATTGCCTTTCTTATAAGGATTTCAGATCCCAGCTAGACATGCCTGTGATGATGGACATTTAAAGGATCATTAAATAGTTTATAGGCAGCACTTGCCATATAATGGGAGTTCTGCTCATCTCTTGAGAATTCCAGTGCAGTGATGTGTTCACATAGAAAGTTGCTGGTTCTCCCAGAACCAGTTCTAGATTCTAGGGGTTCTGGATTCTTTGACACATGAAGTTAGGGTTCGATGTGGAAGCGCATCTGAGTGTTCAGTGCCTGAGGAAGACTTGATATTCTGGATTCAATGCTTGCAGGAAGCCTATCAGTACCTGCTGCTGTACTTATTGGAAACTGAGTAAGGACATTCATTTCACAGGTCACAGTAGTCAGTGCTCTTAGGACTTGGTACTCTGTGGAAGGAGGGGGTCATTATTTATTCCCAGTGTGTAGCATGATTAATAAAAACCCAGAGACAGATAATGGGGTTCAATCTGAAAATCAGAAAACCAAAGCAGACAGCCACTGGCTCTTATCTCTACCTCCGTCTGAAAATGGTGATCCTGCCTCCGGGAATCCTCAGAATGAGACTGAGAACTGTCTCCTCCCATCTTATATTTCTCTCTAGTGCTGGGATTAAGGAGGTGCACCACTACCGCCTGGTTTCTGTAGCAAACTGGGATTTAGTGTGGTTTACTGTGGCTACTGGGATTAAAGGTGTGTGTCAACTCTGCCTGGTCTGTAAGGTTGACCAGGGTGGCTGTTTTACTCTCGGATCTTCAGGCAAGTTTTATTTATTAAAATGCAAAGGAAATATCACTACACCAGTAGATGAGGCTAGGTACGTCTTAGACATAGACCAGACTGAGGTCCCCACCTAATGTTCCCAGGTTCCTAGCATTCTCAAGGAAATATTTTTTAAAAAATGAAAGAGAGTAAGGAATGAAGAGCAAGATTTATTGCAGAGTAAAAATACTCAGGAAGGGTAGGTTTCTCAATGGTCATAGCCTGGGCTTGGGCAGTTTCTTCATTGAGCAAGTTTCAATGGAGGGATGATTATTCATGAGCAAAGGGGAGGACACAGGAAACCCCAGGAATGGGTCAGAAGTCTCCAGGAATAAGTTTTACTTCCCCTTTGTTCCTTATATGGTGCTCTTCACGAATGGTATGTTATCAGCTGCATGACGGGAGACAGCAGCTCTGCAAAGATAACAGTGTGGAGAGGAGGTGCCATTTTAATGGGGAAAAAAGGACAATCAGGTACCATCTTGGAGAGCCACGTTGGTCACAACTGTCTTTGATTGGTTTTATGTCTTTAGTACCTGAACAGTCACGTGATGTCTAGCTGTAATACAATCCAATGGCCGTGTTACATCAGTCAGTAGCCCCCATGCCTAGTTTTTCCTTTCTTCTTCCTGTGACCATGTAACCCAGTCCAGTGTCATGTTCACCTTCTGCTGTGGTCTATATGTGAAATGTTTCCCATGGACTCATGTGCTTAAATACTTGGTCCCTAGCTGGGGACATGGTTATGGAACCTTTAGGAAGAGAAGCCTCGTTGGAAGGAGTTGGTCTTTGATCTTTAGGATACAGTACCCAATTGGAGGGAGTGGATCTCTGGGGCTGAACCCTGAGCTTTATAGCCCAACCCCCCTGCTGTCCTTCCTCTACTTTCTGCACCACCTCTGCTTCCTGTTTCAGCCCCAATTCCTGTCGAATCCTTGCTTCTTGTTTCATCCTGATTCCTGATTTGTTTCTGTTCCCTGTTTCAGCCCTGATTCCTGCACCACTAACAAATAAAAAAAAATCCTAGTTTACCTTCTGTCCCAGTAGATCTGCCTGTCACCATGCCTTCCCCCACCAAGATGGGCAGAAGCCTCAATCCATGAGCTAATAAATTCTGTTTCCTTCTTATTGTTTCTTGGTCGACTATTTGGTCACAGCAAAAAAGAAAAGCACCTTCCAGGCTTTTGCAGTGACTCAGACCACTCTGATGTTCGTACCTTCTGAATTCCTCAGCGCTGCAATCACTGAGGTTATCCTACAGGGGCATCGCTATTTCTTTGCTCGTTGAAGCCATTCCTCTATAATTAGGGATGGTTGGTGACAGGGAATCACAGCTTTGGAGTCAGAACTGAATGTGAACATGAGACGTGCCTAAGCTGCTGTGGAGGAGCTTGTACTCATCATCCTAAATTAGTTACTATAGAAACACAAAGTCCTTTCCCTGTGGCCTGCAGCTCCTCTCAATGTTCATTGTCATTTGTTAAGATGATACAGATTTCTAAGTTCTAACCTTCCATGTCACTCATTACCCAGGCTCCATGTTTCTCCTAATAAGCTCATTGATAAAATTCTGTTAAAAAAAATTGTATGAACTACATTCATTACTTGTATGACAATGTTCTTATGAGACCCAGTACTATGTCAAACAAATACATGGCAATAAAATAAGCAAGTAAATAATGTCTGGGGAAATATTATACTATATATATATATATCTGTGTTCTAAAGCAAAACAGGACCTGTGATGGTTAATATTGTCAATGTGATAGAATTTAGAGTCACCAAAAAGGCAAATCTCTGGGCATGTTTGTGAAGGAGTGTCTAGAGTATGTTCACTATGCTGGGAAGACCCACCCTGCCTATGGGCAGCACCATTGCCTTGCAGGGGTGCCAGGCTAAGTCAAAAGAAGAGTCATGCCAAGTTTCAGCATTCCTGTCTTTCTGTTTCCCTACTGCAGTATGGTGTGGCCCTCTGTGCTCTCAGAGTGGGAACCAAAATATATACTCCCTTAATTATGCTCCTTTGTTTTATATCTTCTCACAGAAGTGAGAAAAGTAAGTAATATACTACATAAGTTAATAGGGAAAATACATAGATGTTTAAAGATTGGGCCAGCATGATGGCTTAATAGGAAAAGGTGCTTGCCACCAAATCTTATTCCTTGAGATCAATCCCTGTGGTAGAAGGAGAGACCTGACTCCTGCAAATTGTCTTCTGACCTTCACACATACACCATGGCATGTTCATGGCACCCAAGCATATGGACATGGGAAACCAAAAATAAAAATATGAATTAAAAATTGACATACAAACATTACCTAAGGACTGAATGAAAATGGGTGCAGTAAAGAAACCAAAATAGCCATGCTATGGGGAAAAGGTAAAGTTTATTTCAACCGCGAAGGCTGTCTCCTGGGGAAGCAAGGGGAAGCAACAAGGGAAAGATTTCCAGGGTTAGATGGGGACAGGAGAAAGGGGGCTTGTGAACTGGGACTGACGGAGCCTAGAGGCTGGCATTGACCTTGATTAGTTAACAGGCACCACAGTCCTAAGTCAAGGGAAAAGCCACCTGTTCCTCTTGCCAGAGATAAGAACAATCACTCCCTCTCTAGCCAACAGCAATTTTCTTCAAGACCCTAAGGAAATGGGGGCTTTTTCTAAATGCACAACCTTGGGAATAGGGGATATTTTGGGGGACCAGGCAAGGAATAAAGTTAGCAGGAACCAGAGTCATGTCGCACCAGCTTTTTGCACGCCCAGGTCCTCACTGGTCATCTCACTCCCCATTTTATCCACACCTGGGATTGTGGGGACTCAAAGCAGAACTCACCAAGCACTGGGCAAAGTACATGGAGGCAAAACAAGGATATGAATGCCGGAGTGAGGATGGCAGAGAAAGGTCACCGTGAGACCCTCCGGGAACAGCAAAGAATTCAAAAGGAAAGCATTGCCATGATTTGGGCAGGCATCTGAGCCTTCAGACTTCTGCAAGTCTGTCTGTGCGCACTTCTTAACAGAAAGGAAACTTTTACTTTTTACTAATCTAGATCTCATTATGCAGCCTCAGTGGGCTTGACCTTGAGATCTCCCCATTCCTTAGCCTCTCTAGTGCTGAGGAAATCTTTCTCCTTCTGCCTTATAGATCCTGGGGGATCAACTCAGGCCATCAGATGTGGCAACAGGAACCTGCACTGGCTGAACCATCTCTCTGGCCTGGTGCATTTTTCACACTATTATTTCATTTTTTTTTCTGGTTGTAAAATGTTGGCTGGATTTCTATGTGATTTTTCAAAAGAAGCACTGCAGTATCTAATTGAATGCGCACTTCAGGTTTAAGAATGGCCCTAGTTTCTGACAAGGTAAAGGACTGGAAAAATTAGTAGTTGAGATTGAAAAGCTGGGCTGACCCTGAGCTATGACCTAAATATACTGCATTTCCTGTCTCTAGTGGTAATGTTAGGGAGCCACTGCGGTTGAACTAGTGTTTTCAGGCATCGCTCTTTTATCCAGGCTTGTATTGGTTACTTCTCTGTGGCTGTGGTAAAATTCTCTCACCAAAAGCCACTTAGGATAGAAAGGGATTATTGTGGCCTTGCAGCTTCCAGGGGACAGAGTCCATGCCAGTGAAGAGGGTTTGTAGCAGGAGTGAGGCTGACCATGCAGCTGGGGAGCTGACTGGTCACGTTTCATCCACACACCGGAAGCAAAGAGCAAGAACAGGAAGTAGGGGCAGGTTATAAACCCTCAAAGATCCCCACCTCGTGGCATACTTCTTTTAGCAAGGTTCCACCTTTTAAAGTTTCTATAAGTCCCCAGGCAGAGCCACCGGCTCAGGATCAAGTGTTCAAACATGAGCCTGTGGTGAAACATTTCTCATTTAAACCGCAACACAACAGGGCTGGCTTACGAGGAAGTCTCCCCTCTCTGTGTTTGAAGCTGTAAACAGATGGAACTTGGGGAGAACTCACTCGGTGATTGTCTTGGGCTCAACACTTGATTGGAGCGCCTACGTTCACTGTCATTTAATTTCAGCACCTGCCATATGAGGAATCATTACCAACACCATTGTATAGAACTTGGGCTAGCCAAAGTCTCTGGACCTCTGGGCATCCCACACGGATCTCTCCCTTCTCGCCAGATCACCTTTCTGCATGTTTTCCCTTGTCTTGAAGTCAATCAAGTTCCTTTTGCAGCACGAGGCTTGCAAAGAACCCACAGAGCTCATTTGAGCCAATCTGGCCGTCCCAGAGCTCAACACACCAGGTACTTTTACCCGTGGAGTCTGTCAGCAGTAATTAACATTCTCTCGGAAGCAGAGTTGAGAGAGGGCAGGGTATAACAACTGGAGCCACGAGTGAGCTGCTGGCTTCCTCTGGATAAAGTAATTGCCACGTTTAAGTTTGCAGGAGGAGGGCGTCCCTGGGGAAATGGGAATTAGAGGGAGAGGGAGGGAGGAGGGGGCTGGCTGCTGAAGGAAAGGAAGGGTTTAATTACAGCCCATGCTGCTCGTTAGGAGCTGGGACAATACGCTAATTTCTTCTTGTTTCTAACTATATTTGTGAAGTTTGTGCCAAATTATCAGTGAAAGTCTAACCATTTTCTAGATTTAGCAGAGAATAAAGACTAAGGAAGAAGTGAGAGAAGCAAGGTATGACATCCAGGCGAGGAATTCAATATCCAGTTTTTGGTAAAAGTCAATCTTTAAAAAAAAAATGTTTGTTAAGATGTTATTTATTTTTAGTTTATGTGTACAGGTGATTGCTGTCACGGCTGTATGTGCCCCATGTGCATGCAGTGCCCACGGAAGCCAGAAGAGGGTGCCAGATCACCCAGAATAGTAGCTGTGAATGGTTGTGAGCCATCATGTGGGTGCTAGGAATTAAACCCCAATTCTCTACAAGAACAGCAAACACTATTGAGTGATGAGGTAACTCTCCATTCCTCAAAGCCAGGCTTCTGGGGAGAGGAAAGAAACACAAAAGTGCATGTGAGCAGACGATAATATTGTCTGTGATGAGCAGGAGGTGAGAGAGTGGGGCCATACCAGCGTCAGCTAGTTACTTAGAATGGGCCTTTACACAGTTTCCAATTTCATTTTAAACCCAGTAGCATCTAACATAGATTAACAGAACCAAGTCTGGTTTAGATGGATGTGAGTGTGGGCTGGAGAGACAGCCCAGTGGGAAAAGCTCCTACTTCACAAGGGTAGGAACCTGAGTTGCATATCCAAAGCCCAGGACAAACCAGACATAGTGTGGTATATCTGGGACTCCAGGCTTGCAAGGAGAATAGAGATAATCCTATCTCTGAAGCTTAGTGACCAGCCAGTCTAACACAAACATAAGCTTCAGGTTTGGTAAAAGAACTTGTTTCAGAAAGTAAAGGTGGTCAGAAAGTGGAGGAGTCACCTGGTGCTCATCTCTGGCCTCGCTTGTACAGGTAGCCCCTACCACTTACCCCTACATGAGAGAGAGAGAGAGAGAGAGAGAGAGAGAGAGAGAGAGAGAGAGAGAGAGAGAACTGAGACTCTGGAGAATCATGAAACATATGAACAACCATGGGAAGAATGGTTGAGAACACAGCAGAAGCAGCCAGTGGCCTGAATCTCTTAAGAGAGCATCCATATCTCCAAATAACTTTAGAGTGCATAAACCGATTTTGAAGGGTTTTCTCCCGCTTGTAATTTTACATCTCTAAAGACACAAAGCAAGTCTGTGGCAAACGTGACTTCCCTGAAGTATTCAAGGCACTCAGCCAGCTTTGGGTACATGATGGCAATTTGCGGAATGCTCTAATTAAATTAATAGTTGATGAATGTATTAGCTATGTTAATTGGATTCTGCTTGCATGGAATCCTGCCTGTTAATTGGTTAGAACTTTGGAAGAGAGCAATCGAGACTTTTAATTCTATCAGAGGCAAACAAGTAAATATGGGTTCTTAGTGTGGAAATACAGACAGCAGTCCGGTTGATAACCTAAAAACATTTCTTCAAGAGTTTATAGGATAATATACTTCATGTTTTACCTTTTCTAAAATTTAATTGCCAGATTTCCATCACTCCCTTTCCTCCCCGCAACCCTTCTCATGTTCTCCCCGAAATGCATGGCTTCTTTTCTGGTATTGTTAAATATGCAAATAGAATATTCTGAGTACATGTAGTGACCACTTGCTATTGAATAAGCAACTATGGGCTTATCCCCAGGGAAGACTATTCCGTACATGCACACTCGGAAATCCTTAGTTAGCTGTAACTCTTGGCACCTCAGAGTGTCTTTGGACTCATTTCAGATTATAACCTTAGGGTAAGTTAGAGTACCAGAGTAATCTGAATCTCAAGCCTCAGCACATGGTATTCCGTTATCTGCTGTATGTTATTCTAATTTCTGTATTTCTGGCTCTTGGAGGATAGAACACTGGTGCCCACACACTCCACCACCCATTGAACATGTTCTGAGATATTATGGTTAAAGGTCCTCCATCATTGCTAGGATCACACACGATCTCACAGCAGGCTTCCTGATCCTCTGGCTCATAGACTCTTTCTTCTCCCTTTACTGTGATGTCCTCTGAGCCTTCAGTGCAGAAGTTGTGTTGTAGGTGTATTTGCTGGGGCTGGGCACCCCACGATCAGGTGTTCTCTCAGTGATAGTCAGTTGTGATTGTCTGTTCTGTTCTCCATCTGCTACACAAAGGTGTTTCTTTGACAAGGGATGGGACCTGCATTTCTCTATGGTTATACACATAAATATTTAGAATGCAGTTGGGAACTATGCTGGTTTGCTAAAGTGATCTGATGGAGGAAGTTCATTGGTTAAATAAAAAGAAACTGCTTGGTCCTCATTGGTTAGAAGATAGGTGGGAGGAGTAAACAGAATAGAATGCTGGGAGGAAGAGGAAGTGAGCTCAGACTCCACAGCTCTCCTCTCAGGAGCAGACGCCTCAGAGAGAAGCCATGCTCCCAGCTCCCAAGCAGATGCAAGAAATGAAGCTCTGACCCAGGATGGACATAGGCTAGAATCTTCCCGGTAAGCGCACCTAGGGGCGCTACACAGATGATTAGAAATGGGCTAAATTAATATGTGAGAATTAGCCTAGAAGAGGCTAGATAGAAATGGGCCAAGCAGTGATTAAATGAATACAGTTTGTGTGTTGTTATTAGGGGCATAAGCTAGCCGTGCAGGCGGCTGGGGTGTTGGGGACACAGCCCCGCCGCTTCCAATTACTACAGTGATCGTAGGAAATTCTCCTCTAAACTTCATGACCTCACTAGCCCCAGGTGCTTAGCTGGATTTCCAGTACCAGGCATTATTTCCCCCCTGTTGAGTAAGCCTAAAGTCCAGCTAGACAGCTGTTAGTTAACACCAAGATATAATGCCACCATTACCCCTCCAGTTCATTGAAGTAGCTCATAGGTATCACAACTGAGTTGGATGTCCAGTTGCTCCCTTGGCATCTTACACAGCCCCTTCTGGTACTGTGAAAGCTAGTCCTCAGAGAGGAGACCCTCAGGTCAGATCTAGCTCAGATCCTCAGAGTCAACCTTCAACCTCTGGGTCAACAGTAATAGCCTGCATTGCTTTGGGAGTCTCTTGGGCTGTCTTGACCAACAACTCAAAAGGGGGTTTCTCATGCCTGGTAATGGGGTTTTTGTTCAGTAGTCATCTATGGTTCTTTGGGAAAACATTGGCAGCCCAAGTAGGATTATCTCATTTAATATATGTGTGTCTATGTACACATAGACTTACCTAAAATTGCATATATAATTTTAGATAAATAAAAAATAGTATGATTCTTTATGGATTTTTCAGAAATCCTTGCAGTTCTTTTCCCCTCCTTGCTCCTTCTGCATTTCCCTCCTTCCCTTATCCCTGGATAAAGCCTGCCCATTTTCCTTCCCCTAAGCAGAGGACTCAGCATCTTCCCAGAAGATGCTCTCTCCCCCTTTAAAGCCTCTGTCCAGAATACATGACAAGTCTGGGCATGGGTTTAATAACGTCTCAGGTCTGAATCCTTGGCTAGCACTCAAGTCTCTCTAGAATTCTGCCTCCCAAATCATTGCTCTAAGAGAAATGCCCTAACCATCATGTGCATCTCAGATTTTATTCAGCTGATTTTAGAATCAATGTGGGGATAATTTAGAGTTCCAGAGTATTCTCCTAAAACACAGTATTTCATTATTGATTGTACATTAATTTATTACTCTAGACCTCAGGATCTTAGAGGGAAGAACCCCGATGCACAACACACCGAAGCTCTTTAGTCAGCATGTGGTTAGCATGTTTGTATAATAGCCAGGAGAGCCATAATAAAGAGATCTGATTAAACAACAGCCACAAAAAAAAACAAGACAAAAATGATAGAACATGTAGTATGACCCAGCCCAGTACCCCTAGTTGTGTCTGGAGAGATGGCTCAGGGGTTAAGAGCCACTGGCTGCTCTTGTAGAGGTCCTGAGTTCAATTCCCAGTACCCACATGGTGGCTCACAACCATCTGTAATGAGACCCAGTACTCCTCATTGTAATATTTCGTGTGACAAAATGGACTAGCTCTCCCAAACAGCATTGGAAAATGCCTGTCTTTCCCAGGTTAATTTGTGCAGATTTCTGATTGAATGGCTGGATTACCAGAATGTTTTCTTGTGTGTTCCATCCTATTAGCAGGTGTCATTAGCACAGTCATCCTGACCATTCAGACTGGATGCTGGCTACGGAGGCAGAATCACATCAGTCACATCTGTCCCCACTAGCTGACTGACTGTGCAAGCCCTGTGCAGGCTCCCTGGTGTAGCCTCTCTTCCTTCCTCCCCCTATGTGGTTTAGCAAGCGTCTTTCTTGCCCCAATCCCCAATTCCATTCACTATCAAATGTATGTATTTTACTAAAGGTTGTGTGGCAGAGATGAAGGTGGGGTTTTAATATTGAGGCTTGTTTGAGTTCAGTCATCAGGAGTTTCCTTGGCGTCCAGGATAACTTTTCACCGGCAACCCCTTCCGTCCTCTCAGCCTCAAGGTCTCTCCTGCTCCCTTTCATCTTTTCCTATGGGTGGGCCCTGCTCCATGCTGCCCCCAGGAACCTCCTCTTAGCCATCTTGGATCCTTGCTGTCTTCTGCAGAGTAAGTCACCTATGCCACAGCTCTACAATACTCATCATTTAACACACGCTTCGAGTATGAGGGTTTCTGCACAAAGACAATCTGTGCTAACCCAGCAGAACTCTAATCTTGTTTGGAGTCCCGTTTCTTAGGCACTAAAAAAGGAAAAGTAATTATTTGTCTGCCAGAAGACAACAAATTTTAAGAGGTCTGTTAGCATCTATATTGGGTGCATATAAAATATCTTTTTATGGTACATACTAAATAAAAAGTTATAGAAGTAATGTAATTGAGCTTTTTTTTCTTCTTTCTTTTTTTTTTTGTGTATATGTGTTGAGTTTTTCAAGACCTGGTTTCTCTGTAGCTTTGGAGTCTCTCCAGGAACAAGCTCTTGTAGATCAGGCTGGCCCCGGACTCATAGAGATCTGCCTGCCTCTGCCTCCCAAGTGCTGGGATTAAAGGCGTGCGCCACCACTGCCTGGCTTGAGCTTCCGTTTTATTATCCTCTACTAAGACGTATACAATGTTTGGTATCAATATTTCTCTTAATGAAGGGCATTCATCTAGCCATCTCTTATCAGTTTTGTTGCGTGCCTTTAATGTGCAAAGAACTGGGGCCACCAAAGATGCCAGCAAGCACTTGCTCTCCGGGTGGGGGCGGGGGAAGGGAGACATGGCAGTGAGACTTGAGTGACAGGGGAGAAATGTGGGCCACAGGAATGAGGGAGTGCTCTCCAAGGAGAAGTCAGCCGGGATGGCCTCCCAAAGGGAAGCCTCTTTCCAAAGAGTGAGTTCATCATGCAAAGGGTGGCTCCAGAGAATAAAGGAGCAGCAAGTTCCAGGATCCCTGGATCCGATTACAGTGGCTGCTACATTCTTGCAGTTAAAGTGGACTGTGTATAAAGAAGGACTTTGTGTGTGTGTGTGTGTGAACATTTCTGTTTTCACCCCCATAATTAATGAGAATCCGTAGGGCAATACCCCAAGGCTACGACAATATCCAGCTCGCCCTGTGAAACTTTCTTCACTCCCCCAGTTTAGCATCCTTGCTCAGCTTTTCCTAATTCAATTATTAGCATAATAGTTTTAAAACGCTCTAATTTTATTGCCCACCTCTTGTAAAGAAGAGTCCCACTTTCTGTATTTATTTATTGGTTTACTCCTTCATTTTAAACCAGTATATAACCAGGGGTTCCCATCTTGGATATATATTATTTATGTTGAGGCTGATGGTAGGAGTCTCGTCAAACTGGCTCCAACGGCTTTTTGACATAATTTCCTCATCTTTTCCTACTTTCTTGTTTACTAGCTCTAGATGCACCCTGATCATGGCTTCTTTTCATGGCCCTAGGCATGGATTATAGCCATTTGATTCTTTATTAGGGAAGTTCCTCTTTCAAATAAGGTTTGGGGACACCCTGAATGCTGTGTAGTAATACGTTCAAGTACTCTTTTGGAAAAAGTGATGTGTGTTTTGGAGTGAGGGTGGTCAGAGGTAAAACAACTCTGTAGACTAAGACAGATAAACCAGTGACACAAAGTTAGAATGGAACAGATAGCCAGCATTCTAGCCCTGTTAAGTCAAATCTCTGAGGGTGAAATGGAGGAACAGAGTTAGATGAGCCAACAAATAACAAACTGCATGTATTTCCAAGATGCATTCAGTACTTAGGAATAAGATGATGAAGAGGTTTAAAATAGCACCCTGGGACTGAAGAGATGGCTTAGAGTTAAGAGCACCTACTACTCTTAAGTCCCTAGTTTGAGTCCCAGCACCCACACCAAGTGTCTCACAACCACCTGTAACTCCAGTTCCAGAGAATTTTATGCCCTCATCTGGCCTCCAAGAACACTGCCCACACATGTACAAACCCACACAGAGACACATATGCACATAACTAAAAATAAAATATCATCTATGGTTTAGTATGCAATGACCAGACTTTGAGTTCACAGGACTCTATCACTTGACCATCCATATGGTGTGACCTCTTGAATTCCAGATTCATTCATAAAAGGAGACAACTTCCATTCAATCTTGGAATTCTCACAAGGATTAAACCAAAGACTAAGTGAAGGAAATCTTCATGTGCAGATGTTCTGAGTAACAACTTAATATTTTATTGATGGGCTAAACCAGGAGAAGCCCTTTCTTGGTTTTTTATCGGGCTTTTAATTTTGGTGCTACATCCATTCATTCTTTCAACAAACACTAGTTAAGTACAGGTGTCAGACACTGAGGAAAAAGTATCAAAACAAAATGGGATTCCAGAGTTTAAGTTCTGAATATTCTTATGGTGTTAGATAGACATTAATTCAGTGGAAAGAAATGTAAATATTTAATGTGTTGAGAGAAACAGAGAGACTACATGATGAGAGGATATTTAAATGAACAATGCCAATTTCTCTCTGTGCTCATACGGTTGAGTTAATCATATATTCTGATTTACTTAGTATCACCCTTATTTGTACTGTGGAATACATCTTTCAAACAGATTTGCCTTTTTACCTGTATTGCCTGAAATTTTAATAAATCTTAGCAGTGATAAACCATGTGTATGCAATATGGGTCATACATGGAATTTTAATACATCTATCAGCCTATACTGCATGAATCAAGACAATGAGTATGTCCAATGAACATGGCCTCCTCAGTCCAGCCCTTCCTCATCTACCAGTCTCTACTACCCTGTTCAAGGCAGCCATGGATTTGCTCTCTGTCGTAGGATATTTGCTTGATTCTTCAATTTTAAAGTATATACTCTTTGAAGGAAAGCATTTCTGGATTCCTTTATTTGACATAAATAGTTGATATTCATCTATGTTGTTAAAAGTACCAAAAATTCATCTCTTGGGTCTTTTGAGGTGTTCAACAGTGAAAAGTGCTTGCTTCTCTTGCAGGGGACCTGGGTTTGGTTTCCAGCATCCTATATTACAAACACATGTAACTCCATCTCTAGGGGAATTCAATATTCTGGTCTCCACGGATATTTAGACACAAGTGCATATATACTCACACAGATATATACACACATGAATAAAAATTGAAAAAAGTCTTTAAAGCAAAAACTCATGCCATTTTTGTGCTAAGCAATCAGTATGAAAATCTTCTGGACTCAACCTTCAATATTCTATAAAGACTGTCAGAATGATAGTGACATGTATTATGCAAGTGGTCATGGATTTACAATGTATATATGTCTTCTTCATCCTTGAAGGTTTGACTCCCTTGTAAGCTGGGTCTTGTAAAAAGCAAAAACTATTATGGGGTCAGTTGGTTGCACACATATTTACTTGCAGCTCTCGGGAGGCAGCAGCAGATGAATCACCATAAATTTGAGCCAAGTCTGCTCTATATAGCAAGTTGATCAGGGATATACAGTGAGACCCTCTCTCAAAAAAACCTGTTATGTGTATTTGTACACAGATATGAAGTACACAGATATGAAGGGAAACAGGTTTGCATTTTGTATGGGTAAGAACAGAGACATAAAATGTTTCTTCTCTGTCTGTGAGTGTGTAGGAAAAGACCAACCTGCTTTCCATTATGGTTAGTCAAGAGTGTGTGAGGGTTTCCACTCTTACACTGTCTTACTCTCTTGTGAGTGTGTGTGTGTGTGTGTGTGTGTGTGTGTGTGTGTGTGTGTGTACCTGTGTGGGGGCATCCAGAAGAGGGAGCTGAACCCTCTGGAGTTGGGGTTATACAGAGTTGTGAGCCACCCAACTTCGGCAGTAGAAATATAACTCTAGTCCTCTGTAAAAACAGAAAATGCTCTTATATTTTTCATTGTGTATCTAGTCTTTTATGGCTGAGCCATCACACCATGCCCTTCTATTGTCTTTTGGCAAGTATTTTTTCCCAATCTGGAGACCACGTTAGCATTTTCTTGGCATGTCTTTTTAAACTTGAAATCCAGGTTTTGATGGAGTTTAGTGTATTGATGTATTTCTTCTTTTCATTCATGCTACTATGTTCCCCAAACTCAAGGTGACAAAGATATGGTTCCTTTTATTTTCCCTCCTGAAGCCATATTATCAATGGTTGGGCTTATGATCAGGTTTGTTGTCCTTTTAATATGTATTGTGAAATATGTCTGGAGTGTTTTTTTTTTTGCTTGGGGGTTATTTTGCATAGGGTTAACAAATTTTTATGGTGCTGTTTGTTGAAAATCTTGTCCTTTCCCAAGTGAACTGCCTTAGCCTCTTTGTTGAAAAATCAATAGGAAATGTATGTGCCTGCCTGTTTCCACACTCAACAGTCAGTATATTATGAAGATAGCTTCAGATGGTTCAACATGTGCAGCAAAAGAACAGAACATTCTTTTAAAATACTTTTTAAAGATTCATTTATTTGCTATGTATACAGTGTTCTGCCTGCATAACAGAAGAGGGCACCAGCTTTCATTACAGATGATTTGAGCCACCATGTGGTTACTAGGAATTGAGTTCAGGGCCTCTGGAAGATCAGCCTGTGCTCTTAAGCTCTGAACTATCTCTCCAGCCCCAGAATAGAACTCTGAATCTTGGCTTTGGGGTTCTGTAACTGGATCCTAGCCTGGGTGGACATGAGAAGAGAATGGCCAGTACTCCAGAATTTTTGTTTCTGGAGGTCTGGGCAGGTAACTGCCCTTTCTTAGAGACTTTCTGAACAGGCACACTTGACAGGAGTGTTCTAAGAGATCGCCTTGTCCTTGCTCCTCCTTCTCGCCTCCCAGATTTCTCCTATTTATTCTCTCTGCCTTCCAGCCGCTCTTATCCTTTCCCCTGCCTTGCTATTGACTGTGCAGCCCTTTATTAGATGAATCAGGTGTTTGACAGGCAAAGTAACACAGCTTCACAGAGGTAAACAGATGTAACATAAAGAAATGCATCACATCTTTGCATCATTAAGCAAATATTCCGCAGCATAAACAGATGCAACATTATCTTCAACTAATAGTCTACAACCCAAGCTAGTAACGAACATTGCTCCATGGGCTAGGCTCCAGGTTCCTGGCATGAGTTCCCTCAGTTATAGATCATTACCTGGAAGTGTAAGATGAAATAAACCCTTTCCTTTCCAAGTTCCTTTTGGCCTTGGTGTTATCACAAAAATAAAACTAGATGACAGCATGCAGCCATCTGCGAGGGCCTGCCTGAGATCTAACCTCCCATCTAGAGCAAACTCAGAGGAGCCTTGAACAACCCGATGAGCACGTCTCTGGATGCTCTTCTGGTTTGAACTGGATCTAAACAGACCCTGCTGCGTTCCTCTCTCTCCCGTTCCCTGTGCCAGTTAACATGTGCTAATTCTGTCAGAGACCAAGTAAAGCAAAATAAATTGGAATTGTCACTTAAGCTGTTTCCTTTGAGGACTGTTGTGGGTATTCAACGTAGCTGTTGTCATCATTAAAAACGTGCTTCTACCTAAGGGAAAGTGCTCAAGGCAGGTCTGTCTCTTTGCGGGGAGGGGATTCCTGATAGATTATAAATAACTGGGTGTTCTAGTTTTGTTCCTGTTGCTGGGATAAAACACTCTGGCCAAAAGCACTGTAAGAGAGAAAAAGGTTTAGTTGGTTTACACTTCCCAGTCACAGTCCAGCATTGTGGGATGTTATGGCAGAAACATAAGCAAAGTCAAAGCCAAAACCAAGGAGGAGTTGCTGGCTCATGCACAGCTAGCTTTCTTTTACAACCTAGGCTGAGCCTACCTATGGATGGAGCTGCCCACAGTGGGAATTGATTAATAATCAGAAAAGGCCCCTGTAGTCATGCCCACAGGTTAATCTGAACTATGCAATTATTTGTGTCCTCTTTCCCTCTTTTATTGAAAATATATTTCTCATACAGTTTCCCCTCCCTCTACTCCTCCAAGTTCCTCCCCACATCCCCTCCCATCCAGATGCATTCCCTTTCTGTGTCTCATTAGAAAAGAACAAGCTTCTAAGAAACAACAACAAAATAGAACACAACAGACTACAATAAGATAAAATGAAAGCCATCTCATTGAAGTTGGGCAAGGCGAGGCAATTCTTAAACCTAGGCTTTCCCCTCAGGTGACACTGGGATGGGTCGAGTTTGACAATGAAAGCTAACGGGACACCAAGCATGTTAAGTTCATTTGTTTTTATGGTTGAAAGCAAATGCCATGTTGTCAAAAGCAGACTCATTTGGCATACTTCTATTTCCAAATTTTGCTTGCTAGTAACCTTTTAAGGGTCACTAAGGCTTAGTCCTCCTTCCTCCTCCTCTGCTCATCACTCTGACAGTTGAGAGAGCCCCCTGTATGTATTCTGTAAGGCCCTGGAATCCATACATTCCCAGACATCCCTGACTACTCTTTCATGTCCCTATGCAGGCTGTATTAACAGAATTCCTTAAATTTTCAGGTGAGATCAATGGTGAGTTACAGTTTTCAATAGCTGCTCCTTCTTTGGCTTAAAATGTTCTTCTATGAATTGGATTATAATTTATGGGACAGCTCACATAGTATCAACTAATTTGGTTGGTTCTAGTTATTTCTTATTATGAAATTCCATTCTCCACACTTATTCCTAAAGGTCCATTTTCAAATAATAATGGTAACAGGGTTGAATGGTGAGCACTGAGACTCTGAAGTAGACTTGCCTGGCTGTGGAAAGCTAGAACGAAGAGACATTCATTTGATGTACTTGGATCTCTCACTTTAGGATGCCCTGGGAAGTGGTTCATATATAAAATGTTTGCTATCACAGAAGATAAGACAAGGCTTCACACAACAGTTGAGTACTACGCGGCCCCCCAAAATGTTTCCGTAATGTGTTTCAAGAGCTCATGAGAAGGATGGCCTCTGTGGGGGAGACTTAAAGAAAGCTTTGCAAAGAGCAAAGCATTAGCAGAAAGATTAGAGGATGGCTTGTTAAAAAACCATAAATGGGGCAACGGCATAGGAGGTCAGTGTTTCATCTCCACCCTTCACCTATACATAAAATTTTCTAATGCTTGAGACCAGTGCGGCCTCCTCGGTTCCACAGACAAAGACGTTCACAGTAACTCTACTAGAAAGAATAAATTAGAACACAGTACTGTATTTATTGTTATTTAGCATGGTAAAACATATGGTGGAGGAACTTCCTTGGAGTCTGTACCCTTCTTAAGCACAAGCATCATCTTCTTCCCACACACCTCCACACCTTCTGCCTGTATAGCATATGCGGCACCTCCCACATGGCACCTCAACCACAGCGTTCAAGTGTTTGATAAATTATATATGTATATATGTGTGTGTATATATACATTTTAATTTTATATAATATATAATAAATATTTAATTATTTATATATGTGGGTGAATATTTGAGCAACTTGACTCTAATAGAACTGTCATTGGCTCACAAAATCTGATGTTCTATAGATTTTAAGTGAGGAATTTAGAAAGAACAGAGTTAAATTTTTTGGCCAGATCTCAGCCATAACCCACACTAGGAAGTCACCTATCAATTCCACTTCTTGTTGGGTTTTTCATCCCAATTTCTTGGAACACATCGCATTGTTTGGCAGTTTCCTCCAAACTGAAACATTCTGTACAGGGTGGCGGGGAGGATTGAGACACTCGGGAGGTACACGGTATGCACACTCCTGGGAAAGTGTGAAGTTAGAAGATTCTAGGAGCCTCCTCCCGAGTTTTACAGACAGAACAAATGGCTGGTGGGGAGACACTGATTGGCGGAGCTTCTGAGAGGAGCCACAGCTCCTTGGAGCTGTTCAGCTGCCTGCAAGTTGTGTGGAGAGCCATCTTCTTGAGCTGTCTGCTTTGTTGGGGTGGGCTTTCCCATGAGGCAACTGCTTTTAAGTCATTCCTGTTCCTGTAAGTGACCCCTGACCCACGCTCCTGTTAGTAACCCCAGTGGAAACTCACTGATTCTCCACGGTGGACACTGTGAAATCATTACTTTGGTCTGTCATGAATTACCTATCTGAGGTGAGTAGGGGTGTGTGTGTGTGTCTGTGTGTGTGTGTGTGTCTGTGTGTGTGTGTGTCTGTGTGTGTGTGTGTCTGTGTGTGTGTGTGTGTCTGTGTGTGTGTGTGTGTGTATGTGTTGCATCTTCCCAGAAAAAGCATGTCACACAATGAGAGGTTTGGGTTAATTTCCCTTCTCCCAAATGCAGCCAGTGCACTGTAGCCTAAGGACTTGCCTGATGGTTCATCTCATGCCATGTGTGAAATTGACAAAAAGCTGAATGAATGCGGACATCTGGAGGCTAATATCTGTTGTCATCTCTGCGATCCTGGGCTTGCCTCTTTTCGGGAACTCAGCCTCCCTTTTCAGAATTTACCAGCTTTATAATTCTCTGAGGTGATTTTTCAAGGCTCCTGGCTCACACACTTCCTGCCTGAAGACAGTTTCTTTGTGAGGTTTTTCTTGCCCTGCCCTAGACGTCTGTGAGCTCTCAGTAGCTGTTCCCATTTGATGAAAAATGAAGGAATTCCACTTTGCAACTGTCTTCAGGATATGTGAGCCTGTGCCCTTCTTGGGTAAATGGAATGAATCCATCACTCCCGCCATTCAAGGGTTCACATAAAAATCTGTATCAGCTTGAGTACAAGTCCTGAAAGATGATTAAATTGTAATTCTAACAATTACTCCAAAAGAGCAAAACTAGTCATTTTGACATATCCAGATTAAGCCCTGCTTTGTGGGAGGCTGGGAAGATGGCTCAGTCAAGAAAACGTTTGCCACACAAGCATGAGGAATTGAGTAAGACCCTCCAGAAGCAGCAGGTTTTTTAAAAAAAAAAAAAATAAAATGCTTGCAATACTGGTGCTGAGGAGGTGGAGCCAAGAGTGCCTCTGGGACTCCCTGAAAGACCTGACGAGTCAAGTCAATGCTAAGCCAATGAGAGACCCTGTTTCCAAGGAACACTCTTCCTCAAACCTCTGCATTCATACATGCACGTGCTCTTCCTTACACACATATGTACACGAAAATACGCAATTCTTTTCCTAATAAAAGCATTCATGGTTTAGAGATGTGCCAGAGTAAGGAAGGAGGAGACGGATGACAGGGTTCTTTCACCCTCAGGGAGGATGAGGCTTAGTCCTGAGAGGGAACAGGAGTGTTGTGCCTGCAACAGACAAGCTTCTGGGACACAGACGTAGCTTCTAAGAGATAGTCCAATGGTGGAACTTACACATGACAGGAGTTTCCCATTGCTGGGAGTAAAGGAGGGATAGTTGATTTCTATGTATTTTAATATGGAAAAAAACAGGCCCCTCCGTATATTCCAAGCAATAAAGAAATTGACCATCTGACGCTCCTGATGTTTAAGTGACATTATTCAGACCACCGTGTTTTCTATTGGTGTCTCTTCTATTGATGTCTATCGATTCTGTGCTGGCTCCATTCTGATTTCTACAGAAGCCCAAAGCTGACTTCTGTAGTGGCTCAACTCATCTATACCTCTCAATCCCATTATCTCAGGAAAACTCAGTCTACCAGCCAAGCAAAGGGGTTTCTGGAAGCCACCCTTTGCACACTGGTGAACTCACTAGTCCTGAGCTTGTCAGAAGTAAGGAGCTTCCTGTGGAGTGATCACCCAAGTCTCAGGCCTTGTTGAGTTTTCAGGTAGAGCCTGCATGACTCCCATACAATATGGCAGAATTCCCAGGTCTGGCTATGGCCTCCTCACCCAAGTGGAAGTGTCTCCAATGGTCATATAAATTTTACCTACCCACCATGTGTGTCAGAAAAAGGCTCTTGGTCACATGAGCAGAGATGAAAAGTCATAACAAAAATAACAAGCTTCCCTCACTAAACTCTGATGAGATCTTAACAGTCAGCAGTCAATCTTTGATCTGTTTTGCTGAGGAAGGGGCAGCAGTATAGCTCAGCGGGGGAGCCGGGAGAATGCGCTTGCTGCTAAGAGGAAATACCCAAGTTCAATATCCAGGACCCACATGATGGAAGGAGAAAAGCAACTCTCGTAAGTTATCATCTGATTTCAACACAAGTGTCATGGCATATTCACACCCTGGCAGCAAATGCAGAGAAAGAAAGGAAGGAAGAGGAGGAGGAGGAGGGAGGGAGGGAGAGAGGGAGGAAGGAAGGAAAAAAGGAAGAAAGGAAGGAAGAGGAGGAGGGAGGGAGGGAGAGAGGGAGGAAGGAAGGAAAAAAGGAAGAAAGGAAGGAAAGAATGAAGGAAGGAATACAGGTGTAGTAATAGAGACTGAAACTCCAGCACTGTGAGGGACGGAGGCAGGAGGATCACTAGGGCTTGCTGACTACTGGCCTAGCTCCAGTTTTAACAAGAAATCCTGTCTCAGGAAATCAGATAAAGAGTGATAAGGACAACACCTGGTGTCCTCCTCTGGCTTCTCTGTGTGAAGGGAGTGCACACCTGCACACACATGTGTATATATGTAGATAGAGCAAACACACACTCACACCCCTGTCACAGCTCTATAGTCATAATGATTATTGCTACACGAATGCCTCTGTGCAAGCTCCCAGAATTCTATGAACACCCTGGAGATAGGCACAGGAGCTTGTTATTTATATTCAAATTTGTTTCTGAGAAAGGTCTACATTTATCATTGGACTCCCAAAGGAAAATACAATCTCAAAAATTTAAGAACAACTACCTTGAATGTTTTATAAGGTCCTTGCAAACCGTTCCTCATTTCCGAGACAAAAAGCAAAGGGAAGAAAGCCAAAACTTCTTAGCAAATACCAGATCACAGACTTTTCTCAGCACTCTGGGAAAAATTGCTAAAGGGAGGAAAACATCTTTTGGCTCACGGTTGGAGGGTAAACAGTCCATTGTGGCAGGGCCACCATGGTGTTGGGGAATGGGAATAGGATAGCTGGCTACATCAGGTTTGCAGTCAGGATTAAGACCAAAGGGTTCTCTCTGCAATCCCCCTTCCACCCCAGTGACCCATGTCCTCCAGCTAGGCTCCACCTCGTAAAGGTTCCATAACCTCTCTATTGTCCCACCTGTCAATCAGTCATCTCTAGCCCAGGTGCTTCTCACCAGTCCCAGCTAACCCTTAATCCAGTCAAGTAGTCAACTAAGACCAATCATCACAGGTGGGCTAGAGATCATTTTCAGTCCCTTTATCAGCAGCCTGGAGGGGGAGGGGAGCAGAAATCACGTGTGTTGCTTTTCTCTCCCCCACACAAAAGGATGAACTTTGGTGAAATGACAGTCATTATGGAACTCTAGGTCCACCCAGAATGCCACAGGCTCTCAAGGCTTTTGGACCAAGCTCATGTTCATGTGCAGTTGGTGTTTCTAACTGGGTCTTCATTAGCAGAACTCAGTGCGTTTACAGCCCCTCCCTCCACTCACTGAGAACTAGGAAAGGATCTCCCAAGGTCCCTGAGAGGAAGAATGGGCTCAGCACCTGTCACAGGGCCATTCTCTCACCCGGAAAGCCCCGAACTTGAGAAGGTCTCACACAGTAGGTACAGTGCTACAGCTGTTCTGTGGTTCTGGATAACCGAGCTTTCAGGGGTCCTCAGACATGTCTGTCATGGGCAGCCAGGGGCTCTACCTCAGTCCTAATGTTCATCCAGCTCCCAGTTCTGTCTTGAGTGTGGAGCGTGCCCGACAATTTCCCCTTAAATCTTCTCTTAGCTGGGTGTTCTTCATCTAGCCTGGGGCTCTACCACTGGAAACACAATAGCAACACAGATGACAATAACCAGTGTTTTATGACCGCTGGCTCTCCGTCAGACTCTGTGCATGGCACTGTTTTCATTGGCCTGGTCATTCATTCATTTATGCAGTCGGCAAATACCTGCTGAAGAGGAAGGATGAGCCAAATGCACTGTGAGCTGCTAGAGGCAGTCACCTGTGGAACACAGACACTTCTTGCTGTGTCAGAGAGAAGGCAGCTGGGAATCACACAGGAATGGACTCACATGGACTTGCCATTGTCACCAGAACTAACAGGAATGTGGGCGTGCCTTACTAAGAAAATGCAGTAGAGGGAGTGATCTGGTCACAGGAAAACTCCTGAGCTACCTCTTGCCTTCTGTCTGTCACAAATTATCTAAAGTACACACACTGAAAGATGCAAAGAAACTGACGGCTGTGTGTTTTGCGTCCTTCATTCATAGTGTCTCCTTGCTCTCTTCTTTCTGTCCTGTGATGTTTATGGAGGAACTACTTTCAGCAACATTTCTTACGCCTTTCATTCTTGCTTTTACCGTGCATCCTCCGCTTGCCCTTTCTCTGTAACGTAAGGATTAAAGCCTCAGTTTCATCAGAGTGGGTGCGGTGGCTGCTCTGTGTATTTAGCTTTCATGTGTTTATCATCTGCTCTGTCTGAAAAGTGGTGTTCAGAATCTTCCATCCAGCAGCCATGGTGAGCTGCTTACGTACTACATTACATAGTATATATTATATATGGGCAAAAATACAGTCGTTGAATTCTTTCGCTCCATTTACCAGCTTTCAACCTGATAAAACTTTGTTCTCTATCAGCTGCCGGTATTGACCAATGAATTTTTTCTCTACTTTATTGTTTGATTTTATTATAAACGCATATTTTTGGCCCATTTGGGTGTTTTTACTTTGGTTTTCTGGTCCTTGGAGAAATGCCCTTTCTGTTAAGTCTCTTCACCCTGGTTCTTGAGTATCTGTGACCTGACACTGTGACCATCACTTCTTTACTTTCTGAATGGACAAAAAAGTCTAAGGCCCTCTTACATTAATCTATTTCCTATCCCAGACCTGGAATCAAGCATGTATTGGAGGAATCTGGCTTCTTTTGATGAGGATGTTCTATCCTGAGGTCACGGTGTAGGCGTAGATGTTTCTGGGCACACCCTGGTATTATACTGGTGCGCTGTAGCCAGTAGTCAAAGCTCAGAAATCATCGAGACAGCGGAGGGGGAGAGCAGACATATCGACTCTCAAGTGTTCCTGCTAAGTCACATTGGAAGGCCTCGGCTTTTATTTAACTTCTCTGATTTCATATTTACACCCCATTTCTCCTCTGATGAAACTCGTGGTTCCTAATAGAATGCTTTGCTCTACTCTACAATCTATTTGTAATTATATCAGACACGCGTGGCCGGTCCTGCTTTCATTCACAGTGTGATAATTGAAAATTGCTGAGGCTTCTTCACAGTGCCCTTTGTCCTAAAGATAGAGTCCCCCCTAAATAATGTCCTGACAGATCACTGTCTTCTAACGTGGCTGGCATCCTAACTCTGAATTATGACAGTGGTTTGTCACGCACTTGGGTTTGTTCCCTTTTATGATAGGCTTGATGAATTTCTGACCTGCAGTTTTACATTTATAAGCATGGGTGTGGTACACAGCAGACGTGAAGAGAAAGTGGGGTCCCTCCTAGTGCCCCAGGTCAGCTTGTACATAGGATAGGAGTTTTCGATCCTGAATCACGTGTGTGCTCTTGGGGCAAGGGTTAACCCAGCCGTCTTCAGTGGATGACCTATGGCATTGGGACTGTTTCCTCTCAAGGGCACAGTGCCCCTGTATTGGTCAGGATTCTTTCAATTATTCAAAAGATGAACCTAGTATTCAACAGAACAACAGAACCAGAGCTAAACCAAAAGTTCATCATAGTAATCAGTTCACTTCTCTGAAAACCACACCATAAGACTGTGCACTGCATGTTCTGACACTGGCCAAACTCCTCAGGGATCCTTGTTTTAGCCTTTCCCTCTAGAACACACATCTACATACGATATATACATTCATCCCACACACACGCACTCATATACATACACACTCACACACTTACCCACAACACACCCACTCAACCACACCCACACTCCCCACACACACATACTCACCCATACGCTCACAGACATCTACACACATGCTCGCACATTCACACACAGATACAGACACATTCCCACAAAAGACACATACACCTACACACATACATACACACACACTCACACACAGACACATACATACCCACAATACATATATACAAGCTCACATAAACACATACATATACACACATACACAAGCAAGTCCCATACATGTATTATGAACACACACACACACACACAGCAGGTACTCTGTTACTTCCTCTTACTCTTTAATCAGGTTGCTCTCACACTAGAAGGGCCTTAATTGATCGTGCAATGGGTAAGAGGACTCTTCCAGAGGACCCCAGGTCCATCCCAGCACATATATCAGGCAGCCCGTGATCACCCATAACTCTAGAATTCCATGCTCTCTTCCGGCCTCCGGAACACCCACACACATGTGGCATACACTCACACAGACACACACAGGTAAATAAATCTTTAAAAATAAAAGCAAGAAGACTAGACATTAATTGTGAGTTAGACCTTCCTTCCACTTCGGACTTACATTTTAATTATCTCTTGAAAATGTAGCTAACTACTTCTGGGCTTTGATTTTCTTGTCTGTAAAATGAAGATAACAAAAGGCCGACGTCGCAGGCTTCTTCACGGCATCAGACAAGCTTGTGCAGGTCAGTGATTAACATGGAGCCTGACAAGCAAAGCTACTTAGTGCAGTTGAGGGTCCAGCTATTTCTATAATGGTGTCGCCAAGATTAAAATTGGTAGGAAATTTTTTTTAGTTGTTGCAAAAAAAAATTTCCCATTTCCCTCCCCCTCCTCGCACACATCGCCCTCTCCTCCCACTCCCCTCCCCCTCTCCCCCTCCCTCCCCACTCCATTCCCCCTCCCTCTCGAGAATGAAGAGCAGTCCAGATTCCCTGCCCTGCGGGAAGTTCACAGTCCTCCGACTTCTATCCAGGACCAGGAAGGTGAGCATCCAAACAGGCTAGGCTCCCACAAAGCCAGTTCATGTATTAGGATCGAAACCTAGTGCCATTGTCCTTGACTTCTCATCAGCCTTCATTGTCCGCCACGTTCAGAAAATCCGGTTTCATCCCATGCTTATTCAGTCCCAGTCCTGCTGGCCTTGGTGAGCTCCCAATAGACCAGTTCCACTGTCACAGTGTGTGGGTGCACCCCTCGTGGTCCTGACTTCCTTGCTCATGTTCTCCCTCCTTCTGCTCCTCATTTGGATCTTAAGAGCTCAGTCCAGTGCTCCAATTTCGGTCTCTGTCTCTATCTCGATCCATCGCCAGATGAGGGTTCTAAGATAATATGCAATATATTCATCAGTATGGCTATAGGATAGGGTCATTTCAGGTTCCCTCTCCTCAGTTGCTCAAGGTACTAGCTGGGGACATCTCCCAGGACACCTGCGAGCCCCTCTAGAGTCCTGTCTCTTGCCAACCCTAAGATGGCTCCCTTAATTAGGCTATATATTTCTCTGCTCCCGTGTCCACCCTTCCTTTATCCCAACCACCCCATTCCCCCAAGCTCCCCCCATTCTCCCCTTTTCACGTTTCTCACCCCATTCACCCTTAGCCCCATGCCACCTCATCCCCAAGTTCCCAGGTTTTGCCCTGGAATCTTGTCTACTTCCCATATCCAGGCGGATGACTATATGTTTTTCTTTGGGTTCACCTTCTTATTTAGCTTCTCTAGGATCACAAATTATATGCTCAATGTCCTTTATTTATGGCTAGAAACCAATTATGAGTGAGTACATCCCATGTTCATCTTTTGGGGACTGGGATACCTCACTCAGGAGTGTTTTCTATTTCCATCCATTTGCATGCAAAATTCGCGAAGGTCATGCTCATTCTCCTTGGTGATCAGGGAAATGCAAATTAAAACAACTTTGAGATACCATCTTACACCTGTCAGAATGGCTAAAATAAAAAACACCAATGATAGCCTTTGCTGGAGAGGTTGTGGAGTAAGGGGCACACTCATCCATTGTTGGTGGGAATGCAAACTTGTGCAACCACTTTGGACATCAGTATGGCGATTTCTCAGGAAATTCGGGATCAACCTACTCCAAGATCCAGTAATACCACTCTTGGGAATATACCCAAGAGATGCCCTATCTTATGACAAAAGCATTTGTTCAACTATGTTCATAGCAGCATTATTTGTAATAGCCAGAACCTGGAAACAACCTAGATGCCCTTCAATGGAAGAATGGATGAAGAAAGTGTGGAATATATACATATTAGAGTACTACTCAGTGGTAAAAAAACAATGACTTCACGAATTTTGCATGCAAATGGATCTCATTTTTTTATCGCATTCTTCCTTGAGAATTGCAGAGTGATGTTTTATAATTCTCATTCATTTTTGATAGTCCATGAAGTTCTAATACATGATGGTTCTCCAAACATAGATGAATTAAGTGAAAGGCACTTGAGATGTTATTTAATCGGAAGTAATTTTGTCATGTATTTTGAGATCCTAACACAAGACCAGGAGTCAAAACTGTTCGGCTCCTGCTTCCTAGTCAGGGTAAGTGAGATTGTGCACTGGCTGTATTTTTTTATGTCAATTTGTTACAAACTGGAATCATCTAATTGAGAAAATCACCTTAATTGAGAAAATACCTCCATATGATCAGGCGGCAGGAAAGCCTGGAAGGGATTTTCTTAATCAGCGATTGGTGGGGGTAGGCTTCAGCCCATTGTGAGAGGTTTATCCCTGGAATGGTGGTCCTAGGTTCCATAATAAAACAGGCTGACGAGCTTGTGGGAGTTCATGGACTCTGGACTGACATCTAGGGAGCCGGCATGGGACCAGCCCAGGCCCTCTGCATCTGGGTGACAATTGTGTAGCTTGGTCTTTTGTGGGGCCCCTAGTGGTAGGACCAGAACCTGTTCCTGATGCAGGAGCTGGCTCTTTGGAGCCAAATCCCTATGGTGGGGGTGCCTTGTTCAGCCTTGATGCAGTGGGGAGGAGCCTGGTCCTGCCTCAGTTTGATGTGCCAGGCTTTGTTGATTCCCATGGGAAGTCTTACCCCATCTAAGTAGAGACAGAGGAGTGGGGGGGGGGTGGCTAGATAGGAAGGAGCAAGAGGAGAGGAGGGAGGGGAAACTGTGGCTGGTAGGTAAAAAAAAAATTAAAAATTATAAAAAAAAAAGGAAAGCTGATTTAGCAAACCATAGGGAGCACGCCAGGAAGGAACACCCGTCCATGGCTTCTGCATCAGCTCCAGCCTCCAGGTTCCTACCCCGCTTGAGCTCCTGCCCTGACTTCCCTTAGCACTGGAGTATGATCGGAGAGTTGAAAGCTGAAATAAACCCTTTTCTCCTCGAGTTGTTTGATGGCATGTTCATCATAGCAATAGAAAACCCTACCTAAGACAGATGATACGATAGAAATGCAAGTGTGACCAAAGCCCTGGACATCATCCACCTCCATGCCTCCCTTTTATGAAATGGGGAACCTAGGACCAGTTCCTTCCAAGAGATATGAGTTCAGTTCTAGCTTTAGAAGTCTGTGGTTCTAAATTTATTTACCTGCTCTCCTTGATATAGTTCATGTAGGTAATTCAGAGACATTCGTGATAGATGTATCTCTCTCCCAGTAAAGTCATCTCCTGTTTGCTAAAAATGATGCTGGTTATGGGGTCCAGGAGGTCCCCTTTCTGCTGGGGTTCATATTCTAAGAAAATATAGTAGCAAGAATGAGTCTATGCTTCCTCAGACTAATTTATAAACTGTCAAGGCAGAACAGTAACAAGGTTCCTGCCATAATAAGATATTCTTTATATCCCAGTTTTACATACAAATTTATTCATTTGGTTGGCTAATTAGTGTTTTACAAGATTTTATTTTTAATTATGGTGTGTGCAGTGTGTGTGTGTGTGTGTGTGTGTGTGTGTAGATGCCTGAAGAGTCAGAGGAGGGTTACATCACGGGAACTCAAGTTCCAGGTGGTTGTGACCTGCCTTCTAGCATAGGTCCTGAGAACTGAAGTTGGGTCCTCTACAAGAGAGGCACTTGCTTCTACCCACGGGGCCATCTCTACATCCCTAAGTTAGGTTTATTCGAGATAAGGTCACATGTAGCCCACATGTAGTCACTATGGACCTCAATAAATCCTTACACTCCTAATTCTCCTCCCTCCACCTCCCGTATGCTGGATTAGCAGGTCCGTGCCATCGGGCCGGGCTCATAGCTTCTCTGACTTTGCATCGCTCTACACTCAGGTAATTATCCTTTTCTTGTGAGCCGCCTTAATCTTCTTACTGTTGTTACTATAAGGCTTTGTAAATTACAATTATCATTTCTGGGTTTCAATTGCTTTGTTGCCATTCTGGGAGAAATTATCCCTCTCAAGCTTGCGGTGATACAAGAGAGGAGGTAGCGACAGAGGAGACTTTAAGAGACACTGTGAGGTTTAAGTACAGTTTGAGTTGTTAACTACAATTAGTTAAACTCTAGTCTCAGGGGGAAATGATGGTTAAACAATTGTGTGATGAGGCTGAGATGACAATATCATTGAAAGCCTGTGTCCTATCCGGGGCTGTGCCTTCTGACTTTGTTATCATGCTCCCCAGAATGACAACGAAACTGCTAGCCTTTCAGACGTGACAGGAACCTTCTTTCTAGCATATGTCTTCAGGGCTCCCTTTACTGTCTATTTTGGAAGCACAGATATGGGATTGGCCAGGTGGCATGGCAAGAATTTTGCTGAACTTTCCAACCTTCTTATGAGTTTTAGGAAGGAGAAGGGGGTTTCAGAAGGAGCCTGATCCTGGGTCACACACAAAAGCACAGGAAGCTGTCACACGGGGCCACCACCTTGATTTCATTGCCTTGGTGGCAGAAAACGGAACACAGTTTCAGAGGGCACTGCACAAACCAACCAAATAATTCCTCCTATGTGCATCGAAGGTATTTTGACTCAGGTTAAAATTGGCAGCTCCTGCATCTACCAGTTATGCAATTATTTTGTCAGCAGAGTTGATCAGAACCTGTTGGAAAGGACTCACCAGCTCATAACTAGGAGATGCTTCATAGCAAAAAACAGCTTGCATTTTCCTGGATTTATGCCATTTAGGACCAAGGAAGAAACCCTGAAGATCACAGTGCACCTGTTTACATCTGTCTGCCGAATTCTAGCTTGTGCGTGAATCTGACTTCTAAGGATGATAATGGTAGTGGATGGGGGTTGTTGGATGCTTGCCAAGATTCAGAGGCCCCTGCTTCACTCAGTGTCTGTCAGATCACATCCTGAGACTACATTTGCTTCTGGTGACCAGTTGGGAGAGTTGGAGGGGATGTTGGCTGTTGTGGGCAGGAAGACTGAGGGCTGGCAAGAAGAGGATTCTGCAAGTCATATCCTGTGAAGACAGAAGAGGATGGAACTGTTTGGTGAGAAGAGAAGAGCGCTGCCAGAGTTTCTTCAGTCCGCGGTCCAGACGTCGCTGGGGAGCACACAGTGATCTAGCCAGAGTCGGAAGTCTACAGCTCCAAAGAGGGATTAGGCTGACTGGACCTCAGGGTAGAGTGGAGGTGATGCATGTAAGAGGCTTCAGGTCCTATCCCTAGCCCTGGAAAATAAATAATAAAAACATTACTAAAGCTAAAAGAGAAAGCAAAACAAACACCGAATCTAACTCCAGCCATGTGTAACAACCACAGAGGAAGGACCTGGCATTTGTTGTTACGTGAGATGTGGCTTGGTCACTTCAAGAAATTCAGTCTTTCAAATGTATGTTAGCATTCTTACATCTGGTTTCTGTTTGGTCCACCCAGTCTCTTGGCTAAGAAATATGTGCCTCTTTGACCACGTGCAACCTGGAAGGCCCTCGGATCTGAAACCCTGGCGTATTGCCACAGTTTCCAGGAAGGGTTAACTGTTCTGACCCCTTCTCCCCACATGCTTTCTTTGTTCTCTTTTTGTACCTTCCTCAAAGTAGCCACTGAGTACAGACTGAGTTGAAATTCAGTTGATGAGAAAGAGCCATGCCCCCTTGCATTGGCCAAAAGGCTATCAGGGGTGCTTGCTCTCCACCTTTTGGTTACCATACACCTCTCTCTGTAGAAGCAAAGTTTGCTCTGTGGAGATATCTAAATTTGAGTGCTTATCTGTTGACTTGGGACCCCAGAATTCTCTAAATACCAATTGCTTACTTGGTTCTTTTTCTCATATTACTTCCCTGACCTAAGCCTCAATAATTCACTAGATGAGGATTTAAGGATTATAGTGAGATAGTACACATAAGACATAGGCAGGGGACCTGATACAGGCCCATTAATCGCTAACTGTGGTTCTTGTTCCTGTTAGTCATTAAGACTATAACAAGGATCAGGGGTGTAGCTCAGTTTACAGAGTAGAGCACACAAAGACCTACAGGTGATCTCCTGCACTGCCCAAACACAGAGGTGTAGACATGAATCTCAGCAATTGAGAGGCAGAGGTAGAAAGGCCAAGAGTTCAAGGTTCATCTTCAGCTACATATTCAGCTAGAGCTCAACCTGGGCTACACGAGGTCACAAAATATTATATAATTTAATGAAAGTCTGGATGTTTCAAGAGCTCTCAAAGTATTGTTGCTATGTGTCATGAACAAAGGTAGGAAACAGAGTCTAGAAAGGGATGGAACAAGAAGATGGAGTCACGTTAGGAAGTACATTTCTGTATCCTTCTCCAGGTGTCCACTTCCTTTGATGCTAGTTCCTTCTTTGTTTTATTTTTTCTGTCCTCTTGTCCTTGTCCCCAAGTCCTACTTAGGCAACTGCCAGACCAGGCTTAGCAGTCTTCTCACACATAACCATCTAAAATTACTCAATCACAAACCTGTGTGACTTTTTAATAAGCTACTAGTTTGTGTCATATTAAAAACGACTGACCAGAGGGCCTTTGGTTGTAGTCTCCTGGGCATTATGGCCTCTGATACTTGTTGTGCTGATTCCTCAGAGCTATAATAGTGTCAGATTCTGAGTATGGGATGGATAGGTTGATAGACAGATGGATGGATGGACGTGTGGGTGGGTTGGAAGATGACTGGATGGGAGGATGTCTGGATGGGAGGTTGGTGACTGAATAGAAGGATGGATGGGTGATAGATAGATGGTAGGATGAGTGGAGAAATGTGTGACTGAGTGGGAGTATGGACGGACGGACGGACGGACAGGTGGATGGATGGATGGGTGGGTGGGTGGGTGGGTGGGTGGGTGGGTGGGTAGGTGGGTGGATGGATGGATGGGTGGATGGGTGGGTGGGTGGGTGGATGGATGGATGGATGGATGGATGGATGGATGGATGGATGGATGGGGAAGTCAGCACAGGGATAGCAGTTCACACGCAGGAACTTCTAGGCCACTTCAGTTAACAGCTGACTCTTTGTTTTTGGAAACTCTGCCAATGACTGCGTGGCCTCGACTCTTACTTCCTGCAGCCAGCATCTTTTTGCAACTTCAGGCAGCCCAGATTCTCATCAGACAAGTCTTTAGTGTGGACTTACAAAAACCTCACATAGCGTAATAGAGACTTCAGCAAGCACCCTCTTTAAATAAAGGGAATTACAATTCAAGGAGGGTTTTTCAGTCACCAGAGCCCACAAAGAAAAAGCAGGCTAATTTTGTGCCTCACTAATTCAAGATTCTTTTGCTGTGTAGTTGTGGGGGATATAGCATGACAGATCTGTTCAGGATTTTCATGTTTCATTAAGAAGTAGATTTTGCACATCAGTAGTTATGTGGGAGAGGAGATATAAACCATGCTAGGACTAAATATCTAGCAGTCACACTTTTTGAATATAAAAAGACTGCACAACCACATTTATTTTCATTTCAAGAAATGCTATGGAGGCGAATTATTGTCTCTTTAGTTCCACGACTGTTTTAAGTTCAACTTGGAGAACTACGAATCCTTTTACTTGAATCAAGTATTAAAAAGGATATGATTCTAAGCAGCAATTAAGGCTTAAATACCGTCATTTAATTTCTCCCTGGAAAGCATTTGTTTGCCATCCTGTGACTGAGACGTTAAATTGGCCACATCTGGAGAGAAACCAAAGACAATGCTGTATCAAACCTCATTTTCAGAGGGCACATCTGCTTCCAGAAGGGAAAAAAAAATACAAAAAGTAAAAGGCAGACAAAGAGAAATCAAATAACCATAACAAATGTGAGGGGGTGGGTGATAAGTTGTTACCATGGAGCACTGTGGGATTCATTGGCACCCCACTTGTAGGTATGGCCCTGTCTTTTTATGATGACTGAGCTGAGAATTCGAGGGAGAGAGAAAGAGATGCAATTTCTGCCAGAACCATAGGTTACTCTGTGTCACTTTGTGGAACCATTGTTACCTCTCTGTAGTAATAAGGGCGGCGGCAGGGTTGCGTCCCCAAAACCCCAGCCGCCTGCCCGGCTCGGCTTATGCCCCAAATAATTACACGGAAACTGTATTCTTTTAAACACTGCTCTGGCCCATTTCTAATCATCTGTGTAGCGCCCCTAGGTGCGCTTACCGGGAAGATTCTAGCCTAAGTCCATCCTGGGTTGGAGCTTCATAGCGTGCGTCTTCCCTGGAGCAGGTAGCATGGCGTCTCTCTGAAGGCGTCTGCTCTGGAGAGGAGAGCTGCGGAGTCTGACCTCACTTCCTCTTCCTCCCAGTCTTCCCTTCTGTTTACTCCACCCACCTAAGGGTGGGCCTATCAAATGGGCCTAGCAGTTTCTTTATTGCTTAAACAATGAAATCAACAGATTGATATATGACACTCCCACATCACTTCCCCTTTTTCTGTTTAAACAAAAAAAAAAAAAAAAAACGAAGGCTTTAACCTTAACATAGCAAAATTACATATAACAGTTATCAAGTAAAAGTTACATCAGAAACATTTATACATATAACAAAATTGACCTTAAAATCCATACCAATGCAAATTATTCATACCTATATCATTTCCCCCTTTAAATGTAAAAGAACATTTATAAACTATATTTGGGAACATGGGCGCAGTTTTTTCTCTCCAAACTGCTTCCTGCTGAATGGGGGCGTCGTTAATCAGATTATTTAGGGTGTAACCTGTGTGCCAGGTTTATCTCAGTTGGCAGTTGAGCAAGGCAATTTTCTGAAGATGTTCACAGCAACCCTTCAGGAGGACGTGGTCCATCATACCAAATCGGAATAGAAGAAATCCATAGAGTCTCATCCTCTGTGAAAACAAAAGAAGACTCTCTCCAAAGCATCATATCCTTAGACCCAAATTCTGAAATCATACCCTCATGATATCCGTTCTGGTTCCACTTGGCAGCCCATATAATGAAATGTCTCTCTGTACTTAGCTCCTTCACAGTCAAAAATTTTAAAGAAAACACAATGTACATAATCCAGACTCTCTGTGAATTTTCCATCTTTACGCGGCTTATTTTTATTTATATCTATAACTATCTGTACTCTGTCTCTTTAAAGACTTTACTTTTACTTTTTTCTTTTTAAACCATTAACTTTATTCTCTATATTCTTTTTCTTCTCTCTCCCAAGCCTACGTACATTCATCCAACAGTGTGACTCATTCAGTGGTCTGAATCTGTCCTATTGTGAATCTGCAATTTTTTACTATTCAGGAGCACTTTTGATTTGTGCCTTTAAATCACTAGGCGCTTAAGAATCTAAGCTGTGACATTCCTAAGTTAACTTTTTGCTTTTTGAGCGTATATCTGTAGACCAGGCTGTCTTTGAACTCTCGGAGATCCGCCTGTCTCTGCCTCCCAGGCATTGGGATTAAAGGCGTACACTACTACACCTTGAACTCACAGAGATCTGTTTGTCTCTGCCTTTTAGGCACTGGGATTAAAGGCGTGTGCTACCACACCTTGAAGTCACAGAGGTCTATCTCCCTCTGCCTCCCAAGTGTTGGGATTAAAGGTGTGTACACACAACAACTCTCTTCCTTTTTTTTTGTTTTTTGCTTTAAGAACTTCAACTTTCAGCTTGCATATATTTTAACACACTTTAAACCATTCAGAAATTTTCTCTGTCTTTGAATCTCTCTTTACTGTATATCTCTCTTTTTCTGACCACAAGAGCCTTTAATTTACCAAGCAATATCAGTAGGACTAAAGGCGTGGCTTTGACGGCTGGATCCTTAGCTTTCCAGCCTCACGGCTGAGGTACTGGCTGTAGCCGTGTTTATAGCCACAACTGGCATTTCAAGGTCCCTGCTAGCCAGCAAGCTACAACAGACAACACTCAAGTCCTCTCTCTGTAGCCGGCCCTCCTGACTCAAACAGTCAGAGTTTGCCCTGGCAGGCTGGCCCAGAAAGCCGGCATTTTAAAACAACACAGGTTTGTTCCTGCTGCTGAGTCAGGAAAATTTCAAAATGGAGGACGTACCATTTTGTGCTAGCTCTGGGGCCACCAGTTAGGAGCAGCACTCAGCACTTTAATTCTGAGACTGAGCGTGCAGCACAGAAATTCTTTTCATCCAAGTTACATCCAAATCTGACATGCAGAGCACTAGGCAGTCTGAAAACACGTCTCTGTATGGCAGCAGGAATCCGCCATGCTCTTCCGCCTGCCTAAGCCTGATTCTGCCTTCTTCCCAGGAGCAGGCGGGGAGCTCTGAGTCATCGTCACGGTCTCAGAGCACTCTCCTTCTGATCCCAAGCGGGAACACAAACATAAAGCCAGAGTTTGCACTGGCGGCACAGCCCCAGGAAGCCACTCTTTGAAATGACACAGCGTTTTTTCTGCTGCTGTTGCCGAATCAGGAAATCTCTCTACAGCACGCCACCAACAAACAGCAAAAATCTGTGTTAAACTCTCTCTCCCTTATTTTTAAGCCTTCTCAAGTTTTTTGTGGACTCAGTTAGCCACACGTCTGGGCGTCATTTGTAGTAATAAGGGCGGCGGCAGGGTTGCGTCCCCAAAACCCCAGCCGCCTGCCCGGCTCGGCTTATGCCCCAAATAATTACACGGAAACTGTATTCTTTTAAACACTGCTCTGGCCCATTTCTAATCATCTGTGTAGCGCCCCTAGGTGCGCTTACCGGGAAGATTCTAGCCTAAGTCCATCCTGGGTTGGAGCTTCATAGCGTGCGTCTTCCCTGGAGCAGGTAGCATGGCGTCTCTCTGAAGGCGTCTGCTCTGGAGAGGAGAGCTGCGGAGTCTGACCTCACTTCCTCTTCCTCCCAGTCTTCCCTTCTGTTTACTCCACCCACCTAAGGGTGGGCCTATCAAATGGGCCTAGCAGTTTCTTTATTGCTTAAACAATGAAATCAACAGATTGATATATGACACTCCCACATCACCTCTCCATCATCCTGTCCTTCTGAGACCTTCACAGTAGCCATTCATGAGGAAAGCCTAGAAGCCATGTATGTGTGATATGAGCCTGGTCTGCTCTTGTGGCTACCACTGAGTGGACCAGACTAGACCACGGACTGACGGTCGCCAGTTAGACTTTCTTGCTCAGGTCCCCAACCTTGAGATCTAGTTCAGGTTGGTATGCTTGCTTCAACTTAGTGCAAGGGTAACTTCAGGGAAGCTTTGTTCAGTCAAAGGCTCAGGCTTGCAGCAAGAGTGAAAGATGGGAAAAGATGACTACACAGACCCAAGAGGGTTTCTGCTAGAATTGTTAGGGTCAGCGCCTGCGCCCTTGCAGCCAGTGAACCAGGCTGGTCCATCCATCCTTAGTGGGCCAAATAAAGACACTAATCATAGTGAAAACCAGAGAAAGAAAATGTATTTGATGTGGCCACTTAAAATGATGAAGAAAAAGGTCTAGTTATCCCAGGCCCATCCCTGGGCTCCTGACAAAAGTTTATGTTTTAATAGACAGCAAGAGACATGTGTGGCCAAGCAGTACAGGACAAGGTCCATGTGGTCCTGTTCCGTCATTGTCTTAGATACAGTCTCTCCTGATAGGTGGTCTGACCAGTTGTCAGAACAATGTGAAATCTCCCACTCTGGCTGTACCAGGCTTCAGGGGGAAACTCCTACCTCTCAGTGTGAAGAAGCTTAGCATCTTGTCTATTAATGACTTTCCAAATCTTCAAGCCAGGGTCCCCTTCTTCAGGCTTTTCACACTAGGTAGAAACAATGGCACGGAGAGAACAAGCCATTTTCTCTTTTTCTATTGTTCTCTTACCACTGCCCCTACTCTATACCCAACTGGTGTCCTCTAGAGAAATGAAACACGGAGAAAGCAGGTGACCTTGGGGTCTGAAGACGAAGCCACTTCCAGTAAGCAGCACGCTTCCATGATCGCATTTCAGTGTTCGCTAAGCTAAAATGGCCATGTCCTACTAATAGATGGCCGTGTCCATGCCTTTTAAACCAGTGGGAAAAATTTCTCTCTTAATTAGACAACAGCTCCTCCATAGCCCAGAAGGATTGAATTATATTAACTTCATATTATTAGCAAAATTAATGAGCCATTGATTAACTTTCTGTCCCTCCCTGGAATCAAGAAGGAGATTCCTTGGGTCAGGATGTCTGAAGAGATGGACTGTATTGTGATGGCCCTAGCAGAGACGCAACAACAGCATCTGAGATGAATCAACAGGGCAGGCTAAAAGTAGAGTCCACAGCGGCTGCTCAGCACCGTGACCGGATGTCTCTTCCTTCAGCACACCTTCCCTGCTTTGCCAGCCCCAAGCTGGGGATGAGGTCATCTTTCTGTTCCTGAAATTGTGTGTGGAAGTCACTCCCTTCAATCTCCCTACCTTACTCATCTTTATTCTATAACAACCGAAAATATGAGCAGATTAAAAGCTCAATAACTTTTTCTAGATTAATCAGAGACATAAGATCAAAGGACAAACGGCTGCCCTCAGAATCACAGGGATCATGCCTCCATGGCCAGTATGAGTAAGAGATTGCTGGGGGAACAGTGTGGGCAAGTGTGAGAGTCATCCTCTGTGAGCACACGCAGTCACAGGGCCCTGGAGTTAATATACCTGTAATAATTGTACAGGTGCTTCAAGGGAATGCTGAGGGAAAACCCACCCAGAGCTCAGGGGCAGGGCAGATGGTTAGAAAGTGGCCACTTTGCAACATACATGTGTCTTGCCTTCCCATCAAGGCCTGCTCTCTGGAGAAACTCTCTAAACTATCTTCTCAGAGGCTAACCAAGCTAGGGAAGGGAAATCCACAACTCAGGCCTGCTATCTTGTTCTGCCAAAAAGAAGGGGGATTGCTGAGGAACACCAGGGATAATCAGAGTCTAGGAGTGCAGGCCCACACAATGACAGATCCCAACCACCATAGGGCTTCGAGCAGCGTCCACTGGCCTCACACCTTCCTCTTCTCATCGCATCACAGAAGACCCCCTCTATCTGCACTGTACCAAGATTCTAAACAAATATAAATAAATAAATACATTAAAAAGGCAAAAAAACAAATATCAGTTTGTAAATAATAATTCAAACTTCAAAGCAAGAGCCAGATGTGCCGTAGCTGCTAGGATTGTTAGGTCAGGAACTTAGCGCCATCATGGCTAACACACTAAGGGCATTATGGGAACAGCTTGAAATCTTGCAAAGATGGATGAATAAAGTGAACAGAGAAATTGGAGTTCTGAGAAGCAGTCAAAAACAAAGGCTAAAGACCACGGTTTGCAAAAGAACAGACCATCCAAGAACGATGAGAGCTCTAGAATAGCTATTATGCATGACTAATAGGAATTCAAAGTAGAGGAAAAAAACAAACAGAACTAGCAGTTAAAAATAATTAATATTCACCACAATTTAATGCTGGATACCATACCCCAGATTTAGGAGCCCAAATAATATCAGCCAGACTAAACTAACCCCAAAAGTAATCTACATATAATCCAATTTCAGATAATCAAAAGCAAGGACAAACATTGAGAGGGCCCAGAGGGAGGAATTTAAATACCTTGCATGTAAATGAACAGAGGCAAAAATTATGTAATTATATTCTGAGTAGCTGTGCTAGCAAAGGAGAGAACACTAACATAAATGAGGTTCTGAGTAAGACAGATTATTCTACTAACTGAGAATTCTCTACCCTGCAAAATTATCCATGAAAAATAAAGAGTTGTTCAAACAAACCAAGTTAGGGAATCTGTGCTTGACCGTGTACACCCAGGAATTGTTAAATTCTTCAAGGAGGAGAAAACTGACGTGGTTCTTACACACAGAAGAAAAGAAAGGGCCGTGAAGAGTGGATAAGTGAATGCAATAGAAGAGCTGTTTGGGCTTTTATGTTGCTGTTAATGGAAGCCAGAATATTTGGCAAGCTTGCCAAGCGATCTACCACTGATCTATATCCTTAGCTTTTTAATTATTTACTGATACCAGACATACTAGTCCCTAAAAAAACCACTAACAGTTATCTACAATCGACTCCAGGCTGTAGCCAAGAGTACCTCTTTATCTTTTCCAAGAGGCCAGCATTGCCCTAAGAACAAAGCAAGGTGAAGAAGGCATTGCAAGAAGTAGAAACTACAGGCCATAGCTATTCATGAACACAGGTACAAATAACCTCAAGAAAATATTAGAAAATTTAATACAGAAATACACAAAATAAAGGCATACCAAGATAAAGTAGGACTTATTCCATGTCTATAAGGCTGCTTTAATAGTTAAAAATGAATTAATATAATGCACTATGTCAACAGTCTAAACATGGAAAAGAAATCACATGACTGTGTCAATTGCAACAAAGAAATAACAGCCACTCATGGAAAGACTCCCAGCAGATTAGGAATAAATAGGAATTTTCTACCAACAGCTTCTGCAAAATGCTACCTGCCCTCGTGGGTGACATTCAAGAACTGGAATCTTCCCTGCTGAGGTTGGAAGTAAAGTAATGATGCCTTATTTAGCATTTCTCGTAACAGCATCCTGAACATACCATCTCAGTAAGACATGGAAAGGAAATAACGTATGCGTACCAGAAAGGGGACATGAAATGAACTTTGTATATGCCTTGCCTCTGTATGAAATCAAAAGGTATCAACATCCCCTGGAATTAATAAGAGTGAGAGTAAGTTTCCGAGATAGAAAATTAAGTAATACAGCCTTCCCACACACTAACAACAAAGCAGCAGAGCCTGAAATCAAAGACACATTGCCATTTCTGAAAATGAAATAACTACATACAAATCTAGCAAAATATACATAATAGCTATAAGGGTAAAACTACAAAACTGATCAAAAATACCGAAGAGTTAAATCAGTGAATGAAGGAGAAATAGTTCATCATCAGAAAGCAAGATTTAACATCATTAGTATTGTGGAAGTTTATATGGAGATGTAAAATGACTCAGACTAGCTGATTCCGTCTTGAAAGACAATGGGAAGAATTGATAGCAGTCAATGCCTGGGCTTACTGTAAAACAGCAGCCATCAAGGCAGCAGAATATTAGCTAAAGAAGAGACACAACATTAATGGAACATAGGGATCAAAAATTACCACGGGGGTATAGTGTCCTGGTATCTTTTCTGCTGCTGGGACAAAATATCCTGACTGTGACAGGTATTCTTAGCTGTCAACTACTTCTGGAATTAACTAACACCCAAATGACTGGCCTATCGATGAGGGATTTTTTTTTCTTTATTAAATCATTTGACGTGGGGAGACAGTTTTTTCACTATTAAAATGTCCATATATTATGTATCTTCTCCATCCTTACACAGTCCAGGATTCCACTGCCTAGGGAATGATGTCTCCCACAGTAGGCTGAGTTTTCCCACATCAATTCATTCACTTGACCACTCACACATGTGCCTACAGGCCAACTGAATGCAGACAATCCCTCGCTGAGTCTCTCTGCCCACATGATTCTAGTTAGACAAAACTAACCATTAACTGATCTCTGAAAAAAAAGAGCAAAGAAATAGAAAGAATCATATCTGCTTTGAGAAATATGATGCCAAGATAATGGCAAAATAAGCGACAGACTGATAAAAAATACTTCCGGAGGACAGATACTGAATCTCTACCAAAAAAATCACCTTATCCTTTCAACTTCCTTTAATTGGACTCCATCCTGCCAGTTGTTTGAACCAAACCAAATTTCTTGGGTCAGCCTCATCCACCCCTTCCCATGTTTGCACTCTGTATCTCATTAGCAGGGAATCTTCCTCCAGATTTAGTCTGTATTCAAGTGTATTATCCCTGTTTCCATGTCCCTCTGTGTGAATCAATGTGTTCTCTGCAGGAGCCTCCTGACACGCCTGCCCATTTCTGTTTCTAAACTATTTGCAATCCTCCCGATGCAGAAGCAGAGTGTTTCTCTGTAGATGTAATTCAGGGCCACCTTGTTCCCTCTGCTTCAGCCCCCTGTCCACCTTCCTGTCTATGAGCATCATGGCTAAGCCTCTCTCTTTATCATCTGCTGGAAGCACTCCATGGCTGTCATGCATTTCCCCTAGAAATGAACAGAAGCACATTCTTCATTCCTGCCAATACTTGATGTCTATGGCATAGCTCAAGAGTAAGTACCCGGGACTTCCTATTCATACTATTCATATGCTGCTGTACAGTGTCCTGGCCCTAATATCCCTTATTCTCTTGTAATTATCAGTTTCTCACATGCTGTATGTGTTTGTTGAGACTCTTCGTGGAAACAGAGCTAATACATTGCATATTTATAGGTGGGATCTCTTTACTTGTTCACTGTGTCTCCAAGACGTGACAGTTCCATGGTGTCTGTCAACAACTGGAGAGCCAAGGAGTTCATCGGCAGCTTAGTACCACAAGTGAGAGCCTCAAAGCAACATGCCCATGATGTCTTTTGTGTATCCAACAGCCTGAGACTCTCCCATTACCCCTACTTCTGGGAGCTTCCTGCATAAGTCTGATAGCTAAAGAACCTAGAGTCTTGATGGCCGGGGGCTGAAACAAGATCAAACACAAACTCATGGTGAAAGAAGGTTGAAGAATGTACATGGAGGAGTAGTTGCTTTTCTTTTGCTATGGCAAAATATCTAACAAAAGAAACTAAAGGAGAGAAGAGTTTATTTTGATGCAAGCTGGGGGGTACAGTCTTTCATAGTGAAGAAGGCATACCAGCAGGAAATGGTGCAACCAGTCACATGGTACCCATAGTCAGGAAGCAGAGAGATGAATTCAGGGGCTCAGCTCCTTTTCTCCTTTCCCTTCAGTTTAGGATGTCAACACTTCGAGTGAGTCTTTTCACCTCACTTAACTCAGTCTAGAAACTCTCCCATGCATGCCTCTATGTTTGTTTCCTTGATGATTCTAAACCCCATCAAACTGGCACTGAGATTATCCGTCACAAATAATTTCTCCTTGCCCCTGCTTTTTTCTTCCATCCTGGCCCTCAGACCAATGAATGGTGTTACTCAAAACCCGCATTGATGTTCCCCACCTGGCTTGCTGACCTCACACTAGTGGCAACAGCCTCACAAGCATGCCCAGAAGTAAGCTTTACCAGGCTTCTAGGTATCCCTCAGGCTGGCAAGAGAGCGCCCAAATTTTCCATCCCACCATGCATCTGTGCATTGCCTCTTTAGTTTTCTTACCCTAGACTCACAAGCACTTACTCCAGCATGCAAGTTTAGCGAGAAAAGGCAGTTGTCTTCTCTGTAGCCTGGCTTATCCCAAGCACCAAGCACAGTGCTCAGCATCTATGCCTGAAAGAGATTCACTGATTACACCGTAGATTCATTGAGAAGATACTGCTGAGTGAACCATCTACCATGCTAACCACTAAGGCGTCCCTCGGCTCAGGAGGTCTTTTTATAAGTTCTGTATGTACTCAATAAACAAGCTTCTAATAGCCAGCAGGAACAGAAGAGAATTTGCACCAGTTATCAATGGAAGTTCATGAATGAGAAAGTCCTGATTCTCCCAGAACTCTAGATGATAGAGAAAGGGCATTGAAGATGTCCATTATCAAATCAATGGGAGTGATTGGGGTAGGGGGCAGTCATATGTCATCTAAACAAAGGGAAAGACAAATATTAGTAATTATCATTTTGAACTATTTTTATAAATAGAAAGAAGTTGTGTATAATAATTGGTTCTATGTAAGGTTTAATGCACATATATGCTGTGTCATATTCACATCACAGTAGCAGGTCAATCTCTTTCTCTCCCCAAACCTCATTTCTTGCCAGTAAACCTTCTAAATCCCTTCCTTCGAGCTTTTGTAAATGCACAGTGTAGAGCTGTTGTCTGTAGTCACAATGCTGGGCACTTACACACGACACCTTCCTGCCCTTGCTTGACTGTGACTTAGTACCCACTGATCAGCTTCCCCCCTTCATTTCATTCCACTCTGCCCCGGCCTCTGGCCTCTCAACTTCTAGAGCCCCATGTTTTTAGATCCCACACAGGACTGAGATGAGATGGCGCTTGTCTTTCTGTACCTGGCGTATTTTACCTAATGAGGTCTGGTTCCATTCATCCACATAACTTGTTGCATATAGCTAGAAAATAGACCCGGGGTCTGGAGAAAAGAACAGCACATCCCAGCATTCCCAAGTATTCCAGCAGAGCCAAAAAGTTCTACATCTATGCACAGGTGCCTAGTTACATCAATCCAGCAAGCAATCATACCCAATGAGGCTTCCTTTTTTATTTTTATTCCCACCTAACTGTTGGGAGCAAGGAGGTCCTTGCCCCTACAGGTATCCAGGGAAAACAGGAATGTTAATCATACAGAGGTGTCTCTTCATTGGGGGAGATAAACTAAAATGCCTGCCTTCCATCCAGAAAGCTGAGAATGGATGCTGTTAACTAACCCGCGACTTTCTCACTGTCTCTGGCAGCAAATCTTACCCACCTTTGGCGGACCTCACCCAAATTCCCCACAACGATTATCCCAGACTCTCCCTCCATAGACTTTGTCTTTAGTTCCCAAAGTTAATAAAGCCCATCCTTAGGGGAGACACCAGTGTATTTTACCTCTGCTATCTTGGTCAGAGACCACATTAGATCCTAGACCCATTAACTATGGAACTCACTTGCGGTCACATGTAAAAAAGTTTCTAGGTAGCCGCACTGCAAGATTTATTGTGTGCCTGGAATCGAAACGATTGTTCCCTAGAAACCGGGAGGCTTTTCCCCAAATTGTACTGTTTTAAATATGCTGACAATGAACCGGCTTTAGACTTCCTGAAGTCTGATCCAAGCTGATGAAGTCAGTTTGAACCGAGTTTTCATTCTCGTCTCTTGGCAGATCATTGTCTGCATAGACATATGTAGGTTCCCCCTCACCTAACACCAAGGAGTCTTTGCTCATAGTGCATTCTCAGAGCTTGGCTTTATAAGCCTATGCAATTGGCTAGTTGGAAGCTAGACAACTGAGAAGCAGAATGGAGTTTTGAATGTAACCTTGAGTATATAGTTGGGTTTCAAGAGACACTAATTCTGGCAGAATTTTAATTCTTGTCAAGTGGCTTCTTTACTATTTTTTTAAATGGAGCTGTGTCTTATTGAACCCTTTGGTGGAAAATACAATACATTTCCCATGAGATGACAGGATTTCACTTCTTATATGGCTGAAGAGTATCCTACTGTGTGTATGTACCACATTTTCCTCATCTAATCGTGGGTTGATAGACAACTTGACTGTGTCCAGGTCTTGACGAACATGAATAGGGCTCTAATGAACATGAGAACGCAGACGACTCTTGGACACAGTGACTTCACTTCTTTTGGATATACACACAGTAGTGATGTAACCATGACCTTAAGATAGAAATAGTATAAATGGAGTCACTTCTGCCCTTCTCTTCATCTCACAGACTGTCAGCTCCATTTCATTTGCAAGTTTAGTACGCTTAGCAAGCACACAGGAATCTGAGCTTAAGCCGATCTCCAAAGAAAAAGATTTGACTTTTTAAACTATCAAAGACCAGGCCAAGGGAGAAAGGGCTTTGCTAGGCCCAGAAATCCCCTAAGAATCTTTTCTCATTAAAAATGAGAAATCTTGTTAAATATATTTTCTGTGCTTTTGTAATGTAGCAGGATACAAGATTAACTCAAAAAAAAATCAGTACAATATCATCTGTACACAGATGATAAAAGGGCCGAGAAAGAAAGAAGAGAAACATCACCCTTCACAATAGCCACAAATAGCATAAGATATCTTGGAGTAACTCTAATCAAACAAATGGAAGACTCGTATGACAAGAACTTAAATCTTTGAAGAAAGAAATTGAAGAAGACACCAGAAAGTGGAAAGATCTCCCATGCTCTTGGGTAGGTAGAATTAACTTAGTAAAAATGGCAATCTTACCAAAAGCAATCTACAGATTCAATGCAATGCCCTTCAAAATCCCAGCAAAATTCTTCACAGACCTTGAAAGAACAGTACTCAACTTCATATGGAAAAGCAAAATACCCAGGATAGCCAAAACAATTCTGTACATAAAAGAACTTCAGAAGGCATCTCAATTTCTGACTTCAAACTCTACTACAGAGCTACAGTACTGAAAACAGCCTGATATTGGCATAAAAACAGACAGGAGGACCAGTGGAACTGAATTAAAGATCTGGATATCAATCCACACTCCTTCAAACACCTGATTTTTGACAAAGAAGCTAAAAAATATCAAATGGAAAAAAATTAGAAATCTTTAAGGCTGCATTTTCTTCAGCCTATATTTCAGTGCAGAGCAGAGAGAGGAGGCTACCAGGGTCCCAGATCCCCTGCCCCACAGGAAAGATTAGCCTGTCTTAGATAAATTTACATATGTTCTGGCCTTTGTACATAGCTTTCTATAAAATATAAGACAGCCGAATAAATCCATTTTCCTTTTCCATTTTCTGTTTTCTGACTTCTTTGTAATGCAGGGAAACTGAGGCAGGCAGCAGACTTATGAGCCTAAGTGCCCAGTAACAGTGCAATCAAAGGAGCAAACTGTGACCAGGGTCTAGTCAGGAACTCTCCTCTGTTCCCTATCCCTGTGATCTCTCTCAGAAGAATTCAGGAGAGACACAGAGTTAAGTTAGGCAATCTCAAGGAGGAGACTGGATGAGGTCAGAGGGACCACCCACCATAGACCTCAGTACTCTCACGGGGTAATAGTGAATATTGTCAGAGAGAGAACACTGTGACGACAGGCATTTTTAGGGAGGCTTTATATTTCTCAAAGTCCCTAGGTGGGGGTCTCTTTCCTAACCAGGTGATTGTCAGCCCCATTTGGATTAACTCTTAAGGGGACAATGGCATGTCTTGTTCTTTACCAGAAACCTTGGCTAAATAGTAGTCTTATAACTTTGGGGATAGTTTATTACTTTCTTCTCCCAAGGCAGAAATGGGCCTCAGGGCTCATTGTTTGGGACAGTATCAAAATCGTGTAGTTTAGCTCCTTGACTTTACAGGTTGTAGCAGATGAGAGAGGGATCTGTTATCACGACCTGTAAACCTGACATGACTGTCTAGCTACCAAGCAATACCTGGATCGTAAGTTGTATTTTATTTATTGGCAGAGTCTCCATACAGAGTTGCATAATCACTATATCAATTCATCTTGAAAAGTAGTCTAAACAGACGGGAGAGGGGGGAGGGAAGGGAGGGAGAGAGAGGGAGGCAGGGAGGAAGGGAGAGAGGGAGGAAGGAAGGAAGAAAGGAAGGAAGGAAGGAAGGAAGGAAGGAAGGAAGAAGGGAGGGAGGGAGGGAAGGAGGGAGGGAGGGAGAGAGAGAGGGAGGGAGGGGGGAGAAAGGGAGGGAAGGAGAGAGGAAGGGAGGAAGGAAGGAAGGAAGGAAAAAAGGAAGGAAGGAAGGAAGGAAGGGAGGGAGGGAGGGAGGGAGGGAGGGAGGGAGGAAGGAAGGAAGGAAGGAAGGAAGGGAGGAAGGAAGGAAGAGGGATTTATTCAAGAATGGGAAATAGGCTGTAAGGAAAATCCTGGGGTAACCAAAGCCAGGCTCCTGTGATCCCATCACCCTCAAAGTGGAGAACTGAGGATTACAAGTTCAAGGTCAGCCTTGGTTACTTAAAAAGTCTTTTCTACAAAAAAGTAAGCAAACAACAACAACATAGTGCATGTGAAGCCTTGATTTCAGATTCTGCAGTATTCTGGTAAAGACTGGAGCAGATATAAGGAAGCAGAATCCATATCCTTAAGGAGCATTCAAGATTTGATATTTCAAATCTCTGTGTCCTGTCGCAATTTGCAGTCCACATGTGGTGGATTCTGCAGAGTTATTATGGGCACAATGACAGTTGATACAGTACTCAGATGCTGACATGTGGAGGGCCATAAGATTGCCATTTCTGATCCTTAATTTGTCAAACATCCACATTCAATCTGGTCATAACATCTGTTATAATTGATCCCAAAGGAGAGGCCGTTTATGTTCCCACATGCCAGAGCAATCTGCATGTAGGATGTTTTCTCTTTTTCTTTGAAGTCCCTCGCATAGCTCTATGCTTCTATTCTCATCATGCTCCTGTCTGTGAGTCCTGCTCTCTTCTCCTTCCTGTCCCTCTACACCTGCCCTTGTTACCTGAATCTCCCCATCACTTTATCATCACCACCACCATCACCATCAATATCACCAGCATCACCTTGATGATGGTCATCATCATTATCATCACTGTCATCATGACCAACATCATCATCATCATCACCATCACCATCATTATCACCACCATAATCATCATCACTAACATCACCTTGATGATAGCCATCATCATTATCATCACTGTCATCATGACCAATATCATCATCATCATCACCATCATCACCATCATCATCATCACCATCATTATCACCACCATTGATCATAATCATTATTATCCACATCACCAGGGTCATCCTCATCCCTGCCATCATTACCACATTACCATGATCATCTTCACCATCCCTGTCTTCATTCCAAACACCTTTTCTCTGTTGTAGACTTTGCATGAACATTCCACAGAGTTCTATGAAGATATCTGTAGTACCAAACACCAGGAAGAAGATGGACTTTAGTAAACAAGGGAGCAGCGATGAGCCATCTTCAGTTTATAAGGATGTAAGTGCATTTTTATGTGTTGCCCATGTTAGAAGGCTTTTTGAGAACATATATTTTAAAACAGGAAAGATGCACTAATTATAAGGGGGAAGCCACACATTAGATCATGGAGCACCTGGGAAACTCTCTTATAAATGAGCAAGATTCCAGTGTGCACAAAGAAAGTGAAAGGAGGGTAGGAGCTGTCTTCAAGTTCGGAGGGCCAAGGACTACGCCAGAATTCACACTGGATTTCTCTGGCAAATGGATCCTGGTTTAGACATATGCCATGCATGGCACCAATTTTCACAAATGCTCACAGATAGTCCTGTGTTTGTTGATGTCTCTAGAGATGGTCCCATTCAGATCCAGCAAACACTTATTATGGGCAGGCTGTGGACCAGGCATATCACCTATATTTCCATAAATACTTTATTTTTACAGAGACCCTGGGAGTCAGTTGTTTGAACAGATAATCTTCTAGTTCCTTCCTTTCTTTACCTAGTGTATATGTGGTGTGCATGCATGTGTGTGTGTGTGTATGTTGAGTGTGTGTTGTTTACAGTTTATATGTGTCATGATCATATACATGTGTGAGGATGTTTTTGCCCGTGTATACACTTGAAGACTAAGGAAGACATCCAGTGTCCCACTCTGTCACTCTGCCTTATTCACTAAAGATAGGGTCTCTCACTGGATCTTGTAGCTAGGATGACAGTAGGAGAGCAGAGCAATCCTCCTGTCTCATCCCTATACAGTCCTGGGATGACTGACAACCACAGTCGTGTGCCACTTTTTACTTGAGTGTTTGGATTTGAACACAGACCCTCATGGTTGTACGGCGAGCACTCTTTTCCACTGCCTTAATTGGGGTTTCTATTGTTGTGAAGAAGAAACCATGACCACAGCCAGTCTTATAAAGAAAAGCATTTAATTAGGGTTACAATTCAGAGGTTTAGTCCATTATCATCATGGCAGAAAGCATGGTGGCATGCAAGCAGACATGTTGCTGGAGAGGCAGCTGAGAGTTCTACATCTGGGTCTATAGGCAGCAGGAAGTGAGCATCACACTACACCAGGCTTGAGCATCTGAGACCTCAAAGCCCACCCCCACAGTGACGACCCTCCTCCAACAAGGCCGTACCTCCTAATACTGCTACTCCCTGTGGGCCAAGCATTCAAACAAGAGTGTCTGGGGGCCATTCCCATTCAAACCACCTCAACAACTGAGCCACATGCCCAGTTCCCAGCTTCTCCTTCCAAGCATCTCTAGTGCTTCTCAGGGACCAAGCCTGAGTCTCTCACACCAAGCTGTGCAGGTGTCACCTTGCACTCAGGTCCCAGTAGTAGGACAAGCTTGGACTCTCATCCCACAGGCAGAAGGTGCCGCAGCAAGTGAGGGGACACGCCCCATCCGTCCTGGATTGTCTTTTTCTATTCCCTTTTCCTCCTTGCCCTAAATTTTAAATCCTTTGCTTACACTATCCTACAGCCTCCAAAAGTGCTCTTTTATTTTTATGTTTGTACTTTTTTCTTTTTTCATATTTTTTATCAAATATTTACTTTTCATTTTACATACCAACTCCAGTTCCTCCTCCTTCCCTTTCTTCCACACCCTTCCCTGCTCCCTGTTCTCCATCCATTCCTTAGAGGGGTCAAGGCCTTCCTTGGGTAGTCAACAAGGTCTGGTGTACCAACAAAAACCCCAAGAGCTGGAGTGGGAAAATGGTTCGGTTGGTAGCTTGCTTGCTATATAAAAGTATCAGGGCCTGAGTTTGATTCATAGAATCTGTGTGAACCCATGTAAAAAAATCTAAAATGCAGGAATGGTGGGTGGTGTGTGTTTATTTCTCCAGTGCTGGGGAGGCTAATATAGGGGCATTCCTGGGGCTAGCTAGCCAATCATTCAATCATACTTGATCTAAAAAATTGCGGCACTGAGAAACAACACCCAGAGTTTCCTCTGTTCTTCACAAACATGCAGATAGGCATGTGAACCTGTGCACATATGTGTGTGTGCGCACACGCACACACACATACATTCTCATACATATATGAACAAGCCTTTCCCCAGTTAAAACCCCCAGTATCCAGCATTGTATTTTTTTCCTAGAGCCGCATGAATCTTACCTGCTCCAGAAGTCAAGTTGATGGTAGAGTCCACATCTTCTGCCCTCCTGGACATTCTGTATTTATTCTTTGACATAAACACAAGACAAAATTGCTGCTGAATGCTCCTTGGTCTTATAGTTAGATTTATGTCAACCTGAAATACACAGCCCTGAGTCACCTGGGGAGGAAGTCTGCATTGAAGGACTACCTAGGTCAAATTGGCCTATGGTTATGTCCTATGGGATTCCTTTGATTATTCATTGATGTAAAAAAAAAAACCAGCCCATTGTGCGTGGCACTAATCCCCAGATAATAAGACACTAGGCTGTGTAAAAAAGCTAGCCAAGAATGAACTTGTGAACAAGCCAGCGAGCATCCTCCATGGCTCCTGTTGTACTTTTTAGCAGTGAAGTGTGTTCTGGGTCAGAGGTAGCACTGTGCAGAACAGCAAGCAGGCCTAACTGACTCCTGCCTGACTTCCCTCGCTGATGATCTGGGGCCTGGAAGTGCAAGCTGAATAGATCCTTTCCTTCCCTAAGCTGCTTTCGGTAAGAGGGCTTTATCACAGCAACAGAGAGGAAATGAGAACAATTTGTGGGTCACACAGATTCGGCCCCGGTTTGTTCACCTTCTGCAGTGAAGTTAGATTGACTAGATATTTATCTCACTTTCTCTCGGAAGATGAGTTTCCTATATCCTCTCACTTTACTCCAGTACACAGATTTGTGTAGCATGCACGATATGAACTCATAACCCCGTAGGCACCATAATCACACTGAAATTTGTGTTGTCCTGGAGACCTGATGGCCTCTGTCCATAGACTGGAGTGAATGCCGAGCAAGCCATGGAGACTTCCTACACTGCATCGTTCTTTGTTCTTGCTGAAGATGCAGCCGTTACATGTGCATGAGACCTTTGGTGCAACAGTGTTATCTTAGTTATGAGCTCTGCTCCATGACTATATAAAATAATTATGAAATAAAAGAAAGTAGAGCAGGGGGCTGTAGACGTGGATCAGTGGTTAAGAGCATGGGCTGTTCTTCCAAAGGATGCAAGTTCAAGTCCCCCTAATGGGTTTCTCAGATTTAGAGTGTGGCAAATTGACCATACATATTACGTATCACAATTACATATGTGATGGTGGAGATCATAGCGATAGACAATCACATATATCCAGAGATCTGATTAGGAGCTTCAGCCCCCACAGTGACAGGCTCTGGGACCCCAGGGACTCATTCCTGCCCTGCAGCTGCAGCTAGAGGTGGTATGAAGGGAAAAACTGCCCTTGTTTTCCAAATCTTCTCCCTCCCCATCCCCTTCCCTTCCAGCTCCTCCTCTACCCTCCCTTATTCTCCTTTTCTCTTTTGTTCTCTCTTCTTCTCCACCCCCTTGTCTTTTCCTCTCCTCTCATCTTTTATCTCACTCCCATTCCCTCCCCCTCCATACTCCCACTTCCCTTCTCCCCACTTCTTCTCCTCCTTCCCCCTCCCATCTCCATTCATTTTCTTCTTTCCTCTCTCTCCTCTCTCCCTCCTCCATTCCTCTCTTCCCTTCTCTCTTGCCCTTTCTTATTTCCTCTCACCCCCCTTTCTTTCTGTGCCAGTCTCCCTGTGTATTCCAGGCCATTCCCAAGTTCACAACCTTCTTGCTGAGATTTATTTGCCTGCACTGCACTATCTGATTAGTCCCTCTTTCTTAAATTTCTTCTCCCACTTCAATGATTTCCCAAGCTGGCTTCATGTTAAAATGGCCAGAGTGCTTTAATTTATGAAATTAAATTACTAAAAATAAAACTGAAGACCACACACTCAGGTCCTTTGTCCAGAGATTTTGACTGTCGTTTCGCTTTCTTCAGAAAGCACTAAGATTCAAGTTTGTGGGACATTGTAACTTAGCCCAGCTCCACAGACCATGTTTCTATGGGTGCCGATTTAGGAGCCACTGAAGAATATGAAGACAATGAAAACACGTACCCAAGTAAGATGTGCAGAACTGTCCGATGTAATTCATGACCCAAATCTCGGTGTCTTTGACATGTCATCCTACATTGTAAAGGGAGCCTTGAAAACAATAGAATGACAAAAGACCACTCTCCTGTGGCTATACTCCATCTGAGTAGCCCCTCTCTCCTGTGATGAATAGCTTCAATTTCCCAAAGTCAGCACTGCTAATACCACTACACCATTGCTGCACAACCGACTTTAACCACTACCGTGACTGCCCTAGGCAGACTCTGAGCCCTTCCCCAAGAGAAGCTGGCTTTCTCGCCTCCTCCTATGGGGACTTCTCTCAGACTTATTCTGAAGTAAACTTGTCTCTACCATGGAGGTTTCCTTATGTTTTTCTTCTTTCACAGGCTCCAGTTTTAATTTTTGCTGACAATTTACCTGTAGTAGCTACTTTTCTCACTACTGTAACAAGAAACCTGACAACAGCGACTCATGGGAGATTTATTGTGGCTCACGTTTGGAGGGCACAGTCTGTGATGGCGGGGATGTCATGGTATCAGGAGCACGAAGGCGTTGGCCACATCACATCCACAGTCAGGACGCAGAGAGAGAGGAACGCTGCTGTGGATCAATTCACCCTTTCCTTTGTATGCTTTCAGGGACCCTATCCCAGGGGATGTATTGTCTGTATATAAGATGAGATCTAGACAATTCCTAACAGACATGCACAAAGGCTAGCCTAGCCTAAATAGTCCTTCGTAGGCACTCAGTCAGCTTTGTTTCTATGGCAATATTAAAAATCATCGAACTGATGATCAAAATTGGCCATCACAACATCTATGATTGCCTTTTTCTAAAACCGCCCTCCGTTATGTAGTGTTCGTGATTGCTTCCCCTGAACAACGAACACTCTTTCTTCATAGTGCCCTGTGTTCTCTGGTGCATGATTGGGCACACACACTCTCAGCTAGGAAACGCAGGGCTCTGTAATTCCTGAAACCATTCATCTGACCAGTGCTTAGAGCTTGATACATACCCCATGGCTTCAAATGTGCGGTTACTACCCTCAGGATCTCACACACAAAATAACACTTGCATTGCCCATGCCTACACAGTGAAATGAGGCGTTGAGGAATTCTTTCAATTAGTGTCTAATTAGCTCTGGGCTGCTGGCAGATAAAACGGTGTAGATTTTATTGCAATAGGTATCATAGTTTACAATGCTAACTCTATAGAAGCTGGCAGTTCCATGGGGGAGTTGGCTACGGAATTCATCTATGACTGAATCCAAATCTATTCTTAGCCTCACCCCAGCACCTCCTTCTGGATGAAGAACTGCCTTTGTAGACTGGGTGCTGAAGTTTTATAGTGTAGACGGCTAAGATAAATAATCAAGAAAAGAAGGAGAGAAAAACTGCTTTTGGCTCTTCAGATGGCTTCATTGAACTTCCTGGGAACATGGAGTAAACCATACGACCTGTGAATCTGTAAAGACTTCACAGTCTCCTGCTAAATGTATCTGTTGATGCTCTAACACATAAAGCCGTGGTGTCTAGGAATGGGGCCTTTGGAGTTAATTACGTTTAAACAATGCCTTCATGATGAGGTTGGTATCTTTGCAAGAAGAGACTCTAGGGCGTTGCATCGCTCTCTTTCTCTCTTAGACCTGTCAGGGGAGAGAGAGAGAGAGAGAGAGAGAGAGAGAGAGAGAGAGAGAGAGAGAGAGAGAGAGAGAAACAGTTATCTTCAAGCCAAGGAAAGTGCCCTTATCAGGGCCCAACCATACTGCCAACACCTGTGCCTGACTTCCTTCCCTGAGGGAGTTAGGAATTAGAACACGGTGGTTGAAAGGCCTACTGTCTATAGCATTTTGATGAAGCAAAGAATTAAAGGAAGAACGGGAAAGATCAGAAAAGAAGGTGAGGCTTATACTATAAGCTAAGGAAGTCTACATTTAGTGGACCGCACTGTCATCCACATGCTCTATAGGAACAGAGCCCAGAGAAACCACTAAGAAAACAACCAAATAAACATAATAGTAAGTCACAGAAATAGATACGCAACTCTGTAGGCTCTTGCCTATCGAATGCACATTCTTAAGTCCCATCCCAGCACCAAATACACACACACACACACACACACACACACACACACCCTAGAAATTATCAATATGAAATTATAAAAGATGTTCAGGATTTGGCAAAGAAAATAGAAACAAATAAAATCAACCTAATCAGAGAAAAAAACAACAAAATTAAATGCATCACATAAAAAATATGTTAAAAGAAAATAAACTGAATATGTTAACATTAAGAGGATATTTTATGGGGATCACAAGGTAGCCCTCTGTAGGCCATGAATCTTGAGCTCTTATCTGAAAGGAAGCCATTGTTGATATGATCTGAGCAGACAGCCAGAGGTAGGAAAATACATCATTCCAGCAGTGCTGAACTGCAAGGAGGAGTCTCTATTAATATCAGATAAAGCATGCTTTCATGACGGAGTTACCCGACGAAGACGGAGACCACATGCACTGATTACAGCATTAATCCACCCAGGCACCAAAAGAGACAACACACATTGATAAAAGCATTAATCCACCAGGATGCATTGCAGATGTATCCAAACCATAAAGTGGCCAAACGCCTGGGACGAAAACGGAAAGGAAAGGAGAAATAGATAAATCTACAATTACGCTGAAAACTTTTATGGTCTTTCTCAACAGCTGATAGAACAACAAGACAGAAAGTCAATAAGGATACAGAAGTGCCCAACAGCAGCATCCATCAGTAGGATCTAGTCAATATCTGCCAAATGCTCCGTCCAACAGCAGCAGAGTTCACATTCTGTCCAAGACCCCCAAAACATGAACAAAAGAGGCCAAATCCTGGGCCATAAAACAAGCCTTGGCAAGTTCAGCCAAACTGGAATAACTACAATTCACCCCAATTTGAACTTATCAATAGAGGCAGCTATGCCAACTTAAGCAGCATGCGAAGAGAACCCAGGAGCCCAAACAATTGCCTTAAGAAAAAATTTTAAAACCCATTGAATAAGATGAAATGAAATGGTATCAAAATTTGTGAGTTATATCTGAAAATATAGCCAACAGGGATATGTATAAAATGAGGCATGGATTGATTTCTTTTATCATTTATTTCTTTGTATGTGCATGTGCATTTGTATGTGTGTATGTGCAGTTGCTGAAAGAGACCAGAAGAAGGGCATCACATACTCTGGAGCTAGAGTCACTGGTGGGAGCCACCTGTTGTGTGTGCTTGGAACTGGACCCAGATCCTGCAGAAGGTCAGGATCACTATTAACTACTAAGTCATTCTTCCAGCCAGTTACATGTACATATGTGAGAGAAAAGCTCAATCGGCAATCTAAGCACGGCTTAGGAACTTACTAAAAGTAGAAAAGAACAACGCCAATAGGAGCAGAGTTATGGAAACTGGAAAGCACAGACAACAACGACATTGAAACCATACAAAGTACCTACTCCTTAGTGACAATTAGAAAATAACGCAAGTGCCAGGTGGTGGTGGCAGCACACGCCTTTAATCCCAGCACTCTGGAGGCAGAGGCAGGTGGATCTCTGTGAGTTTGAGACCAGCCTGGTCTACAAGAGCTAGTTCCAGGACAGCTGGAACTGTTACAAAGAGAAACCCTTTCTCAAAAAACAAACAAACAATCAAAACCCACAAGCATCATTTTCTGTCCAGTGGTTGCTTTCTGTATACTTCTGATGTTCTGATAGCCACTTCCACTAGAAACATTTTTTAAGAGTATAACTATATAGGTATGTTTATAAAAATAGATTATACTTCACAGGTTATGGGTATAAATACTAAGTTCTAATATTCTAAATTATTTTCTGGTCATGAATTATAAGCATAAAAGTTTTAAAGTAAGTAAGAAGGGATTGGATTTAACAACAATACTAGGGTCTCAGCCTTCTCCATCCATTCTCCGTTCTTCAGGTGTTTTACCCCAGAGACCAGCGGCTGAATGCTGTCACCTGCTAAAAGCCACCCATTTTTAGTGTCTAGAAGATGCCTGGTAGTTTTTAGAAAGTCTCCTTAAGTCACATTAATGAGATAAAAAAAATCCCCCTTCTCTAAATTAAGTAGTAGTTTTGACACTGTCTTGTTTTACATATGCATGAATTATCATAATAATTAGATATGTGCTTTGGTGCCCAACATAGATGTGACTTTCCAATGTACATAGGAACTCCTTGATATCAGAATACTTGATAAAGAAATGTTGAAAGAAAAATATCAAGCATTTTGACAAAAAAAAATAGAATATTAAAATCTAGAGCTTGAGGAGGGCTGGGGGTACAACTCCATGATAGAGCACTTGCCTGCCATGTGTGAGTCCCTGGGTTCAATCCTCAGCCAAAGGCGACAATTGAGAGCTGGAGGGAATAGGAGCTCCAAGCGTTAAAGTAAGTGTTGGGGCCAGAAGGTCATAGCTCCAGTTCAACCTGGACATATCCCAAGCTCATTTTTTGGGTTTTTTTTTTTTTGATTGATTTCAAGACAGGTCTCTCCGTAGCTTTTTTGGTTCCTGTCCTGGAACTAGCTCTTGTAGACCAGGATGGCCTCGAACTCACAGAGATCCTCCTGCCTCTGCCTCCCGAGTGCTGGGATTAAAGGCATGTGCCACCCAAGCTTCTTTTGAGCAGTAGTCTAGGATGTGTTTGACATCACCGCCTATAGGCTAGTGTGTTCCTCCCTTCCTGGCTCAGTATTCTAGGCAGTGTTTGACATCACGGCCTGTAGACTAGTGTGTTCCTCCCTTCCTGGCTCAGTAGTCTAGGCAGTGTTTGACATCACGGCCTGTAGACTAGTGTGTACCTCCCTTCCTGGCTCAGTAGCCTAGGCAGTGTTTGACATCACGGCCTGTAGACTAGTGTGTTCCTCCCTTCCTGGCTCAGTAGTCTAGGCAGTGTTTGACATCACGGCCTGTAGATAGTGTGTTCCTCCCTTCCTGGCTCAGTAGTCTAGGCAGTGTTTGACATCACGGCCTGTAGATAGTGTGTACCTCCCTTCCTGGCTCAGTAGTCTAGGCAGTGTTTGACATCACGGCCTGTAGATAGTGTGTACCTCCCTTCCTGGCTCAGTAGTCTAGACAGTGTTTGACATCACGGCCTGTAGATAGTGTGTACCTCCCTTCCTGGCTCACTAGTCTAGGCAGTGTTTGACATCATGGCCTGTAGATAGTGTGTACCTCCCTTCCTGGCTCTGGTTGCATCCTTCACAAGTCTGACTACTCTAGGATGCTTTGATGAACGCTGTCATGCTGTCTTCCTGTAAGCTGACACTGTGCCTCCGTGGGAACATTCTTATTCCTTCTATCAACATGGCAAAGAGAAGCCACCTAAGATCCAGTAGAGTGACTTTGGGTCACAAGTGCTGTTTTATTGGGTCTGTCATACTGAGGAATCAGGTGGCTTCTCTGAAACACAGTCCCCTCAACTCCAGGTTGGTTATGGTAATTGGCTCTCAGCATGTGTCATAGACCAATGAGAACATAGCACAAATTTTTTTAAAAAAATGTGTGGCAGTTAGGAGAGTCATCAGGTGACCTCCTGCTCCTCTTCCTACTCTGAAATGTCTCCTTCCTATGATTCCAGGAAAACCATGGTTAATTACAGCTTCTTGTCAAAGCCACCAGCCCCACAGCTATTGTTAAAAATGGAGCTATTTAGAGCGGTGAGAATGGAGCTTTAAGAGATCCTTGACCAGCTTTCTGGTAGAATTATAATTATTATAATTATAATACATAATGCAGCCTGTGTTATCTGATGGCATCCCAGGAAACTATGACAGAGTTTGAGGGGGGGCGGACAGCCGGTGGTATTCACTAGAAATTGGATTGGATATGAGTGTTGTCATCAGGATTGAAAAACTGTCAGAGGACATAACAGCGAAACTGACAAAAGGCAGCAGTGAGTGGCATCGGGGACCACAGGAGGCCGGGGTGCCCACCAGGGCTCTCTGAGACCAGAGGTTAGGCCAATCTCATTAGCATCTTCATTAACTACTCCTAAGAGGGCAATGGGTCTGCTTGAGGGATCTGGAGGGGATGCTAAGCTCTGATGGCTGCCAGCAGAGAGAAACGAAGCCACACAGGGACCAGATGTGCAAGGGTGGAAGCATCTGCAGATCTCATGGCCAGATTCTTCAGGAGAAGCAAGAGTTTGGGCTTGTACCCTAACACGTGCTCTCTCAATTTCTACTCATTTCTATTTTCTATTCTCTCTCTCTCCTTTCTCCCTTCTCTCTCTCTCTCTCTCTCTCTCTCTCTCTCTCTCTCTCTCTCTCTCTCTCTCTCTCTCTCTCTCTTATTGTGAGTCCCTCATAGAGACTTTCACTTCCATCTTCTGAAATTCCACGCTTCCCCCCTCTCATCTTTTGTCGCTCATCAGAGTTTCTGAAATGAAGCAAAGTTTTCACCATCCCTAGACTGTAAATCCCCTAAGGGAGAGGGAGCCATCTAATCCCTCATAGGCTGCATAATATTTAAGATGACAGCCATTCACCCTTCTCTAGCCTTGGATTTCATTATACCCCCCCCCCTTTACCTGCTTTAAATGATATTGTTAGAGATCCTTCCATCTGGGAACATCTGGCTCAGCCTCCTTACAGTCTCCTTCCTGCAGTCTCATCTCCATCCCCTCGATGTGCCTGACCCCACCTTTTATCTGCTGTCACACCAAGGCGACAACTTAATTTATGCTTGCTCACACACACACACACACACACACACACACACACACACCATTTCTCATTAAAATGCCCAGAAATTCTTCCTGGCTGTTGGCCTAGGAAAGAACAAATCTTGTTCTTGACACCAAGCTACCTGGTCCCCACTCCGTATTTTCGGCTTGTCTCCCTGTTCATTCTCACACAGTGGTTCCTGCTGACTCTCTGTTCAGGCCTCTGCACGTGGGCATACCTCCTGTTTAGTTAAACCCTTGCCTCTCTAGTTCTTTTTGTGTCCCTCTGTGTCTTGGAATGTTCACCTCTCTAATTTCTTTTCTTTGATTTTTGCTTTATACTAAGGTAACACCACTGCCTTGAAATTTATCCCGACACCTCACTATCTTTTCTGCTCCACCCACCTGTAACCAACCCAAGGCTGAATGCTAGCCTGTGGGGTTGAAGGCATGGATAGCTCTCAGATCTGCTTCTCTCTGCCTCTGCTTTAATCACCACAATGGTCTTAGTGGTTCTACATGACGGATCCTCAATCTGTCTCTTTTCTGACTTCATTTTTGGATAAATAGTGAAACCCAGAGGTTCCTTTTTCATGCCTCAAAACTGTTTCTTGTTAGTAAAGATAAAAAATCAGCCTTACCAGCCCCTAAAGCTTGTCTAAAACCCAAGGTTAGCCCCTGTGGTTTTGTTTTACACCATGTCTGTGTTAGTAGCATGCCAGTTCTTGGGTCACATAAACTCCAGGAGAGGCAGCTAAGGTAAGAGAGTCTTACTTTAGTCTGTGTTAGTAGCATGCCAGTTCTTGGGTCACATAAACTCCAGGAGAGGCAGCTAAGGTAAGAGAGTCTTACTTTAGTGGCAGTGGGTAGGGAGAGTTAGGCATGGAGGAGAGACATGGAGGCAGGACCTTGAGACTGCTCTCTCAGTGTACGGGTAGGTCAGCAAGCTGAGATGAATCCAGATGCTCAGCTGGCTTGTCCTTTTCCCTCCTTATCTAGTCCATACTCCAGACCCCATGATGGCGCCACTCCCATTTAAGACTGAGGCTACTCCCTCAAATGAACCCTGTCTGGACACACACTCTTAGACATTTTTTCATTGGCCAGACTGTTTCTTCACATTCTACTACTGTGTTCTGTGATGTCCTCAAATAGGTCTTGTTTCCTTTATCCTTCTTTCTTAGAACATTTGCCCAGTCCATGTGTTCTTTCTGGAGTATCCTTAACCCATCTACCCAACTAATCCAGACATAGGTTTAAAGTCACATTTCAAACCTAAGTTCTTATGGCCATCTCTTAATGGTCTAGAGCAGTGGTTCTCAACCTGTGGGTCTTGACCCTTTTGGGTGGGTCACGTTACTATGGCTAACAGTAGCAAAGTTAGAGGTATGAAGCCACAATGATATGATTTTGTAGTTGAGGATCCCCACAACAGAAGGAACTATATTAAAGGGTTGTAGCATTCAGAGGTAGAGAACCACTACAGACTCCACTGTGCCTTCCTGGAGTGAAAAGACACGACTTGATCCCTGTGTACACAGTGAACGCTTCACAAAGCCAGCCACACAGAATAAATGTGTTAGTAATGTTATTTTCCTTATAATTTTGTGTGACAAACTGCTACCCCGTTTCTTGGCTATGGGCCAGAGCTCGCTTCCTTCAGCTACAATTTCCTGTGCCCCCATGTGATTCGTGGAGAAAAGAAAAGCACCACCGAATACATCCTTACGGACTGACATCTTTGTATAGAGGTGTTGAAATAGGAGTGGCAGGGCTGCGTCCCTGGCACCTGGCCGCCCACATGGCTAGCTTAGCTTATGCCCCGAAATAATTACACGGAAACTGTATTCTTTTAAACACTGCTTGGCCCATTATATCTAGCCTTTTCTCGGCTAACTCTCGCACCTGGACTAGCCCATTTATAATAATCTATGTAGCCCAAGAGCTGGCTTACCAGGAATGATCTTAACCTGTGTCTGCCTGGAGTGGGAGAATCATGGCAACTCCCTGACTCAGATTCTTTCTCCCAGCCTTCTGTTCTGTTTACTCCACCCACCTATGTTTTAACCTATGAGGGCCAAGCAATTTCTTTATTGCTTAACCAATGAAATCAACAGATTGATATATGACACTCCCCCATCATAGAGGCCTGCCACAGCCTGGCATCCCTGGCATCACACTCTTGTTCCCAGCTCTGTTTCATCTGTCAGAGAGAATTTCTAGCCTGAATTAAGGCACCGTCTTCCAAGGTTATCTAGGGCTGAACAAATCCAGAACCAGAGTCCAACATGGCGGTTCACACTTGTGATCTAAACACTCAAGAAGGGGAGGCAGAAGGATTGCTGTGAATTTGGGTGTGAAGTTGGAGGGCTTCCTAGGCTATAGTGTGAAATTATATCTCTACAGCAAAAATAAACAAACAGAAAAAACAAGAACATCTGATATGAAGAAATATTCACTAAGCACCATGCAGCAGAATCATCATGGGACCATGGTCTCCCATATCAGAGCCATTTATTCTCTGAGGAAAGAATCGAGTTCCATGCTGGTTACAAGATGTAAAGCAAGCCAATGGGAATGTGTAAAACCCACTTGAGATTTACGAGAAGTTGTACATCTGTCTCTAGATGATATGAGCCCAGAAGTTTATAGGGAAAGAATTTGTGCAGAAGAGGAAACCAAATATAAAGAAAAAAACAACAACAAAACAAACCCCCACCTGACTCCTACTGACATTGGTGTGTCCTTAACACAATTGCTCTCAAAAGCAAGTTCTCCCGGGACTAATCGGCCATATAAGGCCATGAAATTCCTCTTTAAATATAAGCTACTTAGAATGAGGGTTTCTGTCATTTGCAATCAAAATAATCCTAAGAGGTGCATGATTTCCCAAAGCAGATGAAATTTAAGTAGATTTTTAAAGACATGTCTGCAGAAGGAGAAGCTATTCCAAGCATGGAGAATAACAAACCCAGTGCATCAAGGTTGGACCAGCATTGTGTTTGGGGAGCAGAGAGAGGGACGCTTGTCAGTGTGAAAGAGGAGAGTGTTGAGCTTCGACTCTCTACTTTCTGAAGGCTAACATCCCATACTCATGTCTGCAGACTTTCCATGACCACTCAGCAAGAGTTAAAGGACTCTCCCATGAAATTGAAATAAAGCATACAGGAAATGCTTTCTCAGACAGTGGAAAAGTTCTAACAGAAGCAAAGAAAACAGAGCCAAAATGCTGACTTCCCGCACTTTATTCAAAGAACGAAGGGACAAGGCTGGTGTTAAAGACTGTCCTCCGGCTGACATACAAATATTAATGTCATAAAACACACACACATTAAAAGTCTTCTGTAGACAGATAAAATGTCACGAGTCATTCAGTGTTGACTCCATGAGGGATACGGATCCCCAGCATGGAGGATGGTGACGCCAGCCAGCTCCCTGCTGTGACCAGGATGGACGACTGGCTGATCCTGAGGCTGCAGGGAGACAGCCTGCTTCATGAATGCCAGAGCTAGAGCTGGGGCTCTTCCCTGCGCAGATGCTGCTCCTCCTTCTATGGTGCTATTCTTTCTCCTCCTTAGGCACACTCCTGTACCTGCCTTCAAGCTCTGAGAGGAATGCCACTTTCTCCAGAAAGCCTCCCCTGAGAAGGTCAAGTCTTGCTGTAGCCTCTCCCAGCAGACTGCAGCCTCATTCTTTGAAGAATCCTAGTTGCAGCCCTATTATTCGTGGCCACATTGTGACTTTAGTGGACACATAGATTGATAGTGACTTTCCTCCCTGCATCTTCAGCTCTGTGATGACAGAAACTGATCTCACTTTCTTGCTCCTTTATGCATCTCTCTTGTGCAAGCAGGCAGAAGAGTTAAGTGCAAACAGACCCTCGTGTTTGCTAAGGCAACTGGTTAAGCCGGATTAACTCCCTTGCAAGCTGCCTGCTTGTACCTCTCTGTCTCCTTTCTGTCTTCTCATACATCTCTTCATCTTGTATTTTTTCCTAGCTTTGGAAAATTACTGGCAATGCAAATATAACTGTGGGGAAATAGAACGATGCTTCTTTTCTAAAGGGTACAGAGATGATGGATTTTTTTTAAAAAGATAAACAAGCAAAGTAATTTCAAAGAATGATTCATGCTGTGCAGAAAACTGGGTTATTGGGATGGACACAAGGAGGTAACTTCATCATCACACAAGCACAAGGACCAGACTTCAGTATACCCAACCCACAGGGATAAGACTGTGAGGTACAGGCTTGTAATCTCAGTGCTGGGGAGCTGGGAAGGGGGAGACAAGTGGAAATCCGCGGGTTCTCCAGCTAGTCAGTCTAGTACTGTGATCTTGCTGAATAGTGAGAGGTCACGTCTCAAAAGCAAGGTGAAGCGCTTCAAAGTCTCTTGTTCCCTGCAGATTGATGAGTTGTGGGTCTCTGTTAACTACCATCTACTTCAACAAGAAGCTTCCCTAAAGGGTCTTGCTATGAACAATATGACATTTCAGTGAGTTATTAGGAGTAATTTTAGTCCTATGTCCATGCAGCAGAATAACGGCAGGGTCTCCCCCGTCTAACCATGGGGTCTCAGACTTTTTGATAGTATCTCAGCTGGGTTCAAGCTCATGAGCAGACTATAAGTAGAATCAGGCAGTGGTTGGTTACTCCAGCAACATCCACGCCTTTATTTCACTGGTGAGAATCTTACCAGGGAGGTTGTCATTGTCACTAGCCATGTTCATAGTTCAGTGAGACTAAAGATTACTTTTCCCCTCCAGCAGTGTGCATAATACTAGCCAGTACCATAAAAATTGGCCAGCAGGCTTGAAACTTCCAGTGGACAACAGATTAGATTTCTCTATGTCATGTGGTGTCTTTAGCAATAGGGTCTTACAATCAGGTTCTGGGGGTTAACCAAGCACATTGGCAATAATAGTCTGTACTGTTTAAAGGGTCTATGGGACCCCATTGACCAACAACTCAAAAGGATATAGACCACTGTTGTTACTGGGACTTTTAATGATAGAATATGGTGTCTATTTGGAGGATTTATTATCACTCCACTATAGGGTAACTCCATTTAAACTCTTTTTATACATGTATATATTTTAGAAAGCGTCTACCGTGGTGGTTTTCCACGTGGCTTTTTCCATCTCCTTTCTCTTTCCTGTCCCATGCTCCTCTTCTTCCTTTATAACACTGTATTATATTTCCCATTCTTAATAAATCTCCCCTCTCTCATGGCATGGCGCACCTTAAATATAATGTCTTTTCTTTATTCATTGATAGTTTTATACCTATAAATAATGTATCTTGATCACATGTGTCTCCGCTCCCCCCAACACACACACACACACACACACACACACACACACTCTCTCTCTCTCTCTCTCTCTTTCCAGGCACCCCCAACACATTCTGCAATTCTGCATCCCTTTCACACACCCTCCTTTTTCTTCATGCAGTCTACAGGATCCAGCTGATGCTAATTGATGTTGACTGATGCTGTTGACTTTGTCTTCTGTAGACAAGCACAGCTTCAGTGAGCTCATGAGCACCACATCCACACCATGTCCAGAAGAAAGCTCACAGCAGCCCTCCCCATTCTGCGACCCTTGCATTCTTTCTTCCCCTTCTTCCATGTTGTTCCCTGAGCCTTTGGGAGTGAGTTGCTAAAAACACCTCATTTATAACTGATCTCTCAGTATTCACTTATTCTCAACACTTTGGCCAGTTACGAGTTTTGTATTATTAACTGGTGAACACTGCAGAGGGAAGCTTTCTGATTACAATTAAAGGCAAAACTAATGTATGGGCATAATCACAATTATGTAGAAGACAGCATGACCTCATGGCCATTTAGTAAGACTACAGTAGTAGGTTCCTGGCTAAGATATGGTCTATTTTGAATTACCTTTTTAAATCATGAAATTACGTTTTTTTCACTATCTCTTTCTCTTTCTGTTTCTTTGTCTCATTATTTCTTTCTCTTTGTCCTTTTCTGTCTCTTCTCTCTGTCTTTCTTTGTCTACATGAGCCCAATTGTTCCACCTTCCTTTGCTAAGATGTCTCTGTACCTCTGATAGATGGTTTTGTAGTGTCCCAGATATTATTTTATCTTACTGTCTTCTTTTTTCCCTCATCATTGATCTGTAAGTCAGCACCTTCCCTGACTCTATGCAGACTTGATTGCTAAGGACAAATATTTAGTCTTTAAATCAAATAAACAGATATTTTTATTGCCCCATATTTATTTTCAAATATATTACTTCTATTTCCTTTACATTTCCACTTACAGTACACGAAAAAAGAAACTTGCCTACTCTATAGAAAATCTTTCTGAAAATTTGGCAGCAATTACATCCAGCCCACACAATAATTGGGAGGAAAATGTGTTTTGTTACTATATAGAGTCCTTTAATGCATGAGCAATTTATGCTTTAATTTCTCTCAATAGCAATCTAGATTTCAGCATCCAAATTATGTATGTTTCATTAGACGAACATATATCTCATTTGTAATGAATTACTATAAATTGTTACATTTTCAAGTTTTGTGTCTACTTTCTCATTCCTAGGATATAGGTAATGAATTGGATTTTCTGTATTTATCTTATATCTTATAGCCTTAAATTTTCTAGAACTGATCTTGGATATGGTATTATTTCCTGTTTTCTGATCCCTGTGCCTTTATTTCCTGCCTTTGCCTATCATCCTGAAGGGTTTGCAGAAATGGGTTGATGGAGTGATGAGAGAATGCATCTGTGCCTTGGTTCTAAGTGTAGAAAGGAAGTGTTCAATCATCTATCAGTCACTACAGATCACGTGATCCTGGTGTTTTTTCTTGTTTCAGCAGAGAATCTCTGCTTTTTAACTTTATATATATAAATATATATAAATTATATATAAATATATAATATAAATGTATATATATACAAGTGTGCATATATACAAATGTGCATGTGTGCATATGCCTCTGTGTAAATGGATACAGCCAAGTGTGTGACACAGAACATGTGTAGAGTCCAGAGGACAAACTTGGGGGTCAGTCCTCACTCTCTACCTAGTTTGAGACGGACTCTGTTTTCTCCACTGCTGATGGAACTCTAGCTGCTCTTAGTTGTCTAGACGTTCTCCTGTCTCTGCCTCCATCTCTCTCGGAGTGATTACAGATGTGCACCACCTTGTGCAGACTTCTGTAGGTCTGGGGATTTGAACTTGGATCCTCAGACTTTCATGGCAAGTACTGTACAACCTGATTCATCTCTCCAGCCCTGTTTTTGTGGATGCTCTTTTGGAAGTCTCTGTCCAACATTCCTGAAGTTTTTCTAGTATATTACATCGACAAATCTTTCTTCCAAGAAATACATCTATCAGTGAGGATGTGCAATTCTTTTTATAAATTTCTGAGTTCTTTGCTGATTCTATGTTACTAATTTTTACAGGTGTATCTATGAATAATTGCTGGTTTACAGCTTTCTTTCTTTGGACTATCTTTGATTAGCTATCAAAGGGATATGCTCACAAGGAATTATAAAATATCCCTTTATAAGTTCTTTAATATGAAGAGATTATATAGAACTGGAGGTAGTTCTTTTTAACACTTCACATTTTTCTTTTTACCAAAACCATCTGGGCTTTGATATTCCTTTGTGGGAATTTTTAAAGCTATGGATTCAGTTTCCTTAACAGTGGTGGGATAGGGGCTGTTCGACATGTGTTGTCCTAGCTTGGAGTGTTTGCCTATCTCATGGGAACTCTCAGATTTATATCTAGAGAGTAGTTGACAATGTCCCTTCTTATTCCATGTCAAATGTTATGGTGCCCCTGTAACATTCTTGTTATTTGTAAGTTTTTCTTCTTTGAATGCTTGGCAATTATTAGAGGTTTGCTAATATAATCCAATGGCAGACGTGCACATGTGTATGCAAGTGTTTATATAGATATGTGATTGGAATTGCTATGCATCCCATGTTACCATCAATCTTTCCGTGTCATACCTTATGAAGACCTGGATCGCTTTGACTTCATTTTATTCTTTTTGTTTTCTTCTAGATTTATGAACTAGGCTGAGACAGTCAGTGGGAAAGCTTTGTCTTTGCCAAGGGGCATGATGGGAACTGAATCCAGGGTCATATGCACTCAAGAGAAACTCTAACCACTGAGCCTCAGTCCACTCTAATTTTAATTCAGGTACACATCTGCCAGGCTGCCAAGTCTGACATCAAGTTTACAATGCTCCTAGCTCGGCCTCCTGAGTACCTGAGATTTCAGGTCTGTACTGCCATGCATAGCTAAGAGCATCCCTCTTTTCTTACGTAATTAGAAAATTAACTGTACCCCTCATTCGGTGCACTGGTTAAAGAGATGTCTTTAGCTTTCCTCCTAGACTTGTGTATTAGTCACAGATGCACTGGCTAGCACGCACAGTGTATTGAAAGATGTGACTGCTGTCTTTTTGTTGCTGACTTACAGTTTTATTCCATTGTGGTCAGAGAAATAAATGAATTGTTTCAATTTTCATTTGTTTGTGCTGAGAGTCTAATTATGTCATGAACGTTAGAACATTTGTTATTGTGATGTAAATTTTATTAGTAAATTGCCATGGGTTGTTTGTGCTTGGTGAAGATGGACTCTGAGCCTAAGATGGGGGGAGGGAGCTCTCTTAGACTTAGCGTATTTATCATGAGTCCTCTGAGACTGTTTCCTGGGTCAGGTGGGTCCCTGCTTCTTTGAAAGGGAGAAAGGAGAGCATCAAACAGCTAAGGTTGTTAAAAACATTGCATCTTAAGAATGGCTACTCAGTAAACCATTTCTGATATAGGTTACCCTTGTTTATCCCCTAGTTTAAAAAATAAAGAGAAGAAGCAAAAGCCAGCAGCTGGGAAGAGTAGACAGGCACTCATCCACCGAAAGACAACTTTTGGCCAGAATCTGAAGGGTTAACTCTTTCAGCAGGGCTTATCCTGGAGGTGGGAGGCATCCGATATGATAATGCTGCTATGGCTGGCTCTGTAAGCACCCAACTTAATGGTGTTTTGCTCTCAGCTGTTTCTCTCTATCTATTACTACTTGCAGGTCCTTTATTTGACTTGCTACATATTTAATAAACTCTCTCATTCAAAACCAAAAGCACGACTGACTATGGTTTGTCACTATTCTTGGGAAGCATCCATACAGCTACATGTACTCTTCATTGCTGTGGTTTCCATTCTGCTTTCTGTCTCTCATTCAGATTGTGTCGTTCCCGTTCTTTCTTCCAGTCTTTCTATTCTTTCTCCCTTCTTTCTCGGAAACATTCCCGTGTCTTTTCCTCTGCTCTTTGAATACAAAATTCTACATTGTCATTCTGGATCATTAAAATACTTATTTCTTTATTAAAGTATTTGTTTCAAGCTGGGGAGATTGGTCAGTGTTGAAGGGCATGCACTGTTCTTGAAGAAATCCCTGGTTCAGTTGCCAGAGCCTGTGTTAGGCAGCTCACCTGTAACTTCAGTTCCAGGGGACCTGATGTCCTCTTCTGGCCACTGTAGGTACCTGACCACATACACATACCTATACACAGACACAGGCATACACTTAAATTTTGAAACTAAAATAAATATTCAAAAGAAAGACGACTATCTTTTCATTTATTTCAAATGTGTTCTTTGTGGTTTAAGAAAATATTTTTATGCTGTTGCTAAGCTCTTATCAAATAATTCCAGTGTGGCCTTGTTATCTGAATGTTGGCACCTTTCATTTTTCTCTTTCACTAAAGGTTGGGTTGTCCCTGTTTCTGTTCCTGATGGGAAATTTTCAATTAGAATTTAAATTTATTATGAGCAGTCAGATTTTATTTAAGCCTGCTGGTTTTTTGCTGGCTTTTTCTGATACAATCAAGAAGGGAACATTGTGGAGAGATGCTGTCTTAAAGTTGGTAGGAAAGAAAAACAAGGTTTTCTACTTATTCCTAATCCACAGCTGTGGTGAGACTCTCTTTACTGATGGAACTCTTCTTCCCTAAGCCTTTTCTGAGACACCCTGGCTTGAGAAGCCAAAGAACTCTTTTATGATTTCTGATGTTTCCCGATGAAGTCAAAGTGGGGGAGCTGGTTCATAGAATACAAGTCTCAATTCTCCCCATTTGAGTCACCTGGGGAGTGTGCTTCTGAACTCCCAGGTTTGGGTGGAAGTCTGGGCTTCCCTGCAGTTTGACAGGGAATGAAACTGATAACTGTGTATGAAGATGAAGTTGCTAGTTCTTCCCTTGGCTGTATGGGGTTGAGGGAGAAGGGTGCTCCCTGATAAGACACAGTATTTCTGCAATACTCCCTCGGCTGCAATTGAGTTCCCTGATTAGGGGTGATGCTAGCTCGAATACCAAACATCCTTTCCCCCCTTACATTTATTTCTTCCAGAATTTCTTACCTTCCCTTCCCTCAATAACAATAATTTCTTGATTGTATCAGAAAAAGCCAGCAACCACTCAAAATACTCTTGGTTAGTGGGGGATCTGGATGAAGCCACAGATTTTTTTAATGTGATATTTTGTTGCAGCAGAAAACCAAGAAGTTCACAAAAGAGTACCGCCACTTGTGGGCCTGCCTTAACACGTGACACTATTAGAGACATTTCCTATTCAAATCCCTAAAGTGTCCACAAACCTTGCCGGTGTGCTGCCGTTTCCAGTCAGCCTAGGAGACATGATGAACAAGAAACCACAGGGCGCCCACTGCTGCAGCAGTACTCGGGCACAGTTCCTGTTCTAGTCAGCTCTAACCATCAGCTCACACAGCTCAGAATCATCTAAGGGCTGGCCAGATCGGGCTGGTCCTTAGGAGTATTGTCATGACTCTTCATGAATGTAGAAGGGCCCAGCCCACTGCGGTGGCACCACGAGGCTGTGAGCAAGCCACCCACCAAGTGGGATTCCTTCATCCATGCTTTCTGCAATACTCCCTCAGCTGCGATTGAGTTCCCTGATTAGGAGTGATGCTAGCTGGAATACCAAACATTTTTCCCCTTATATTTCTTCCAGAAGTTCTTGCCTTCCCTTCCCTCAATAACGAGCTGTGGCCTGGGAGTGTAAGTTAAATAAACGCTTTCCATCCCTAAGCTGTTTTAGATTAGAATGTTTTATCACAGCCACAGAAGGCGGCCACCTTCTCCCCAGCATTGAGAGTCCTCTGATGTTTGTTTTATATGGTGTCTATAAAAGTGTCTGATGTCAAAGTGGCTTATGTGTACAGATAACCAAATACACCTATGAGCACATACCCAAAATCTAAGGATTTGGAGATATGAACAAAAGACAATAAAAGAAGAGGAACAGTGAGTCCTGGGTCCACTAATGAGTGGTTGATATAGCTGAGCTAGAGACCCAGAGAGTAGAGGCTGACCTTAAGGAAATAGAACAGTTTAGGTCCTCTGGGGGCAATGGAAATGCTGCAGACCTAGAGCAGCTTGGTGGTCAGGCTGAAGGCAGCACTCGTACCTTCTGCTATGAACCACACAGAGACTGAGCTAGTGACAGAAAAAGAGGTTTCCTAGAGACCAGAGGATGTGCAGGGACAGGGGAGATGGCTCACTGCATAAAGAGCCTGCTCTGCTAGCATGAGGAGCAGAGTTCAATCCCTAACACCTATATCAAAAGCGAAGTGTGGCGACACTCCTTACTAGTCCCCATACTGGGGAGGTGGACACACAGATGAGAGTCCCTGGAGCTCACATGCCAGCCAGCCCAGATGAGCCAGCAAGTGCCGGTTCCCAGTGTCTGAGAAAACAGAGGTGGGTGGCGCTTAAGGAATGGCACCCAGGGTTGGTCTCTGGCTTATGCACATATGAACAGATTCATGTGCACCTACACACACGCACACCCACTCCAAATATGGCACTGCTCAGGTCTCTGGGCACTTAGCATGACCATCAGAATTCAGTTGCACGGAATCAAAATTGAGAGTTTTCTATGTCTGGCTTCTGCACTGGATCAAAAATGTCAACACCGATTTTCACAAAAGCCGGTACCACCCTGCAGCTGATTACCATGCATACCTGTGATCACCGCAGTTTATTTCATAATGATAAATTATGCAATTAGACATCCGCCACTGTAGATATAAACACTACAGAAGCCCTGGTTATGGCTTTGTATTCCCTTGGCGCTGCTGCAGAATCAATTATGCACTATTTTCAATATGACAAACTGCTAGGAAGATTGTGCACAATCCCCCCACCATTTTTGTGTGGTGAATTTGCTAAGCAGTTATCACCCTAGGCAAGGCTTGCTGTTATGGAGACAGACCTTCTGGGCTAACGGGAGACTAGGGGTGAGAAGTTTTTTCCAGGTTCATCTCTGTTCCACTGTCCTGCAGACTGTCTCCTTTGTCCGCACCCGCTGGCTTGAAGCAAATGCAGTATCTCCTTTCTGTTTTGGAGAACAGGATGTGAAAACAGTCAAAGTCCTTGGAACCATGATTTCTTTTATTAAATCCCAAGCAGAATGCTGCAGTTATTTCATGCTTGCAGTAGGATTGCTTTTATTTTTTTACATGCATTCATGTTACCTTTTATGATTTATTTTGATTATTTTCAATTCCAGCCTCCTGAAACAGCTTTTGAGTAAATTCCCATCAGAACCTCAGTACACAAAGAGGCACTCTGGATTTCTGTCTGCCCCTGATACATTCTTCTATTGAAGGTAACCCCACATCCCACAGCTGCATCTGCAGAGAGCGAGGCCTTTGACAGTGGTGAGCAAGCTCAGTTCGGGAGCGCTTGCTGTGCAAGCATGGGCACCTGGATGCAGATCTCCAGCACCTAGGAGAAAGCTGGGTGATGTGCTTCTGAAACCATGGTGCTTGGAGGCAGAGGCAGGAGGATCCCCAGAGCTTGCGGGTTGACCAGTCTAGCTGCATCGATGAGTTTAAGGGTGACCCTATCACAAAAACAAGCTGGAGGGTGAACAAGGAAGACACCTGACTGACATTTTCACACACCTGCATGCACATATCAATACAAATATGTGCACAGAGACTTGGAAATATACTGGGGGTGAGGGGAAGAAGAGGAAGAGTAGAGATCCAATCTGGGCCTGTCTTGAAGCAGTTATACACGACTTGTCTTATGATTTAGGTGTAAATTTCTTGTCATTCCATTACCAACTATAGGAAAAGAAATAGCAAATAAAAATCATTGGATATTCAGGTAGCTTATAATTAGAGGAGAACAATGGAAGTATATGAGATTAAGCATTGAATAGCCTGAATACTGAACCGTCCTTCAGAGTATTACAATCACTCAGTTACTAGACCTGCTGTTTTTAGATCATACTTTTTCTATGGTAGAATGGAGAAACCAATCTGTAATCTTTGTTATCATCTGAAATTCGAACTGAACTGAATATCGCCTGTGATGTTTCCTAATGGGGAAAAGATGATTGCTTGAGTTACGGACTATGAAAAAATTCAGGTGGTTTCTGTGGCTTTTGAACTTAATAAGTTACTTGTGAGCCTCAGCTTACACACCTTTAAATTGGAAATACACAAGGCAATCTGTTTTACATACGTGTGGAGGATATCCCAAGCACAGATGTCTTGAATGCTTAACACCACATAGTTTACGACAAGCCTCTCATTGGTTCTGGCCTGTTCTCTTCTTTTGAACTCCAGATAATACCAGACTACATAAACATACACATGACGAATATACCAATGCACATATGACACACAGTACATGTATGATATACCTACATATAGGTATGTACATAATCATAAGTGCATGATTATTCTACTCAACAAAAGCCTGGTGTAAAGGCGAATAGGTGGGCAGGATGCATCGCTCAGTGCTTCAGGATCACTGAAGCAGACAAATCAAACTATGAAATGCAAGCTGCTATTATGCAATTAGGCTTCATGGTCCATTGAGAAATAAAAAAAATCTGGGCATAATTCAAGAGATATTTTCTTTGCTGGTAGGGCAGCATGCATATCTTTTCAGTCTGCCAAGCTCCTTTTCAAGTTCTGGAGACCCTGCACAACTCAAATATATCTGGCAGCCATATTCCCATATACAGAAACCCAAAGTGCTTTTTTCTTACTCATTTTCACTGATCCAATCAAACTGATTGGTTTTTTTTTTTCCTCTTTTTAGTCCTTGCAGAAGCTTGTGGGATTTCAGGAGAAGGTTTCACGTTGTCGCCGACAGAGGTCCGGGAGGCTGCCTCTTCATCGCTGTCACTTCTATTGTTTAGTTGCTGACGATGCAGGGAGTGGGATTGCACACCACCACCCTCTCTGTTCCATCATCTCCATTGGGAAAAGAGAACAGGTGCTTAATAGCAGCAACTCTTTGAAAACTCGCACCCTGGAAGAGTGCACGTCATCAAGTTCACGCCTGAAATTGTTATGAGCAGGAGAGCGAGCATCACGGCCATTTGATAAGGACCAGTGTGGTCTACTACAGTGGTCACCAAAGTCTAGTATTTGGGTTACTGACTACATAAAAATGATCTAACTCATTCTAGAGTTGGGTGCTGAGGAGAACGCTTTGAATCTTTCACCTGATTGTGGATTTAAATAACTGCAAAGGCCAAAAGGAAATGCAATTTTATTTGTTCCATTGACATTGGTTTAAAACCATGGTATGACATCAATGGCAGAATAGTCAAACGTCCAAGCCTGACAGAGACCTAGGGAGATTGACTCCTGGATGTATTTTGTTTATCTCATACCTGTAGTAGAGTATTCCATGATATTTTCTTGTACCCAAATATATATTCCTAGAATATGATATAAGGTTGAAACTGTCAACTGGGAGACCATTTCATCTACACACTTAATCTCAATGGTTTTTGTACTTTGTAATCTTCATTCATAAATTGAGGGACAAAAGCTAAGATGCTTAGGTTGGGTATGAAATACTTTCTATTCATGAGTCAATGGCCATTTTTTGATTGTATTCAGAAGTTCAAATGATGGTCATGGGCACAGTGTCCATAATACTTTAATTTAGGGACATGGAGTTGTGGTTGCGTAAAGAGAGCCAAGTTTGTTATTTGAAAACAATCTTTTAAAGTCTTCAATGATTGATAAAGGAATTCTTTAGAGTAATCAATCTGCTTCATATCTTTATTATTCCAGTCATTTCTTATCTATGAGACCATGAACTGACTAAGGGTCACCTGCCCACAGCTTGAGATTTAATTTCACTTACCTGAGTTCTCGGTAAGCCCTGGGTTTGAGGGTGGGGGAATCTTTGACAAGACTGGATGAAGATCAAGACTGGTTGACTATGTGTACTCCATTTACAATCAACCTTCACAGGTCCTTCTGCAGCTACAGTTAGCAAACAGTTTAGAGTCCCACACGAAAGCCTTCCCTGGCTTCATTCAACTTTATGTCAATCCATGGAAAGCACATTTGATTTCGTGTTGGAAGACTGGCCTAAGTACCCATCTCCACTTTGCTCTGAGCCCTTTGTGGACGGCAGAGCTCAAAGACTGTTTCCTTCCAATGATTCTGAGATGATACAGAGGTGCTTCCCGGAACCCAGTCAGCACACAAATGCTTACAAGTGCCCAAAGACTGGCAATTAAGTTCTAGGACACTGTGTAAACAACACAAAGCCAGAGGCAGTCAAAATGATCATTGATTCAATGGTTAAATAGATGACAGCCTGTCCATAAAATTCAACTCTGCACGAGTTAATGATGCAGATCTCACTGTGGACAAGAATATGAACTCTGCAGAATCCTTCCTGCTGGGCAGTGCTGGACATGGAACCCAGGTTCTTACACATGCTAGCCAGGTGTTGATTCAGCTTTGAATAGAAAAAAAAATGCTACCTGGTATACCCATGATGCTCTCTTAAGTAAATGAAAATAGAAGTTAAAGGTTGGTAGTAGATAACTGGTCTGTCTCGCCAAAAACTGTGGGGGAGTCTGGCTTTGGAGCGGAGTGAAGCACTATGCGGCACATCTTAGTCCTGGCTCCTGATGTGCTCCAGGCTCTGTTCCAAATGCAACAGGCATGGATGAATGTTCCCCCCAACTTTGTGTTTGCTGATGTTTGTATGTGTTGTGCTCAAGCGTGTGGGTGAGCCCTAGTGGAGGTGTCTATGCTCACACATGAGTTCTTGTGAAAGCCAGCGGTCAGCACCGGTAATCTTCCCAGATGGCTCTCCACCTTAAGTTTTTGAGACAGGGTCTCTCACTGATTCCGGTAGACCAGGTGGCCAACAAAGATCCAAGAATGCTTCTCCTATTTCTGTCCTTCCAGTTACAGATATGCGCCACCATGTCCACCTTTAACATGGGTGCTGGGGACCCAAACTTGAGTCCTCAGTCTTGTGCAACAAGAACAATACAGGATGAGTCAGTCATTACCCACAGCTTTGTTGTCAAGATGCTATTCCCAATTTAGAGTTGAGAAAACTGAGGTGTTGTGTCCACCTGCCAGTTTGCTCTTGACCATACCATCATTCTGAGGGTGAGTGGGCAGAATACAGAAATGATTGTCTCAAGGTCAGGTGCTTCCCTGTAGCTTAAATATCTTCCCCAAGCACGTGACTCTTAGAACTCATTTACAAATGAGATCATGGTCAGGGGAGCATTTTGTTTCATAGCCTGCCACTTGCTGTATTTAGATAAATGCTAAACTGCTGAGATGCTCATTATATTAAAAAAAATACAAAGTTGTTTTGCATATCAACATCTCTTAGCACAGTCTTCGCTAGGATAAAGGAAGTCGAAAATAAGACAGTTACATCTCCAGCATTTTCTCGCTTTTTCTCCATAATGTAGCTCGTGATTACTCTGCAGATGGGGTCTGATTATCAAATTGTGTATCTTCCAAATCCCACTCATATCAATAGCACGTGAGACAATAACTCCCAAGTGGTGTCAAGGCCTCCGTCGTCAGAGCTACTGCCGGCACGCATTTGGGCCAATAATAAGAATGACAAGTGTGTACACTTCCAGCTTTGCAATCAGTATGGAAATGAGTCAACTTATAGATGCTGAGTGATCTTATAGAAAGGGCTCCAGCTGCAGACAAATGCCAAGCCAAAGCTGATCAACAGAGCAGAGCTGCCGCCTGCTCTCTCCAGCTGCTCTCAGCCAAAGAGTGCTGGCAGCAGGGCAGCCTTGGCAGGATTGTTGAATTATTCCGGGCTGAAGGAAAGCTCCACGTCCTTATTGTCATCCTTGAGGAACCTGAAGGTTAGGCAGGGACGGCGCTGAGGCAGAAACGGAAGCATGCACGGTGTGTGGGCTGCGCAGGTTTGAAGCCCGCTGGAGTCTCTGCATGGTTGAATTCACAGATATATTTATTTATGTGAAAACACATTTGGACATATATTTATTAAACAAATATTCTTTGAATACCCAAGGGCTGTTCTCTTTGCTGCAGTCGGAGGTATTGTTTTATAACGCAGACTCAATTATATTGCTCTTTCCCTAAAGCTCTCAAGAAGACTTATGTTGCCCTCAAAGTAATTTCCATGTCTCATCAAAATCTGTGAGGCCCAAAGAATGTGACCAATGCCTGTGTCTGGCCAGGTGGCTTGTGTCATTCCGACCTCTCTCCCATCAGCTCTAAATGCTTTCTGGACTATACATCCATCCATTCCCTGTCACAAGATGGAGCCTGCCAAAGGCTTGTGCTTTGTCTCCTCCTGGCCCTCAACTTCCTTTCATGTGTACCGTGTCCTAGCTATTCTGGCTTTTCAGAGGGGCCTGGTTTTGTCAAGATGATTCCATGTTCTCCACCCAGCTTGCTCTGCCACTGCCCATGAGTCCCTCTAGCACCCATCTGTCATGTGTTTCTTGTGTCTTATCTGGGGTGTGCTCTTGTCCAGAGTAAGTCAAAACAAAACTTAACAAGTTGTTGGGGGGAGGGCGCAAGGAGACAATGACCCGATCACACTAGGGAGATGCTCTCGTCCAAGCTGTCGGATCCCTGGCCCTACAACTTTCATAATCCAGGAAGATCAATAGAGAGAAAGCAAGAAACACTAGGACATCATCATTCATTCATCCTGATTTCAACCTTCATAAACCCAGGAAATTTACAAATGTTCAGCTCAGCTGTGACCAGTACTTTCATAAAATCAGATAATATAAAGTAGATTAAATCCATCAATGATAAAATCACATCATCTAATACTTCAGAATGATTCTGCTAGAACACGTGTCTATCCACAATAAATGTGTTTGGAGTTGAGAGGAAGAAGACAGCAGCTAACTGAGTAATAATCAACATCTGTTCTTTATGGCTGCCACTTTGAAATCAAGTCTTTAAACTAGATGGCATGGATTTGTGTTTTAAAGCCTGGTTTGGGATAATCTTTAATATCTGTTGAAATGTAATAAATAGTCATTTTGGTTTCTATAAAAAATTAGCAGATTACATTTTGAAGGGCAAAGGTGACACACATGCACATTGCTGTCTAGAGCTAGGGATTTTTGTAAAGCTCTGTGGAATATGACACACGTTTGAGCAGGTTTAAACCTGTTCCAGCCACATTGCATGGAGGGAGGGGCTGGGAGTTACTGTTTAGGACCCCTCAGAATCATCCAATGTCTAAGGGGTGGGGCTAAGAATCTGCACTTTTCACAGCTGCCCTGATGCTGCTGCTCCAAACACCACACCCAGAATCATCAGATTAGAGCATAGTGAAGTCTTTCAAGTGGGGGATCCGCAGTAAGTCCCAGCCCCTCCCTCCATGCCCTGTACCGTGCTTAGCATACCATCAACTACAAAAGGATAAACTCTAGGTTTCTGTGAAGAGTTTATGATTTACAAACAAACAAACAAAAATATGGCTGCTCATTAGCCGGAACAGGTTTAAGCCTGCTCAAACGTGTGTGGTATTCCATAGGGCTCTTCCTACCCTGGAGCTCATCTGTTAGCCTAGTCTGGTTACTTAGGGAGCCCCAAGCATCAACCTGTCTCAAACTTCTCAGCACTGAGAGCACAGAGGTGTGTAACCATGCAAAGCTTTTCCTTTTTCATCAGTACTGGAGACTGAACCTAGGTGCTTGTGCCTGCAAATGACTGACCCATATCCCTGCCTTTATTTGTTTGTTTGTTTGTTTGTTTTCTATCTATTTACTTTGAGACAAGGTCTAGCCATATACCCCAAACTGGCCTGAAACTTAATCTGTATCCCAGTCTGGCCTTGAATTCTTTTCCCTTCTCATCCTCCTAAGGGCATCGCGGGTGTGAGCAACCCTACACAGATTACATTATTTTTTTTGTGGAGCTCTCTCCACTGACAGAGGTCCCAGGGCTCCTTAAAGATAATAATAATATGGGATGTGAGTGATGAGGAATGTGAGGACACTTTACAAGTTTATCTTTAAACTTTAATGGTTTCTCTCTGGGTCTATCTCAATTAGAAAGGCCACTCAAGTGCCCTTTGGAGTCAGTAATTAGAATATCACTGAAACATCACTGTATTTATGTAAAAATATCTCAATTCGTCTAAAGCACAAAGTTGCTGTGTGGGGAAAAATGTGATACACACCAGGCTATGGGAGGTACCACTGCCTGACCCCTGGGCAGAGCATCTTGGCTGTTTGATGAATAGAATGAGGGCAGAGATTGGTGAAGGATTTTCTTTGCGCCAGCCAGTGATAGCCATTTTAAAACACAGGTTTTACATTTCTACACTGCAATGCTGGTTTTGTTTGACTGTCAGAGCACAGAGGGAGCAGCCAAGTCGAAGACTGAATGAAAGAATCTGGTCTTCTCTGTCAGCTCCAGAAGCAGTCCCTCTCCTGTTCCTGAGAAAAACTCCATGACAACCTGATCTCCTCCCTAGATCGTCCATGTTTCTGTGAGTTTTCATGACTACTTTTCATGCTGACCAAAACCTTCCTCAGGACCTGTCTTGACTAGGGTCCTCTCTCCAATACAAGGTCACTTTGGCCTTGTCCAGCATTTAGGTAAGGAATTTATATACATTTGCAAAAAATTCAAGGACACCCCCCCCATATGAAAGCAATTCCCAAGTCCCTCTGAGTCAGCAGCAGTCTTTAACGATGCTGCCACATCCCAGGGACACTTATCTGAAGCTACAGAACCACAAAACTTTACGATTTGGAATAAATCACTTAAACCTTTACAAATGTTGTAACCCAGAGAGGTTCAGAATGCAGAGCGATGTCACCTGTGTATAACTATGATATGTTTCCCTCATGTTGTGTTTTATATCTGACATTTCCATTTAGGTTTCATTGGGCTCTGGCTTGAAGGCATCTCTATTATAATATGCATTCATCTATCATTAAATACCTAGCCACTGTGTAGTGTATAAGTGGAGGTTTTTTATACCACCTGACCCCTTTAAAATAACCACTCAGAGGCTTAATATTAATTACCTACTGTTTTGTCTATTAGCTCAGGCTTATTAATAACTAGCTCTTACAACTTAAACTAACCCATCTCTATTATTTTATATTTTACCACGAGGCTTGTGGCTTGTTACTTCACATTTTACTTCTCCAGCAGCTGTTGGCATCTCCCAGACTCTGATTTCTTTTTCTCTGTATTCAGCTTGACTTTTCTGTTTAGCTATAACCTGCCCTGCCATAGGCTAAAGCAGCTTCTTTATTGATGAATGGTCATAAAACATATTTACAGCATAGAGTGAGGCATCCACATCAGTAGTACCTAAGTACAAAAGACAACATGAATGTGTATGTGAGAAACGTGTTGTCTGGAAAAAAAAAACTAAGACCCAGAGACAATAGACTTTTATTTGAACATATAATCTGTCAACACTATAGGTAGCTCTGGATCACACTTACTATTAAATAGGGATGCTGAGGCTGACACCTGACATCTGTCATAACAAGTAGCATGGATGCTTTTTTTGGTGCTGTAGGAGGGATGCTCAGTTCTAAGCTCTTGGGAGTACACGATTGCATATTAAGCATAGTTCCCGGCCCTATCAGATCCACTTCCCCATATTTACTAACACTTTATGAATTTTACCTCTGCTCTCCAAGCATGCTGGGTACTGTGTGACATAATAAAAGTTCATTGTCAAAATCTGCCATGGCGTTTAATCCCAGTTAATGTCCTAAGGGAAATTTATCCTCTTCTGGTATTCCAATTTTAAGTTTAGGAAAACTCCAACTGCCTTTTTAAAGATTTATTCTATTTTTAAGTTCGCGTGGGAGGGAGGGTGTGTTTAAGTGAGTTCAGGTGCCTGCAGAGGCCCGAAGAGGATTTCTGATAGCCCAAAGTGGGAATTGGAGGCACTTGTGAGCCACCAGACTTGGGTACTGGGAACAGAATTCAGATCCTCTGCAAGAGCAGTACTTGTTTTTAACTGTCTAGCCAGCCATCTCTCCAGCCCCAATAGTGTCTTGAGAAAATTCTGTCCCAATCTTAGAAAGACATACAGGGAAAGAGATTAATTGCAAAGCCTGCTCAGTAATGAGTGTGTCCTTTATCCACACTTACTTAACATCTCTGGCTGCAGTTGGTTGATATTTTGATAATTAGTTGACATGTTCTAGTTTTGTTCTCTTACTATGATTAAATGCCCTGACAAAAGTAGGTTAGAAGAGGAAGAGGTTATTAGGTTTACAATATGTATTACAACCCATCATTGAGGAGAAGTCAAGGACAGAACTCAAGAAGCTGTTCACACCCTGTGGTCAAGAGCAAAGCGAAACAAACACATGCAGGCCTACTTGCTTGCTTCAGCTAGCTTTCTCCTCTCTTCTATTGTTCAGGATCTTTATCCCAGGGAATGGTGCTGCCCACGGTGGGCTGGGTCTCCCTATAGCAATTAACAATCAAGATCATGCTCCACAGACATGCCCAAAGCCAACTTGATCTAGATCATTTCTGATTAATATGCTCTTCCCTGATGATTCTAGGTTGTGTTAAGGTGACTGTTAAACTAACCATCACATGGTATTTTTGGATAATCAAGACAAAAAAATGCTGAAAAGGTTACTGAGAAATAGGCATTATCATTAAAAACAGTCTACATCCAACCATGTTTGTGATCGGTTAAATCTTTTGCTCCACTTTAGTCTAAACTAATGATGATAGTTTAAAGAGTTTTGAATTGAAGATGATTTCAATGGAGATTTATTTTACCTATAATTTCTGCAAGGGAATATATATGCCTGGATGTGAAATGGCACCTCCAGCTTTCCCAGGGACCAAGAAAGATACTAAAGCAACGAAAGCTTCGAGAGAATGAATCCACTCACAGAACACAACGTTCTGGCAGGAAGAAAGCAGGAGTGCATTCCCCATTCTCAAAGAGAGGAGCCACTTGGCAAGAGTGTTAATTACGTGTCTATCACACAGCCCTCTCTGCCGTAATTATTTCCTTATACTTCCGTCCTCTACATCTGCCTGCTTCCTCCCTCTAAAGCGCAGCTCGGCACGGAACAAGTGTGCCTTTAGAAAGCCCTAAAATTCCTTCTCCTCCAAGCTAAAGACTTGCGGTGCAGGAACGAAGACTTTCCAAAATCTAACCCCACTCCTGTTTCCATTCTCTCACTGTCCCTTCCCTCTCCTGAGTGCACCTAACCGTGATGCTTTGTGCTTTTCCAGCTAGTTCTGTATGTTCCCATCTCTCCCTCTCCCTCCATTGCAATCCTATAACTTTCTCAGGCACATACAAATGTAATGGCTACCTACCAATCATGGCTGAATTAAAATTTTACTCTTCTAAATGTATATTAAGATTCCAGCTTAGGAATTGGAGAGGTGGGTCAGCTGTTGAGAGCATTTGTTGCTCTTCCCGAGGACCCAGCTCTATTTCTAGTACCTACACAGGGGGCTCACAGTCATCTGTAATTCCAGTTCCAGGGAATCCAGTGCCCTCTTCTGGCCTCTGTGGACACTGCACACATATATGATGCAAATACATATACGTAGGCAAGGACTACATACTCATAAAATAAATAAGTCTTTCAAAATAATGACAACTTAACCTGGGTCAGTTTACATATCTACAAAACTGTGTCATCTGAAACATCATTAACTCAAGATTCACTTAGATCCAGGTGCTCAAATGATATTAGGATTCTGCATCTAATTTTATTTAATTAACTGTGTGTGTGTATGTGTGTGTGCATGTGTGTGTTATGTATGTGTCTGCAGTGCACATACACATATAGGCTTATGTTCATTCCCATGCACTCACAGGGACCAGATGGGTACATCAAGTATTCTCCTCAGTCACTCTATCTTATTCCTGAGATACTATCTTATTTAGTGAACTGGAGATGAGCTGGCTTCCAGCTCCCCCCCCCCCCAGTAATCCTCCTGTCTCCACCTCCCACCATGTTGGGGTTACAGGCATGCACATCCAGCCATGCTCGACTTTTTACATGAGTGCTGGACTTTAAACTGAAGTCCTCGTGACTGCATGGTAAACCTCTTAACCACTGAGCTCTTTCCCTAGACCCAGCAATCTGTACTTTTCCGTCTCTTTGCTTCCTCTGTTCTGAGTAGTTTTGAATCAGTGATTTCTTTTGAGGGTTAAAAAACTGGCTGTTGACAGTGTGCTTCCCTAATCTACCAACCCAAGCAAATGAGAAAACCCACTTGTCAATGTAGCCAGGCCCGGGTAGGGCTCCCACAATGGCCATTGGGTCATGTAGCCATCTGGAACATAATTTCCATAGCTGAACAGTATAGCACCTTAACCAACTGAGCAAAGTCTGAAATCTAATGTTGGGAATGGGGTCAATTCCAACCATAGTATACAGAGAGGGAGAAAGGGAGGCTGCTGAAGGAAAAGTGGGGTCCTCCCAACAGAAGAAAGGGAAACGCCTGCTTGGGTAACACAGGTCTGAGGGTGCACCTCAAACTTTTCTTCTAGCTGGAAGTAATACCCTATCAAAATCCCCATGACTCTATTGCAAGTGTCTTCTCTCACTTCACAGTCATCTCCGCCCTCATTTCATTTTCCTTGAGCCCTTTGAGATCCAGATGGGGAGCAAAGCTCTGTTCATTCTGCCTGGCAGGACGTGTTAGTCTGTTTTGTTTATTTTCTTCTCAACGTGGCAATAAAAATTGCATTTAAGTGCCTCGACTCTCCTTCAAACAGACAGTGTAATAAGTCATATATAAATTCTTTTCTCACATAAAGCTTTTTGATTCTGCTGTATAACCAAAGAGTCATTGAGTGGATGAATGGGAATACATAGGAGAATATCAATTATCAACACTCAAATCCATCACCCGAATGTTCCCTTTAAGTGTGTTCGGATGGAGGATGGCTTCCCACACTGGCCTTGTACAGCTGGAGCGCATATATGCCCAGCTGTTTCGCAGTTTGTCGTCTCCATGTGGGACGGAGCAAAGACTCAGAGCACAGTGGAAAGGAGTGAATCAAAGATTGCTTTATTACCTCATGCAAGACAATAAACTTAAAGCAATAGGGTGATTAGATTCTGAGAGGGTAAGAAATAAAGACGAGAGCTGGAAATGAATAAATCACGAAATAACTGCCAAACCGATGTGAGTGCTAGGTCAACTTTGTGGGATATATGGAATAATTACACACTTTTCCTTATTTGATTTTACAGTGATCCTGCAAACTCCAGTTGTTACCCATGCCCCCTCTGTAAAGGGAAAAGACCACAGAGAGATGAATGGGTTTGCCAGAGGAGCTCAAATCCTCCAATCACCATGGCCTCAGGGATCAGAGGCACCTCAAGTCAGTGTCCTCTAGTGTTTCCTGCTGATTTCTACAACCACACACTCCCCATTTCTGAGCATGGCAGAAGAGTTTCCATTTGCCACTCAGAGTTAAAGGGTTGGGCTGATCTGAATAGATTGCAGGACTTGTCAATGGGGACATAGTAACCAAGCTGCCCCACGAGCCTGTCTGCATCAAACGGAACCCTAGCCTCTCACAACTGCAAGAAATCTTATCCACTGTTCAGAACTGCCCTTCCAACTCAATGTTTTGTCTGCTGTGACTTGCAGCGTGCATCCTGACCCCGATATCTTCTTTACAGGAATGGTCTGCCCAGAGAGGTCCGGGCATGCTTTGGATCTCTGTGCTGTGGAAGGAATGGGATTTGCTTGAGAGCCATGGAATCTGTACATGCAGTGGCTCGGCCTCAGACCAGGCGGTCAAAGCACCACATCCTAATACCTGGTACTCTCCTTCCCCATAATCAGCTTCTTCAGCTAATTAAACTCTTGAAAAAGAGCATCCATGCCACTGTGTGGGATCAAATCATGTGGAACATGGCGTGAGCGGCCAGGGCCTGGGTGGAGACAGAGCCCAGCCCTGTGTGCTGTGTTCTCTGGAGCCATCCTGACTCCTCCCTTTCTCTCCATTGAGTGCCCGACTTCCCTATGGTTCAGTAGGGATCACTGCTCCATTTTGTAAACACATATCTCTGTTTAATTATAGCCCCTCCTTCCTTTACTATAGTGCAGTAATTACGCATTATTCAAGGTGACAGGAATCCATTTTCAGAAATGCATATACTGCATTTTGAGCATGTTGCCTTCACATCCTGCTGGCCTCTCCCTGCCCCTACGAATTCTATTCAAGTTCAAGATTATTTCACTTCCTTTTTCACATCGATTTAGAGTGTGACAGAACCTTTCACGGTCAAGTTGTGTGTGATTCAAGGACCTAGGATGATGGTCATTCACAGTCACCAAAGATCAACTTGGGACAGTAGACTTAAGTTTGCTGTCTCGTCCTAGCAAAAGTTCAAGACACGGGCTCTCCATGTAGTATGCAAAGCAGAGACAAGCTTTATTAATACGAATTACAGAAAAGTGAGACACTGAGGCAAGGAGAAAAAGAAGAGAGGGAGAAGAACAGAGAGAGAGATGCAAAAGAGAAAAGCATCCTTATCTAGGGGTTTTTGTAGGTCCAGGCCAAAATGCGAGAAAGGCTAACGCGAGAGTTGTGAACTCGGCTGGAGGCTGCACACTCCAAGGTGCCCTGTCCAATCCAGGGGGTGATCACCCACCCTTTACACACTGCCTCCATCTGTCCATCTCTGTTTTACACTTCTCGGCTGCTCTCCTTGACTGTCTGCTCTAGTTAATCCCACTGTCAACCTGGCAGGGAATTTGCAACTTTGCTGTGGCAGAGGGTCAACTTTGCCCCAGTCACAAAGATGTCTTACTTGGTCACTTCCTGTTAGCTTCTTGCTTGTGGGTGGACTGTGTGTTGTAAGTGGATGCCTCTTACAATTTGCTCTATTACAATTAGCCATGTTAGGAGTAGGGCTATATGAAAACCTGGACCAGCTGACCAGCAAGCACTGTGGATCCACTGTTCTCTGCCTGTGCTGTACCGGAAGTAAACAATGGTCATCACCCTTCAGGCATTGCCTCCAAAATCTGTTCTCTTTAAAGAATCCATACCATGCTTGTGGACCTTGGAGGGAGATCTTGCACCATGTTGCCAATGTGTACCCAATGTCTGGGCTCAGATGCACATGACCCTCTGCTTCTGTCAGCTCCCCAGAGGCCCATGAGGTGATGATAGCCTTGTTTCTGCAAGTAGAGAAAGTAGAGGGAAACCCTAGACTTTCTCTACTTGTAGTTCCAGGGAGAGTGGTGGGAAAGACAAACATAAGAGAGCAAAGCATCTCGTTATGCAGATTCCCTAACGATCCACCAATCCATCCATGGTGCATCTTATTAAAGATGACAGGGACTCTCTGAGAATGCGTCTGCTGTATGACAGTGCCGTTCTCCCCAGCAGGCCCAGCCACGTCAGTTGTCACTTCATTAGCCAGAAACTGGACAGTCTTTGTGAAGTGGTTCTTAATTCATTAGCACTAAGTGGGGAGATTGATTAAAAGGATTAATGATCTGCCACTCTCATCAAAGGACCTCCGCAGGGAGACCTCCCACTGAGGACATCTCGGGTCTTCAGAACCTGTGGTCAGTTCAGTTAATGAACATCGAGCCTGGTGACCTTATGACCTTGATTTTAAGGTGACATCATTGAGCAACAGCTTTCTAATGAAAATTCTTCTCTAAAAGGGGGAAATATACATAACATATGAGCAATATATCACTGGGGTTATCTATATGCTGCATACAATACATATTAGAGCATAATTTATCCACTATGTAATAATATCATGCTGATGTTTCTATATTTTTAGATAATGTATTATACTATCATTTATCATAGACTAATATATAATCCTGGTTTAAAATAATAGAACCCATACTTAAAGTGCACATAGAAATGTGATGGTTAATAGTGATTGCCATCTTAACTCACTCAAGAGTCACCTAGGAGACACACACTGGGAAGGGAATATCTTGATTAGTTTAGGTGAGGTAGGGAGAGTCACCCCAAGCATGGGTAACACCATCCCCAGAAGTAATAGATCATCTTCTATTTCTGAAAACCTGGTTCTGACTGGCAGCAACCATTAATTTCTGTAGCATGAATACTCTATCATGCTCAACCCAGATGTCTACATGGAGATGCCCACCCCTGGTTCTCTGATGAGGGCTCTGGAGAGTTCAGTAGCTCCTTTCTTGTACTCCCCCTCTCCTTTGCTGAATTGGTTTCCTTGGACTCAACTGGTTGTTCTACTATTTGAAAAGAATGAATCTATGTTTTTTTTTTAAGTATCTTCTTCTGTTTGTTCTTCTCTTAATTTCAGCTATCTCTAATTTAATTTAACTTGGATTTTGTGTTCATTACCATGTTAAGTGTTTGGAGGTTTAGCATTTAATTTACACTGTGTTTTGATAACAACTGAAATCAGGATTATATACTCATGGGTGCTGTTTTAGCACATGCCACAGATTATTACTTGATACTCTCAGTTATAATGATGCCGTGATTTAGACCATGCCTTGCTTGGGGTGTTTAAATGTGGAAGTTTGTTCTTTGAGGGGAGGAGCCTTTAAAGAGATTTTAAATTACATTTTCATTTTTTTAAATTAAAAGATAATCACATCATTTCCCTATTCCCTTTTCCCCTCCAACCCATCCCGGGTAGCCACCTTGTTCCTTTTCCAACTCATATGCTCTTTTCGCTGGATTGTTATTGTTACAAATGTGCAGAAGTGTGTGTGTAAGTGTGTGTGCACAAATATATAAAGACAACCTTCTGAATCTATTTAGTGTTGCTTGTGTCTATGAGTTCAGGGTATCAGATAATCATTAAGAGGGTGCATCCCTGGGGACCAAGTCTTCCTCTCTTCGCAGACAGAAGTGCTCTATAGTTTTTCAGGCAGAATTTGTGAGATTTTCCCCTTACATATTCGCCCGTCTACTGGAATTGTCTTTGTTCAGGCAGCTATATTGTTGAGGCATCGTGAGTGAAGCTTCCCTGTTAATTTGAGGAGACAAAAATCCTACAACAAATCTCCTGTTCCCCTGACTCTTGTGGCATTTTCATTCCTCTAGAGGTGCTCCATGAGCTTCCAAGAGCAGGAGCTGTGTTGTGCATGTATCCATCGTGGTTGGCTGCTCCATGATCACCTGTTCTTCACATCTCATGGTTTTCTTTAACAGTCTCCATCTGTTGCAAAGAGAGGCTTCTTTGATGAGCGGTGTGAGTCACACTTACCTGTGGGCAGAGGATAAATATTTAGACTGTGCCAGGAATTATAGTAGTTAAGAGAACTGGCAGTGGGCAGTACTCCAGCGCTCACGTCCTCGCCAGCCACTGGTGCTTGGCTAGGTTTCCAATACCCGGTATGATTTTCCTCCAGGTCTGTAGCCTATAATTCCAATTGGAAAATTGTTGATTATCACCAAGATATAAATGCCACTATCGCACCCTTAGGGATATCATGCTGTGCTGGCCATTGTCATGTGTCAGAGTCATCATAGCTGGGTAGGACTGTTGATTGACTTCATCGCTGAGGAAGCTTTTTAGAAACTTCTGGCACTATGAAAACTTGTCTTCAGTGAGGAGGCTTTCAGGTCAGATTCAGCTAGGATCCTCATAGTCTTGTGTTTGAAATTTGTGGTGTCTTTAGTAAAAGTAACTGCTGAATCTCGGGGACCCATCTTCTCTGCCTCTATGTGTTGGAATTACAAGCACAGATTATACTGAGTCTTTTACAGGAGCTCTGTGGATCTAATTTGGATCCTTGAACTGACAGAGCATACTGTCTAAACTGTCTCCTCTGCTTCTATAAGTTAAATAAATTCTAATGCCAAAACCTCCACTGAAGACAATAAAAAATTGTTCAATTATATTATAACTATCGTAGTGAGCAAACCAGGAACACAGATGACAAGGTATCTGCAGGTAGTTCCCATTTTTATTTCTGCCTGCTCAGAAAACTTTCAGGATTGAAACTCATCTCAGCCAGAATGTCATTAAACAGAATAGCCTTCAAAATGGAATTTTGCAATCCTAACAGAATGTCTTACAGTGTCCCTATTTGGACAGACATATGCAATCACTGACACAATGCTGCTATTGTTTGAGACTCTTACACTGGTATTTGCAGAGATGGCTTAGTCAGTAAATGTCTGTTAGGCAACCAATAGGACTTAAGTTTGGATTAGCAGCACCCACATGAAAAGGCCAGATGTGGTGGTACACACCTGAAATCTTAGATGAGGGAGGGAGAGACAGAGGGATCCCTGGGGCTTGATAGCCAGAAAGCCTAGCTGAATCAGTGATATCCAGATACAGTGAGAGACCCTGCCTCAAAAAAATAAGACAAAGAAAAAAATAAGTCACCGCGTAAGACACATATGCACATAAAAGCTTCTTTCTTAGATGTTGGCTATTGTTCTTGTCTGATTCATCCATCTCTTTCTTTTTTCTATTTCGAGTCTCCTAGTATTATTTTAGCTTTGTCAGGGTGTGTGTGCATGCAGCTGTAAGTGTTTCCTTTTCATACTTTAATGCCCCGATGATGTGAACTCCAAACTTCATCAGTTTATAGCTTGAGGTGAATTATACTTTTTGTGACAGTGTAGCATTCTACTTTATGTCTGGTAATGGAATCTGCATTTTAATTGAAGTTATTTCCATTTTAAATTTGCTCCCCAGTTCATTTGCATTTCAACTTAATTTCAGAAGTATTTTAATAATATTTTAATATTATTATTATTAATATTTAAATATTAAGCAACCATTAATATTTAAACATAGTAGGTTATCATGTTTGCTGGCTTTATCCACCTTGGTAATATGTCTTTTATTTGATCTAGTTTGACTATCTCTACTGTGGTTATGATATGTTTAGTTCTATCCTTCTGTGGTTTTTTTCTCTGTTTTCCCCTTTCTTCTCTGACTTTTGAATTCCATCACTTCTGTGGATATACAGACAAAGAAATAATTTCTGGTATATTTTACCATCTATTGTCTCTTTTATTATCCTTATCCCATGAAGACAGTTATACTAATCAACATGTCTTCCCAAACAGCAAGTGACTCCTACAATGAACATGACCTAACCAACCACTTAGTTTTCAATTCCTTTCATTTTTTTCAATCTGATGTTGATCAGGTGGCTTCTGGCCTTGGAGAACTTAGCAGATCTCTCAGGGTTGTGTAGCCGTTTTTTCTAAGATCAAAACCTTCCATCTTGGAGGGAAGCTTCCTAAGACACAGGAAGGTAAAAGGAAGGCAAAACAACAGAGTGTTCTAAGCAGAGGTGGGACATTCTGATCTGTAGGGAAATTCCTTAAGCTCAAGAAATAAATGATTCATAAGGTTCAGGAAGTCCCTGAAACTGACCGAATTCACTAGTCCCCTTCCTCTCCAAGTTTTTATATGCAATGAGGATTGCTGAGTGACACAGTAAGACAAGCAAAGCTTCCTGGAAGGTGCAAGATCAGCTGAGCCACTTAAAAGAGGCTCAAACCAATTTAGCCACCAGAAAAGGACACTATCTAACTAGTTAAGCTGCTTGCTGTTGTGCAGTGTGCTCCAGGTTTCTGGTTGTCATGGGATATTACCCATTCTGGCATCGGCTTTGGTGAGTCAGCTTCCTTTGTGTAATTTCTGGTCCTGTAAGTAACCCCTCGCTTATACTCCTATAAGCCTAATAAAACTCATTGGTTCACTGAGTTGGATTTTCGTAGTACCCACGCTTCAATCCATTATCAGTTTCCTATCTGGAGTGAATAGACATTTGCTCACATCTTCCCGGGGATAGGGTCACACAACACTCAGCTTCCTTTGGTCTAGGGTCCTTGCCTCCTCCGTGATATCAGGGCTTTGCTTCATTCAAGAATAGCAGCAGACAGCTTTGAAACACTGCTGGGCGCTAGGTTGTGCCTTTCGTTGACTCCCCAGGCCTTTGGCTCTGACAACACCTTCAACTTACCCATTTCTGTCTAGTAGCAAAGGGACCTTTTCCCACGCTTGCATTTCAGGCTGACACCCTCCCTCCTTTTTGCAGAGAGACACTGTGGTGTCGGTTCCCATTAGGGGCTGAAATCAGGCCACCGTCCATAGTGGGCTCAGAGCAGCCATGGCTCTGGGATTTCTCTCGTCTTGTGTTCCTAACCTCCTTCTGATCATTTGATTTGGAAGCGTCATTCTACCCACTGCTTCTCGAATCTATGTCACCTGTCACTTATGTGTACGGGGAAAAAAGGAAAGAAGAGGCATGTAATGAGAGACACGTCACATCTTTCCTTCAAACTGAATGGTATATTTTAAAACAGTAAGCTTTGTTCTTCAAGTTGACGTTTGCTTTTAGTCGTAATATTTTTTTTCATAATTTTGTAAGATTTTTATTATTCATTATTAGTTATAATAATAACAGGTTTCACTATATTTTATATGTAATGTGCCCCATAACCCTCTCTTGACCATCCCCACTTCTGCTGACCCCCTTACTCTTCCTAACTAGTCCTACTCTATTCTCATCTCTTTCTGTATTGTCATGTCTTCGGGAAGTCTGTTAGGGATGCTTAAAGGCACAAGACCAACTTAGCAGTGCTGAAGAAACTAGCTATCCCACCCCCAGTGGCCATGAACTGCCTATAAGTCCTCATGGAACAGTGATAGTTTTCATTTAAAATGAGTTGGGGTGATGCAGAAATGTCTTCTCAGGTGAAATGCTAGACATGCATGAATGCCTTAGTTTGGATCCCCAGCACCCACAAAAATATTTTGCCTGGTGGTGTTCACCTTAAAACTTAATGCAGGGGAGGTAGAGGCAGGCAGATTCCCAGAGTTCACTGGCCAGCAAATCTAGCCAATAAGAGAGTTCCTGGTTCTATTAGAGACTAAGATGGAGACCTCTGAAAACCACACACAGGCACATGTGTGCACATGCACACTTACATGCGTGCACACATACCCATAAATTCAAAATTAAGAGTTAAATATTGTAAAGTTTAACATATGGCACTATGGATTATGTGTCCTCTGCTGACTGCTCTATGAGCTCAGCCATACCACCATAATTCATGCTACACATCATCTACAAGGTGTTTTTGTGTCTCCTACCTGACTTCATCCTTCATCCATGTCACATCCCACCCCAGGCTAGCCCAACCCCACACATATTGTACAAAGTTGGTACCCGGTGAATCTGCCTGATCCAACACTCTATGCACCCTCCCCAGTTCTCAGATTTAGACTGAGAGTCAAATACAGTACGCAAACCTAATCTGATCATCTATGGTCCTATCCAGGCTTTTCAGCCAGATGGACATACTGTGCACAAGCACAGGGCCCTGTCTTCTATCTGACTTCATTCCAACCATACCACATTCAACTTTCTGGGCCAACTTGGACCAACACAGTCTAATCCCTGTGTCAACATTAGAAGCAGAAGTGACAAAAGAAGTCCGCATGCACAGGTCTCATCACAAAAATACAAATAACATGACAGAATAAGGCAGTACCTAACCCCGCCCACCCCAATGTCTGCCCGAATCTGCCAGTCCCACAGAAATGTGTTCCAATGAGAATTACCTAGATGAATTCCAGGACAATGACTTTAAAAGTATAACAATAAATTTCAAGGAACTGAAAGAAAAACATAAACAGCTCAAAGACCTTGAAGAGAATAAATGTGTGAGTAATGCCCAAGAACATATAAACATAAGGCTGAAGGAAATGATGAAGAAAGTACAAGATTTGAAAACTAAATTCAATAAAGAGACAGAATTGTTGAGAAGAACTCAAGCTGAACTGAAGATGAAATTAAAAATTAAATAACCTAAGCTGAATAGGAGACTCAAGGAAAAACCTTATAAAGAATTATGTTATAAAGAATGGCTCAAGTAGAAGATAGATTGGGAAGACTCCAAGAAAAAGTAGAAGAAATTAAATCACACAAGCAAAGAATATGGAAAAAATTAAATAACAGAAAAAAAAACACACAGGAACTACAGGGCACCCCAAAAAGGACAAATGTCAAGCTATAGGCATGCATGGGGAAGAAGAATCAATTATAGGCCAGATCTTCATCAAGATCCTAGAAGAAAACGTATGTCAAGCTATAGGCATGCATGGGGACGAAGAATCAATTATAGGCCAGATCTTCAACAAGATCCTAGAAGAAACTTCCTCAAACTAAGGAAAGACACGTGCACACAGACACAAGAAGTACACAGCACATCCAAAAGACACGATCAGAAAGGAAAGTCCCCACAGAAAAGAAACTCCCGTGGTGTATCATAGTTAAAACACTAAATACACACAGCAAAGAAAGAGTGTTGACACCTGCAAGAGAAAAACACAATATAAAAGGCAAACCTAGAGGAAAAGAGATGATTTTTTTCAATGGAAACTTTGAAGGTCAGAATATCTTGACGCAATGCATTCCCAGTCCTAAAAAACTATAATGTCCAACCTAGACTAATATACCCAGCAAAACTCTCTACCAAGGGTGAAGGGAACAAAAACCTTGCCCTATTCAAACAAGCTTTAAAAATTCATAACCAGTAGACCAACCCTAAACAGAGAGTGGGAAGCAATACTTTGGACTGAATAGAGCAATAAACATAGCCAAGAGGCTGTTATGAAATTATAATTGCTGAAAACAAAGTATGTCTAAGAATAAAAACAGAAAAAAACAGCAATTACAACCATGCCTGCAATCAATACACACCTTTCAATAATAATTTTATATAATAATGGCCTCAATTCTCTAATAAAAAGACACAGACTGGCTGAATGGATTAACCAACAAAAATCAATGAGTGTTATCCCATTGAGGCAGGTGCAACATAAACAAGGCACTAAATGTAATAAATCATATAAACGGACGTAGAGGCAGCCATTACAGGATCATTTCAGTAAGTGTAGAAAATGACTTTGACAAAATCCAATATGCTTTCATAATAAAAGTCACAGCGAGAGTAGGACTGGAGGGAGCATAACTCTGTATAATAAGAGCTGCATTTGACACATCCACAGCCAACAGCATCCTAAATGGAGAGAAACTTAAAGCAACCCCATTAAAACTGAAAAGAAGACAGTGCTGTTAACTATCCCTACTAGGAAGGAGAGAGGATAAGGAACACTAAGGACGACTGGAATATCCAGAGTGGACATATTACCTTCTGTTGATTTTAAGAAATGTATTTTCATATATGTCTGTGCACATGCCTAAATAAATTAAATGAAGTTAAAAAAAATATAGTGCGGGAGCACTAGCTTGAGCAATAGGCAAGAGAAGAAAATTAAGGGAATATAAATTAAGGAAAAAGTTCTCTCTAATTGCTGATAAAATGATACATATACATAACAAAAATGAAGAAAAGGTGACATGGCTCTGAGCGGAGCATGAGAGGGTTTGGAGGTAGGAAAAGGAAGGGGGGAGTCATACAATATATTTTAAATCTTTAAATTACATATAAACTTGTTAACATGTCCCTCCTTCTCATCGTTATCCTACAAGAATAATTGGTATTGTTGACTATTTCATTGTCAGATGGGCAGAGACCTTTGCTCAGCTGTCTTCATTACCTGTAATGCTGAGCATCCTTGAATGTGAATGTTTGTGCTAGCATACTGTGACTTGCAGGTTCAAAGGGTTTGCCCATTTCCCATTGGATTCTTTGCCCCTTTTCACTGATGTGGGACTCACAAAGGTATTCTTTATGCACACAGAGCATGTTTTCCCCGAAAGTGTTGCTCTCCTTTTAACTGTCTTTTGTGCTATGCCTACAATTTTAATTTCACATAGTCTCGTATTGGTGGGACTTTAAGTCGTCAGAGAGCTATTCCAGCAGAAATTTCTGGTATATAAAAACATAAGACACTTAATCATTATAGTTTTAATTCTGATAATTTTACATGAATTATTTATGTGGTGTCTGCTCTCTGGAAGGCAGGGGGCTTTAAATATTTTATTTGAATATAACCACAAAGCAAGCACACGTGACATGGTAATCCTTGGTTAGCGATGGAAGACACATCTATTCAAGAAGTTAATTGAGTTATCTAAATTTTAGCTGCTATGAGAATTTTTATTCAAAGCCACTTTTACTCCCCAGGGCTACTTATGCTGTTGTTCACTCCCTCTGGCCTGTAAATCTGAGTCCAAGACTAAGAATTCAAAAACCCACCAAGGGGAGAGCAGAGGCTTAAGTGTGAGGAGGCTGTGACAGGAGCTGTGGTACCCAACAGATTCTTCATGTCTCAGATGCAGAAAAGAACTTTCTGTTCTCCATGTTTGCGTTCAGTGGATGGGAGGATGCTACCCTACACACACACATACACCCACACACACCACCACCACCACCACCACCACCACCACCACCACCACCACCACCACCACCACACCACACCACACTTCTCTAAATATCTCTCCTTTCCTCTCTGCCCCCCACCTCTCTCTCCAGTGAAACCAGGGCTTCTTCTCTGGGTCTCCTTGCTGAGGTCCTAGTCTGTTTCTGACACACCTGCACAAACAGCCTGAGTAAAGATATCCCAGCTCTCAGGACTCTCATGTCCTCATTCCAGAACTTATTGTAAAGCTGTAGTTTTATGATCAGTACTGGCAAAGGAGCAGGTGCATGGGCTGATGAAATACAATACATAAAAAGAGATGAACCCATCTATCCCTGGTCAACTGAACTTTAACAAAGGCATCAATACCATTCAAAAGATCATTCTATGATTTTTCAACAAATAGCCTGAGAAAATTGGTGTCTATACAGTAGAGAATATGTATCCTTGTTTTTTTACATCCAATGTGCTAAAATGACTCAAAGGTCCATACTGCAGAATATGGAACTAGAAAATTCTTAGATGTCAATATAGATAAAAAATCTTGTGTCTAAATTAAGCACAAGTTTATTTAGTATAACAGCATTAATAAAGGTAACCACAGAAATACATGTACTTTAAATTTAACTAAAATACTAGCCAGCTGAACGGTGGTGGCATATGCCTTAAATCCCAGCACTTGGGAGGCAAAGGAAGGCAGATCTCTGAGTTCAAGGCCAGCCTGGTCTATAGTGTGAGTTCCAGGGCAGTCACGGCTACAAGGAGAAACTGAAAAAACAGGAAAGAAAATATTAACCATGGGCTAAAGAAATGACTGAATGTCTAATAGCACAAACTGCTTTCACAGAGGGCCCTTGTTCAGCTCTCAGCAATCACATCGGGTGGCTCACAACCACCTGAAATTCATGATGAATGAAAGGGTCCTGTCCCATGTTCTCTTCTGGACACCATGGTTACCCCCTCACATGTGCACACACACTGACAAAGATACACCTAATTGAAAACAAATGTTTTGAAATATCAATCTTCTAAAAGCCAAAAGATGCTATCAAGAAAGTGAAAAGACAATCTGCAGAATGACAGAAAAATAGTTACAAATGAGACATTTGATTAACAACTTGAAAGCACAGTCTCAAATCAGTAACAAAAAGATCACTCACCCATCGAAATATGGGTAAAAGGTTTGAGTAGACATTTCTTCAGAGAGGATGTACAATAGTCAGTCAGCACATAAAAACCTCCTCCAATCCATAGTCTGTAAGGAAATGTCAATCAAAAACCCAGAGAGGTGCCACTTCACAGCCCCTGTGCTGAAGACCTGATGGCAGAAGTCAAAGAGGACACGTGATCCTTAGACATTGTTGATGGAAATGGTGCAGCCATGATAGTTCCTCAGAAAGTCAAGTATAGTATTCCTGTATGACTTGGATTTCTTTCCCTGGTGTATGCATGCATATGTGTGCATGCATGCATACATACATACATACATACATATGTACAGAATATGAATATGAATGCTCATAGTGGATTTACTTATAGGTCAAAAAGAAAATGGCAGGGGAAATGTCTCAGTGGATGAAAATTGCTGGGAGCAGTGAGACCCCAGATCCTGAATTTCTTGTAATCCCCTGATCTGAGTGCCTACAGCTGCTCTGAGCATGAGACCTTCAGGAGTTCCTAATGGCAGAAGAGTGGTTTCTGGTGGGTTTGGCTGGGGCATGGCTATCTCTATATAATCTGCCCCTGAACACAATAAAGGGGGCATTCTTGGGGAATTCAAGGATGACCCGCGTCACTGTCTCTCTGTCTGTGTGTGTCTGTGTATTTTAACCTTCAGCCCCCTTTCCCGAAGCTCACGAACTGGGTGCCAGCACACAGAGCACAGACACGGGGGTGCGGTGCGCAGCAAAAAAATATTTTCTGTACAAAGATCAGGGCTTCAGTTCAAATCCCTAGAGTCCATGGTTGTGGCATCATACACTTTCTAAGTCCAGGACCATTGGAGATGCTAGGGAGTGTGGAGACAGGAGGATAGTTGCTGTTTATTGGCCATCAACCCAGTTCCAGATTCATTGAGAAACTGTCTCAAGGGAATAATGTGGAGCATGATGAAGAGGGACATCTGACATCCTCCTGTGGCCTCCACACACATAAACCACACACACACACATACAGAGAGAGAGAGAGAGAGAGAGAGAGAGAGAGAGAGAGAGAGAGAGAGAGAGAGAGAGAGAGAGAGATCAGAAAGAAATAGTCAAAAGTTCCATCAACATGCGTATTCATAAGCAAATGTTGTACATACACAGAATGAAAGAAATTAGACCATAAAAAGGAGGTCTGAAGTACTGTTACATAACATCAGAATAAATAAACCTTGAATGTATCATTGCTAAGTGATCAAGATGGACAGTCATACATGTGATTCATTTACTTGAAACATCTATTGTAGCCAAATCCATAAACAAGAGTGGATTATTATTAGCAATTAATGAGTTGAGAAAAATATTCCATAATCTTCTAGATTAAAGGTCTATTTGAGGGGAGAAAGCTGATGAGCAAGGAGGTTGTGTTGGGGTGGAGGAGGGCAGCTAGGGATGCGGATGAATTAGAAGGTGGCATGATGCTGCATATGCATGAAAGTGACTTCTTTAAATTCATCACTTTTTATCCTAATTATAAAATTAATTTTAAGTGAATTAAAATAATAATGACAAAGTGAAAAGAAATGTTCTGGAATTCAAAAGTTGTGATGGAAAACCACTGAACTATATAATTTAAAATGATGAGGTCTGAGTTATATAAATTAAATCTCAACAATATTAGGAGATGAAAGAAGAGCTGAAAAACCAATAAAACATATATCCTGTAGAGTAAGTTAGACCCAAAGAGTGGTAACCCAGTCCCAGTGAAAGTGAGAATCGGGTAATAAAAACAAGACTAAAAGTACTAAAGTTGAATAAGAAGGTACATAAAAAAGTAATAAAGTTAATAAGTCCAACCAAGGGGAATAAAAAAAAAACGAACAAATCATCAAAGGGTGGACATTAGATTGTGGAGTTATATCCCACAAAAATTTAAAATATTAGCTAAGAAGTTCAAAGTAGAAAAATTCCCAGAAAATATAACTTATCAATACAGATATAGATAAGTCTAGACTTAGTGGATGTTACAAGGCCTCGAAATACAGGATATAGTTATTATAACTTTGATCCAAAGGGATGGTGGTGTTTCCAGCAGGCTCAACGATGGATACTTCCACATAACATAGACAAGATAATGACAATTTAAACATACACATGCAAAGAGTTTGTAAAGAAAACAAGGATCCGGAGATGCTGCTTAGTAACTAATAGGGCTTGTTACACTTGCGACAGCGACTAATTTAATGCAGTGTACAGTTACAGTTCTGGTCTATTACCGTTGTCTATCTCTTACTGTCTCTAATTCATGAATTAAATTTTAGAAAGTATGGTGGTACTCACCTTTGATCTCAGTACTAGGGAGGGAGTGGCAAGTGAATTGCTTTGAGTTCAAGGTCATCTAGCCTATAGAGAATCCCCAGGCCAGTCAGAACAGCATAGTGAGGCCAATCTCAATAAACCAGTTAAATCTAGATATGTATGAAGAGGAAGAAACATAGTAGTAGCAGGATTAGGTAGAAGTTCCATTTCAGACAACAACTTGGTATGAAGTGTCTTGTAATGGTCATGGGAAGACTACTGAATTCATGACTTGTGGCTTTTAAGACACTCTTATTATCCTTGGATTAGAAAATTGACCATGAATTAAACAAAACAAGCGACTGAATAGGGATATTAGTAGCGGAGGATGGGTAAACCACCCTGCACCCTGATTTCTATTAACCTGTCAACCAGCAGCGGCTATGAAATTTGACATGCCAAGCCTCTTTGTCTTTTCCTTGTGATTGCATTAGAAAACCATCTCCTCAGCCATCTTTGCTGTTCTACCTTCACCATGACATGGAAAAAACAAGTGCTCGTGTCTGATGCCAAGAAATCTCTGAAATTAAATAACATGTGATTATAAATGTGTGGCATCAATTTCTGTAATGCTTTTAAGTGTCCCCAAATCTCCTTCAGGATCTCTGGGAAAGATCTACATCAAGCACTTCCTCTCATTAAATCCACTTTTCCTCAAGTACCTATAATCAGGATTTTTTTCAAAAATATTTGCATAAATCTTGGTTATCCGCTTTCATACTCTCATATTTCCCTTACCCACTAGAGGAAGGTGGGTTTTTTTGTACCCTTTTCCTCCTAGGTTTTCTGTGATACTGTAGACACACATGTGTGCACATACACCTCTCATCCACTTCAAACTAAGCACACTGCTTTCAGAGTCTAGGCTCTAAAACTGTATCCATTGGAAACCTTGTTCTGTGCTCTTCTGTCGTATTAACTGAAGAGTGGCCTTCCTGAACTGAGAATGCAGCTGCACGAGGAGACTAAATAAAATGTCACTGAGAACTGTGGAGAGTGCCCAACTCCAGAGCCACCCATTTTTTTCTCAACAACCACTCCGTGAAAGCCTAGGTCGGGCATTCCCTCCTATACTTCGTACATGGGGTGGTGGGGAGTCAGGGTACAGAATTGGAGTGGTCTGAGTAATTGACTCGAGTTCACAAATTTAAATTGACTCCAGACTCAAGGAAAAGGTGAAAAATAAAGACCTTGTCTTGGTTCATGTTGAAATCTGGTCTTTGCTCCCCTGCCCTCCTGTCTCTTTCCCAACTCAGCTCCACACTAAGGGTATGTTTTCCAGGTACTTCAGATAAGAAGTAATAACAGGACCAGCAAAGATGCTTGACAGGTAAGTGCTCTTGCTGCCGAGCCTGAAGACTTTTAGGTCAATCCCTGGGACCAACAGAGTTGAAAGCGAGAGCTGTCGCTAGCGAAATGTCTCCCTCACGTTCATTGCATGCTGAGGACATGTGCACCCATGTATACGTAAAATAAAGAAGTGTTAAAAACTGCCAGGAAGTAAAAGTGTAAGGAGTGGGGAGGCAGTGGCATCAGCAGTAAAGACTTGCTGTGTGGGCGTAAGAACCCGAGGTTGGTTCCCTAATACCCGCGTAAAAGGCAAGGTATAGGGGTACGTGTGCCCGTCATCTCAGAACTGAGTATGTAGAGACAGACATATCACTGAGGCTTTCTGGCTAGCCAGTCTGACAAATCAGTGAGCTCTGGGTCCTTAAGAGGCACCATTTCAAACAGTAGAGAGTAATTGAGGAAGATAACCAATGTCGTATGCCATCCTCTGCCCTATCTATGCATATACATGAACATGCATGCACACACACACGTGTACACACACAAAGAAAGGTAAAATACATAAGGAAGTTTCTGGAAATATTTGTGATGCTTATAAATAAGGCTAGGAAATGGAAGTTGGGTTTGGACTCATGTTGTACAGAGAGTCAAGCTCCATGCATAGAGGAAGATGATGTCATTCAGATAGGTCCCTGCAGAGCCTACAAGCAGACTGGCTGATGGACTGACCGTGACTGAATGGGAAGCAAAAAGAAGGGGATGGGCATGGTGTTTGGGGTTGCAGCGAGTAACTCGATGCTCTGCAGTGCTTCCACCAGAAGAACCGGACTTAATTCATGACCCTCCCTAGCAGCCTTTGGGTTGTTAAGGATGCATTTGTCATCATCCCCTGCTGAGCTGCTGCTAGGATTAGGGAGGATATGGGGCTCCCTAGATGAGACAAACTACAGGCACAATTCAAATGCCAGATGTTCATTTCATTCCATTCAAACCTCTTCAGAGCATCAGGGCCATCCGCCTCACTAAACATATTCCCACGTATTTCAGAACGTGTCTTCCAAAGTGTTTCACCATGAGAAGAATAAAGAGTTCCACGAAGCAAGGGGAATGCAGGCCATTTTATTTAAGGTAGGGAGGGAGGGAAGAAAAAGCCAAGAGCAACAAAATAAAACTGATAATTTTTCATTCATAAGTAAGAGCCCCCACAGAGTGTTGCAGATATGGGTATGAGACAGCGTGCTAATCTTCAGAATCGCAGTTCCTTCTTCAGTAATCGTGACACTGTTATGACTGATGGGCCCTTCCCTCAAGTTCTAGGTTTGTTCCTACACCAAATCATGGTGACTTTTTTTTCCGAGTCCAGCTATAAACCACATTCATTCCCTTCACCACCCAGACCATTCCTGAACTTCTGGTAGGTCCAGCCTTTCCATTCCACCTCTCACCATTACTAACATGCTGGGAATCATCACTTTTCTTTTAGTTTGGCAGAGACATTGCCACATGAAAGATGCCATTCTCACATAGTGGAGATGCTTACCATGATACAGCCTTATCCCAGGGTGTCAGAGAGCCTGTGGAGGGGTCTGACACATTCCCATTTCATCCCAGTCATCTGCCATTCTTTAGGAAACTAATATAAGGTCGTTCCAGGCCAACATGAAAAGGCACATGTAGCCTACTCTGGCCTGAAGCTCTTTGCAATGGCAAGTCTAGAGGCCATCTATGTGTCTATCAGTAAAGGTTCGAATAATGACCCATTGTAGTGATATTTTGTGTTTTAACAAATCAAGCTTGCCTGAAGATCAGAGTGCAGAGCTAAGCCACTAGAAGTCAGGCAGTGGTGGCACAGACCTTTAATCCCAGGATTCAGGGGACAGACGGATCTCTGTTAGTTCAAAGCCACCCTGGGCTACAAGAAATTGAACCAGTCTAAAAGAGAAACAGAGCTCACACAAAGGTGATCCCAGCACTCGTGATGACACACCTTTAACCCCAGCGCTAGGGAGGTAGGTGAAATGGCTGGGCAGAGAGAGGAATATAAGGCAGGAAGAGACAGGAGCTCAGTGCAGTCAGAGGAGCAGCGCAGTCAGAGGCAGTCAGTCTGAGGACGCAGTTTGAGGAGGGAGTCTGAGAACAAGATCGCCCCTTTCGTAGAGGTAAGAACTCTAGTGGCTGGCCACTCTGCTTTTCTGATTCTTCAGCTTTCACCCTCTGATAGCTGACTCCGAGTTTCTATTATTAAGACCAAAGAGAATTCGTGTTACAACCCATGATGCATTTGCCCTCCGGAGTTCAGTAAGAGGAAATTGGTGAATCTGTAAAACACTTGGATTGCTGTGATGTTTTAGATATAAAACCACAGCAGAATAAGCCTATGGCATGTGTACTACCATTTATTCAAGAAAAAGGAAAGAGAAGCTAACAGTTAATATCTTTTTAAATGGAAAATTTTTCTTCAAGTAAATAGAAATCCTGTCTGGGCAGAGAAGAAAGGAGAAATCTGACTCTGATGCACAGAATTACTCATCTCACGGAGAAACACAAGTAATAAAAGAATCTATAATGAAAATCTAAATAAAGACCAAATTCACTGCACATCAATTGGAGGTGTCCCTCAGGAAGTTCCTCTCCTGAGGAATAATCAACAGTCATCCCTGCACGGGGTTAAAGTATCCTGGAGAATGGCTGAATTAACGTTTGAACCTCAAGTGCTCCATCAGACCCAGAGTGAGAAAGCCATCCAAGGACAACTCAAGAGCTACCCACTGTCCCAATGTGGAAAACTTTGACAACGAAACAAAAACACATGTCGATCTGAGAGTGGACGATGGTTTTTAAAACAAAACAGAACAGAACAAAACGAACAAACAAAACCTTCAGTCATCATGTTGACAACTTGCCACCTTCAGGAGATTCGTGGCTAGGAGTCCTCCTCCCATCCGCTGGCTCCAGCGTAGTGACCAGACCTAATGGTGGAAATGTTCTCTCCTAGGTTTTCAGACAATGCACAGGTCCTGGCAATTACTCTGTGAGTCCTAAGAGGAAAATGGTTCCAGGTCATGACCATTGGTGACGGCTAACATGGAGAGGACAGGAACCTCCTGAAGGGCAAGCCACCACCAGAAGACATCGAAAGAGAAGCAATTCAGATCGAGCCGCACAGCTGTACTAATTTGGGGAAAGCACATGTGTTTGAGAAGCATGTTCAACAAGAACACGGACAGTCCCCAGCAGCCCTGGCCCTGAGATCGTCTACCATACAAAATGTCCAGCTTCTCCAGTCTCAGAAAATGAAAAGGAGAAAGTGAAGTCCACAGAAGAAAAGAGACAAGCTATACCAGACACACCCATAGGCCTAGTGGGAATTCCAATATGAAGAAAGTGTACACACACACACACACACACACACACACAAACACACAATCTGAACACTGACTAGAGTTGGTAATAATAAAACATTGGAGTTTTTAAGTGTGGGAATTTCGTGTCTAATATTTTTAGACATATTTGATTTGAAGTGAAAACTGAAACGGTTACCAAGAAAACATGTGATCTTGTCTTTGCTTCAAAATAAGTGAGACGGGAAGCAGCCGTTACTGAGGGAACCCACACAGCAGTGTTACTCCAAGTTAACAACTGGAGAAGCCAGATGAGCGATATTTGGAAGAGCATGACTTTTTTTTACTTGTTTTTCCATCTTAACTTTCAATTCAGAGAGAGAGAGAGAGGAGAAGAAACAGGAGGAGGATAAAGAAGATATAGGAAGGAAAATAGGGAGGTAGGGATGGATGAATGGTGGATAAAGGCAGGGAGGAAGGAAAAAGGAAAGAAAGGATGGAGGAAGAAAGGAGGGAGGAAGGAAGGGAAGAAGAAGTTGTGAGGAAATTGAAGAGTGAAGGAAGGGAAGAGATGGAAGGGCAGAGGGACACAGGAAGAAGGGAGGGAAAAGAAGGTAGGAGAGAGGAGGGAGAGCAAGTCAGTTAAATGGATAGCCCTACATTTTGCATGCTGCCTCTCCTGGCTCTGCCTGTATCTGTCTCCTTCACCCCTGGCCCTTGTTTGATTGTCTTCCCAACTCTGACTTTCCTACATTCTCCCTTCACGGAGTCGCACTGCTCTAGGCCCTTTGGTATCTCTCAACCCTCACGCTGTCCTCCAGACTCCATTCTGGGTTTCTGTCCTCACGCTCTTCCTGGCTTTTTGCTTTGGTCCTGCCTCTGCCTTTATCTGCCACAGTGCCTTCCACCCTGGATTTGTAGCACATCGCATCTCCAAGTCCATACGCAGTCAAGCGACCATTCCTTGCTCCATCAGCCTCACTAGACTCTGAGGTTCCCATGGGCAGACACAGTACCTACCCAAGCATGGCTCAGCGCTCAGCTTTCTAGAATTTGCTAATATTTTATCGTGCTTTGGGGGTGGGATGTGGCTATTGAGAACCAGGGATATTCACATTGGAGATGAAAAGAGCTCAGGTTTCAATAAGTTCAGAAGAGCAAGCGTGGTTCTTAGAGCCTGAAAAGACTGAGGCAAGCATCTCCGATTTTATCCTTTGATAGGAAAATGAAAATAAGGTAATGAAAAGCCACTCACTGTTATTAGATATCTCTCCTTCCAGCTGTGAGGTCATATGTCATTCTGTGTGGAAAGAGGTGACAGAGAGGCCTTAAAACAAACAGTGTTTTTAATCACATTGTGACTATAGACTGTGAGGCGTGGCTGCAGTCTCCTAGTGGACAGAGTCCCCCTACATGGGCAGTGCTGTTTTTCTCCTTAAGAGCTTTATGACTCTGGCAGTTGAAAGAAATACCCGGATCTGCAAGCTCTGACCAGCACTGGGTCAAAGGCACTGCTAGTTTCTTCTCTGGTGAACTATATGAGGAATTCATTACCAACACAGTCTTCCTCCTGATAGCCAGAGGACTCGTGGATAAAGGCGCCTGTGGCCAAGCATGGGGACCTGAGTTCAATCCTTGGGACCCACATGGTGAGAAGAGAGACTGATTCCTGCAAGTTGTGTGCACATGCGTGCGGACACACACACACACACACATATACACACCGAATTTTTTAAGAAAAGGAATGCATCCTTCTGCTGACCTGGAGATTCAGACCAAAGACCTTTGCTAATTACAGACTCAGTGAATATATGCAGCTTCCCGTGTCTTCCTTATTTCATGTTGTCTTCTTTTGCATAACATAATGTAGTTACCTGCTGCCAGGCAATTCCTGAGCCACAGAGGAAGCCAAGAAGTCACCTACAGCCTGTGATCAGTACATCCTCCCAGGCTAATATTTGGAAAGGAAGCAAGCAATAAATAATTGCAGGTGTTTTTGCTGGCCAGCATTGGGTCTCCAGTTGAGGTATTGCCCGCCCCCCACCACCACTGTAAGGTAACTCTATTAAATCCCTCTTCATTTATGCATACATTGATTAATTAATTGATTAATTATTCACCCTAATGCCTGCACTTCCAAGGTCATATTCAGAAGGTTTCTTTCCTAGGTCAATTAATTAATTACCAAAAATGCAGTTTTGTGCTTCTAACAGACTGATTTCATCATCAAAGCTGGCCTAGGAAACAAAGTTCACATATAAGCCCAGAGAAATAGAGGTGAAGATATGAGATTTGTGTTTTTGTGATCCCAAAACGTGGCCCAGAAGGGCAGAGGCAATAGTGACCAATTCACTAGTAACAGTGAAACCTATTCAGAAGGAAAGAAGCCTAAGGATGTATGGTTATTATTGAACAGTTTCCTCAGACTTCTGTGTACGTGTTCATATGTGTGCACAGATATAAACAGCTTCTCTCTCTGTGTGTGTGTGTGTGTGTGTGTGCGCGCACACACACACACACACACATGGTGGCCAGAGCTTAATTTTAGGTGATGTTCCTCAGAAGCCATCCACCATACTGTTTTGAGACAGGGTCTATCACTGGGACCTGGGACTTGCCAAGTCAGCTAGACTGATTGGCCAATGAGCCTCGGGGGTACTAATGTCTCTTGCCACCCACAGAGCTGGGTTTGCAAGCACTACCCCTTCTCTCCCTTTCCCTCCCTTTCCAAGCCTCTCTCTTTTAGTGTGTCTTCTGGAGACCAAAACCTACTCCTCGTTGGTGAATGGCAAGCCCTTTATTGAAGGAACCATGCTTCTAGCTCCAACCCTAGTCTTCAGACTTTCACTGTGCCTTTGAGAGCGCCTGCTGCCCTGGTTTGTGTCTTGCTTCTTTGTGAACAACATTTTCACACAGGCATTCGATGTACTTCGGTCATAGCCTGCAGTCACTTTCCATCCGTCTCCTCTCCCTACTTCTGTTCCCTCATGACCCTACATGATCTCCCCTCTACTTCACGCCATCTTTCATCATCTGCATTCCACACTGGAGTCTTTATGAATCTGTGTTTACCTCCAGGTCTCCCCACTTTCCTGCAGATGACATCATTTCCTTCTTCTTTGTGGCTGAGGAACTGTACCTACCTGCCACACATCCTTTTCTCTTTATTCCGGTATTTGTCTTGTTTGTGCAATAGCTAATTGATACCTTATTGGTATTATTTTTTATATTTTATTTTATGTGCATGAATGTTTTGTTTGTCTCTTTATATGTGCACCTTACACATGTGATGTCTCCAATGGCCAAAAGAGGTTGGTGGGGCCCCTAGAATTGAGTCACAGAGGTTCTGGGCCACAAATGTTGGTGCTAGGAACTGAATCCAGGTCCTCTGTGAGAGCAACTAAGGCTGTTAACTGATGAACCATCTCTCAAGCCCTCTGATCTTCGCTTTACAGACAACATTGTACTCAGGATCATCTGGATCTCATTATGTAGTCTAAACTGTCCTCCAGTTATGGATGCTCCATGCCCAGGTCTCCCTACTTCACATCCTCTTTTGTCTTAACCCACTAAGCTCAATTAATAATACTCACATGTACATGGGTATGGGCCACCCCATTGGTACCTAACAGTTCCTTAGTAAGGGGTGGCGCCTGGAGAGCTTCTCCCCATCTATTCTAGTATTTGATTGGCTTGATTTTGTGCCCAGCCTATGCAAGTACCAACAGTTTTGTTGAGTTTGCAATGTGACAACCATTGTCAGGTTAGAAGAGATCATTTCATAGCACTCATCCCTTTTTTCTGCCTCCTCTGACCTAATGTCCCCTAAGCCTGGGTGGGGACCACTTTCACTTCTTAAATGCACACCCAGGGTCTTGATGAGTAACATGGTCTGAAACTATTTTAAAGCCAAAGATGTCTGGTCAAGCTGTTGTCTGGAAACCAGAAACATATCTGCCTTTGACACCATTAGCTGTTCCATTTTTTGTTATTTATTTTTATATTTCTGATGACTGGGACCTCTAAATGCAACTGATTTTGCTGCCATCAAACTTAAGCTCTGAAGGCAAAGTTTCTAAAATCCTATTTGTTGCTTCAACAATGTCCAGAATTTTGACATGCAACCATTTTGAATCTCCTGGGGAAACTGTTTTTTTGCAACTGTTTTTCAGTAGTTCAGATCACAGGATCCCTCTAACGTTCTAAGGCATTTTAGTTTCATTCCTGCTTTAAAAATTCTCACTGATCTCTTGTTTCTTCAAGATCTTCAAACACTTGACGGTTCTAAGATCTAATTAGTAATTCCAGAGGGGTTTCATGTACATTGGAAATTCGCAGGGGTTAATTAGAGGGGTCAACCCTCCTATAATAAACCAGCATCTGTCTTAATATATTACTAATTGTACAAGGTATCCTCTGCCTGGTTCACTTAGGGAGGAGCTTGGAGGGACTTTCAAGGTCGCATATTGTTCCTTGCTTGTTAGCTTGGCGTCTTACAGTGGCTTATGAGACCCACATGGAACAGAGGGTTGATTATGGCTTCGGCAGGTCAGAAGTCACTGATGAGAGTACACAGCCCAGTTTTTAATCCACCTTATTGCAATCGAGCATTCCAAGGTTGGAATCATTTAGATCTAAAGTAATACATTTTTAAATGCTAGGGATGTAATGCAGAGTTCCTTGACATCAGGCACTCTGATAAGAGTATCAAATGCATAATTTTATCTTGTTTTTGTAACTATAGAGGAATAGTTAATATTTGTCTTTATTGTTCAGAAGAATAAATGGAAATCCAGAGAAGATAGGAATCATTTCTAGCTACCTGGCAGAATTGTGCAAAGGATCTGTCCCCATTTTATTCTGGTGTGTGTGTGTGTGTGTGTGTGTGTGTGTGTGTGTGTGTGTGTGTGTTGGGAGGGTGATGGACATATGGACATGAGCACTGTTATGAAGTTTGTGACACCTGAGAAAAGACCATAGACTCAATCCAATTATAATTAAAAGATATATTGATTAGCTCTGAGCAGGACAACAATCTCTGAGCCAAATTAGATGCTGCTTTTTAGGGGGTATAGGAGAAGGGTTTTTAAAGGTGAACCCCACAAGATCTTTGATAACTAGGCAAGCAAGCAAATTGGGGGGGGCGATGTCTGTTCTGTTAAGTTTAAGTAGTTATGGTGACTCAAAACAAACTTTGCATAAGCAAGTTACAGAAGTCCAAAACGCAGTTAGTTGTTTCAGAACAAGGAGATGGTCATGGCTATACATTTCCAGGTGGGGAGATCCCCGAGTAAGGATTTCTGGGAACTCATTTTCCAGGGGCTAGAGCCAGGGACAAATGACTAATGGGTACCAAGATGGGTGTCTAACATAAAATGGAGTTTCTTTAGCCACAACAATGTGGGTGTGATGTGGGATCCTCCTCTGTATGATATGAATATGTTTTATTACAATTGGTTATTAATGAAGCTGTTACAGCCAATGACTTAGTAGAATAAAGTCAGGTGGGAAATCCAAACAGAGATATAGAGAGGAAGCAGTTAGAATTGAGGAGACTCCATGTAGCTGCCAAAGGAGACAGATGCCAAATCCTTACCAGTAAGCCACAGCCTTGGGCCGATACATAGATTAATAGAAACAGGTTAATTAAAGATGTAAGAACTAGCTAGAAATATGCCTGAATCACTGGCTGAACAGTATTGTAATTAAGATAGTTTCTGTGTTATTATTCTGGAAGCTAGGAAACAAACAGTTTCTGTCTGCCTACATAGGTGCTTTTCCTAAAATGCACATACCTATAACTTGTCAGCTAAGCTAGGCTGGCTAAACAGTGATCCCTAACTATCTGCCTGCCTCTGCTTTTCCAGAGGTTTGGTTATAAGCATGTATCATCATACCCAGATTTTATTTATTTATTTATTTATTTATTAAAGATTTCTGCCTCCTCCCTGCCACCGCCTCCCATTTTCCTCTTCCTCCCCCGATCAAGTCCCCCTCTTTCATCAGCCTGAAGAGCAATTAGGGTTCCATGACCTGTGGGAAGTCCAAGGACCACCCACCTCCATCCAGGTCTAGTAAGGTGAGCATCCAAACTGCCTAGGCTCCCCCAAAGCCAGGACCGCAAGGGGTGCACCCACACACTGAGACAATGGGGGATGTTCTATCAGGAACTCACCAAGGCCAGCTGGCCTGGGTCTGAAAAAGCATGGGATAAAACCGGACTTGCTGAACATAGTGGACAATGAGAACTACTGAGAACTCAAGAACAATGGCAATGGATTTTTGATCCTCATACCCAGATTTTTATTGTGAGTTCTTAGGATTGAAATCAAGTTTGCATGAATAGCATTCTGAATCTGTCTCCCTGACCCTTCCATCCAGCTCAAAATCTTTTGCCATGACTGTGACATGGTTTATCTCACAATCATCTATCAAAAAGTCATCATGTATGTTGATGGCTGAGAAAACAAAACATGAGCATAAGAACATTATACAGACTATCCACACTATGCTTATGTCCTGGTAATGAAGTTAACTATGGATTTTTGTGTAGATGGAAGTTTCTGTCATGCCCATTCTGACAGTCATTCAGTCCCAATAAAATATACAAAGGTTTATATTAATTATGAATTGCTTGGCCTATTAACTCAGGCTTATTATTAACTAGCTCTTACAACTTAAACTACCCCATAATTCTTGTCTATGTTAGCCATGTGGCTTGGTACCTTTTATCAGTGAGACATTCTCATCTTGCTTCCTCTGCATCTGGCTGGTGACTGCAGACTGAACCTTTCCTCTTCACAGAATTCTCCTTGTCTGGTTGCCCTGCCTATACTTCCTGCCTGGCTATGGGCCAATCAATGTTTTATATTAATGTTAAACTAATAGAAGTGACAAAACTTTACAGGGTACAAGAGCATTATCCCACAGCATTTCTGATTAAGCTAGATCCCTCTGCACTCCTCCATAATTTAAGGACTAGATAAGGTAATTTTCCCCATCCTCTCTTAATTCAGAAACTGGTCTAAAAGTTATTGAAAAAAACTAATTCATACTAAGCTCTGATTGGCCAGCTTTATATCTTCCTTTCATGGTTATTTACATTTTCCAAAAGAAAGCATTCACAAGAGCATGTGAGGGGCTGGAGAGATGGCTCAGCAGTTAAGAGCACTGCCTGTTCTTCCAAAGGTCTTGAGTTCAATTCCCAGCAACCACATGGTGGCTCACAACCATCTGTAATGAGGTTTGGTGCCTTCTTCTGGCCTGCAGGCATACAAGCAGACAGAATACTGTATAAATGATAAATAAATAAATATTTTAAAAAAACAAGAGCATGTGACTGAATGATCGAGGAAATTAGAGCCACACAAACAATTGAAGACCTGGGACTCAAGCCCTCACAGATCTTATCCTGCCTCCCGTGGCAGTCGTGGCCCACCTCGCCCTTTCTCTGATTTTTCCCCATTTATTCATATTGTGGAATTGTCCATCTAGAGAGTCTTCCAGACACATATAAAATCTAAGTAATGTTCAAGAGAATTGTGAAATGTAAGAATCCAAGCACAAAGCTAAGAATAGTCTCTGTTATGAGAAACACCTGCGTAAACACGCAGGCCTTCACCCTCAGAAGTGCTGTTCATTTCCTGACATCTGTTTTTAAGCCAGTGTCAATGACAGCAGGGATATTCCCATTTTGAAGCCCTCCCTAACACAATCACTATAGTAAATCCAACTGCAATATCCTTTATGCCACTGAGTCAAAGCAGAGACCCCTGATGCTGAAATAGTGAGAACAGCCTGGCCTCTTCAATAAGGAAGAAAGATTTCATTGTGGCATGGATTTCAGCCCTCTCAAGGTTTTCTAGGGTAAATAAACTATTTCCAATTGTCTCTTCATCAAACCTCAATTCCTGGAGCAGTGTGTGTGTGTGTGTGTGTGTGTGTGTGTGTGCGCGCGCGCGCACAGAGTGCATGTGGCCAACTGTGTGCTTATGTGCCCATATTTCTGGAAGTCAAAGTTTGAAGTCAAGTGTCCTCTATCATGCTTTGCCTTGTTTTTTAAGACTTCTGTGGTGATGATGATGATGATGATGTGTGTGTGTGTGTGTGGGTGTGGGTGTGTGCGCGCGCGCACGTGTGTCCATTTGCAGTCATAAGTGTGCCAGAAGAGGGCAACCAAACCCCTAAAGCTGGAGTTCCAGGTGGTTCTGAACCACCCTCTGTGGGTACTTCAAACTACACTCTGGTCCTTTGCAAGAACAGCACACACTCTTCAGTCCTTCCACCTTAGTTTTGAGACACAGTTTCTTACTGAAACTTGGACTTTATCATTTTGACTAGATAGTCTGGCTAGCAAGCTCCAGATTTGCTCCCGTCTCCCCTCCCCCCTCCACAACACTGGAGTTTTTTGTTTTTTTTTTTTAAACCTAGCTTCTTGGTATCAAACTTATGTCCTCGAGCTTGCATGGCAGGCACTTCACCAGCTGAGCCATCTCACCAGCCCTAGCAGTACAGATTCTTTAAAAGGTCAAAGAGAAGTAATATGAGGTATTTAAGAGCTTCACCTTGAACATGAGCCAGGCCGGGTCTGTAAATTGCTCTCTCCTGAACTAGTTGAAGGTGCCTTTGAGAATTACTGCCTTGGGATAAAGTGGTAGAGGCTGTGATGGGTGACTGATCAGAGCACCACCTTGTGGATTTGTGGTGAGCATTTAAAGCGGTCTCTATTTAACAGCAGTGACATTTGGGATCTTAAAGCCTGTTTGGTACCTTCTGGAGAGTCCCACACATTTCATTTGCCTTCTCACAAGTAAAGTTACATAAAATAATCCAAGCTCAAGGCTTGATGGACTATGTTCAGGTAAAGATCAGACAGAGCTGTGGTATCAGACATTATGTGTTTAGGGGTGTTCCTAGAATTCATTTCATTGTCTGGGATCAAAACCTCCCTTTCCTTTGTGGCCCCCCAAGTAACAAAAGAGTGCATCTAAAATGACAGATTTGTGTGCATAAAGGCTGGGTATAGCACTTGGAGTTTCTAGTTAGGAACAGGGTGAGGCAAGTTTTAGTGCCAGCTCAACTGGTCCTGGGCCATGTGACCCTGTGGAAGCTTCTTTGTAAAGTGTCAAGAAAAAGACCAAACAACAAATACCTCCTCTGGCAAGAAACAGCTAGCAAAAGGATGTGGTGATGGGGATCTGATGGAGTTGTCTGTTCCCATGGCAACAGTTGTGTGATGGGTAGAAGGCCAGCCCTGAGGCAGTGGGGGAGATTCTCAGGGCTAGAACGCTGCTTTTGCCATTTACCCCTAATGTTACCATGAACAAATGACTTAGATTTCTCTCTGAGATGCCTCGTCTTTTGAATGAGGATTATAATAACAGTATCTATTCCACAGAATTGCTATAAGCTAGGCTAGGAAGAGAGTTCAGTAGTTAGGGTGTTTAATGTACAAGAGTAAATATTATAGTTAAGATGCTCAGACCCACATAAAAACATCTGGGTGTGGCATATGCATCTTAATGCCAACCTTAGGGGAGGAGAAGAGGCAGGGATATCCTACGGGTCACTAACCAGCCACTGTAGCCAATCTGTGAGCTCTACATGCAGGGAAAGCCTCTGTTTTCTAAAAATAATGTGTATAGTTATGGAGGAAGTCACACAACACAACCTCTGGCCTCTGCATGTCCACACAGGCAGTTATACCTGTGTATGCATACACATGCACGCGCACATACACACGCACACAATGAGTTGTGATGATAAGTTTGACTAGGTTTTTAGATCAGAGGCTGCCACTTGACTATAAATAATATCTATTCTTAGTTGATTTTTGTTCATAGGACTCTTTCTTTTTAAAAATAGTTTAAAGGTAAATCCCCAAACAGCATACAAACCATCTATCCAGACCTGTTATCAAAATCTTGAAACGCCCTGCCTCCGCACACCAGAAATTTGAATGCCTTGTGTGATGGTTTGGATGTCAAAATTGAGCATGCGCTCCACCAAAGAACCATCTTTTCACCTATGGATCCCTCTACCTCTCTAATAATAGCTCCATCCACCAAGGGCTCAATCATAAAGACCTTTCTAGACCCCTCCTTCCTCCTCTCTCAACATCTATCTGGATGCTACTGCCTACTGCTGCTTATAATACACATGGCTTTCCTCTGCTATGGTTCCGGAGTGAGCCCTGGAAGGGGAGGAATCATCATTCTTTGGTGAACCCTTAGTAGCAAGTCGTGCTCCTGCCTCATCAGACCCTGCAGTCTAATGCAAGAGAGGCATTAGAGGCTAGTAGTTGTGGGTGCAGATATTGGCACCGAGAGCATCATGATGAACACCAGGGAAGAAGGACAGGGCACAAAGGGACAGACATGGTTTATGTATTTAAATGCCTTGTCCCTAGCTGGGGCTATTGTTTGGAAAGGTTGTGGAACCTGTAGAATGTGGCACCTTACTAGGGAAAATATGTCTGAATGGTGGAAGCGGGCAACACCTGAACCCAACTGTTTCTCCTCTCCTGACTCCAGCCTCAAGCCTAGAAAATGAACACTTGTGTGTATATTGCTTTCACCTGCCTGCTCACCCACTTGCCCGCCCACTCTCACTCCTTCCCTGTCTCTCTCTCTCCTTTATGCTCACTCCGTCAATTCATCCTTCACCTGTGCCCTTGCTCACTCGCTCTCTCCCTCTGTCAGCCATCTTTTATCATCGCAGCAGGAAGACTAAAGAAAAACAGAAACTTGAACGGTTCTCAGCCCCCACTCCACCCCCACCCAGCAGTATGCAAAGGAATGGACAACTGCTAAGGAGGGGACCGACCAGTCAACTATTGAGAGAAAACATTTTCACACTGCCCTGCTACAGAGGGCTCAGCTGTTACAGGCTTCCTAAGTCTGTCATCCATCTTGGGGTGAGCTTTTCCATGAAGGAGCTGCTTTTAAGTCATCCCTACTCCTGTAAGTAGCCCCCCAAAAAACTCACTGGCTCTGCAAGTTGGACTTTGGTGTAGTTGTTACTTTGATCTCTTCTAGGTTTCCTTTCTGGGATGAGTGGATGTGTATTTTGCCTCTTCCTAGAATAGGTCTATCCCACAACAATTACGGATGTGTATCACCACAGCTGGCTTTGCACGTGAGTCCTTGGGATTGCACCGCATCCTCATGCTTCGGCGGCAAGCATACTACTGACTGAGCCAGCTCCAGAACATATTTGAGTGTCTGTCTCTAGCATGTGTTATTTGTTCATAGAATTGCTATTGAATAGAGGAAACCTATCTTAACTTGAAAAGAAAACCCAGTTTTCAAGGAACATTGAGAAGAGAGAAGCTGTGTGTGGCTTGAGGCTTGCTCCAGACATTGCATATGAGCATCTCTATGTCTTCTGTTTCCTATGGGCCCATCTGATGAAAAATTAAGAAACAGCTTGGAAAAATCATGTTGGGTAAGTATCAGCAGGTACCACACATACATACATACACACACACACACACACACACACACACACAGAGAGAGAGAGAGAGAGAGAGAGAGAGAGAGAGAGAGAGAGAGAGACACTAAGTAACTGTGGCTGGGAAAAATATATGATCAGTTTCTTGCTAAGCATGATTCATGGGGATTATTTGGGGGCAATCAGCATGTTACTTGGGAGGTTTCCTTCTCAGGCACAACTCCAGGTTTACTTGATGAGACTTTTTTCCAAAGGCCCTTAGAACCTGATCCCTTATTATGTGGATAATCAGCAGAACCTGCTTGTCCCTTAATGAAAGCCACTGAGACCAACAACTGTAGCAGCTGAGATAAAAATCATAGCTCTACTGCAGCTCCCATTAGCTGGGTAGAAACTGCATCCTGAGGTCACAAATAGTTATTAGCCAGTTAATGACAGCTATAGTCGAATCATTACGGTTACATCTGATGAATAGGGATGAGGCCTTCGTTGGCCTGTTGGAGCTCAGGCAGTTTATCATAGTGTCCCAATAGTCTGGCCAGAAGTTCCAAAATTAAAAATGACAAATCCTTACACAACCCTTAAAGAAACACAAGGAATGGGCAAAAGTAAACAACTAAGTACATTTGCCTAGATTGCTCAACCTTTCAACGATGTCCGCCATCTTTAAATTCTTAATGTGCTTCCTGTTGGCTGCAGCACAGCTCACTCAGCTGTGTGTCCCCGGGTGCTCCATGCTATGCCCCTCATTTCTCCCCATTCTGGCAGCTGCCTGAGGCTCTCCATACTATCCTGTCAAAGGACAACAAATAAGACTAGACCTTCTTTGTTCTCTTGTGTTATCTGTCAATGTTGTGGTCTTGGAGATAGCATCTATAGCCTTGTGCATGGCAGGCAAGGGCTCCACCGCTGTGCCATATCCCCAGCCCCTTGAGATTTCTTTTTAAGAAACTAATATTTCATGCATTATCTTATTTTCTTTAATGATCTGTGCAGTCAAGGATTTAAAATACTTGTTTAATCTAGCAATAACTCTTCTCCAGTGGTAGATACAAATTAAGCCACAACATATTGCTTTTGGGTGATTTAACAACCAAGTGTGTGTACTCTGAGCTTCTTTTGCAGCGTACTTGATAATGTGTCTCTGATTTAATTGGAGCTGTTTGGACTGAGCCTATAATATTTGCTCAGGCAGGATCTCTGATAACTACAGGAAACAGAGCATGTGTTAAAATACCACTGGACGTTTCAAATAGTCAGAAATCTCATGGCTTACAAAGAAATCGTTTCTGAAAACATGAGATTTGAGAGCAGAAAGTTAAGCATTCTTATTTTATTAATCATGAGCTCCAAAATCCTCTTCCTTAGTCATTAGCAATTAACTCAGATTTAAACTTACGCGCATGCTTATTTCCTAGGAGAAAATTGTGGGGTAAAGGTCTGCACAGCTGTCTCAATCAAGACTGGCTTCTATGGGTAATCATTTCCTATGTGCCCAGGCACCTCATGCCACAAATGTCACAGGCTACATCTGCAAGAGGATGATGAGTTAGTTGCTCTCATTGCGGTCACCAAAAATATCTGACAAAAGACACTTATAGAAGGAAGGGTTTGGTTTATTTTAGCAGAGCATTTGAAAGTCGAGTCTATGGCAGAGAAGGCATGGTAGGAGCTTGGGGCAGCTGGCAACATGGCTTAGGCAGTCAGACGACAGAGAGATATAAATCCTGGTGCTCAGTTTGCTTTCTCCTCTTTATTTAATCTAAGATCCCAGCACATGGGATAGCCGTGCCCACATTCTAGATGGGTCTTCGTTGTATAGTTAGACCTTTCTGGACTACACACATACATACACACACACACACACACACACACACACACACACACACGCAAGCACACAAACTTGCCATGTAGCTGAGGATGACATTGAACTTCTGATCCCCCTGCCTCTATTTCCAGAATGTGGGATTATATGTGTGTACCGCCACACCTGATTTTATACACTGCTGCAGACTAGATTTGGAATTTCGTGATTGCTTCATTCTACAAACTGTTCTACAGCCCCTGTCAGAATACTGTTTGTTGGCTTGTGATGATAATGGGTAGCCATGGCGATGATGGCACTATGGTGCTGAGGATCAGACACTAGGCCTGATGGTAGCAAATGGCCCACCATTGTGCTACATTAATAGCCCTACTTTGTAAGATGAGAGTGCTCCTGCATTATCAGTAATGTGGGCTGAGCATTTTATAGAAGTAGAATTGCAATCACATTCCATGATTCCTTGCCACCTTTTTAGTCTTCTGAGGAGGCTTCCTTCTGAAGTTGCTGCGAGTGTGGGATGTGAGAGTTTTTTTAGACTTCTGAAACGTTCAAGGGTAGAACTGGAATTTACATGTGTGCACAGAACTTATCTCCTTGAGGTTAGGAAAATTTCCTAGCTATGGTAAAGTTAGGTTGGCATCCAGAGTCAGGTGACCTTGGGCAGCTCTGATCTCTCTGAACTTCACTGAGTCTCCCAGAGAGGCCTCGGTACCCATCTCACAGACCGCGTGTCAGAGGGACACAGGGAAAGCTCGACACAGAGCTTCTGGCATGGGGCTGTTTAACTGCAGCTTTTATCTCTAGCTGTTATCAATTGTTAGGAGCACTTGGCATTGGACAGAAACAGTCAACAACTGGAGATATGGAATCCTAGACTTTGGCTTCAGAGAGCAGCTTTGCCAGTTTCTGCACACAGCCTTCGAACAACTCAATAGAATGACTGTGAGAGCTGCCGCTGTCAGCTTGTCCTCTGAGCACGTCTAGGAGGGATTCTCCCGACTGCATTCATGGTAGCACTGTTTCCTAGGTGGGGTCTTGAGCTGTATCCATGGAGCTAGGGAGCTGGACAGCATCATGCACGCATGGCTCTCTCGTTCTGCTTCTTGCCTGCAGGTAGAATGTGACCGGCTGCCTCCGGTTCTGGATGCTGACTTCCCCACCACAATAAACTGGAGCCTGATCTCTGAGAAGGAATAGATCCTTTGTCCCTTGAGATGCTTGTTTCAGGGCTCTTTTCATCATGGCAACAGGAGAGGAAACTAAGACACAGACCAAAAGCACATCTTCCCTTAGTCATTGGAGCTTGTAAATTTCAAATAAAAGAATGACCTTGACCATGCTCTAGAAACTACCTACCTTGTCCTCGGCACACAGCTGGCCCCCGTGGTTTGGAACACCTGTCCAAGAGTGTTTCCCTGCCTCTTTCTTGGAAAGCTGTCACTACCCAGACACCCAGAAAACTTTTCCATGAAATGACTGGCAGTGAGCAGCGACTTGCTGGGCAGATCACATGCATACTGAGTTTGAAGAGGGTGAAGCCAATCAGATGTCTGGAGTCCTGAGACCGTGTCTATAAAGCTGGCTCCTTGAGCATCTCTCTAGCAAAGCTTAAGGGGGTGGGGATGGGTGGCGGCAAAGTCAGCCTGAGCAGACTGAGTGTAGGGAGACTAAGGAACCTCTCCCCAGGGGAAGGGCCTTCTTGTGACCTCCTGATTGATTGTTCCCGTAATTTCCTATTGTGTATGAGATGGGACTCATTCTATAGAACGGAGTTACCCACCCTGCTCTTAACGAAGAGAGGAAATTAAATTCTCAAAACTGAGGCAAACGTTTCATTAGGTAATTTAACTCATTCCAACACCCGGTGCCTCTTGCCACGTTGGTGAGTGGAGAGTCTGAAGAAGGAAAGGGTTCTACCAGACAGAATGACTTTGGGGGTTGACCAATCTGAAGCTTACCTTCTGTGGAGCCATAGTGAACTTCTTTCCCTGGTAGTTTACCAGCGAAAGGAAATTTGCCGAAAGTATTTTGAAATCAGTGTCTACTGTCAGCCTGGAAGAGGAAAATTTCAAGGTCAAAGCTCAGCTCCTTGGTGTTCTGGGATGGAAGCACCAGGTTAGTGTTCAAGAAGGTGCTGTGTCACGGGCTGGGTGGTGAGTGCCCACTTTAACTAAGCCTTGGGAAGCCCGGAGCAGCTGTGCTCTTTAGAGCCTTGCCGTATTCCTTTTGGTTAAATCAGGTCACTGAGAGAGGTAAAGAGTTCTCTAGAATGTTCAGGAGCAGCCAGAGAGTGAAGAAAGGACAGCAAACAGGAGTGGGGGAGGGAAAGGAAGCCTCTGCCTGACTAGCGCCAGCCCTCACTGTAGACAAAGATGGGCTTTATTCCATCCACTATGGAGCCTCTGAAAGGCTGATTGTTTGTGCGTTGCTCTGTTGTGTGTTTTTTTTTAAATTTATTTATTTATTAAGGATTTCTGCCTCCTCCCCGCAATCGCCTCCCATTTCCCTCCCCCTCCCCCGATCAAGTCACCCTCCCTCATCTGCTCGAAGAGCAATCAGGGTTCCCTGACCTGTGGGAAGCCCAAGGACCGCCCACCTCTATCCAGGTCTCCTAAGGTGAGTATCCAAACTGCCTAGGCTCCCCCAAAGCCAGTACGTGCAGTAGGATCAAAAACCCACTGCGATTGTTCTTGAGTTCTCAGTATTCCTCATTGTCCTCTATGTTCAGCTAGTCCGGATTTGTCCCATGCTTTTTCAGACCCAGGCCAGCTGGCCTTGGTGAGTTCCCGATAGAACATCCCCATTGTCTCAGTGTGTGGGTGCACCCCTCGCGGTCCTGAGTTCCTTGCTCGTGCTCCGTCTCCTTCTGCTCCTGATTTGGACCTTGAGATTTCTGTCCCATGCTCCTCTGTCTCTGTCTCCTTTCATCGCCTGATGAAGGTTAATATTCATGAGGATGCCTATGTGTTTGTCTTTGGGTTCACCTTCTTATTTAGCTTCTCTAGGAACATGCATTATAAGCTCAATGTCCTTTATTTATGGCTAGAAACCAAATATGAGTGAGTACATCCCATGTTCCTCTTTTTGGGTCTGGCTTACCTCACTCAGGATAGTGTTTTCTATTTCCATCCATTTGTATGCAAAATTCAAGAAGTCCTTGTTTTTTACTGCTGAGTAATACTCTAGTATGTATATATTCCATACTTTCTTCATCCATTCTTCCGTTGAAGGGCATCTAGGTTGTTTCCAGGTTCTGGCTATTACAAACAATGCTGCCATGAACATAGTTGAGCATATACTTTTGTTGTATGATAGGGCCTCTCTTGGGTATATTCCCAAGAGTGGTATTGCTGGATCCAGGGGTAGGTTGATTCCGAATTTCCTGAGAAACCGAAACACTGCTTTCCAGAGTGGTTGCACAAGTTTGCATTCCCACCAGCAATGGATGAGTGTACCCCTTTCTCCACAACCTCTCCAGCAAAGGCTATCATTGGTGTTTTTTATTTTAGCCATTTTGACAGGTGTAAGATGGTATCTTAAAGTTGTCTTGATTTGCATTTCCCTGATCGCTAGGGAAGTTGAGCATGACCTTAAGTGTCTTTTGGCCATTTGAAGTTCTTCACAGATCTGGAGAAGACAATAATCAACTTTATATGGAAGAACAAAAAACCCAGGATAGCTCTGTTGTGTTTTAATGTGAAGGGATTCCATTAGGACCATGGAGGAGGACAACGGCTGCTAATGATGAGGGTTTTTCTCCCCCAGTAGCATTTATTGTACTCCTGGGCTTGGTCTCTCACTCAAGATTCTACTCCCACAGAGGATTTTGGCAGAGTGCAAGGACCAGGATAACATCAAGACCTGGTATTCTGACCCCTCCCAAGACACACACTTACAGCCAGACCACCTTCCTCCCCTGTCAGTGAAGAGGACAGCTGACTGTCAGAACCTGGCCATTTATGTCCAGGATGGACCACACCTCCACTCTATTCCCGGTGGCCATTTCCCAACAGCCCAGTCTTACCTCCTCTACTCTCTGTCCTGCAGAGGTGTGGGCCCTACTGTTTTCATCAACCCCTCAAGTGACTCCTGTCAGTGCCGTTTCCAAATGGAGATGGAAACTGCTGTGGAAGATGGTCCTGCGCTGACTTTTCAATATAGAAATGCGACTTCCTTGCTACTGAGAACAAATGAGAGAAGAGGATGAGGATGACGAGGGCAAGGAAGGGGATCAGACATTAATTAGCGGTCCTGTCTGGAGTGTGATGAGCTGCGGACATATTCTCTTTTTGTTCATGCCTTATTAGCTGTAACCTTCAGAGTCAGAACTAAGGCTGACTATGGAACCTCCTGACCCTACAGATGTCTGGATAAAGGTGCTGTCTTCCTTCTATCTTCAAACAAAGCTTGAGCATTTCATCTCTACCCAGAATCCTCAGCATGTCATGTTAAAATTTAAACTAAAGACTTTCTCCTTTTTTATTGAAAATAGATTCTTCTTTCATACAATACATTCTGACCACAGTCTCTCCTCCCTCTGCTCCTCCTAGCCCTCCCTACCTCTCTCCCCCAGATCCACTCCCATTCCATTTTCCTTCAGAAGAGAGCAAGCCTCCAAGGGACAACAAACAAACACAATAAATCGGGAAACAAGAAGACAAGGCCAAAGCATCCACACTGAGACTAGACAAGACAACCCAATATGAAGAAAAGAGTCCCAAGAGAAGGGAGAGGAGTCAAAGATACACCTCTATCTCAGTGAAGAGTCCCACAAAAATACTACACTAAAAGCCACAACATATACCTGGGGACACTTCAGTCTCTATGAGTTCCATATGAGACATGCTTAGTTGATGGACTGGCCCATGTTCTCCTGGTATCTTCCATCCCTTCTGATTCCTATAATCTTTCCACTGCCCCTTCCTCAGGATTCCCCAAGATCCAAGCAGAGGGACCCATGGAGACCACCAATTTTGACTCTCTCTCCACATAATGTCTGGCTGTGGTTTTCTGCATCTTCTCCCATTTGCTTCTGAAGGAAGCCTCTCTGATAATATCATTGTAGCTAAGGATGTTGAACATCGCTTTAAGCATTTCTTAGACATTTGAGATTCCTCTAGTGAGAATTCTCTGTTTAAATCTGTACCTCATTTTTAACTGTATTATTTGGGATTTTGTTATCTAGTTTCTTGAGTTCTTTATATATTTTGGATATTAATCCTCTACTGAACGTGGAGTTGGTAAAAATCTTCCCATTCTGTAGGCTGCCTTTTGGTCCAATTGATGGATGCCCCTTGCCTTAACTTTTCAGTTTCATGAGGTCTCATTTATTAATTACTGATCATAGTGACTATGCTATTGGTGTTCTGTTTAGAAAGTCTACTTCTGTGCCAGTATGGTCAAGACTATTCCCCATTTCCTTTTCTATTGGCTTCGTTGTATCTGGTTTTATGTTGAGGTCTTTGATCCATTTCAACTTGAGTTTTGTGCAGGAATCTATTTGCATTCTTCTACATGTAGATGTTCAGTTTGACAACACCATTTGTTGAGGATGCTGTCTTTGTTCCAGTGCGTATTTCTGACATTTAATCAAAAATCAAGTGTCCATAAATGTGTATATTTATGTCTGGGTCTCCAATTTTATTCCATTGATCAACGTATCTGTTTTTATGCCAATATCATGAAGTTTTTGTTAACAAAGTTCTGCAGTACAATTTGAAATCAGAGACAGTAACATCTCCAGCAATTATTTCATTATTCAGGATTGTTTTAGCTATACTGGGTTTTTTGTTTTTCCAATTAAGTTGAGAATTGTCCTTTAAAGGTCTATAAATAATTCTGTTGGAATTTTGACAGGGGTTACATTGAATCTGTAGATTGCTTTTGGTAAGATGGCCATTTTTATTATGTAATCCTACCGATCTATGAGCATAGGAGATCTTTCCATCTTCTGATATCTTCCTCAATTTCTTTCTTCAAAGTCTTCAAATTTTTATTTATTTATTTATTAAAGATTTCTGTCTCTTCCCCGCCACCGCCTCCCATTTCCCTCCCCCTCCCCCAATTAAGTCCCCCTCCCTCATCCACCCAAAGAGCAATCAGGGTTCCCTGCCCTGTGGGAAGTCCAAGGACCACCCACCTCCATCCAGGTCTAGTAAGGTGAGCATCCAAACTGCCTAGACACCCACAAAGCCAGTATGTGCAGTAGGATCAAAAACCCATTGCCATTGTTCTTGAGTTCTAAAGTCTTCAAATTTTTAATCATACAGGTCTTTCACTTGCTTGGCAGAGTTGCTATAAATTGCCTTTATTGTGGTTAGGTATGTCCCTGTGTCCCTAATTTCTCTAGTACTTTTAAGATGAAGTGGTGTTGGATTTTGTCAAAGGCTTCCTGTGTATCTAATGAGATGACCATACGGTTCTTTTTCTGTCAGTTGGTTTATATAGTGTATTACATTTACTGATTTTCATATATTGAACCTCCTCTGCATCTTTGGAATGAAGCCTATTTGATCATGGTAGGTCATTTTTAATGTATTCTTGGATTCAGTTTGCAAGTATTTCGTCGAGTATTTTTGATCAATGTTCATGAGAAAAATTAGTCAGTAATTTTCTTTCTTGAGTCTTTGTATAGTTTGGGTATCAGGGTGACTGTGACCTCATAAAATAAATTGGGTAGTGTCTCTTCTGTTTCTTTTCTTTTTAAAAATTTATTTTCTTGTTTTTACAATCTAACCAAAGGTTCTCCTCCCTCCCCTCTTCCCAGTCCACCTACCTTCCCCTCCTCCTTGCTGCTCCATCCACTCTCCTCCACTGTTACTCTTCAATCACAGTAAGGCATCCCATGGATATCAGCCAGTCATGGTCTAGCAAGCTGCACTGAGACCAGGCACCACCTCCTTCAGTAAGGTTGGATGGGGCAAACCAATAGAAGGAGTGGGTTCCAAACTCAGGCAATAGAGTCAGAGACACACCCCACTCTCACTGCTAAGAGTCCTATATGAAGAACAAGTTATACAACTATAACAGAAATGCAGAGGGCCTCGGTCGGTCCCATGCAGGCTTCCTGGTTGTCCGTTCAGTCTCTGTGAGCCCCTATGTGTTTAGGTCAGTTGATTCTGTAGGTTTTCTTGTGGTGTCCTTGACACCACTGACTCCTACAATCCCTCCTCCCCTCTTTATCAGGGTTCTCTGAGCTCTATGTACTGTTTGGCTGTGGGTCTCTCCATCTGTTTCCATCAGTTAATGGGTGAAGCCTCTCTGATGGCAGCTGGGCTAGGCACCAGTCTATGAGTAGAGCAGCATATCATTAGGAGTTATTTCATTGACTTTTTGCCATTTATGTTTGATTCTATTCTCAGTCTTTGGGGTATCCTGCTTCTGGACCCTGGCCCTCAGTGGGGAGCTCCCTCTCTGGGTTTGGGTCTCCAGTTGTGCCAGTCATTAGTTGGTCAAGCCCACAATTTCTGTACCAACTTTACCCCTGCACATCTTGTAGGCAGGACAAATTGTAGGCCAAAGGGTTTGTGACTGGGTTGGTATCCCAGGTCCTCCACTGGAAGTCTTGCCTGTTTACAGGCTATGGTTTGTTCAGGCTCCATAGCCCCTATTGCTAGGAGTCTTAGCTAGGGTTACCCTCATAGATTCCTTGGTGTTTCCATTGTTCCAGGTTTCTAGTTCAGCCCAGAGATGTCCCCAGATTCCAGTTGTCACTCCCTGTACACTTTCCCACCGCCTGATCCCTCCTGTTCCCACCCCCATTCCCCTTTCAGTGCCCTCCTCCCATCCACTGGCAATGTCCATTCTACTTCCCCTTCACGTTGCGCTTCATGCACCATCCCCAGCCCTCCTTGTTACTTAGCATCTCTGGATCTGGGGGTTGTAGCATGGTCTGCCTTTACTTTGTGGCTATTATTCACTTATGAGTAAGTACACAGGTAAATATGTACTTTTTCTGAATCCGGGTTACCTCACTCAGGGTGATCTTTTCCAGTTCCATTCATTTGCCAGTAAATTTCCTGATGTCATTGCTTTTAACAACGGAGTAATACTCCATTGTGTAAATGTACCACATTCCTTCTGTTTCATTTTGTGGAATAATTTGAGAAGTATTATCATTTACTTTTCTTTGGAAGTCTAGTAGAATTCTGCCCTAAAACTATCTGCTACTGGAATTTTTCTCTTTTTTTTTTTTTGAGATTTTTAAAGATTGCTTCTATTTCACTAGGGATTATAGGCCTATTTAAAATATTTATTTGATCTTGGTATAAAATAGCTACCACTAGGTAGCTATTGAGAATGTTATTCATTTCTTTTCAATTTTCCAATTTGATGGGGTACAGATTTTTCAAGAATGTCCTTAAGATTCTCTGGATTTCCTCAGTGTTTATTGCTAGGACACCTTTTCTTTCCTGATTTGGTTAATTTGGATATTCTCTCTGTGTCTTCTAGTTAGTTTGGATAAGGGTTTGCTGAGTTTATTAATTTTCTAAAAGTACCAACTCTTCGTCTCATTGTTTCTTTGAATTGGTCTCTGGTTTTACTTTACTGACTCCAGCTCTCAGTTTATTTCTTGCCATCTACTCCTCTTGGTGTGCTTCTTTTTGTTCTAGAACTTTCAGATGTGTTGCTAAGTTATTATTATTATTAGATCTCTCCAGTTTTTTTTTTGTGTGTGTGTAGGCACTTAGTGTTATGACCTTTCCTCTTAGTACCACCTTCACTGTGCCCCGTATGTTAGGGTGTGCTGTGTATTCGTTTTCATTGAATTCTAGAAACTTTTTAATTTCTTTCTTTATTTCTATCTTAACCAACATTTTTCATTCTGTAGAGAGTTGCTCAGTTCCTATGAGTTTGCACGCTTTCTGTTGTTTTTGATATCCAGCTTTAATCTGTGGTGATCTGATGGGATGCAGGGAGTTATTTCAATTTTCTTGTATCCATTGAGACTTGCTTTGTGTCCAAGATTGTGGTCAATTTTGGAGAAAATTTCAAGAGGCACTGAAAGGAAAGTATATTCTTTTGTATTTCGGGAAAATGTACTGTAAATATCTATTTATGTTCATTTGGTTTCTAAGATCTGTTGGCTGTCTGAATGACCTGTAGAATAAAGACTTTTATCCTTCATATTCTCTCAGTGGATGCATCCATTATTTCTTTGCATTAGTTGTCAGTGATATGGTCTTTTACCCACTCTCTTTCTCCTGAACTCACACCTGGCAAGATATGTCCTTTGGGCAGTGATGTGCAAAATGCTGCATCAATAACCATAGCAACAGTGACCTTATTAAGATATTATAATCAAAGACATTAGTAATGCAACCAATAATTTTACATATGCTCTTTAAGGTAGCTATAGATACCGTTACTAGAACTTCCAGTGGAATGTGATTAACACTATTAAGAGGAGACAATCACTGCAATATCAGCAATGACTTTTTGAGAGGGAGGTGCACTTGCAATGAGCTATGGTATCATAACATTAATGGATGGATATTGAAATCAACATGCTATGCTTTGAAAAATGATTCACCCTTTTCTCACCCACACTCCTAAGCTGACAGCCAATGGATGAAACTTGGACACCCAAAGATGGGTCCAGTAGAACCCTCACTTGCAAGAGTACAGCTACTGCTATAAATTAGAGTTCACTATATTGCCCAGGCTGATCTTTAACTCTCATTAAATGGTTCCTCTGACTCTGGCTCATGCTGTTGGAAAGAGGCCACTTGTTTGTCTCAGCTGCCCAGAACTGAAATAATCACACAGAAACTATATTAATTTAATCACTGCTTGGCCCAATAGCTCTAGCTTCTTATTGGCTGACTCTTACATATTAATTTAACCCATTTCTATTAATCTGTGTATCGCCATGTGGCTGTGGCTTACTGGCTAAAGTTCTGTCTGTCTGGTACCAGCAGGGCTACATGGCTTGTTTCTGACTCTGCCCTTCTTTTTCCCAGCATTCAGTTTAGTTTTCCCCACCTAAGTTTTGCCCTTCTGTAAGTCCAAAGCAGTTTCTACCAGAAACTTCCAGTGAAGCCCTCTAGTGCCTCTTTGGTTTGGTGTGGTCTGGTTTATTTCATTGGTACTTTTCAGTTCAAGAATTTGCAGTGTGTGTGTGTGTGCATATGTGTGTTGCAGGGTGTGTGCGGTGCATGCGTGCATGTTTGGAATGTGTGTCTCTGGGTGTGTGGTATGTGTATAAGCTGGAGAAGCTGATTGTGACAGGTGAATGGGGTGTTTAAAAAACTGACTGAAGTGGTTGCACAAGTTTGCATTCCCACCAGCAATGGATGAGTGTACCCTTTCTCCACAACCTCTCCAACAAAGGCTATCATTGGTATTTTTGATTTTAGCCATTCTGACAGGTGTAAGATGGTATCTTAAAGCTATCCTACTGCACGCACTGGCATTGTGGGAGCCTAGGCAGTTTGGATGCTCAACTTGCTAGACCTGGATGGAGGTGGGGGGTTCCTTGGACTTCCCACAGGACAGGGAACCCTGATTGCTTTTCAGGCTGGGGGGGACTTAATTAGGGGAGGGGGAGGGAAATGGGAGGCGATGGCGGGGAAGAGACAGAAATCTTTAATAAATAAATTAAAAAAAACAAAAAAAAATAAATAGTGAGCTCTCAAAAAAAAATCTGACTGAAGAAGGGATATGGATATTGCTAGTCATAAGATGTATAGAATGAGTAGTAGAAAAGACAAATGGAGATGGGAAAGTTTGAGGAATAAAATGCCTATGGGTTAACAGAATGACTCAGTAGGCAAAGACACTTGGTTCTAAGCCTGACATCCTGGGCTCAATCCCCAGGATCCATCCAGTGGAAGAAGTGAACTGACTTCTGGAACTTGTCCTCTGACCTCCACATACACAGAGTCCCATACATGCATATGCACATACATGTACACTAGCCTAGTTTCCTTCCTGTGCTGCAACAAAACACTGATCTGAGAAAAAAAGGTTAATCTCAACTACATGTGTGTTACAATTCACCTTGGAGAGAAGAGAGGACAAGAGCTCAAACAGAAACCATCTAATGCTCAACTGGCTTTCTTACACAAGCCAGGACCACCTGCTAGGGATGCCACTGACCACAAGGGGCTGGACTAACCCTATTCAATTAGTAATGAGACAGTGCCCCACAGACATCCCACAGCCCAGTATGAGCTGAAAATTCCTCAACTGAGACTCTTTCAGATGACTCCAGTCTGTCAAGCTGACATCTAAAGCTACCCAAGACACACACACACACACACACACACACACACACACACACACACACCATGAAGAAGTAAATGTAATAAATTTTTAAAAGAAAAAGCCAGCGTGTTGAAAAATTCCCCATGGTGAATTTTGACTTACTTTGACAGAAGAAAATTAAATAGTAAATAGAGGGAATCAAAATGCCTAACAGGAAGAGGCTGGCAGCCACCCTCTGCCACTGTTCTAAGGAGGAGCAATATGTATTATAGTAAGTGATTCAGATGGGTTGCTTAGCAACAAAGGGCCTGAAAGTCATAATGAAGAGTGTGAGGGGCCACTCCTGAGAAGAGGAGTGTGGGAAAGGAGGTATACTGTGACAGGGCTCCAAGGACTTACTGTTTTCAGGGTATAACCCAAAATTCTATTAGAGGATGAAGGTGATAAGTTCTTCCAAAGGGTCATGTAGGTATGGAGAATTTCTGGCAAGAGCTCTGTTGGGTATAATAAATTAGCTTCAGGATTATGAAGACTGGGGAGAAAGAACTGGGTTGGTGACAGTGGGATTCAAGGTCATGTAGGTATCAGTGTCTACAGAGGAATGGGTTGTCATAGAGTCCTGCCTGGTGTGGGTCTCTTGTGAGTTGTAATTGGTGGTTGCACTTTTGCTTCCTAGTCATCCAGATGCAAATAATCTCATGCAAACTATATTAATTACAACACTGTTTGGCCAACAGCTCAGGTGTATTTCTAGCTAGCTCTTACATCTTAAATTATCCTGTTTCTATTTTTTTCTATTTCGCTAGGAGGCTTGTAGTTTGTTACCCTGTATCTTGCTTCTTAGGAAGCTACACAGTGTTTGTCTGACCCTGCCTTCTTTCTCCCTTCACTCAGTTTAGTTTTACCACCGAGCTATATTCTGTTCTGCCATAGGCCAAATCAGCTTCTTTATTAATCAACAGTAATAAATACATTCATAGAATACAGGGGGAATCCTACATCAGTGAGTAATGCGGGGACAGGGTGGGAACGATGGTTTCTCAAGGGCATGAACAGATCCAGATCCAGAACTCAGGCAACTCTGCTGCTGTGGGCGGGTAGAGGCACCTGTGCATGTGCAACCTGCCCTGTGATGATGTACTCATTACACACCTCCAGCATCAACTCCTATTGCTGGGACATGGTTTGTTATAAATGCTAAAGTTCTTCACCAATACTGCCCAGCCAGCAGCCCTGGCTTTCTCTGAAATAGTCTTACAGCTAGTACATCAGTTAATTCTCTACATTCAGGACCAAATAGCCTCAAGAGTCATACTTCTGGAGGACAGAGTGCAGCCCTCACTGTGTGATTTCACCTTTATATACTTCTTGCCATGTGGTCTAGTAGTCCCCAACTGTAAGGACCAGTTTCTCATGTACACCTCTTGATGTACAACCACATCACAAAGATATTTTACAAATGGACAAAATGCTTTTATCCACCTTGTAAATTCCACAGCAATCAACACAACTACTAATTAAGCACCTGTAATTATTCTGTGTAAAGGGCTTTATATCATAAATGCAACTCTATTAAGCTTGATTCTCAACCTCCCAGCAGCAACCTCAACACTTTCCGCCCCTGGTTAGAATGCTTGTCATAGAAAGAGTGGTATAATTTCAGCTTTCACCTTGCAACCACTCCAACAATTAAATAATTTTCAAATTTCAGTGCTATGCTAAAGGAGAAATTATTGAGACCATTTTGCAAGAGAAAAATGCCAATGTGGTAACGACCCTTGACCATTATTGCTCTTGAGTTCAGAGTGTGCATCTGAATGTCTGGGGATGCTGCGTTTCATTTGTGACCTGCCCTGTCTACTTTCAGTCAAGTGTATTCTTGGTGAATACAAGATTGCTCTTCCTTCACACTGTAGGAATGAAGCATCCCTAAAAAGCATCTATCCACAGGTGGTGGGCATCCTGCTGCAGCACTCAGTAGCTTTGTGACATTGACCAAATTAATGTCTATGTCCTTTTTCCAAATTTTTTTTGTGTGTGTATGTGTATGTATGTGTATATGTGTGTTCTGCATGTGGTCATGTGTATACCTGGAGAAGCCAGAGGTGGTTGTCAGATGTTTTCCTCGGTTGTTTTACTGCCTGTTTTCTTGGACTGGATCTATCTCTCACTGACTCTGGAGCTCACCACTTACTGACAGAAGCTGGCCAGCAAGTTCTGCGGATCCTCCTATCTCTGCTGCCCTTTCCAAGTGCTTAGGCAAACTCTACCACATACATTTAACATGGGTGTAGAGAAACTTAGGTCCTCATGCTTGTACTGCAAGCATTTTCCCCACTGAGCCATCTCCTCAGCCCATTTTCTAGATTTTTAAATATATACAAAATGCCCGGAATACGTCTGACATTTGATATGGTTTGTAATTATTACAGGTGTAATTCATCATATGTATGGGTATTTTGTGATGTGTACATTTGTCTCCTTTACAGAGGATGCATTACACAGGGTTAACTAGAGAGTTACATTGCTTTATTTCAAAACAGAAGGGCTTTCATAGCTACAGAATGTCTCTTTGAACTGTCTTGTTTAAAACAAAACAAAACAAAAATAAAAAACATTGACAAGGGAGAGTGCTCAGGCAGGAATTGCAAGCTTTGCAAGCTTGAGGACCTGAGTTCGATCCCCACAGCCTGCGGAAAAAAAAATGTAGAGCATGTGGAAAGAGCTTGTAAACCTAGTGCTGGGGAAACAGGCACATGGGGCTCCCTGAGGTTCAGTGCCCAGCCAGCCTAGGCTTCTTGGTAAGCTCCAGGCCAGTGAGAGACCCTGTCCAAAATAATATGGTGGATTATACCTGAGTGACAATACAGAGGTCAATGTCTGTCCCCCCTCTTTCTCTATATATATACACACACACATATATATACACGTATATATGTATATATACATATCCACGGGTAAACATTATTGCTTTGATGTTTTGATTATTCAGTCTTGACTCCATGACAGGCCTGGGTCTGAATTCTCTTTGTGTAACCATTGATGTAACCTTACATTGACTCTCTCAGTCAAGTCGCTGTATTGCTGCTGCTCATAAATGCTAAAGAACAAAATGGAGGCATGCATGTTTTGGAAACTTATTGAAAGAGCCAGTAAACTCCACAGACTCTCTCTCCCCAAGTAATCTGTTCTCAACAATGTACTTCTTTCCCCCTAAATCTTAAAGGCATTTATTTTAAAATCTGGATGCCCAGATAATTTTCATAATTGATGAAAACACATTTTAGAATATTAGGCGTTTAAGATATTAGCATTTAGTAGGCGTCCTGACAGGAGTTAAAAGGCTATTAGAATGATGGATGATTACAGCAATACACTACGGGCTGCTGCGAAGCAGTACTGCATCCACAAGTGACCATGCCTGTTACAGTGGGGTGTCAACAGTCGTAGCTTCAGTCCTCATACAGGGCAGCCACTGACTGTTTGAATGGCAAGCCTGGGGCTGCGCCATCACTCCCATTATTCACTAGGCTGGTGGTTCACAACCTTCCTAATGCTGCATCCCTTGAATTCAGTCCCTCATGCTGTGCTGAATGCCAATCATAAAATTACTTTTGTTGCTACTTCATCACTGTCATTTTGATACTGGCATGAATTGCAATGTAAATATCTACTATATAAGATACCTGATGTGTGACCCCCTCACTCAACCACAGGCTGAGAACCACTGCTCTCGGCACTATTTGGGATTTATTTATTTATTCATCCAACTGCTTGTTGCTTTACTACACAAGGGGGGGGACCAAACAAAATTGTTTTCATGGCATTTGTAATTCCATTGGAGCTGCGCATCTGAAACACAACACACAAATTGTAAAGTCTGTTAAAGGGCAATAAATGGAACAAGGAAGACAGCTCATGGAGAGAGAAGCTGCTGGGAATGCTGGGGGCAGCCCACTTTTAAACAAAGCACAACATAAGGGCTACGTGAGGAAATGTCAGGAGGAGGAAACAGAAATACCTGGAAGGGAAAGACTGTTCCTACCTGGGACAATAGCCAAGAGGCCCAGCAAGAGGGCTGCTGTGTGGAAGCCAGAGCCATTTATAAATAAGGTCAAAGGTTTGGAGGAGTGTGTAATGATATGGAATGTCCTTCTGTATGCTGTGAATATGTGGTTCTTATTGGTTAATGAATAAAACTGCTTTGGCCTATGGCAGAACAGAATGTAACTAGGTGGGAAATCCAAGCTGAGATACAGGAAGAATGAAGGCAGAGTTGGGAGAGATGCCAGCAGCTGCCAAAGGAGTAAGATGCCAGAGCATTCCTGGTAATCCACGGGCCACATGGCAATACACAGATTGATAAAAATGGGTTAATTTAAGTTGTAAGAGCTAATTATAATAAGCCTGAGCTAGTAGGTCAAACAATTCATAATTAATATTAAGCTTCTGAGTGGTTATTTTAAAAGCAGCTGTGGGACCAGGCAGGATGAAAAGCCTCTGTTTACAATGTGAAATTATTTGTGGTCCTCCAGACCTTCAAAAGGACTTCGTACCTTCTGAGTGAGATGGGCAGCTAGAGTAAAGTTTTAAGCTGAGACAGTGACATGAGCTGGTGGGCAAATCTGGTTTGTAGCTCTGACTAGGTACCGAGACCAGGATGGAGGAGGTGGCAATAGAAGTAGACAAGCAACTGCAAGAAGCCAAGCAAGGTAAGCCTGCCTGGCATCTGACTAGCAAGCGACATTAAGGCAGAGACAGGTGGATTCCTGAGGCTTGATGGCCAGCGAGTCTAGACATCACTGAGAATGAGCCCCAGGTTCAGTAAGAGACTCTTTCTCAATGTGGAGAATGTGAGAGGGAGACACCTGAAGTTGACTGATGATGACAAAGATGTATACATATGCACATTCCTACACACATGCAAAGAGATGCACAGATCCACACATCCACTCACACACTCTCACACCCTTGCAGAGATGTGTGCACAAATATATGCATGCATACATACATACACATGTACATATACACACATGTATACACCCTTGCAGAGATGTGTGCACAAACATATGCATGCATACATGCATACACATGTATGTATACACACATGTATACACCCTTGCAGAGATGTGTGCACAAACATACGCATGCGTACACATGTATGTATACACACATGTATACACCCTTGCAGAGATGTGTGCACAAACATACGCATGCATACATGCATACACATGTACGTATACACACATGTATACACCCTTGCATGCATTCACACCCACATGTGGAGGCCAAGAAATGTAGACCCATTTTCACCTTGTCTGATGGTCAGAGAGTTTTTGGAGGTTGCTTGTATGATGGACAAGCATAGTCCCAAGTCCCAACTCAGGATATGATTGCTTGGCTCTTTAACATTCAAATAGCTCATTCAAATAGGCCCATGCCAACCTGACAGGTGGTCAGGATATGCAAATGTACTTCTGCCCCTTCTTTTATAATGATGAGGTCACCTGGGCAGGTGCTGCCTTCAGGATGTGTGATCTAGAGCAGCTTTGCTACCTAGACAACAGAATGCTAATGATTTGATGTTTCAGAGTGATAAAGCAATTGACGGTGTGAGTTTACTTTGTATCATGTTAATAAAGTCTTTTAATACCTTCTCCCCTCCCCCATTTATGTTGAGTACAAAAGCTATGGAAAAATAAACATAGTGATTTCAGTAATCACTAGAATACCCTCCCGGTATTATCCTATGGCTTCTGTATTATTATTTATTTGTTTGTTTGTTTATTTATTTATTTGGTTTTTTGAGACTAGGTTTCTCTGTAGCTTTAAAGCCTGTCCTGGAACTAGCTCTTATAGACCAGGCTGACCTCAAACTCACAGAGATTCATCTGCCTCTGTCTCCTGAGTGCTGGAATTAAATGCTTGTAATACCACTGCCTGGCTATTTTTATCTGTCTTCATATTCTTTAGTTATATTTCTAAAATCTCCATGTCCCTACCCTGGTAAGAGATGATTTTTGTCAAGGCTGGTCCTCAAAACACACACACATACACACACACACACACACACACGAGAAAAATGTACACATTCCTTCAAAGATGTGCACACATGCAAACGTACTCACATACTTACAGACACACACACACATGCACACACAAAAATGACTTTATGGTGTGTCAGTCAACTGAGGGGGGCTTGCCATCTGTTGAAACATAGATACTTAGACACAGGCAAGACTGGCTGAGAAGGTGAGAAGATGCAAGGTCGGTCTCATAGATGAACTGATAGAAAGTCATGGAGGCAGGAGTTTGAGGCAGCTGACCACATCACATCCCAGTCAGGAAGCTGAGAGAAGAGTTCTGGCACTTGGTTCCCTTTCTCACTTTTAATCCATCCTAGGACCCCAGTCCATGGAATGGTGCAGCCCATACTTAGGGTGGATCTTCCTACCTAAATGAGGCCAATATGGAGATTCCCTCCTAGTGTTTCCCCAAGATATGTTTCCTAGGTGATCCTCAACCCTGTTAGGTTGATGGTATTCACCCCCATGGAGTGGAAAGTCAAGGCAACCGTCTATATAGTACCTGGTCACATTACACCCTTCAGAGTCAGGAAGCAGAAAGCAATGAGGATGCTCCGTGCTCTTTCTCCTCAGTCCATGGGATGACGCTGCCCACACGCAGGGTGGGTTTTCCCACCTCAGTGAACCCAGTCTAGAACCTCCCTCACAAACCCAGCTAGAGGCTTGACTGTCAGGCTGTTCTCGATCCTGTAGAGTTGACAGGCAATGCTAACCATTACATTCTCAGCGAATGAAAATAAAGCCTTCATCCCCCTGGTTACTGTTTCCGGCGTTTGATCACAGCAAACAGTAACTCACAGAGCACCTGATACACAACAAAGCATTAGTTAATCTCTGTTGATTGCTCTGAGCGAAACAGACCTTTACAAGCTCCCAAATAACAAAAAAGCCCATCTGCTTCCTGCCTTCGCTACCCACCGTGCAGTTTCCTAAAATTTGGGTTAATCCTCTGTCCTCTCCTGTGTTTTCCAGCCACACACTCATTTGCCGAACCTTGTACACACGTTGCCTCGAACATGGCGCGAGCTGCCCAGGAAGGTAATTATCTGGGGGACCGAGCTGCATGGAAAGATAAACAGCTTAGTGGATTAAAATTGCATATTTAATATAACCCAATGGCATAAACATCCGCTTCTTGCTTGTTGCGTGTCCCATCAATCTCTCCCGGACACCCACTGCATGTGAATGTCTCCATCAGTATCTGCTTCTTTTCGGTGACAGGAAAACATACTCACAAAGAATCTCTTGATGGCACCACTGTTCCCAGGCTCCGGGAGATGAGCTATGATGACACCCACCTCTTACAGAGACACTGGGGCTGTGACAATTTAATAGACTGGAAAAATAATTGAAAGAGAAAACCAACAATTCTTTCCTCCCTCTAGGGGAGGAAGAGACGGAGTTTCATTAAGAGCCCAGATGCTTGTGAGCAGTTGGCTGTTATGACAGGGGTTTTAACTGGCAACCTGTGTGTGCCAATGTGGATGAAAGTACCAAAAGGCGCAGTGAGCTAGCCAGGGCTCTCTTGGCTTGGTTGGAGCAGCCTTTCTGACTTAGTCCTGTTGTGATATGAACTCCGTTCTGACCCCGGAGAGTTTGCAATAAGCATGAGAGAAGCATTTGAGGAACAGTATATTGACTGGGTGCACTATCTAATTTCTGGACAAAATGAGAGGAAACGGGGTCCAATGAGGCAAGAGAGACTATGTTAGGAAAGGAAAGAATGGATGTAACACGCAAGTCAGGCAGAAAGGTCACAGAGCGGGTCCTCCAAGAGCCTTCTGAGGACACAATGTGCTATTAAACTCCAACATGCGCAGACATCCAGACGTGTGAAGGCTAAGTAAGCATGGGCATAAACATCTGACAAAATGTTGCTCTTGTGCTGTTCTGACTTCCTTCCTGTTGCTTCGACAAAAACATTCTGGTGATGAACAACTCGGGAAGCAAGGGTTTATTTTGGCTTCCTAAATCCAGCTTACAGCCCATCATTGTGAGGAAGTCAAGGCCGAGACTTCAAAGAGCTGGTCACAGCACATCTACAGTCAGGAACAGAGATAAATAAATGAATGCATGCATGCTTCCTCGCTTGCTTATGATAATCTCAGTTTCTCCACTTACATAGTTCAGGGCCCCTGCAACGGGAGTGGTGCACACAGAGTGGACTAGGTCTTTCCACTTCAATTATCTAAGACATGGCCACAGGCTAACCCAATATAGACAGTCCCTCGCTGGGATTCTCTTCCCAGGTGGCTCTGGGTTGTGTCAAACTGACAGCTGAAACTAACCATTCCATGTGGGCTGATAATGTAGCATACTTACCCCACATGTACAAAGCCCTAGGCTTGATCCCCAGAACTACAGTAAACTGGGTAGGGCCATGAACATCTGTAATCCCAGTTCTAAAGAAATGGACAGACGGTATTTGGCAATTCCAGATCATCCTCCACTATATAGAGCATTCAAGACCAGAATAGGCTGCATACGACCCTGTCTCTAAAGAGAATAAAACAAAATAAAAAGTCTCTATGGCTCTACGATTATGTAGCCCCTGACTCTGATCATGCCATCAAGCACCTGGCCAACCCCCACTCACATCTCCACAGCCTCATGGACACACTGGGACCCTCTCCTGGCTGGCCCTCAGCTGTGCACATGTTCATCTTTTCCTAACTGGGGTTGGAGGGTTTGCCTTCTTTCTCCTTTCCCGTTTCATTTCAGTGGCTACAGCAACAAAGCATGCTAGTGCTCACTAAGACAGACCCAAGAGCTGACATCTGCATGCAAGCCTAGTAGTTTTGACAGCAGAACCCCTAACTTTAGAAACCCAGACTCAGTTTTGAGACTGTAAATCACTCCTCTGCTGTCTAAACTGGAAGGCTTTGTGACTATCATCTCCATGAGTGTGCAATGCCTGTGTGTCATTGCCCACACCCGGAAGAGAGCCTGGCACATCCCAGGCATCCTGTGAGCAGGGTTGGACTGAATGACTTCTGGGAACGCTTCAGAAAGATGATCACCTGACAAGACAAAGAAAGCTAGAAATTTCATCAGATGAGCACAAGGCCTCGGGCAGTGTTGGAGTCTTAGTCCGTGTTCTACTGCTGTGAAGAGATATCATGACTTTGGCAACTCTCAGAAAGAGAAGCATTTAATTGGAACTTACAGTTTCCGAGGTTTAGCCCATTATCAGCATGGTGGGAAGCATGGTGGTACACAGGCAGACATAATAGCTGAGAATTCTACATCTGGATCCACAGGCAGTAGGAAGAGGGAGCCACTGGACCTGGCTTGGGGTTCTGAAACCTCAAAGCCCACCTCCAGTAACACACTTCTTCTTAGTTCTTTCAAATAGTGCCACTCCCTAAGCCCTTGTTTATATAAACCTACAGAGGTCATTCTCACTCAAACCACTACAGCTGGTGTCCTGGCTTCCATGCTTGTTACCTACACTCTCTACCTTCCCCCATCCTTGCAGTTACATCACCTCATGTGGCCAAAATCGCCCCCCATGGGGGGAGCTGAAGTAATATCTACTTCCTCTTCACAAAGTTCCAATGATTCCACAACAGTTCACAACTCACAGAGCATGGGTGAGGAGTTATGGGTAGGACCATGGCTGACCCCCAAACAACCTTATTGGAAGGTTTGTACCCAGCGTGGATGATGGCTGCTTAGAGAGAAATTCATTTCAATCTTCCCAATATATATACGAAAGACTGGAAGGGGTGGCTAGAACGGCAGGTGAAGATTCAAGGACCCTCCTTACTCCCAACTTCTCCAAGGGAATGTGAATAGTCTGTATGCCTGTTCCGATGATCCTTGCAAGCAGATACAGCTGAGCTGCTAAGGATGGCTGTTCTTTTGCTCTGGGGGATGGATTGCATTGTACAACAACTCTGAACCACATGCCCATCATATGCACACACTCATCACTGAGTGCAATACAGATCACTGTCATGAGATGCTGTGGCATTCTGACCCTAGGAAGAGTGTACTTGGAATGCTAGGAAGCCACCCCTCAAGGTAAGAACAGTTGACACTTGGAAAGGAGATTGATGGAAAGGGGGTGGAATTTACCAGAACGTAGAGCCTGTAACCCTGCAGGAAATCTCCATGAACTGAGAGGAAGTTTGTCATGTGCTGACCCCTTTCAAAGAAAAACTTAAACAGAGCCTACATGGCTGCTGTCAATATCAGAAGAGTGGATCGTTAAGATGGCTAAGGCCCCAGGGGCTTGTTTGGCAAAAGTGTTGGAGTTGTAAGCTTGAGGTTCTGAGTTGATTCCCCAAGGACCCACAAAGATGTGGTAGCACACACTTAGAATCCCAGTGCAGGGGAGGTGGAGCCAAGTGGGCTCTCTGACCAGACAACCTAGTTTACTTACTAAATTCAAGGCCAATGAGAGACCTTGTCTGGGAAAATAAGATGGGGGTTCCTGAGAGAAAACACACATCGAGGTTGTCCTGTGATCTCTGCAGGGATGTTCCACACTCACCCATGTGCACAGATTTGCAGCACACACACACACACACACACACACACACACACACTCACACACACACTCACACACACACAAACCATACACAAAAAAAACCCTGAAAATCTTTTCAATGCACAAAGGCAAGTGTTTGAGAGATGTACATATGTCTGTGACATTCAGCGTTCAAGGGATTTACGAAGGGCTTGATACTTACAAGATCTGAATATATGCAAGAACTACTTCCCCCCTTTGCATCAATTGCTATCATCCTTTGAACTGCTTCACAGGAAGCTACTTTCCCTTTACTCATTTTAACTATAAGGAAAATAATTCAGGAAGCTCCCTCAAGGCACATACTCAATGAGACCCAGAGCTGGGATTTGGGCTCAGGCAGGCTGGCTCCAGGGCAGTGTTGTTAACACTAAATGCCCTTCTTCCTATGACAGAAAATAATTAGTTCCTTAGAGTAATGAAAGTCTGTATTACTATTTCAGGGAAAGGCTTCCCTGTGAAAGAATGTTCTGGATGAAACCTGTAGAGTGGGAACTAGGCAGCTACAGGATGGGGTAGGAGCCTCCTAGGAAAGAGAGAAAGGCATGTCACTCTCAGAGAATGAGCAAAAGACAACCGCAGTAGGGGGACACTGAAGAGAATAGCAGGAGTTAGAGGGGGCCCAAGCTCATCACTAGGATTGGGTCACAGCACCCGTTGTGCTGAAAGGGATTAGGTTAAAATAGAAGTGGACTTGGAAGCAAAAGCTGATTGGCAGTGTATGCAAGAGCCAGTCACAGAAGAGATGAATGGGAAGGAGCGGTGCTGGCGAAAACTGGATGTCATGTCATGGGTTGACTGAGGAGATTAAGGTCTGATGTGTTGAAGATCTGAAAAGTCTCAAGTTGCCTGACCCAAGAAGACATAGGAGACTGAAGATCTGGGCTGGGGCCAGATGATGCACAGCCTTGTGGGTATTTTAAGAGTTTTATATTTAATCCTAAATGCGTTTGGAAAAGTCAAGAGTCAACAATATGATCTCCATGGAAGTGATAGTTTTACTTGGCAAGCTGTGAAGCAATCACAGATCCATTTCACATTAAAAATAAACTTTTGCAAGCCTGCAACCCTGGGAGTCACAGTCATTGTAACTTTTCATGCCTCAGTTTCTAGAACACTTATGTAAAGATATATTCTCCTACATAACCATTACATCATTGTGACAGCTAGCATAATAATAAAAAAACCTAATGAGATAATGCCTCCTGGATTTAATCACAAAGTTACACAGGAGCAGATTTTAAAGAAATAGCATGACAGAAAAGACAGCCCCAAGTACCAAAAGGATTCTTTGTAGACCCTATTTTGATGAGAAGCATCACCTAGTGAAAAAAAAAATTAGTACAATAGACTCCCACGGAAACTGTGTCATTTCAAAAGTCTGCCTTCTTTGGGAAAAGATGTGCATATAACTAGAGCTACTGATGGGTCTTAACGGGGTCTTCCAGAGCTCTAATTCAGCTGAACAACAGTCTGTGAGCCTCTGGGAAAGGTCAAGATGTCACCTTTCAAAAGCCACAGGGTCAGCACATGACAGATCCTTCCAGTATGGATACACAACTAATCCACTTTAAACAATTCTCTCTCTCTCTCTCTCTCTCTCTCTCTCTCTCTCTCTCTCTCTCTCTCTCACACACACACACACACACACACACACACACACACACACACACGTACAGATAATGCAAGAGGACAACTTGAAGAAGAATTCAAATCTCTCTTTTCACCATGTAGATCCTGGGGACTGAAGAACTCAGGCTGTCAGCCTTGACAACAAGCTCCATGACCCACTGAGCCATCTGCAGCCTGCCCTACCTAATCCATCTTTATTATATCACCTCCTCATATTTCATGCCCGTGAACATGGCCCCAGTTAGTCCCTGAATGCCCAGGATCTGTCTTGCTTTGGTAAGATGTGGCTAACAGACATAGTTAGGATTCTGGGATGAGTCACAAGGAACTTTTTCAAACCAATCTTTGATTGGCTAGCATGGAGGGAATAGCGCTTGGGACATTCTAGCACCATCACTGAATTAGTTATTCACCTTCAGACACAGATACCCCTGCTTTCTTCTTTTGCTTTCCTAAATGCCACGGTGATGTTTGCTTATGTGAAGCCCCCAAAAGTCCCACAGGACAGGAGACAAAAGATGACAATAGCTGTTACTCTATCACCTACAAGTTTTGTTAAATGAGAGTTCGGTTTAAAAAACCAACCCAAAAATACACTTTCTGTACACTGACCTGGAACCGCTCAGGCTTCCCACAGCCAGGAGAAGATGGCCATAATGACCCACAAGCCATGCCAGACTGCCTGGTGTCCCTCCTCACACCTGGTGTTCATTGATTTCCTTTGGTCTGCCAACTTATGTCGCAACTCCTCATAGTCCCATGCTTGACATGACACAGAGAAATCGTTAACTGGATGCCCTTTCCTGTAAACATCTCCCAAGAGCACTGAATTCAGAGGGCCGCTGCGAGGCTCTACCTGCATTAATAATCCTCTTCTCATCCCTGAATTTGGAAGTGGAGAAGAAAACAAGAAGGCTAGGAAAGCTCCACCCACATATTAGCATTTTTCTGGTAAATCTGAGGTGGTGCGAGCAAGAGTCTTAAGACCAAGTCCAAGTTGAGATTTCTAACATCTTCATACATCTCAATTTTTTTTAAGTGTATGAGACAGGACCACCTTTAAATTCTCTTTATAGCTCAGGGTGACCTTGAACTTCTGATCCTCTTGCCTCTCTACCCCAGACATGCTGGTGTTACAGATGTGTGCTATGGTACTCAGCTCCAAATTACATCCCACTAAGATGTTTCTCTTTCTTGTCTCAATGAGGGGTTAGATGGTTTCCTTTTCAAATCTTGGAGTCTAACAGGAAAGTAAGTAAGATCAGAGCATCCTCCCTGGACATCACTAGATTATGGTTTCACAAGTCAGGGGCAAGTGATGGACATCTGAGCTGTTCCATTTCCTAGCTCTTGTAAATAGAGCAGTGATGTACACAGATGAGTCTATTCCTACATACACTCTTTTGTGTGTAGTCCTGAGCTGTATGACTGGTATATTTATTTTTAAGTTTTTGAGGAACTCAGACTGATTTCCATAGTAGCTGTACCAGTTTGTACCTTCATCGGCAGTGAATAAGTGTCCCTCTGCACCACACACACACACACACACACACACACACACACACACACACACACACATGACAGCATGTTGTGCCTTAAAAAATATTTACTATTCTGACTAGGGAAAGATGAAATATCTCAGAGCAGTTTTAATTTGCATTTCCCCGATGTCTCTGGATGTTGAGCATTTTTTCAAATGGTTCTTAACCATTTGGATCGAATAGGAATAACTACTTTCTAATTTGATTTAAGGCCCACTCTACAAGCTGTAACCTATACATGGCACCATTATCAGGGCGGAGAACCAGTGGCTAGACAGGTCACAGGCCCAAGGCAAGAAGCTACTACTGTTTTTTTGCTAAGTGAGCATAATATTAAACTGAGCTACACATACGAACTCATAATGCTTGTGACAGCATGTGCAAGACCTGCACAAGCTCAAACCAAACCAAATCAAATCCGAGCACAGAGATGAGGTGTGCACAGAATCCCACCCCTAGTTAGGAGGCATTGCCAGTTGATCGCTGCTAGGAAAGGATGGTCAGTTTTCTTTAAGGGTGTGCACTCCTGGAGGTTAACCGTACTCCCAAGAGTATAGTGGATGACCACACACCTAAGAGTATATGGGCTATGTAAATTGTATTTAATGGCTTAAAAAATAAAGAGAGTGCACACAAGGTAGAGAAAGGGGCATGGAGCTTGGAGGAGTTGAGGCAGGGGTGGGTGAATATGGTTGAAATATATTGCATAAACCTTGTAATTTAAGGCTGAGAAGAGATATATACATACATGCAAACACTCATACACATCAAACAATAATAAGTCTTTAGAAAGTCAAGCAAACAACCAAGAATGCAAGCCAGTAGCAGTGAGGGAAATGAAAAACAAAACAAAACAAAAAAAAAAAAAACAACACAACCTTCTCTTTGACCTGAAACTTTACTTTGGCCCCTGCTCCAAACCACCTCCTAGCCACCTCTCCCTCTTCCCAGGCAGTGTCTCTACCCTTTACCCAGACATCAGGGCAAGAAAGCAGGAAATCCACCTCCAGCTCTCTCCCCTCCTTCAACCCACATGCTCAGGGAATGACTGAGCCTTGAAGATTTTTACCTCTCGATTTTTCCTGATGCCCCCTTTCCTTTGTATTTTCACTGCTGGGCCAATGCAGCCTCCTGGGACAGCTTTCTGCTCTCACAGAGCTCTGCCAGTGTGTACAGCCTCCATCCCCTCTGGGCTGTAGCCTGGCCTCAGAGAACTGACCCAGCCTGAGTCCACTTTCTCATCTCTACATGGACTCTGCGATGGTGCTTACTACATAGGCTGTTCTGTGCCTTCATCTCTGTTGCTGTCTTAAAGTGCCCCTTCCAAAGGCAACCACTGGAGGGCGTGGGGAATGCTTCAGCTTGTAATTCCAGGGGACAGGCCGTCATTTGGGGGAAAGTCAAGACAGGGACTCAAGCAGGAAGATGCATGACATCCATAACATCTAACAGGCTTGAGGCTACTAAAGTGCCTTTTTCTCCCATTCAGGCCTTAGCCCAGGCTCATCCTCTACCGAGCTGACCCTTCTTTCAAATATGTCCTCAAATTTGTAAGACCCTCGAGGATTTGAAGTGTAAAACTGAAATTTCCTTATAGGGTATATGCAGGAACTCTGAAGATCTACCACTGCCCACTCCAAGTAGATAGCAATTAGTCTTAAGATTCAATAACTTGGGAACAGGGATAGCTATAGGCTGTATTAAAATTTTCTTAATAAAAAAAAGATTCAACAGCCGAGGGGATACCAAAATGATTAGCATCAGCTATGGCTCCAAATGATCTCTTCGCTCCTATCAGCAGTTTTATGAAAATGGCAATACTAGGTGCACCAGCATGGACTGCCTACATTGCTTATTCCCTCATCCTGGGACTCTACTGTGGCATCATCACGTCCACCCACCGTGGACTTAAATAGTCCTTTACTGTGCAGTGATGCTGGGATCCAAAACCAGGTGTGTCTGCTACTCTCGTGGCTCAGGTCTGTTCCTAGGCTCTGGCAAGCTGGGGATTGGCATTACAGCCACTAGCGGCTACACACAGCTCCTGCAAGGTCTGTGGGCTGAGTGAACAGTCTCTGTCTTCAGCCTGTTTTCTTGCAGGGAGGAAATCTGCACAGTATGCTCTGGGGAGATAATTACCCACCCAGGACAAGCAGAGTCATTGTCACCTGCCTTGCTCTTTCACTCACACTCCTTGGATGAAATGCCGTTCAGACTTGAAATTTTTAAAGTTGTCCAGAATTTACCTTTCTGTCAATGTTTTTCTCTGAGAATCCCAACTCTGTTTAAATACATATCCCATTTTTTAATTGGATTATTTGATATTTTGATATGCAGTTTCTTGAATTCTTTGTATATTTTGGAGATCAACTGTCTGTCAGATGTGGGGTTGGTGAAGATTTTTTTTTTTTGCCATTCTGTAGGCTGCTGTTTTGTCTTGTTGATTGTGTCCTTTGTCTTACAGAAGCTTCTCAGTTTCAGGAGGTCCCATTATTAATTGTCAATCTCAGTGCCTGAACTACTGGTGTTATATTCAGCAAGTAGTCTCCTGTACCAATGCATTCAAGGCTACTCCCAGTTTCTCTTCTATGAGGTTCAGTGTGGCTAGATTTGTGTTGAGAACTTTGATCCATTTGGACTTGAGTTTTGTGCTTAGGGATAGGTATGAATCTATTTGTATTCTATGTGTTGACATCCAGTTATGCCAGCACCATTTGTTGAAGATGCTTTCTTTTTTTTATTGTATAATTTTAGGTTCTTTGTCAAAACTCAGGTGTTCATAGGTGTGTGGATTAATATCAGGGTCTTCTATTTGATTCCATGGGTTCACCTGTCTGTTTTTGTGCCAATACTAATCTGTTTTCATTACTACAGCTCTGTAGAAGAGCTTGAAGTCAGGGATGGTGATGCCTCTTGAAGTTCCTTTATTGTACAGGAGTGTTTTGGCTATCTCGGGTTTTTTGTTTTTTCATATGAAGTTGAATATTGTTCTTTCAAAGTCGGTGAAGAATTGTTCTGGGACTTTGATGGGGATTGCACTGAATTGTAGATTGCCTTTGTAAGATTGCTATTTTTACTATGTTGATCCTACCTATCCAAGAGCATGGGAGATCTCTCTCTTTCCTGATCTCTTCTTTAATTTCTTTCTTTAAAGACTTGTCATACAGGTCTTTCACTTGTTTTATTAGAGTTACCCTAAGATATTTCATGTTGTTTGTGGCTACTATGGGAGTGCCAATCTAAACAGAGAATTCTCAACAGAAGAAAAGCAATGGCTGAAAGGCACTTAAACTGCTCAACATCCTTAGCTATCAGGGAAATGCAAATCAAAACAACTCTGAGATACCATCTTATACCTGTCAGAATGGCTAAGATCAAAAACACTAATGAAAGTTTATGTTGGAAAAGATGTAGAGTAAGGGGAACACTCCTCCATTGCTGGTGGGAGTGCAAACTTGTACAGGCACTTTGAAAATCAGTATGGCAGTTTCTCAGAAAATTGGGAATCAGTCTATCTCAAGACTCAACAATACAACTCTTGGGCATATACACAAAAGATGTACACTCATTCATACTGCAAGGACATTTGCTCAACTATGTTCATAACAGCATTATTAGCAATAGACAAAACCTGGAAACAACCTAGATGCCTCTCAACTGAAGAATGGATGAAGTAAAAAAAAAAAGATGGTGCATTTACATGATGGATTACTACTCAGTGGTAAAACTGACATGTTGAAATTTTAAGGCAAATGGATGGGACTAGAAAAAAAAAAACATTATGAGTGAGGTAACCCAGATCCAGAAAGACAATCATGGTATGTACTCACTCATAAGTGGATATTAGATGTCAAAGCAAAGGATAACCAGCCTAAAGTCCACAACTCCAGAGATGATAAGAAACAAGGGCAACCCTAATGAATGAATTCCCCTGAGAAGGGGAAGTAGACAAGACATCCTTAGTAAATTGGCGGTGTTGGGGGAGGGGGAGAGTGATAGGGGAGTGGGCAGGGGACAAGGGGCATAGGAAGGAAAATAAGACAGATTAGAAGGTCAAGTTGGGAAAAGACAGAGAGGCAGAGCAAGGAAAGAAATACTTTGAAAGAGAAAATCATTATGAAGTTAGTGAAAAATCAGGCACTATGGAAATTCCCAGGAATCCACAAGGATGGCCCCAGCTAAGAATCTAAGCAATTGTAGAGAGGGTACCTTAACTGCCTTGCACCTGTAATCAGATTGATGACTACCTTAATTGTTAACTGATGGAAGTAGATGCAGAGATCCACAGCCAAGCACTGGGCTGAACTCCTGAAGTCCAGTCGTAGAGAGGGAGGAGTGATATTATGAGCAAAGGGATCAAGACCATGATGAGGAAACACACAGAAACAGTTGACCCAAACAAGTGGGAGCTCACTGACTCTGGACTGAAAGCTAAGGAACCTGCAAAAGACTGAACTAGGCTCTGTGAATGTGGGTGACAGTTGTGCAGCTTGGGCAGTTTGTGGGGAAACTAGCAGTGGAACCAGAATTTATCCCTAGTACACGAACTGGCTCTTTGTTGGGATATCTTGCTCAGCTTACATACAGGGAGAAGGGCCTTGGTCCTGCCTCAAGTGATGTAAGAGACTTTGCTGACTCCGGATGGGAGGCCTTACCCTCTCTGAGGAGTGAATGAGGGTAGGGTGGGGAGAAAGTGGGGGAACAGGAGGACAGGAGGGAGAGGGAACTGGGACTGGTATGTAAAATAAGATTTAAAAAAAAGAACCCCAGCTCAATATATATCTTTATACATTTGTTGCCAAGTGACCAAGAAGGGCCTTCCTGTGATTTCCCGTTTTTTTTTATTTCCTGAATATTTTGCCATCTTCCAAACCCAATCACTCTGAGCCATCAGCTCCTCTATTACTTTGCAAAGATCATGTCCCATTGCAGAATCCAGCAAAGTCAGCAAAGGCCCACCTACTCTTGAGGTTCCTGTTGAGTTATAATCTTTCCTTAAAAAAAATATTCTATAAGTTTTATTTGCGTGTGTGTGTGCGCGCACACACATGCATGCCAGTGGCTTCAGATTGAAGATGGCCAAATGGAGTGATTGACTTGGTTAACTCTACAGTGACCAGGCTATCTGTCTTGACGAATGGATCATCGAATTACCTATTTCATGCCCAGACCCTTCAGTGACACCTGTCCTGGTTCTGTTGCTTTGCAGTCCCTGGTATTAACGAAGACTTCAACTGGTGATCCCACATGTCAGTCCGTCGGGTCCTAACTTTTCTTATATTGTCTCATCAGCCTTGTTTCGATGACTTGTTTGACTCAGTTTCTCCACTTCCATAGCACTCAGATGAATCCTATCATCCCCTTTCATACAGTTTAAGGAGCCAGGCTGGGAGAAGACCTTAAAAAAAATCTTTCTAAATTTCAGCATTTTAGAAGCCCTATCTTCTGACTCACATGGTTGCCTGTATTGGCCACTATGAAGATCCCCAACTGCATGCCAAATCACGACTTTTCCCTTCTTCTGTATGAAAAGTTTTGCCCAAGGAGTAGATTTCTTGACTTCCGCCTAACTGTCTTCCTTCCTACTGCTTATCCTTCCTGTGCGTCCCAAGCTTGTTGATGCCAGGAAGGGTTGTTTAGCACAGATCTAATTCGCACTCATCCTTTTGCATCCTGCCAGCTGTCACAATCAGAGCGCTAACACGGCAGTCTCGCTCTCCCTTTGTTCCACGGTTCCTGCCAGATCAGCAGGCGTGCAGATGATGGTGCCATGTGGTTTCTCTCTATTGTAAAAACTCCCTTAAATGGGCAAGTTCTCGGAGCAGACTGCTGAGCCTCCGCTCATCATCCATGGTCAAGGCCACACAACTGTTGTCACAGCCAGCTTACTTTACTGTTCACACACACACACACACACACACACACACACACGCATGACTGTTAAGGACTACAGTATCTATATTCTCTAGTATATCAGCTGTTTGGGGGCAGCATCATACTCACTTGGCAGAACCTAACTATCAAAGGAGGAGTACCACCTCAGTAAGAAGTATGACCACTCTGAGGTGCCCTATCCATCAAAGGAGGGGTACTACCTCATTAAGAAGTATGACCACTCTGAGATTCCCACCACAGATGCTCCAGTCTCAGCTGGTTCAGCTTTGTTTGCACATCTTGTCATCTACAACAGAGGACATACAGTAGCCACTACCACAGGGAAGCACACCAACCCATGCCACAGTAAGAAAAGGATTACCAAAGATCTTATCTGGGCGACAGGATCATAAGTAAGGGGTTCCTTATAGAAGTACAACAGATAAACTACCAAAAGGCTCATTCCTTGCACATGGAAGATTCCAGAGGAGCTGCATCAATTGAGCTCCCTGCAATAACTTTCAGAGAGCTCTGCTAAAGAATCTCCTCTTGATTAGGACTCACGTGACTTCAGGGAGCAGTCACAAGAATCCTGTAGTCTTTGTAAGCTTCTTCAGTTATATTAGCCTATTCTACCCCAGGAAGCAATATTTAAATAAGGAAACAGACAGCAATATGCCATCGGGATCATCTGTCCATCAAGGGAAACAGGAGGGTGAAATTCTCCCTTTCTTTTAGGCCTGGCACTATTTGTTATATGTATTTGTTTGGTTCCACATCAGGTGCATATATATTAATAACAGTTGTATCTTCAGAAAGTGGTCCCTTTTGTTTGTTTGTTTTCTCGAGACAAGGCTTCTCTGTAGCTTTGGAGCCTGATCTGGAACTAGCTCTTGTAGACCAGGCTGGCCTTGAACTCACAGAGATCCCCCTGCCTCTGCCTGCCAAGTACTGGGATTAAAGGCGTGAGCCACCACCACCTGGCTGTAAGTGGTCCTTTTATCAACACTGACCACACATCACACTTCAACCCTCACTGCTCTCTTCCACAGCATCCATCCCAATCCTTGGTAGCCATTATTCTACTTCAGGTCAACAGATTTATTGTAATTTCTCTGTAGCAGTGGGTATATGAGTGTGTACAGACACCTGTGAAGGCCAGAAGAGGACATTGGATCCCCTGAATCTGGAGTTACAGATGGCTATGATCCCTCCAGTATGAGTGCTGGGAATCAACCTCTAGTCCTCTCTAAGAACAGCCAATGACTTCTCTTAAGTTGTGGGCCACCTCTCTGCTCCATCAGCCTTGCTTTAAACTTCTAAATATGAGAGAGAAAATGCAGGGTCATAGGGCCTTTCTCTGTTAGGTTTCAGTGTGACAGGCCTCATCCTGAATGTCAAGTTTTAAGACCAAGACACAAATTCTTTTCTCTCCCATGTTGGAAGTACACCTACATCTGAAGTCTGCTGGAGTATGATGCAATGAACAGACCCGGGTGCAGAACAGGCCCCACCCTGAGGCTGACCCAGAACCTATGAGTGCGGGATGTAGCCTGGTGTCAGGCACACACACAATCACACACACAAACACAGGTCCCAAATGCCTATTCTGTTTAAGAGTTCATTAAAATGTACAGTCTTACAATTTACCCTACCTACAAAATGTTAGGGCAATGGTGGCATAAACCTTGTCAGAGTAATTAGCCAATGTCTGATTTCACTTAAAGTCCACTCACAAGATTGAACCCATAGGTGACATTGCTTGAATGACCAAGAACCAGAGACTAGATAGTCCTACTACTGATATTTTTTTAAAGTAACAATAAAATGACTCCAAATGATATTCTACTATACTTATAGATCGGTGCCTTATTTAACCACCATCAAAGAAGCTTCCTCCTTCAGCACAAGGAAACAGATTCAGAGACTCACAGGCAGACATTATGCAGAGAGAGAGAGGGACAGAGACAGAGAGACCTAGAAAAATACATGTCTAAATGAGATGTCTCCATCAAATTCCTCCCTTCAGTGCTCAGGTAACCCCATGGAAGAGGAGGCAGGGGAGTGGGGGAAGGAGAGGGAACAGAGGAGACCAGGAGAACAAGGTTCTCTAATCCATCTCAGCTCAGAAGAGCTCACATGAACTCACAGAGACTGAAGCCGCAATCACAGGGCTACACAAGTCTCTGCTCCTGTACTGCAGCCTCTAGTGGAGCATTTTCCTGGGACTCCTGAATATGCAAATGAACAGGTCTCTGCTTCTTAGGCCTTCTCTTGGGGCTCTTTTATTTTTCTATTAGCTTGTCTTGTCAAATTTTAATATGATAGTTTTATTTTATTGCATGTAACGATTTATTTTGTTATGTTTTGTTTTGATCTCACAGAAGCCTGTCTTCTTCTTTTTTTTTTTTTCTTCTAATGAGAGACAGAAAGAAAGCGGATCCAGATGGGAAAGGAGGTGGGGAGGAAGTAGGAGGAGTAGAGCAAGGGGAAACAGTATTCTGATTATATTGAATGAGAAAAGAATCTATGCTTAATAAAGAGGAGGGTTATACAGTCTTTTAGCCTGGTTAATTTCACTGTGTGAATTTTTTTCATTTGCAATATTTATTATAATAAAGTTTAAAATTTTTAAATAAGCAAAGTGTAATAAAAAATTAAGGTAACTTCCACTTGTGGAAAAATGATCATGATTGTATTATCAGTTTTACATATTCCATAATTCACTAGCATTTTAAGAACATGATACTTGTGCTCATCAGAGTAACTACCTAGTAAAATTTAGTTTCTTTGCAATGCCCTTATCAAGTTCTGATATGCATACTGAATAAAATACGCTGTAACGTTTCACTCTTTTAGCTTATGTTTAAAACACACAATAAATCTCAATATGAAACAAATTTACATAAAATTCATACTTTGTTTATTTTTAAATTTATTGAGAAGTTAATGAGAATGTAATCATATATTTCAGTTTTAAAATATTATTTTATTTTATTAAAAGATAAAATTCATTGAGACATATCCCAGGCCTAGAACAGAAGATATTTGTAACCTAAGGATCTGCTAAAATCTGTCTCAAAATAAGTTTTAAGAAGTCCCAGAAGCTAGGCTGTGGTGGCACAAGCCTTTAATCCCAACACTCGGGAGGCAGAGGCAGGCAGATCGTAGTGAGTTTGAGGCTAGCCTGGTCTACAAGAGCTAGTTTCAGGATAGGCTCCGAGGCTACAGAGAAATCCTGTCTCAAAAAAACAAAACAAAAAAAAAGTTCCACAAATGAATCATAAACAGCCTACAGCTTGAAAAGAAAATAAACAAAAAAGCTTATCAGGTGCGCCACTGAAGAGGACATTCCCGAGACCGAAGAGACCAAGGCAGCTTCAGGAAGTATTAGAAAAAGGAAAAGAAGCTGAGCTTGGAGGTATGTGCCTGAATCCCAGCACTAACCAGACTGAGGAAAGAGGAGAGTCCTCAATAACAAAACCCTGCTTCAAAACAAATAAATAATGAGCAAAACCAAATTTAACATTAAGAGATCCCCAAGAACAGGGGAATAGCTATCCTATCTACAGATCTGAGATAATCCCTAACTAAATGATTCATAGAACTAGCAGAAAAAGGTCTAAAAGTTATGCACAATTATATAATATACTAAATCATGAGCACAAACAACACAGCAGGAAGCATTTGACTGCTTGGTTTCAGAGTATAAAATTGTAGCAGTCAAGAGGCATAGAATCACCAGGAAAGAAACATGGGCCAGTAGGGAAGAGCACAGAGGCCAGAAAACCGAGATGTGTGCAGCCTTCTATCATCTGACAGAACTGTGGTAAGTGCAGGCTCCAGAGAAAGATGAGGGGTGGGAAAAAGGAACACCTGTGTGTAGAAGAATGAAAATTACACTTCTGTCTCTCACCACCTACAGAAATCAGTTCGAACTGGACTAAACCCCAAATCTACGAGCAAATAGGAACTGGAGCAGTCGCAAAGGTTTTAGAAAAGACCCTATCTGAGTCAGCTTCATCTGTCAACTTCACACAAGCCCAGAGTCAGCTGAGGGAACCTCACCTGAAGAACAGCCTAGATCAAATTTGCCTGTGGGTGTGTCTGCGGCACATTGTCTCGATTGCTGATTGGCTTGTGGCACATTGTCTTGATTGCTGATTGGCTTAGAGGGCCCAGCCCACTGTGGGTGGCACCATCCCCTCTCAAGTGGACCAAAGATGTGTAAAAAAGCTACCCACGCAAGGACAAGAGCAGTAAGCAGCCTTCTCCAAGGTTTGTGCTCTAAGTGCCTGGCTTGAGTTCCTGCCCTGACTTCTCTTAGTGATGAACTATATATAACCTGGCGCATAAATGGAAACCAAGCCTTTCCACCCCTACATTGCTCTTGTTTGTAGGACTTATCACAGCAAACGAAAAGTAAACTAGAAGAAACCCAAAAGGAAACAAAAGCAAATTAGACAAATGGGATTGTGTCAAACTCAAAAAGCTTCCACACAGCAAAGGAAGCAATTAATGTAGTAAAAAGAGAATTTACAGAAAGGGAGAAAAGTTCCATAAACTGTATACCTGAAAAGAGGTTGCTATTCAAACTATATAAAGAACTCCTCAAAGTTAATAACAAAATCGGACAAATAACCCAATATCTGATGGTTTTCTCAAAGATACACATAGGAGTAGCCAACCGATACAGGAAGAAAGAAGAGTGTCCCATCACTACTTGTCACTTAGGAATACTGAGCAAAACCACAAGGAAATGCCACCTCCTTCCAGTAAGGATGGTGAACAACTAAACTACAATGGACACTCGTGCTGCCGAGGTTGGTGAGGAAAAGGAAGCTTTGATCACCGTCGGGGAGAATGCACATCACCTCATCAATTCCGGAAGACTATGGCTTAAAACGAGAGCTTTCCGGCGATGGTTCACTTTCATTGTCGAGTAGTCTGGATTGGAATCTCCTATGAGTCACACCTCTAGACAGGTCTGCTGAGGGCGAGGTAGAACTGGGAGAGGAAGACTCACCCTGGATGTGAATGTCACCATCCGCCCACAGGCAGGTTCTGAGCTGAATACAGAGAAGGAGAAAGAGGAAGCAAGCTGAACCCCAGTGCCAATCTCCGTGCTTCCGGATTGCGGACTCGAGGTGAGCTGGCGACCTCTTCTCCTGACATAATCCCTGCTGCTCTAGTTTAGTTTCTGTCGCCATGATAAAACCCTGACAGAATCTAACTGGAGGAGGAAAGGGCTTATTTCATATCACCCTTTATCATCACAGAGGGACGCAGAGGAAGGAACTCACGGTAGGAACCTGTGTAGCATGATTAATAAAACCCAGAGACAGATGTTGGGGTTCAACCTGAAGATCAGAAAAGCAAAGCAGCCAAGCCACTAGAGAACTTTTACCTCTATGAACTCTTCAGACTAAAAGAGAGTGAGTTCCTGTATCATCCCACCTTATATTCCTCTCTAGGGCTTGAGTTAAAGGCGTGCACCACTACTGCCGGGTTTCTATGGCAACCTAGTGTGGCTACTGGGATTAAAGGTGTGTGACTCTACTCCCTGGTCTGTAAGGCTGATCAGTGTGGCTGTTTTACTCTCTGAACTGCAGGCAAGCTTTATTTATTAAAATACAAATAAAATATCACTACAAATCTGCAGGCAGGAAGTGGAATAGAGACGGTAGAGAGACACTGTCTCAGCCTCCATGGTTGATGTCACCTGCTTTATGTAATCCATACCCACCTGACCAGGGGTCACACAACCCACTGTGGTTTGGGTCTTCCTATATCAATATACACTAATATAATATTTAGAAAATTGTACTGCTCTGTTGTGAATTTGAAAAACTTGGAAATAAAATTAATAAGACAATTCTCTTACCAACTGAACCCCTTCAAATAAAACAAACACAACAAAGGTGTAAGATTTGCAACTGAAAACTATAAAACACGACCAAGACAAATTAAATAAACTGAAACAAGCCATATCCACGAGTTTGGAGACTGGATATTATTAATATGGTAATTCTGCTCAAACTCTTCCTGCATTCCAATTTTCATGAAAATATCAAAAGGCCTATTTTGCAATAAAACTTCACAGGTTGACCCATATGTAGAGAACAGCAGAGGAAACAGCAGAGACAAACCTGTGAAGATAGAGAGTAAAGGCAAACTGAATAGTTAACACTCCAATTTCAAAACTCAAATATACCGACAGTAAGGCAGTGGTGTAACGACATAGGACAAACAAACATCAAAAGGATAGGAATAAAGCTTTTAAAAATATTATAATCCCAGCACTTGGTGGCAGAGGCAAGTGGATCTCTGTGAGTTCAAGGCCAGCCTGGTCTACAAAGCAAGTTCCAGGACAGCCAGGGATGTTACACAGAGAAATGCTGTCTTGGAAAACCACACACACACACACACACACACACACACACACACACACACGTTATGGTTATGATCTAAGCAATTAAAAATAAATGATTTTGTCTAGTGGCACAGCTGGATACGCATACACAAGCAATCAATACTGGCCTTTCATTCACATCATGTAACCATCTCAGAATTTCTCACAGGCCTCCACACAAGGCCTGCACCTACAGAACTCTGGCATACATGTCTGGAAAGGCTGGGTGGATCCGCTTCTCCATTACTGTTATGAACAACCATAGCCAACTGCAATGGATAGAAGGAAGATTTCATCAGAGAGATGAGGTCATCATGGCAGGAAGGCAGGGCAGCTGGATGTGAGCAACAAAACAAGCATGAAACAGAGCAGGAAATGGGGAAGGGCTTTAAATACTCAAAGCCTTTCACCAGTGATGAAATGTCCTCCATCTCCCAAAGGTTCCATGACCTCTCTAACAACAACACCAACTTGGGGATCAAGTGTTCAAATGTCAGCACTTACAGGACCATTTCTCATTCAAACCACCACACCAGGTCCAGTGGTGCACATCTGCAACCTCAGGACTGGGGAGGTATAGGCAGGAGGATTGGGTGTTCCAGGATAGCCATGGTTACATTAAAAGTTTGAGGTCATCCTGGACTACGTAAGACTCTTGTCTCAAAAACAAGCAAACAAACAAAAAACAAGACGAAAAAAACTAGAAGTATTTGGGGGATTTTAGATTAGGCTGTGATTTCTCAAATATGACTACTATAAAGGAAAGAAGAAGATAAATTGGCTTTTTAAAACTAAAATATCACACCCTTCAAAATATATACCATTGTATACCTGAAAAGGAAAGCCACCAAGTAGGAGACTAACCATTGTTTTCAAGCTATTAGCTGACAAAGAAGATGCATCCATAATATATAAAAATCTCTTACAATTAAACAACAAAGACTGTGTAAATTGACAAAAGTTTAGAGTGCTACATTAAATTATAATATATTGGCTGATAATGAATACAAGAGCACTTAGCCACTAGCAAGGGACAAGTTACACCCATAGGATCCAGCTGTGTAAACCCATGTGGGTATCATCAGAGACTGATGCCTAGAAGCAAAAGTTTGGTAAGAAGGAGATATGATCCAATTCTTCATCCATCCCTGCTGTGGTTATAAAATGATGCTGTGGTTATTGTACCAAACTGGGAAGTGGGTGCTTCTAACCTGTTAAATCAGGGGTTCTCTACCTGTGGGGAGTGAACCCTTTGGGGGGGGTCAAACAACCCTTCCACAAGTGTCATATATCAAATATCCTGCCTATCAGATATTTATATTAGAATTCACAACAGTAGCAAACAACAGTTATGAAGTAGCAATGAAATAATTTTATGGTTGGGGTCACCACAACATGAGGAACTGTATTAAAGTGCCACAGCATTAGAAGGTGGAGAGCCGCCATGTTGAACGCATGCTTCCCACGGGACCCAACAGTTATCCCGTGGGAATCTAACTACAAATAAATGGAGATCAAAACTGCTACAGACTTCTGTCGAGTGTCCATTGCATCACGGTGGCAACAGCACCCAAGGGGAAGGAATCCAAATGTGTGTATGTTGATAGATCAACAAAATTTACACCAAATGAAGGTATCATATCATATGTTTATCCTGAGCCATGGGTTCAGGCTGAACATATGATAGAACCCAGTGCAGGGTTTTCATGTCATAGGGGTTGGGGAGGCAGAGCATCTTGTAGATAGAGCACATGCTGGCTATGACTGGGGTAGGGACAGGAGGAGGAGTTTACTGGTCACAAGCCAAGGCAGCTTCTACCTAACAGAAGTGATCTGAAGATTGATCATGGTGTTAGTGACACCCTATAGATTTACCACTGCACAAGAACTAAGGTTGGTTTTGTTAGCTGCGTCTCTTAAAGCTGCAAGTCAAGCCCACAACATGAATCGTCCAATCATCCACTCACCACAAGGAATCAGAAGTGATTTCTGATAAGAGGATCAGAGCCATGATTTTTGGGTTTTTGTTGTTGTTGTTGTTGTTTTGTTTTATTTTTTTAGAGAAAATGAGGACTGAAAGGGGCAGAGGAAAGATCAGGGATGCCAATTGCCATCCCTGTCATGATCTCGGTGATGAGGATATGGGAGTATTCACTTGGTAGATCAAGTAGTTTACTTTAAATGTATGGATGACCCTCTAAGTATGTTAATACTTAATAGATACCTCCCAAAGCAAAAGTGGGAATTCTGTCATGATTTAGCCCTTGAATTTCCTTAAACCTTGCATTGCATTTGTTTATTTCTAGCTGTTTTTCATTTAGACACATCCCATCCTGGGAGTAGCATTGAATTAATACTGACATGTTTTCCTTGGTGTTTCATTTCTGAGTTACAACTTCATGTTTCTGTGAATGCAGAGAAAAGAAATGACCATCCTTTGGGGATAAGATGGCTCCAGATGAAGATGGTTCACAAGCTATGAATCCTAGTTTATTTTAAGTTCTGTTGACCAGAAACAGCGAAGGACAAAAAGGGTTTATTTGTTTACAGTTCCAGGTTACAACCCTTTGCTGAGGAGAAGTCAAAGCAGGAGCTCAAGCAGCTAGCCGCATCCGCAGCCAAGAACAGGGAGAAACCAATGGGTCCTTGTTTCCTTGCCCCCATCCTGCTTTCTCCTGTCTGACTGACTTGAGGACACCCTTCCCTAGGGAATCATGCCACCCAATCCCACCATCAATTAAGAGGGATGACAATCCTCCGAAGAAATAATCATAGAATAACTTTGTCTAGATAATTCCTCAGCTAAATATCTCTTCTTGGATGATTCTAAGTTGTAGCATTTTGAAACTTGCAAACTAACCCTTACAGGCTCCCATGGGGTGTTGCCTGTGATCTCAAACATATCTTGCATTCCCCAATATTGCTAGCAAGATCCCCTATGCTAGAAGTTGTCATGCTAATCTTACCCAAGTTATGAGATTGCTGTGAAGGTCAAATGAATTGATGTTCTTTAAGAGGCTGCCCCAGGTACTCAGTGGCATCCCAAGCCACCAGTTATTATTATTAACACTAGTAAGTTAGAAAATGTAACTCACTTCCGGTGATGCGGCTTTTAAAATTGAGGTTTGAATGAGTTCCTTGAAGATTGTCTTATCTGCAAATACTATGTCTTTCTGCTTGCACATGGATTCCCTAGTAATCTGTGTGGCAAGATTGATTCGGAGGCTATCCCAGGATCAACGCAGCTCTGCAGAGGCGATGAGCTACGGGGCCATTCCCAGCATCATTTCCATCCCTGCTCACACCCAAGGATGCCCAGCAGTCTTCCTTAGTCATGTTTCCACACCAGAAGGGAAATGGACAGGGGGAAGGAAGACCACAGTTCCTCTAGCACTTCACTAGATACATGAAGGGCTAAGGAAATGGTTTTGAGATTTAGAGTCTTCTCATGGAAGGTTCTGGCATGTCATCCTAGGGAAAGTGCACCTCACTGAGAAATGGCATACAGACGATGGCAGTAACCAGCGCCCTTCTTTCTAAGTAGTCTGCTCGCATTTCTTCTGATGGTTACCTCCAGTAGTATATGCATTTGTTAGTATGTCGTGTTTATACATGTATGTGTATGGGTGTTCACACAGGTAAAACAAAGATACCATTGTCTTTCACTATCTCTCCATCTTATTTTCTAAGACAGGGGCTTCTGCTAATCTGGAGCTCAGCAATTCAGCAAAACTAGCTGTCAGTGAGCCCCAGAGACATCCCATCTCTGCCTACCTACATAGCATTGGGATTGCAGCCGCAGCACCACCACCTCTTGTTTTTCATGTGGATGCTGGAGGGTTTGGACTCAGGTGCCATGCGTTCATGGCAAGCACTGGAATAACAGAGCCTCTGTCCAACTGTTGTGGTGAAGTCAATAAGATCGCATTCATCGTGTTTACCCAGGCACAAGTGACCTGTCTTGTGCCTCTGTACCAGAATGTCTTCTTGTGCTGTCCTCTGCCTGAACCTCATTCCCAGAGGCTGCTTTTGCTCCTCTCTCAGGTGATGCCTCTACAAAGGAGGCCTTTACTGATCAATATCTATGGAAGACACAAAGCAGCTGAATCCCTTGCCAAAGACACAGACAAAACAGTAATTTCAATCTAAGACCTTCCAAGATGGGGGTCAGAAGAAAATGGCATTTAGGGAATCTGAGTAAGGCTTTATCTTTATCCTAAGAACTCAATTTAAATTGAAAGTTCTCTCTGTTTTCAGACGAAGCAAAAATCCTTCCTGGCTGAGTTAGGTTTTACCCTCTGGTGAATCCAGAAAGAACTAAAATGCATAAAATTAAACAACAGTGTATTTCAAAGTGAAAGAACGGAGAACAGATGAAAGGGGAGGGGGGACATTTCAGACTTCCTCCAGGAGAGCTTTGCTACAACTTTCCTTGACAGTGACTGTTGGCCTAACCCCAGCCAATGGGGACAGTGGGATTGGAACCAGCACACTGTCCAGTAATGACTGGGAGATGGGAGTGAAGGTAAGTTCCCTGTGGAAATAGCTACTCCCTGTTGAGATTTCCCAAGGCCAAGGTCGCCCAGCTGAGATGACTGCTAATTGAGTATGGGCAGCCCAGGCAAGAAGCCAGAACAGAGCCAGGGCTGCAGTGGGTCAGCCATTGATTAGATTTTTGGCTCTTGATTAAATGTCAGCAAATGATTAAATGATTGTTCCATATAACTTTCTAGAAGAGCTCAGCACAGTAAGCTGCAACCAAGGAAAGTCACAATGCCCGCTGTTGGCATGGGATCCTTTCAGAGGAGGCTCCACAGCTCACAGTCCCCATGCTTTCTGTCTCTGCATTGTCAGCCTTTGGTAACTAGGGACTGAGCAGGGAGCGGCCAACTCCAGCAGCTAACAACACAGGTCGGTTTATCTAGTATCACCTCCAGTTTCCTTAGCAAGTTTAGAAGCCTTCGGATCACAGTGTGTGGTGATATCGGTCTTCATGGTCAAACTGACTAGATTTCAAATTGTGTGGGTCTGTCTGTCTACAAGGGTTTACGGAAAGGTGTAACTGGGCAGGGGCTCCCTATAAATACTCAAATGTGGGTGGCATCATCCTGTGGACCAGGATCCTGGAATAAAGCAAACTGAGAGCCATCTCCTCTACCCCTCTGTTCCTTGAATCTACACACGATGTAAGTGGCTGCCTCCGGTTCCTGCTGCAGGGCCTTCCCCACCATGATGGACTGTGCCCTCAAATGTGAGCCAGGACAACCTACTCCTTACTTGGTTTGACTTTAGGCTTTTGGTCCTAGTGGTGAAGAAAGCAGCAAACACGGCGCCTTGGGTGTGGTAAAGCACGATCCAGATTCTGCTTGGTTTGGCAGAACACAGACCAGACGATCCAGCGGCTGTGCGGCCTGCTATGTCGCTACACTGTGCTGAACCTAGCATCCAACTTCTTACAGCTTCGGCTGTGAAAGGAGAATAGTTACAGTGTAACATGTGGGCTTTTTGAGTTATTGAGTAAACATCTGGACCCTAAGATGAACTAAAAAGACTTGGACAGGCCTGAGGGTCTGGTGGTGGCAAGCCCATAATCTAAGATACTCAGGAGGTTAGGACAGGAGGATGGGGAGTTCAAGGTCAAATTGGCAACTCAGAAACACTCTATTTCAAAGTAAAAAGAGTGTTGGGCTGTGGGTCAGCTGTGGAGCACTGGCCTGGCATGCACAAAAATCTGTGTGTTAGGGCCTTGCTAGAGGAAGAGAACTGATAGAAAGACTTTGTGTGTCTCAACTATAAGAATATATAATAATATATAATGGATATTTTAAAATATAGGATTTATTAGTTTGGTTTACATACTATGGGCCAGCTTGTTCAACAATGGCTCTCTACCAATGGAAGGCCCAAGAATCCAGCCCTTGTTCTGTCCATGAGGCTGGATGTCTCAGCTGGTTTTCATTATACCCTAGAATCCCAAAGAAGTAGGCTCTATGCCAGTGAAGGAATGGCCTTCCTAGTGAGAGCGAGAGCAAGCAAGCAAAGTTTCCTTCTCCCACATCCTTTATAGAAGCTGTCACCGGGAGGTGTGGCCTAGATCTAAGGTAAATCTTCCAACCTCAAAAGATCCAGATCAAAAGTCGGTCTTCCCACTTTAAATGATTTAATTAAGAAAAATCCCTCACAGGTGTACCCAGCAAGTTGGGTTTCAGTTAATTCCAGAGGTCACCGAGTTGACAACCAAGTAGAATCCTCACCATCTAGGTTTAGCCTAGCACTGAGGAAAGAGAAAGGAGGAGCAGGAAGAGGAGGAAAAAAAGGAGGAAGAGGAGGAGGAAGAGCAGAAGGAAGAGAGTGTCTATAAAGACCTTTTTCCTGCCATAGTTTAACTTCTTAACAAGAAAGGCGTGGCCGAAAGTATCTTCATTCCACTCCTAGAAGGAGTCCAGATAAAGCAGACGCTGTAAGCAGGACTTGTGCTAAGTCCACCGAGACCTCCCATTTTATCTTTGGAAATGTGATCTTTGCCAAATGTTGGAGATTCCCTGGGAAGAATGCATTACACTGAGCTGCTCCGCTGTGCCAGGCACTGTTATGCATACATCGTAAATTCATTTGACACCCCCACCAACCTGGGCGTTTGCTGCTGGGAGTGGCAGATACAGTGGCAACTTGAAGCCACTGTCATCCGACTCTAGAGAGAAGCATCGTAGGTCCTGTCTTGTATTCTAAACCCTGGAGTGGCCGACCCTTACCCTGTGCACAGAGGTCATTGCCACTCAACTCCTCAAGGCTATTGTTCCAACAGTAGTATGCCATGGCTAAGCGATATCAAAGTCTCTTAACTGGATGTTCAACTCAAGGAACGTGGACATTTTTCCACATTAGAAATTGAACAGAAACAATAACAGAAGAGCTCGCCTTGTTTTCCTCATCAACCACTCTTGCCTCTTTCTGCTCCTTTTAATGGTGGAGCTCCTGAAAGGGCTTTCTTGGATATCTCTCTTCCCACGGGTTGTAACATTGCTCCCTGTGAATTGGCACATGCCCTCCTTGAGTGGATGAGGCTTGGGAAGCTTATGAAATTCACGAAGCCTGTGGTTAGCTCTCCCCTGGAAAGGTTATTCCTGACTGTGGGGAGACTCATCAGTGGAGCTGCCTACAAGTTAGGCAGGGAACTCCAGGGCTACAAATTTGGTGGCCTGTCACTCTCACTGGAGGGGGTTCATTGATGCTTCTATCAGTCACCACTCACCCATTTTTATTGAAGGAACTCCAATGGATTCATTGGCTTGCCAAGCTAGACTTGGGTGGAGGCAGGCCCTTGGCCCACTACTGATGCACAGTCTGTGGTGAATGGATGTATATTAACACAACCTGGTCTTCTCCTAGCCCACCTGAGCCAACTCACGCCCTACCCTGGGAAGAGAGTGTTCCTTTGGAAGACCACGGTTGCCCAGTCCAGAATGGAAAATATCCTGTTCTGTTGTCTCTTCTTAAGCTGACCAACAGTTTGATACAGCCAATCAGGCCCTTCAGAGGTGTTACTCATTGGGATTCAGGACCCCACACACTCCTGGGTTCTCTCTCAATTCCCTCTGTGGTTGCTGCTGCAACCTCACCTAATGCTGACACGAGCGAAGTAAGCCACGCCTTGCCTTCTTTCCTTTTGTCTTTCTCAGTGCCTTGCCCATCTCTTCTATTTTGTTATGTACATATCCTCTCCACACTGAAATCCATCTCTTGTCTGTAACCCATATCCAGTTTAAATAGCCTCAAGTCTTCAAATGTTGGCATGCTACTTACTAACACACACACACACAGACACACACACACACCTGTTCACCCCCTTTCCTGTGTCCTTCACGCTAACAGCCTCAGTGCAGATCTCCTGCATAGCTCACTGTGTTTCCAATACACTGTGAACAGAGGAGTCCTGATCAAGCGATTAAAGGCATTGTAGCTAGAAAAGGGAGCTCTAATTCACTGATGTTGAGAATTAAAATTACTTGTGTTAGCAACACTGGGTTTAAGCCCTGCCCCACAGGAGAAAACACATGATTGTATATTTGATCAAGAAACCACAATTGGGAACATTAGGCCCCATGGGTGAACTTAATAGTCTTATTTTGCTAAACTGACATAGAATCAAACTGCCCTCTAGGTTTGTATCTCTATATTGTAGGTTGGAGCAGCACTCAGACCTCATCTGAGAAGTCGCTTTGTGCAGTGGATGGAAGTTGAGACCCAAACCCACAGCTGGTCAAAGTGCAGAGAATGCGTGTCTGTGGAGTGCTCAGCCACAAAAGAGGCATCCATGTCACGCTGCCTTCCCTCAAGGCTGAGGGACCATCATAGATAGGAGGTCAGAAAGAAGGTGAGAGACAGAGGCCAGATGTCTGTAAGTGCTGCAGAGGAACAGTGTCTTCTGGTCGTAAGATGGCTGAGCTCAAGGGCTCAAGGCCCCACAGCAGGGCTTGACTGCAAAAGAAAACCCAGGCAACATTGCAGCACGGAGAAGGGAGGGGCTCCTCTCCTAGAAAAGGAGCTGCTGTCAGTTAATGGCTTCCAGCGAAAGTCTGTTTTCTTTAAGGATGTGGCCTCTGGTAGTTGAACCATGATCCAGTGAATGGTCCCATACCCAAAAGTGTGTGTGTGTGTGTGTGTGTGTGTGTGTGTGTGTGTGTGTATGTATGTGTGTGTGTGTGGTGAGATTGGAGACTGAGACTTATCAGACAACAGAAGACACTAAGATGGGGAATTAGGGAAAGGAGTGAGGTCTTAATATGATCAATATATTATATATATGTGTGAAATTTTCAAAATTTATAAAAAAACATATTAAAATAAATTTAAAACGGTGAGTGTTGTGGAAGAAAAATGAATAGTGTGGAGATTTCTTAATAAACTAACAGCAGAAATGAAGAACCATCAAATCCCAATTGTCCTGCCTCCAGCACATCCCAAGGGGATGAATCAGTACATCAAAGAGACACCTGCACCCCTGTGTTTATCGCAGTACTGTCCACAGTTGCCAAGCGACGCATGCACGGATGGGTGAGTAGATGAAAAAGATGTAGTGCATGTATACAAGGGAATTCTGCTCAACTACCAAAACTGGCATTTGTGGCAGCAGAGCTGAATTAGTAGACAATGTGTTAAGTTAAGTAAGAAAATTATATTCTGTATATTCCCACTAATATGGAAAAGCGAAAAATGTGTTTGTTCTAGCGTAGATTGGAAAGGGGGTCCTGGAGGCCGAGGAGGTGGCAGGGAGGGGGATGGAGGGAGGGTTCATAGCAGGCACTAAACTACAGCAGTCAGCGAGAATGAGCTCTGTGGTTCTGCATCATGCTGGACATGTGGGTGACAGGTGTGTACTATATGATTGATAAGCAACGAGAGAGGCAGAAAACTTCCTAACAGAGGGAGAGGCCAGTGACCCCATATTCATCACTTTATGTTGGCTGTATACACTGAAGTGCCCCAGTGTGCACTGTAAGTACATATGAACCCCGTGAGTCAGTTCAAATGAAGAGAGGAGGGAGGGAGGGAGGGTAGAGAGAGAAGCACACAGAGATCCTAAACCTAGGAAATAGGAGGGAACCTGAGATGCCAGCTCCGAAAAAGGATCAGACCCAATAACTGAGCCGACCCAGATTCATCCGCTCAGTGTTCCGTCACAGAAGCTGTCCGTCTCTTCTGTTCAATTGCCAGCGTACGGGATAGAGAGTTCAGAGCGTCAAGCCTTTACTGTCCAGAGCTGTGGTCACTGAAGCAGAAGGACAGTCTTACCATTTTTGTATCATAAGATTATATCAAGGCAATGACACCAGCGCCCTTTGAGGTTATCCTCTTATTGTTTCTTTCCTTTATAAAAGGAAATGAAAACTTCCACTTATCAACTGGTTTCAAATCAGAATAGCCTCCATTTGATCAGCTGGATAAGGGAAAAAATAAATGTCACTTCCAGTGGGTAGGCCTGCTGCTGTATTAAAATAAGGGGCTGGGCTGAGATGGTCAAAGGACACAAAATCCTAGTAAGATGGGAAGAATAAATTCAAAACAACTGTTGTACAACATTATCAGTACAATTAAAGCATAAATTATGTTTGCCATTTAAAAAGAACCTGTTATTTTTGGAGACAGGGTTTACCATGTGACCCTGGCTGTCCTGCGACTCATTACCTAGACTAGACTGGCCCTGAACTCAGAGAGAAACGCCTGCTTCTGCCTCCCAAGTGCTGGGATTAAAGGCCCAGGCACAAAATACATTTTAAATTATATTTAAAATGAAGTGAAGCATGTAAACACACAAGAGTAGTGTAATCACAGTACACATGGAGTCTCACTGTTGGCAGGAGTCATGAAGTCATCAAGCATGTACTATGCAACACGGTATATGCAGGTAATGTGCAACAAAATACGTGTAGCGTTTTAAGCACACATGAACAGGAAGTCAGGAACAGGAATCAGGAAGCTGACTTTGCACAGGCTACCAGGTCTCAACCAGTACCAAAGATACTCATTGCCAGAAAGCAGAGTCTTCACTTGAAATAGTGCGTGTGAGGAACCGGAATCATCTAGGTGATTAAACTATTTTTTTCCTTCTGACAACTTTTTTAAATCTTCCGTAAAGTTTTAAAAAGAAAACAAAAGCAACTATGTCACCTGTGAAGGCTAAAGATAGACAGATAGACACTGTAGACCTCCACAGAACAACCCCCTTCTCGTCAAACTGTGACGGGGTAACTAATCTCTTTCTGATTAGTGTGTGACCTGTTCCATTGAAGTTAATTTTATGGCCGGTACTGTAATCCTGGTGAAATGTCGGCGGATGAGCACACCATAAACTCAGGGTAGACATTGCTGTTGCTATTTTGCTAAATGGTCGTGCTGGCAATTTGACGTCTAAATATGTCTGTATGTCTGACTGCTATTAATCTTGACCAGAAACCTTGCCTTTTGCAGTGAATAGCTGTCAGCGGTGAGACAAAGTGTAGCCTAAGAGAATAGGTGCTCGGCCCTAAATGGGACATCCATATTGAATCCCACCACCAAAGCTACGGGCATATCGTAGAAAAGGAGGAAAAAATGTAAGATGGGGGGAGATTGCTGTGGAAGTGCTTCTGGACAAGAGATGGCTGTGGTACCCATGAACTCACAGCAGCTGGGGTTACCTGCATAAGACCTGTGCAATGTCAAGCCAATCAAAATACTGGAAAAGACAGGAAAAGTGGTCTCCGTGCTCCACCCCTTACTGAGAAGTTATTGGGCTATGAGAGTCTTTCTTTTTAAAAATGTATGGCTCAATAAAACAATAAAAAACATTTTTTTAAAAAAGAACAATGCATTTAAACTAAAAACTATTGCAAAATAAAAGAGACATGGTCACTAATAAGATTCCTGAGCTCCAGGGGATGCCTCATACCTATGCACATACGGTCAGCATTAACTGGACTTACTGAGCTAGACATACAAAATCAAGACATGAAGTTGGGACCAGAATGTGTTGGGAGACACGTGGCATTGGAGGTGGGCCCATGAGGTCCAAACAGTGCATGTCAAGGGACTGCTACGGTGGCAGCAGCTTGCGGAGAATGATGAAGGCTTGGAGCAGTGTCTGTCTATGGTTATGACAGAGCTGAGTGACCAGCTTCACTTAAGATAGGGTGAGGCAATGAGGCCAGCTGATGAGACACCAAGCCCTTCTGGTACACACGTCTTTTGGAGGAGGGGAACGGGTTAACTTAAAGTGTGTCGTATTTCGTTTCTCCGGGACTCACCACCGGCTATGACTACTGTGTAGCTATCCATCTTTTCCACAGTCATGTTGGCAGCTAGCTGACTTTAACATGAGACCTGTTTTATGGGGAAGGTTTGGAGAGGTTAAGTACTTTTCCGAACAGAATAGACACTAAACTTTTATCTTGGTATAAAAATATTCTCCATCAAGATGAGAAAGTCATTTTTTATTGGGAGCATGTGAGCTTGAGCGGTTCTCTCTCTCTCTCTCTCTCTCTCTCTCTCTCTCTCTCTCTCTCTCTCTCTCTCTCTCTGTGTGTGTGTGTGTGTGTGTGTGTCTCCCCCCCTCTCCTCTCTGTCATCTAAAAGTTATCACCAGATAAATTTAACTTTTGAAAAAAATCATAACTCTGAAGTAGGTGATTCGCACAAGTGTGTACTCTGGGTGGGAGTGGGTGCTTGGGAGTCGTGTGGCCTGACGGTCAGACAACACCATGTAGCTGAGACTGTGGGAATCACAAACTCAGGCCTCAACCATGGGCAGTCTAGCCCAATGCCATTCCTCGGGGAGGACAAAGTACCATAGAGTAAGGTTTTCTTTTTTCCCCAGAGGAAATGATCTTAAAAGTTCGTGCAGCCTAGCCTCAGGGTATTTGACCAGAGTGAGGACTCTGAGGTCTGTGCAACCTGCCTTGAATTCAGTGAGGGACGGTCTAACACAGGGAAAGATTTGTTAGGCTCCTTCCGCCAACAAGAGTTGGTTTTCTGGAATGTGCAGGGAGCAAAGATGTCTTCTTCCTTGTGTTGAATTTAAATAGAGCTGTTCATGCCACCTAAATCCATGGTAAAATAAATAGCCTGGAAAGTTAGCAAAGCCTGTTCCTCCTAGTACATCGGCAGACAGAGGAACGGTGTGGGGGCCACAACGACTAGGGGAGGATTAGATTTGATTGCTCTGACTGCTCTTCTGGGAGCATCTTCAGGACCTTGATGCAATCCCTTGTGATTCTGACATTTTGAGGTAAATCCATAAGACACAACTTTTTTAAATCTTCTGACCTGGTAGTCTTCTAACTGAAAAAGCTAAGAAATGCAAGCCGAGCGCCCTCGGGTTATGTATGGTGGCCTCATTTTAAGGTCAACAACTTCATTATTCTGTCTGTGTAGAATGCCAAGGACATTGTGCATGGTTCTAAGTTATTTTTCAGAATAAATGTAATAAAGTGTTTTCTTCTCAAATGAAATAACATGCCTTCCAGGGCAGCAGCCAGCTTCTGTATTTTCCTAACTATGTTTGGACTAAATTCACTACCAGTTCAGCATTCAAGATAGGCTAGCCAGCGCCAACTCTTTCAAAGCTGTGACCTATTCTAACCTCTGAGATTTAAACAAAATCACCTCCATTATATAGGTCATAAAACCAAAGCTTAGAGAAGTTAAATATCTTGCCAGATGTCCCTTAGCTAGTTGAGTAACTTAGTTAAGTTAGTCTCATACCTGAGTGACTACAGCTTCCTAATCAAAGGAAACGTGAGAGGCGGAGCGACTCAGTGACCCACTCGATCTATAAGCAATCATGCTCTTGGCTGGAGCCAACAACTTTATCCATAGTAACTTGGAAAAACCCTAAGAACCAGAAAACCAATAGACTAACACAATATTGCCTGATGCCTTGGGAAGGAGCCTCTCAGAAGGATGCACAGAAGGCCCTGGTAGGGCTGGGAAGATGGTAAGGTCAATAAAGTTCTAACTGAGAGTGTGAGGCCCTGAGTTCTGATCTCTAGAACCCGGGCAAGGAGATGGACACAGTAGCATGTCCCTGCAATCCCAAAGATGGCAAGATAGGAGGCGAGGACAGGAGGATGCCTATAAGCTTGCTGGCTAGCTAGCCTAGCCTGCTCAGTTATGTTCCAGGCAGGTGTGAGGATTTTACCTAAAACAAAAAGGTAGAAGACACCTGAATAATGACACATGAAGTTGTCCTCTGACCCCTATTTACATTCATGTGCACACACATAGAATGCACATATACCTGTGTGAACACATGTGCACACATACACTCACCCCTATACAAACATGCACAAATACATAGGTACAGACACATGTACATAGATGAGCACACACACACACAAGAAGGTCTCACTGGTCTGAGTAATATCAGTAGTAGTAGTATATATAGCTGTAGTAGTAGTATATATAGCAGTAGTAGGAGTATACTGGAAGTTCCTGTGGGAAGGATATGCATGCACATGTGATTGGCTATTCTTGTTTGTCAACTTACTACTCATTGAATTACCTAAAACTCTAAAATGGGGCTCAGTTGTGAGAGATGTTCATTTAATTTGAAGTGGAAGGATCCACTTCTAATCTGGGTCTTTAAGGTAGAGAAACATACCTTTAATCTACATGTTTTGAGGTGAGAAGACCCTCCTCTAATCTGGGCCATGTCTTCTGCTGGAAGCCTATATAAGGATATGAAAGAAGGAAGGTTTTGCTCTTTGCCTGCTTGATTTCATCTTGTTAGCAAGTCCTTCCTTTAGTGGAATTAGCATCTACTTCTTTTGGGATTCCAGTCTATATGGAAGACGACCAGTCAAGACATCCAGCCTCATGGACTGAACAACTCCTGGATTCTTGAACCCTCTACTCATAGGCACCCATTGTTGGACTATCTGGACCACAAGCTCTAAGCCATTCTAATATGTCATTCAATCCTCTTTGTGTGTGTGTGTGTGTGTGTGTGTGTGTGTGTGTGTGTGTGTGTGAATGCAAACATACATAGAGAGAGAGGAGGGAGAAAGAGAGAGACTCATTATTTCATTATATAAGTTCTATCACTGTAGAGAACCCTGACTAATACAATAATATGCATGCATGCATGCTTATAATATATGTATGTATGTATGTATGCATGTGTGTATTTGAAACAAAATCTCACTGTTTCCCAGGATGGTTTTAAACTCAATCTTCCTGCCTCAGCTTCCCCAACAAAGGAATTACTGGTCTGCAAATCTTTGGTGAGAATTGTGAACTTACATCTACCTATAAGCCTGCACCGCCCTCACCGTTCGCTTGTCCACCCAAACAAGATGCCGCGGGATGGGGATGCAGGGTTGGAGGAATGTCGTTAAAGTAGAAGCAGATCTACTTTAGGCATGGCTGCCTGCCTGCCTCCCACATTTTTGTGAGGAAACTGTGGTTTTATTGACTTTGTGTACATCAGGAATGATGATCCTGTCCTCTGTGGCTGAGCAAACCATCACCTATCCCTGGTTCCAGGCCTTTTTGCTAATTTATTTGTTAACTGGGTGATTTAATATACCCCTTTACTACACACACTAACAGATTATTATCTGGGTGATTTCTTTCTCTTGTTACAGCATCTTGTTTCTTTCCTTATTATTCTGTTCAAAATTGACTTCACTGTGGTCAGTGGCACTACTACCCCTTCCATCAAGGTGTTGGAGTATCTTAAGTCTCTTAGGAATCCACACTACGGCCACACTGTGTTTTTCTTCAAGTTTCTGGAGATCTGTGTTCACAGGCTGCTTGTTCATTGAAAGCCAAGGGGCGGGGGGGGGGGGGAGGCATCATCTTTACAGAACAAGCCCAAGGAAGCTAGAATGTTAAGACAGACATTGATATTTCAAAGAGAAAACTTGTGATAGGGTTTTTCAACCTCTGAGACCAGATGAGCATAGCATGGCCTGTGTGCCCTGCCTCTTGCCTCTACTGGACACAAGTCTTCAGTCACATGAGGTCATGCTGTTTGCATACTGCCAAGGTCACAGAATAAATACTGTGCCAAAGAAGGGTCTGTGTGGACATGAAAATGTGTCTGTTCCTAGTGGTCTCAGACCTTGGTTTGAAAGAAATGACAGTGTTGACACACAAAAAGACAAACAGGCCTGGGCATGGTGCCTCCCAATGTTTCCTTCTTTCTGGTCCTGCTCTTAGTATCTAAACTCTCTCTCTCTTTGGGGCCATAGAGCGTTCAATTCAATGCATTTTGCCTTAGAATAGTAAGTTAGCTGTTATAGTTACCCAGTTTCCAAGGGATGAAAAGAAGGCATGAACCTTGGGAGACCCTTGCTTGAGAACTCACATAGACTGAAAGTGGTAGACCTGCAACCTGATCCAAAAGCTACTGGCCCATAAACTTCACCTCTGCACTTACTCAGGAAATCAAGATTTCTCTCAGCCTAAATACATGCAAACACACACACACACATACACATTCATGTATACAAACATACACATAAATATGCATACATATGCATGGATTCACACCTACATGCATATACACCTGCATAAATATGTATGCATTCATACACATGTGTGCTCACATGCACACAACCAGGCATAGTGGTATACCTCTGTAATGTATGCTGAGACAGGAAGATAGTAAACTCAAGGCTACCCTAAGCTACCTAGAGAATTCTTGGCCAGCCTGAGAAACATAGGGAGATGCTGTCTCCAAACAAAGAGACAACACAAACTCCAAGACCATGGACTTAGAGAGAGTCCAGCATTGTGATGCCTGAGACTCCTAATGTGCTTGGCTACTCATCCAGGGTGGCTCACAGCTAGGCAAACACTATGCCAGGCATTCTACAGTGTCACATAGTGTAAAAGATATTGAAGGATAAAAGACTATTGTTGGGACTTTCTTCAGATAGGCTTTCTTCAGACCCAGAATTACAAACATCCCTGACTGGTGGGGGAAGCTTGAAGTACTGGCTACCAAGACAAAAGCCTATTCAGAGAAGTGGATCCAGACAGCTGAGGTCAGAGATAGGAGGCATGTACTGAAGAAGGCTGACGGGTTACAGAGCAGGGGTAGGTTGAATAGTGACCCATCCCTGGATGTTCTTGCATTGCTGTGTTGAGATCTGCCCTGTATATAAGAAAGAGACTGTGGCTGTTTGTCTCTGAGTTCTGTTGTGTCCAAATGCTCTTGGAGATGAGGTCACTTTGAAGCATGTAACCTGTACTCCCTGCATTTATGAGGCTGAGGCAGCGGGCCAGTGAGCTCAGAATCAGCTTTGAACTAGATTGTGAGAGCCTGTCTCAAAAACACACAAGAGAGAGACAGAACACAGGGGAAGGAAGGAAGGAAGGAAGGAAGGAAGGAAGGAAGGAAGGAAGGAAGGAAGGAAGGAAGGAAGGGAGTTTACAAATAGGCACTCCAGAGTCAGTTTGGTCCACAGCTGTTTAAAGTTAGACTGAAAATACAGTCCTTAAAATAAAATCCATTTCAGCAGGGCTGAAGAGAGAGCTCAATTGGAAAAGTGCTTGCTGTGCAAGCCCAGGAACCTGGGTTTGATCCCCAGAACCAATATACAGCAACCAGGCATGGAAAATTCCCATGGCAGGGAGATAGACACAGGCCCGCCAGATCAGCCTGCTTGATGAGCTCTGGGCCAGAAAGACAGACAGACAGACAGACAGACGAGAGAGAGAGAGAGAGAGAGAGAGAGAGAGAGAGAGAGAGAGAGAGACCCTATTTCAGAAGCAAGGTATATAGCACCTGAGAGAAAAATCCCCAAAGCTAGCCTCTGGTTTTCACACCCAGGGGCACACCCAGACAAAACAGCAGCAGCTTCTGCTGTGGCTGAAAAAGAAGGCTGAGTTGTTCCTCGTGGTCTGCACTGGCTCCAGCCCCGGATGATCTGCTCTGCTGTGAGTCACTCCTAACAATTCTTGATGACCAAGATGTCCCCAAATGGGCTTCACTGGCGTCATCACCATGCTCCAACTTTCTGTACAAAATGGCCACACTGATGCTCTACAGGAAAGGATAATTAGGGAGACACAAGCAAAGCAGGTGCCCAGCGAAGCACACTTCTGACTTCCCCAAGACCAGCAGCATCAAGCTGAGAGCTGGGCTTCCTGAGAGCAAGGGAAGGGGGGAAGTCCAGAGTGCCAGCGGTTCTTCCGATGTCTGACGTTACACATATGAAAACGGTTGAAACTGAATCTCACCAGTAATGCGTCCCCTCTCCCAGCTGTGCCCACACCCAGCAATGTCACAGGCAAGAGCTACAACCCAGCTAGATAACAAAAACCAGATACACAGCAGAGGAGGGAAGATGCTAGATATTTAAGCCCATGCGAGCAATCCACATGAACTGAGATCATCGAGCTGCCATAAGAATTTAAGAAGCAGTCTTGGAATGGCCCCAAACAAAGGGCTCTGGAGTGTTCTGGCAGGCTGATGAAGGGGATAAACTCGGGAGTTGTGATTCACATGGCAACCAGCCACTCATCCTGAAAATAAATCCACTCTGGCTGCTATTTATCCAGCAGTTATCTTTGATTGCCAAATGAATCTGCAGCACCTAATGTGAGCTCCCCCATCCTTTGATGTCTGGTGTCAACCGGGCATTTAATAGCTGTCAACAGAGTGACTAGATTTCAGGGAATATATTCAGTGAAAGATTAAATTAGGCACCATGACCAGACCCCCCCCCACACCTCTCAAGAAGGCACGATGCAGGAGAAAATAACACCACCACTGCGGAGATGAAACTAATTTCCAATGACTAGCTTATGATTTTCCTTCCTGGAATGCAGGGCCTGGGGTTTTCGTCTTAAAACTGGGGTCTGAGAGGGTTGTCCTCCTTTGAAATGCTCTCGTTAAGACTCCTAGTCCACCTCTTGCTACCCACAGTGCCTTGCAGAAACATTTCCGCTCAGTTTTCTAATTTTCCCCTCCATCACACATACGTGATGTGTTCCACTTCTTGAGAGAAGAGCCCAGCTCACAAGCAGCAGGGCAGCAGGAGACCGTGTACACTTGAGGAGAACCATGAATATGGACCAATACAAAACCATGAACTTAAAGCCTTATGCTTCTCCTTCTATGATATTTTTTTGTAATTCATTATATATAAAATATAGATTTACTTAATATTTATATATACATGCATACATAAATACACAACAGCATTCCTTGTTCAGTATAAATGCTGTGGATGGTGGCATCGTGTTTTAATGTCAAAAGGTTGGACTTGCCTTGTAAAATAATGAAGCAAAACTGACTCAGAACTAGAATCACAGCAAGAGAGTCTGAAAAGTAGTTCCTTTCTTTCTCATTCGGTGCCCCAGGCTCCCTGGAGCTAAGACCTTCAGTCAGCAAATGGACTCATATATACCAAATAGATGGTTGTGCCACTAACTGCTGTGGCATATTACAGACATCTTTTGGCAAGAGTCCTCTACCGTCTTCAGAATGGGTGGTTTGCAAAATATGGCCCAGCCGGCAAGGGCAATTGCAGTGACCGGGTTGCCTGAAAGGAAGCTACTACTCATTGGTTATGTTCAAGTCCCTGGAGGAAAGCTGATTCTGGCGGTAAGAGAAATGACGCAGAGCTTTAAGAAAGCTTGCTGCTCCATCGTGAGGACCAGACTTTGGATTCCAGGACCCATGTAAGGTGACAAAGGACTTAAACTCCAGCTCTAGGCATCTAACACCCTCTTGTGGCCTCCATGGGTACTTACACAAGCCTGTGAGCACACACACACAAACATGTTTTAAAGAACGCAGATTCTGGACATAGAGAAAGGGGAAAATGCTTTCCTAAGAAATGTGTTAGCCACAGGTTCAACAAGCACAGACAGCAGATAATCACCCAGGGCAGATGTCATCTTTGCCTGTACTGTCTCTGAGTTACCAGTCTTGGGGCTGTGGTCTTCAGCCAAAAGTCGCTCAGCTCCCCAAAAGCTGAGGACAGATCCCCAGCGAGCTGTCATCATCGGTTTCTGTGAAAACTGAAGAAGAGTGTCATCAGGTTGAGCTCAATGATTAAAAAAAATCAATAGTTTATCAGTGTATGTGTGGATCCATGTGTTCAGAACAGCGCAGTTGTTAATGCCAAAAGGCTCTCAGTGCAACCGGATTCTCCATGTTACCTGGACACAGCATTCTGAGAAACACTGAATCAGAAATGGAAGGTCCCCCCTTCCTCTCTCTGGTGCGTGCACTCTCTCTCTCTCTCTCTCTCTCTCTCTCTCTCTCTCTCTGGTGCCCCTCTCTCTCTCTCTGGTTCTCTCTCTCTGGTTCTCTCTCTCTGGTTCTCTCTCTCTGGTTCTCTCTCTCTGGTTCTCTCTCTCTGGTTCTCTCTCTCTCTCTCTCTCTCTCTCTCTCTCTCTCTCTCTCTCTCTCTCCGTGTGTGTGTGTCTTTTTAAAGCAGGATTTTACTTTCATAGGCTAGGAAGGCCTGGCCTGGGACTTATTACATAGACTGGGGTAGTGTCAGACTCTCCATCCCCCTGCCTCAGCCTCTGCAGTGTTACAATTATTCACATGTTCCTGATGAGTATTTTTTTTTCACTGATGCAACCCTTTTCTTGTTGGCTTATGTATCCCCTTCATTGGCAATGATAGATTGAGAAACATCTAAGAAGACAGGTATGGCAACATACATGTAAACCCAGCACTTCATGCAGGGACTAAAAGGAGGATGGTTAAGAATTCAAAGCAACCATTGGCCTCAAAGTAAATTCAAGCCTTACCTGAACTACAAGGTGGTCTACCTCAAATAAACAAAACAACAAACAGGAAAAAAGATAAATAGTTAACATTAACAAGATGTACTAGAACCAGGTGCTGGTAGTGCACACCTTTAATCCTAGCACTTGGGAGGCAGAGGCAGGCAGATCTCAGTGAGTTCAAAGCCAGCCTGGTCTACAAAGCAAGTTCCAGGACAATGAGGACAGGACTGTCACACAGAGAAACCTTGTCTTGAAAAAAATACAAAACCAAAACAACAATAACAAAAAAAATGATGTATTAGGTATCAAACATCATGCAAACACTTTGTAGAACATTATTTAATCTCTGCTGCCAAGACCGAAACAAAAAAGTGAAGCACCACATCCAATGTCCCCAGCTTTGGGTAAGTCTCTCAAGAAAGTTTGCTGGTCTGTGCTGTGTCTCTGGTGTGGCTCTTCCTGCCTATGGGAAAGAGCCTTTCCCGAGAGGAGCCACAAGACAGCTGACTCTGCCTGCTCTTTCTGAACCTCATCGTGATGTCTGATGATTTGCCTGGCTATGCTCTCTGGCATGCTCGATAGTCCTTCCTCCACTAAACAGAAGCATCTTTAACCCAGTGGTTAATACAATTCCTGCTTTCTTCTTCGGGCTCCTTTTCATCTAGTTTAGTTACCTCATTGTTTTATCCTCCCTCCCCACCCCTGTTGCTAGGGAGAAAGCACTCTACCCCTGATGAACATCTCTACATAGTGATTTGTTTGATTGTTTGTTTTTGAGAGAGAGTCTAACTGTGCAGCCCAGGATGGACTAGAACTCACAACCCTCCTTGCTGAGTGCTGGGATTACAGATGTGAGCCATCACACCTAGCCCTACCGGAGTCTTATACTTCCAAAAGAGATATAGTCTCTCATACCAGAGAAGAAATGGCCTAGGGAGCAGGGAGCTGTCTGCTAACTGAATTTTTTCTCATTATGGTTATCTAAATGACCACATTGCTTTAATGCGAGTTGGGCAATCCTCCAGGTAATCTACAGATTGTGCTTTATTTCAATGCATTCAGGAAGCAGAGGAAAGGAGAACAGAGAGCAGGTTGAGCCTAAAAACGCTTAAAGCTCACCCCTTCCCCAAGTGACACTACCTTCAGCAAAGCTCCACCTGTTAAAGATTCCACAACCTCTCCAAACAGCGCCACCAACTGGGGACCATGAACTCGAATGCGGGTTGAAACTCTACTACAGCATGTATCATGAAAGACTCCGTTGGGACAATACAGAATTTCAAACGTTCTTGTTAAAATTGGACGAACACTAGTGAAGAAACTATGCCTAATATTTGAGTTCAGTTGAAGGACTGTGTCACCGTCCCTATCCATGCCTGCTCCTCACTTGACATTTGACCCCTGTCCCCTATTTCCTGCCATTTCTAGGATTCTGTAATTGGCATCCGAGATTTCCTACTTAGTGAAGAGTCTGAGAGCCTCCCGTATCCAAATTTGTACTACATCTGAAACGCTCAGTTTGGCTGTTTCACAGAACCATCTGGACGGATTCAGCCCGAAGCATCTGGGTAGATTGGTCACGGGCCAGGCTTAAGGGAAAAAAAATGATACACTGGAAAGAGCCGTCTTTAAAGAGATTGCTTATTTCTGCTTTACAGTCTTCGGCCGTGAAATAGTCTCCAGGGGTGGGGCCACGCCCAAAGCATCACCCGTGTTGTTCTCGGATGGCTACTCAGAAAGTTCTCCTTCATTTTTAACCCTACTTCTTCTCGTGTGATTAGCAACACAGCCACATCACTTTAATTTGAGTGGGACCGTCTTCCAGGCCATCTATAAACTGTGTTTGATCACAAGATACCATGGAAATCTGGGTTAGCTGGAGATGGTGCCTTACCGAGAGCCGGCTAGAAAACATCTTCTAGCTAAGATGGCTCTGATGTCTTCCCGTGAGATAACTGGTTCCTGGACACAGGGACAATGCTCTTCTTCAGTGACTCCAGTTTCCATCTGCAGGTCAAGAGGGGATTGCGTCTGAGTCACACTGAGTGCAGGTACTGATTTGCAAAGATGAAGAGGCTTTAAAAGTCAGCTTTTACTCCACAGGCAGCCAGTGTGATCTATTAGCTGTATTCGACTTCACATCCCCAGGGGTCTTTCCAAGACACATCTTTGCTCGCTTGGCCTCGACTTAGCCAGATTTTTCAAAAACCCTGCTTGAAAAAGGCTTCACCTGGTTTCTGCGGCCTGCCTGCACCAAGGAGGGTAGGCGCTTTGTTTGCTAGCTGCCCAACCAGCACGGAGGCCTGATCTCTCGGCCCCAGGAGAACCAGCGTTGGGGTGAGTTTCTGGCCGCGGCGCCAGCCAGGGACAGGGATCTCGGGGGTCCCTTGGCCTCCTGTCTTTCTTGGGCTCTCTGCAGGACCTCTATTCCCTGGGTACTGCCTCTTTCTTCCTGGCCCACCCAGCTTCCGTCCAGAGCCCTCCCCACTTGCCCCCCCCCACCCTCTTTTGGCGCGTGGCATTGGGAGCTGGATCCCAGTCCTCCGGGCGCCCGGGCGGGCCGCACTTCCTTTTTTTCTGTGGCCTGCCTGCACCAAGGAGGGTAGGCGCTTTGTTTGCGAGCTGCCCAACCAGCACGGAGGTCTGATCTCTCGGCCCCAGGAGAACCAGCGTTGGGGTGAGTTTCTGGCCGCGGCGCCAGCCAGGGACAGGGATCTCGGGGGTCCCTTGGCCTCCTGTCTTTCTTGGGCTCTCTGCAGGACCTCTATTCCCTGGGTACTGCCTCTTTCTTTTTGGCCCACCCAGCTTCCGTCCAGAGCCCTCCCCACTTGCCCCCCCCCCCCCCCCGCCCTCTTTTGGCGCGTGGCATTGGGAGCTGGATCCCAGTCCTCCGGGCGCCCGGGCGGGCCGCACTTCCTTTGTTTCTGCGGCCTGCCTGCACCAAGGAGGGTAGGCGCTTTGTTTGCTAGCTGCCCAACCAGCACGGAGGCCTGATCTCTCGGCCCCAGGAGAACCAGCGTTGGGGTGAGTTTCTGGCCGCGGCGCCAGCCAGGGACAGGGATCTCGGGGGTCCCTTGGCCTCCTGTCTTTCTTGGGCTCTCTGCAGGACCTCTATTCCCTGGGTACTGCCTCTTTCTTCCTGGCCCACCCAGCTTCCGTCCAGAGCCCTCCCCACTTGCCCCCCCCCCCTCTTTTGGCGCGTGGCATTGGGAGCTGGATCCCAGTCCTCCGGGCGCCCGGGCGGGCCGCACTTCCTTTGTTTCTGCGGCCTGACTGCACCAAGGAGGGTAGGCGCTTTGTTTGCGAGCTGCCCAACCAGCACGGAGGCCTGATCTCTCGGCCCCAGGAGAACCAGCATTGGGGAGAATCAGCATTGGGACGAGCCAGGGTTGGGCACGGAGACCTGATCCCTTGGTGCCAGGAGAGCCAACATTGGGGAGGCCGCGTTGGGTAGGCAAGGAGACCTGATCTGGTAAAAGAAGATCCATAAGGGAGTATTTGGAAGAAGAGATGGGCAGACGACAAGGCAAGAATTCGCCCAACAAACTGAAAAGCAACATGAAGCCACCAGAAACCAGCGACCTCACAACGGAAGGACATGAACACCTTAATCAAGAAGGAGAAAAGATCGACTTCATGAAAGTTATTGACGCCTTTAAACAGCATGTAAAAAACGCCCTTATAGAAATGGATGAGAAATATGACAGAAAGTTTGAAGAATTGAATAAATCAGTGAATGATACCCTAGAAAACCAAGGAAAAACAATCAAACAGATAATGGAAACAGTTCAAGACTTGAAAACTGAAATAGAGGCAAAGAAGAAAACACAAACAGAGGGCCGGCTGGACATGGAAAATCTAGGTAAACGAATAGAGACTACAGAAACAAGCATAACCAGCAGAATACAAGAGATAGAAGAAAGACTCTCAGATTCTGAAGATACCATAGAGAAAATAAACACACTGATCAAAGAAAACTGCAAGTCCAACAAACTCTCATCACAAAACATTCAGGAAATATGGGACACAATAAAAAGACCAAACCTAAGAATAATAGGAGTAGAAGAAGGAGAAGAAGTGCAGCTCAATGGTCCAGAAAATATATTTAATAAAATTATAGAAGAAAACTTTCCCAACCTAAAGAAAGATATACCTATGAAGGTGCAAGAAGCATACAGAACACCAAATAGGCTGGATCAAAAAAAAACATCCCCTCGACATATAATTATCAAAACACAAAGCATTCAGAATAAGGAAAAAATATTAAGAGCGGCAAAGGAAAAAGGCCAAATTACTTACAAAGGTAAACCTATCAGACTTACACCTGACTTTTCCATGGAAACCATGAAAGCCAGAAGGTCCTGGATAGATGTACTGCAGAAACTGAGAGACCATGGATGCAAGCCCAGATTACTATACCCAGCCAAGCTTTCGTTCACTATAAATGGAGAAAATAAAATTTTCCAGGATAAAAACAAATTCAAACAATATGCAGCCACAAATCCAGCCTTACAGAAAGTAATAGAAGGAAAATCACTAACCAAGGAGTCCAATAATGACCACAATAACTCAAGCATCTAGAGACCCTTCATCAACACAAACCAAAGAAGGGATACACACAAACTCTACGACTAAAAAAAATGACCGGAGTTAACAACCACTGGTCATTAATATCACTTAATGTCAATGGTCTCAACTCACCTATAAAAAGGCACAGGCTAAGAGATTGGATAAGAAAACAGGATCCAACATTCTGCTGTTTACAAGAAACACACCTCAACCACAAAGACAGGCACCTACTCAGAGTAAAGGGTTGGGAAAAGGCCTATCAAGCAAATGGACCTAAGAAACAAGCAGGTGTGGCCATACTAATCTCTAACAAAGTTGACTTCAAACTTAAATCAATCAGAAGAGATGGAGAGGGGCATTTTATATTCATAACAGGAACAGCTCATCAGGATGAAGTCTCAATCCTGAACATCTATGCCCCTAATATAAAAGCACCCACGTACATAAAAGAAACATTGCTAAAATTCAAGGCAGCCATCAAACCGCACACACTAATAGTAGGAGACTTCAACACTCCTCTCTCACCAATGGACAGGTCAATCAGACAGAAACCTAGCAGAGAAATAAGACAATTAATGGAGGTAATGAAACAAATGGACTTAACAGACATCTATAGAACATTCCACCCAAATAGGAAAGAATACACCTTCTTCTCTGCAGCTCATGGAACCTTCTCGAAAATCGACCACATAGTCGGTAACAAAGCAAACATCCACAGTTACAAAAAAGTATTACTAACCACCTGTGTCTTATCAGATCACCATGGATTAAAGTTAGAATTCAACAACAAGGCTACCCCCGGAAAGCCCACAAAGTCATGGAAACTGAACAGCCAACTACTGAACCATACCTGGATTAAGGAAGAAATAAAGAAAGAAATTAAAGTCTTCCTGGAATTCAATGAAAATAAAGAAACAACATACTCAAATTTATGGGACACTATGAAGGCAGTCCTAAGAGGAAAGTTCATAGCACTTAGTGCCCACTTAAAGAAAACAGAGAAAGCTCACATTGGAGACTTAACAGCCCACCTGAAAGCTCTAGAAAAAAAAGAAGCAGACTCACCTAGGAGGAGTAGGAGACTGGAAATAATCAAACTGAGGGCTGAAATCAATAAAATAGAAACACAGAGAACAATCCAAAGAGTCAATGAAACAAAAAGCTGGTTCCTGGAGAAAATCAATAAGATTGACAAACCCCTATCCAAACTAATCAAACGTCAGAGAGAGAATTTGCAAATTAATAAGATCAGAAATGAAAAGGGGGACATAACCACAGACACAGAGGAAATTCAGAGAATCATTAGATCTTACTACAAAAGCCTATATGCCACAAAACTGGAAAATGTAAAGGAAATGGATACTTTCTTAGATAAATATCATTTACCAAAGTTAAATCAGGACCAGGTGAACAATCTAAATAGACCTGTTAGTCGCGAAGAATTAGAAGAGGTTATCAAAAACCTCCCTACCAAAAAAAGCCCAGGACCAGATGGTTTCAACGCGGAATTCTACCAGAACTTCCAAGAAGACCTAATACCTATACTCCTTAATGTATTTCACAATATAGAAACAGAAGGGTCATTACCAAATTCCTTTTATGAAGCTACAGTTACTCTGATACCAAAACCACACAAAGACTCAACCAGGAAAGAGAATTACAGGCCGATCTCACTCATGAATATCGATGCAAAAATCCTCAACAAAATACTGGCAAACCGAATCCAAGAACACATCCGAAAAATTATCCACTATGATCAAGTAGGCTTCATTCCTGAGATGCAGGGCTGGTTCAACATACGAAAATCTATCAATGTAATACAGCATATAAATAAACTGAAAGAAAAAAACCATATGATCATTTCATTAGATGCTGAAAAAGCATTCGACAAAATTCAACATCCATTTATGTTAAAAGTCTTGGAGAGATTAGGGATACAAGGGTCATACCTAAATATAATAAAAGCTATATACAGCAAGCCGACAGCTAACATCAAATTAAACGGAGAGAAACTCAAAGCCATCCCGCTTAACTCAGGAACACGACAAGGCTGTCCACTTTCACCATACCTCTTCAATATAGTGCTGGAAGTTCTAGCAATAGCAATAAGACAACATAATGGGATCAAGGGGATTCGAATTGGAAAGGAAGAAGTTAAACTTTCGTTATTCGCAGATGATATGATAGTGTACATAAGCGACCCCCAAAACTCCACCAAAGAACTTTTACAGCTGATAAACAGCTTTAGTAATGTGGCAGGATACAAGATCAACTCCAAAAAATCAGTCGCCCTCTTATACACAAAGGATATGGAAGCAGAGAGGGAAATCAGAGAAGCTTCTCCATTCACGATAGCCACAAACAGCATAAAATATCTTGGGGTAAACCTAACCAAGGAAGTGAAAGATCTATTTGACAAGAACTTTAAGGCATTGAAGAAAGAAATTGATGAGGATACCAAAAAATGGATGGACATCCCTTGCTCTTGGATTGGGAGGATCAACATAGTAAAAATGGCAATTCTACCTAAGGCAATTTATAGATTCAATGCAATCCCCATCAAGATCCCATCAAAATTCTTTACAGATCTGGAGAGGACAATAATCAACTTTATATGGAAAAACAAAAAACCCAGGATAGCCAAAACAATCCTATACAATAAAGGATCTTCTGGAGGCATTACCATCCCTGACTTCAAACTCTATTACAGAGCTACAGTAATGAAAACAGGGTGGTACTGGCATAAAAACAGAGAAGTCGACCAATGGAATCGTATAGAAGACCCGGATTTTACCCCACAAACCTATGAACACCTCATTTTCGATAAAGGAGCTAAAAGTATACAATGGAAGAAAGAAAGCATCTTCAACAAATGGTGCTGGCACAACTGGATGTCAACCTGTAGAAGAATGAAAATAGACCCATATCTATCACCGTGCACAAAACTCAAGTCCAAATGGATTAAAGACCTCATTATCAGCACGAAAACACTGAACCTGATAGAAGAGAAAGTGGGAAATACCCTACAACAGATGGGCACAGGTGATCGCTTCTTAGGTATAACCCCAGAAGCACAGGCATTAAGGGCAACATTGAATAAATGGGACCTACTAAAACTGAGAAGCTTCTGTAAAGCAAAGGACACTGTCACTAAGACACAAAGGGAACCTACTGACTGGGAGAAGATCTTCACCAACCCCGCAACAGACAAAGGTCTGATCTCCAAAATATATAGAGAACTCAAGAAACTAGACTTTAAAATGCTAATTAACCCAATTAAAAAATGGGGCACTGAACTGAACAGAGAATTCTCAACAGAAGAACTTCAAATGGCCAAAAGATATTTAAGGTCGTGCTCAATTTCCTTAGCAATCAGGGAAATGCAAATCAAAACAACTTTGAGATACCATCTTACACCTGTCAGAATGGCTAAAGTCAACAACAACAAGGATAGCCTTTGCTGGAGAGGCTGTGGAGGAAGGGGTACCCTCATCCATTGCTGGTGGGAATGCAATCTTGTGCAACCACTGTGGAAGTCAGTGTTTCGGTTTCTCAGGAAATTTGGGATCAACCTACCCCTGGACCCAGCAATACCACTCTTGGGAATTTACCCAAGAGATGCTCTATCACATGTCAAAAGCATTTGTTCAACTATGTTCATAGCAGCATTGTTTGTAATAGCCAGAACCTGGAAACAACCTAGATGCCCTTCAATGGAAGAATGGATGAAGAAAGTATGGAATATATACACACTAGAATACTACGCTGCGGTAAAAAACAATGACTTCTCGAATTTTGCATGCAAATGGATGGAAATAGAAAACACTATCCTGAGTGAGGTATCCCAGACCCAAAAAGAAGAACATGGGATGTACTCACTCATAATTGGTTTCTAGCCATAAATAGGGGTCACAGAATCTACAATTGGCGAACCTAAAGAAGCTAAGTAAGAAGGTGAACACAAGGAAAAACATATCGTTATCCTCTTGGATAAGGGAAGTAGACAAAATTGCCGGGGAGAAAAGTGGGATCTTGGGGGTGGGGTGGGAAGGGGGTAAGGGGAGATGGGGTGAGAAAAGGTAGAAGGGAAGGAGGGGGGACTTGGGGAAATAGGAGGATCGGGATAAAGGAAGGTTGGATAGGGGAGCACGGAACCACAATCCTTAGTTAAGGGACCCACTTTAGGGTGGGCAGGAGAATTGACCCTAGAGGGGCTCCCAGGTGCCCAAGCTGAGGTCCCCAGTTAGTTCCTTGGGCAGCTGAGGATAGGGAACCTGAAATGACCCCATCCTAGCGCAATACTGACGAATATCTTGCATATCATCTTAGAGCTTTCATCTGGCGAGGGATGGAGATAGAGACAGAGACCCACACTGGAGCACTGGACTGAGCTCCCAAGGTCCCAATGAGGAGCAGAAGGAGGGAGAACATCAGCAAAGAAGTCGGGACCACGAGGGGTGCACCCACCCACTGAGACAGTGGAGCTGATCTACTGGGAGCTCACCAAGGCCAGCTGGACTATTACCAAAAAAAGCATGGGATAAAACTGAACTCTCTGATCATGTCGAACAATGAGGGCTGATGAGACGCCAAGGACAATGGCACGCAGTTTTGATCCGACGCAATCTGCTGGCTTGGTGGGAGCCTAGCCAGTTTGGATGTTCACCTTCCTAGATATGGACGGAGGGGGGAGGACCTAGGACTTACCACAGGGCAGGGAACCCTGACTGCTCTTTGGACTGGAGAGAGAGGGGGAGAGGAGTGGGGGGAAGGGGAGAGGGGTGGGAGGAGGGGGAGAAGAGTGGGAGGAGAGGGAGAAGAGTGGGAGGAGGGGGAGGGAAAGGGGAGGCTGGGAGGAGGTGGAAAGTTGTTTTTTTTTTTTTTCTTTATTCTTCTTTTATCAATAAAAAATGTTTAAAAAAAAAAAAAAAAAAAAAAAGATAAGTGGATAAAAGCAAAAAAAAAAAAAAAAAAAAAAAAAAAAAAAAAAAAAAGAAAAAGGCTTCACCTTTATATAACTCTGGAGACCTATGGGGACCCATCCAGGGGCATTAGGAACTTCAGACGGATCATCTCCTTAGAAACCACTTACCCCTGGGCATCTACCCATCTCTAAGCCTCTCTATGATAGATAAAGGTACCCTTGCCACATTTGCTTGCTTTTCCCCGTTCCAGAATATGTCTCCACTTCCATCCATTTCTCAAGCCCAAGCCTGAAACCCATTCCGACTGGACTTCATCTCCTCTCAGATGGTGGTTCTCCAGTCGGTCCTAATCCTTCTACTTCCAAAATAACCAGAGTGGATCAACTCATCTCTAAATTTGGTCAGTTACCTTTCAAAGTCACTGTTCTCTGCACCCAAAGCAGCCACCTTCCCCAAAACCTGGTTTTCCCTCTTAGCCCCTCCCACCTGTTACTTCCAAGCAATCCAAACATTCTGAACCTCACACCCTCACAGGAAGCTCAAAGCTTTCATAGATGTCCTTGTCGCATTGTAGACACTTATGAGATTACTTTAAACCAACGTAAAAGCCTGGTGTCCCTGCTGTTTTGTTAACTTGGTTCCCGAAGATCATATGGCCTCTTCCTCTCGATATGGCTTAAGTCTGCTAATTCTTCCCAAATGTCTCCACAGCTATTTTCCTCCATTCTGGGACTACACTTTGCATCTGGCTGTCATCATTTAAACCTCTCAATCTGGTTCTTCCCTGCTTTATGTCTCTGACTTACTGACAAGATTGGGCTAATTGTCTTAGCATCTTTTTTTTTCCCCACAAGGAAGTCTGACTTCTGTTTCTATAAATCACATCAGATTATTCTATGTCCTAAACATGCTGTTTGTGTCTCGGTGCACGTAAAACAATCTCCAAACTCCCACTACAAAAGCCCACTGTGGCCACCATGGCTTCTTAACCTTTGGCTTCTTTTACCTCTTTCTGTCAGTGGTCCAGCCAGAGAGGATTTGATCCAGATATTTGAAAGACACAAGATTTTCCTCACCCAAGAAACCTCCATCTGTCCTTTCATCGGCCTAAAACCTTCTTTTAAAAAAAATATTGCATTTTATCTATATGTTGTAGGGGGAGTGACATGTGCACGCCACAGCATACATGTTGAGGTCAGAGGACAACTGGCAGAAGGTGGCTCTCTCCTTCCTTTGTGGGAGTTCTAGGGATCAAACTCAGGTCATCGGGCTCAGTGGCAGGTTTTAACCGTTGTGCTATCTTGCTGGCTCTATTCACTCAGCTCTAATGTCCTCCCGGCTTTCTAGATTTAGTTCAAAAATCCCTACTTCCAAAAGGTTTTCCATATCTATACAACATATAGTAACCAGCTTCCCAAACACTAGGAGTTCCCTGACCCGACAGTCATGTCTTCATGAAGTCCCCTCCCAGGCTGTCTCTGAACTCTGGATTTCACCAAGGCGCAGAGAACAGGGGAAGGATGGTGACCACCCCTGTTTGAATTGCAGTCACCTATTGGGAGCTGTTAGAAGCTTGTGCGGGAACACTGAATGGGTGATAAGGTACGAAGAGCTCCATGATAAAAAATAAAATCTCAGAAGCTAGTCCCATGCAAACTTTCAGTTGAATGAGGTTACAGGGATGGCATTAAGTAAGTGTAGTGCCTGGAGGAGGACCACTCAGTGGTGTCCAGTCAACCACAGAATAAGAAAAATTAATAATACCCTGTGTTAGGACTGCACTTTGCAGGTTACTGTACTACAGGGGAAACCTCTGCGTTTTGCTGTACTTTATAGTGTTTACTGTAAAGTCTGGACTTGAACATGTTCCCCAAAGGTTCGTGTGTTGGAAATGCTTGGTGAGTATTTTTTTATTGGACGTTTTGTTATTTTTGTTGTTTTTATTTCTTGTGGGGTCATGGTCTTACTATGCTACCCAGGCTGGCCTGGAATGCAAGGCCATCATCCCCTGCCTCTGTTTCCTGAGTGCTGGCATTATAGTATGCTCTGCCCCAGCTTCATGCACTTGAGCTGTTTAAAACTTCATCTCCAACGCAGCAGCAGCAGTGGGAGCCAGGACCTAAAGAGAGGTTGGGGGACATGGGTCATCATGAGGGCTTCCCTACCTGAGTTACACATTGCTCACAAAAGAATGAGTTAAAGACCCCTTCCTTTTTCCATATGTACCTTCTCATTATTTTACCCTTTAACCTTTGACCTTCTTTCATGAGGCAACTCCTCAGAAAGCCCTCAGCACTTACCAGCCATTAGACCTTAGACCTGCTCAGGCCTACCATCTAGAACCGAATAGAGAATGCACACCCTTCTTAATCAGGCATCCAGTTGGTGGTGCTCTGTTCTAGCTACACAAAGCTGAGTGTGGGGGTTACTACCTGAAATAACCAGGGATTTTGTATCTATTGTCCCTATCTGGCCACTATCAGCTTCAGAGAACACAAGTTTGCCCCTTGATCAATCAATGTGAGCTCTTCAGTGCTGTGATGGTGCTTGGCACTAGCTAAGCACTCAGGAAAGTCTACTTATGGATAGACAGAATAGCTCAAGTTTCATATAGCTAGAAATGTATGAGGAAAGTGTGTGAAGACAGGCATGAGAGAGAGCACATTCAGAGACACCTAAGTCGACTTTACATTATTGGTGGGATAATGGGCATTCAGAGAGGAGACGACGCATGTGCTTTAGACCTGTAAGAATGTCCAATCTGCAGTCTCTGGGCCACATGCATCTCAGGAGAACCATGAATGTGAAACAGCGCGTCTGTAAATGACAGCATGTTGTAATGTCAAAGGGTTGGGGACTCCTGAAGGATGTAACCTTCTAGAGAAAAGACACTCAGAGAATAAGAGGCCCAGACCCAAGAATATCAAGGGCTCTGAGATGGGCAGTATAGGCAGCCTATCACTTCCAGGAGGATACTTGATTCTCATGCTGCCTGGAGTGCGTCTCTGTGCCGCCTACAAGGTAATCTTTCAGAGCACCATATATGTTCAGCCTATAAGCTATGGTCACTGGTTATGACCACACCAGGATGCTTTTGTGTCCCGCCGTCCTTCCAAAGCTATGAACTTCCAACAGCCACCACAGCCCTTTCCCAAGCCAGCGTTCTGCCCCTGGGTTGTAGTCCTCATCTGCTTCCCTTTGCTCCGTTGTGTGTGAGATTCGCCGTAACATCAACTTAGGCATTGGCCTCGTAGCCATATGGACTTGCTCGTCCACCTCTCCTCAGTGTTGCCAAGTATATCACATCCTGAGGCAGTGCAGTGATTTGGAATAGAATGTTCCCCATAGACTCCTATGATTGAAAGCCTGGTCCCAGTTGGTAGAACTATTTGGTAAGGATTAGAAGGTGTGGCCTTGTCGGAGAGGGTATGTCATTAAGGATGAGCATAGAGGTTTCAAATCCCATGCCATTGCCAGTTAGATGTCTCTCTCTGCCTCATGCTGGTGGTTCAGGATGTAATCCTTCAGCTACTGCTTCAGCACCACACCTGCCTGCTTGCTGCTATGCTCCTCACCATGATGATCCTAGAATCACTGTCTGAAACTGTAAACAAGCCCCCAAGTAAACCTTTTCTTTTATAAGCTACTTTGGTCAATGTGTCTCTTCACAGCAATAAAAAAGGTAATTAAGACAGCAAGGTGACCCAGCCCTAAAATGCTTGCCAGTCAGGGAGCCAAACTGATGACTGAGGTTTAGTGAGAACCTGTCTCAAAAACTAAGGTGGACTGTGATAGTGTAAAAGATCCAGTGTGGAACTCTAGCTGCTGCAGGCATATGCACATACAAGTGCATGCACAAGTATGTCAGTGTCCAGGGCTGGTAAGATAACTCTGTGGCTAAGAGCATATATTGGTCTTGTAAATGAACCCAGTCCAGTTTCCAACATCCATGTCAAGTTACTAGTAACTCCACTTCCAGGAGATCTTGACTCTGTAGGCACCTACACTCACCCGGCCTTCACTCACACAGAAAGATACACATAAATAAAATAAGAGTGATAATAATAGATCAAATATGTCAGGTCTGAAGTGCCTCTGGTCCTATAGGCTATTTTTTTTTTCAAACTCACAGCATCTTCTACAAGGAAATAAAATTATTCCTCCTGTGTACTGATAGGTGAGCCTCGGTCAAACAATTCAGACAACATGACCAAGATTAACAGCTCAAACAAGTGAGAAAGTGCTGTCTCCACACATCCCTGTCTCCGAAGTACAAAGCTTTCAGTCGGGTGCCTTCTCCCCGCAAGGCCTCAGTCCCTGAAGCCTGCAAGTGCCAAGCTCAGTCCATATTCAACCCTGCATATCGGTTTACAATGAAAGCACCTGAGTTTTCTCAATTCAAATTCACTGCCAACCTTAAGCTGAGCATGGGTGGATACCAAGGATGTCAGCCAGCCCAGTGCAGGAGGAGATTTGTGCAAACCTTAACTCTCAAAGGCATCCCTTCTGCCTTTTGGGTCTGCAGGCAGGCTAGTTAAGAACATATTTGGGGGCAGAAAAGATGTGAGAAACTTGGCTTTTGTGTGATGCTCTTCCAAGCGAGACATGAACAAACACCTATTTACTTCAGAGGGGGAACTGGAGACAGGCTAAAGGAACAATATACCCAAAGACTATGTTGGTGAACCAATGAATTTATTGGGGTCGTTACAGAAGGGCAGGTGAGGGGTTAATTATAGAAGCCTGGACATCTGAAAGGCCCTGTGCATCATTAAAAGCCCATGGCAGCTTGGGGACAGCTCATAAAAGCTGGAGTTCTGGAGAGCTCTGCAGGCAGGCTCGGAAGCTCCTTCCTTCCTGGGTTTTAAGGTGCCTTCTTCAAACGTCTTGGTCTTACGAGCTTTGGAGCAAAATGTTGCACAGCACTTGGACCACCAGAAGATAACTTCATATCTGCATCATGGCACATTCAGAACTATATAAATACTTAAAGAGATTGCAAGTCTTAAATAATCCTTTTATTTGGAAAATTGGGCTTAACCTCAAAGGCCGTTTCCCTCAGAGGTTTTAGTAATATAACCTTCCTTCCACCGTTTCCCACACAGATGTGGTGTTAGAAAGAGCAGACCAGTAAAAACAGAAGACTAGAACATCATGTCCGACTGTGTGTGTGTGTGTGTGTGTGTGTGTGTGTGTGTGTGTGTGTGTGTGCAGGTTTCTGACAGAGTAGACATGAGGAGAGATGGCTGGTTTATTTTCCCACTGTCAGAAAAATCTAGACTGCAGAAAGTCTCCTAAAGGTCACAAAGTTTTCCAGATGACAGGAGAGTTACCTGTGAGCCCTGGCACCTAGCACTTCCATGCTCAAGTCACAGCTTGATTCCACCTCTGTGCTGTTTCTTCACCTGGGTGCCAGACTGGAGGAGCAGCCTTTTATTCTCTGGTGCCTTGACTGAACTGCAAAAAGAATGCTTTCTCCCTGCTTTCCGGGGCCACCTCCCTGGGATCCCTCCTGGTATACACTGGTTGCTGCCTCCACACTGGGTTGCTTAGCAACCAGGCTCTGCGGGCTTCCTAATAGACAAAGGCTTCTCCTTCCTCTCCAACTGCTGCACTAATGCTCATTGTTGACAAGGGAGCAACTCCTGGCTGAGCATATGCTGTGATCTGGAGGCTGCTTTAGGAACCTGGTGCCAAGAGCTATGGGCATCTCTCCTGAAGCAGAGAGGGGGACAGAAGTCTGAAGAGCAAATCAACTCACTCCATGGTGCTGTGCTGACCAAGTGGCTCTACAGGTCATTTATGAGCAGTTATATGAGAGAAGACAGTTGGTTCCAGTGATATCGCATTCAAAGAGGCGCGTCCGTCATCATCCTCTTTTCCAACAGACCTCAGAAAGAAACCTTGCGGCAGCCCCGTGCACATAACCACACAGAGCAAGATCATTTCATGCACACCCAAGGGGCCCAAACTTAAACGGTTTCAACCCCAAGCCCTTAAATCCATAGAGAACATTTACATCAGTGTGCTGGATTGTAACACTGACCGTCAGCAAACTCAGCCAGACACAGGCCAGTACTGTGTTACAAGAAATTAGGTGACTCACCTAAAGATAGTCAGGGAAAAGGAGATGGTGCATTCTCCCTTCGGAGGCCTCTGAGCCCGGATGCCTTCCATCTCTGAGACAGATGCGTCTTCAGGGAGGAAAACAAACGATTTGCTAGGCAGGGAGCTGGCCTGCAGAGATGGAAGCACAGAGGGTCATTTCTAAATTATTCAATAAGCTGGTGAAATGCAACGACCTGTTTTGGATCACTGAGAAAAGCTGTGACCCTCTCACCTTCCCGAATGAAAGCAATCAGCCATTAAACACTACGTTATGGATGTCTCTGTGGCTATAAGACAGGAGATGAATATATTTAGGAATATATGCAAGGAAATGAACCTTCAATATGGGTATTTACCATGTGTTGATGGTGCCCAATGCAATTCTGTGTGTGTGTGTGTGTGTGTGTGTACACTTGTCTGTCTGTGTGCATGTACATCCATGTGGGGGAGTGCATGCACCCATGTGCATACACAAAGGCCGGAAAACTATCAGGTATCCTCCATCCATCTCCAAATGTTTATCGGAACCAGGGTCTCTTCCTAAACCTGCTGCATAATCTTCCCTAGGCTGAAAGCCAGCAAGCTCCAGCAATTCTTCTGCCTCTTCACAATTCAGAGCTGGGGTTACAGGTATGGGGGGGATATTTGGTTTGGGTGCTGGGATCTGAACTCTGACCTTCAGGATTACAAAGTAAGTTCTCTTAACTAGGGAGCCACCTCTCCAGTCTCTGTCCTCACCTTCCTGCTGTGCAGAGTCTGGCATGGAGAAGTCACTGTAAGTACGTGTAAAATGAGAGCATAAAAGAGGCTCCGAAGGAGCCAGGAGAACCACTGCCTGCGGCAAAAGCCTTCATTAGCTTCTTTCCCCTTCCTCTCTCCCACTTAGACCAGTACAGTATCCAAAATCAAGTTGCTATTCGTTCCAGAAACAAGGTAAAAGGGATCCTGTTAAAAAAGAGACATGTCCAACTGGAAGTTCTCTGTCTTTCAGGCTGGGAAAGGTGGGGAACCTCAGCCAGGTCATGGATGCTCCTGAGCCCTCCCTCAGTTCAGCAACTCCTTCTTCTGTTAGGGACTATTCCATCTTTGACCATGACGGCCACCGATGGCTTGCTAACTTAGCTCGAGTACTCAGAGGTGGAACTTCAGCAGAGGTAACTACTAGGCTTTTAAGCAATTTCCTTACAGGAGAGTTTGGAATTGTCAGAACATCCATGTCAGAGTTTGTGATACACCAAATACCTAATGCAATAAAATTTTAAAGCTTTTAGTTCAGGGTCTTGGGCTAAAGATGTGCCTAAGTTTAGTAGAGTGCCTGTTCTGGGTTTGAATCCCACCCCTGCATAAGCCAGGCATGCTGAGATATGCCTATAATCCCAACACTCTGGAGGTAGAGACAGGAGGCTCAGAAGATCAATGCCATTCCCAACTACATAATGAGTTTGGGGCCAGCTTAGTCTACACGGGATCCTATCTAAAAACTCTAAAATAATTTTTTAAATAATTTTTAAGATATTAGCTCAAATATGATAGGCAGAACTCAATAAATACAAGTTGTTATTTTCCATTGCATTGCTAAACAATAATACTTGGGATAAGCAAATATTTGGTTTTATAACTTTTTTCCAGGATTCTGCGTTCTTTGGCCAACCACCAACATATAATTTCAGTAAAATCTGGGAAAGAAATTGTATTTTTAAAAAAACAAAGAAGAAAGAAAAGATCCAGCATTTCTCAAAATGTGTCTCTTTTCTAGGTCTGGAGAAGCAGTGGTCTAGACCTGGCCAAGAAGGAGCTGGCAGTTGGCACCCCACCGCTTCTTTTCTCCCACCCATGGCTGGAAGGAGGAGCCACTCGGAACACGCTGTTCCTGCCCTCCGTGCGCTGATGGGAACATGCCATGCCTTTTCATCACATGCTAGGCTTTCCTGACACCATCTGTTCCCTCAAGCCCACAGCACACTGTTGTCTTGCTGTCACCACTCCTTCCGTCTGAAAATGTCGAGAGCTGCCATGAATGACTCTGAGGAACGCTGTTTACCTCCTCACCATCGACCGCCACCACTCAAGGACTTGGGTGTGGGAGCAGCACAGGCTTCTCCCACATGCGATTCTAAGATCCGCCTTTCCTCATGTGCCTCAGAATTTGAAAGACAGACACGGGATGGTTCCAGAGAGCCTCAATCCAGGAAGCACTTGTTGCCACTGATGGGCAAATATGGAATTGTTCGAACATCTGTATCAGAGTGTGTCATGCGTCAGACATAACACAAAGCTCTTGGTCACTGAGACTTTAGCTTCCACCAGACACGAAGTTGAGCACCTGCTGGTCCTTGTGGCACTCAATCCTGACAACAGCCAACACAAAGAAAGACACTGTTGGATCATCAGGCCCAGGGACAGCTGAAAAAACCTGTGGAGGGGGATGCAAGTTGTTTCTCCCAGCTGCAAGGCCAGTGGATGGTGATGCTATCAGGGTGGGGACTGTGTCCTCAAGGTCTGCTCTTGACTGCTTCCTGCCCCAACAACAAACAATAATCACCAATATTTTCTCTCCTTGCTTTCCAATTAAGAAAACAATTCTAAATCTCTAGTGCTATTTGCCAATGTGAGCCCCAAATGAGGAACGGATAAAGAGTAGAGACCATGAAATACTGATACATGTTCCTTTATATATTTTGGCAGGGGTCGAAGGACCTCAGAAGCTGTCCAACTTGTGTATTTGAGGTAAGATCTCTCACTGACCTGTAATTCACCAATTGGACTAGAATGGCTGGTCACCAAGTCTCAGGGATCTGCCTGCCTTTACCTCCCTAGCTCTGGGATTTTAAGCATGGTCATAACTCCTGGCTTTTCCCATGGTTTCTGAAGATCAAAGCCAAGTCCTAATATTTGAATAACAACTGTTTTACCAACTGAGTCATCTCTCCAGTCTAGACTCCTCACCTTGGATCTTGAGGCTCAGTGCATATCACTGATGGGTCCTGCATCAAACAAGACTACTGCATGATCTAATCATTTCTCTCCTCCATCAGAAGATGTTTGAAAGCGAAAAAGCTGTTACTAGCTACTGTGTCTGGACAACAGCTATGAAGTAGGATCGTCCTGAACTGGACCACATGGTTGTGTTGTAGGAAGCTGCTTGTTTGTTTTGCAGGCCACCCAGACTCCTGAAAAAATCACACAGAAACTATATTATTTAAATCACTGTTTGGCCAATCACTTAAGTGTATTGCTAACTAGCTCTTACATCTAGGATTAACCCATTTCCAGTATTTTATATTTTACCTCGAGGCTCATGGCCTACTGGCAATGTTCCAGCATGTCTGTCTTTGGTGGTGGCTCCATGGCTTCTCCTTGACTCTGCCTTCTTTCTTTCAGCATTCAGTTTAGTCCCCCCCCCCGCCTAGATCTACCCTACCTTATCACAGGCCTAAGAGAGTTTCTTTATTAACCATGCATATCTGTCTCTAGGAGCAGCTCCATGGCTTCTCCCTGACTCCGCCTCCTTTCTTCCAGCATTCATTTTAGTTTTCCCCACCTAGCTCCACTCCACCCTATCACAGGCCTAAGACAGTTTCTTTATTAACCAATGGTTTGCACAGCATACAGAGGGGAATCCCACATCATGGTTGTCTTCATTGCTTCTATTCTGCCTGTCTATTCCATGCCATGAGCTCCCTTTGCAATGGGTGGTACCAGCAGTGTTGAACCAGGAAAACTGGGACACTAGAATATCAAGCTACCAATCCTACAAACAAGCCCAGAAACTGGGACTCTCAAAAAGGCAACCTGGATGTCACCCTGATTTTGTTTTCCCTTTTATAAACCTGTTTGCAATTTTTCTTCTCCCCACTTCTCGGCAGATGCTACCTGATTTGTGTTCTGGCTAATGTCACCCCACGTCAAACGTATTGCCAAGTGCAATGAGGTGTGACTGACACCAGGAAGGATGATGAGCGAGCAGAGTGGCAGCTGGCGGCCGTTCCTTCGTGTAGAATTTAAATGAATCAAGGAGCATCTTGATGGAGTACATCCGAACATGCCCAGAGCCAAACAGAATGTTCTCATCCCTGACGTGGGATGAGATGGGAGCAGCCTGAGGTGGTGCCACCCTCGTGACAGATGCGGGGATTCTGAGCAAAGGATGAGCCTGAGGAACACGAGGGGCAGATGAGGGCAGATGCAGAATCACTAAAGTGGAGAGGATACCTGATCACTCATTCCACATTGCCTGCTGTCACAAGGACCTAGACAAATGTCTGCCTTAAGGGATACCCCTGATTCGTATCAACATGCTCTAGTTCTTCCTTAAGTTCAGGCTGGCCTTGAACTCATTGTGCAGCTTAGGATAAATCTGATCGCCTCATACTCCTGCCTCCACATCCCTATTTCTAGGAGTACTACAGGTCTGTGCCACTACGCCTGGTTTACGTGGTGCTGGGGATTGAATTTAAGGATTCATTTGTGGCAAGCAAGCCCTCTAATAACTGAGCTACATCCTCATCCTTTGGGGGCGGAGAATGATATTTCAGAGAAATCTTATTTTCAGGATCCTTAGGTATGTCATGCAAGAACAAGAATATAACCATGTCCTCAGAGGGCTAGGGAAAGTCTGGAGTGCCATTGGAGGGGTTCTTCTGCCTATCATCCTCTCTTCAATCTTTCGGTTGCTCTCCTTTCCTCTGCCCTCCCTCCCCCACCTCAATCATATATTCTTTTTCCTTCCCAGTTTTCTTGCTGAAAGAGAATCCAAGTCTCACCACACAAGACCAACCACAAGACTAAGTTTTAGTCGCAACTTCCATTCTCATGTTTCTATAACTCATGCCCGGATGACAGTGTGGAGGTGTTTGCCTCTGCTCCAGAACTATAAGTAGATTGGAAGCTTAGATGCCATGCTTGAAACCCACTGCTCAATAAAATGGGTCAATGCCCTTGCAGGGACTGACCTGAAACAAACTTTCAAAGGTACCTGTCTGCCTCATTCCACCCACAGTAAAATCTCTACCTCGTTGAGTACTTCTGCATCTGTAGTAGGGATTTGGTTGGGAAACGGCCCCATAGTCTTGGATATTTTGAACACTTGCTCCTCAGTTGGTGGTGCTGTCTGAGGAAGAAGATCAGGAGGTACCATCTTGCTGGAGAAAGTGCATCTTGCTGGAGGAAGATTAGGAGGTACCATCTTGCTGGAGGAAGGGACAAGGATGGGTGTTGAAAGTTAATCCTCAAGCTCCTAGTTTGCCCTCTCTCTTTCTGGTTTACAGCTCAAGATGAAAGCCCTCAGCTTCCTGTTCCTGCTGCCGCGCCTGATACTTGCTATCATGCTTCTCCAGGATGATGGACTCTCGTTCCTTGGCAACCATCAGCCCAAATAAACTCTCTCGTCAGTTGCTTCTGCTCATGATGCTTTGCCATAGGAACAGAAAAGAAGCTACCTCAAGGTTTTGAAGGAGACTGCATGTAGGAAATGAAGAGCTATGAAGGGCTTCTCATATACCAGGCACTAGTGTTATGCCTGAGTTTCCCTATAGTCACATGTGAAGTGACTCTATTATGCAGGCCCAAATCTTCTGCATTCTTCCTTTTCCCACGGAAGCAGTGTGGATCAGTGGCAAAGCCAGAAGCAAGGAAATGTTTCCTATGTTGGGAGCTCACAGTTGAGTGATAGCCCAGCTTCTCTGTTCCAGCTTTCTAACTAATTCCTTTATTTGCATTGTGAAAACGATGCCTTATAACATTTTATGTCTGTAATCATTATTATTAATAAATCCAGCTGCTATTTCTGAGTCCCCCAATGTCCTATTGACTAGAGCTGTAAACAACATAAAGGACACAGCGAGCATGAGCCTTAGTGATGCTGACAGTTAGTCTTCTTCTGCCATGAACATTAATATTACTATTACTTTTGCCTGGTCAGACGTCAACATGAGAGATGAAGGTGAGCTGGAGGGTCTCTTTCCCTCAGATCTTATGTCACCAGGGAGTTCTGTCCAAGAGGAAATGCCATCCCTCTCAATCAAGCCCTGTGATAATAACCAATCCACAGACTGAGGGCCTGTGGTAGGCAAGGAGTCAATAGTAAGGCAGCAAAAGAAAGACCAAGAAGGTAAAAGAATATTCTAGAAGTTTTTCAGTGGAAGATGTCTCCCTACATTTCTGACCACATAACTCCTCCACCACCACCCTTGAGGAAAAGGGCTTGCTGGAAGCAGTTATATCTGGCCCTGACCTGTATTGGATCCTGCAAAGTAGAGCTTTCCAGTTACTCTTCATTTGAGAGTCTAATCAATACCCTCCTTGCCTCACAGGAACTGATGGAGAAGAAAGGCATGGAAAAGAAGCCCCTGAGAGTCGAGCATCAAGGTTTCATTTGTGTTCTGCCCAGAAGCCAGGGTAAGTGATTCACAGCGTACCTGGTTGCAGCTGCCTTGCCTGAACCCCTCTGTGCTGCCTTGGAAGGGATCACAGGGAGCTCCAGCTCAAAGAGAAGGGTGGTGAGGGGTGCATGGCTGTGGTTTACTAACATGTGAAATCTAAGGAGACAGGAAGAAGAGGCCCATGGAGGTTGGGAAGGAAGAAAGAATATGCAGGGTTGCCTTGAGCCGTCAGAGTTTAAAGAAAAATCTGGCTTGAGTGGCTTTCCTTTAGATTCTCAAGGTGCACATGTGCAAACGCAGATGCAAACAACAAATGATCCGTCCTTCTGTTAGACACAGCAGAGACACACCACTTCTTCCTCAGTGCATACTGTGTACACAGGAGTTCACACATAAGCAAGCACACTCCCACAAATCATACAAGGCATGCTCACACAGACACATGCTCACATAATAGCACACACAAGCTCTCATACACACATACACACATGTTCACAAGCACACCTCCCCTCTGAAGAGTGCCAGTCACCCACAGTAGCAGCATTAGCTATTCAAAACAAGAGTACGCAACGCTTTCAAGACAGACAAAGGGACAGAGGCTATCTGCCTGGAGAGGATGAATCAGAAAGACAGAAGGATCTAACCAAATGCCATCAGAAAGGTCGGCATGACCGACTGTGGCTTCAAAAAGCAGCTGCCAATTTCTCTGCTTGTCTATAAATAAAACTAAGGTTGAGAGAAGGGCAGGTTAATGGCTGAGGGCTCCCATTACCCAGATTGGTGCCCGTTATGGAGAGAATATTCCAGTGACGTGTTTACCAAATGGTCCTATTCAAACACTAACTAAAGGAGCAAGATACAAAAATATAAATAGCCTTTCTCCCGAATCCATGGCCCCAAAATGCACATGCAGATCAACTGGGACACAGACATACATAGACACAGCTGAACATCTGTAACACTCAAGTCCATCTTCCCGAAGCCTCATAGCCGGACAGCTCTGAGTTATTATTAGCTACATTTTCCTTGTACATCTAAAGTGTCACCACACTGATAGGAAAGGCTAGCACTGAATCAGAAGCAACCACATGCAGAAACCATCCCACCATCTTGCAACAACCTGATAGCAATGCATGAGGGGCCATGACGGTTATTTTTAGTTATGGACAGAAGTAACATATCTCTTGAACTAATTGAACTTGCATGGCCTCCAACCAGGGGACCACACTCAAAGGAGATTTTATGTTCAAGCTGTGATGGTTTGAATGAGAAATACCCCCCCCACACACACACACACAGGCTCATGTATTTGAATCCTTGGACCAGGTTGATGGTACTGTCTAAAAGGGTTATGGACTGTTAGGAGGTGGAGCCTTGCTGGAGGAAGTATGTCACTGGGGTGAGCTTCGGGGGTTTATTGCTTTGCCTCCTTACCAGTGGGCCTGCTCTGATTTTGCATGTGGATGGAAATGTCCTCAACCAGCTTAGGGCTCCAGCTCCTTGATGGCAGGCCTTAGCCATTATAGATCCCAACTCTGATACCATAAGTCAAAACAAACTCTTTCTTCCACAGATTGTCTTAGTCATGGTGTCTTATCACAGCAAGAGAAACTCAGTAACAGACAAGCCAAGTACAAACCACTAGTTACCATTCTGACACCTTAGGAAATATTTTTATGATACCAGGGCTTGACAAGGAGAGGCACAGCAGACGGAGGCCACAGCTGAGGAGGGTAAGCGCACACTTGTCAGATGTACATTCGCCACGTGGACTGGATTCCAGATCATGAATAACCAACCATATTTGCACTTTGCTCAAACACGGCAGGTGACAACTGAAGTAGTTCAAAGATAACTTTACTGCCTTAGGCCACGTAGGTGACTTTGGGACTTGTGAGGACCTGTTAAATAATCCTGGATCCCATGCATTTCCCAAAGTTGTACAGAAACAAAGAAAGTAGATTTCCATGCTCAGAACAATTCAATAGTAAAGAAAAGGCATAGTTGGAATTCAAAGCTAAATGAAGCACTATAGATTTGTTTGAGCTGTTGGATTCACTCCATGTAATGTGCTCACCTTAACTGACTCTGCTTAAAACTGAATGTTAAAGTGTGGATGCAGGGTGCTCTGTGCCCCTTTAAACCTCATGAAAATGTCCACCAATGAGAGAATGTGTCCAAGGCCACCAGCAGTCCTGCAACAGTGACAGTCCAGAACTGCCACCCCAAGCTAACAATATCCTACTTACTTTCACTATGTTTTCAAATTTGTCATTTGGGGATGGCAGAAGGAAAAACAACTTTTCAGTCTAATCTATATTCCGTGAGCCAGTGACTTGCAGGGAAAAGGGTTGTGGATTATGATCATGGAAACCTTAGCATTCAGGAGGGTTTCTTATGAATCACATTAACCAGGCATGGAGATAGAGTTCACTGTGCAGGAAAAATAAGGCTGCCAAAAACAAATAAACAAATTTAAAAGCTAATGCAATCCAAGGCTGTGCTAAACAGAACAACGGGCATTGCTTATCTGATGCTTCCAGAAGAATCAGAGGAGATGCTAAAGAAAGTATCTCTCAGAATTGATGGTTATAAAATCAAAATATTGATCACAATTGTGAGTGCACATCTATAATCCCAGCAGTTGAGGAATAGAGACAGGAGGATCATGAGTTCAGGGCCAGCTATAGCTGCCTAGCAGGTTTGAAGACGTCCTAGGCTACATGAGATTCTATCTAAAAGCCCTAGAATGAATAAATGAATTAATGAATAGAAGAAAATCTGAGAAACTCTGAAGATGTCCTAGGTCCTGCAGTATCAAGTATTCAGTGAAGATTTCGTTCCTTGAATACATGTAAATAAGCACATCTATCTCATTAATATGCAAGTTTATTTTAAACTTTAACAAATGGTAAAATTATGTGTAAACTAAAAAATATTTTAAAAGTACATCTTGTTGTAGAGAGGGAATATCCAAATTAACAAAATCAGAAATAAAAAGGAGGATATAACAACAGACACTGAGGAAATTCAGAGAAACATTGAATCATACTTTGAAAACCTGTACTCCACAAAATTGGAAAATCTAAAAGAAATGGACAATTTTCTAGATAGGTACCACATACCAAAATCAAATCAAGAGCAGATGAACAATTTAAAAAGACCTATAACCCCTAAGAAAATTGAAGCACCCATCAAAAGCTTCACAATCAAAAAATACCCAGGTTCAGATGGTTTCAGTGCAAAATTCTACCAAAACTTAAAAGAAGAGCTAATACCCATACTCCTCAAAGTGTCCCACACAATAGAAACAGAAGGAACATTACCAAACTCTTTTTAAAAGGCTACAGTTATCCTCATACCCAAATCACACAAAGATGCAACTAAGAAAGAGAATTACAGACCAATCTCCCTCACGAACATGGATGCAAAAATACTCAATAAAATACTGACAAAACAAATCCAAGAACACATCAAAAAAAAATCATCCACCATAGTCAAGTTGGCTTCATCCCAGAGATGCAGGGATGATTCAACAGAAAAAAAAAATCTGTCAATGTAATCCACCATATAAATAAATTGAAATATAAAAACCACATGATCATCTCATGAGATGCTGAAAAAGCATTCGACAAAAATCAAACAACCCTTCATCATAAAGGTCTTCAAAAGATCAGGGATACAAGGAATGATTCTAAACATAATAAAGCAGAATATGGCAAGCGAACATCAATTTAAATGTAAAGAGACTCAAAGTGATTCCATGAAAATCAGGAACAAGACGAGTCAACTCTCTCCATATCTATTCAATATCATACTTAAAGTTCTAGCTAGAGCAATAAGACAACAAAAGGAGATTAAGGTGACACAAAATGGAAAGAAGACAAACTTTCGCTATTTGCAGATGATATGATAGTATGCATAAGTGACCCCAAAAATTCAATGAGGGAACCCCTACTGCTGATTAACACCTTTGATAATGTGGTAAGATACAAGATTAACTCAAAAAGATTAGTAGCCCTCCTATATTCAAATGATAAAAGGGCTGAGAAGGAAATCAGAGAAACATCACCCTTTATAATAGCCACAAATAAGATAAGATGTCTTGGGGATAACACTAATCAAAGCAGTGAAAGATCTGTATGAAAAGAACTCCAAGTCTTTGAAGAAAGAAATTGAAGAACATATCAAAAAAATGGAAAGATCTCCCATGCTCTTAGAAAGGTAGGATCAACATAATAAAAATTCCAATCTTACCAAAAGCAATCTACAGATCCAATGCAATAGGGATCAAAATGCCAACACAATTCTTCACAAACCTTGAAAGAAATAATCAATTTCATATGGAAAAACAAAAAACCTCAGAATAGCCAAAACAATCTTGAACAAGGAAAGAACTTCCAGAGGCATCACCATCCCTGACATCAAGCTCTATTATAAAGCTATGGTAATTAAAACAGCTTGATATTGGCATAAAAACAGATGGGTGGACCAATGGAATTGAATCAAAGACCCTGATATTAATTCATGTACCTGTGAACACCTGATTTTCAACAATGAAGCTAAAATTATATAATAGAGAAAAGAAAGCATCTTCAACAAATGGTGCTGGCATAGCTGAATGTCAGCATGTGGAAGAGGGCAAATAGATCCATACCTATCCCCATGCACAAAGCTCAAGTCCAAATGGATCAAAGACCTCAGTATAAATCCAGGCACAGTGAATCTCATATAAGAGTAAGTGGGAAGTAGCCTTGAATGCATAGACACAGGAGACCACTTCTTGGATATAATACAAGCAGCACAGACACTGAGAGCAACAATAAATAAATGGGTCCTCCTGAAATGGAGAGACTTCTGTAAGGCAAAGGACATAGTCAATAAGACAAAAGAACAACCTACTGAATGGAAGATCTTTACCAACTCCACATCAGACAGAGGACTGATCTCCAAAATAAAGAACTCCAGAAACTAGACATAAAAATACCAAATAATCCAATAAAAAATGGGGTTTAGATCTAAACAGAGAATTCTCAACAGAAGAATCTCAAATGGCTGAAAGACACTTAAGGAACTGCTAAACATCATTAGCCATTAGGGAAATGCAAATCAAAATGACTCTGAGATACTATCTTTACTGTCAGAGTAAGGTAACTCAGACTCAGAATGGCTAAGATCAAAAATACCTATGACAGCATATGCTGGAGAGGATATGGAGTAAGGGGAACACTCCTCCGTTGCTGCTGCGAGCACAAACTTGTTTACCCACTTTGGAAATCAGTACAGTGGTTTCTCAGAAAATTGGGAATCAACCTACCTCAGGACCCAGAGATCCTACTCTTGGGCATATATACAAAGGATGTACACTCATACTACAGGTACATTTGCTCAACTGTGTTCACAGCAGCGTTATTTCCTAATAGTCAGAACCTGGAAACAACCTAGATGTCCTTCAACCCAAGAATGGATAATGAAAATGTGGGACTACTCAGTGGCAAAAAAAAAAAAAAAAAAACAAAAACAAAAAACAATGACATCTTGAAATTTACAGGCCAATAGATGGAACTAGAAGAAAGCATTCTGAGTAAGCTAACTCAGACTCAGAAAGACAAGCACGGTATGTACTCATTCCATATATAAGTGGAGATTAGACATAAAGCAAAGGATAACCAGCCCATAATTCATGACCCCAGAGAAGCTAGGTAAAAGAAGAACACTAAGAGAGACAAACACAGATCCCCCTGCGAAGGGAAAATAGATAAGATCTTCTGAGAAAATTGGGAGCATAAGGGGGAGGAGAAGGGAGGGTGGAAGGGGAGAAGGAGGGAAGAAGAGGACAAGGAGAGAACATGAGGGAACAGGATGGTCAAGATGGGGGAAGGACAGAGAAGGAGAGCAAGGAAAGAGATACCTTGAAAGAGGAATTCATTATGGGACTAACGAGAAATCTGACACTAAAGAATTTCCCAGGAATCCCCAAGGATGACTCCAGCTAAGAACCTAAGCAATAGTGGAGAGGGTTCCTGAACTGGCACCTGTAATCAGATTGATGATTACCTTAATTGTCACCATAGAACCTTCATCCAGCAACTGATGGAGGCAAATGCAGAGATTCACAACTAGCACTGGGCCAAGCTCCCAAAATCCAGTCTAAGAGAGGGAGAAGGGATAATATTAGCAAAGGGATCAAGACCATGATAGGGACACCTACAGAAACAGTTGACCCGAGCTAGTGGGAACTGACTCCAGACTGACAGTGGGGGAACCTGCATAGGACCATCCTAGGCCCTCTAAATGTGGGTAACAGTTGTATGGCTGGAGCAGTCTATGGGCCACTGGCAGTGGCCAGTGGATTTATCCCTAGTGTTTGAACTGGCTTTTTGGAGCCCATTCTCTTTGGAGGGATACCTTGTTCAGCCTAGATATAGTGGGGAGGGCCCTAGTCCTGCCTCAAAATGATATGCCAGGCTTTGTTGACTCCCCATGAGAATCCTTATCCTTTCTGAGGCGTGAATGAGTGTGGGGTGGGTAGAAGGTGTGGGGAGCAAAAGAAGGGGAGGGATTAGGAACTAAGATTGGTATGTAAAATGAGAAGATTGTTCTAAGAAATTAATAAATAAATTTAAGTAAAAATACATCTTGTTATGCAAGAGAAAGCATTCATTGATAAAGGAGGAGCCTTTTTTGTGGTGATATAGATACATGTTCAGGTAAATAAATTCCCATCTCATGCTCATTTGGTTAAACTCAGTGGGTCACAAAACAACAACAACACAAAACAAATGTGAATGCAGAAGGGGGCTTTTGAGTGAAAAAAAGAGGAGGAAGAAAAGAAAGAAGAGGAGGAAGAGAAGGGGGAGAAGAGTCATCAATGTTGACAAAATTCCTCAGACCTGTCAGAAGGGACAAGAGGATCATGGGGCAAAAATAACCTAAGTATATATGCATGCATGGAACTGTCAAAAACTAAATAAAAACAGTAAGTCTTAACTAACAAGAGCACAGGAGCATGTAGGTAAAAATCTCTCTGTCTTTGGGCCAACAGGCCATATGCAAAGAGTTCTAGGGTCCTTAAAGAAACTTCAAGAAACCTTTGCAGAAAGTACAGATCCTCCAGAGAATAGGCTAGGTGGTGGCCGGAAACAGAATCATAGCCATGGCTGAAGAAGTTGAGAGGATTTGCTTTAGCCAAGGACATTGGACGCAGTGGTGTCGCCTTTGACACATAATAGGTGAAGGAACACTAGCCCACTCAAGCACGTGACTCCAACAGGCCCTGCCCTTCTCCCCAATTCTCTCTACCTTGATGAAAACCCTCAGATGACATTCCTAAAGCTAGCCCCAAGGTCATTCCCTAATTTGGCCAATCCCTCCTCCTGAGGCTGACTACCAAGGTCCAGGTATCAAACTATTAAAATCCAGTAATCAAAAGTCCTCTTTGGATTACCTAATTAATATGCCTGATTAAAATTAAACACCTCATCTAACATGAGGTTTCCCCTTGTACCTTTACAAACCACCATTTTCCTGTGTGGCATGTCTGTCTCTCTCTATGGAGTGGCAGTCCTTTGACCTCTGGGACAAATAGCCTGCCCCTTTCCCTGATTTCCTTCCTGTTCACCCTCTTCCTCTATCTCCTGTCTTTGTCCCTTATCTCTCCCCTTTGTCCTTTGGGGCAAATCAATCTCCTTTCTGTTGAGAACTTGGTCTGAGAACTTGGTCAGAGGGCTTCTGAGATGATACTTTTTCAATGGGTCTGCCATATTGTAGGGCAATTAGATTTTTTTTTAACCTATCCCATGGCCTTCTCTCCTAGATCTCCCTTTCACGTCCCCTCCCAATTTCATATGTTCTTTTCAAAATTACCTACTATGTCCAGTTTGTGCTGTTCATTGACTCATGAATTCAAGACAATCCACTGTACCATGGTCTATCTAACCAGGGATCACACCCTAAAGAAAACCAGCTGCCCCTCCCCTAACAGGCATCAACTGCCAATAGCTCCTCAGCTAGGGGTGTGGTTTCAGGAGCCCCTCTATAATCCATACTGGAATATTGACTGGCTTGACTCGGTGCTGGCAAGTGTGGCTGCTGTGAGTTCATGAGCTGTGCTAGTGAGCTGTCATCACAAATGGATACTGTTCCATTCCCGTCTTCCCTACCCACTGGTGTTTAACAGTCTTTTCTCTATTCCGCGATGATCCTCAGCCTTGCAAAGAGGGTGACACTGATGTCCTATTTGTGGCTAGGAAGGCCACAGACACTTGTTCTCTGACTCTGAGCAGTTGTGATTTGCTGTGACAACCACTAGTCATTATACAAAGAAGCTTCCCCGAGCTCTGGAAGCCACGCTAACCTATGCGGGTGCAGATATGGATTCAAGAAGTGGTTTATGTGGTTTAAAAGATCAGAAAAGGACATTTGAAGGTTATAAAACTTATCCAACTCAGGGGCAGGAAAAGGAAGACAAGAAAGGGACACTTTGGAAATAGCAAGTAGCACTAATATTAAATCTGGGCAAGAAGTAACACATTTATAACTCTCAAAAGGGTCCTAAGGTCGGGTGGCCAACAGGGACTGTAAAACTTTATGTATCTGGTCAACCCAGAGTCCTTGATCTCTTTTCATCTTGATTCAGTGCCAGTGTGAAAGACACCATTTACTTACTGAGCACAAGGAGAAATTTGGCTAGGAAGGTGGGATATGTGTTCTTTATAACAAACTGCAGAATTTTCTATCTTTTGGTGTGTGGGAGGAGGGGGATTGGAAGTCAGAGATGACTTTGGGTGCTCTCTCTACCTTTCACTTTGCTTGCTCTTTGTTTCTGAGCATTCCATGACAGCTGACCAAGGAGCTTACAAGGATTCTCCTATTTCTGCCTCTCCTCTCACTGCAGGGAAGACTGCATCACAAATGCATGTTTCCACAGCAGGCTTTGCAGGGGTTCTGGAGTTGTGAACTCATCTTCTGATTCTTTCTTGGCAAATGCATCACTATTGAGGCATCTCTCCTGCCTCCAAAGAATTCTCTAAATCAAAATTAAGGAGGCAAACGATATACCTTGTGCTTGAGTGAAACAAGGTGTCTAGGATGAGATACCATCAGCCTCCACCACATGGGATTTACTACTTTTGTATCTTCCTATGTGGGGACAAAGACTTGCCCATCCTTACAGATTTCTGAGCTATGGATCATCTTGCCAGCCATTCAGATACTGCATCATAGCAAATCAGCTGTGACTGGGAGGGGGCAGGAGACTGCTTCTTTGAACTGGAAGAGGTTTTAGAAGCAAGCCCGCCATCTCATTTTTTTTCTCCCTTTGTGAATTCTGCTGAGTCATTATCTCCTGAGAATCAGCCGACCTGGTTGGGCTGTTTGTAAGGCACCAAGTGACCTTACCCACACCCACGGAATGCCTTTTCATAGGGAGAAAACAATGGAGCCATTCCTCATCTCTTGTGCGACTGCCAGATTAAGACAACAATAAATAAATCTCTGCATCTCTCGGATGGCTTTTCCTATCAGATTCCAGCTGCTGCAGCAGCGGCTGTTGTGGCTGCACAGCTACATGGAGCAATTTCCTAGCTAACTTGTCACAAGGCAGGAAGAAAGAGTGTGTTCAAAAATCAGTTTCCCAGTTCTGTTTGTCTTTCTAGACAAACAAGACCATCACTTCCATCCACAGAAGCCAATAACATCACAATTGCTGAAACACTGGGAAAATAGTTAAATTCCTAAAAGGCCCAAGTGGATGAGCTGAATCCATGAATGGATGGGCAAATATGCCATACGACTATGTACAGTTGACTTCACTAAGTGTGAAGTCACTCAACCACTTAGAGAAAGGGTTAAGTCACTCTCCAGGGAGTACCCAGAGAGTGACCACATGGCCTGGCAGCCTCACATGTAGGTATACATTTTTAAGGGTTTATCCCAAAATGTTTGTAGCTACATTATGCACAATAGCTCAAAGGTGAAGAATGAATGAGCTAAGAATAATATATCCGTATAAGGGACTACTGTTAAACCATGAAAAGAAGGGACACATGGCTCTTATAACAGCAGGGATGAACCTAAAAATTATGCTGCATAAAAGACAGTCTCAAAAGCCACAATTGAGTATATAATTCTATTCACAAGTAGTAGGGCCCTGATGTGTCCCGGGACTGTACAAGAATTAGAGAGTGAGAAGTGTTTTCCACACAAAAAAAATAAACCATGCTCCCTTGTGCTCAGTTACCCAGAGTACCAGTCAGTGGCGCTCTGAGAGCTGCATTTAACTAGACTGCATATCTTAGTTTCTTTTCCTATTGCTGTGATAGAATGCTGACTTAAGGGACAAAGGGCTTCATATGGATTGAGAGCTCAAGAACACCATCCGGACATGGTGGAAAAGTCACAGCAGCAGGACCTCAAGGTAGGCAATCTCATCCCATAGACAGACAAGAAGTGTAAAATGATGAAGTCTGGCTTTCAGTTTGATATCGGACTTTTTGTACCGGCCAGTATCGCAGTCCGGGGAATGGTGGTGCCCACAGTGGATGGGTCTTCCTACCTCTATCAACACAACCGAGACAGTCCCCTGCAGGAGTGCTCAGACATCTGTCTTTTGGGTGACTACAGATCTCAAGCTGAGAGTTTGTATTAAACATCACACCCTCACGTGTTATGTGTTTTGAGTACTTTCCTGTAACCCTGTTGTCCTTAGGCACACAGGCATTTTTCAGCATGGCCTTGACACAGGCCCATTGGTAAGTCACTTTATGCTCTGTAGCTCTTTTCTAACAAAATTCCTAAAAGACAGTTTGAAATGGTAACTGATGGGAAGATCCAGGGAAATCAAACAAAATAAAACTAAGAACTATGACAGGGATAGACCACAAGACAGACAAAAGTCATGGTTCATCTGGTGGTCAATTTGACCGGATCTGGAATCAGCTAAAAGACAAGCTGCCGGGAGCTCTGTGAAGGACTTTGTTGATCAGAATATTCTAGGTGGGACCCAGCCTAAATGTGGGTGCCACTGTCTGGTGGCAACACAGATAAGAAAATACAGAGAAACGAAACGGTCTTTGCTTTTTGCTTGCTTGCCCTCACTCTCACTGGCCAACTCATGTATTCTGTAGCTGCCGTAGCCCTTCGCGGAGAGTAGATCTAGCTTCTTCAACATTCCCACACAGACTGAAGACCAGCAGCGATCCAGGAATCCTCCAGGCTTTCACTCCTAAATCAGCACCATGAAGACATCCAGTTGCATGGGTTTAACAGCTACTAGGTTCTTGTTCTCCCAAGTGTGACACAGCCATTGTTGGGTTACCTAGATTCTATCAGCCTGGCACCAATCCTATAAACCCCTCTTTGGTATTATATTTACTTCTATTGGTTCTCTTGTCCCAAAGGACCCTGACTACCTCAGCAACCATCCACTCCGTGGTGTTTGTGCTTCCCTTGTTCTCAACAAACCGCCTGTAAAGAATATTGCACTCGGTGCTATAAAGAAGGGCAGTCCACCTGTCTCTGAAGGGTAACAAAATATCACTTGTTCTGTTTTATCTTTATATTTTGATCCTTTACTCAAAAGAGCACTTCAGTTCTAAAATAGTTAGAATAGTAACAGGGCCCCTGGGGTCGTTATCTCAGGGTTTATCAAACTTCACTGTGACTCTGCTGTTGAACCCAATGGAGCAGAGGGCAGAGACCAAGACACTGATAAACTCCCACATGGTGCGGATTTTGTTGCCTCGTGGACCACAGTGGGAACAGCAATGTTCAATATCTTCATATTACACCCAGAGAGGCCAAAGCATGGGAGATACTGGGAAAACCAAACCAGATGATCAGCCTCCTAACACAAGGTCTTCTTCACTTATACCATATGTCAGAGACTCACGACATTGCCGTTTCATGATCTACTCATTAGTTATTGGGGTGCCCTACATTTACTCTATGTGGCATGTGTGTATTCACGTCTGTTCCTGTGCGTGTATGCATATGTACTCACTTGTATATAAAGGCACAGGAAGGAATTAGGTGTCTTTGTTGGTATCCACCTTATTTTGTGATACCAATTCTCTCTGAACCTCCATCTCACCAACTCAACTAGATAGGCTGCCCAGTGAGGCCCAGGGATCCCCCATTTCTGCCTCCACACCCGAGAGATTAGTTTGTTGAAAACGTAAATGTTCGCAAAATCACCCAGTTGTATGTAACTAGTGAAGCTCCAAACTCTGTTCTAAGCACTTTACAAACTGAATTATTTTCCCAGATCCCAGGTTATTTTCTTTTACCAGCAAAATTATGTGTACAGGCCTATCCCTTCCCTATCAAGTTTTCAAAGATATGAAAGGCAAGAGGGCAAACAGTTCTGTTTCTATCTGTTAGAACTTAAGCATGTTGCCAACTCGCCATTCTCTCAGCTTCCAGGACACTAGCAGCCTCTGGGTGACCTCCTGTGCTCTTCAGCATGAAGCCAGAGATGCACAGGTGTTTCTGTTTGAGTAGAGAGAGCACAGAACAAATGGGCTGCAGTAAAAGATTTAAACATTTCAGAGGGGAAAAAACTCAATAAAGTTTGAATACACAGTGGTTTCTAATCTATCAATATGGATCCATGAGAAAGGGCTTTGTAGCTAAATAACATATGGGCTCAAAAGGATGTAAAATAACATATACCCATGTTAATAAATGCAAAGAACATTTCTGAAAGACTAAACTCTAAAGTTAATAATGTGGAAATGTCACGGTTTAATGTTACCCAGGAGTGGATTAACTTGTGGTAAGGACAACTGGGAGAATTTTATTTCCACTCCCTTCTTTCAGTTGCATTTTCATTTTTGCTGAATCCCATACCACGTTAACACTGAGGCTTATAACATTTAGCTTCTCTGGGTCTATTCTGTAGCAGTTTTCTCTGGGACAAAATCGTCCGTCTTGGTGGGGGTGGGGAGCTCCTCAAGACACAAGGTATTCTGAAGAGAAGAGAAACATTCCACCCAGCAGCAAGCTCCTTCATCAGCTTCAGGAAGTCACTGAAATCTACCAACTCTGCTAGGTTCCTTCCTCCCCAAGCTTGCTTAAGCAGTAAGGACATCTGAGAGACACTCTCCGACAAGCGGAGCAGCATAGAAAAGGCTCAGAATAACTGAGGCACCTGGAAAGGACATTCTCTGACATGTGACATTGCCTGCAGCTGCGCAGTGTACTCCGGGTTCCCAGCTTTTGTGAGTTGCCACCCATGCAGGGGTGGGCTTTGGTGATGCAGCTGCCTTTGAGTCATATTTGCTCCTGTTAGTAGCCCCTCACTCATCTCTCTATAAGTAACCCCAGTGAAAACCACTGGTTCTCAAAGTTGGCCCTGGTGGTGGTGAACTTTGTCTTCAGCTCCCCCTCTGGAGTGAGTAGACACTTGTTCACCTCTCTCTAGGGGTAGGGTCCAACAACAGGGCCACAATGCACAAAGAAGAATGTGACGACCATACATTAAAATTTACTGTTAAAAAATAGCAAGGCTCCAAGAATAATATCTGATATTATGAATTGTAAACAATAAGTTCTAAAAATGCCACAGCACTTTTGATTGGGTGTATCTGTCCAACCCTGTAACTTCCTGTGAAGAATTATGCTGTATGCCCCACTGAGAAAGTAGAGTCATGTGATCCTTGGTGACTTCTGAGACAGATTCTCAAAAGATCAAGGCTTCCTCTCTCCGGGTTGCTTGCTGTGGAATGCCCACCACCATGGTATAAAGACGCCATTACTCACTGCACAAAGTACCTCATAGGTGGGGGCTCACAGAGAGAGCAGCAGAGGCTCAGATAGAGGCTTCCATTCACTAAAACTCATGTGCGTCAACAGGTCTTCAGAGGATTCTGGTCCTAACAACAGTTTCCCTTGGTGCACAGATACCAGGGAGGGGAGAACTGAGATGCTTCATCCGTCCTAACTTTATTACCTAGGTAAACTAGGCAGTAGTACCTGCTGGACTAAAGAAAGGAAAGGAAAGTGATCCTGGAAACTGGACCCTGTTATAGAGTGACAGAAATTTAGAAATGTTCGATCTGGGGAGATGGAGACTGGAATATATATGGGATGGCGTAGAAAACTGGGTGACGGAGTTTCCAGAGTGTGAAGGTATCTCTGTGTTCTAGATGCTTCTGGAACAATCCATTGTGCATGAAACAGTGTAGAAACTGCCAAAGACTATTGAATAGAAACACTAACGAAAAGATTGCTGGCTATAAAGCAGACAGGGATTTCTGAGCTGGAAAATAGCACCATTCTTCATTCCCAATCTGTCCAGATGGCAAATGTTGCTAAAATTAATAAATATCTTTGGTACGGAGATCAAACCTGGAGTACTGTCAAGAAAACATGAGCTACTGTTAAAAAGAAGGGCATGGTATGAAAACCCATTGTTAAGGTCTAAAAAACAATTAAACTAGTTTCTCAAATATTAATTATGTTAATAATCAATTTTGAAGAATGTCCTCCTGGCTCCAATATTCTGGGGACTGAACCTAACTTTGCCCATGTGAAGCAAGATGCCTCCCACTGAGCCAAATCCCCAACCCTTGAATTGCTAAGAAAGGGTCTCACTGGTCAGCTTAGATTAGTTTGGGATACTCAGTTCTCCTGCCCCTTCTAAAGAGTTCTATTGATTACAGGAGTGTACTACCAAGCCCACTGCCAAGGAAATTTGCAAGTCATTTCCTCTGACATATTTACAAATGTCTGAAATAACTGAGAGCTTGTCTCAAGAATTTTTGTGTGTTTTTGAGTGATGAGTTCATCCTGAACAACTTGGTGAAAAAAAAATCTCAATATTTATAAGAACATTGCTATATTCTCTTCTAAACATTTTTTATCTCTGTGTATGTGCATCTGTTTATCTGTATGTATAGTATATGTATGTGTGTGCATGCGTGTGTGTGTGTGTATGTACATATACATATATAGTGACGACAGCATTAGATTCCCTTAGAACTGGAGTTGCAGGTGGTTGGGAACCATCATGTGGGTGCTGGGAATTGAACTCTGGTCTTCAACAGCAGATACTATCTTTCCAAACATTGGTATATTATTTCATTTCTTATCTTGACCAGAGGTAGCCCCTACCAACTGTTTCTTGTGGAAATAGAAAGATGACTCAGAAGACAGAGAGAAAATCCCTGAGAAAGAGTCTTCCTTAGACAGTCCTCCTGGGAACCAATGGAGGAATAAGCACCCCCACCCCCGCCCCGTACCTAACACAATGTCAGCCTCCCATAGAACCAGTATCTACACATCTCATGATGTCCCCTTTTGTTGCTGTGACAAACACTGACCAAGTGCAACTTAAGGGAGGAAGATTTCCTTCAGCCTATGCTTCCAAGTCACAGTCCAGCACTGAGGGAACTCCGCTGGAACTCCAGCAGGGGCTTGGAGGAAGACATACCTTCTGTCCCACACAGCCTTACCTCTGACCAAAGAACTTACTCAAAACCAAGGAAGAAATTACACAGAACAGCACTGGATGCTTCCATTCACCCTGCAAGAGAGGATGAGGGATCACTTTACAAGGAGAACCAAGAGCCCCGAGGATTCAAAATGTTTGCTGCTTCAAGTGTGAAGACATTCTTGTTTATGTCCATGCTTGCTAGAAAGCCACCATTCCACTGCCTGTGAATGATGTTGGGGGTGTTATAGAGAAGATGAGCATGCAAGACATATTCAACTCAACTAGCAGGGATGCCCAACAGTGCAGCTTAGGTTTTGTCAATTTGATACAAGCTAGAGTCATCTGGGAAGAAAGAACCTCAACTAAGAACATGCCTCCATCAGATTGGCCTGTGGGCAAGCCTGTGGCACATCTTCATTATTAATGACTGATGTGGGCTGGTCCAGCACACTGTGAGTTGTGCCTCACTGATGTGGGATTCCCCTCTTCATGCTGTGAGTATGTTTTATTGCCATTGGTTAATAAAGAAGTTGCTTTGGTTTGTAACAGGGTAGAATATAGCTAGAAGGGAAAGCTAAACTAAATGCAGAGAGAAAGAAGGTGGAGTCAGGCAGGTGCCATGTAGCTGCCAAAGGAAAAAGACATTGCAATCATACCAGTAAGTCACAGCCTCGTGGCAATACACAGATTAATAGAAATGGGTTAATTTAAAATGTAAGAGCTAGCTAAAAAATATGCCTGAGCTGTTGGCCAAATAGTATTGTAATTAATATAGTTTTTGTGTAATTATTTGGGTCTGGGTGATGGGGAAATGAAAGCGCAGTTTCTGCTTACACCTTACCTGGTTAGGTGGTCCACATTGTATAGGAAATGAAGCTGAGCAAGTCATGATGAGCAAGTCACTAAAGCATTCCTCCCATGGCTTCTGTTTCTGTTACTGCCTCTGAGTTCCCACTTTGAGTTCTTGCCCTGGATTCTATGGATAAAGGACTTTACTTGTAAATCAAATAAACCCTTTCCTCCCCAGCTTGCTTTGGGCCATGGATTTTATTACAACAATAGAAACCAGACTACTGCATGGTTGTTTGGCCTTCCAGGGTCATATGAATGAAGATGATTGGTAGTTCATTTTGCAAAGCAGGCCCAGAGCCTAGGGTTTGATTCATAGCACCAAATAAACTGCACACTTGTAACTCCAACCTCGGGAGTTGGAGGCAGGAGGATGAGAAATACAAGCCCATTCTTAGGTATATAGTGATTTCAAAGCCAGCCTGGTCTTCATGAGACCCTCCATCTCAAAAATGGTGGAAAAAATAGGAGTGAACCTATAGGTATCCAACCAAATGACCACAGTCTTAAGACCATACATGTGTTTATTTTATGAGACCATGAGCGATCCTGAGCTACATGTGTCTATTGGTCTCTGACATAAGAGTGTCAGCACCACAAAGAATGGACATGGCTCATTTTGTTTGCTATTGCATCCCCAGGGCACTTGGTACATGCTCAGTAATGTTGTTCACCACAGGAATACTTCAGAAATGAGCCTTGTGTGTTCATTGTAAGGATATAGTTAGGTAAATCCAGAAAAAATAAAATTTTAGTTTGAAATCCCATACTCAAATACCCAGGATTTTATAGTGTGAAAAATGATAGCAAGGGTTTTCTGGAACCTGCCTGGTGTCACATGTCCCTCTAGCATCACAGAGTGCACAAACACCTATCATTTTAGTGCTTTTTTTCCTGAGTCTAATCAGTTCCTTACTCCCAAAGGGCTATGCGTATTGAAAGATGCACAGAGTTAGAAAACATAAGGTGTCTGATAGAAGAGAAGGTGAGGAATAACCTTGAACACATGGGTGCAGGAGACAGCTTTCTGAATGGAACATCAATAGTGCAGGCACTGAGATCAACAATTAGCAAATGGGACCTCTTGGAACTGAAAGCCTTCTGTAAGGCAAAGGACTCTGTCAAAAGGACAAAACAACAGTCCACAGAATAAAAAAAAAGAGCTTCACCAAACGCACATCTGACAGAGGGCTAATATTCAAAAGACATAAATAACTTAAGACACTAGAAAAACCCAGATAATCCAGTTTAAAAATGGGGTACAGATCAAAACACAATTCTTAATAGAGGAATCTCAAATGGCTAAGAGTCACCTAAAGAAATATTCAACATCCTTAGCTATCATGAAAGTGCTAATCAAAACAACACTGGGATTCCATCTCACACCTATCAAAATGGCTTAGATCAAAATCACAAGTGACAGCTCATACTGAACAAGATGTGGAACAAGGGGATCAGCCCTCCACTGCCGGTGGGAGTGCAAACATATATAGACTCTTTGGAAATCATATTACATTTTTTTCAGAAAATTAAGATTCACTCTACCTCAAGACACAGCTATACTGCTCCTGGGCATATACAAAGGAGACTCCACCATACTACAAGGACACTAGCTCAATTATGTTCATAGCAGATTTATTCATAATAGCCAGAACTTGAAAACAACCTAGATGTCTCTCAACTGAAAAAGGAACAAAGAAAACGTGGTCCATTTACACAATGGAGTATTACTCAGCAGTTAAAAACAATGACACCATGAAATGTGCTGGCAAATGAATGGAACCAGAAGAGATCATCCTGAGTGAGGTTACCCAGACCCAGAAAGACAAGCATGGTATGTACTCACTCATAAATAGATATTGGCCGTAAAGTACAATTCACAAACCCAGAGACGTTAAGTAACAAGGAGAGCTCAAGGGGGAGGGAATATGAGTCACACTATGAAGAGGAAATAAAATGGACCTTGTCAGTGGATGGGAGGAGGGGACTGGAAGGGGAAATGGGGATGGGGACGGGAGGAATGAAGTAGAGGGAGGATGGAATCTGGGAGCATCTCTGGGATGAACTAGAAACCTAGCGTGATGGGATCTCCCAAGAATCTACGAGGGTGACCTTAGCTAAGACCTAGCAATAGATGATATGGAGCCTGAACTGGCCATCTCCTGTAACCAGGCAAGACTTTCAGTGGAGTGGCACGGACACCAGTCCAGCCACAAACCCTTTGTCCTATAATTTGTCCTGCCTACAAGATGTGCTGGGGTAAAGATGGCACAGAGACCGAGGGAGTGACCAACTAATGACTGGTCCATCTGGAGATGCATATCCTGAGAGAGAGCTCCACTGAGGACCAAGATTCAGAAGCAGGATGCCCCAGAGACCTGGGATAGAACCAAACATGACTGGCAAAAAAAATGTCAATAAAATGATTTTTAATGAATGCTGTACTTACAGATTGTTGCCTAACCCAACTGTCATCAGAGAGCCTTCATCTAGCAACTGAGGGAAACAGTTGCAGAGACCCACAGTCAACAGTAGACTGAGCTCAGGGAATCCTGAGAAAGAGGGGAGAAGGAATTGTAGGAACTAGTGGAGTCAGAGGCACCACAAGAAAACCCACAGAACCAACAAACCTGGGCTCGTAGGAGCTCACAGAGGCTGAACAGAAAACCAAGGAGCCTGCATGGGAACACCCTCTGCATATGTTATAATTGTTTAACTTGGTCTTCTTATGAAACTCCTAACTCTGAAAGCAGGGGCTATCTCTGACACTGACACTATTGCCTTCTTTTGGGTCCTCATCCAACCTAATGACTGCCTTATCCAGCCTTGACAGAGGAGGAGGCGTCTAGTCTCATTGCAACTTGATATCCCGTGGCTGGCTGATATACACGGGAGGCCTTCCTGTACCTAAAGAGAAACAGAGGAGAGGTGAATGGCACAGGTGGTGGTGGGGGGGACATGGAGGAGAGGAGGGAGGGAAAACCGGTTGGGATGTAAAAACAAAAATAAATAAATAAATAAATAATCAAAGAAAGAAAGAAAATATCGATGTCTTCAAAGGAGGACAGGCATCCTTAGCATGTCCCTAATATTAAAAAACAGGATCAGAGGAAGCTGTGTGCCCTAGCTTCCATTTGTGTCCTCCGGGTTGTGGCTAAAAGCCTTTGATGATGCTGAAAATTTGTGCCTGCCTGAGTTTCTTGCTGTGTGCAGAGATTCAGAGAAGCTAAGCGGGACTTCTTGGCCATGTAAATACGAAGCCCTGGGGTTTCCCTGTAATCTCACCTTTACCAGTGCCTAATGCTTACAGAGCAATCCCAAGCATGACACCTGAGAGGAAACCTCACCACTCAGACCTCATTCCTTATCCACCACAAGGAAGAAGCAAGTGATGGTAGCTCCTCCAGGAAGGAAGACAGGGATGCGGGGAAGGAGGTTATCATTTGCTCAGAAGAATAAGGATTTGAACCTCACGGGGAGGGGAGGTGTGCCTGACTTTGCAGTCTGCCTCATGGCAGCTAACAAGAAGGACTCAGCCCTACAGTACAGTGGTACAGTGCTCTGATCCATGAGAGGTCCTCAAAATTTCCTTCACCAGCGGCAGCTCAGTGCTTCTGCTACTGGCCATTTCTTCATTTTGTCTCTCATTAGCTCCATATTGTCCTCCCTAGAGTGCATCCCTTTAGAGACTGCAGGTCACAGGCTCTCTCTCCCACCACCTCCAGGATGCCCTCTCCGTGCGTTCTCCATGTGTTATTGCAAGAGAGAGTGGGCAGCAAGTCGGGCAGACTTCATCAAGCCAGCTGGGGTTTGGAAATGTGACCATCAGAGCCAAGCTGAAGGTCCTGGGCATAGAAGCCACACCCGAGACATTGCTTTCATTTTCTTTCAAAGGTCACTGCCTCTGCTCTAGGCAAATGCCTGGCTGCTATGTGGGAGGATGTTTACTCTACACCTACCCACCGCTATTCTGCCAGATCCCACAGCACAACTTCACTTTCTTCCCGGGCTTTGACTTGCTGCTCGAGAACTGCAGGAACCACAGTTGAGTCTTAACTGGCATGAGTGTTATTAAAACGTGTGTATCAGGTAATGTGTGAGCATCTACATGCCAGGAAAGGTACTGCCTCAGACTTCACAGGATCCTCTAAAGGAGGCACCGCACAAACACCCATTCTGAGATGCTATATCTAAGGTTTAGAAAGCAAAATAGATTGTGCAAGGTCATGCAGGTGGGAGTAAATGGAGCTGGCTTTAGAATCCAGTTGGCCTGGCTCCTTAATCTATATATTTCTCCCATTGTGCCGTAAAGACTAATGGAGATGATGGTGAGGATGAGGATGAGGTGGTATGGATTAATAATTAATAATACTATTACTGAGGAAAGCAGAGATCAAATAACACAGTTGTGGCCCTCCCATCATGTCCAGTGCTTTACAGTGCACCCTCATAATTCTTTATGGGCACACATCAGTGCCTTCATAATCTGTATCCTCCGACATTAAATAGCTTTATCGGGGCTATACTGTGCTATGGGCAGGGGGTGGGGGGATAGGCACCTAAACGCTCACCAAAAGCCACAATGAACATCTTCCCTGAAATCTGCAGAAACTGAGACTCAGAGAGGGACATTTCCAAGCCTTTGATTTCTAGAATTAGTCAGTCTAGCAGTCTGATGGCCAACTAACAGTATAAGGCAGCCATGAAGCTGGGATTCCCAACTACCAGGAAGGGCTGTCTCCTTGTTGTCAGTGAGAAAACCAAACCAGACCCTGCTTCCTGGGGATGAGGGGGATGCTGGGAGACAGAAGTGGCCTCAGGGCTAAATAATAAGAACCAAAATGATTTGTATTGCAATCCATATGAAAGAGGTGATTTTTCAGACTGCAAAATATTGTGTGGGACAGAGTCAGATTGAATGTATCTCTGTCAGTCAAATTAATAAAAAGTGGTTTTGTTCTAAAAATGTGTGTGTGTGTGTGTTTACATGTGTACAAAACCCTGTGGAGGTCAGAAAAGGCTGTTGGGTCCTCCCCTAGAGCTGGGGTTACAGGCAGTTGGGAGCTTCCCAACAGGTGGTAAGAACCAAACTTTTGTGTTGTGTTCTCTTAACTGCTGGACCATCTCTCAAGACCCAAAAAGTTCTTTAATCATGTCCCCTAAGATAGGCTATGAAATTATGACCACCACAATGTAAACGTTTTTCTCTGCCTTTCCTGTGAGCCAAGTCATGAGAGAGATCATTGCTGTATCCCTTCATCTTATATTTAATGCATGTTTGCAATGTAGTGTTTGTAATGCATGGTTGTTTTGGTGTTTGCAGGATGCTGAGATGTTTATGGGGAAGGTGCATTGAAAGTGAGAAACAGCTAGACTTCCGTTCTCCACACGAACTGATAAAACTTGTATCAACCACACTGGATTAAATACCTCAGTCGCTGACATAATAACCTCATTGCTTCCATTGTTTCATACAGAAGACAATGGCCACAATATTGCCATTCATAGGAGCTAAAGGGCATTCCTAAAGCTCAGATCTGATCTAATTAGACATCATGCCCTTAAACCACTGCTTCTTTATCTCTGGTCATTATCTTCGTTATCTTGGCATTTCTGGACACCTAGATCTCAGCTAATAACTACCCTGTCTGCTTTGCTTTTCTGTTGTATAGATTTCCCCTGAAATAGTCAAGCAAAAGGAAAGCCATTAAGACTCGACAATTAAATGAAACTTACAAGGGTCAGAAAACAAGTTTACAAGTCCCGGGAAGCTTCTGAAGTTTACAAGGGCCAGGATTCACTTGGCCCTTACCACAAGGTTATATGAGCAAGAACAATGGCAGGGAGAACTTTGCCCCCAGGAAACTGGCTGCAAGTCCTGCAGGGAGCTGTAGAGGGTTAGGTTTCATGCTAGGGTGGGCAACTCAGTGATGCAGCTGCCCTATACTCCTGTCATTAACAGCTCATATTCCTGTTAATAAGTGTGCTGTTACTCACAGGAAACGCACTAAGCTAGACTCATGTACTGTTTATGCACCATAGATCATAAATACAACTGCAAAGATTTACTTAAGTGTTTTATGAAAACTTTATGTAAGTATAAGGTATGTATGGAAGCCTATAATAAAAGAAAGTTGCCAACACTGTACACATACAGCCAAAGGGAAACTAAAATGTTCAACAGCGTCTAAGAGGTGAATCCATAAAAGCTGCTCCTTTCAAACAACTCACCCTACCAAGAGAGAAATGGAAAAGCAAAGACTGATGTGATATTCACAGCAGTGCATGCCTGTTTTCCCAGCGCTCTGGAGAATGAGGCAGAAGGACCACTGTGAGCTATAGAGTAAGTCGGAGACCAGTATGGATTGCATCCATGTGTTCTCCAGATGTGCACGTTGCTATTTTCTTCACTCTGCCATCTTCTTCCTTAGATTCAGATTTCTTTCTGCTTGGTGGACCCACTGACTCTCACTGGCATCACTTCCCAGGCTCTCAGAAGCCAAGTTTCTAGAATCCAGGGCTCTTGACTGCTCTGTGCTTCATAAAAATATCCTCACAGCTGATTTCCCTATTCTCATCTCTCTGCGTGCTCAGAAGTGGATTCATAAACCTCCATGTTTCTGACATAATCTCAGGAGTGACTGTGCTTTCCTATTACTCTGACCCCCAACACCACACCCCACCTTGCAGGACAGGAAGCCTGAGGAGTATTTCTTTAAGACAAGATTTCATGTTAGCCTAGGCTGTCCCCCAACTTACTAGCACTACATAATTGAAGGTAACCTTGAATTTCTAAAGCTTCTGCTTCCACCTCCCAAGGGCTGGGATTACAGGAATGGACTAGACTCAGGATATAAGGTACTGGCTTCTTCATGCACACTAAACAAGCTCTCTGCCCCCCGAGCTATATATCTGCAAAGTCCGAGAGACTTCTGAAGCATGGACAGCTGTCACTTGTTGAGCTCAGTAACTTCTCAGCATGAAAAAACACCTGAGTCCTGGAAGGACTCACCCAGACGGACGGAAAGGGTTTCACTGCATTTTAAACGAACACAACAATGTACACTCGAGGGAGAGGCTGCAGCCAACAATCTGTAAAAGACACCATTCCTTTTCTCTTAAAAATAATAAGAAGAAACTCTTCCTTTAAATCAATAAACAGATGTATTTCTGCTGCCCAAAGATGTTATCAACTGTATATCCTTCCAGTCCAAATTCAAGACTATAAATCTAGGAGTTGGCAGACTGTGTGATTCTGAAGAGTTTTTTTGTGCAAAAAAAAAAAAAATTACCAGAGGGACAAACTTAATCCAATTCCCAGCCTCTCTTTTCCTCAGTTTGAGAAAAGGAGAAAAGGAGGATGCATTACAGATGCCTCAGCAACTCCCAAGGACAATTCATAGAGCACTGGCGGCTCTTCTCAGGCACACAGTGCTCAGGAGTTGAGTGTGTATCGTACAAAGAATGACATTTTGAAGCGGATTATTTGATGATACCAGAAGAGAGGGTCAGAAAAGAGACCCCTGGCAGGGTGGGGTGGAGATGGAAGACTTGTTAGTGCTGAAGCAATGTTAACAGGCAGTATGATCCTGAGCGATCTGGTTTGGAGGGTATAGTGAATGAAGCCAGACCTAACAGGTATCTAGCTGGTCACCCAGCTTGCTGCAGAGTACTAGACCTAGATCCTTCATGAACTCCATCTGCCTACAGAGCCATCAGCATCTCTCTCCAGATGTCTTATCTGTTCCTCTACTCTCCGGCTTTTCTGTTTCTGTGACTGTATCATTGGAGCCCAAGCTGGTCTCCAACATACTATGTAGCCTAGAAGACCTTGAACTTCTGATCCTCTTCCTCCACCTCCTGAGTGCTGGGTTTAGAAGCAGGCACTGCTATGCCTGGTTTTATGCATTTCTGGAGGTCAAAGCCAAGGCATAGGGCATGCTAGGCAAGCAAATTATAAAGGATGACAACTGTTAGGAATTGGCTGCCAGGTCCTTATGAAAAACTCAAGTGTTCTGCTGTGCTGCAAGAGAGGCATGGGTTCTACACCTTTGTTCACTTTTCTGAAATAGCCTTGCTGTTCTGTGGTTCATGTCATAGACACACTTTTCTTGTGTGTCCCTGAACTCAGCTACATGGTTTTTCAATGTCTCGGTTCAATTGTTCCAGTAACTCAGAGACAGAAGCAGTTTTATTTTTTAACTTGTGTTTTAAAAATGTTTATACATGTATAAAGTTGTCAAGGAACAATTTCAGTTAATAAAAAAATTTGGTTGAGCCATCTCTCTAGTCCTCTGTCAATGTTTTTATATGGTCACATCTTTGTATCTCCCTATGGTATGTACCCAGAGAGAAAATGCCAGTAAAAACATTTTAGGAAACAGTGATCACAAAACTTCCCCCCAAACGATGAAAATATGAGTATATTAAAAATAGTCCAACAATGATAAAGTCAAAGAATTCTACATCTAGATGCCCTGTTCTCTGCTTTCTCCCCTCCTTCCATATACAGTGCCAGGGTTATATACCCATGTGGCCATGTGTAGTAATATGGGCGGCGGCAGGGTTGCGTCCCCAAACACCCCAGCCGCCTGCCCGGCTCGGCTAGCTTATGCCCCAAAATAATTACACAGACACTGTATTCATTTAAACACTGCTCTGGCCCATTTCTAATCATCTGTGTAGCGCCCCTAGGTGCGCTTACCGGGAAGATTCTAGTCTAAGTCCATCCTGGGTCGGAGCTGGGGCATGGTGTGCGTCTTCCCTGGAGCAAATGTTTTTACATGGATTCAGGTCCTCATGGTTGCAGAGAAAGTTCTCACACCCATTGATTTCTTTTCCCATCTCCAAGACTGAACTTTGCCACCCTAAGGTTACGTATAGCTGCACATCTCCATTGTATTGATTACGATACTCTACCTTCCCTGTCCTGATGAAACTGTGATGAGAAAAGTTGAACATTTTCCAGGGAGGAATAGTTCTGTTGTGTGTGGCACTCTTAAAGGAATCTCAGAAACTGTTTCTGCTTGATTTTAGACATACATAATCATGGGTAGCTAAGGCAAATCATACGACAGAAAATACGTGAGACAGAAAGGGCAGAAGGAACTGTCTTCAAATGCAAGCATCCTGTTCCCAAAAGAAGATGCTTGTTTCTTTCTTGTGCCCTCAGAACTAAGAAAGAAAACTCCCTTGACATTTACTGGGGGAGAGGGGCATTACAGTATTAAACAGTATGTGGTCATCTGTAATTAGAAGTTGAAAGTTTTATTGCTTGAAAGTTGCAGAGACATATCAGTCAGGTGAAACCCACATGCTGTAGTCCTTAAGGGGACATCCACAAACTAGGTTGTCATCACTGTCACACCATAAACTAAACTCTGGGAGATAGCTCAGTCAGTAAAGTGCTTGATCCGTAGCATGAGGACCTAAGTTCAAACTCCAGTGCCCAGATAAACAGCAAAAGTGTCAGGGTTGTGTGCCTGTAATCCTAGCACTAGGGAGGCAGAGCGAGATGACACCTGGAACTTGCTGGTCACTCCATTTAGGTTAGTTGGCGATCTCCAAGCTCAGTGAAATACCCTGGTTCAAGCCCTAAAATGGAGAAATGCCGAGAAAAGCAGCCAGGGTTGACTCTGGCGTCCATATTCATGTGTGCGCTGACACATACGAAAGAACACACTACACCAGAAACACCTGAAGTAACTCATTTTTTTTTCCTTCTAGAAAAACTCAAAGAAGCCAGTCAACCATTTGAATACCTTCCCTGTGTCCCCAACCACACTGATGGGTCTCTCTCCTCTTGGAACTCATTTTGCATGCATTACTTCAATTTCACAATGTAGCTCTTCTGTTTTTTCCTGGATTGACCTGGTTTCTCAAGGAGGCAAAGGAAGATTGGAAGCACCTGCTTTCTCCAGTGTGTGCTGGGGAAGCCGGCCTGGATATAGCTGCAGGTGGCTGGCGAACAAGAACACCAATAATTCATGTTCTGATTAATCACCAGCAATGCCCACACACCCCAGATCCTCCAAACAGCAGACTGAGGAGGCTAGACTTGCCTCTGTCATCTGAAGCTGCCCTCTGAACCTGGCCAGATAGGAATACCCTCTCCTGTAGTATAATCACCTAGAATCCTGAAATTCTAGTTCTAATTCCTTATAAGAAGTAAATTAGCAAATTTTTCTAGGATTAACATTTTTTTTATTATCTATAAATTTCATTCAGATAGTACTCTGTCTGGTTCACTTTAACATTGTTCTTTTTTCCTCTTCTTCTCCTCAGCCTCCATCTCCCCTTTCTTTTCTCTGTCTTTTCCCTTGTCCTTCTCCCTGTTCTCTCTTTCTGACAGGGTCTCATATCTACCAGCATGGTCTTGAATTCACTCTGTAGCTGAGGATGACTTTGAACTTTAGATGCTCTTGTCCACGCCTCGCAAGTGGCAGGATGACAGAGATATGGTACCATATTGTGTTCATGCCAGAAGTTTATACTATTTGGCATATATAAGCCTGAGATAGAGGGAAGGGAAATGGGTGAACAATGTCATGCTGGAATCAAAGTCAAACCCTAATCTCTGAGTTTGTCTACAGGACAGGAAACATGGCTAAGTGACAGAGTGCTTGCGCAGCACACACAAGGTCCCGGGTTCTATGCCCATACCACACAAAAACAAAACCTTAAAACATTTCTATCTCAGTTCAGTATTCCACATACATTTAGGTGGCTTCAATTAGACCCATTCTGAGAGGGTGTCATGTAAGAGGAGAGTACAGGCAGGTCTAAATGCCTTCCTTCCATAATCCAGAGTCCTAAGGGACAGTAGGCTACAGGCATGGCTCCTTCCGCAGGTCACTTCACCTGTACTGCACAGAGGACAACATTCCAGGCTGTATGTGTTCTATGCTTAGAAACCATGTCACTTTGGTCTGCATAGCTAAACCTGGACAACGCTCCAATCTGTATTTATCACTGGAGAAGAAACCGGTCCCTTCTGATCTGCCAGGATGTTCTGCTGCCTGCCCAGGGTTTTTGCAAGAACACTTTTAATTGGACTTGACATCAGCCTCACAAGATGACTTGAAGGCTTATCTCTTTTCTAAGAATGAGGCCTGACTGCCTTGTTAGTCATTATTGATCCACTGGCTCTCTAAACCTCCCTTTTACATAACACCTTCAAATCCAGAAACCTGAGGGTGGAATTTTCCTTGACCACCTTACTTTCCTTCTCTCTGACTCACAAGTTCTTTTGAGACTAAACAGAAAGCAGCCTCCTTCCAGAACCTGCCCAAGCCAGTGGCTAGGCTCTTCAAGACTCCAAGAAATTCAAATCCCAATGTAGGCTTTGGAGAATTGACAAGGGTGTTCTGTAAAATCAATGTCATTCAGGGCTTTTGCTATTGAGTTGACCTTGGGAAAATGGGACTCACTGGAGAAAGCAGAAACGTGTCTGGCAGGAGCTTTCCTTTTAATCAACAGCTTTATAGAGAAAAGTTTGCTTTTCTGAGACTAAGAATGGGTTTTCCTGCTTAAACTTTCTCCCAGGTTATGTTGTGACCTCAAGCAATTGTTATTTCACCTTTGAACTTGGTGTCCTCAGCATTTTAAAGAGGAGGGAGAAAATGTCATTTTTCTTGTATGACCATTTTAGGAGGGACAAACTTCCACTCCAGCCACCCAGAAAGGCATGAAAGCTAAGACCATGCATCAGTTTTGAGACAAAGTTCCTACGCAATGTAAGACGATCCAGCTGAGAGGTGCTGGGGCCACGAGTATGTATGTTGATAGTCCTGGCTTGGAAAGATGGAACAGAAGCAGGATGGAAGAGTGTCTTCCAGCTGTGGTGTTTTGGTTAAAGATAACTCAGGACCAGCACTGCAAAGAATGATTAACAAATACCCATAAAGTTGGGTTTGGGGAGTAAGTAAGCCAGTTAACAACGTCTTACCATCCCTGGTACCCCTGAAAACTAAGACTCAAAGACACCGCCTGAGTGTGCGTACTCCCTATTTCCACTAGAAAATAAACCCTGTAGACAGGCAACCCTTGTGTATATGATTGCTGTGGACACACCCAACAGTAAGCTGGGTAGGATACCGACCCTGTATTTCATTTTCCAGTTTGCAAACTTGCCTCCAACACTTACTCTAGATGTATTGAGCCAGGAACCTGCCCACCCTCTCTGCCAAATCTTTGTCATCTGAGACCTTGATTCCACTCACTGAGAAATGTTTCATTCCTGGATACATAGGTCAGTGCAGCGTTAGTGACAGACATGGCTAGGAAGAGAGAAGATTGGAGGGGAGAGTGATGTGGGATGTCTTTCTGTGTATGTGTGGCTCTTATTGGATAATGAATAAAGCTGTTTGGGCCAAGGGCTTAGCAGAATAAAATCAGACAGGAAATATGAACAAAGATAGAGAGAGAAAGTAGGCAGAGTCAAAGAGATGCCATGTAGCTGCCAAAGGAGAAAGACGCTGGAACTTTACCCAGTAAACCACAGCCTTGTGGCGATACATGGATTAATAGAAATGGGTTAATTTAATATGTAATAGTTAGTTAATAAGAATCCTAAGATAATAAGCCAAGCAGTGCTTTAATTAATGAAGTTTCTGTGTGATTATTTCGGGTCTGGGCAGCCAGGAAACAAATGAGCAACCTCTGCCTACAGGAAAGGTTGGGAGCAGGAGGGCTTGTCTTCACCAAAGGCCCAGAATGACATAGTCAAAGTACTGCCAAGTAAAAACGTGGCTTTTACAAAGTCTCCTGAACAGACATCCCTGGAAATAATGTAGAAACAAGACCCTGGGAATCACAAACAGCGTGGGGAAGGTTTCCACCTCTTTGTGTGAAGGCTTCCCACCCCCACCAAAGACACAGATTGTATCCAGCCCAGGAGACCCCAAGTTCCTCTAAATGGCAAAGGAGTGGCCCATTTCATCCTCAGAACACACAAGGATGGAGCTTAAATTAAAAGAAGTTAACTGGGCTGGGAAGATGGCTCAGTGGTTAAGAGTACCAACTGTTGTCATCAAGAACCCAGGTTCAATTCCCAGCACCCACGCAGTGACTCTCAACTATCTGTAACCTTACTTCCAGGGAATTTCATGTCCTCTTCTGGCCTCTGTGGACACTGTCTGCAAATGATGCACAGACATACATGGAGGCAAGACACCAAAAGACATAAACTAGAAATAAATTAACGTTTTTCACTTAAAAATACAAAGGGGAAAAGAATTTGAAAAATCCCAAACCTTAGGGAAATCAAGTGCTCTCTGCCAAATGAGGATCACACTGATTCTCTTCCCCGGCACATCTTCCACTTGTTATTGCTAAATATGCCAGGTTCACAATGCTTTCCAATTTGGGTGCCTATTTGAATCTGTGTATAAATATTCACTCCTCCAAATGTCCTATTTGAATAGACAAAATATCCGTTTTAGCACTGAGCACATCAATTCAGGGCTGGAGGCGTGGGGTGCACTGAGAAACAGCGCTGACTCAGGAGTCAGATGGCAGAGGTGTGGATGTAGCCGCCTGTCCTCGGCCATGGGACCTGGGACAAGTCCCTTCTTCTCCCTGGACCTGGTTTTTGATTCCCCCAACTTGTAGGAAATGAGGATTCTCTTGTTCCTCTCACTGGGCAACTGTAAGGGAATCTTGGGGGTTACAGGTTTGTTTTAACCCTTTCATGATCCTTACTTTGAGACAGAGGAGAGAAATATAACCAGGGGCAGATACCCGAAGAAGTGACAAGGTCTCTTAGAGGTCAACGAATGGTCCAGTCCAATCTTTTCAGCACTTTTCATGCTTCTTCTCTGAGATAATATATCTCCTTCATCAAAATAATAGCCTGAGAGGTTGATGACAATAAACTTCAGTCCTAGAGTTCATGACAATAGTCATGAAGGCCCGAATTAGCACCTCAATGACCATGGAGAAGCTGGTGTATGCCTGTAATCCCAGTCCCGGGATAGGTGAAGGCAGGCAGATCACAGGAGCATGACATTCTGCCAGTCTAGGTAATTTTTTTTTTTTTAGCTCCAGAGGTCTAGAGAGAGAGGCTCTGTCTCCAAAACTAAGAGGGAAGTTCCTGGAGAATGAACAAGAAGGATAAGAGTAACCCCTGGTCTTTCAGGAAACAGAACTCAGTTTCCAGCACCCTCATCTGGTTGCTCACAATTACCTGTAACTCCAGTTCCCTGGAATCCAGCGTCCTCTTCTGGTCTCCGCCAGCACTCTCCCCCCCCCACACACACGTGGTTCATACATAGACATGAAAATAAAAATAATTTTTTCTAGTAATTCTGGGGAGGAGAGCAACTGCGGAAGACATCCAAAGTTGCCCTCCGACCTCCACAGGCACCTGCACTCGTGTGTACGAGCGCATAGACATATAAATGAGAGCTTGAGAGGAAATGACCAGCTTGTGCCCCCTCCTATTTTGTCACTGGCCAATTCAGTTTCTGCAGCAGTATTTCATAATACGGTCATCGTGACCTGAGTTTAAGTGCACTTGTACCATTTTCAAAACTGGAGCAGAGGCAGGGTTCTGTCAACACTGTGGAATGTGGCGCTGTCATGCATGTCAGACCAAGAGTGCATATAATACAGGCTGCTAGCAGGAGACCAGTGTCAATCTCCTGGGTTTTGATGCTTGGTTATATAAGATGGTGACATTAAGAGATGCTGTGAAGGACTCACCAGACTTCTATATTATTTTTACAACGGTAAATCAAAGATTTTTTCAAAGCAAAAAAAAAAAAATAAACTACAATGGACAACTTTTTTTTTTCATAGAAATTGCCTAGCACTTACTGAAAATGCCACGTCTCCAATACCAGTGGTGTAGAAATGAAAGCCCTGGGATTGGAACCTCCTCAGAACCTGCACCTGCACCACAACAGGCATGCCAGGAGATTCTGATGCAGAATTTTCCAGGATTGTAAGTTGAGAACATTCTAATTTAAAAAAAAAAAAAGAAACTATCCCACATCACTTAAAGACAGAGATATCTTTGTGTGACAATTTCCCTCTTAATTAAAACACCCAAAGTGGATGGGGGCAGGGGAGAGAAAGACCCATGAGACCTCACATGTCTGGGAATGCTAAAGCTTACAGGACATAGGAGGGCTCCTCCCCACAATCAAAGCAACAGTACACAGATGTTAGCAGAGGAGACACAAACCAGCAGATCTGTAGAGAGGAGGTACAGTGATCTGTGGAGCTGCCTACAAGCCGTACTGAGAATTTCAGGTCTCTAGCTTTTGGGAGTCATCACTGGTATTGGGGTCAGCGTTTGAGTCAGCCTTGCTCCTCAAAGGAATTCTAGTAAGTACATTCATTCACCAAGCTGGACTAGTGCAATCTTCACTATGGCCTGTCGTCCATTCACCTTCCTAGCATGAGTAGATATTGTATATGTTGTGCTGCCCCGGGAGTTTCTCAAACAGCAGGTGAGAGAGTGGGAAACACTCTGAGCCTTGTGATGAGGACCTAGGGGAAGAAGTGGGTTCTGAACCAATCTACTCCAGTTTCTACATGACATTAAATGCAGGATAATAGGCTAGTTTCACAGTTCCCATTTACAATATCCACCATTATTTATAGAGCACTATGGCTGTTCCCATAGGTCTCACAAAAGAAGCCTGCAGAAGGTCAGTGGTCAACAAAAGAGGCCTCCAACCTTCCTGCTGGCTGCCACAGTCTTCCCCAGGATTTCTTCATGGCCCTATACTCCCAGGTCTTGAAATGGACCAGGCTGTCATTATTCCCATGTGGACTAGTGTTTGGCCCCGCAGTGAGTTAAACACCGCCACAGAGGAGAGACACGGCTGTATTGGGAAAACAGAGCCATTGTACTCGGGTTGGCAGCAGGGGACGTTAGATTTGGAATTTGCTTTACCGAGTGGGAAGTGGCTACCGTGGTTCCAATAGTGTGCCCTTTTGCTTTGTGGAATAGAAATCCTAACTTCTATCTGGAAAGACTCAGGGGAAAGGAAATGAGGTCTTTGGCTCGAGGCCTTTTATTACTGAGCAGTTAGGAAGCAGATGAGACCACAGAATCACAGAGACGGGGAATCTCCAGAGGCACTTCCCAGGAGATGAGAGCGCTGGGTTTCAGTCAGCTCACAGGCAGTGAAGGTGGAAGTGACCCCGACTAGAATCTGGGGGTGGCCCTTAGGCTTCTGCTTAACTAACCGTCTCTACCAAGTGTGTCTGCAAGTGTGCGTGTGTACTCACACGCTAGCACTCCTATACGCTTCCTAAATTGGAGGGCGATGAGGCCTTCACTCAAATAAAATTCTCCATAATACAAGTCTTATTCAAAATACACCCTATTCTGACTCTAGTGATTTGACCCCAAGAGCCTAAGTATTTCAAATTTTTGGCAGTATATATGAAACAATTCTTTAGTTTTTTTTTTCATAAGGAAAATATACAAGAATAAATGACAGTAACATTTTTAGAGCCTAAGAATGGCATCCATTAGGCTGGGGAGATGGCTCAAATTGGTAAAGGGCATGCTGGGTAATCAGGGGGGCCACAGTTCACATTAAAGGCCATGTGTAGTAGTGTATTAAGGAGGAAGAGACAGACAGATCTCTGGAGCTTGCTGAGCACCCAGTCTAACTGAATGGGATTAAGTTCAGTTCATGGGATTTTTGGCAAGCTCCTTAATCCACTGAACCATCCTGTAGGCCCTTAGCATTTTAAAAATCACTATAGTGGGGGTTAAGACATGAGTGTATCATGGTGTGTGTGTGTGTGTGTGTGTGTGTGTGTGTGTGTGTGTGTGAAGAGCAGAGAAAAATTTGGTGTAGTCAGGGACTTCTCAGGGATTGAACTCATCAGTTAAAGGCACAGCAAACACCTTTACTCACTGAGCCATCTCTCTCGCCCTCAGCAACCCCTTAGTAACAACAGCTGATGTGTACAGCTTTCCCCTAAGCTGGTGGGCATAAAGCCAGGTAAAGTCAGAGCATGCCCACTATCTCCGCCTTTCTTAAAATGCAAAGGATGAAATTGAAACAAGGGCTGAAACATGTTCTTGCGCCTGGGGAAGGTCATGGTGATGCTTGGGTTCTCAGTTAGAATGCAATCACGCTCTAACCTGTCTCCCACAGAGACAGCCACAGCACTTGGGCAGTATGGATGCAGTAACTGCTGAAGACTGGCAAAAGACAGCAGCCGGCTAAGCAACAACTCAGAAAGGACCCCCGATTGGCAGTGACACTGGCAGACATACTCTTGTCCACCACAATATCCCACACATGAACTGATCCAGTTGGCAGATGCACAGAGACCCAGAACAGGCTTCAGGGTTCAATACAGGAAGGAGAGCAGGAGCCCAGACTTCCTTTCCGTTTTCTTTTCTCTTCTGCTCTCTCACCAGCCACATCAGAGTGGCCCAGGGGCTCTATCGAGAGTCACTGATCTCAACTCAAGGGGAGAGGAGCATAAACTCCTCTGCAATGAGAGATGAAGAGAGACGGTGCCATGTCTGAGCCACCCATTCAGTTCTGTATTTCGAAGATGCATTATGACAACTTACAGGGATAACGCATCTTGAGACGGTATCACATATACAGACTTGATTGACCTTGAATTTGGTATACATTTGAGAATGACCTTGAACTTCTGATCCTCTTGCCTTTGCCTCCTAACTGTTGGGATTCGGCTGTGTACCCCCCACTGGGCTGAACCCATGGTTCATGTGTGCCAACCAAATGTTGTGGCTTGATTATGAACTGTTCCCCATAGGCTTATGTATTTGAATATGTGTCCCAGCTGGCAGTGCTGTTTGTGAATGTATGGAACATATGGGAGCTATGGCCTTGCTTAAAGACACACATCACTGAGGCAGACTTTGAGATTCACAGTTTGGCCACACTTCCTATTCTCCCTCTCAGTTCAGTACCCAACATCTACACCCATAGCTGACAGTTAGGACCCTCCCAGAGCACGGTGAGGGTGAGTTCAGAGGCTACTGTACAAGGTTTCTTCTTGACTTTTGCTGCCTTTGGTGGAGGCATGAGGTCAGCCTGGCAGTCAGGAAGCAGCCAAATCACATTTCATCCACACACAAGGGGCACACACGTGTACACACACACACACACACACACGTAAATAAATGTCAGAGAAACTTTAAAAAATATTTGAAGGGAAATGATGGAAAACTCTCTAATTGCATGGAAAACATACCCTACAATTTCAATAATTACAAGAAATCCAATCCAGGATAAGCACATTAAAATTCATGTCAAAAATGTATCCAAATCACACTGCAGAAAGTAAACACAAAGCAAGAGGCAAAATGTGACTGAAGGAAAGCAGCCCGTCACTTGTGGGCAGACGAACATTAATGGCTTTTCAACACTAAACATAACCCATGGGGCGGAGAAGGAGGAATAAGGAAGGAACAGCGAAATCTGATTCTGTGTCCAGGAAAAAATATTTCAGAAATAAAGCAAAATATTCCTAGATAAAAGAAGAATGGTTCTGAAGCAATTGCTAGTGAAAGACCTTTGGAAAAGAAGACAAAGGTAAAGTGAGGATAAATACCAATAACAAAGAACAAACAATTTAAGAGAAATATAACACATTGTACACTGACTTTCAGAAATATATCTGAAAATTAAAAATATAATACTTTCTAATACATTAATATAATCATATTCCAGTGGGCATATGTGATATGTTAAAAAAAACTATAACTTAAAAGAAATGTATGTTGAGAGAAAAGCCTTGAACGTCGTTCCTAAAGTGGTAAAATATTTGTTCAACATAGCACAAAGGCAAGTGTTTATTTTACAGTCACCACAGAAATTGCTACTAAAATGGCAAGGCATGAGAAAAATTTTAAACAGTTTCTTCTTTGCCTCTCAAGAGGAAGAAGTAGAGAAACTGCAAATACAGAGAGAAAAAAAGACAAACAGTACAGAGGTAGACCCCAATCTAGACACGCTGATGATTGTGCTCAATTTTATGTTCCAATTATGTCCACGGAAACTCAGTAATATCCGGCATGTATATAAAATAACGAATTCTAACTAGAAGGAAGTCATTTCAAGTTTAATGTTGCAGAATCATGAAATAGAATCAAAACAATGAAAAGCAAATGCAGATCAAGCAAGACACCTTGCAGGTGTGGTTTTAGAACACAATAAGAAAACAAACATGTCAATACACTGCAGACACACAGCCTCTCCCTGTTCCTACTAAGAACATTGTTGTCCTCTCTGTTGCTGTCGCAAACACCATGATCAAAATTAAGTTGGAAAAAAAAGATTGACTTCAGCTTGTATTTTATAGTTCATCACTGAGGGAAGCCCAGGAGGATCTGAAGGCAGGAACCAGGAGGCAGGCACGAAAGCAGAAACCACGGAGGAATGTTGCCTACTGGTTTGTTCATTATGGCTTACTCAGTCTACCTGTCCAGCATTGACACCACTGACGTGAGCATCAGCTTGAACCTTCTCGCATTGGTCATTAATCAAGAAAATGTCTCACAGGCTTGCACGCAGGCCAGTCTGCTGAAGGAAATTCCCCAATTCGTCTTCCTTGGTGAATATGGTTTCTGTCAAGTCTACCAAAGCTAGGCAGCACAAGCATTGTGAATAGAAAAGGCACATGACTTAATTGAAAAAAATTGTGTTGCTTAAACAACCCTAATAAGCACCTGGGCGTTCCGAGAGGTAGAAGCTTTTGCTGCTGGTGAGTCATTGTGTCCATTTTCACAGCTACTGGCTAATCAGGGTGATATTTGCTGAGGTTACCATGGTGATGAGAACTTCTTGAGACAGTAAGATCTACTCTGTGAACTACCTCTTTCATTTAAGAGGGATTTTACACAAAGCCCGGTACAGTTTGATAACCTGTCTATCCAAAGTGAACTTTCTCAAAATTAGACTCAGTCCATTCAAACCATCCAAGTTCCATGACCTAAATTTCTGTGCTATTCCACACCCTGGCATCATCTCAAAAAGGCTCACAGCACCATATCAGAAGAAGGTTCTGTCTAAAGAACCAGTTTGATTGTTTCTCCACCATCTGTGTTTTTGATTTTATCATTTTTTCCTCATGGAGACAAGGTCTCATTCAGCCAAGGTCGACTTAGAACACTCCATCCTCCTGACTCCAACGTCCTAGGGATGGGATGGCAGGTGCAAGCTGCCATATCCAGTTTATGAAAGCAATGACTTCTCTACTGAAGTTTCATCTTTAGGTGAGAGTCACACCCAAGCATAGAAGTTCCAGGACTCACTCCAATGCTAGTCCCCATGCTATTCCCACCATCTCTGCCTTTACTTAGAGCAGTCTTGACTATCTCAACATAAACCAGGGATGTGGGAGCAAATCCCTGCTAGTATTTACCCCCTCCATCAAGCCACGAACATTCGGACGGTGTCTAGAATGGCAGATTCCCCCCCAGACCTTCGGTTCACATTGCCCGGGTCCTCCAGAAGAATCACAGCAGCTCTTGTGGTCTCATGAGATGCATCTCTCAAGGAGTAAGAAATGAAATTTCAAGTTATTGTCAGAACCACAGCTGAACAAAAGTTATCTTGTAAACACACCCAAAAGAATGACGGTGTATGCTTTCACCAGAGCTCTTGGGTGGCCAAACACATTGCCAATGTTCCATCATCTTTACTTACAGGAGGAGGCATCTTCTCTCTGAGCTGTAGATCTCCACAATGGGCTGAAAATATTCAGCAAGCCATGCTGCAAACAGATGCTCCACCTGCCCTGCCTTGTTCCACTTACTGAGACAGACAGGGGAGCGTGGGTGTTGTTGTAAGGGTCCTGGGATTTTGAGAATGGCAAATGAGCATTAAGGTCAACTCATACTCGCCAGCTACATGAACTTCTATAAGCGACCCAGCCCGTCCCTTGAAGCCCTCAAGGCAGAGTCCTACAGGCATCTCTTCCCATCTCCATTCAAGAGAAGACTGCTTCTCCCACATGTAAAATCAAATGTTGAGTTTGGCCACCATCATCCTCTTTCTGGATTTGTCTGAGTAATTAACTGACCTTCCATCAGTACCTGCTTTCTCATCTGCGCTTTTGCACCATGAAGACATCATACTCTGCCCACATGGACCAGACTTGGCTAGCTTCAGACATCTCTCCTACAGCTTTTCTACCCTCTCTTCCTTCCTGAGGTTGATGGAAGGGAAGGCTCTTTTGTGGGTTAAGATTTGCTCTCAACAGATGGTGTAGACAGCTTGGGCTTCTATCCAGGTCTTAAAGCTTTCTCCATATTAGCACAAGGCCTTTCTTATTTCACTTTCTTTGGTGTTCTTAGTGGAATTCACTTTCAGGTCCCTTGATGAACTTTTCCTTTGATATTCAACTCAACCCAGCTGACTGTGTGAGGAGAGAAGTCAATCTGCCTCAGAAATTGACTGATTGTGTGAGGAGGGGCCAAGTCACCTCAGAGCTTGGCACTCCTCCCTCACTAAGCTTCATCATTCACAGCAGCCTCTGACTTAAAGTGAGAGGCATGTGATTCTTCCTTTCTCTTGGTCCCTTAGAGGTGGCTGCTGGATTAACTGCAATATTTTTTCATGTTAATAAATGGGAGGATCCACAAGTTGGAGAGAAATGGAGACCAATAGAATAATTATAACACATAATATTTGTTAACAAAATTTGTCATTTTGTATGGGCACAATTTATGATACTGCCAAACTATTATTATAGCAAAAAACATGGTTCCCTGGTCAACATAACAAATGTAATAATAGTAACAAGAAAATGGCCTGAGGATTGACAGACTGCTGCAAAGATGGCCAAAGAACATCTGTGGCTGGATTTCTTCAAGCATATGCTCTGTTAAAATGCCAACTATGTGTATGAAAAGCCCAATATCTGCAAAGTACAGAAAGCAAACAACACTGAGACAAGGTATTCCTCCATACTATACAACATGAATCAAAATCTTGCTAGAGTGATAATGAATATCAGACAAATTGTCAGGGTAACAGGACAAAGGGTTGAATGAGAACGACAGGAGCAGGCATTTATGCAATGCCATAATGAAACTTATTACTTTAGATATTGTATTAGTCAGGGTTCTCTGGAGTAACATAAATTACAGAATGGATCTATCTATCACTTATCTATTTTTTGTCTACCTATCTGTATATCTTTATATCTATACCCAGACATAAACATAGATATAGATACATATAAAGGGATTTATTAAAGTGGCTGACAGGTTGTGATCCAGCTAACCGCAAAGTTGTTGCTACCTCTTGCTCAGTTGATCCAATCAGCATAAAGCCATCGATGAATACAGTGAAACACTGATATTTTATAGAAGAGAGAAATGAGCAAGATCCCTTCTAACTAAGTCATGGCACAGGACTGGAAAGTTAATATGTCCTTGATGTAAAACTATAAAAGTATACTAATTGGCCTTGCCAACTATAAGCAAATCGCCTCTCGTCCTTATGGACTGAGAAAATGGCATTTGCTAGATCAATAGCTGCATATCAGGTACCAAGAGATGCTTCAATCTGCTCAAGTAAGGTCATCACACTGGCACAGCAGCTGCAATCAGAGTCATCATTTGATTGAGTTTTTCCACCGTCCATCTGTCTTCCGCACTGACCAAACAGGAGAGTTAAGGGGAGGTGTCGTGGAAACCACCGCCCCTGCATCTTTCAAGTCCTTGACATCACTAATCTGTGCAGCTCCTCCAGGGATGCTTTGGAGTCACTTTTCTCTGTGATGGAGGCAACTTCCACTTAGCCTTGCCAACCATAGCAGCCCTCACTCCACAGGTCAGGGGACCAATGTCAGAATTCTCCCGACTTCTATCCGTCCCGATTCTCCATCTGGGACTGGACAAATAACCACAAGATTATTTCAGGAAAACACTGGACATACTATTAGTTGGACTTTAGCCAAAACTTCATTAATCACGTGGCCTTCATAAGCCCCTGACTTTAACTAGAGGGCCACACTGCTTCTTGGAGTCTCCCATGGTCAGCATCAATTCAGAACTAGTATCCAATAGACCTCTGAAACTCTGAGGGTTACCTTCCTTTAGTGTGCAGTTACCCTTGTAAAGGGACTTAGGTCCCCCTGGGAAAGGACTAGAGAAAAGCTAACTGCAAAACTTTTAGGTATTTCATCAATGCCCTTCCTCATGGACACCTGGCCATCCTTTCATTGATGGCATTCTGGATCTGCAAAGCAGCTCATGTCTGGAAATTGACATATGAACTGAATTTGCTTTTTGCCACCATCCAATGCGACCGTTCTTTGATTGTTTGAGACCTTTTCTGTTTATTCAGACCACACAGAAATGTAGTAAGCTTCTTATCTATTTCATGCTTGGAAACACCATGATTGATTAGCTAATCCCAAAGGTCCATACAAGTCATACCACCATAAAATTCACTTTTCCTCTGTTGACCAATACAGGTCAGGCCACCATGAATATTGCTTTGTCTATGCTGCCCATTGCAATAATTGCAATAACCTTTGACAACTCAGTGTTGCCACCTGGCCCCTGCTACTTCGGGGTCCAATTGAACCCATTGTATTTCATTCATCCAACCGAGCAGTAACGTTTTCAATCCGAAGGTCTGGCACAAGGCAAAGGGCTTCAAATGTGCTGCTGCCCCCTTGCCATTTTGTGTCTTATAGGATTGGCAAAGGGCACGTCTCCTGGGCCTTCCCCTTGTGGAGGATTAGGCTTTACCTGGCCTATACTCTAACATGGCAATTTCCCTCGCCCTTAAACTTCTTCCTTAACACTAAGTCACGGCTGTTGAGTACCTCCAGCTCCTTTTTAGGAGGCCATCTTTTGACAAATACCCCAATCAACCATTCAAGCCAACTTCTCACACCTCTGTGAGAGCTTTCAAATTAAGTCTAGGATTTCTAATCAGTGGGCCCATATCAGTCAACTTAGTCTGATCCAGGTTTATGTCCCCCTCCCCGGTTACTCCACACCCTTAAAATCCATTCCCATGCATATTCTTCCTAGTCCTGCTTGCATGAGTTAGCAAACTCATTAGGATCTTTGGTAGGATAGTGTACCTCCTCGTGGACAATACTATCAACCTGCCTCTGTCAGCCTGCTTAGCTAAATCTAGGTATAGGTCTAAAGGTGACTACTGATGGGCCCCGAGGGACATCAGTATTGTTTTCCTGGTGCCTTCTTCAGAGAAAACCATTGGTAATTTAACAGACAACGACGGATTAAGTAATACTCCAGGGATTGTGGGCTCAAGTGCATCCTCTGCTGAGGGTGGAGAGATTACCTGCTTCTTTGGCTGAGAATCTGAGAATTCAAAGTTCTCAGTTTCAATAGGGTTCTCCCACTCATCTACTTTCGCAGTTACAGGATCCATTCTTTTCCTTTACTTTGACCTCAGACCCCCTCCAAGTCTGGTACTTGAAATTTCGCTGTAATTCAGCCAGACTTCTAATGAGGGATTCCATTTGATTTTCTGTAATGTGATGCCTATGACTGCTAGAGATAAGACTCTCTTCCAAGGTACACTTAGAAACCTTTAAAGTGTTTATGTGAATCTAAAGCTGGTCGATTTTACCACTGAGTTTACTGTTGGCTTTCAGCATATTCTGAGGGGCTCGAAAGTTGTTTAATTTTATCACAGACCTCACTATTTTTCCAATGAAAAGGTACTCAGAGAGTCTAGGAGCAACCTGACGGTATCACCATTTTTCTTATTTTTCTACAAATTGCCAAATGTTTTATATACAGAGTCACCAAATCTGTTGCTTCTCACAACTGGTGAATCAAGATAATCGAATGCATTTGTCTCCTTAAGTTTGTAAAAATAATTTATACCATTGGCTTTTAGTAGTCTCTGAGCTCCTAGGAAAAACTTCAGTAACTGGAGAGGCTAACTGGAGGTGTTGGCAAATTGGAAAGTCTATTTCAGATACTGAGAACATTCATTGTTATACTTTTGTCTCTCTAACACCACTTCCGATATCAAGATCTATATCAGTCAGAATTCTCTAGAATAACAGATTTTATAAAGTATACACACACACACACACACACGTGCTTTATTAGAATGACTTACGGGCTATGATCCACAAAATCCAACAATGGTTATTTAAAAATGGAAAGTCCAAGAAGTCAGTAGCTTTCAGTTCACAAGGACAATGCTTCAGCTTGTCTTCAGTATACACCAGAATCCCAAAGAAGTAGGTTTTAATGCCAGTGAAAAGATGAACTTGCTAATGAGGGCAAGGGGAAGCAGACAAAGAGAAGAAGAGCTTCCTTTTTCCATGTTCTTATAGAGGGGGCCAGCAGAAGGTATGGCCCGGATTAAAAGTGAATCTTTCCACCTCAAAGATCCAGAGTAGAAGTGGGTCTTCCCACTTGAAATGGTTTAATTAAGAAAAAAATCCCTTGCAGCTATGCCCAGTTGTTGCAGGAGGAGGGCCCGCTTGTTTGTTCCAGCTGCCCAACTAGCTTAGCCCCGACATAACCACACAGAAACTGTATTAATTAAATCACTGCTTAACCCATTAGCTCTAGCTTCTTATTGGCTAACTCTTATGTCTTATTTAACCCATTTCTATTAATCTGTGTATTACCATGTGGCAGTGACTTACCGGGTAAAATTCTCAGCGTCTGTTTCAGATGGCTCCACAGTGCCTCTCTTCTTCTTCTTCTTCTTCTTCTTCTTCTTCTTCTTCTTCTTCTTCTTCTTCTTCTTCTTCTTCTTCTTCTCCTCTCAGCATTCAGTTCTGTCTTCCCCACCTACCTAAGTTCTGACCTATCAACAGGCCAAGGCAGTTTCTTTATTCATTAACCAAAACAATCAACACACAGAGGGGACCCCCACATCACCCAGTCCTTTGTATTTCAGTTAATTCCAGGTGTAGCAAAGTTGACAACCAAGAATAGCCACCAAAGACATTCTCTTAAAATAATTTAAACTCAAATTTAACAAAGTTAACAAAGAAAATCCAGGGCATTGCATAGCAACAACACAGCCAACTCGTCCCAGAGAAATAACACGTTAATTACATCTTCAGTTAGTAACTGATAAAAACTGAGGGCCAAGAAAGGGCAGAAAGACTCGTTCACAGTCAAGAAGTTGTAAGTGATGTAATGGCCTCAGGTGAGACACATCCTCAGAATGCAGACAACAATATGACCAGTCAGAATCCACTGATGGTTTCGGAACCTTCATTTGACAACAGCAAAACACCTATTCAATGGCAAACAGATCATTCATGAAGCTAAACTATATCCCAGGCTATAAATAAACTTTGCCAAATCTAAAACAATTAAAATTATAACCTCACAAAACATTTTGTGTGTGAGTTAGCGCCAGTTAAACTACAGAAAGATTACAAATGAGCAACCGAACCTAAGAGAGTTCACCCATTTCTAGCAATCTATCTCACAGAAAGCCTCCAAGGAAGTTAGAAGATACTGTATTCTTAATAAAACTGGACCATGATTCTGAAGGACCTGTGGGATTCAGCAAGGACAGCACTATGGGTTAAACAAGGACATCAGTGCCCACACTGTGGACATTAACCTTAGGAAACTCGAAAGTAAGAGCAAGCACGGGAGGCAAGAAGGGGAGAGCAGAGAGAGCAGTGGGGTATAAAACACAGCTGTAATAGAGAGAATCTGCTACCCCAAATGCCAGCTCACAAGTAATGAGATGGGGAAATGTAAGAGGTGGCGCAGGTGCAGCCTGAAGTCATTAAATCATGCTAATCCGGGGAGAGAGGGGAATGGCAAAGAGCTCCTTGCATATGGATGTCACTGAGTAGGGCTGACTGGCTTCTCAGGAAACCAACTACCAAATGGATAGAACATGTCAACGAGAAGTTTTGCAGCCTTGGAATAAATTAGTCAAAATTTAGAATCTTAAGGAAGTGACCAGGTCTAAATGGTTTCACCAGTGGATTTTCCCAAATATTCTGAAAGCAGATAACACTCACTCTAATAGTAATTTCCAGAAAACTGAGCATGAAGCGACAGCTCCACATCCTCATAGCCTTGGAGTCAAGCGGAAGTAATGATGGTCCAAGGAGCAATGATAGTCTTTCCAAATATAAACCCTTATACCACGCAGCATCACACCCATTTCAGTGAGCTGAAAACTGCAGCTAAGCGTGGTTCATCACAGAACACCACAGAAAATTCACCAGGAATGCACAGCAGGTTCTAGAGGAATGCACAGCAGGTTCTAGAGGGATGCACAGCAGGTTCTAAAGGGGCGCACAGCAGGTTCTAGAGCAATGCGCGGCAGGTTCTAGAGGAATGCACAGTGGGTTCTCGAGGAATGCACAGCGGGTTCTAGAGGAATGCACAGCGGGTTCTAGAGGAATGCACAGCGGGTTCTAGAGGAATGCACAGCGGGTTCTAGAGGAATGCACAGCGGGTTCTAGAGAAATGCACAGCGGGTTCTCGAGGAATGCACAGTGGGTTCTCGAGGAATGCACAGCGGGTTCTAGAGAAATGCACAGCGGGTTCTAGAGGAGTGCACAGCAGTTTCAATTACAAGCTCATGTAGGTTGATGAAGAAGATGGCTGAGAAAATTCAAATTGTCTATATAAATTTTTTAAGAATTTTCTTTTTATTTATATGCATGTGCATGTTTTGGTGTGTAATGGGTATCAATGGAGGTCAGAAGGGAGCATTGGATCCCCTGGGACTGGGGTTAGAGCAACTATGTAAAGAGTGGATGAAATCCTGAGTGAATATGTATTACTGACAGAGGTAGAACAACTCACCCCTCTGTCAAGGCTTCCTCAGCTCCCTCTGCCCCCCATTAGTGATGCGGAGACCCCTGTTCATAGCTGATTGATAGGTTATAAAGGGAATCAGAGTGTGTGCTTAAAAGGTGGGCTAGTGTACAGCAGTGACAAGACAGGAAATTGTGCCATTGCAGCAACGTAAGATGAACCCAGCCAAGACAGAAAGAGACAGGTACCAAATGATGTCACTTGAAAGTCAAACTCAATGTAGAACAGAATGAGAAGTTAGTCACGGTGTACCAAATTTCAGCTCGATGTGAGGAGTAAGTTCCGGCCTCCTGTTGCACAGAATGATGATTCTAGCTATTAATAACACATGCTATGTTCACAATAACTGAAGGATGGGAACTGAAGAGATGGCTCAGTGGTGAAGAGCATGCACTCCTCTTTCAGAGAGGTACTTGGTTCCTAGCACTCAGGTTGTTCACCAGATTCTGGGCATCTGAGACCCTCTTCTGGTCACCATGGACATTGCACTCACACTTGTCCCACCACACCCCCAACACACTTGTAGGCATACATAGTCAAAATAAAGTAAGTCTAAAGCATACAACTAAGAGCAAGGGTTTCAACTATCACCATGAAGAAATAAGGTGATTGACACATTGTCAGCAACCTGACTCACTCACTCTACAATGGCATTTGATAAGTCTCAAATAGACATGGTTTTGAAACCATATGGTACCCTGTAAACACATAGCTATTTTCCATGCATCTCATTAAAAAATGAAAGGAAACTTGACAACTAAAGTCGGTATTTTCTAAGAGTGAAATAACAGCAATGGAAAAGGATGTCAACATGAAAATCCATCACCACTGTCTCCCACTAATCTGCACCCCCTTCTACTCCACCCCCAAAGGTATGCAACCTTCCTTCCACAGTGCTCTGCTTTTACTTATTAGCAAGTATGGGGCAGCATCCTCTATGAGAAGGAGGAGAAGCAGCCACATCTGCCTGGGGTGAAAGCGGAGGCCTGTGGGAAGTGATGCAGAGGAGGCGGTGAGTCAACTAAGCGTAGAGAAACATCGTTTTCCTGAGACAAGATGGAGGCAATAGTTGGCACAACTTCCTGCTTAAACACAGAAAATTATCAGTTTCATTTGACAAAGATCCAGTTAGATTGATGCCTAGAATAGCTAAATACTGTGTGGATATAAGAGCAAAGAGTTGGGCTGGGGATGAGTCATGAAAATCTTGAATGCCAAGTGAAGAATATACTTAAGTCCTGCATCCTTTTCAATTAAGATTACCTCATCGCTTATTCCTTGGCCTTATATGGATCTTATCAAAAAGCGATGTTGCCACATTAAACTTAACCCAAGGGTTGAATGAGGGATCCGCAGATACATTGCAACACTAAACCTTTAATATGAGTCTCAGCAAATTAACATCGACATCTTTTCCCCCAGGTACAACATAGATACATTGAGGAAACTGTACCAGGGACTGGAGAGGTGGCTCAACAGTTAAAAGCACACACTGCTCATGGAGAACAGAATTCACCATCCAACACCCACTTTGGGTGGCTCACAATTGCTGACAATCTGACACCAACCACTTCCGGCCCCCAAGTCACTGCATTCACATATATAACACACACATACGCACATACACACACACACATACTGAATAAAATTTTAAAGAAAAAGAAACCATGCCAGCCTCTCTTATTTTTAACAAAATTTATCTGACAAACGAAGCTTGTAGTTAATGTGAAAGAGATTTTTTTTAAAGCACTATACAATATATTTTCCAAAGTGAAGTCTTTGGGGCAACATTATTAGCCGATTACTAAAACTTCATGGAAATACAAACTTTATGCCCAGACTTACTAAATCATAAAAGCTGGGCTTATGGTTGTCAGCATGCACCTAGAGAGTCAGCTTGGTTATTCTAACACATGATACAGTTTGGGAACCTCTGACAGGTGATTACACAAATATCCTCAAGTGTCGATAAACTGCGGCCGTACGTGGCTTAGTCCAGCCCTACTATTAGAGGCTCACAAAGGAGGCCTGTCTTATTTCTCCCTGAAAAATCAGATATTCTTCCTTGACATTCTTCTTTTCACAACCCATGAGCTATTCAAAGCTCACTTTCCTGGAGGGGTAATTACTTTCAGAACTCTACAGCCCGCTGTATCAGAAGGTCCAGCAGTGATTGCTCCAAAGAAAAGAAAACGAGATAGGGAAAGTTCCTTCTGGCTTCTATTTTGATAAGGCAATTTTGCTTGAGAGAGTGGATGTCAGCACACCGACCTGCAGTCACAATAAATTTGTGTCAATTTACCCAGTGAATAAACACTCTAATGTCAACGTTTCCCTCTATATCCAAATGCACTTAAGCACGATAAATTCCTGCTGCAAAGAAGGATAAACAGTAAAGACATTGCTTCATTGCTAGGAGGAGGAGAAAGAACAAGTAGCAGGAGGTATTCGGGACACTTTGTTTTCTCAAGGCAAAATGAGAAATGGAGATCCATGTCTGTGTACCACAGTTCAATATGAGATGTCACCAGAAACTAATTGAAATGGATTGCCCAGCACTTTCTGTGCCACCACTAACTCTCTGACTCTCTCTATCTTCCTCTCAGATCAAAATCCTAGAGATCATATTTTCCCTTTTTTAATTTTACTTTTTAATTTTATATGTCTGTGTGGGGGTTTGTGCACACAAGTGCAATTGCCCTTGGAGGCCAGAAGAGGGCATCGGATCCACAAGAGCTGGAGTTACTGGGGCTTGATGGTTGTAAGCTATGCAACTTGAGTGTTGGAAACTGAATTCAGTTCCTCTGTAGAGATCTGCTTGCTTTTAAGCCCTGAGCCACATTCCAGTCCTGGGGTCATATCTTTCTATGGTTTTAATGTGTCACCATCATCACCAATATCTGTTCCCTCCTTTAGAATGGTATTTGGCCAGCCCTATCAGGGATGGGCCTGGACTAGCCTTAAATTTAGGGAGCTCTTGTTTTTAAACAGAACTCCTTTCACCATATAGGAAAGACTAAAAATAGAAGGCATGTCTGCTGACCAGGCTATGAGTTTACCTACCTGTGGGTTGCCCACAGACTTCCCAGTACAGGCCTGGGTTGCTGTCCCCTCACCTATAAAAAAGCAGTCATGTTTACTATGGTGACATCCACAATAGCCAGACTACACAATTATCCTCAAAGCTCACCAAAGAATGAAGGGATCGATGTGGTACACGGACACAGGAGAGTTCGGCTCAGTCACAAAGAAGAATGAAATTTTGTTCTTTGCAGGAAAATGGATGGAACTAAAGGTTCATGATACATGAAAGCCAGACCTACAGAAACAAATATTATAGGTTTTTCTTCTATTCTTGGAAGCTGGGTAAACAAAATAAAATTGATAAAAAATTACAGAAGGATGTACTAGGGATTTGAGAGGGGAAGGATAGGAGGGGAATAAAACAGTAGAAGAGGTGGGAGTGGATGTAACACAAGTCCACCTGTTTGGAAACGTTGTCATGTGGTGTCCTAATTTGTTAAGTTGTGCTAATTAGAACAGAGAATGAGAGAGTGGAGAAAGAGACACACAGAAAGAGAACAGTAAGTTCTGAAGCCAAGGGCCTACATTCCTTGGTTGAAGCCTTGGGTGCCACACACCATGGCCTGGGATACTATAGAGACTCTGGTAGTTGATTTAGAGCCCACTAATGGCTGAACTCTGTTATTAATGCTATTTCCTGCACCTAACTTTTTTCTTATCAAATACGGGAAGCCCTCTCCCCTCGCACTCCCTCCCCTCCCTCTCTTTCTCTTGGTTTTACATGTCTATCATCTTGTCTGCACCTGTCTCCAAAGATAGTCGCATCTTGTCCTGAAGGTGCCTTAGCTAGGTAAAGGGTCACTTGTCACGCCTCATATTATTTGTCACACTTTTTTGCCTCTCTGTTTTCATTTTGGGGGTGAGGCTCCCAGTTACTGTTGTCCAGAAAGGTCCCAAACTCCTGAGTTCAAGAGATCCTCCTGCCTCAATATCACCCAAAGACTCCTGGGTCTACAGGTATGAGCAAGGCCACCCAGCTTATCTTGTCACCTGACACAAGGAAGCTTATGTTCAGGCTCTTAGGCCGTCATTTAGAATTAAACTGGGAATATTTCCAAACCCATCTCCTGAATTATAACTATGCACCCGGGAATCCCCATGCGTCCCCAAATGTAAGCTCCAGTTACAGTCAGCGCCAAGGGACACAATCCCACTCCTTGAGGCCAGGAGCCTTGCTGTCTAAGCCACTGGTATCCTACTGCAGGCAGGAACCACCGGGGAGTTTACTGTGGAAAGAAAGTAGACAGTGGACAGAGCTGTGGGGTGGAGAGCTCAGGAAGGAAGGCGTGAGCCACTGAACTTTTCTAACACAATAGACACAGATTGATGTCTTCAATGTTTTCCCATCCTAAGTCCTTATTTACTAGAAGTTGCTGTCAGGCCATGATTAGACCCGCTGCTCATAGCTCCTCCTAGTTAACAACCCAGCAATCAGTTCTTAAGAGAGTCTGATTGCCACATTGTTGAAGGCCTGAATCCTCCAGATGGCTATGTGCTGATACTTGGGTTCTGTCCAGTTCCGTGCCAGCTCTGCTTGCTCGCCCACAGCAGCGCGTGCAAGGCCCACGCAGCAATGTCAGTAGGCACTTTTGTCTAGCAGTTGCTTCAATCCGAAGTATATGTTTCCCCGCCTCCAGTAAACATCACTGAAGTGTTTTCAGATGCCTATTTCGCTGTTCGTGTACATTAGACATTCCTCTGAGCCGTCATCAATCTATTCGATAAGTTATTTCACAGAAGCCAACAACAAGAAAATCACCCTTGCCAGACCCCAAGAGTGGAAATACGGCATCTTGTCTTCTCATCGGGTGACTGAGAGCGCCTTGTGAGTCATTTTTGCTCCTTTATCTAAACTACCATCACCATGGTTAGGATGCCACTGAAGGGAGGAAAGAGAAAACATGGAGAAACTGCCTTTGGCGATGTATAGAGTTGTGGAGGAGAGAACCATTGTTAGGCTTTTACTGAAAATCAGTGTTTTTCTGGTTGCTGGTATGTTTCAGTGGGAACAAAAATAACATCAGAAGCCATCGTATCTGTCCCTTCAGTGCACTTGTGCATCCCAGTGTCAGACCACAAATGGATGGAGCTGATATCCTACCCCCACTCCCAGAACCCCAGACCCATGAGGTCAATGAGACCCCACCCCTCTCGTTTCTCCCACGTTATCATGGGAATCACCTTCTCTTCTGGTTTTTATAAAGTATCTCTTTATTTAAAAAAACATATTGGGGGCTGGAGAGATAGCTCAGCTGCTAAGAATGCATACTGCTCCTGCAGAGCTCCCAAGTTCTGTTTCCAGCACCCACATCAGGTGACTCACAATTACCTTTAACTCCAGCTCCAGGGCATCCGATGGATGCTGTCTTCTGACCTCTGCAGGCACCGTACTACCATGCACGGATCCATATATAGACACATGTGCATACACTTAATAAAAAGTAAAATCTTCTTTTAAAGGTTTACTTTAATATATTTGTGTGCACATGTGTGGGCCTGAGTGTATGTGTGAAGAACACATGCACACGTGTCCATGGAAGCCAAGAGAGCACCAGATCACCTGGAAGTAGAGTTACAGACAGTTGTGAGCCTCCATATGGTTGCTGGGAACCAAACCCAGGTCCTCTCTTAAGAGAGGAACTACCTTTCCAGTTCCAAAAATAAATAAATAAATAAACCTCAAAAAGTCTTTACTCGTATATATTCATTGTACAAAGCAATGAGTTTCACAATGACATTTTCAGTAAGAAGAATCTTTTTTTCACATTGTCTCACCAAAAAAAAAAAAAAAAAAGACCATCTGCAATGGCTTTCCAGTTCCAAGAGTTGGAGAATTTCTCAGTACATACTCAGACCCTACCTGCGATACAAATTAAGCCACCCATCTAGGAATAAAACATTGATTCACTCCAGTAACCAACCTAACAGCAATAAGTCAGTACAGACTCATGGGTCCTGAACTGGACATTAACATCATCTGACGTAAATCTGCCATGAAAACACAGTCAACAGAGAATATTCTCAGCCCTGGAGTTATCACCAGCTCTCTGCAAAGCACACTATTAAAGGGGACTTCTTCCTCTATCAAGCGACAAATCTGAACAAAATGAGCTTCAAAACTTGTACATTCCTGTGGAACAGCACAATTCCTCAGTCAAGCCACCTTAGGCCTCCTCACGTGTGGAGATGAGAAAATGAAATGCGATCTCACAAGCGGAGAGAAAGAGGATTAATATTCTATCCCGGCAATGGGCAACAGAAAGCTCAGTTATATTCACTTGTGTCAAAGTCACGTGGCATAAACTACTTACTCCTCACAGCCAAGACACAGAAGCACCCAGAGTTAGCCTGGGGGACGGGGTCAGCTCCATTTCTTGCAAACTATACATCACTAAGCAAGCACTTGTGACATGTGACATCCCTTGGCTTAAATTCATTCATTTTCCATACAAAAAGAGAGCAGGCAGGTGGGGGTGGGGAGATCTGTTATTAACTTGAAAGAGAAAAATTACTGAGTTCTTGTGGTACCCAGGATTTCAAAGGCACGCAACCTTGATGGTAATTATTAACTTTATGGAAGAGACCAAACTGCCAGCTCTGGAGAGCTTGCCAAAAACTCAGTGACATCAGAAACAGCTCCACCAGAGCTCATGCCTGTCACCTACGTGATGCCTCCTGTGTACCTGGGATTGTCCTGGGCACTTTGTGTGTTGTGGGTCCGAGCTCCAGACTTCCCCCCAATTTCCCTAAGCCACTTTACTAGTGACAATCTTGCCAAGAGAGACTGTTCAGGGTTATTCTGCAAAAGCTTGAAGAAAACTTCCCTGGTCTCCCCCTATACCCCACTCATTCAAGTCTAGAAACAATTCGATGGATATTTACTGATGTTCATCTTAATCCCATGGTGCAGAAGTGTTGAGAGAGGCAGTGACTTGATCTCCTGATTTCCATCCTGGTATTTTTGTGATCCTCCTGCCTTTGTCTCTCCTGCAGCAAAGACTCACCAGGTGAGCCAGTGGCAGAGGGCTAATTAGCGATGGGCACTGAAACGGAATGCGGGCCCACATAGGAGAGTTGAGCACAGACAGCTGGGTGTCTTTGGAATCCTCCCCAAGGTGTAAGCGGATTCTGGCCAAGGAGTTATTTTATTCATCAGATGCCAGGGGGTTGAATTTTTATGTCAGCTCGGTGCAAGGTTGGCCGGGCCAAAGGAGACAAATAAAAATTGCATGAAGTTTGAAACTGACTGGGGTGGGTGGCAGCGTCTCCCTGCTGACTTGGCCTTTGGTGCAGCCTCATGAAAGACAAAGGCCAGCCTCAGCGAGACCTGTGTGCGTCCTGGAGAATCTCATTTGGCAAAAGAACAGACCTTCAGTCTGGAGGGTCTAGAGAAAAATTCATGAAGTAACAGAAGTCAGTCAGGCTGGGCATCCATTTTCCTTTCTTCTTTACAAGAAAAGGTGAGACAGAGAAGCCTGGGCTTTTCCTTACATTCACACACGATGTATCCCGTGCCTACTTTACAGACAGCAGTGGGCTGAGCGCTGAAAAACTGCCTTCCAGAAGCATCATGCTACAGTCAAAGAGTTCAGTCTGTTAGGTACCAGTGCCAGGCGATGACAAATGCCAAGAGGTGGATCCAGGAAGAAAGACCTCACATCTACTTTTTTCTTCGTGTATCTCTGTGTGTGGCATGTGTGCAAGTGTCGTGCATGTTTACATGTGTGTGAACACAGTGAACGTGAATGCAGACACTTGTAGCAGTCAAAGATTGAAGTGTTGATTGTCAAAGGTTTATCTTGGGAACCTTTCTAGGCTGCTCCCCACTGTATTCATTGAGGCAGCGTTTCCCAGTTGAACTCATCAATTTGGCTAGTCTGGCTAGTCAAGCTTGCTGCTCTGTTCCTGCCTTCATACAGCTGGAATTTCCGGCTGCATCCTCACCAGAATGGCTTTACATAAGTACTAGGAATCTAAACTCTGGTATTCATGCCAGGTGGGCAGGACCTTTTCCATCTGAGCCATCTCCACATATTAGAAATCACATCCAATAAGGGAAGAGACACTCCTTGAAGGCTATACTGCATCAGAGAAGGGCTCCAGTGCCCAACATTACAGACATTCTTGCTACTAGGAAAGGAAGAATAGAAGAGCAACAAGCTGGGAGGGATGCAGTCAGGGATGCAGGGATATGCACACAGGATGACCAGTGTGGATACTTGAATATCATAGAAACTCACCAAGAACTGAGACTTGGTCAGGCTAGAACATCAAGAAGATTTCCATGGAGGATATGCACTCTTCTCCATGGAAGCTCCTAGGGAGCCAGCGGGTGGCAGAATGTGAGGAAAGGGCTGGTTGTTGATATAGCTGAGCCAGGAGAACACAGCACCACCAGCACTTGCAACACAGGGAGGCAGGCGTTCCCGCCTCACATTCTCAGCAATGCTACTTCTCTATGCTCTGACAAGCTCAGCAATGCTTCTGAATTGTAGCTTATGCAAAGCTGAAAGGAAGCGATGCAGTAAGCCTGGGGTGGATGTAAGTGTATCAGCAAGCGTCTTCATAGTCTTTACATTGTAGAGGTTCCTAGTGCTCAAAGAAAGCAAATCAAGAGGAGAGTTCTGACATAGCTGAGAAATAATAGATTGCATTTATGGGAATAAAGAGTAGACAGGAAATAGAAAAATAACTCGATTTGAGTTTTGCTTGTTATCGACCGTTTTTCGGGAAATGTTTCTTTGTGAGGGCACAGTTGTATATCATTACAACTAGGGACCAAACAGAAGAGAAAAACCCCATCAGAAAGCCTGCATTAGTCCCGGTTATGCTGCACTCTCTAAAAGTGGACCCAAGCCATCTGGTCCTGCTCGGGATGCAGGAATGTTAAGTGGTCTTTGTCATCCAGGGATGTCGGTAAAGGTCTCTGTGGAAGCAGGCAGGTGTGTAGAGGAAACGGGAAAGACTCAAAGGCTGTCAATCAGTCAGAACGTCATCCTTCATGTGCTGCCTTCACCCCCCCAAACCTTTGAACTACACGAGACCCTTTATTTTCTCTCTTGTGACACGGCCATTTTCAGCAGAAAAACGCTACTTTCTGTGTGTTAGAATGTGTCCAACATCCAATGGCATCTGTCATTCCTAACGCTACCTCTTGGGTCCACTCTGCCATCATTCACCCTGCAGCGAGTGACAGCTCTGGAAGGTCCCCTTTTCTAGTCTTATCTGCTGTATATCTTTCTTGTATATCTTCTGTCCGCTGTTTTGTATATCTTATTCCGCTGTATATCTTCTGTACAATAGCTAACCGGGCAGTTCAAACCATATCGGGATGTGTCACTCCTCGACTTTGGTCCCACAGAGGCTTCTTTCTGCTCACTCTGGGGTGTGTGTGGGGGAATATAATAAACCTGCATGGTGTAGCATGCTTGCCTAACCATTTCCTTCTTAGACGTCCCTGGCTGTGCTGGCATCTTTGACCGCTCACAGACACGCCCATCACTCTTCTCAGGGCCACTACATCTTGTCTTTCTCCTTCACTGTCACTTTTCTCAGGGACCATCCTGCTTACCACCTCACTTTGCTCCAATTCCCGAGGTCCCTCGGGAGGAGGTGCCCACTCTGAAAAAGTAAGGTCCCACTATCACCTGTCACTGGTCACCTTGTTCCTTTATTTTTATGTTTTATTTTTATTTTTTGCTTCTGTGAATGGGCATGTGTATGCACACGCACATACATACACATGTGTTCGTGTGCTTGTGCCTGCAGTTTCTTTTGGAGACTGGAAGAGGATGTCAGACTCCCTGGAGCTGGAGCAACAGGTACTTGTGAGCTGCTGGGTATGGGTGCTCAAAACTGAATTGGGGTCCCCTACAAGAACAGTATGTTTTGCACTCCTAAGCACTGAGCTGTCTTCCTGTCATTCACCTTTTCCATACATGTTCCTTAACTCCCAATACAGCGAATGTATAATTTCAATGGCCAGTTTCCTTTCACAAGACTGAAGCTTCCTAGAGACCATGGTTTGTTCTCTGTGGCTTTTCCAGCACCCAGGTCCTATGCTCTGTGTGTGACGGTGGTGTTAATAAACACAGTCATCTCTAGGACTCCAATGTGAGCGCCTATCTTGCTAAGCATCTAGCTGCAGCCTCTGATTATTAAAGAGCCACCAACCATGTAATACAGAAATCTATTCTGAGATACAGCTGTTCATGGACCTCACACTGAAATGAATGCAAAGGAACTGAAATGTGTATTAATACACAAATCAATATTGAATGAAAGCCATGGTGTTAGGCGCGTCCTAGGTTATTGGGTTTTGTAGGCCCTTTGCTCTATTTTATTAAAGATAGGAGAAGAATTTCAAGCCTCAAGTTAAAGGTAATTTTTAATGAAACCAAGAATCCCTAGCTTAAATAACCACTTCATAAATATAAGATTTGTTTACCTCGCTGGAAGCCATAATCAACATTTCCTGCAAAGTTGCAGCTGAAGCTGTTAGCTGCACTCAGTGGCCACTTGGCTTCCCTTACAAGTATACTAATTTTTGTAAAATCATCTGCTATTTTAGAAATTAAAATGGCATATAGTCAAACTATTTTTTTAACATTTGCTTTATTTTTACTTATGTGTATGGTTGTGTGGGGACATGTAAATGGGAAAGCAGTTGCCCAAGGAAGTCAGACGAAGGTATCAGATGTCCTGGAGCTGGAATTACAGATGGTTGTGTACCATGTGGGTCCTGGGAACTTAACTCTGGTCCTCTCCAAGAGCAGTCAATGCTCATAACTGCCGAGCCATCTCCCTAGCATTTTTTTTACTGTTACAACTGTGTGTGTGTGTGTGTGTGTGTGTGTGTGTGCACGTGTATGGGTGCATGCTACAACACACATGAGGGGGTCAGAGAACTGTGTTCAGAAATCATGTCTCTCATTCTGCTGTGTAGATCTCAGTGATCAAACTAAGAGTATCAGGCTGAGCAGTGGGTGCTTTACCTGCTGAGCCACCTCACCAGCCAGGTCAGAATTTTTAAGGTTTTTTTTTATATTTATCATAGGACAGGGAGATTACGTGGCTGACTTGGAATCATGTTTCTACAGATATTGCTTCCATGAGAGTGAGCATGTTTCATATGTTTTGAAAAGGAAATAGCAAAGAAACAATGATTAATAGCTAAGATGTTAACCGGCACAGCAAAAGTTAGGAAGTACATGAGTTTCTGAAATGGAGAAAGCACGGACACGTAGTCCGGTGGGGTAGCTCACAGCTGGACACTAATACATGGAAGGCAGAAGAAAGCAATATGGTCAAGAGTTAAGGACCCCTGCTGCTCTTGCAGAGAACCCATGTCAGGAAGCTCACGAACATCTCTAACTCCAGCTCCAGGGGATCTGATGCTCTCTTCTTTCCTCTGCAGGTACCCAATTACATGTGTATAGACACACACATACACATAGACACACACAAACATACACATACACGCACACAGACACACATAGACAAACACATACACATAGACACACACATTCACACACATACACATACATAGATACACATATACACACAGAGACAAACATACACATTCACAGACATACACACACATTCACACACTACACACATGCATACACACAAGTACATACACAGACATAAATAAATACATACATAGAGAGACATAGACATAGATAAATACATACATACAGAGACATACACATGTATGCATACACAGATACAGAAACACGCATACATATACATAACACATACACAACATACACATATACATTCACATTCATAAACATACACACATTCACACACATGTACATACACATATAGACAAACACATGCACACATATACATGCACATACATATACAGACACACATATACATAGACAGAACACATCTACACTCATACACAGACACACACATAACTGAAAATAAAATAAATCTCTTTGCAACAAAGACTTTGAGGTTAGCCTGAGATACACAATAAGACCGTGTCTCAAAAACAGAAAAGCAGAGCCCGACAGCAGCACCTCCTGGAGCTTGTGGTGGTTCTGTGAAGATGGCACTCACTATTAACCTCGTTTTCCCGTTCAGATAAAGTATTCATAGCCCAGAGATAAGGTTAAAGACTTAAGATCTCAGAGCCTGTCCATTGCAGAATTGAGAATAACGTCGGGATTCCTATTGCATATCTCACCACTCTCCTCCACTCCGGTGATAAGCAAAGGGCTCTTCCATCTCCAGACGTACACAAGCTCTCAAGCCTAAGATCAGGATTATACATTGGCAACTCATGGCCTGGTGACTGTACTTCTTATAAGTCTAAATTTGTCACCGACAGTTTATACAAAGAAAGTCCACATTAATAAAAATAACATTTTCACATCATTTGAAAAACGCAGAAAGTCCAACATCAAGTGGAGTTGAAGTCGAATCCCACAGACTGAGACTGTCCCTCGCTAGTTCACTCCCCGCTGATACCGACTGGCAGTTATCAGCGTCACTGAGGGCAAACGGGGTTATAGAAAAGTTCGGTCCTATCCACTATCATTCTGGTTCTTCTGAAAATGTCATAGAGTGACACCAGCTGAAATCTGATGGAGTTAAAATAACAAGACTGAGCTAAGCTTGTAGCTCAGTTGTTGGAGATGTGTTTGCTTAGAATGCATGAAGTCTGGAGTTCAATCCCAGCACTGCATAAAGCCAGGCACAGTGGTGCATGCTGGGAATCTCAGCATTCAGGAGGGCGTAGTGGTAGGACTGGAAGTGTAAGGTCGTCCTTGGGACAGCAAAGGTCCTAGCCATCTTGAAATACATGAGACTTTGCTCAAAAGAATTTTTTATTAAATGAGTATATAAGCCAATTACCTGTACCCATCAGGGTGTCTGAGCCAGAGTTAGGACTGAAAAACCCCAGGATGTCTCAGTTTGGTCGGGTTCCCTGCATTTCCCTGTCATGATATGAGAGATGTCCATGGAAGGAAAGCATGACCAAAAGTGAATAGTACATTTCCTGCCCTGGAGTCCTCTATTAAATAAACATTTTTTTAATTCCCAGTTGAGACACAGTTGGTGATAATATGTATCCTGTGGTCACATTTTGAGATCACCTCTGAGACCAGTTACTTTAAGCTAGATTTGTACAGCAAATGAAAATTAGGTTTCATTTTCACAGAAAACAAGGAAAAGTGTCTTAGAATTATACAGTTTGGCCACTTGGGTAGATTCATGTATGGTCAAGTTTTAAGAAGTCTAGAGAAGTCTTTAATCCCAAGCTCTTGGGAGGCAGAGACAGGTGGATCTCTGAGTTTGAGGCTAACCTGGTCTACAGAGTGAGTTCCAGGACAGCTAAGGTGACATAGAGAAGCCCTGTCTCAAAAAAAAAAAAGGCTAGAGAACAGGTGGTGTGTGTGTGTGTGTGTGTGTGTTATACAAAGAAAGTCACATGGCAATTGCAAGGACTTTCAGTCATGGGTCTGTTTGACAAAGGGGAACCCCCAGAGCACTCACTCCTTATAGACACAATCCCAAACACACACACACACACACACATGGGCACACATACACATACTCACACATGCACGTATGCACACACTTTACAGGAAAACAGCTCACACCGAAACCTCTAGGGAAAGACAGTGTGAAAGTCAGCTGGTGTCTGAAGCCACCCTGAATAACAAGTTCTCATACACATCAGGATTCACAGCGAGCTTTCAATACACTGAGCGCAATAATCTTGTTCCAAACTTAATATTTGGAAGCATTTCAAAACTGTGAAATGCAAATCCCCAAACACCTTGGGTCATGTGGGTGAAAAGGGGCATTCTCTGTTTGGAGAGGACTGGGAATCATTTCGAAGTCATTAAGTTTTTAATTCCAAAGTGGGCAAGCAACCCTTTCCTACAGGGGATAAGGGAGTCTCCAAAGGCCGTGACATGGACAGCGAAGGAGTTCGGGAACCACAGCTAAGCATTTTGACACCTTGCATTTGATAAACCGTCAAAGGAGCAGAGACATGAGTTTTCTGCTTGCTAATTGCAGCTCCTCAAGTCAGGTGTTGCTTCCGCGTCAACCACAGCATACAGCCTACGCTAGCCTACGCTAGCTGTCATGCATAGACCAGTCTCCTCCAGGGAGAGCTGAAGAAAAAACTGTAAAAGGGATAAGCATACATTTCCCCAACTTTCTGCCTCACGGTGTTACGTCGGTGTCAGCCGTACTAAAAGCGGGGAACCCGATTCTTAGCATGGCTGCTTAAATATTCAGCAAGAACAAGAGCACAATTTGTTTGCCATGCAGGAGTTACAGAGCAATCTCGTTCCACACTGGTAAACACCATGAAGACATCTCCAAGGAATAAGAAAGACCTCACAAAGACTGCAGGCTTGAGAAAACACACACCGCCCCCTTGTGATCAAAAAGGGTCATGGTAGCCTTTGCACAGTAGGAGCAGCTCCCTGGGAGCCTGGAGACAGGGTCCCACATGAAGCATCTGGCATGATTGATACTGGTGATGGAGCTGCGTCCCTGTGCTCGCCTGGCAACTGTAGTGACTTTCAGCAGTGACCTTGCTTGACAAAGTGGGACTTCCAGAGCACATACTCTCTGTACGTACAATCTCAACATGCCCCCAAATAGTTTATTATCCTGGGATCATATCCAATCGTCAATAAATACCTACGGGTTGCTTACCATGTGTGAATGACGAATGTGAAGCACGGGGTATTTGTATGGGAAAGATAGTCATAGTCTTTGCTCTCACGCTGTTTGTTATATCATCAGCACATTACATTGGTAATGCTTATAGCCTATGTTCACTGGCTTCAAGGAGTTGCTGGGCTCATATTTAATCCTTATAAGTTCCAAAAATAAGACGGGAAACCATGACATCAATACCACTGGGTTGCCCAGTGTATACTATTTGTGTTGAAAGGGCTCCACAGATACTAGCTGGGAAGCAAAGGATATTGAGCCTACAGTCCACGACCATAGAGAAGCTAAGTAACAAGGTGAACCCTAAGAGAAACATATATAGATTTCCCTAGAAAGAGGAAATAAACAAGATCTCCTGATAAAATTGGGAGCATGAGAGTGAAGGGAGAAGGGAGGACTGAAGGGGAGGAGGAGGGGAGAAGGGGATGGGGAGGAGAACTTGAGGGAACAGGATAGCTGAGATGGGGGAAGGACAGAGACAGAGAGCAAGGAAAGAGATATTTTGGTTGAGAGAGCCATTCTAAGAAACCTAGCCATACGAGTCAGGACAGAATAGAGGAAAATGTTCGCCTGTTATCAGGTGTGGCATCTCTGACTCCAAATTAGTGTTCCACAACTACATTTCTCTAAGGTGGGAAATGTTATGAAGATGGTTGGAGCAGAGCCATCGAAATTGCTAACAGGGGGATAAAGCCATCTATCTATTCCTGGGGCCACTTGCTCCTGAGTGTAGAGGGGCCATGATGGTCTGGTATGATGGTGAAGATAATGGGAGGCAGGAGCCAAGCAACACTCTGTGGCAAGAAGGCTGCCATACGTTAGAATGGCTAGAATGGTGGGCTTTTTTATGCACAATGGGTTGCACTCCGCGAAGATCTGCAGGCATCAACCCAGCATCCCAAGATACAGAATCTGGCAACATTTCTCGGTTTCCAAAACACACTGCTTCTACGCGGGCTGCACAAAGGAACGGGGCTAAGAATCCAGTCTGTAGACCTCACCACCCTTAGCTCCTCACATGTCCCTCTACTCCCTCTAAACAGCATAGCCTCTTCTTTGTTGCCTCTACATGCAGTATAGACATAAATATAACCTGCTGATTCTTTTCAGGGTCGCTTCTCCATGGATGTGTTTAATGCTCACCACTGATGTGGGATAAGCAACGATGGGCTTGTCCCTGGAGCAAGCTGCTTCTTCATCTCTCTCAGCAGCCATTATCTGCCTGTAGCTCTTCATCTAAGAATGGGGCCTTGTGAAATGTCTCAGCTCTGCTGGATGCTCAAGTTTTGACCATCACCAAAATCCACAAGTGGTCAAAATGCAAAGAGTAAGTGACTGGGGTGCCCAGTCCCAGCTGAACCACTTACAACAAAACCCTTATACCTAAGACTCAAGGAACATTGACCAGGAGCTGGAGGGAAGATTATGAGACCCAGAGGGTCAGGACATCTGTCCTCAGATAGTGTCTGCTGTATGTCACAGCTGCACCCATGAAATCTTACCAAAAGAAGACCTTCACAATGGCAACACCAGTGACATTCCAAGTCAGTGGAAAGGCATTTAACACTTTGAGAGTCAAGTTTGCCACTTAAAATCTCCAAGGAATGGGCTCAAAGGCCATTTTCCTTGGTAACAAATAGAATTCCTTTACGTCCAGCACAAAATGACAAGACCATCAGGTAAACACTGTGCAATGTCAGGTGAGCTTCCTATTTATTAACAATGAGATTTCATGTATGCTGCTTCCCTATAATGTATGGAAGACACTATCGTTGTGCATAAAATGCCTGCCATGCTGACCTGTGGCAGCCTTCTTGCCATTGTGTGTATCAATTCATATTTTTATGTAGGCTTGTAACACGTAGCCCAGGCTGGCTTTGAACTCATTATCCCCCCTGCATCTGTCTACAGAGTACCGAGATTATGAGCCCTGCCTGACCAGGCCTGGCTCAAAGTTTCATTTCTCGTCGTCAAGAAAGAGTTTGTATGGAGACACCAGCACGGAGCTGTCTCTTGTAGAAGAAAAGAAGAAAGCTGATTCCCATGAGAAGTACATACAGCAAGTGTCTGAGGAGAGAAAGAGGCAAGCGCGAGGGTGAAAGTTCAGGGTAAGACGATCCTGGATATTTGTCACACTGAACGGAAAATCAACAATAACTTTTTCCTAGGAATGAACATGAACCAAGCCCTCTGTGTAGTACTGCACCTGAAACATGCCGATCAACCCCTGCTGGCTCCTGGTGCGGCCTATCCATCCTCTTCAGCCCCGGTCTGTTCACTCCAGTGTTTGGAAGCTGGGATTTACAGAGGATGCCATTTCTCAAAATAAAATTCATAGATGGTGGATCCTCTATTCAGATATGATTTCTTATAAGAACTGTAGGATCCTCTATTGAACTGTAAGCTTCTTTCGCTCTTTGATACAGGTTCTCACCTAGGAAAGACTAATCTCAAACCAGCTATATAACTAAGATGACCCTGCCTCCACCTCTCAAATGCTGAAATTATAGGCATGTGATAACACACCCCAGTTAGAAATAGCATTCTTTTTTTTTAAGATTTATGTGTTTCTATTTTATGGGCTTGGGTGTTCTGCCTGGTATGTGGAAGTCCACTGTGTGCACGCCTAGTGCCTCTGGAGATCAGAACAGGGAGTTAGATGACCTGAAACTGGAGTTACAGATGGCTGTGAGCTGCCATGTGGGTGCTGGGAATAGGATCTGGATCCATTGTAGGAGCAGCCAATTCCCTTTACCACTAAGCTAGCTCTCCAGCCCCAAACCACATCCTTCTTAACTAAACAGATTGCTGTAAAGTACATCAACTTCTACCAACTGCATCCAAGCAGAAGGAAGTGAAAGGTGTCACGGAGGGTGAGTGTGAGCTTTCCTTGAGGTGAGGGTCTTACTGTAGAGACTGGTCAATGTGCATTCTCTAGACAGGCAGGAAGCAGTTTAAGCATCAGCTGAGCTCGTGGTCCCTTGATGGATAAATAGAGCAGCAGCTGGGGACCCAGTCCTTCCCTCCAACATGAAGATGACCTTTCTATAAAATTTACCATCTTTTGTTCTAAGTCTGTGCTACCTGTACTACACATAGGGAATTAATAAATAACAACTAACCTACATATAAAACTAAAGAAAGTAAATACATGAAAACAAAAACTACCAGTCAACAAACGGCCCAATAAACCAGATAGATGGTGTCAAAAGATGAAAGACAATGGTCAATCAATGTTTCTTAAAATGTTCAACATCCCTAGCCATCAGAGAAATGCAAAGTAAGACAGGTTTGTGATTACTTCTCACCCCAGTCAGAATGGCCATCCATCATCAAGAAAATATAAGACCATAAATGCTGAAGAGGAAGTAGAGAAAGAGGAAGCCTCATTAGCTCGCTGAGGAGTGTAGACCAGTGTTCCCACTATGAAAATTAAGATTGAGATTCCTTGAAGGGTTAAAAATTGCTCTATCATCTGGCTCAGCCCTGCAGTCCCTGGGCATACATACAACCCAGAACATTCTGAATCCTGCCACAGAGACACCTGCTCATTCATGTTCATGGCTTCTCTATTCACAGCAGTCAGGAAATAGAACCAACCTAGACATCCAGCATGTACATGTGTGTGTGTCTGTGTGTGTGTGTGTGAAAGACATAAATTAAAATCTACCACCTCAACCCATCTTCAATTACTCACTATAAACACCACAATATAAGGTCTAACATTGAGCCTGTAAGTTTTCTGTAAGTTGAGCTTTGTGCTTTTGAATCATTTCTCCTTGTTTGTCCTGCTACACCCAGGACCTGAGACCCATGCTGTCCTCTCTGTAACTAATTTAGATTGCTCATCTAGGTGACACCCGATAGCATCTGTAGAAATATGGCTGTCACTTGATGTCAGACACAGTGTCACACGCAGCAAGCTATTCTTCCATTTTAAACCTGAACACTATTCTACCGCATGTAGGTGGTTTTTTTATCCGTTCACCCTCTGTAGGCATCTGATCCTTACCAGCCACAGATACCGTCCCAAGGTCTGTGCTTTGAGGTTCCAGGAATGCACACAGACATGGGACGGCAACTCACACAGGGTAGGAGGCTTTTGCTTTCACTCCTGGTGCACCTACCTCTACCCTGTCTCCCAGAGTGAACAACCCAGTTCACACTCACTGAAGGTCTACAGAGGGGCTGCGACATGGCTCGGTGACCATGAGCGCCTGCTGCTCCTTCAGAGGACCCGCGTCTAGTTCCTAGCACCTAAGTACACAATCAGCTTTACTTCCAGGTTAGAACACTCATGTCCTCTTCTGGCCTCTGTGGGCACTGCACCAGTGAGCACACACATATAAAAAACAATAATTATAGTTCTTTAAAAAGAAAAAAAAAAGCAGTCCACAAGATTCTCTTCCCTCCTCAGCCTCCCCAACCCTCAAGCTCACTTTGTTCATTTCTGACAACAGCCGCCCAAACAGGCGAAAGGAGTTAACCTCACCATGCTGCCTGTATTATGATCAGATTGGTCATGCATTCTTTGCTGGTACCCATGAGCCATCTTTACATCTTCTTGGCAGAAACATGTCTCTCATTTTTTGAGTCCAGGTTGTCTGTGCTTGCTTTGCTCTGCTTCCTCCCCCCACCCCGACACTTTTGCGTTGTGAATGCTGACTTTTTCTCAGACACACATTTATGCAGCCCTCATAGTCTCTCTCCTCCCTTGGGTGTCCTCTTCATTTTGTTGATTGTTTTCTTTCATGGGGTTTTTGAAATTGCACCTTGCATGAATTTCTTTGAAAATTACTCAGTTCCCTCTCAATTTTTTTCCCCAGAATATGCTCTCTCCCTCCCTGCCGTACATCTCATTGTCTAAGTGTTTGATGCATTGAGCCGGCCGTGGGCCGTGGTGCGTGGTCCCTGTGCCCTCTCATTAACCCAATTTTCTTCCCTCTGATCTGCAACAAAGCCATGACTAATTTCACTGCCTGGGCTCTGTGTGGAGGGCCTGCGTACCTGCCACTGGCTCACGGGAACAAAAAGGCAATTAATCCACTGGGTGCCATTACTACTATGAAAAGGGGAGCCTATTGTTCATATTTTTAGAAGCTCTTAAATGAACTTTTATGGGAAGGAAATTGGCCTTTGGGTAAAGAAATAAGGCCAGCCCATCTTGCTTTCCACTCCTGGCCTGATTTTAATCAGCATGAACTTACCGCAAGTGTGCATTCATACATGCACAAGCATGTACACACTTACCCACACACATATACACAACTTTAAAATAGCTCTACTTTCTGCAGTATTTTAAGGATACATTAAGCATTGTCTCATCTATTTAAACTGGGAATACATTAAATTAGGTAACTCTCCCTCTGAATAATTTAAAACCATCTTTTTATCATCATCTTTTTGCCGGGGCGCTTCTTGCATGCATATAATGCATTTTGATCAAATCCCCTGTCCATTACCTTCTTTCAAATTCCTCCTCTATCGCCCTGCAGCTTTTCTCTCTCAACCTCAAATGTTCCTTAAGGGAAACAAACAGAAACAAGAAACAACCCACTGAGCCCTCTTAGCGCCCCCTGCCTGTGGGTGGGTGTATGGCCAAATCCTGGAGCATAGGTAGCCTCTGGGGCTGCATCCCTGGAGGAAGCTCTCCCTTTCCCGGCAGCCATTCATCACCAAGGGCTCCTCAGCCAGGGGTGGAACAACACATGCCCACCCCCGCCAGGCTGGGATTTTGACAGATACTGCCATGTTCTCTTTAGAACCCCCTTGACTCGCACACGTCAATAGCTGTGCTATGTCATGACACTAATATTCTGGGAGCGTTTTCGTGGGCTTTTTGTCTTCATGTTAAATTTCCCTCCAGACGCTAATGCTTTTGGAAATCTCGAGTTGTCTATAGATTTGCGTGTGCTTCCTCACCCCCAACCCCACACAGACTCTCGGTGGCACATGAATCCATCAAGTCCCTGAAACTGCTCGAGAGCCTGCCTGTAGCCCCTAGCCTTCTAAGTTCTGAAGGTAATGTCAGGGTGTTTTATCAACAAATTTGCCGACAATTCACCCTAACGACAGGTTGCATCTATTGCTTGGCTTTACGATTGACTTTAGCTACAGCACGCTCCAGGGAGATGCTGGATCCACTCTGGCCTCACTCATCTTGAGTCTGACAGTTTTCTTTCCAGACCACAAAGAGGCCTTGGAAAAAACAGGCTGTCTTGGACACCCAGCCTCAGCTGGATCCTGGAATAAAGAAGCTACTAGGTTAACTTAGACTACAACCTAGGACCCAGAGCTCGCTAAACCCACAGGCCTCCAGATGCAGGGAAAACAAGGGTTGAGTTCAGCCCAATGTTTTGAGATGATAATGTTCCAGGGCTGGGGATGTCCATCAGTGAGCAGAGGGCTTGCCTACCATGTAGGAATCCTTGGTTTTCATCCTCAGGACCACATAAACTGAGTGTGATGGAACATACCTGTAACCCCAGGACTTGAGGTGGAGACAGGAGGTTCAGAAGTTCAAAGTTGCCCTTGGCTATATATAGAATTTGAGGCTAGCCTGGGTTACATGAGGCACCTGTTATTAAGAAAGAAAGGTTTTAGATTTATATATAAGAGAACTCCGAACATGTCATATTCTTTTAGGCACACATCACTCCATGAATTTGTAACATAGATTTAATCCTTGACTCTGATACCTACTTATAATGGTCTAAATACTATTTTTCTCATTCTCCTAGATAGGACTATGTTGTGTTTTCTTGCTTAGATCCTTCTCCACCAGACAGCAGAGAGCTTCTCTTAGTCCTGGGAAAGCCCCGTCCTCTCCTTGGTTGCAGACCAACACTTGTGCACATGCAGATGACCTGATGTGGACTCTCCTGATGTTCTTGATGCTTAGGTGCCTCTATTTGGTGACCTCTACTCTTCCTTTACATCAGCTCAGAAGTTTCTCATCCTACCAAACCTGCTGTCCTTTCTCCCACTTCCTTCCTAAAATAATCACCTAAGTTCAGCTGGTGCCACCCGGATGCACATGGATATAGGGCCATCCACTGGAGAGTGATAACCTACCAGGTACCACACCATTAAAGAAAGCTAACTCTCCCTCCCTAGCAACCATCAGCCCTACGTTGTCACCCTGACTTGGGAGTCCCTTCTACCATGCAGCAGTCACACTGGTCACCTTATCCACTGGGCTACTTGTTTCACACACATTCTTTCCTAGTGTCGTAACTCCAGTGGGTCCCTCTGGCAGGCCACATAAACGATGCGTTAACAAGCTCACTCCTCCACTCTGTTCTGCTGCAGCATCAAGTAGCTGGGATGCCTTTAATGTCCTTCCCTTTCCTTGGCTCAAGCCTCGGCAGCTTCTTAATTCACTATGAGCAGAGACCTCAGGCCACCTTCAGGCTCCACCTATTACTGTTCTGATTTCTCTCTGCTGTCATGCTCAAGTCCACAGGATTCCAGCCACACTGTCCCCTTCATTCCTCACAGACAAGCTTCTTTCTACCCTGTGGCTTTTCAGAGAGACAGACAGAGACACAGAGAGAGACATACATACACATGTATAATGATTAAAACCCTTTAAGCATATGTTCTTTGAGATCAGATGACAGACAGATGGTGTCCAATTCTCTTTGTATAAAAACACGTGCACCTTTCATCAAGCCTGCTACCATCTATATTTTAAAAACTAAGTAGTCTACAACATAAAGAGTGCAGTATAGCTGCCAGAGAGTTCTGCTACTGAAACCATGCATATTTTCACTTCCGCTTGGCCTCTTCTTCAATGTTTACAATTGGTCTTTTAAAACTATTATTTTTTGAAAAATAGGTGAAATCTTTGTGGATGTCGAAGCCAGGATGGTGCTGCCCACAGGCACACCCCTTCTGGCAGCCTGGCAGGGTTCACCTAATGCCCTGATTCCGTGTGGCAAGAGCAACACGGTTAATGAATGCTCCTCTTCCAGGACGAGGCATGTTCCGCATGAGCTGTCAGGAGGAGGGTTTACATAATGAAAGTACTGGCGCACAGCAAAGCCATCTGGAACAGCCCGCTTCCCCTTTGGGCCATGTGCAGTTGGGGAGTCCTTAGGAAAGCACAGAAGAGAGATGTGTTCCATCCCCATGAGCAGGAAGCCATGGAAATGAGCTAATGCCACCAAAAAGATCAAGAGCAGAGGTCTGATGTGGGGGAAACGTTGCAAGCTGAATGTTTGTTGGAGGGGAAGTCTTGTAGACTCTGCTCTGCCTCCATTAGCAAATTATCCTCTCTTCCTGGTCATCTTCGTCTCTAGGCCTAGGGATCAGCTTGTTCAGAACCTCGGCTCAGACGCTAGTGATCAAATCCATAAAGAGTTCTTGAGGGAGCATGTAAGACATGTGAGCCAAAACAGAAAACACTACTGTCTTTTACTGATGCCCAGGGGTTGGGGAAATGAATCAGGAGTTACAAGCACACTTGTTGTTTCTTGTAAAAGACTGGAGCTCACTTCCCAGCACCCATGTCAAGTGGTTCACAACCACCTGTAACTCCAGCTCCAGGGGATCCAATTCCCTATTCTGGCCTCTGTGGGCAAGTGTACTCATGCGTGCAGACATACAAACACACAAATATTTTAAAAAGTTAAAAAATAAAATAAGACAATTTGGGGATTCGAGGTCCACTGTTTTCATCCCTTGCCCACCTTCACACTCCAGAATTTAAGCCACAATGATGTAATTTCATGAACTCCCTCACTTTTGACACCACTAAGACAAATTGCATGTGGAATGGGATTGAAGAGACCTGGCACTCAGTCCTGTGCCTTTCTACTACTGAGTACTTCTTAGTCATTAACAGGTAGAAGCTTCTGTAGGAGCATGAATCCAGGGGACTGGGAAGATGGCTCAATGGGTAAAGAACTTGCCTTACAAGCATGGGGTCCTTAGTTCAATTCTCCAGCACCATGTAAATGCCAGGTGGAAAAGGAACTGCAGCTATATTCCCAGAAACAGAGAAAAAGATCCAACGAGTAGTCCCAGCTTAGAGAGCTCTGGGTTTGAGTGAGAGATGTGGCTTCCATATGTAAGATGGAAAATAATCAAAGAAGACATTATCATTCTCTGACCTTTCTCCAGCACTGGGCCCAGATTTCAACACTATATAGAAATATGTATCCTACACACACACACACACACACACACACACATATTTGAATCCAGTAAAACAAATGAAGAAATGACATACCTGATCATAGAACTAATTCAAAGGAAGAGGAAATGTGATTGTTTAATGTTATTTCCTGTCATTATCATCATCCATGATGTTGGAGATCAAATTCAGGGCCTTGAACATGGCAGGCAAGTATTTGAGTTATATTCCTATTGTGAGTGACAACATATTGCTTCATTATTTGTACCTGAAGCCGGCCCATCCCTGGGTTCTTTTTTAAAAGGGAAGCAATAAATTCCTGTGATCTTTAGAACCCTGTAAATTATGTTTTAATACTTATAATGCAATAATTCTTAATTGATGTGTGCCCTTTCTTATATCTTAATTTAAAGATTTTCTTACACCAAGCTATGACTTTACAAGCCTTTGACGGTAAACATGAAAGGGCCAGAAGAGGATATGCATGCCACTTTCTTCCATCAAAGATGATGGGGAAAATGAATAAAAGAGTAAGTAAATAATTTCAGTGATGTTTGAAAAGAGAGATGGTAGGACTAGGGATGTATGTCCTAGGAGGTTGCTTGTCTAGAATGCACAAGGCCCTAAGTTAGAGACACAATATTGCAACAGGAAAAAAAAAAGAGGAGGAGGAGGAGAAAAAAATGTATAAACAGTAAAGGGGGAGGGGAAGAAGGAAAAAAGGAAGAAGAGAAAAGGAGAAAGAAGAGGGCGAAAAGGAGAAAAGAAGGAAGACAAGGAGAGGAGAAGAGGAGATAAAGAGAAGGAGAGAAAGAGGAGGTGGGGGAGGAAAAAAGGAAGGATAATGGCCCCTATCTTGACTTCAAGCCCTGTCCCAGTTCCATCCAGTCTCCCAGCTCCTCAGAGGTGGCTTCAGGCTTAGGCGAGTAAACACCAGGTACCGTTTAATATTGTGTATCCTGAGGCTGTTGGGAGTATCAGTATGAGATGACGAGATGCTGGGATGTGAGGACTGGCGTGTCTGGGCCTGCTCGGATGATCCAGCATTAGGAGAGCTTTACAATACATGCTCCAACTGCAATAGCTGAGCATGCTGAGTTGTAAGAAGCAAACTGCCCACACGGAATAAACATTTGTTTATTTATGTGCGGGAGTGCAAGGCAGAGAAGGTTAAGTAGCCAAGGCAGCATCCATCACAGGGGATCAATAACAAGCTCACAGGTAATACACGTTGCCATCTTACTTGAAAGTTCTATGGAACAAGCCAGGTATTTTACACTTTATATTCTTTATTTAAAGGTGACACCCTTGGCTTTAATGCAAACAACGATTTCACAGTTTCACTGGCAAACTAAATAAAGGTATGCAAACAGAGAGGCCTGAATGCCAAGGGCAGGGTCTTAACAGTCTTTAAAATCAGAACTTGCTGGACGTGACAGCAGAAAGACACAGCTACTGGCCACTGGAGCCACTGACATTGGGTCTGAATGAGCTCTCCTGTTGGGCCTGCCGTCCTTATCCCCCACAGTTCTATTGCCTGTGCACTTAAAGAGGAAACTCCAAATGAGGACTGGCAGCTTTGAAAATGGGCAGGTTATTTTAAGTCGCTTTCTTCTTCCTTTCTTTGCCTCCCTGTGGTTCTGTTCCCCTCAAATGCTTTCAAGAAATAAATCTTTCCCAACCTTGGAAGTTAGCTTCTTTCTAGCAATGATTGTGTGTGTGTGTGTGTGTGTGTGTGTGTGTGTGTGTGTGTGCTCGCAAAGGTGTGTAAGTGTTTTTTTAGTGTTTATATGTATGTGTAAAGAGGCAGAGAGTTAGAGGGGAGACAGAGAGAGAGAGAGAGAGAGAGAGAGAGAGAGAGAGAGAGAGAGGAGGAAGAGAGAGAGAACAATTGCTTTTATTATTTTAATTAATCTTAATTGGTCACTACTAAGTTCTGTAAGGGTGGGGCCTTGGTCCCTCATGCTGGCTACTATGCTCTGGGACTCATCATTAAGCCTGGAATAAAACAGTTGTGCAAATATTTATTGGGCTGAAGCATAAATGAGAAAAAGGAAGACCCCGAAAGACTGCTTATGGTGCACACTCACATTAAGCTCAATCGCTATAACTGGTGGTTGGAATCAGTTGTCTGGAAGGATTCAAACCCAAGACAAGCAAAGCTTCCCCTGCACTCTCTCTGTGTGGCAGTTGACTGACTCTCTGGTCTCTCTAGTCTAGAAGCTCCCCAGTGACAGGGTCTTTTTCTTGTTCTTCATTCCTCCCAATCTAAGAAGAGAATCCACCAATACAAACCAGCCTATCCCTTGTCATGCGATTGTTTGCATATATGAAAGTGAAATAGCATCACATATAAAACTATGTCCATCACCTAGTATCCCATCTGTTGGAGAAGGCCGCTTATTAGCTCCTGGCCACCTGGCTAGCTTAGACCCAATATAATCACACAGAAACTGTATTAATTAAATCACTGCTTGGCCCATTAGCTCTAGCTTCTTATTGGCTAACTCTTATATTAATTTAACCCATTTTTATTAATCTGAATATCGCCATGTGGCTGTGGCTTACTGGGTAAAGTTCCCAGAGTCTATCTTCAGCAGGTTCATGGCTTTTCTCTAACTCTGCCTTCCTCCTCCCATGCTATAGGCCAAGCCAGTTTCTTTATTCATTAACCAATAAAAGCAACACATAGATAGAAGGACCTCCCACACCACCCATCCACTCATTGCCCTTCACACAGCCTCTTCCTGATCCCACCCTGTTGATGTTGCGGGAGGAACCATCACTGCAAAGGCAAAGTCCCCCCCTCCTGCTTCCCAGCACCTGCCAGCTCTTAGGTCTGCTCAGCGTCTCTTCTCCCCTCTCCTTTCAGGACTAGAGCACCTACCCTGAATTCCCACAAACAACCGCCACTCTTCACCTAAGCATTTCATGGCTGGAAATGAAGTTAAGCCTTCCTTCTCCCAGAGGGACCTGAGTCCTGATCTCAATTCTGACATATTTATCTCTCAGCTTAACACCCTCTCTTTCCCTATAAAGTTCCCCCTCACTTGAAGACTTAGAGACTTTCAAACAATGCAAGCTTTTGATGTTGCCCTTGGTCTCCTCCCCGAACCTGAAGGTAAGATGATATTGCTGAAAAAAAATTGCTCACTTCAAACACTTGGAGGCTTCAAAATGGAATGATCTGGAAGCCTTCTCCCCAAGGACTATCTAAAGGTGCTGTGCAAACCGTCATGGGAGAAAAGCAATCAACAGTCCTCCACAGATGAAAAGACTATGCACCTCAACAACGGCCAGCTAGCAAGATATCCCCAAGGGTGCAATGGTGGCATTAATATCTTGGGAACAACCAGCAACTGTTTATCTAGTTGGACTTACTTCCCACTTGATAGGAGAGAATTCGTGCTTGGGACTGTGAACCTAGCCAAGTCCTCGTGGCTGGTGAGGTTCCAGATCCCAGAGGTGACCAACTGCTCTCATTCTTCTTAACCAGTGTCGTATCTAATGTGAACAAACGATTGACCTAAGCAGGTCTAAGGTTTGTCGTTGTCCAGAGAACCCCTGGCACAGCTACCACAAAGCAACTTCCTCACCCTTTCCCAGCAGTGTCTGCATTCCTTTCCCAGGACACACATCCCTATCTAGCCTGTCTTTATCAAAGCCTTGACTCTACATCAGTGATTCTCAATTATCCTAATGTTGCAGCCCTCTAATACAGTTCCTTATGTTGTGGTGACTCCCAACCATAAAATTATTTTCACTGGTACCCCACAACTTTAATTTTGCTATTGTTTCGAATTGTAACATAAACATCTGTGCTTTCTGATAGCCCCTGGTGACCCCTGTAGAAGGGTCACGACCCACAGGTTGAGAACCACCAAACTCTATGATCACAGATAATTGTCTGTTGCCCAGACCTGTACAGAATGAGCATTCAGCCAATGGTTTTCACAGGAATGTAAGGACAACCTTATTCCTGGACAGAGTTTATAGTCCACACCCTTCCCTGTCAATTTCTGTGTGGAATAGGCACAGTCATGGAGAAGCGGAAGATCTTCAGCCTTAGCAAAGCACACATTGAGCGCAAATATACATACATGGGATATACAGTGACTTGATTCAGTGCAATCTAGAAGTCACCAGTGCCTTCTTCTCCACAGCCTGGGTTTCTTCCCTGCCAACACATTCTAAAAGCAAGACCTCAGTAAGACAGAAAAATCAGGTCCCAAAAGAATGTGGTGTCTATTTAGGCGTGGTCAGATGGTAGATCATAGTAAAGGTGACAGGGACCTCTGACATCATACCATGGAGAACAAAGCTTCTGGGAGAAAGGAAGGCAGTCACAGTGACCGCTGCCTCACCATCCCCGGCACACAGACTCTCTCCTTGCTCTGATGCTCCTCATCCTTGGGGTTAGGACATACCTACACCTTCCTGGTAAGGCTACCAAGTCCCAGGCTTGGGGACACAGTTCTCTGAGTCTAGGCTTAGATTTCGACAGACATGCTCATATACTGACTGCAAAATCCTCTTGAAATGTCAATATGCTGGGCGGGGTGGGGGTTATTGAATGCCTGAGCAGGATCTAGTAGAAAGAAGTTGGTTCTCCAGGTCCACAGAACAAGGCTGTCACTGTTTTCCAGTGAGACTCTGGAGTCACCACCATGTCTTGGTGCCCTTATGTGTAGACTGGACAATGTATATACCTATACATAAAGGCATGTACCTACATCCTCCATACAGACATGTGCAGATTTAATATATGTGACAGGTTCTAGAAAGGCCTATGAGATGCAGTTCCTTTTCATAGGAAGGTAGACTTTTCAAGCCATCATAGGAGCTGAGTTTTGCTTTCTGTCTAACATGGGGCAGGAGGAACTGGGTAGCAAAGTAGTGATGTCATTTTGAGGAAAATAGAAATCCATTCTCCAGTCTTCTCAGTCTTAGGTCATACAGCTCAGGAAGGAGCTTTTCCCCACTGTCCTGTAACTCAGACATAGGGAATATACAAAACAGTTCATCCTGCATACCACGAAAATCAGATGCCAGTCACAGAACGCTAGAAGAATTGAAAAGGTTGGTGTAAAGCGACCTCCCCCTGCCCAGGAGAAATTTCAGTGCTTAGAACCTTTTTTCTGCTGTGACTGGGTTAAGAATGGGAATGATAGAAAACTCAAGCCAAGAGGGGTGGCTAAGGCAGGGCTAAGGTGTGGGGTTCTTTGTGTAGGTCTTGTGAACTAGGAGAGAAAAGAACCCTAAAGTGACCAGAGCAGGCAATTGTGTCAACAGGTAGCATCTGAGAATTATCAATACAGAGGAAAGAAAATAAAGAGGTGGGGACTGGAGAGATGGCTAAGCGGCTAAGGGCACTTGTTCCTCTTGTAGAGGGCCAGAGTCTGATTCTCGGCATCAGATCAGGCAGCTCACAGAGCGTCTATAAGCCCAGTTGCAGGGGATCTGACGCCCTCTCCTGGTCTCTGCAGACACTGCATGCACATGGTGCACAGACAAACACACAGGTAAAACACCCACACAAGCAAATTTAAAATGAAGGGTAAATTTCTTTAATTGCTTTCCTTAAAGTCAACTGACACCAGGGAAACAAGGAAAAAGCAAAACTATATGTTGGTTGTAAGAAGGGAAAGAGAAGCGAAAGTGTGAGTTTATTTTGAAAAGGCTCCCTTCAGTGATTGATGCATCCCGGCTAGAAAAGAGCTCAGTAGCCATACGTGGCTGTGTTAACGCTGCGTACCAAGGGCTCAATCATGGCGCAGAAGTGAGACTCCAGTTTAAAGCACTGCCTTCCACTTTGTGAGACAAATAACTGGGTTGTGAGCCTGTCACAACGAACAAGGCAGTGGAGAAATTCCCTTCCTTCAGGAAATGATTGACTTCCCTGCGTCCCCAGAAGAAAATTAATTTCTAGAATTTCAGGAAGTGCATAACAATCACGTTTTGAAGAGGCAATCCATAGACGCCTATAGAGGGCTACTCTGTCTTCTCCGGAGCAGAAATGGCTAGGCCTTCATTGACAGAGCAAGCAAATGACCAGAGCAATCAGTTCCACCCCAAACTCATGCGCTGGGCAATGTTTACATAATTTTGCATGGATTATAATAACATGGGCTCTCTTGTTCATAGGTCTTAGCATAATAAAGAAAATTAAAAATACAGCTTTGAATATTATCTAGAATAGACCAGAGAATGTGGCTTCATATCAGGCTGTTGATGAAAAGAATAAGAAAAGCATCTCTTCAGGTCGGTACCCAAAGCAGTCCCGTCTTGCACGCATGCACTCTCACGAACACATGTGTACATAGCACATACAATTAATTAAAGGTGAGAGGTCACTTCCAATTTCAGAGACTCGGGGCTCTATCTCATCTGCTCAGTCAGGTAGACACCCTCCCTCTGCACAGGGTGGTGACAGCTCGGATCTGTGTACTCAGTTACCTGGTGGTTCTCTCAGACTGTTGCCCTGTTATCTCTGGAGGAATGTAGCTCTTGTCTTGGGGAGTCAACTATACTGATGCTTCCTACAGTGCTTCGTGGAACAGCTTTTCTGCAAGACCATAGGAAATAGGAATGCCCGATTTTAAAAAGAAAGCTCAAAGAAATACTTCTCAAGAAGAATTATTTTCTTTTCTTTATACAGAATAACAGTTTTAGTGTGTTAGTGTGTTCCACGATATACATAGCAGGGTATCTGTCACTTTCCAAATGCTTACCCATGATTATTCTCAGAGTTGAGCAGAGTGGCCCGCAGTGAGAGGAATGCCAGGCGTCAGCCCAGCTGAGAGGCTGTGGGCAGTTGATGGCTACTAGGGAAGGGAGAGTCACCTTTCTTTGAGGTGTGGCCACTCATGGATTGCTCATGTCCCAGTCAATGACCCCAATCCTGTGTGTTCCTGGGCAACACTAACTGGACTCATAAGTTAATGAAAGAAAGAGGAAGACATGAGGTTGGGAAGGAGGGGTAGCGTGCGGAGTGTGTTGGAGAGGGGTGGGTGAAAGAAGATTTGAGCAAAATCTACTAAATATGTATAAGAAATAAAACTTAAACAAGTGACCCAGGAAACCAAAGTACATGCCATGTAATGTGTGTATAAGCAAGGCTTAGGAGTGAGGCTAAATTATAGATGTAAAACTTGGAGAACTTATTTAGAGTGGATTCTTCCTAACACCGAGACCGGCTCAATCTGCTTTTTGACCGCGTGATACAGTACTGTGTAATGTCCGGGAAATGTCATCTCAATTTCCAGACTCTAACTAGGGAACCATTTGAGGCTGGATTCAGATTTCTTAGAATAAAAGTCCCAGGACATGCATCCAAACTTCAGGATAATGTTTTCTCCATTTCTTTCCATCCATCCATCCATCCATCACAGGGAAATCTCAACTGCCACAGAAAAGCCACTGACCACAGTCTGAAATCACAGAGGCCTCTGCAGCCCACCCTGCACAGGCACTCCACCTTGGCCATCTCCCCTTTGTGAGAAACCTCTGCTCGTTCTTATTGGAATCCACCCAGCTGTCCACGCTCCCTCCCACTGAGTCACTCACCACCGCCCCAACCTCTTTTCCACAGCATGGAAGCAGATGCATGAACTCACCATCTCTTCAGTGGCTTTCTGTCACTGTAACAGAATATCAGAGAAAATTAACTTAAAAAGAAGCAAGGTTTGTTAGGGCTCAGGGACTCAGAGGTTTTTCCCTCTGTGGCTACCACACTCCTTGGTGTGTGCCTTGAGGCACAGCATTATAGTATAGAGCAAGCCGCTTACTTCTAAGAGGCCAGGAAACAGAAACAGCCAAGCTGGAAGTAGGGCCAGGATAGTGATAACTCCTTCTAGAACACACACAGTGATCTCCCTCTTCCCGGAAGACCCCACCCTCTGAAAGCTGCAGGTCTTTGGAGACACCACTCCTAAAGCATAACGCTCACATTCACATTTCTTTATTCCTAGTTGTAACCCATCGCTGTGGTCTCCAGCCCCAGGGCAACCCATGGGAAGTCGCCTAAACAAGCATTCCTAGCTCAGGAAAGCATGCTGCTAAAGTGTGATTTCTATTATGAGTGGAAGGCATAGACTTCCAAGATGTCACTAGCCCTCCAGCCCACCCTGGGTTGGGTCTTTCTGTGCTCATGAGGAAGTTTGCTATTGCGAGTCTGAAGCCTGCCACCAAACCGCAGATTGGAGTCAAGGCTGCAATTCCCCTAAGATAACCTGCAGCTTTGTTCTTAAGCATGTGCGGTTTCACAGAGCACTGTAGGCAGTACCACTCCAGTTGACTCCTCCAGACATGAACACATTCTTCAGGATCTATTAAAGAGGGGCTTATGAATGGGATCCTAGCAGTCCACAGGGTGCAGCAACAAAGCCTTAAAACAATGTCCCAGGCCACAGAGACTTCTGTAGTCTGTCAGAGCTCACATCTATCCAGGAGCAGATGAAACCATCAGCCAAAATCCCTAAACAGATCTAGCACCTACTGCTCTGAGTAGATGCGTCCTGACCTTCCTTAAAAGGAGACTGCTTCCGGCTCAGTAAGTTTGCTGTCTACACCATGACACACTTCAGTAGAAGATCCATATACCAAACACACCCAAATACCCTCACAGGCCCTGAGGAGCTCACAAAGGCAGCTACAGAATGTCTATACAGAGGGCACTCAGGATGGCGATTGGAGTGAGCACGGAGGGCGGGTGATTTATATTGCATTTCAATCTGCATGAAGCAATCATTGCTGGATGAAATCATTTCTTGAAAGACAAAGCCAGTGTGTGCAGCACTACGGAAGGGAGGGAGAGGTGCCCTGTGCCTCTCCACTTATCTGCCATCAGAGACAGCTCTAGTAGCAGAGCGATGGGCCGACTACAAAGAGAGGACAGCCCGCAGTGTTCCCGGAAACCAGAGAAGGGGACAGATCAACCGTGAGGACACTGTCATCTCTAAATTCTTGTTTGAGACAGGAAAACAAAGCGTTCACGTTTGGCCTAGAGTGCAAGATTCTCAGAATGGACTCAGGGGGTCTTGTTGGACAGAAACCTCCTAGTTATAGTTAGAACCCTTCATTAGAGCTGAACCAGGAATTTTACAAATGTATGCATCCCCCTTGCCTCTCAACCAAACACTCTTAGACCAGGCTCTCAATGACTATAACTCCAAGTTTCCACATTCATAAAAGGGGGAGTGGTGAAGCTATGTATTCTTAGATGAGGATCAGAGAGTTTACAGGGGTGCTCTCTTGATGTCCTGTCATTGGGTGATGCTGTGGCAGGCTTAGTTCACGTAAGCACACTCCACCGTGCTCCCAGGGATGGAATCTATAGGACCCATCCCTGTTAAATGCCATGTGACTACATCACTAAGATCCCCACTGGTTGGAATAGAAATCTGACTTTGTACAGTAGACGTGGCTGTGTTGGGCTGACAGCATGAGCTTACCTAGCCATGAACTACCAACTAACCCTGCCCAGAATCATAACTAGAATAAAAAGCTGAATGTGTATGGTGTGTGTGTGTATGTGTGTGTGTGTGCGTGTGTGTGTAGCATGCATTAATGCCCTTAAGAATATCAACAGGAAAAGGCCAGGCACTAGAGTGGCCTCAGCTTTGCCGATATTGCTTTGCAGAACCCTAAACAAATTAATTACTTCCCTGGGTCTCACTTCCTTAACCTAGAAAATGGAGATAATCATAATCTGTCTTATAAATTGGGGGGGGGGGATTACTTGAAGTACTGCCATTAAGGTATTTAGTGTAGTCCCAAGTGTCTCAGTATAATTCAGTACATCAAAGCTACTATCAACACAATTAAGATTTATGATTTGGGCAAGATTTTGCAGCGTGTACGTGTGTGTGTGTGTGTGTGTGTGTGTGTGTGTGTGTGTGTGTGTGTGTGTGTGTGTGAAAGGGGGTTGGAGAGCAAGCTACAGAGTGTCTATGGTGTGTGGGTGTGTGGTATATGTGCTCACATGACATGTATGTGAAGGTTCATGTCCTGTATACTGAAGAGGACACAAGAAGATGGCAGACATCCTACTCAATCACTTCCCAACTTACTCCCTTGAGATAATCACTTACTGGACTCAGAGATGGGCTGCTAACCAGCAAGCCTTGGGGCTCCTCCTAGTCTCCCCACAGCGCTGGGGTTACAGCCATGCACAGCCATGCACAGCCATGCACAACCATGCACAGCCATGCACAGCCATGCACAGCCATGCACAGCCATGCACAGCCATGCACAGCCATGCACAACCATGCACAGCCATGCACAGCCATGCACAACCATGCGCAGCTATGCACAGCTTTCTTTAAGGGTGCTGAAGTTGAATACAGGTCTTTGTGCAAACAGGGCTTGTTCTATTCAGCTGTATGTGGCACCTCTCACAAAGTCTGCTGGAGTCCCCAGTGACAGGCCCTGTGCTCTGCATCTCCCAGGAATCTGGAGGTACTGAGCTTCTCCACAAATACTCCCCACAAGCTACATAGTGGGCAAATGTTCAGGGTCACCCTTAACTTGAATCCTTAGAGCCAGCTCTCCTCAGAAATGTGTTGATTCAGCGAACAACACAACACTTACCAAATACCAGACGCTTCTAAACACTTAGTATTTCTAATGCCCCATGAGTTAGACCACCTCCTCCCCGAATGAGATGAGGAAACTGAGGCACAGCAAGGATCAAGAACATGCTCCAGAGCATGTTCCAACAGGCAGTATGTCCAGAGCTGTGGTCCATTTCCAGGCAGATTGGCACAGAACCTGGGCTGTCACTGCCATGCCTGGGCTCCAAAGCCAGCCTCACCCCTGACTTCCCAGTCCAGTCCTTCTTGAGTGTTGGTGGGTCTCCTCACCACCGCAAATGCTTCGAGTGTTCCTGTTGTCTACTCTGACTCCTTCGCTCCTCTTAGCATGCCCTAACCCACTATGCAGCTTCTTGTAGTTCCTGTACTCCGGATTAAAGCCTGAGACACCCATGGCCACTCTTGTAAATATTGCTCCCCACACAGTGCCATCAGTTCCTCCCCCTGACCCATATTAATTGGTCTGTTTCACTTGCAAGCAAAGGGGACCAGGTGGCGCGTCCTAATTTTGTGCACGTGTGACTTCACCTACCCTCCCTAAGATGTAATCGCCGGGAGATGATTTCAAGCTTTGTCTTGTTTTAGTCTCACGATCCTCCGCCTACCCTAACACAGCTCAGACATCTTACAAGGCACAACGACGTGTGGTGTCAATTTGATCGCATCCCCCCGGACAACCCTCCACTCCCACTCCTATCCCCGCCTCCAGCCCCAGCAAAATTGAAAAGACATGATTTTATACACTAGTCAAGATGGCCATCTGGTGGTTGTTTCCTTAAACAGTTTACACATACGTTAGAGGTAAGAGGGGAGCCAGCCACCAAGAAGAAGCAGGGCAGATCAGGTCATCACAAGGCCCTCTTCAGGCAGGAAACCATGACTGTGGATGCACAGAGCCCTGTCTTAAGAAGGAAAGGTCATAGGTCGGGTGAACCAGGTGCAGAACATGCACTGACGTCCCGTTTCTTGCCTGGCTACAACCCCTGCAGAACAGGCAGGACTATTTTTCTCTGCCCTCATTTGTCTAGGACATTTTCATGATGGAGGAAATGGGACCTTTGGATTACATCTTTTCCTATCATCTTCAAATGAATGTGCAAAATTAATCTCACTTTTCCCATTTAAACACCGCCTCACAGGAAGGTGACCTGTCCTCAGCAATGAGATTTTTATTTAATAATCCATATCTTCAGGGGACAGCATTGTTTACCGATGTGAATACCTTTGTTCAAACTTCTTTTTTAAAAAAAAATTAAGAGTCATCATACCACCTCAGTTTTGGTTAACACATTTCCCCCCTCTTCTCCAACACACTCCCTCCATCTGCTGCTATCATCCGTGTTTGAAGCCTAGGTAGCGGTACTCTCCACAAGCGACTGGTCAGAGAGGCTGCAGAGGCATCCAAAATGAACAAGACAAGCTATTGCCATTGCTCTTGCTAGCCCCTCAGAACTAGATAGTAAGACCCACACGCTCCGGTTGAAGACACAGAGAAATCGGTCGTAGACTAAGCAGAAAGCTGTGTCCCTGGTGGTTAGTCTTCAGCACAGTGGAAGGTGAAAATGCAGGCTGTTAGGAATAGAGATCTTGATGGTCTAATCCAGAGCTCAAACTTGCAAGCAGCACCCACCTTCAAGGCAGGATATGCAAGACTGATGGGGCTGTTTGTGGGATGTGGTGGTTTGAATAAAAATGGCTGCCATAGGCTCTTATAGTTGAACGCTTGGTCTTAGGAAGTGACACTGCTTGCAAGGGATTAATAGGGGTGGCCTTGTGGGAAGAAGTGTGTCACTGTGGGTAGACTTTGAGGTTTCAAAGACCCACTCCAATCCCAGAATCAGACATCAGACTCTCTCTCTCTCTCTCTCTCTCTCTCTCTCTCTCTCTCTCTCTCTCTCTCTCTCTCTCTCTCTCTCCTGCCTACTACCTGTGGATCTGGATGTAGAACTCTTAACTCCAGCACCATGCATGCCTGTGTGCCACCATGCTTCCCACCATTCTGATAATGGCCCAAGACTCTGAACTATAAGCAAGGCCCCAATTAAATGCTTTCCTTTATAAGAGTTGCCATGGCCATGGCATCTCTTCACAACAACAGAATCCTGACTAAGACCAGGGGTAACCAACCAGTTTCTGGATTAGATCTAAAATCTTCTCACAGGACAGAATTCATACCTAGCACTGTAGACATGGCTAGCACCCATGACTAGGGAAGTCATGGGACCTAGGGGAGAATTTCTTGATGCAGATTTGGTATAAGGACTTGCTGTCCGACTCCCTTCTAAATACTCATGCTTTTGTCCCTAGATTTGTGCTGCTGATCTTGACTTGGTCAGAGCCGCTTCTTACTGCAAACTCGGAATCCAGCAGAGTGCTAACATTCTGTGGCTGTTGAGTGCTGGGCTGTAGACATCTGTCCTCCTCAGCCCCCAGGACTCAGGGAACATCACAGAAGAGGGAAAGGAACGTGTATTACAGCTGGAGGACGATGGGTGCTGTGGTGATGTTTCCTCCGTGCGGGCATGACGTAGAGCGCTTGAGAACTCCCAGCTGCTGCACCCACCTGCACTGGATTAAGCCAGTTTGGAGTCAGGAGAGGCTCCCAAGCCCCATCAATGTGAAAGACAGACAGGAGCTCATCACAGACTAAAGCTGGACACCCTCAAGAGGTGAGAGTGGCCAGTGGCCAGAGGGGCCCTTGTAGACCTGAATTCTCTCAAGGGATGGGAATTTTAAAATGTCAGTGGGATAGTCAAGTTTCCTAAAGAGTTTACCTGGTGACTGACAGGCCTACGTGGTTGACTTTGAGGAGGGGCAATGGTGAGGCATCATTCTTTGTAAAACAGCCTCCACATGGTAATCTGCTAAGTCTGAAGGTTCATTAGCTATTTCTCTGCTAATGGCCTTCTAGGTAGCTCCGCATGTTACATCTCTTCCCAGGACCAGATAAAGACTTAGTCCTATTCATCTGACCAGTATTTGAGCCCTGCAGCTCTGGTGTTAATTCCAAGGGAGGATTCCAGCCCCAAGGTCCTCTCACCCTGTTGATATGTGACCAGTTACCAGACATCAACGTCAGACCAAGGAGGTGTGACACAGGACTCCATGGTGGCAGAAAGAATACAGCAGTTTTCTGTTTAAGGCTACCCAACACAATTCGCTGATAAACCATAGGGACTGCTTTAGGCCGAAGAGAATGTCCGTTCTGAAGGAGAAGCTCACAGGGAACATAGCCACACAGAACCTCAGCTAGAAACTACCACATGGCTTATGAGAGACGGGGAAGAAAACCCATCCACAGTAACTGTTGATGCTGGCAGGAAAATTAGAGAAAGTGTGAACGTTCTAGAACGAGAGACAAAGCTCCAACACGCTATGAAAAAGAAGACTGTCCAAGAAAACACCGGCATCTCACAGCCCTGAGAGAGACACAGAAGCTACATAGAACAAGCCTAGACAGTCAGTGACATGGAGAGCCAGGCTTGCAGAGAACCATGCTTGGCGCTACTGTTAAAAAGCACACACAGACCAAGATAAATATGATTCAAGAAAATATAAATATATAGAAGGGAGCAGATAATAGCCCATTGTGTGAATAACTGTTCTTCCAAGAGGAGAGAAAACTTCCAACAGAAAATTGTATTCAGCCATGAGTGTAGAGTGATTCAGAATGAGGGCCGGAGGCCGCTTATCTCATGGCTCAATGGTTTTTCAATGTTCCAGGAAAATGTCATAAAGATTACCACAAATATTATACTTTAGCATCGCATCTGGCAAAGCCCAGAGAGAGAGCGCAGTAGCTAAGAGAATTCACTGTTTTCGCAAAGGACTTGGAGTCTGGTTCCAAGCACTGACATTGGACAGCACTGGCTACTCTTTCAGGGGACTTGGGTTTGATTCCCAGCACCTATATGATGGCTCCCAACCACCTGTAGCTCTAACCTCAGAGGGTCCAATGTCCTTTTGTGACCTCTATGAAACAACCACACACATGTGTCACACAGACAGAGATAGACAAATATGCATGAATACAAATAAATCATTTTTTTATAAAAAGCATCTCACTAGTAAAAGAGACATGAGAAATGGTTATGGCAACAAAAAGACAGGATAGCATTAGCTCCTGGCTCCTCAGTGTGGAGATGTGATCTTCTATCAGGACCGTGTCTACTCAGTTTGGACAGGAAACTATGGATTAGTAAAGCATGGCAGCTGCACATTGGTCTATCTGTTCTGTACTTCTCACACTCCCAATCCATTCCACAGGTGAATCTACACAATGACTAATAACAACTCAAAAGGATAATTTTCCCAACCCAAACGCTGATATTCCCCTGAAAATTATGTCCTAGTTTCTTCAAATTATTAAGCATTTGCCACACAAGCGTGAGGACCTGCATACAGGCCCCTAAAGCCACGTAAGGCTGAACACAGTAGCACCCATATCTAACCAGCCCACCGGTGGTGAGACGGGAGGCGGAGACTACAGAACCCCATTCAGGCCAGTTAGCTTGGCATCGGCAGCAGCAGAAGAGAGACCTGTAACAAACAAGCGGGAAGGCAGGGACCTATGTGTGAAGTTGTCCTCTGACCTCCATATGTGGGCTGTGGAGTGTGTGCATACACACACACACATGCTCACATACACAAAAATAAAAGTCTTTTTTCCATGCATTTTCTAATCAGAAAAAAATAGAAGGCACATTGGGTTCATCACTGACTTTCTCTAGAAAGTTCGGGAATATCGCTGACACTCTTTTGCAGACACCTTTCTGGAGTCCCACGTGGTTGTAAACGGGGCATGTGTTATCTTCTCCCTGGCTACGACCTCTTCACATTTCTATCATTTGAGCCAGGATTATCCAGAGAGCTTCCGAACTTTCCTCGCTCATCTGTCATCCTTACCTTTAGTTATTTAATCAGGGAGGCCATAGGATGTATCATCTAATGCAGGGTATTTGATAGTGAACAGGACCACAGCAGGCATACACCAGGACTGGCTCACACAAGCCAGCGCCTACAGTCACTGTACAGAATCTCAAAAGACAATTGAAAGGGGAGTGAGACAGAGACAGAGAAAGAGAAAGAGACAGACAGAGAGAAAGAGAGACAGGCAGACAGCAGTAGGGGGCTGTTAGCTATGGGAACAGCTAAGGCTGCCCCAGGCAACAGCTGACAATGACTGGAAACTTTGAAGCTCTTGCAAGTCCTTCAGCTGGACTTGGACGTCAGCCAGCTCTGGAAGAGTCCACTAAGCAAAAAAGTGCGCCTTCTGGGAACCCTGGCTCCAAAGTGTCTGCACATCTTCCCCAGAGAATTCTTTTAACCTATTCTCACCTGGATCTGGTATTGGAGAGGATAACATCTGTCTGGCCAATGACAACTTAAGCAAAGGATGCCATCTCTGCTTGGCAGCGTTGTCTAAGGTCATGGAGAAGCAAACACACACACACACATACACACACATATATGTGTGTGTATACATATACATGTATATATATGTATATATGTATATAGTGATGCATCCATAACTTGGGCCCTTTGATGGGAGTCCTCTGGTCAATTGAGCTGAAGATGTGGCTCAGCAAGCTAGAGCCCTTGCCGCTCTTACAGAGGGCGTGATTCAGTTCTCAGCATCACCTCCACTGGCTCATAAGCACTTGTAACTCCAAATCTAGGGGATGGGACACCATCTGGTGGACTCTGCGGGTACTGCATCCACATGTGTACAGACACATGTGCATACTACATACACACACACACCTGATTAAAAATAAAGTTTTAAATAAATAAACAAGTATAAGTACACTCATGAAAAACACAAGCAAATGTATACATTAGGGAAAAAAAGAATTCCAAATTAGCAGATTTAGACTTTGGGAAACTTCAAATCCTAGACATATTAGATGGGTAGCATATGTTGATTTTACAAATATTTCAAAACTAGGACATGACATAAAAATGGGATCCCTTCTCAAATTAAAAAGAAGATTCTATGAGTCCCATGGGAAGGGGACAGCAAGGACAGGGTACAAGGTATCATGAATGACTCAACTCGCTTTATTCCACGTCTTAACTTTAGGGTTGGGGCACAGACACTGGGTTATTTTTATATGCTTCAGTGCACATTAAATACTATAATCCAGTTCTGCATTAAATGTTACATGGAATGTAATTTCTTCTAGGACGTTGCTTGTTTCTTTAGGCACTGGGAGTCAGGCAGTCGTTAGACACAGACCCAGCCTCATGAGTATAATAACCAGTTGCCTGTTCATCCTACTCACAAACACTTTCCCTTTCCTGAGTCTGACCTGGTTCGGGCAGTCTGACTTTGGGCTGCAAATGGAGGATGCCATGTTCTTTCCTTTTTTTTTATTTCTTGCTTTTTATTTTCCAGACTGAAAACTGAATGCTGGGTACTTCTATTCCTGCTTGGGAACTAGGAAGCTGACTGACAGAACCTTCATGAAAGGCCCTAGAAGAACAGCCCAGTGGATGTCAAAGAAAAAACCTAAATATGTTAACATGTTAGATTATGCCCAAGAAAGCTACCTTCTGGGTAACCCCTCTGCCCAGGAGCCCCTAGCTCACAGTAAGACCTTTCAGTAGTTCTAAGAGTGTTTCTCTCCAACAGAAGATAGCCAAAGGTCCTGAGCACCAGCAGAAAGGTCTTTGAGACAATCAAGCCCAAAAGAGGAGAAACAGTTCTGGAAAAGCCAAGACCATGTAGCAAGTAAGAGGATGCTTAGACAAAATCTAACCACCATCTCTAAATAATCTCAAGGCAAATACAAAAGGTCTTCTTACCCATAAAATAAGCAAATGATGCTGATATAGGGTGTGCTCCTGAAAACCAAACAGATGGTCTATATTAGGAACATTGGAGAAATTTATATCTTGGGAAAGTTCATGAAAATAACAAAAAGGAGAAGAGAATTTTTTATTTTTAAAAAATCTGTACATCAGTCTGGGCATTCCGAGTTTAAAAGGGAAGCAATTATGGAAAGATACAAGTACATTCAGAGAAGGCGAGCACTGCATTTACTTCTGGGAATGTCTTGGGATCAGAGAGAGCGCAGTTACAGATGAAGCAGGTCCATGAAATTCTCAGAAAAGCAGTAAACGGCAGCCGCATTCCAGGAAACCCATATATAATGGCATTTCAGGATACCTTTACAGGGGTGTGGGGAAACTGTTACGATGCTTTTATGATTAATACACAGCAAACTGAACTTTTAACTCACTCCGTTTCAGCCTATAAGTCCATTCCTCCCTGTACCGAATGTCTTTGTAAAATAGCCCAAATTCAGAGTGGCTCAAATATTGATAGTTGCTTCATTATCTTTCCTCTAGTTCATCAGGAAGCTGTTTTGCCTCTGCTCCCACAAGACCCCTATTTATTCCCTGCCTCCATCTCCCTCCGTTCAGCCCTACCTCCTCTCCCACAGACCACCACAGCAACTCCCTACCTGGTCTCCTTTCTGGTCTTCTCCACCTGAAGATCTATTTGAATGTAGATAAAATCATGTCAGTCCCATGACTACAACCCATTAACTACTTTTCATTGTTCTTTTTAATAATACATTTTAAATTTTAGTTATTCTATTTTATCCTATGTGTATAGGCATTTGCCCACATATGCGTCTGTGTACTGCATGAATGCCTGGCGGGTGCCTGCAGAGGCCAGAAGAGGGCACTGCATCCCCTATAACTGCCATTGCAGGTATTTGTGAACCACCATGAAGGTGCTGGGAACCGAACCTGGGTCTTTGCAAGAGCAACAAGAGCTAACCAGTGAGGCATCTATCCAATCCCTTAACAATATGTTTTAGTCTTTGAAAATTAGACACATTTATCTAACATACATTGATCACTTGCATCTCCCTCCAACTTCTCTTAAAGCTCCATGTCATTTTCCTACCAGCTTCATCTATAGATTTACCTATAGATCTATTTATAAATATCTATCTATTGATTGATAGATGATAGATAGATATACAGATAGATAGATAGATAGATAGATAGATAGATAGATAATAGATAGATAGATGATAGATAGATAGATAGATATACAGATAGATAGATAGATGATAGATAGATAGATAGATAGATAGATAGATAGATAGATAGATATCCATCTATCTATTTGTTGTTAATACCCCCTGAGTCCAGTTTCCAATGCCCATCTGCCCAGAGGTGTATAGCCATTCACTGAGCATAAATGACCTTTTAGGGGCCACATCCCCAAAAGAGAATAAGGTCTCCTCCATCAGCAGCCATCAACAGAGAAGCTGGTAGCTTCTCCATCAGCAGTGGGGCCTTGAAAACTTCTCCTCCACTCATACTGGAACTTTCATTGGCTTGATCTTGTCCAGATTTGATGCAGGTGACCACAGCGGCTGTGAGTTGACTAAAGCAACAGCCCCATCATGTGAGAAGCCAACGCCGCGCCGCTGTCCTCCCAATCTGCAGGCCCTGATGTCTTTTCCATCTCCTCGTCCAGAATTCCCAAACCTTGGTTGTGGAGGTTGATGCAGACTATTCACTCTCAACTGAGCACCCAGGGGCATTTAGACTCTGCTTTGCAACCAGTTCACCACCCACAAGACCCCATCTCACTATAAAGCCATGAGGTCCTCAAAAGATTTCTGTAGCTGATCAAGAACTAAACTGCTTGCAACTGGCAGTAAGACCATGCATGAGTTGCATTTTTTAAGTCTCTTTGACACCCTGATTGATGGGGATAAAATCTCTTGGTATGAGGGTTTCCAAAGACTACTGAAGCTCTCAGGGGACAGTGGTAGGAGAGGCCCGTGTCAGGGTGATATTCTCAATAGCTTAACAGGGAGCCCCTAGTCTCCACACTCACAGCACAGTTGAGAACCGTTTAATCTGAGATTGTTTAACCTGTGTACAGCCGATTTGAGTCCATTTTTTACAGGTTGTATCAACCAGGCAGGCTCTGTGTGGGGGATAAGACTATATGGTCTTTGCTGCTTTTAGTTCCAGCCTTCCTTCCATAGGTCTAGGTAGTTAAATGTTAGTTTTTTGGTGGATTGTTCACTTTGGTGTCCTCTGGGTGTGTCTAAGAGGGTGGTTCCACAGAGACATAACTGAAGACAGAAGACTACCTTACAAGTGATAGGTATCATCAGTCTATGGTCTGGGGACCCAGATTGGGTCAGAAAAAAACTGGAGAGAGCAAACAGAACACTAGACTGCCATCTCTGCTCCCTAGCTCACTAGCTGTGAACAAGCTGCCCCAAAATTGTACTGCCACAGAAGTAAACCAAGCCATGAAACCCATCCCTCTCCCACACCATCATGATGGCACCCCAAGCTGAGATCCACAGTCAGTACTTTTTCCCCTATGTTGCTTCTTATTTGGTATTGAGACACAATGGAGAAAAAAAAAACATGGCTAATATACACCTGAAAAAGAGACACCTCTTAGAACCCATTTTTAAGCAATGGGATTCTAAGCAGCTGATTCTAAGTACTCAGAGAAACCACTAGGAAAGTCTAAAAAACTAAAAAGTATTCCTTGGTCCACAGTGAGAACAAGGCAGAGGGAGGGAAGGAGGCTACACTGGGGACAAGGAGCTTTGGGGAAGGTGTCACAACTCTCACAATCAGGAAGTACCCTGAGTAGTAGCAGATGTTGGGCTCACACTACTAGATTTAAGCGAACTCTTCAGGTCATGGTGACTTAAGTGGGGTTCAGGAAGCTTTAGAATTTGTAGACTGGTATTTGCAGAATTTAGTGGGTACCAGAGTGTGGGGTCCTGAGGGGAGAAAGTATGCTGAGGCCCTTTGCTTCCTGTGCACTGGGTTGACTTCCTGTGACATTCCAATGGGGCAGGTCTCTTAGGTTCATCCCAACATAAAACCAGTTGCCCGCTGTTCTAATCTCTGCTATGAAAAATACCCTGGGTTACCTCACTTAATTAGATGTTTTCTGTAACCCAGACTCAGAAAGACAAATATCATATGTATTCACTCATCCATGGCTTTTAGTCATAAAAAGGAAAGAAAACCAACCTACAATTCACACTCCCAGAGAACCTATACAACAATGAGGACTCTAAGAGATACTTACACAGATCTAACCTACATGGGAAGTAGAAAAAGACAAGATCACCTGAGTAAATTGGAAGCACAGGGACCATGGGAGAAAGTAGAAGGGGAGGGGAGAAGCAGAGAGGGGAGGAGAGAAAAATGCAGAGCTCAATAAAATCAATTTTAAAAAAGAAAGAAAAACACTCTAATCTAAAAGCAACTTTGGGAAGAGAGGTTTATTTGCCTTACAATTCCAAGTTGCAGTTCATCAGGGTGGGGCAGTCAAGGCACGCAGCCAGGGAGAGGGGAGGAAGAGGGGCAGAGTCTTCACTGTGGAGTCACGAGGAGACGGGATGGAGCAGCATAATCATGCTAAGTGAGCTCAGGATTGACCACTTTGAAGAAAATCCGTGGACTCTGGGTCCTAGGGGTTGCCCCCAATACTTGGCACCTAATTGTAGAATGATTTAAGAAGATGAAGATGACGGTGGTTCCCTAGCATGAACCTGTCTTAAAGGCTGTCATTTGCTGGACAGAAAACAAAACATTCCCTGCTTTCTCCTCTGGGTGACTTCCACCTCAGCTCACGGATCCTTAGGAAAATGTGTGGAAACATTTCAAGGCGATAACTGCAAGACCTTACCAAAGAGGGGGAGACAGAGGAGGCTGCAAGGGCTGACGGCGTGTATGTGATATGGGGAGGGGTGTTATATGTGCAAAAATTTAATCCAGCCAAAGCCATTCAAGGTCTTACAAAACGAATATACTCTTAACATAGGGATCAGCTACTTTTTTCATGATTGCCACAAAAAGCCTGATAAAAGTAACTCGAGGAAAAAAAGGTTTATTCTGAATCGCAGTTTGAGAATCCAGTCCATTCTAGTGGGAAAGGTTCTAGGTAGAAGCTTGAGGTAACTGATTGTGTTCCCTTCACAGTCAGAGGCAAAGTGAGATAAAATCTGGTGTTTGACTCATTTCTTCTTCCTCCTCCTCCTTTTCTTCTTCTTCCAGAACTGAAGTCCATGGGGATGATGTTGTCCATATTTGAGGCCAGTCTTCCCACCTCAACCAAAGCTGCCCACAGCTGCCCAGAGGGTCATACCCAGAGTTGTGCCTCTTTGATGATTTTAAATCTCATCATTATGTCAATCAAGATTAAACACCACAGGTCTACCCCTTATCAGCGAGACACCCAATCACTTTTCATTTAGTGTTTTACCTGTGCATGTGTGTGCAAATGTGTGCATCTCATGCTGCAGGGGCTGCAGGTTGACACTGAGTGTCCCCCTTGATATCCCCACTTTATTTACAGCATCTCTCACGGAACCCAAGAGCTCCCTAATTTAGCTCTTCAGCCAGCTTGCCCCGGAGATCCCAGTCTCTGCCTCCAAAGCACTGGGATGACGGCTGGGATGTCACATCACACTGGTGCTGGAGTTCTGAACTTGGGTCCTCACTTTTGTGGGGCATACGCTCTATCCACTGAGTCATGTGGCTGGCAAGAACCTGGGGCCTTCGGCCTGGGATCCCAAAAGGAATGGAATGGACTGAACCAAAGCCTGAGTGCAGAAGCAGATCCTGCCCGAGGTGAGTTTTATGGGTTAGCTGAAGAATGGAGAAGAAACGCGAGCTCCAAGACATGGATGCTGCGGAAGTGAGCCTAACCCTGAGCCATCTGTGAGACTTCTGGTGTTTTCTGAGGAAATGGTACTTAAACCGAGGGTAAGGATGGTTTTCCAGAGTTCCTGCTCATGCAGTAAGAGGCACTGAGTTGGCCAAAACTTTTTTTTTCTACCAGACCTTTTTTTCTTCTACATCTTATTGTTTAAATGTTTTAAATGTTTGTTTCATCCCAGGTTGAGCTCTAAGTGTTCCATGTGAATAATTCTCCTTTCTTTTTAGGAGTCAATTCTAAGCTGGGTTTGAGCCTGGGGCATCCTGTGCTGGGAAGCAACGGGCTCTTAAGAGCGCTGGCACACAGGAGCCAGATGGAAGGGCTCCTGGGGGTCAAGTTTAGGACTTGAGCTTTAGTAACAGCAATGACGTTAGTGGACTAAAGTATTCTGATAAAGACTCCAGGACTCGCCTCCAAAGAAATACCTAACAGACAGAGTGGGCGAAAAGAAATCCCTCTGTAGAAGACTGCCACATTCAGGAAAAAGGAAAATCACCATTTCCCACCTCCAGGCTAAGTCAAACTCACACATGATGTATGTGGAAAACTGAGGGTTTGAATATTTGGGGCAAAACATTCATTCACAGTCTCAAAGGTTATTTTTTCAATCACTTAGTGCAATCAGAACGTACTATTTTATGATTCAGAGTTCCAAGCGTTCAGAAGGAATGGGAGAAAGGCACAAGAGGGCATGGGGGGGGGGGGGAGAGAGAGAGAGAGAGAGAGAGAGAGAGATTGATAGATATTGATATATATGTGTGTGAAAATGCTATAACGACCACATAATTATGTATAACTGATATATAATCAATAATATGTATTCAGTCAGAAGGAGGTTTTGAATTTTATGAATACTTATTTTTTTCTTCCTGAGATGATCACATATGGCTTTTATTCTTTGATTTGGTAATAAAATAGACTATATTAATAAACTTCTAATATTTAAAGAAAGAGGCCCAGAGACTAGAGAAACATCTTGGTGGTCAAGAGAACACACTGCATTGCAGAAGATCTAGTTCTGCTCTCTGCAGCCGTACTGGAAAGCTCACAACCACCAATAATTCCAGCTCTAGCAGAAGTGATATCCTTCTTTGGTCTCAGAGGACACCTGCACACTTGTGGTATACACAGAGAGAAACATTAACACATTCATACTGCCCACCACACACACATAAATAAAAATGAACATTTTTAAAGTTCCAGAAGCCATCTGCTTGACCTTATTTAAGCTTAACTAATCACACTTACGTAACGGGTCATTGAAGTGACCTCTTGTTCAATGAGGTCTGGCATACACAGCCCCGTCTCTGTGGTGTTCTAGTCAAGAAGTGTTTGACTTCAGTCTAATAGGATAAAAGGGAGGAGGAGTAACAGAAGTGTGAAAATCCATGGGATAATCGGAGAACGTTGACTACAATGGTATCCGACATTACCGAAGTTCTCAAAATACTGAGGGGAAACACCCTTGGGACTGGAGTCATGGCTTAGTGACAGAACATTTGCTTAACTTGTGTAAGGGGGCCCAATCCTCAGAACCACAAGAAGGTCTTTATTTTTGGAGATGAAAGCAGATGAGTTCCTTAATGAAGGTTGTGAAGACAGCACTTTGAAACATGAGCACAGGGCAAACCTAAGAGGACGCCTTGCCTACAGCAAGCTCTTCTTTGAACTTTTCTATAGGCTCAGATTTTAAAGATAAAAGATAAGGAGAACGGGCTTTTAAAAATGGAAGCTTTCATCACTTGGGAAAGAGGTAAGGGAAGGAGACTGAAGGAGGGGAAGGGGTGAGAAGGGATGAAGGGAATGTTGTTCCAGAGGCCTTTATTGGGGTCGTGCACCCCCAGAACCTTACAGGGACTGGAGGCATCATCTCTCATCTAGAAATGGAAACTCAAAGACACAGAGTCAACACAGCTGAAAGGGGGCAGAGGTGTAGTTCAATATAAGGGCACATCATAGGTAGGTGTCACAAATGCCCAAAAGGCAGCCACACAGCTGTCTGAACCCTGACATCAGAATAAGAGGTACGGTCCACAGAGTGTGTGATAAACAGCCTGAGTGGCATTTCCATGATGAGTCAGAAAATCTGAAATGTATGTCCTCCTTTTCTTTTTCTTCCTTTATCTTGTGTGTGGATTGTGCATATGTGTGTGTTGATGCATGTGTGTGCAAGGTGCGTGCATACGTGTATAATGATGCATGTGTGTGTGGTGATGCATGTGTGTGCAGTGATGCATGCGTGTGTGGTGATGCATTGTGTGCATTGCACATGCATATGTGCATATGATGCATATTTGTGTGGTGATGCATGTGTGTGCATGGCACATGCATATGTGCGTATGATGCATATGTGTGTGCGTATGCGTGTATAATACATGTGTGTGAGGTGATGTATGTGTGCATGGCATGCATATGTTTGTATAGTGATGCATGTGTGTGTAGTGATGCATGTGGGAATGCATGTGTGTGACACATGCATGTGTGTGGAGTGATGAGTGTATTATGGTGCATGCAAGTATGTGTGGTGCATGCAAGTATGTGTGGTGCATGCAAGTATGTGTGGAGCATGTATGTGTGTAGCGCATGCATGTGTGTGGCAATGCATGCTGTGTGTTGATGCACATGTGTGCACATGTACTCATGAATTAGACAGGCTAATATCTGATATTCTGTATGGCCCTCTGTCTCTAAGGTCTCTCGTTGAACTGCACATGGGTTCAGCAAGCTAATGAGAATCTTCTGTCTCCTCCTCCCCAGCGCCAGGGTTACAGAGCAGCACCACCCCAGCACTGGACCTCACTTTTACTTGGGCCCTAAAAATCTTAAGTCCACCTTTGCACTTCAAGATTCTAAGCCACCTCTCCAGCTCCTGGATTTCTTGTTGCTTTTATGAGAGGTTGAGGGATGGTGTTCTGCTTTACCACCTGGCACAAAAGCGTGGGCTTTCGGTGTGGCTGTGGTTAGCCTAGGTTCATATGATCACATCCGTGTGAGCCTAAAGTCAGCACTGTCGCTCCGTGGCTGCAGGCATTCACATTCTCCCCAGTGCAAATGCCCTCCACATCAGTTTCCTTTTAGTCCTGTCTGGGCTATTTGCCAGCTCAGAACTCATCTGGACCATTGCTCCGAGCTGAGTCTGATGACTGTGGTGTACCTAGGTCAATTACCCACTAATGTTCCCTTTCCTTTTAGAGAGGTTTCATTAAACCACAGTCACTGTTTGTAGATGAAGTTAATCCAAGGTCCACTAGATGGTGCCATTCCCACTTTTCTTCAATACCTCAAAGCTTGTGGTCCTTTTTCCCCCATTCCCAGTGTCTGAACTGCGTAAGGAGCACGCAGGGTCTGCAGATTTCATGGCTGAGCGACCTCTCCGTGCCGCCTGCACATGTTTAAAGCTATAATCAACATGGATCCAGACCCCTATAGGAAGAGACATCTCCATCATAATTCCAATCGGACTAGAGACGGCTCAGTGGTGAATAGTGCAGAGTGCTCTGCAGAGGACCCTGCTTGGGTTCCCAACATTCTTTTTTTTTTTAATTTTTTATGTTTTTATTGAAAAAAAATTTCCGCCTTCTCCCAGCCTCCCATTTCCCTCCCCCTCCTCCCACTCCTCTCCCCCTCCCACTCCCCCCACTCCTCTCCCCCTCCCTCTCCAGTCTAAAAAGCAGTCAGGGTTCCCTGCCCTGTGGTAAGTCCAAAGTCCTCCCCCCTCCATCCTGGTCTAGGAAGGTGAACATCCAAACTGGCTAGGCTCCCACAAAGCCAGAACATGAAGTAGGATCAAAACCCAGTGCCATTGTCATTGGCTTCTCAGCAGCCCTCATTGTCCGCCATATTCAGAGAGTCCGGTTTTATCCCATGCTTTTTCAGTCACAGTCCAGCTGGCCTTGGTGAGCTCCCAATAGATCAGCCCCATTGTCTCCGTGGGTGGGTGCACCCCTTGTGGTCCTGACTTCTTTGCTCATGTTCTCTCTCCTTCTGCTCTTCATTGGGACATTGAGAGCTCAGTCCGGTGCTCCAATGTGGGTCTCTGTCTCTATCTCCATCCATCGCCAGATGAAGGTTCTATGGTGATAGGCAAGATATTCATCAGTATGGCTATAGGATAGGGTCATTTCAGGTTCCCTATCCTCAGCTGCCCCAGGAACTAACTGGGGACATCGCCCTGGGCACCTGGGAGCCCCTCTAGGTCCAAGTCTCTTGCCAACCCTAAGATGGCTCCCTTAATTAAGATATGTGCTTCCCTGCTCCCCATCCAACCTTCCTTTATCCCAATCATCCCGTTTCCCCAAGTTCCCCCCATCCTCCCCTTCTCCCTTTTCTCTCCCCATCTCCCCTTACCCCCCTCCCACCCCACCCCCAAGATCCTAATTTTTTGCCCGGCAATCTTGTCTACTTCCCATAACCAGGAGGATAGCTATATGTTTTTCTTTGGGTTCACCTTCTTATTTAGCTTCTTTGGGATATCAAATTATAAATAAATGGGATCTACTGAAACTGAGAAGCTTCTGTAAAGCAAAGGACACTGTCACTAAGACAAAAAGGCAACCCACTGACTGGGAAAAGATCTTCACCAACCCCACAACAGACAAAGGTCTGATCTCCAAAATATATAAAGAACTCAAGAAACTAGACTTTAAAATGCTAATTAACCCAATTAAAAAATGGTGCACTGGTCTGAACAGAGAATTCTCAACAGAAGAAGTTCAAATGGCCAAAAGACACTTAAGGTCATGCTCAACCTCCTTAGCGATCAGGGAAATGCAAATCAAAACAACTTTGAGATACCATCTTACACCTGTCAGAATGGCTAAAATAAAAAACACCAATGATAGCCTTTGCTGGAGAGGTTGTGGAGGAAGGGGCACACTCATCCATTGCTGGTGGGAATGCAAACTTGTGCAACCACTTTGGAAAGCACTGTGGCGGTTTCTCAGGAAATTCGGGATCAACCTACCCCTGGACCCAGCAATGCCACTCTTGGGAATATACCCAAGAGAGGCCTTATCATACAACAAAAGTATATGTTCAACTATATTCATAGCAGCATTGTTTGTAATAGCCAGAACCTGGAAACAACCTAGATGTCCCTCAATGGAAGAATGGATGAAGAAAGTGTGGAATATATACACATTAGAGTACTACTCAGCAGTAAAAAACAATGACTTCTCGAATTTTGGATGCAAATGGATGGAAACAGAAAACACTATCCTGAGTGAGGTAACCCAGACCCAAAAAGATGAACATAGGTTGTACTCACTCGTAATTGGTTTCTAGCCATAAATAAAGGTCATTGAATCTATAATTTGATATCCCAACACTCTTATCAGGTAGTTCACAACTGCCTGTAGCTCCAGCTCCAGGAGACCCACCCCCTTGCCTCCAAGAGCACCACACTCAGATGCACACACATGCACACAATTAAATAAAACAACTCTTTAAATTTTTAATATAAAAACAGCTATTTAAAATCTCCACTGGGGAGGGAAACTAAACACATATCACTACTTCTTACACTATATCTCTCTACCATTCATTCTCAAAGACTCGCCGGGGAATCCCAAAGACAACCACAACTACCTGCCCCCAACAGCTTCATACATCAAGAGGCTAAAAACCAGTAGTACCAAGGGCTTCGTGGAAAGGTTTCCTTTGCTTGAGAAGTCGGGCTTCAACTCCCTGATACTACAAAGAAAGGGGCATGTTCCAGCTCTGCTTCCATATTGATTAGCATTGTGTTGCTCTCACAAAACACCTGAGAGAATGAACATCTCAATTCAGGTCCCATCAGTCTGAGCAATGGGTGAGGGTTGTACACCATGGCATCACAAGGAGGGAGAGAGGCCAGGGTCTATCATCCCTTCAAGATCACCCCCCAGGGATGTGAAGACCTTTACATGCTATTGTCTCTTCAAAACCCACAGCGTCTTCCAACAGTGAGATGCCAGGTACCAAATTCTTAAGGTGAGAATCTTTAGAGAATATTTAATACCTTCATTATAGCTGCCACTTTCTATGAGAGTACAGGAAGTTTAACTTGCTTGGACCATGACTTCATCCTGGGTAAAATGGTTACAAGAGGGCTGCCTGATGGGCAGGGATTTTAAGAGTTAACAATACAAGCGATACTTAACATAGGGCCTGAGTTTGAGCTCAGGTCTTCATTTTTCCATGGCAAGCACTCTACAAACAGAGCTATCTCCCCAGCCCTAATCACATGTTTTTTGCATTGATGGGGATTTAACCAAGGACTTGTGCATACTAATACAATTCTTTCTGTAAAATATGTGTATGCACACACTCTCATGAATGGGTTGAAAGGGCCTCATGTAGTTCAGGCTGGACTCAGACTCACTATACAACTGAGACTGACCTCGATCCTGTTGTATCCACCTCCTAAGTGCTGGGATTAAGGCATGCATCGCCCCAGTTATGGTTTGCTCTAATGACAACTGGCCTAGCAGCTGGTGAAGCAGTTCTGAGTTAATCAGTTCTCCAACATCTGAGACACCTTCTTGAGCCCAACAACCCTCAAGGTAAGTACTGTGTACCAATGGACAGACTGAAGTTCACATGAGTCACCTGGTCATGCAGCTTTGGGGAGAGAATGAAAATTCCAATGCAGCTTCTCTGGCTACACAGACTTTTAATCTACATATTGTGACTAAATTGTGTGTCACAGTCCCAAGAGGCAGAGAAGACAAATGGCTTGTCTTCCACCTAGCATGTTGCTAGGTGATATCTCATGCCTACAACTGAGACTTCCCTGCTTTGCTAACCCTCCTACTCTGGGTTCAGACCAATGCATTTGAAATGTGCCTTCATTACAACGTTCTTTTGTCTTGAAACCATAAAAACATAAATCTGTTTCCACATTGGAACTTGGCACGTTAGAGCAAACTGCATCCTTGGTCACAAGCCATGGCCACTCACTCACATTTGGCTCGGGAATAAAACGTCTCTCCTTCCCTTTGAGGGGAGATCTTTACTGAGTTGAGAAAGTCAAATGCAAGTGACCACAGCTGCTCTGTCTTGCTATTGTTCTGGTCCAGTCAGGACTGAAGGGAGTAGATCACCACACCTGCTCCCAGCCTCATTCCTTCTACCAGAAGCCTGCTCTTCTTCCATGTTCTGCCCCTTCCTTGTGTTTTCTTCTAATCCCCAGGGATGCAGCTTGCAAGTGTTTAAAACTCTGAGAAATACACTGACAGCTCATCTTCAGAATGAGAAGGATAAAGAAAGGGTTTTCTGGGAAATCAGCGCTCAGCATGTGGAAATATGCATTTTCATTGTTTGTAGCATCTCCCTTTGGAAGCAAAATCATCTTCTCCATCCTTTCTCCTAAGAAACATAACTTTTGAGGTTTGAAGCATCCATCCCTCCCCGGGCTTTTGCGTGGTGTATAGATCTACTCTAGATCCAGTCAGTGGTTCAGAGCAACCTCCACAGCAATGAAACTCATCTGAGTGAGCCAGACCTCTCTGGCCAGGGGCAATTCAGACCCATGTATCAATTGTCATCTTTGCAAAAAAAGATGATGAAAATGTGCACCTAGCAAATAAAGAAACAGGACAGGATTGGCCAGGGGAGATGAAAAGTGGTTGAAAGTCACAACACAAAGCTGCCATTTAAAGCGAGTCAGCAGTTTTACCCCAAACCCTTCTCGTTGGTAGAAGAAAGTGACATTTGTTACTGTGGTGGCTAGTTTCAAATGACAACCCAATATAGTCTAGAGTCTCCTGGGAGGAGAATGTCCACAAGGGACTGTGTAGACCAGGTTGGCCTGAGGGCGTGTTTAGAGGGATTGCCTTCACTGCCTTAGTTATTGTGGGAAAATTAAGCTGAAGAGTGGGCGGCACCACTCCCTGGGTCTAGGTCCTAGACTGCTCAAGAGTACAGAATGTGAGCTGAGTGATGACATACATGTGATCATTTCTCTCTGCGCTTGCCGATAGGTGTCACGTGACCAGCTGTTTCAAGTTCCTGCTACCTTGGTCTCCCAACAATGATGGACTGTGGCCGGAAATAAACTATATGAACCCTTTCTTCATTGAGCTGCTTTTCTCCATGCACAGGTATTTTACAGAAGCAACAAAGATGAAACTAGAATAACGACCCCTTATTCTGATCTCATATTTGATTGACAAGGACAGCTCCAGCAGGTAAGCGGTGTGAAAACAGTCAACAACACAGTCGCGTGTGTGCCTGCAGAAGATGCTAGTCTCTGACTCTAATTCTCTTTGACAAGACCCGGTTATTCAGGACCACATGAATGTTCTATGAGTCAGGGGAAGAGCAAAGCATGGTCCCACCCAAGGGGCTTCAGATTAGACCACATCAGCTCTTCTTACTCAGAAAACAGTTAAAATTTTCAACACTCTGCTCTGTGCAGAGAGTCTCTGAAACATCTCTCTGTTGAGTCTGCATCCACTTATTTGCCTGTAGAACACTCCTTGTATTCTTATGGAGCCTTTTAAGTTAAACTTAGATTAGAGCACTAATCCATGAGAAGCCATGCATCTTCTGTTGATGGATAGACCAAGTATGCCAGCCTCTAATCCTCTGTCTTATCAGGAAGATTTGCAGGAATCCAATCACACAGCACAGGTGGGACCTGTGAGAACAATGGCAGAGATGGCCTTTCGTGGTTGGATGGCATGGTCTCCTTCTCTCTGATGTCACCTCCTTCTTCAAAGCCACTGTCCTCTCTTGATTTTTTCCCCATAGCTGCTGGTTTTCTTGATTCTTCTTTTGTTTCTTTCCAATGTGTGTGCACATGTGTGTGTATGTGTGTGTGTGTAAGCTTGTTTACAGGTGTGTGAATGGGTGCACACACACTGTGAATATGTGTACCTGTGAATGGAGGGCCCAGGTTGTCAGGACTCATTAACCATCACCCTCCCCCTCTCATCCATCTTATTCATTGAGAGAGGGCCTCACTATCAAACATCGAGCTCCCCAGTATGACTTGTCTCACTAGCCAGCAAGATCTAGCTGGGAACGCCTGTCTCTGCCTTCTGAGGATAGAATTCTAGGTGGACTTCCATGCCCACCCAGAATCTACTGACCTCTTGAGATCTGAACTCTGGCCCTCATGCATGGGGACAAGGACTTTAAGCTCTGAGTCATTTCTCCAGCCCTCTTCTTTTGATGTTCTGAGTTCTGATGTGCAGGTATCGGCCATCATGTACTTTCAAAGAATCAGCCAGTGACTCCCCATTAAGCCAATGCCCACAATCTTCACCAGAATGATAAAGCTTGTTGTCTTTGCTGTGCCCATTGTCCCCCACCTCTTTTATTCTATGTCACATGATATTCCCCTTGCACACAATTAGTCTATTCTGCCACAAGGAATTCTGGACTGTATATCTCAATCTGTATCACTGTCCCCACAGAATATGGCTGACTTGCCATTTTCCTTTAGGTTCTCTGTTCCAATGTCATCTAGAAAATTATTTTTCGTGATCCAATTTCCACCATGACTATTTTTTTTCAAATTCAATAGTATCTGAAATTACTTTTTGATCATTTGCCACCTTTCTATCCTATAAAGGCCTTGATTATATTATTTATCATTGGGATCTTGGGGCCTAGGACAATTGACAGCACACAGTAGATATTCATAAATGCTTACTGGATAAGGGGATGAACGCAGGGATGAGCTTTTGCCTTTGCCGATCCTCAGGATCTGGGCTCCTTGCCTGAGCTGGCTGTGGCTTCTGAAGCTTATATGAAGTACAAGTATGTGTGCTGACATAAAGGGCTAATTTAGTAATCATTTGCTGTATGTACTAATACATAAGGTTATTTTAATAATCATCTATTATGTATATAAACATGCAGGGCTATTATAATAATCATTTATGGGGTGTGAAACAATTAAGTAAGAAAGACTACATGAAGTTCTAGCAAATACCAAAATATTCTCAACAATGATAGTGCTAAGTATATTTATGATAATTCATTTCAAAAGTTACCCCCAAACTGTTACTTTATACATAAATCAAGAAGGGCGTAGCTGACAGAAAGCAAGCCACTTCTCATCAGCAGACAAGGCTCAGGCTGGAAAGTCACTTCCTGGCCTTCAGCCTCGATTTCCTCTTTCTATAAACTGAACTAGATACATCTACGATCCACGACTGCCCTTCATACCCTGGTCACCGGAGGCAGAGGCTTGTGAACAAAGCAGCATTGCAGACAAAATCCAGTGGCTGCCACTCCTGGAACTCACTGTGTGTTTCTGATCTCCTGGAAGGCATGTCCCACTCACACCAGGCGCACAGCACAAGGAGCATGGAGAGGAACACAGGATGCACTTCTTCCTTGCTTCTAGGAATCACTGAGTACCCACAACTGACAGCTCTGACTGAAGAGAGGCTTTGTCACACTAACTGATAAGACAATGAGATACATAAACAAAATGTATGCTAGGGAATGAGGATGTCGGTGCTGAGCAGGGACAAGAAGCGGTCATAGAGGAATCAAAGCACATGGCTGGAGTGGGGTGGGGAGGATAAGTAGGATACCTAGTAATACTTGAAGGAGATGGTGGTGAGTGAAGGTTAATTTTGAAAAAGGAGAAGAAGGGAAGGAGGGAGCCACAGAGGTGTGGGGGAGAAGAGCATTCTAAACAGAGGTGCCCAGAAGTAGCAAAGCCCATGAGATAGAGCCCACCCAGGTCTGTATGCTCAGGGAACAGAGAACCCCCATGGGGACTGTGGAGAAGTGAGCTAGGGAGGGGAGAGGAGGGAGGAGAGATGGCGAGCCTGCCTTCTGCTAGAGTGGGGGGCATTGGAGAATACAAATGGAAACTGTGCCCCCAGACCCAGAACTGGCTCATTGTGCTCTAAGGGTGTGTGTATGTGTGTGTGCATATACATGCAGACTTGTGTATGTATATGTATATGTGTGTTTGTCTACATGTGTATGTGTGCATGAATGTGTTTGTGTATATATGTATGAATGTATGTCTATGTATGTATTGTATTCGTGTGTGGTTGTTTGTGGGGGAGCTGGGCTTATGTTTTGTATGTATATGTACACATGTGTGTTTGTGTATATGTGCTATGGATGTACATGTATGTGTGTATGCATATGTATATGTGTGTATGTGTGTATACCATTGTGTGTATATGGTGTGTTTGTGTGTGTTAGTGACTAGTGGCTAGGTATGATCTCTGTGTGTGTGTATGTGTGTGTGTTGATGTGCATGTCTGTCTGTGTACGTGTGCATGTGGAGGCCAGAGGTCAACCTCAGATGCCATTGCTCAGGTGACACCCACTTTGATTTTTGTTTTTTAGGGTTGTTTGTTTGAAGCAGGTCTCTGCCTAGCCTGGAGTTCAGATTAAGCAGGGTTGCCTGCTTAGCAAGCCTCAGAGGCCCAGGCATTTCCACCTTCCTGCACTGGAACCACAAGATTTGCCACCGCACCTATTTTTAAGAAATGGGTCTTAGAGATCGAGTTCAGCTCCTCATGCTTGAACAGCATGCACTGTGCTGACGGAGACACTTCCTCGCAGTGACAGAAGTGCCCTGGCACTGACTTATGGTGATACAGACTCCCAGCCCAGTACCTGGACCAGGAGGATGAAACTGTGATATCATGTGAGTGTCATACGTGGTAGGAATGAAAAGAGGTGTCATGGGATATACAGCCTGCGGCTCTGCAGCATCTCCTGCAGCTCTGCAGCATCTCCTGCGGCCAGAAGACAGGCAGAGCTGGAAATGAGAGGGGAGGGGTGGCCTGAAATGGTAGTAGCACATAAAGACAGAATTCCCAAATCAAACAGAACTCAGGTCAAAGTCAGTCCTAGTGAGAAAATGTGACCCAGCTGGGATACGGCTGTGCCTGTGTTCCTGAAACCCCTGAACTTTGGGGGTCCAGAGATAAGCCTGGGTGGTAGGTTCACAGAAGTGACACATTCCTCCTTTCTTGATGACATTGAAGAAACCCTTATACAGCAGGAGCTGGATGAGACAATGTTGGCCTTCCCTGACTCAGGCTTCACTTCCTTCCCAATATCAGGCCAATAGCTGCAGTCACCCATCATGGACACTGAAGGGGAAAACGAAGGGTGTGGTCAGGGACAGGAGAGATGCCAAGTCAACATCACTGTAAACAGAGACTACAGCTATGGTCTGTCTCTAGCCCCAGAGAGTATGCTAGAGACAGAATCTTAGTCCTCGACCAAGGATGGATGAGGGAGGTCTTACTGGCATGAGACCCTCTTCTTAAGCAAGAATTAAGATTCTGAAAGAGGACCCAGGGAAATTGTTCTCACAAATTCTCATAGAAACTTAGAGAAGTGGCCAGCATTACATAAAGTAACTACATCAGAGTTAGATATCAGACTTAGAAAACTGGATCCAGGGGCTTAGAAAGTGGTTACCCCAGATTGTTTCTCGTATTGGAATAGGAATCCGAAAACCAGTTTACTGGGTGTATTCCTCAGAAAGACTCATAGTGAAGAATGAGCCACTAAGGGTCCCCAGCATCATGACTGAGGGTCACCAGCAGCATGCATGTCTTTGTGGCTGACTCTGCCAATGGCAGGAACATTGGCAGGACTGGGTTTACTAGAAGCAGTGGAGGATGAGAAGCTAGCCGAGTCTGGTCGCCAGGGGGCAGCAGGTGACTGTGGAAAATAGAGCTGGCCCAATTACCCAGTCAGCTGAGAGCTCAGGTACGGAACCAGGCCACAGTGTTCTAGCTGCAATAACACATGGTATCTGAGCAGCAACACAATCGAGCATCCCAATCCACACTTCCTTCCCAATTCCCAGATGTGAGCCTTCTCAGGCCCCCAGAAATCCCCACCAGCATCTTCTTGCATGCCAAGAGCTGGAGAACACAAATAAATTGATGCAGATGTGCACAGACCTGAAGGGCCACGGTGGCTCTCCTGTTTGGAATACATATTTAAGGATAAATTTGAGTTTTATCTTATATTTCTCTCTTAATGTCTCCCCTAGTTCTACAGACTAACAAGTGGTCCTTTCCTGGGGTCACAATGTATTAACAGAAAGGACACGATCACCCATCCTCAACTTAGGTGGCTGAGACCCGGCACAGCAGGGACGGTCACTGGCAGCCCCTCACTGCCCCTTGCACCCTCACTAAAGTACTTAGCTAACTACAGACTCCAGCTGAGGACAGTGGCTGAGCTCATGCAGCTCTCCAGAGCAGGGAGCTCATTTTCCACCACAGAATCCATCAAACGGTACGGATAGCAAGAGAGGAACAAGAGGGTCCAGACAGTGCGGAGAGCAGCAAAATCGTCACTGCACTGCCCGGCTGTCTCAACATCATGTCTCTTTGCCATGATAAAACACCCAACAAAGGGAACTCGGGGGGAAAAGAGCTGTTTTTGCTCACGGCTCCATGTCATAGCCCGTTGCTGTGAAGCCTCAAGAAGGAACCAACTTGAAGTGCTTAAGGAGGTCCCAGGAGGGAATAATATGATTTTTTTTTTATCTTTGTGTTTGTAACCCATCTACCCGATACAGATAACATAGATGTAAACATTTTAAGCTCTGGGGCTAACTTCATTGTCTCTAGTTACACTGCAAAGCCATTCAATTTAATAAACAAATAAACCGAGGCATCATTATCTCTGTGATGAGAGAGAAGGGAGCATACTGTGAACACCATACAGCGCCAAACACTACAAAAGCTGCTTACTAGATGTGAAGTCAGAGACCTGACGCTTCCTGTTCCTGTCCTCTGGCCAATGAGGTCTGTCCCTTGACGTCTGTTCTTTGTGTCTGTCTTACTTCATGCTACAGAGTCCACCATTGTCTCTAGGAATCATCTCTTTCCTCTCCCCCTTCAAGTAGTGGGGGGAGGGGTGTCCCTGGTTTTGTGACCACACAAGAGAAGGTGACAATCCTTACCTCCTTTTTATTTGCTAAGGCACCTGAACAAGATTAGAAGTGATGTGCAAACTTCCAAGTGTGTCGCGGAGAAGACACGGATCTATTTCTATAGATGTCATATGCTTTCCCTCTGCAGGCTAGAAGTGAGGATGGTGACGTCCCTGGGAGCCTGTGCTGGGGACTCAGAACCCTGCTGTCAGCACTCAACACTGAGTCCAAGTCCACATGCAGCAAAAAGAAGCTTTTCTGTTACCTAAACCACAATGCCGGTGTTTTTTGCCCCTTCAGAAGACATTCTGCCAAATCCCAGATTTCAGTGAAATACAGCCCTCATTCTTCGTTGGGCTTGTGTATGCATGTGGTGTGTGTGTGTGTGTGTGTGTGTGTGCATGTGGTGTGTGTGTGTGTGTATGCATGTGGTGTGTGTGTGTGTATGCATGTGGTGTGTGTGTGTATGCATGTGGTGTGTGTGTGTGTGTGTGTGTGGCACATGTATGCATGTGTTCATGTGGGAACCTCTGCGTCTATGTGGAGGTAGGAAGTGCATGCCAAGTGTCTCCCTCAGTTGCTCTACACTTTATGTATGTGAGGATAAATTCACCAGATTAGCTAAGCCAGCTTGTTTTGGAGAGCCACTGTCTCTATGTCCCCTGACCTGGGATTACAGATTATATAAGTGCTGGGGATCTGAGCTCCAGCACTTACAGAAATGCCTTCTCCCATTGAGCCAGGTCCTGAGCCCAGCACCTCACTGTAAACTTCATTTAGAGTGTGATGTCTCCCTAAAGGCAACATCAGAAAGAAACAGGAGTGTGTGGTTGGAGGAAGAAAAGCAGCAGACAGGGCAGGGGGTGTTCACTCCATAGTTTTCCATAGAGCCTGGTGTGTGAAAATAATCACGTTTGCACCCACATACAAGAAAGAGAGGAAGGGGAACAGGTCTGCAGTACCGCAAATAGGAACAAATGTTAACACCATTGAAGGAAGAGATGTTTCACCATTAACCCGCAGAGATTCTGGAATATTCTGAGACAGGATGGGTTTCTTGCCAGGAGAGGGCAGTCGTGAGTTTCCTGTGCTGAAGGTAAGCAGCAAAACCATGCAGGAGAGAGAACCCGTTTCTATTTCCTCATGATTTCTGTGTTTCTTGCCATCTACAAACCAAGTCTTCCTTAGTAAAGTGGAGTATTTTCATGTTTATTTAGTGTGGTTATAAAAGGTAGGAAAGAAAATACATAGGAAAGTCTTCCAGAAGAGACTAGCTGACCTTATTTGGCACGGTATTGAAGGGGGATTATTTATTATCTAGGAAAAAGGATAGGTAGATTTAAAAGCCCTGTAGATCTGTGATTCTGAAATGCTCATTTCCCTCCAGCAATGTCTGAACCCGATACTTAATGGAAAATGATGGCTACCACAGAGGGCTAGCCTTAGCCATTCCCCACTCCACACACGCCAGATGTCTCATGGGTAGCCTCTCCTCATTCAGCACTTGCCCCTCCACACCTGCACAACAGTTCAGAACTCTCTGGCATCTTTCTCAGAAGCAGACTCTAAAGTTCTGCCTCGCCGGTCTCCTCAGTAGGGTTCACTCAGTCCAAACTGAGGAGTGAGGGGTGGGGCCTCTAAAAAGCCAGTGCAGTCTGATGGAGAGGATTGACTAGCATCGAAGGCTGAAGGGGACTATGGCACCTACTGACGGCTAGATCATTCCTTTCCATCCCCCACCCCCCAGGCTCAGATTCTTTCAACTAAATTCTTGATTTGAGATAACCCACTTCTTCTACAACTTGTACAAGCCTAAAATTGCCACAATCTCAGGGTGTAGAAGCCAGGACATGTCTGGGGAAATCTGAATGCATAACATTGCATAAGACCGAGGCAGTACAGTCTTCTGAGCAGAAATTATCATTTTCCATTACAGCAACAGAACCATGGCATGCATGTATCAGGGCCTTTCTTGGTGTAAATAATTCGTTTAAAATGATGGGCTTTGTTATGACTTCTTCTATGTGTATATAACGAGTCCTATTCCCCACTCCCTTTACTCTCTTATCCACCTCCCCCTTATAAGACCCCTTTCCCCAAGAAAGCCCCTTTCTATATCTTTTTAAAATCTAATGCCCCTTCCTGAAAGAAAAGGTGCAATGTTTTGTCTTTTTGAGAACAGCTTATTTTAACACAATCTTCTCATTTCCATCCATTTTCCCGAAAGCCACCCAATTCCACCCCTCCTTACAGCCCATGATACTCCGTTGTATATCGCCTTCACTACTTTCCCAGATACTGCGACAAAAAGCTACTTAAAGGGAAGGGTTTACTTTAGCTTACTGTTCAAATTAAGACAGGCAGCCATGAAGAAAGGTGCAGTGTTGAGAGCCTAAGCAAGCTGATTGCATTTTTATTGAGTCCGTAGTCCTACACCCAGAGTTTCAAATTTCCCATGCTCGGGTAGCGTTCTCTTTCTAACTCAGTCTGGGATGCCAGCCCATAGCATGATGCTGCCCACATTTAAGGTGGTTCTCCCATCTCTATTGACCTGATCCGGAAACTCCCCCCCAGACATACCCAGATCTTCGTCTCCTTGGTAATTCTAGATCCTGTCAAGTTGTCAATCGATACAAACCATCGCAAGTCTGCACCTTGTCAATCTGAAAGGCAGACATTATTTTAAAGCCATAATCTTCCTCCTTTCGCCCCATCAGCTCGTTTTCTTTAATCACTAGTCTGTGAACAGGCTTCTATCAGGCTGTTAAGTTCTGCCTGTTCTATTCGATATGTGAACAGGAGGCAATTCATAGGTAGTCAAGAAATGACCCCTGATGGTCACTCTGAGTGGTGATTATACCTCAATGATTGTCACATCTACCCTGTCTCATGCAACCAGGTAGATTCTGTGAAGCCACTTCCAAGGCATTACATTTGCTCCCTCACAAATGGTTTTGATTTGGGTTTAAAAGAACTGAATAAGAAAATAGGTTAAAAGGCTTGCTCTTTGCCTGGCATGTTAGTCAGTGGCCTCTTATTTGAGGAAAGGGGTTTCAATCAATGTGCTGCGCTGTATCCAAAGAACATGAACTCTTCATATTGTTTGGTTGGAAGCATCACCCCAGCCCCCTGGCACCCATTTTAGAATGTTGGTGGAAAATTTCATTTCAAGCCCCCTCCTCTGGGAATTGCTTCAGTCCAAACTCCACCTCTGAGAAAGCCCACCAAATGGTGACCCTCCCCAGGAAGGGTCAATACCACTCCCACAGGCTATTTAAACTGTCCCCTAGAGAACTAACATGTGGTGGTCTTTGTGGTTCTTCCCCTCACCCTGTGTTGTCTAGAGCACTGGCATCTATTGAACCTGGGCATTTTCTAATTCGGCTTGATTTGGTCTGATTTGGATTATTGCATCAGCGGAGAGGTTTGTCAGGCTGGAAAGACTTTACACATGTTACATAGTAAAGGAGGAAAATATATCAGATAAATGTCATATTCCCCAAGGTCTGTAGAGTCAACAGCATTGATTCAAAGCTTGGGCTTTCTTCCCTATTTATGTGATCCCTGTTTTCACAGATTAAGGAATAATGTTTCTGCTTTTACTACTTTATGTCCTTTTCTCCTATTTTTGTGCTATTGACCCATGTCTGCTGTATGTGCATGACATTCAGCCCCACCAAGATGGCATAAATTACATCACTATCCTTGGTCGTCACAATCAAAGTATCTTGACTTACGGTCCTGGAATAATTAAAACATTGTAGGTTAAGCAGATAATGATTCTATTCCTCATCTCCTCCCCTCTCTTCTCCCTCTTCTTCCTTCTCTCTTCTTTCTCTCCATCCTCCTCTTCTTCTTCTCCCTCCTTTTCTCCCTCCTCCTCCTTTCCCTCCTCCTCTCTGTCCTCCTCTCCCTCTTTTTCCTCTTATCCCCTCTCTACTCTCTTTCTTCCCCTTCCCCTCTTTCCCCTCCTGTTCATCTCCCTTCTCCTCCCCCTCCTTCTTTCCCTTTCCCCATCCTTTTGTCCCTCTCTCCCTTTTCTCCTCATTTCTTCTTCCTCCCTCTCCTCCTCCCCCTCCTCCTTCAGTCTTTGTTTTCTCATGGATGAAATTCAGCACAAGTAGGATCAATCAGACATAGTTGTAAGATCTAAGAAAACTCCAATGAGTGTCTAAAGTTGACACACTGTCAGCGTAACACCCACTTCCAACAGAGCACTGGGGAAGCTAGCATTCAGGACACATTTTCTACGAGTGCAATCATGGTTTATGAGAGCCCCGCTGTGTCACAGAGCTGTGGTTTTAGATAAGCCAGTATAGACACATTTCCGTCTTGGGAATGCAGGCAATTATAACTACAATACCAAAAGATGCCTTTCAAACCAGAAACATTGTTAGTATAATTATTTAGTAAACAAAAGGAACTCTTCAAAGTCCCAGGCTTTCATAACTGAATATTATTAAATATGAATCCCAAAAGGACAAGTTCATAGAAGAACAAACAAAGTGTCCTATTAAAAATAGTCATTTGCTGACAGATTCAGCACACAAATGACGCATAGTCTGCAAGCCAATCTGCCTTTGTTGTTAGCGAGATCTTCAGTGAAAAGTTTAGAAATATTCTTTTCATAACTTTGAAGATATTAAAGAAGCACATCCATTTCTTTTATTATTCCAAAATAAAAGTGGCCCCATCCAAATTGCTTTTAATTCCTGTAAAGTTATACTCAGAATCCCAGCAAGACTGTCACTGAACAAAGTCTTCTCTAGGGTCCTAGCTTCCCCAAGGAAAGGGTGCGGAGAGGCACAAGAAGTCAAAGAAGTTTATTAGCAAAACAAAGCAGATACTCCAAGGAGAAATCAGAGTGGGCTGCCCCAGAGGAGGGGGTGGCAACACAGAGGGTTATACACTGTGGATTTTCATGGCCAAGGTGGTGACCTGTTCCTGAGAGTAAGGTGAGCCTTTCCCCTCCCATATCATGGTGAACTACATCTCCCTTTTAGGGTTACTTCTTCCCATGATCATCTAGAGAAGAACACAAGGAAAGAAGGTCAAAGTCGTGATGTAATGATATGCTAATGAAGCCAAGATCTTTTAAGGGTAGGAATTGAAAAGGTACCCTGGTGTGTGGGTCCCTGATACAGCAAGCAGAACTAACTTGGACCTTCAGAATGTTTAACCCCAAAGGGGCATTTGACTCTGAGGAGACACAGCATCCAAGCTACATCTGAAGTCCTTGCTTCCCCTATGTCTTACTTGATTCCTTGCCAAACCAGGACACGCAGTACCAAGATGAGGATGCAGGGTTGGGGAGAAGGCTCAGTGGGTAACAGCACTTGTCTCACAAACATGAGGTCCTAGATCAAATCACCAGCACCTACCTGAGAGTTGGACAAAATTCCAGCACAAGTACCTGGAATCCCTTCACGCCTACTGGAAGAGAGGCGAGATTGAATGACAATGAGCCTGCCTCACTCTGTGAAAAACAAGAACTGTTTCAGAACAAGTTAGAAGGCAAAGAGCAACAGCCCACACTGTTCTCTGACTTCCACACACAGGGTGTGGAACACACATGCCCACATTCATATGCATGAACTCTCTCACACACATACACATCAATATGCATACAATGCATATGCACGCGTGCACACACGCACATGCACACACACAGACATACACACACAACTCATGCTGTTCTCTGACTTCCACACACAGGGTGTGGAACACACATGCCTACCTTTGTATGCATGAACTCTCTCTCTCTCTCTCTATCTCTCTCTCTCTGTCTCTCTATCTCTCTCTCTCTCACACACACACACCAATATACATAAAAGGCACATGTGTGCATGCAAACATGCACACATATATACACATTCTAACACACGAATAAATATACACACAAAGAAAACTGGAGCTACAATTTTCTTTCATTACTTCACATCTAACTCTTGGCCTAACTGGCTTCTTTCCACCTGAGGAATATGGACTCATAATGTGATAAAGGCTGTAGAAAAAGAGGTCTATCTCTTTTTCTAGTAAGTTCTTTTGACTAAAGAACGAGGCAGATCCCATGTCTTAGCTAGGTTTCTATTGCTGTGATAAAGACCATGATGAAAAGTAACTCAAGGAGTATAGTGATTTTTCTTTTTATGTTTTAATAAATAAAGCTTGCCTGAGGATCAGAGGGCAAAACTAAGTCACTAGAGGCCAGGCAGTGTTGTCTGTCACACGCCTTTAATCTCAGGATTTCAGACACAAAGGCAAATGGATCGCTGTGAGGTCAAGGCCATCCTAGGCTATACAAGATCAATGCAGAAACAGCCAGGTGGTGGTGGCTCACTAATTTAATCCCAATACTAGGGAGTCATGCCTTTAATCCCAGCACTAAAGGCAAATATAGGATAGAGGAGACAGAGACTCAGGGCTCAGCCTGCAGTTGTCCCGTCTTGGTAGAGGTAGGGCTCCTCTAGGGGCTTGACTGCTTTGCTTTTCTTATCTTCAGGTTGAACCCAATATCTGTCTCTGGGTTTTTGTTATTTGTGCTATAGAGGAGGAAAGAGTTTGTTCCAGCCCACAACTCTCAGGTCAACTCTATCACAACTAAGATTCACTCTTTCCAATTGATTCCAGTGTCTGTCAAATTGACATAAAAACTAGCCAGTGAGCCTACCTGAGTCCCATACCCTTGCTATGTTTGTTGGTGGAGGAGCCATGACTGATAAGCTGAGGAAGGGAACTTGTTGGTATGAATAACGGCTGATCTTATTGCCTGTAATATCCCACAGAAGTTATGTCTCACTTGAACTAAATGGTATGTGATATCTTGGGTTCTGGTCTGGAAGGGATAGGTTAGTATTTTAGTTGTTAGACACACCTGAGTGTTGGATTCTGAAATAAATAAACTGGATTGACCCACCACATTGCTATTTAAGTCTATTTACTCCTGTGTTTTCTGCCCAGGTACCAAAGACAGAAAACTAATAAGCGATGTTCATACCCTGTTAGATGGACCCATAAAAGCCTGCCCAAAGGGACATTAACATAAGGGACTGAGTATTCCAATGGCCTAAGCCACTTACAAAGTCAGAAGAGTCATCAATACAAGAAAACTTACAGAGAAGAGCAACTGACCCACAGCTTCCCTACCTCTGCTTCCCTCTTTAAAAGGAACTTTTTAAAATTTTCTTTTGGTTTTTCATGACAGAGTTTCTCTGTAGCTTTTGAGCCTGTCCTGGAACTCGCTCTGTACACCAGGCTATAGCAGCATAGAGTATAAGCTGTCTGACTCTGTATAGAACGACAGAGGGCTGAATCTAAAGGTCTGGAGTCTTAGATATGATGCAGGGAGGACTCGATCTCTTGCATCACCCTGACCCCTACCTGAGTACCCAAGGGGTCTACATGAGCAAATACAATGATATATATGCATGAAAATGTCATATTAAAGCCTATTATTGTATAAACTAAAATGTTTTAAATATTCATAAGATCCATATATGGAAAGAATGTTTTAAATAACCAAACCCCATATCATAGAAACAACAAAGGCCAGAAGAGGATGCAACAATAAATAGCTTTGAAACATGAAGAGAAAAACAAGGGGAAAAAAATAACGGTTTATAGTTCCGAGAAGCCCAGCAAAGCCCAGGCACAATAATTACAAATAAAACCACACCTAGGAAAATGAAGGTCTGGGAAGCAGAGAGGGACAGACCATTCTGAAGGAGGCAGAGAAACAGTGACGCTAATCCACCTCTGCTGCGATGACAGCTAAGTCATTACCAGAAGCAAAGAGGCTATAGACATGGGAACAGCTCCCAAACTGCTCAGAGGAAGAAACCTCAAAGCAGAACGCCACATCCAATGAAAACAGCCAATGGGTAGAAGGCTAGCAAGGCACACTTCAAGTTAAGAAGGATCTGTGGTCATTCACAACCAGCAGCCCATCGGCTCTCAGGGAAACTTTAATGTGCCGTGTTCAGATTGAGGGAAATCTTTGACAGGTTGACAGTCAGGACTCCAGAAACAAATGCAGAACTCTGTAAATTATAGAGATGGGTAAATGATAAAAATCCTTACAATTCCCTCAGCTTTTAGGGACATGTGATGACCCTGAGTGCCACCCTCGGTACTGTGTCCTAGGTAGCGAAGAAACTGTCACGTTGACATCTCTAGTATTTTACAAGGATTGGTAAAACATTAAATAGATTGCATAGGTTTGAAACGCATATTGGATGACTACCAAAAATATGTTCATGGCGGATAGCCCGAACAAATGGTAACAAAGAATAAAATTAGTTCAGCTTGCAGCCAATGTATCAGCAGGACATTAAACAAAAATGGGCTGAATGTTCCCATTAAAGGTCAAAGATTATAAAAAGTAAAGACCAATTATGTTGTGTCTATATCCAATGCCATTTAAAGACAAGGGTAATCTAAAATAAGAGGATGAAGTCTGAGAACCCCAAATGATACACATGCACCAAAAGCACAAACCAGAGTTACTATGTGAATGCAAACAAAGCAGGATTTAAATCACGGGATACAAGAAATAAATATAAATATTTCATCATGGTAGAACTGTTGGTTTTTTGGGAAGATAAAATATATAAAAATCTATAAAACATCCTGGACCAGACTGACGGCCTAAGGGAGAAATAGACCAATACGTACCACCTGCCAACAACTTCCATATGTCTTTCTGTATAAAGCACAGGGCACGAAACAGAAGCTTCTGGAATACAGGGCATGAGGATCAACACTAATGGACCTCCACACCCAATGACTTCAAGGCACACATTCTGGTTAAGTATTTTCTTCTGGCCAACAAACCTCTCTGCTGATGCAAATAAACCCAATCAAACCAAATCAGACCAAATTAAAAGATGAAGATAATGGGTGACAATACTCCCAGGTGGCCCCAGGAAAATATGGAGAGGGGAAGAGAGAAAAGGGGAGACCACATGTTCATTCTCTGGGGGGCACTTTAAATAGCCTGTTGGAATACTCTTGACTCTCCCCAGGGAGGGGTCACCATTTGGCGGGCTTTCTCGGAGGTGGAGTTTGGATTGAGGTAACTCCCAGGGGAGGGAGATTATGCCAGGAGTTGGAGTGAAGCCCCCAGCTAAACAATCCAGACTTTTTGGATAAAGCGGTGCCAGAGAGCTGAGGTGACGCTTCTGACTAAACATTCCATACTTTTTGGATAAAGGGGTGCCAGTGAGCTGAGGTGAAGCCCCTCAACCAAACCTTTTAGACTCCTTGGATAAAGGGATGTCAGCTCAAGTCTAGCTACTTCCTGAGGCTATTTAAACTGTCCCCCAGAGAATGAACATGTTGGTCTCCCCTTCTTTCTCTTCCCCTCCACGTTTTCCCAGGGAAACCAGGGAGTATTGTCATCTATTAAACATGGGCATCTTTTAATTTGGTCTGATTTGGTTTGATTGGGATTATTTGCATCGGTGGAGAGGTTCGTCTAAGAAAATACTTAACAATGGTTTTCAAATTCAAGACATACTTCATCAAAAGCTTCAAAAATGGCCAATAAGATAGCCCAGCGCATGAAGAAGGTTGCCACTGAGCCTGGCGGCCTAAGTTCAACCCTGGGACCCACAGGGTGGAAAGAGTGACATGGTCTTTTCTCAAGTTGTCGTCGGGCCTCCATATCCATACCTCTCTCACACACAAACTAAATAAATAGACACGATTTAAAAAGATAAGTTTCAAAACATTTCAGTACCAATGAATGCATACTCTGACCAGAATGGAATTGAACTGGAAATCGACAGCTTCCTGTGTAAAGGCTCTTTGTATCTAGGAAAACAGGGTACATGAAAATAACCCAGGAGTCCAAAGAACCACAGAGAAACGGAACACATCAGTAGTGAAATCCGGTGAAGAAAGCTTAAACAGTGGTTAGTGAGAAACACACCATATGAAAGCATTATACCCAAAGGAGAGAGACATCAACAATCAATGGTATTAGTTCCAGCCTCAGAAATGATGGGAGTTTCACATGCACGCACGCGCGCACACACACACACACACACACACACACACACACACAGAGAGAGAGAGATATAAATGGAACAATAAAAACAAACAATAGTTCAGAAAACAAAACACAAAGCCTGTTTTATTTTATTTGTTCTTTGACAGGGTCTCAGATAGACCAGGCTAGCCAGACAGTGGTTGTATAGTTGAGGCTGACTTTGAAAACCTGATCTTCATGCCTCTACCTCCCAAGTGTTGAGATTACAGTCATATGCCCCCGTGTGTGGTTTCACAGCAGGACTTTAAAAGATGAATGAAATTGATCAACCCCTCATCAAATATTTTTGTGGGGGTTGTCCCCTCGATGGCTTATGCCAATGAATGGTCCCGGATGAATGTACCTACAGACAGCACCAATGGACTTAGTGAATCATTAAAAACAAAGGGGTAAAAAAAGAAAATGTCATGAAGTTGGGAGGCGACATGTTGCGGGGAACCTAGAGAGAGCTGGAGGGAAGACAACTGGAGTAGACATGATCGTGGTTCATAGTACGCACACATGAAAGTCCCAGCTCAGAATTAAAAATATTTTTAAAGATATATTTTTTTTGTAAAATAAAGTATTTTTATTTTAAAAAAAAAGGAAAAACATTTTATTAGTACACATTGTAAGAATCACAGAGAGAAGCCCACTGGGACACTATGTAACCCCTTGTTCTACGTCACCCAGTTTAGTCAATTTTCTGCATTCCAGGTGGCTCTATACAGCAGAAACACACTGAAGAAGAATTTAAAACCTAATATCACACATGCTGTAGAGAGGCCCCCGTGAGAGGGAGCTGTGGGCCCTCTAGGAGTTGAGACTAGCTGCTAGCTGACAATCATCTGGAAGTAGAGTCTCAGCCTTGCAGCCTCAGGACCAACACTCTACCAACCATCACCTAAGCTTAGAAGAGACTCAAGCGACTCTGAAGGCTGCATCTCTCTGATGCCTGGCGAGAGCCTACTATGAAGGCACTTAGGATAAGCCCACCCATGCTCTGACCCACAGAAGCCAGGAAAAAAAACAGTGTCCCAGACTTTTACATTTGTGACTTGTATCTTGTCACACAAGGCATTAGAAAGTGAATACAATGAGCAGACCCAGCCTAGCTTGATGGACCTATGTTCAACTCACCGTGTCTCACATCCTTCTCCCGTGGTTGAGGGATTTTGTTCCTCACTCCACTCCCCTACTTTAGAGTCCTGTATTTCCTGGCATTTCTTGCAGGTCTCTTTATACACATCATGATAAAACTGTTAGTGTAAATCAATGTTCTTCTATCATAACGGTGATAACAGGACCTCACATCCCAATATTTTCTTTTTAATTGCCTCACAGAAGATTGTTTTGGGTATAACTCAGTTGAAATCATTTTAATTAATTGAAGAGGACAGTTACTACTTGGAGGCATATTTCTTTATGTTACTGTGTCCCTAAAATGTATTGACGGGTTACAGGATCTCAGCATCCTTTATAGTAAAGGGGGGGAAGAGGCACACTAATGCCAATGCATAAATTCACATGGAGCTTTCTAAATCCAGTAGAACAAATAGCCTAATTCCTGGCCTTCAGCTTCAAATGCCACCACAATCTCTGTAACATTCAATTTTTTTTCCCAAATAGAACAATGAAGATTATCAGAAATTTCCCTAACTTCAGAGAGAAAGTTTTTTTTTTTTTTTTTTTAGACAGTTGACATTTTACAAAGCCTTGTCGGTATGCCAGGACGTGCCAGCAGAATCACGAAACTTGTTGGCTTCAATTAGAAGGATCAATAATCCAGCACGATAAGGGAGAAGAGGGCCTCAGAAAATGGAATATAAGGGATATTAGCAGTCTCTGTCTTGTTTTTCCTGGGGATATGTGAACAAGTCCAACCTCACTCTAGATAGGGTACTAACCACAGATCAGTGAAGCAACCCCACCAATGTGTACTGGGGTCAAAGCATGGCTGTGATGGTTTGAATGAGAAATGTCTGCCACAGTCTCCTGTATTTACATACTTGAACCCAGTTGGTGGCACTGTTTGGAGAGGTTTGGGACCTTAATGAATCACGGGGCAGGGGTGAACTTTGAGGATTTAGAGCCTCTCTCTACTTCCTTTTCTTCTGCTCCTTGCTCCCTCTCTTGCCCTGCTTCCTGTGAGTAGATGAAATATAATCAGCCAGCCCTCTGCCACAATGCTTTCCCTGCCTCTTGCTACACTGTTGTGAAACATCCCCTTGCGCTGTGTGAAGATGTGTTACTGTGATTGGTTTAATAAAGAGCTGACTCTCCATTTGCTAGGCAGGAAGAGGTTAGGTGGAACTTCTGGGGACAGAGAGGACTCAGAGAGGAAGAAAGGCAAAGTCACCAATCAGAGGTAGAGGGAGCAAGACATGCAGGAGGAGAGGTAAGAGTCACAAGTCACTCATGAGGCAACATGTAAATAGATAGAAATGAGTTAAATTAAGTAATAATCGCTACTGGGACAAGCCTAAGCTATAGGCTGGGTTTTTATAATTAATAATAAGTCTCCGTGTCATTTTTGTGAGCTGGTAACTCAAAGAAAAAAACATCTACACCACCCTTTCCCAGCTGTGATGGACTCTGCCCTTCCCAAACCGCAAGCTAAATTGAAACCACTCTTCTCTTAATTGCCTTGGTCATGGTCCAGTTCAATAAGGGCTCACTTCTGGAAGCATGGCTGACTCAAAGGCACCTGAGTCACTGCAAAGACCACCCCAGAATGGGTGATGACTCACTAAAGTGGAGACCCTGGAGCTCTGTACCCAACCTGCAGGCAGTTTAACCAGAGATACCTGTCTTCCCAGGGATTCTTTGTGCTTATACCACCTTGTTCGTGTGTTGGTGGTAAGGATGGGGCTAACCTTGCTGCTTATCAATCTTTCCAAGCCTTCTATGTTAGTTTGTTCTCTGAATCTAAGAGCCTCCCTTTAGGAGGGAATGTTTCAGTTCTGAGGAAACAGCACAGGGAAGGAAAGAGCAAAGAAGTCACTCTGTGACCTCCTCCTAGCCTCACCTTCACCAGCTTTAAGGTCCTTGTGTTATAGCATCTGATGTCACTACCTGCTCAAGTCACATGTTGGGTTGTGTTGTGGGAGCTGAGGGTTGCATTCCTGCCGCCCTGCTCCCAGCCGCCTGGCTAGCTTATATCCCGAAATAACAACACACAAACTGTATTCATTTAAACACTGCCTGGCCCATTTCTATTAATGTGTGTAGCACCAAGGTGCACTTACTGGGAAGATTCTAGCCTACGTCCATCCTGGGTTGGAGCTTCATCTTGTCTGCCCCAGAGAGCAGAGCTAAGGTGTATGAGCTCACTTCCTCTTCCTCCCAGCATTCTGTTCTGTTTACTCCACCCACCTACAGGCTGGGCCTATTTAATGGGCCAAGGCAGTTTCTCTATTAGCCAATGACCTTCCTCCATCAGGGTTGTGGTTATTAAAAATTGATAATCAAAACCACACAACGAGTCCAGAGAAAGAATCTACTCATGTGTCAGCAATGGCGTGTCTTCCCTCATTGCTTGGAAGATGTCCCAATGGAGGCTAGGCTTCCACCAGACTGACAACAAGAAATCTAACTTTCTCCAGATGAGCTACAAGCTTCAACAGTGAGTACTACAATTAACTGGGAATTCTGCTCACTCCTGAGGCATGTCTCCACATAGGATACCTTAATCACTGAGAAAAGAAGGGAAGTGGAGACTATCCTAAACCCAGCTGCTAGACTATGAAGACTCAAGAGTTCAAGTCAATCTGATAAAGAAAACATGCTGGAACGATATGTCATGCATCTAAACACATGTAACAAATCTCTGTTCAATTACATGTTTCTGGATGGTTTAGCTAACAAAGTTCAAGCCCCTAAGCTTCCCCAATCCTCACCCTTAAAAGGTTTTATTTGGACAGTGACATATGTATTTGATTTCAACAGCAGGGTCTGAGGCAGAAATGAGAAAATTCTATCTCGCATACATCATGACAATTGCATCTCTGACTGGGCCGTGCAATTGTTCTGCCCTGAGACCTAGAGGTACTAAACGATCTTCAAAGGTCCCAGGTACATAAATACCGACATCTTTACAGATGTATTTGAGTTCCTCTGAGCAGGGCCAGGGTTTGTGTAGGGTGGCGTGGGCAGTCTGAATTGATGCAATCCTTTTCCAGCGACTTTATTACACCATTCTGTGTGCCCCAGAGGTTCACCTGAGACTGCAGTAGCTACAGCAACTTAAAGTGAGGTGGCAAGAGGGAGACATCTAATAACATAGCAGCCAGGAGAAATTAATCTAAATGTTAATGCTCCAACATCCCAGACTCCATTGGGCTTGAACTTGAAAGCACTGTAGCAGACCACAATATCAGAGAGAATGTCTGGACCAAGGGCACCCCAAGGAGGCAGCGGGGGATCTCTCACAATGGGGTGGAATCCAATTAGAACCTAGCCAGAAACGCACGTACACATACACTTTCTCGGCATCTGTGCCCGTGCTCAGCAGGTACTCCTTGGCTGCAGCTGTACTCGTGAGCAAATCTGTCCACCCATTGAAACCAATGATCTACTGATATTGCAAGTCACTAGAAGGTTAAATAATAATAAAAAATACATGGTTTTCATAGGACTCTTACCATTTGTGATCAAATACCACCCCCTCCCTTCCACCAGTTTTTACTTCCAAAAACATCTCTATGTGTAAGGGTTTCTATGGATATAAAGAATGATATGATATAAGTAATCTGGGGATGAAAGGGTTTATTTTCGCTTACATTTCCGCATCACAGTCCATCACTGAGGAAAACTCAAGCAGAAACCAGAAGGAAGGAACTGATGCAGAGGCCATGGAGGAGTGCTGCCTACTGGCTTACTCCTCATGGCTTTCACTTACAGGCTAGGGGACTGCCCATCCTCAATAAGCCATTAGTGAGCTAAGGGTGATAGTCGGGGAGTGGACTTATTCTAATAGTTTCAGTATGCTTGTGACTGATTTTCAGGATAAGCTTTCCTTCAAAGGACCCCCACCCCGTGTGCTGTTCTCAAGCTCATTGCTCATGAACCAGGCCAGAGACCTATGGGACAGAACTCCCTCAGCAAAGCCACCACCCTAAGGACCTCCCTGAGTAGTTTCTGCCTCTCCTTCTACTCAACAAGAAAGCCACTGTTCTCTTCTTGCGTCCTGTGACAGTGCAAATGTAATCCCATGTCCTATGAACATGCATCGACACGGAGGCTGGTGTCAGGCGTCACCCTCCATTGCTCTCCACCTCACATACTGAGGCAGGGCTTCTCACTTGAACCAAAGTCCAGCCAATTCAGCTAATCCTCCTTGGCAACTTGCTCCATGGAACAGCAGCTCAAAGAACAAAGAAGTTTCTAAGTGGAGACACTTTCAGGAAGACATTCTTAGCTTTGGATCTGTTACACCTGATGGCAGCTTCCTATGAGCTCTACAAATGACCATAAAACTGGTGGCTTAAATAGCACAGAAGAATTATGCTACAGATGTTCGGGCCCAAAGTTGAAGTGGTGCTCACCAGGCACCAACCAGTTCCCTTCTTGGGGTTCTAAATAGGAAGCTGCTCCCTGGCATCCTCATTGAAAGCCAGCAGTCCTGTGAATACTCCTCCCTGAGACTCTGTTTCTCTGGTTCTCTCTGCCTTGTCATCGCTCCTTCTGGCCACATCTCTTGGAACTCACAGAATTAGATCAGATTCACCCATACAGCCCACAATACACCTCCCATTCTTGGGCCCCAAATTGAACCAGCAGAAAGACCCACTGCTGTAGCTGGTAACATGTTCACTAAGTCTGGGAATTTGGATGCAAGCCCATTCAGGGCACCATTCTGCTACCACAGGGGATGCCAATGCTTTTCCTATCCTAGCCCATCCCAGAGGTAAACTGCGCTCAGCAAACCCAACGAGGATCACCAATCATAACCAGGGTCACCTCCTCAGAGCTCCATCAGTCTGAGGTGAAGGAGAGGGGAGAACCCATCTTCCATGAAGGTTCTTCTTATCAAAAATCTTTTCTCTATTTTATATATGACACAAACCTTTCACAGGATGATGGTTCTTGCTATTCATATTTAATGCTCCTGTGAAATGGAAATAAGAGATGCATTTTACTGGTAGAGATACATAACTAAAGATGAACAGAGGTTAGGAGTGTCAAGTTAGACATATTTAGGTAGAACAATATCACAAATTTTGATGTGCAGATGCATGCATGTGGTGTGTGTGTGGTATTCACAAGTGTGTAGATGTGTGTGGAAGTTCATACTTGTGTGTATCTGTTTGTGTGCATGAGCCTACATACATGCATGTACATGAGCATATCTGCACATGAATGAGCATGTGTATAGAAGCCAGAAGTTCATGTCAGGTGTCTTCTGCCACTGCCCTCCACATTGCATGTTGAGACAAGGTCTTTCATTGAACCAAGAAATTCACTGAACCAAGAATTGGCCTAATTTGGCTAATATGGCTGGCAAGCTTGCTACAGGAATCCCCTATATCTACCTCTGCTGTGGGAACTCCTTCAGCCAATAGCCTTTAAGACATCAGCCCATTTTGGGTGTGGTCTCATGTACTATAAATGCAGATGAAAAGCATGCACAGGCCTCTTGGCTGCTGCTGGATTCAGTTCCAGTTCCCAGTGCACACAGAGCACTGTGGATCACTATCCTTTCTGTGAGTTTATACTCAGATAAATAAACCTTTGTTATACTGCATTCTGGGCTATTGTGGAACTCTTTTGTACACCAGCATGCCTCCCAGGCACTGAGATTGCAGGTGTGCTGGTAGGCATATCAGCACTTACACAGGTGCCGGGGATCCAGACAGAAACCCTCACTCTTGTCTGGGAGATTCATTATCAGCTGAGCCATCTCCTTAGCCCTGTATCATGGGTTTTGATGCCACAGCCTAATGGATAGACATGTAAGCTTCACACAAATTATACTTGTCACATATAATTCACTTCAGATCAGTCTTTCAGGAAATGTGAACTTGATCACTCAGAAAATGCAGTCCTTGGACAGCTGAGTAACACGATATGGCTTTTTGGAAACAAACTGATAACTCAAGGCCCTGAGTGCAGAAATGTCAATTCTGCAAGGCACATGGCCCTCCCATTCATAAGCTGCCCTGGGCACTGTCACCAGTATAATGAAGGGAATTGATCATCTCTAAGCAGAGGTGCAAACAGGTTGGATTTTTATATTCTTTCCACTGCATAAAGATCCTTGGCCACACTGGAAAGAGATGGTGGCCATCCACTGTGCCCCTAGGAGGCCTCCCCCTTTCTCTTAGAAATATCCAGTCCATCTACCCCTCTCCAACCTTCTATCAAGATAACTGAATGTCTTTGTGTCAGAAAGTGCCACTGGGCACAGTATTCTTTCTAATTAAACACAGTATTGAGAGGATGTGTAGTTATTCCTCAGTGATACATGGTGTACATGTGCTTTTAGTGGAAGATCCTCCAGGAAGTTGAACAAATATATCCAAGAATCTACTATGTATCCAGTACCACAAGAGTCATCTGGGCCCTAATTACGATGAATTATCCATATCAGTGTCTATACCTATCTATTACTATATACTCTATCATAGAGTTATATCATTATATATTAGTGTATCTCTATCATAAAGATATATTGCTACATATAGTAATATATTACTATATATACTATGATGGAGATATAATAGATGTTACTATATCTCTAATGGGGACACTCATGATTCAACCTCTAGATAACTGTAGTGAAAATGATCTGAGATTGTTGTATAGAAATACCCCCCAAATTGAGATGATCCTATCCTAGAGGAATACTGTTAAGATTCTAAAAGGAAACAACTGCAAAGTCTCATGACTGAGTCCCTCACTGCAAAGGGGCAGCTGGGGGAGCAGCACTTCTCAGGATTGGTTCTGAGAATCAAGGTGACATACAATTTTACGGAAGTAAAGAAGAGATGGGAAGGAAGATAAACTCATTTGCAACCTGGCATCTTAGGAGAACAGAAGCAAGGGCATAACACCCAGACCTTTCCTAATAAACAGGAAATGAGTAGCTTTCTCCGCAGGGAACCAGGGAACCAATGGCAAAGGCAGAGCTCGGGCTCTGCCCCTACCCCACCCCCCTTCTTCGCATTGACTCTCTTGCTTTCTTTACTTGTAAAATGTCATGCAATCCTTAGAATAGGAACTACCTGCCTAGCAGAGATCAGCCTTGCAAGCTACCAGCAGGCTTTCTGCCCCACCTAGAAAACAGGGTACACTCTTGACAGTCACACCTCATTCGGTGAAGAGCTCTTTGTGACCCAGGCACTTGCTGCACAGGCTTCTTACCCATACTGAGTTGGACTCACACTGACCGCAAAGCAGTCACTCTCTCCTGCAGCCTCTGCCTGCTCTCCCTTGCTATGCACAGATCCGGGAGCTGCAGCTACACTCGGCCTTTCCGGAAGAGCTCTGATTAAAATGTGCATGCACCACTCCATTCTGAGCGCAGGAGAAATTGCTCCTCGAAGCAATTTAAAGAACAAAAGAAGTCAGAGCCAAGCTGATGCCGGGCTTTAAACCCTATCTAATCTGCTTTTAATCTTTATAGTTTTTAAAGTCTTCGATGGGAAGCCTTTAACACAGTGTGTTCTCCCTGGATTCCTTTTTTCTTTCCGAGTCTAGTGTCTGAGAGGCAAATAGCTTGAGCATCATAAAGGCAGAAGAGATCACAGCCTGGGCTCTCATCTTCCTCTGCTGGGCATTAGGCTAAGCCATTAAATGGCTCTATCCAGTGTGCTTGCCAGAGCTCTTATTCTGCATATTGACTTTTATGAATACTCTTTCTCTTTTCTTGAGGGCTGAAGAGAAACCACCAAGAAGCACCCTACTTGAGAGTTAAATGTTCTTTACATTAACTTAATAGTGACCTACGCTAAGCAGACTTTTCCTGCCCTTTGAGTTCCTGACTTTCTGCTAATTTTTCCACTAAATAAATACCACAGGGTTTGAGAAATTGAGATGTCCTTGGGAGATTTAAGAGGATTTATTGTCACTGTGGGAGCCAGCCCTGATAAACTAAATATGAACAGATCACCCAAAGGAAGTTCTTTACTTCCAACCATTATCACCTGTCAGAGTAGGACTCAGCCATCAATAAATTTAATAGATGCCTGAGTCTCAGTAGTTTACCCTGAAGCAATATCTGGCTGCAGGAAGGACCACAAACTGAGATTACCTGAGCACAACCCAAAAACAGATCATCCAAAGGAAATGCCTAAGTTCCAAACACTGTAGATAGGATCACCTGCCAGCACACCCTCACCAGGACACCCCTAGACAAATGTCAGCCAATCAGGGATCCTGAACCTCAGAAACCCCTCACCTCCACCTTTACTACTATAAAAAAAAACAATTCTAACTAAGCTTGGGGCTCTCTGTTTATTTCAATATGCTGGACATGCGGAGAGATATAGTTTGCAAACTTGCATAAAATAAAGGCTCTTGCTTTTACATACAGAACTTGGTCTCCTTGCTGGCTTTTGGAGACTTCTTAGATTTGGGCATAACAGTCACCTTGCATTATTTTTTTTATTAGAATAGCATGATAACAAAATTGGTATCTCCATACAGGCACACACCCTAAAAACAAAGAGTGCAATAAACCTCAACTGGAAGTCATTCTCCTGTGCATTAGCCCCACTGTGACTGCCTATATAACTGGCCACACTGGGAATGCCAACCTACCCTCCCCACTGGGAATGCCTACCTACCTCCCCCACACTGGAAATGCCAACCTACTCTCCCCATTGGGAATGCCTACCTAACCCCCCCCACACACACACTGGGAAAGCCTACCTACCCCCCACATTAGGAATGCCTACCTACTCCCCCACACACTTGGAATGCCTACCTACCCCCCCACACACACACTGAGAATACCTACCTACCCCCCACACCTACCTGTCCCCAGAACAATGGCTTCAGATACTCACCTCTCCAGGAAAAGAAACTCTGGGGATACTCAGAGAAAGACAAAGGAAAAGATTTTTATGGTGCTCTGCCGAGTAAGAGTGGAAGTATCCTGGGAACTTGGGAGGGGGTGGGAAGATATTTTCTTGAAGAATCAGGTTTGCCAATTAAGGTTGATTCCCAGTCTTTTTAATCCACATGGTCTGGACAATATCATCAGGTCTCCTTTGCCCACTTACCAAATATCTTTGCTGAGCATCCTCCCCCATGCTAACAAGTGGTGAGGGTGGTGGTTCACAAAAGGGAAGTAAAAAAAAAAAACCATAGCTGGAGTCCCATGTCCACATTCAGGCAAACTGCCTAGTCAGCCTAGGGTTTTATACCCTACATAATTTGTGCACATGCACAGTATGGCCATGTAATCTATATGCATGCATGACATGACTACGTAAGCCCTTATACACATGCACATAACTACCTTTTAAAAAAAGGACTTGCAGCCAGCCAGTGGTGGCACACAACTTTAATACCGTCACTTAGGAAAGCAGAGGCAGGCAGATCTCTGTGAGTTCGAGGCCAGCCTGCTCTACAAAGCAAGTTCTAGGACAGCCAAAGATACATCGAGAAAACCTGCCTCGAAAAAAACCAAAAAAAAAAGAGAGAGAGAGAGAGAGAAAGAGAGGACATGCATGCCCCATGTTCTCTTTTGCTATGTTTCTTTCATACAGGCCTGTGCACCCCCTTCTTTCCTTTCTCTTTAAAGTGGGTTTCGTCGTATGTCCTGTGGTCCATTCTTGCACACCTTCCAGCCTAGCAGTGGATAGCATCTTCTGATTTCCCAAGAGGAGTGAGTTCCAAGTTGCACAGATTTCTTTTGAGCTACCAGCCACAAGGCAGGTCCCCTTGGAAGAGAGGCACCGCCCTCACTATATACAGTTGCATACTGGTCCAGAAGAAGAGCTCCTGGCCTGTACAATCAGATTTTTCTTGCCCTTTTCATCTGCTCCATTCAGCTTCCTAACAATCTCTTCTGATTGTATGAGCTGTTTGTCAAGTTGGGAGCATAGGCCCAGCCCCTCGCATCTATCCCAGTCCCCAGGCCTGGTCTGGACTCCAAATCCCAGCAGGCCAGGTCCTGACCCCTTTTCCCCAGGGTATTTAAATGAGCCCCCAAAAGAGGAACACGTGGTCCCCTTTTCTTCCTCCCGGTGGTCGCCATTAGCAGGGCTTCCTGGTTTCCCCTTGGGGCCACCCGAGAGTGCAGAACTCCCATTAAACCTGGATATTTCTTAATTTGACTTGTTTTTATTTGGCTTGATTGGGTATTTTGAGTCGGCAGGGAGCTGGCATTAGGAAATATTCCTAACACTGTTGCCTCCTGATATTCACCCTACTGGCTCCAGTGCCAATCTCTCTCTGGTCTTCACCCAGGCCTGTCTCCAACATTACCACAGAGAAGACTGGGACTTCTGGCAAGGCAGAAGAGCATGCCATTTACAACAGCTATTTGTTGGAATAAAAGTAATTCCCCAGAGACTTGGCAAGAACCTAACTCCCTTTGTGCGATACAGGCTAACCAGATGAGCCCTCAGTCTCTGAATCTAAACTCAAGAGCTTTTTCTGCTCTAAAACTCTTACATCCAGCTCCTTGACGGTTCTAATCCTCAGCCACAGTCAAAAGAAGCAGATATTTTATGAATTCATTTCGTGGTCTAATTAGATTATAAGTGTTCTCTATTAGCGAAAAATGTACGCATTAATAATTGGATGCAACTCCAGCTGTGTGTGTAAGTGTGTGTGTGTGTGTGCTTTCCATTACTGAGTTTCTATTCACCTTAAGAAGACAGTCATCTGATCTTCATGGATCTGTGATGCTTCTCCATGTTAGTCAATCCTCTTTTTTGTCAATCTCTCTGTTGACACTAAACCCTGACCCAATACCGAGATCCAACGGGATCCTTCTAGCCAGTGGACCCTGAGAACAGTGCTTCCTATTCTGGCTGCATAACCTGGAGATGCTGCTGAGTGTTTAGCATGCAGCCACCACACTTCCAGCTTCTAAGCATCCAAGTCCAGGGAAGAAAGGCGCCACTAGAGGCACTGTTAAGCCTTGGATAGCCTAAGCAGGTTGATCTCTTCCCTTCTGCCCTACCCTGACAATAGATGTTGCCAATCAATCAATATCAACACATAACAACTTCAGGCCAGGTAATCTCATCTCTCCCAAGGCTCCCCGCTACTCAAACAGCCCTAGAGCAAAACTGGTGTGTGCTTTCAGATTGTCAGTAACTCAGAATAAGATATGTCCTTGATTAGTTCACCATCTCAAGGAAGTTGAAGTCTTCCCTGTCCTCGTTAGCCACACTTGACCTATGCCAGACCCAACTTGCTGTCAAAATCTGAAGGGCACACGCAGTTATTAAAAGGTCCTTCTGTCCTTTCTTGGAACTTCTCTCACTGCAGATTCAGTCTGTCCCCAGCACTTGCACCCTCACCTGGACCAGCTTGCTCCAAGATGAAGGCTAGCTTCGCAAGCCCCTCTGTATCAGGAGAGGCCAGCCCAGAACGGGCCACTGCTCACCCAGTGTGCTGAGAAGAGGAAACTGCCTGGAGTTCTCTGTAGCAATCTCAGGACTGTAAGCAGGAAGCAGAGCTGTGAACTTCCTGGCAATTTACATTTAGGAAGGAGGGGGTCTGTGGACTCTAAAGGAGACTCTAAAATGCCTTTCAAAACCCGACTGCTTAGAAAAATCTCCTAGGAGCAGACAAACCAGATTTGATGATTAACTCTAGGGAGACGGTTCATCCATTCCAAGGAAGAGTCTGTCCCCAAGATAATGGTCTCCTGACTACATGGATGATGACAGCAATGAAAATAATGAACAAAGGAGTGTAAGTAAGCAGAGTCACCCTGATGGACCAAAATGATTGTCCAATGCTTCTAAAACTCTGCCATGTACAAGCAAAACTGTGAGGTTCTTGTTACAACTTCGGGTTGACTCATGGAGTCTGGATGATGTCTGAGCGTGCATTTTAACAGCTACCTGGTAATGCCCATGTTCCCAGCTAGCTCCAGGGTATGCTTTAGAGCCAACACCAGAGTGTGTTCCTGTCCATTATTCATGTCCTCTGAGCCCGCCCAGGAGATGCTGAATCAGAACACCTGGGCTGGGGCCCAAACATCTCTCTGTTTTATAACGTTAAGGTGCTTCTTATGAATAATAAATGGGGTAATTCTCAGATCTAGGGTTTAGATACTTTGGGGGAAAACCTGGAATCTTTTGTAATTGCTGTTTAAACAGGGGCACAGTTGAGAAGGTGACAGTGACCCTTAATGTTGTGCACTTGCCTGTCTGATCCATAGAAGGCTGGAGAACAGGCCCATGAGGGTGGCTGCTCAGGAATAAGGATGCAGGCAGGAGAGGGAGACTCCATCTACCGGAGGCAGACAGGGACTCTGTCTTCAGATAGACAGGGCTTTCTCAGAGGCTAATGTGGGAGACACAGCAGGGCAGGAGATCCATGATATAAGGGCCAACAGGAAGACCTTCCAGAATGAACAAGTCTCCAGTCTTTCTGCTTTCTGTAGGTCAATGAGTTTAAAGCTCAGTGAGAGACAGAAGCAAAGAGAGAGAAATATGCACATACCACAGATCGAAGCACTTGTATTGATGGGTATTGGGTAATTATTCACCAATTCTGAATCTTTCACTGAATAGGAATGGATTTTCTAACCGTCAAAGAATTAATATTGATTCACTGCGCTAAAAGCCTTTGGGTTAGCGCTGAGCTCGTTCACATGCAACATAACAATCTAGGAGACCAGAGCGAGCTGGAGAAAAATCTAGCTTTCTCTGAGTAACCCAATTCGCCTGTGGAAACATACCTTGAGTCTCTACAGACCCAGAAGTCAGCGGGGAGGCTCCATTTATAAACCCAGCCCTATGCTGGGTGTTTTCTCCACATCATCTAATTTGAAAACAGCCTGCATGGTAGGTGTTATTGCTTTCATTTTTCAGAGAAAGAAACAAAAACCCAAAGAGTTTAAGCAAGTTTTCATTTCATATGGTTACTAAGACTGAAATCCAGTGTCTTCCAGGACCTGTGCCTCTACTTGACTACATGCCTGTGATTATGTCACTTCCTCCCCCTCCGATGGCTCAGTTGCTGGGTGGAACTGAGGGAATAAAGGAAAACACCATGACTCCAGGAATCTCCTAAAGATTGCCATCCCCCAGCTTTGCTCTGGGCCCATCTGCTAAGCACATGCTACGTTTTCTGAAATGTAAATGTGATTAAGGGACAGGGACACCCATTTTCCTTTCCCCAGCTCCTACTTCACACCTTAAACACTCTGAGACCTGGGCTCAGTGGGTAGAGTGCTCGCCACAGGCATGCATGAGGACCTGAAATTAGATCCCCAGCTCTATACCAAGTCAGACATGGTTACGGGCTTCTGGGATAACTGCATTCCTACAGCAAAATGGAAAACAGACAGGAGAATCTCTGGAAGCTCTTATGCTGGCAAGCCTCACATATATGCAGGCTGAGCTTGTCCTCTGACCTCCACACTCATGCTATTGTATACATGTTTCTGCATACACGTGCACACATACACACATACATACACAAGCAAAAATATACACATGCACATATATATACACTTATATAAACAAAAACATTAATACACACATACACAGACATATATATGTATACACATGCATAAATATACACAGACATACTCCAACAATACATACATTCACACACATGCACACATATATACATACACATATCATATAACACACACATAAGTGTATACACATACATACATTCACACAGATACACCGACACACATGCTGTGATATGGTATTCATCTATAGTAAACAATAAAACTTACTGGAATAAAATAATTGTGTTATTATTATTATTAATTAGACCACCTAGGTAGTATCTGCAATGAATGCTTTTGTTGAGTGTGTCTACCTCTGGGAGATCTGATATATTTGCTCTATATTAAGTAGCCTAGCAGTGTAAATGGTCGTATTACTTGTTAATAAAGGCAAGTTCAAATGAGGCTTAAAACCCTGCTTGCCGAGAAAGAAAAAAATAAAAAGCATTGTTGTTCGGAGTTTCTCCTGGAAGTTACAGATTTACGAAAGTTCTGAAATGAGAATAGCTGGATTCACATGGTACCAGGGAAAGACAGGTCTCCAGTTCTCCATCCTTCATGGCTACCATAAAATTGTCCATTGATTCATTCAAAAGTGTGGTTGAATACTAAGGGGCTTTGCTAAGTACAAAAATAAAAAAGAGTCAGACCCATTTGTATGATTTCATTCATTAGACAGTCTATAAAAGGTAGCAATTGAGAACACAGTAGCACTTCCCAGGGAATGGTGGGTAGAAGAGTAGGTAGGGACAAAAAATGGCCTGGAAAAGGAAAGAATGGGTTGGTATAGACTTCATTAATATGCTATTTTTGTCTTGGAATGACTACATAAATTTGTTCTTTTTTAATTTGAATGAGATAATAAGTAAGTTTTTTTTTTCAGAGAAAAGTTCAGAAAGATGAGAGCATTTGATAAGGTATCAGAGGGAGGGACAAATGATTCCTTGGATCTGTTGAGAACTGTAAAATTTACACAGAGAAAAACGTTAACATATGAGCTACAAAATATTTAAAAAGCAATCAGAATTCTGCGGAATCCAAGATGAAATAGCAGCCGTGAAGATGAATCTGACTTCTGTAAATGCCTGACATAATTGCTCTCTAGAGAACAGGGGAGGAGGAGATGACCCAAGACACACTAAAAATGGTGTATAGATGAGAGAGTTGGAAAGGAAAGAAAAGGAAATGGCAGAAGGGCTGTACTGCAGTGGTTAAAGCTCTGTAGCATGAGATCAGTAAAGAGTTGGCTTGGAGAAACAGTCTTCTAAGCACAGATGGCTCTAGTAGGCTGTATATTGGGGGTATCGTCCATGCTCAGCCTCAGAGCTGAGCTGACCCAGAAGCAATGGCAGATAACCGTCAATGTGTGGGCTATCATACATACGTATCTTTCCTCTAGATCTTTCTTCAGTAAAAACTCCAAAACAATGCCACTCCAGAACCAAGGATCGCTCCCAGTGTCCAACCTTGATTTCAAAATACTGTTCTTTGATAAAAAGGAGCTTGGGCTTCATAGTACATGGCTGGCTCTGGGGCTCTGACAGGAAAAGCTCAAGTTAATTCTGGAGCTCTTGGCACTATGGGGAAGTTAGGAAGTGCCTTCCCTGGGGGAAAAAAATGAACTGAGTGGGGCATATCTAAGGAGGGTAAGAGCTAAACCAGTAGAACTTTCTGTGACCAAGGCTGGGACAAAGTAGACACCCACATAATAGCAGTATTTGTGATTGCATTACACAGTGTGAGCTAAATACAAGGGAGATTACCCAAACACAAATTAATAAATGGCTAGATAAATAAATGAATGAGTGGAGGAACAATTTTGTTTGTTTGTTTATTTGTTTTTGTTTATAGAGACAGGTCTCCTAGCTGTCCCGGAACTCACTTTAGAGACCAGACTGGCCTCAAACTCACAGAGATCCACCTGCCTCTGCCTCCCAAGTGCTGGGAATAAAAGCATGCTCCACCACACCTGACAAGAAACAAATCTTGCACGTGAAAGACTTTCAGGTATAGATGCAGAATTCTCTTCCATGCAGAAAACTAAGGAATTGATTCATACAGGGAGAGCTGGATAACAGAACAATAGTGACTTAACCAGCTCATGGAGACGATCATGAGCGGGTGGCAATGGGTGGTAAGGCCGCCTCAGCCCTGCAGTAATTCCCAATACTGATAACTCTGGTTCAGTCTCACAAGGCTTTAAGGAACATTTTACAAAAACCTGGCCAGTTCTACTCAAAGTTCACAGTCATGCAAAAAGAGAGGACTGAGGTGGTGTCTGTGAAGAAGGGGTGCTTTAAATGAGGCACCTGGGATGTTATTGATCTGAAAAACGTCATCAATGGAAAAGTTGGGGTAACTCTCTGATGTATTTGTTAGGGTGAGGGAGTGGAGGAGGAGACTTGTATACTATCAGGAATGCAGAAGGGAGTTCCCACAAGCCCTTGGTTCCTGCTGACTGCTGTCCAGGCTCCCTGTCCATGCCCATCTGATCTACTCAAAGGCAGACACTTCATGCCCTCATGGTCACATGTGGGCAGGGCTTATAGTGGTCAACAGACAGCCCTACACTTGTTCAGTCATACCCTGCACTGAGATGCTACCTACATCTTGGTACTGAGAGCTAAGAAGACACAGAGGCTCAGCTTGCATTGCCACCATCCCATCCCCAGGGAAACCAAATCCCTTTCCTTTGAGATAAGTCAGCTCCACCCTTTGATGTCCAATTTCCATTGCAATCCTGAAAACTGGAAAGTTCCATCAGAGCTTGCTGACAGGAAGAGCAAACCTCAAGGCTTCCACTAGAGCTCACCTGCTGCTTAAGCTGCATCTCAGGATTCTTCATCTTCCGGAGCAGGACGGTCCCCACGGGGAAAGTTTCAGGACACTGGCGTGACCCTCTTTTCCACCCACTGTACCGTCGCACATCACAGGATACATGTTTCCATCTCTTGGCGTGATTTCCTTCATTTAAACAATGGTGTCTTTTTCACCTCATGAGTGGAGGACCTGGCAAGAGACCTAGACCGTGGACAGCCAGATGTGTAAATGTGATCCTGAGGGCCCCACGACACCAGCTATCCAGCCTGACTCTGTCAACAGAGCCATGTGATGGAAACGCTCCACAGCTGGCGTGTTCTGAAGCTCACTCACTGCTGGCTGAAGTTGTGCACTGAGTGGAGAATCTCGGTGGGGATGGCCTCGTGACTGGCATCGTGTCTGTGGTGCCTCCGAGGCTTAGCTCAGGTCCACAAGGCTCTGTGTCCTTTCTTTACTGACAGCCGCCATCCCTCCAGTCAGCCTCTGCCCAGCATCCCTGTACACAATCTTCCCTAGATGGCTCGCTGCTTCCTAAACCCATTTCACTAACTTTTGCCAAGTGTTCTGTCTTGAGAAGGAAATGGTGTGCAGGTGTGTGGGGAGGGAGACAGAGAGAATCAGAGAGCCGTTGGGAGGGAGGAAAAGTGTGATCAGAATATATTATATGACAACAGTTTTTTTCTAGAAAGGAAGAAAGAAAGAAAGAAAGGAAGGAAGGAAGGAAGGAAGGAAGGAAGGAAGGAAGGAAAACAGGAAGGAAGGAAGGAAGGAAGGAAGGAAGGAAGGAAGGAAGGAAGGAAGGAAGGAAAAGAAGAAAGAAGAGAAAAAGGAGCTGTCTCCCTGGAAACCTCAGATGCCAAGCTGGAGCTTCCTGCAGAATGTTCTCTTGCACCTGGTAGCTAAGGTTTCTCATTGGAGTGGGGCTACAGTACAAGCCCTAAGAGCTGTTAATTTCTGTGCAGACAGCAGCTAAGTCATTCAAATTGAGCAGCACATTTAATGTAATTTAGTGTGTTTGGTCAGTGTGTTGGTTTACCCCTGGGTTAGCATGGGAACATGAGGAAGGTCGCTAATTGCTTTGTTGTTGGCACTGGTGTAATGGGCCACTGCCCCCAAGCAGCCACTGTCCTTATTAGATGGGGTCACTGAGGAAACACTGCCTCCTCGTTTCTTAAGTCCCACTTCTTTTGTTCAGTAACGGGGTTTTATAGACACACTCTTCTGGTTAGCCCTGACATGTGGCCATGTTGCTAGACCCTTCTTACATTGGAAAGACAGTTATAGGAAGAAATGTCTGTGATGGGTGGGAGGAAACTTCACACCCTGGAGCCATCCTCATGGGTACGTAGAAAGTCAGGAGAGCCAAGTGAGGGGTGTCCTGGATCCCTGCACTTACAGCTTTGGTGAGCTGGCATGACATTCTCAAGCCAGACTCAGAACTGCCTCTCACAGCAAAGGGCCAGCTTTGGAGTCCCTGCTGGGCTGTCATTAGCCAAGACCTCCAGTTGAATGTGACCTCATTACAAATGTGAGTGGATTGAATCTGTCGTCAAGTCACCAGTGCCCCCACTATAGATATGAGGACCAGGTTCCTCCACCCATCACACTCATGTGACTGGGCATACATCTGTCACAGCCCCCTATTTCTTGTCCTGTGCTTTTCTGTGTCTGATAGCAACCTGTTAATTTATGCAACATCTTCTCCATTCCCAACCTCTTCTTAAGAATTTCTAAGTGTCACACAGCAGCTGTGGGTACCCACAAGAAACTGAGCAGACTTCGTCAACTATCTATCATGGGCAGAGGAGGAGTTCAAGAGGCCCTGCCCATCTCTGAACAGCTCTTGGTAGTTCTTGGTTGACAGGAGACTGGAAGTCGTTTTCTTCAGTGATATGGCCACTGGTTAATTGCCCAGTGCTCCAACCCATGCAGTACTATCCACTTGGATTAAATGAAAAAAAATAGAGGTATTGGGGGGCTAATTATAAAGAAGGAGGGAGTGGGAAAGAGGGTGAATATGGTCACAGAGTATTGTGCATATGCAGGAAACTGTCAAAAACAGGCTTTGCTGTGAAACGAGAAAACAGAAGGGGCCTATATGATCTGATGCAAGTTTCCATGTGTCCCCTCTGTCCTTTAGACAGGGCCTTATCTAGCCAAAGCTGGTTTCACGTTCATCCTGGTCTTGGACTTCTGATCCTCCTGCCTGTACCTTCTCACTGCTGGGTTAGGCATGCAACACCGTGCTTGGTCTATCTGGTGCTGGGAACTGAACCCAGGCTCTCACTTATATTAGACATGTTCTCTACCAACTGAGTCACATCTCCAGCCCCTTTTCATGACCCATTCTAATGGGCCAGCCTTTGTATATGTGTATAGCATTCCTTCCACATGTGCCTGCAAGCCAGAAGGGGGCGCCAGGTCTCATTATAGATGGCTGTAAGCCACCATGTGGTTGCTGAGAATTGAACTCAGGACCTCTGGAAGAGCAGTCAGTGTTCTTAACCACTGAGCCATCTCTCCAGCCCAGCCTTTGTATATAAAAAAAGTCACCTTCACATTCATTAAAAGAGAAATCTGCTAAACTCAAGAGTTTGTCTCCCCCCATTCACACCTACTGAGGTCATCCTTTAAGCCCCCTTCTCCTGTGCTCAACTGTATTTTCAAGGAAGGAGATAACTATTTAGTCCACACTCAAGTGAGGAGCTCACAGCCGCACAGTAGCAACACGGTGGTGTTTTACACTCAGTTTGCAAACAGAGCATTCCGTTCATCTCATGGAATAAGTCCTACCCTCCCCACCCCACCTCACACCCAGGCCATTGCCACCTTCATATGGAAGAAACAGAACCCCCAAAACAAGGACGACAAAAAGCAATGTGGGTACATTAGGACACCCACACAAGCTCACTGGATGGATGGGATATAGGACTTTGGTCCACGTGGGCTTGGCACATGGCTCCCCAGGGCCGCTGCTGAGTCAGCACAATGATTCTTGGTAATATCAGAAAACGAGTTTGAGAGCAAAATCTGTCTTCTAACTCATTTGTACTTGAACTTTTTTTTTCTTTCCTTTTTCTTTTTTTAACTTTCTTGACTCCAGCGTTCTAACAGGAGGCTAAGTACATGATTCTAATTCTCTGAGCATCCTGGCTCGGGGCCTAGCGCCTCAGCTCTGATCTTTAACTGGCACACTGCCTGACTGGAAAGTTCTGGTGTCAGAATTTCCTTTATTGCTTGCTGTGAGGTTGGTTTTCTCCTTTCCAGATTACTGACTTTATTCGTAGTTGGGATTTAAATAAATGCAGCCGTTTGTACCGTGGTAAATTCTTCTGTTTGTTCCCTTTTCTATTACCTTTCTTTAGAAATATACTCTAAACTAAAATCACTGCCAGTCTACTCTACGACCACTTATAACAGTTGTTTGTGGTCTCTACCTGCTTATCTGTGCACGTACCTTTGCTTCCCATAGCAGAGCCTGTAGATAATTTACTGATCCCCTTGCTGATGACCTGCTGTGTGGGATATCCCTACGGCTGGTACCTACAAAGGATGGGAAAGCTAGAATCCTCGTCATGTGAGCTTTGTGTGAGCTGGGACATGAACTGAACCTTGAAAGGGGGCAGAAAAAGGGCTTCAAACTAAGGAAGAGGCTGAGAGATTCTAGGGTAAGAAAAGGAAGCGGAACCAAGGATGGGTAACTAAGCCCTGGTCACAAGGTCTCAAGCCTGGTCACATAGTTCCACAGGCCAAGTTTGTACAAGGCTCTTCTTTTATGGCATTTTGAGAGTCCACCAAGTGCTACCAAAAAGCAAAGGACAGTTACGACTTTAGATCTCTGTTCCAACTTCCAGAGTCTGTGTAAGTGTGTGTACGTGTGAGCATTCCTATATATGTGTGGATATGGGTATGTGTGAGTGTGTGTGTGTGTGTGTATGGATATGTGTATGTGTGTGTGTGAATACATTTATGTGTATTTAAGTGTGAGTGTGTGTGAGTCCTTAAGGTGGACCTCAGAACATGGACTGCCTGGGGCCCAGAAGACCACATGTCTAAGGAATCCCCCAGAGTCACAGACACGGTGATTCTATGCAAGCTTACACGGCCTTTTCTCCTCTTGTTCCCTTGATCTGCTACCAAGCAACAAGCTTTTCAGTACGTTCTCCTCTGGATTCAGGACTGCACAGATTTCCTAGAGAACTTTGATCCTGAAATCAGGTTAGCAGATGACCAGCATACTAACCCATGTTGCCCCTGCACCTCGTATGTGCAGTTACTTTTAGCTATTTCACTCATGTTCTAAACAGCGCTGTTTCAAAGACACTCCTGGTGGCTGCCCCTCCTGCCTGGCAGATGAGGAAGTCTGAGGCCTGAGAGCTTTAATTTAGTCCCAATGAGATAAACACAGTCTGAGCTAAACTCCGGGGCCCAGCATAACCACTGGCCTTTTATGCTCCACCTTTGAATCCCCTGAAAGTGTCTTTAAGAGTATGGGTGAGGTCTCCTGGGACCCTGGGTGGGCTGTGCTGAGCAGAGCTGAAGGCAGATCTCATGGGCTGGGAATAAAAGGATCTTTGGAGAGTCAGGCTTTGTAATAAGCCTATTTGAATTTGTGCGTAAGCAATGCACAATGTAGGCTTCCAGACTATTCTTCCAAAACTGCATTGTCATTTTGTATCCTATTTTTACAAGGACGCAGTCTAAATGGAGACTAAGTTCCAAGGAACTGCAAAGAACAGACTGCAGTAATTTCAGCCTAGGTGAGCTCGAAAAAAAAAAAAAAAACTTGCCTCCGAAATGGGCCATAAATCCAAGCTGTTTTATAGGCCTCCTGCTTCTATTCCTGCATTCAAAGAAAAACCTAATTTGTTTTGTGAAAATTGGAAAACCAAAACAGTACAGAATGTGAAAGTAGGCCTCAAAGGCATAGCTACCATCAGCCGGTCCAGGTAGAGCTCTCTGGGCTGTCAGAGCCGGTTCTCTCAAAGGATACAGCAGAAAACTTAGGGGAATTCTGGGGGTGGCAGCTTCCCAAAGGCACTGGGGTGAAGGAGAGGTGGTCATGAGAGAAACAACTCAGCAATAAGGAGTGCTGGGTGTTCTTGCAGAGAAGTCAGGTTCGGTTCCCAGGACCCCCGTGATAGCTCACAACTTGCTGTGATCTCAGCTCCGGGAGGAATCCCACCCCTTCCTCTTGCCTCAGTAGGCACTGCACACACACAATGCACACATAAATATACCAGGGCTGGCCCAGAGCACAGTGGCCTTAGTACTTCCTGCCATGCCATGTAGCAGGTCTCACCTCCCCTGAGCCAGCCTCACCCTCTTGCTAAGACTAAAGATATTATTTACCCCAAGCTCTCTGCTACTCCTAAGCACAAAGATCCATGGGAGATCATCCAGCTAGAAAGTCAGGAGTGATTGCTGAACTCTGCTCAAAGGATGAGAGAGGCACAGGTTTAACGCTCCATCTGTACAGACGAGACGCTTCAGCCATCAGCGTACCGGACTTGCATTTATACCAAACAGTGGGCTCAGCTTCATCCTCCTTTCAGGGCCCTGCAGAGAGCTGGCTTTTTTTTTCATTGTTCAGCAAGGTATGCCAAGCTTCCTGCCTGAATCCCCATCCGGTTATTACACACACTCAACAACATTACAGGGTTTCCTTAAAAGGCTGGTGAGTCAGGTTTAAAACGAAGGGCAGATTTTCCGGTCAGGTGGCTGCTTGCCTTCATCCATGTGTCATTTCACTAGTTCAATACGGACAAAGGCTCCTGCAGAGGTCATTTTGCTAAAAGGGACGTTTTAAGCGCAGGAAAAATGAAGTCCAGGATACTTGGAGAAGGGCAATACGATTTCCCGAAAATTGTGTGCATATGATGACACCCTAATTTCTGAGTGGTTCTTTAATACACACCAGGGCCGATTGGGAAAATGGCAACCATGAGAATCAGTTGTCAGAGATTCTGAATCCGAAGGCTCAGGGGAGGCTTGGGAAACCGCGTTGCTGCCTTGTACTGTAGAAGGATCCAGTACAAAGCCCAGTGGTTGGTGACATAGGTGAGAATCAACTGGGAAGAGAGTTTGGCTTGAGGGGTGTTCTAGAGCAGATTGGTCTGTGGCCATATCTGTGGGGAACTGATTGACTAAGTGGACCCAGCAGTACCAGTGCCTGGTTTGGGGCTCTGGACTCTACTGCAGTAGAGAAGGCCGAAGACATCAAACAAGGATGTGTTTCTTCTCTTTGCTCTTGGCTGTGGATATGATGTGACCCACTGTTTGAGCTCTTGCCTCGACTTCCCCTCAGTGATGGACTGTACCCTGGAATTATGTGCTGAGTGGAACCCTTCCTATTGTGTGTCTTATCGCCAGATTATTTTATTACAGTCACAAAATGGAGCTTAAATACATGCTTGCCCAATCATGGCTGTCTCAGCTACTTGTCCCTTCCCAGGTTACCCCAGAATCTCGAAATGGGCAACTAGACCTCGCAGATGCAGGTGCCCACCCAGTACCTCACAGGTCTTGGAGAGCCAGGTCTGAAAACCAAGACCTCAATTCCTCCAAAACCATGTAGTCTCATTACTATATCTGATGAGTCGTGGATCACAAAAGCCTGATCACAGAGGAAGGCATAACTGGAGTCAGAAAGGGGTGTGTGTGTGTGTGTGTGTGTGTGTGTGTGTGTGTGTGTGTACAGATATGAAATAAGGGTGAATCATTTGGAAGAATAGGAAAGATACTTTCCTTATCACACAATGCCCAGTGGCTCATTCCCAAGCTTTCCAAAAGGATCACAGAGTCCCTACTCCTCATTGCCCAACTCTGACTTGGTCACTCAAGAGATAGAGTTCCCCGTACTCCCAAATGAAAAAAGGGAGGTTTTTTTTTTTTTTCTGGTTTAGACTCTATTCCTCTCCCTTTGTCTTCTTGATCGCTGTTTCACTGTGGAATTACAGCTACAAACAAGAAGAAAAAGTCTTCAATACTTCACTGAACCAACCATTAACAAACTGGAGTTGGATTCTGGATTCTTATACTGAGTCTAGTATCTATCAGAGATGTAATGTGTGATCTTGGGAAAACTGTTCGGCTTCCTTAAGCTCTGCAAAGAAAAAGATTTGACAAGATTTCCTCAAGGGGCTCCTAGGGGATGACTTCTAAAGATCAGTGCCGCAGTGAGCACTGGGGACATGTAAAGCTTTTGAACTGGGCTGAGATTCTGAGAGAAAAGCAAAGGTGTACCACCAGACTAATGGCATGGGTCTGTCACCTCGGCTACCTGGGAGCCTGACGCAGAAGGACTCTTTGGGCATGAGCGAATTCAAGGCCAGATGTGGCAACCCTTTCTCAAAATCAAAAGTAAAATCAAGGCTGGAGATACAGCTCAGTATGGAGTGTTTCCTTGCCATAACTGAGACCTGGCATTCACTCCCTGGTACAAACTATAAGGAAAGCCGTGAAACTGAGGGACAGTGCACACCTCCTCTTTCTGGCTCATCCCAGAAAAGGCCTCCACTCTTGTCTGCTGCAATCCATCTGCCACAAGCAGTCTGACTGATTATTTTTTCCAAAATGAAAATGGATCACAGTCTACACACACACATACACACGTGCGCGCGCGCACCTTCTAAAGTCTTCCCTTTAAATATACAATGCAAGTCCCCAAATGTCTAGTTAACTGTCAACTTGACACAACCAGAGCAAAGTCTGAGAGCAAAGTCTCAACTGAGAAGTTGCCTAAGTCAGACTGGTCTGTATTTGAACAAGGCTATGGTGGAATGTTTGATTACTAATTGATGCAGAAAGCCCCAGCCCATGGCAGGCATTGCCGTTTGTAAGCAGGTAGCGCTTGGCTGCATCAGAAAGCTATCTAAGCATGAGCATGCAAACCAGACAGCAAGACAGCAAGCAGCATCTCCCATACTCCTTTGAGTTCCTGCCCTGACTTCCCCCAGTGATGGACTGAGATCTGAAAGTATGATCCCTATACACCTTTTCTTCCTCTAAGTTGAATTTGGTGTTTGTCACAGCAACAGAATAAACTAGAATGACCCGAAGACTAGGGTCTATATGTCCTTTCTTGTCTTTTGCTTGTCTCTGATGCTAAGCATGTTATAGGAATGCCCATAAATATTGGTAACAAAGAAGTGAATGAATGAATGAATAATGATGGAATGAATTAATGAGTAAGAAATGTGACTTGGCACTGAGGCTGAGTCACAAAACAAATTAAAGAGCTGTATAGGGAGGGCGGTGACACAGGGATGCTGGGTAACGATTCGTGGACTCTACAAAGAGAGCCAACCAGCAAGCCAGCTGGGGATTTGGGATTCAGGCAGCATCTGCACAGCTCTGCTCTGAGAGCTGGATAGTGGTGTGAAGTGGGAGGGGACAGTCACAGGATGGGTTGGCTGTGTTTTCAAGAGAAGCTTCGGCCTCAGAGCTCCCAGCATGAGGATTCAGCATGATGAAGACAAGACCTGAATGAAGAAAGTCTGTTGTTTCCACGGCCAAGACACTCATGAGAAAGACCTGGAGACACGTGTGCTCACACGGACATTTCTCACACCAGAAGCTCATTTTTGCTCATTGGATTTCACATCCGCCACCCTCCCTTACCTGGCCATCCTTGTGAGTTAAACTGACCACGGAGAACAGACAATAAGGACTAGGTTTAGAACCAGTTGGATCAAGAGAACGAATGAGCTTCGCTTCGCATTTCTGCTGCCTGATGAGATATTAGGATAGCAGGACAAGGCGGGTCACAGGAGTCGCAAATTTGCATGGAGCAGGACACTGACACCTTTACCTAGTCTCAGGGAAGTGTTCTGGATGCAGCCAAGAGCAAGGGATGTACATGCTCGCTGGGAGACACAGGGCTTGCTCATTAGCCCCCTCCATTCCTCCATCTCCTTTGAAAAATAAGGACAGCAGCAGTGTCTACCTCACAGACACAGAACTTAAAGCACTCTGACCCCAAACCTTTTTCTTGTGGGAAGGGAGGGATTTTGTTGTCCCAAATACTAAGACTAGCCAAACTGTAAAGGGAGCTAGAAGGTGAGATGAATGGGTGAATCAATGAATGAGTGAATGGGGAAATGGCCAGTTCCAAATTTAATCCAATATCATCTTTGACAGTTGACTGTATAACTATCAATATAACTGACACCAAGACTGTGAACATATGAGCTATTAGTGAATGCTTGGGAATACATCCTACAGAAGAATCAGACAAAACAAAAAACTCTTTTGTACCAATTGCTGGTGTCAGAGAAAGAAGTTGAAGAAACAAGCTCACAAAGGATACATGTTGTATCATAAGTCTTGTGAAGTAAGGGACCAATGTGTCTCCTCCATGTACAGTAGCTAATGCCCAGAAACCCAGTAGTTGTTCAATCCACGAGGCTAGATGTCTTAGCAGTCCCTTTCTAGTGCTTGAACCTTAGAGCAGTCCTGGAGAACTGCGGGGGATGGGGGTGGGGCAAGGCTTCATGCTGGAGACATTGCACACCAGCGGAAGGGACAAAGGGAGCTCATGCTGCTCTAGAGAGTGCTACTACAAGACGAGGATCTAAGGTTGCTCTCTCCAGCCTCTTTCCAGTCCTGGCTTCCATGTCTCTTATTTGAAGCAGGGGTCCAGTGTCTCCCAGCTTGAACTGCCATGTCAGGCAAGGAAGGGCACATACGTCTGCACGGTCAGCCCTCCACAGGCCCAGCTGTGGCTTTCACAGCCTTATTCTCTTTTTCTGACTGTTCATGCCTCCCACACTGCTGGCCACCTTCTCCATGCTTTTCTGCTTCCTCCCCTTGCAGCACAAATCACTGGAAAAACTATGCATTGATGACCTTTGAACCCCTGATCCTCCTACACCACCTCCTGATGGCCAGGACATCAGGCGTGTGCCACCACACCAGGTTTTATACAGTACTGGGCATCAGTCTCTGGGCTTTGGTACAAGCTAAGTAGATGCACTACCTACCAATGGCCTAGCGCCTCAGCTGTGAAGATGGCCTGTAGCATTTTCCTAGTACTGAAAGGTCCTACCCTTCAAATGTCAGCATTCAGTGTGGACAGAGTCTGGAGAGCCAGGTTCTGGGGACTGAGTCACCCTCATACTTACACAGCCGTCCTCTCAGCTTCACTTTTATTTCATTTATTTATATTTTAATACATCTCTAGATAATGGGTAGCATGATTTGAGTCACATTTAGCAATCCAATTCCCACCAAATCATGAATTTTAATATACAAGATGTGCTTTTTAAAGGTTCTGGTCTATGGCCTCCAGAGTGTTCATGCCTTTCTTAGTAATAGCAGGCATCTCCTCCAGACCTACTTGGTTCTCACATTATATGCTTTTATCCAAAACTACATATAGTTCTCCTCAGTGGGAAACAATTCTGTTCAATGGATTAAACTGCCAGTTTTGCATTCACGTGGAAGTTCTTAAGCCTAGCTTCTTTGTCTTCACGCTCATGACCCAGCAATCGAGGCTTATCACCCTCAGACAAAGCTCTTCCAGAGCTGGCTGGGCCCCAGGCCTTAGCTGAATTTTGGTTACATGAATTTCAACTTGCCTCTTATTCGGAGGCTCCGACCTCTTGTATACTGTGTCCATCTTAGCTTCTCTTGCTGGTGTGTGACAGCATAAACCTCTCTAGGGCGTGGTCTCTTGTGGTTCTAGACCAAAGCCGCATCCCAGTAAGGATTGGTTGACTCCAGGTGGCTGTAGGGTGGATACAAATCCTAAGGCACTTACACAAGCCAGGAGCTTGTGCAACACCTACAGGCCATATTCTGATGAGCCATCTCTGTGACCTTATTGGCTACTCTCTAAAATGGGCACCATAAGACCCAGGAAGTAGAAACTAGGAGACTTGAAACAGATGATCAACTATGGTGGTGAGATTTAAGCCTAGGCACTCTGCACTCAGAACCCGGGTACCAAGTCTTGATACTACTCCGTCAAAAGTTTCTATGGATTAAGACTGCAAGCATGACAGCACTTAATCAAAAGAGGAGAAGGTCTCAAATGAAGAGAGAAAATTCAGGCTAACACTGGGGTTCATAGTCAATCTTCAAAGCAAGAGACTTAAGGATGTGTCCACTCATCTTGAATTTTGCACCATTTGTAGGTTCACAAGCCAAATCAGAAGTGTGTCTGGTTTTGTTTTTTGAGGTTTTTTTTTGTATCTATTTATTTTTTAATCGTTCATTGGTCTCCTCCAGGCTGATAACAAAATAATGTGGTCAATTTCATCATAGCTTTCCTATCGTTACTTTCCCTCCAGGCAACATTGCTTCTGTGTTCACAAAGTTAGAGGCAAGGCATCCTAGGGTTTTCCTAAATGTACTGCACTTTCAAACTGAAACATGGAGAGGTTTAGACAGTCTTATTTTTTATTCTGTATTGCAGCTAAACCTATGTCTGTAGACACTCAGTATGTGACACACACAGAGGATGTTGTGAGGTAAAATCAATGAAAAGGCAACGTTTGTTACTAGTTGAGCCTTTGGCCCAACTCTGCGGTTCTATCAAGTTGAGCTTTACTGCATCTGTTGTTTTATTATCCTGGACATTCGGCTAGAGGAGGAAGAGGAGGAGGAAGAGAAGAGGAAGAGGGAGTGTCTAGCTTCTTTATCTTCATGCTCATGACCCAGCAATCGTGGCTTATCGCCCTCAGACAAAGCTCTTCCAATAAAGCGTTATTCAAGAATATAAGGAAAGATGGATTTAGTAATATCAACCAATCCCTAGAATGTGTTTATTCCAGGATGTACAGTGGAGAAGATGGGGAAAAGAATTGGTAGTTACCACTCAAAGATGTAAATTCTCTCCACCTTACTGAAAAGTCTGTGTAAAAGACCATAAACTTAGGTGCCAAGTTTTGAAACATTTAAACATCATTTTCCTTGTTCAAATGAATGATAAAATGGGGAAAAAATGAGACCTGAGAGAAGCCAGAGAGCTTCCTACAGAGGTTGGGAGTTCTTCTGCCTTGACCACTGGTGTTCATTCCTACACTTGGGGACAGTGATATGCATTCCTACACAGCAGGGGCAGTCAGGGGTGTAAAATCATAGGAAACCAAAATCTTAAATTAACCGAAAAGGCAAATGAACTTATTAGATTCTTGGGTGGCATCTGTAGAATGGAGAACATGGGTCTGGAAATAGGTATGAACCACAGGCACACATGGTCAAAGCCACTATGAGTCCTTGCTGTGCTGTGACCAGCTTCCAGCTCACCACTGTAAGAATTGTCACCCCACATCATCATCCATCCACGGCTCCACAGTATCAAATTTCCACAGATAAGCAGGAGCACTTAAGGAAAAAGTGCTCATTGACCAGGAAGCAGGAGGATTATCTGACCTCATGCCTTGCCCCTTGCTGGAGGCTCCATTGGGTGAGCTAGCTGAGGTGGTGCTGGAGAGCTCGCCCTAGTAGTGACAATGAGGAAAAGTTGGGGGACTGACCATCCCAGCTTCCATCAAGGCCCAGAACCAAGGCTATGAGTTAGCTATGAGTTAGCCTACCCATCCCAACATCCGCCACATCTATGAAATTGGAGCAAATGAAGGGGGCGAACCTACAGATCCAAAACTGCAGGATCTCCAAGACACAGGTCAGCAATAAGGTATCAAAGAGGAGCCCCAGAGAGAGCCCAATATCAATAGTGTAGCAGAAGCCAGAAGACTCGAATTAGACCAATGACTTAACAACGAACAATTCCAAGTAGAGAAGAATAGACTATAGGGGAAACTGTGTGGCTCAATGGGCCACGCTAGAGCTTTTGGTGGGGAGGTTGCATGGGCAGAGGGTGGAAGCAAGATGACAGGGAGATAAATAGCATCAGGATACATGATGTGAAATCCACAGAGAATCAATAAAAGTTGAGAAAAAAACAATAAAAAGAACAACAAAAAATAACAAAAACAAAACAAAAGACAGAAATCAGAAAGGCACTATTTGAGGGTTGGGGAATCAGTAGGAAGGAGAGGAAAAATATCCCAAAACAACCCTGATGAGGAATGAACATCAAAGGGCTGAGGGACTCGAATTAGCCAGACATATGTGTAAGTACATAGCAAATGACCCATCTATGTCTCTCACCAGACTGTGACCCCAGGAAAGCAAGACAAGTACCAGCTCGATCACTAGTGGATTCTCAAATCCCAGCCCAAGAACAAATACCCAATAGGTATGTGACTAACACACAAAGAAATGTTGCGGGCCAGCTAGACGGCTCACAGGTTAAGAGCACTGCATGTTCTTACAGAGGACCAGGGTCTGTTTCCAGCACCCCCGTGGCAGCTAACAATTGTCTCTAACTCCGCCTCCAGGAAACCCAAAGTTCTCTTGTGGATTCTACATACACTTACATACAGATAGTAAAAATGTACACATTCAGGCACATACATATTTATATAAAAGACATGTAAAATGTTTTTGAAAAAAAGCATCTGGGATGGAGATTCTGGGATAGAAATGTAAGGAAGTTTTGGGATTTAAAGGGGCTATATTTTCTACAAAGGGAAAATAACAGAAAGAAGAGAGAAGCATCAGCCTTACAGGAGAAGGAAGAGAAAGCCAGCTTAAGGAAGAACAGCGACAATATCTATAAACAAGAAAGGCTGGGATCATTGAGAACTTCCCAGGTCTACAAGCACAGGGAAGGAAAGGGATGGGCAGCGACGCAAGCAGGATAAGAACCTTGGCCTAAGTACTGCCATTTTGACTTCAGACTCCATTTTACCTGTAAGATGAAATAAAGTTCAGGTTCCCAAGCCCTAGGGGAGCTGAGAACTTTCCAATGGCTGACCAATCTCCTCCCTAAACCATAGAAACAATCATTATGCATCTTTAGCTCTCTGGGAACTTTATGGCTGTTCCTAACAGCTGAAGGGACAGATGAGTCTGATTGGTTGATAAACCAAGGAAGCCCCTAATCTCTAAATCCTGATTGGTGAAAGTTGTAATTGTAACCTAGCAACAGATGTTTGTGATTTTTGTGCTTATAAACCCCACTTCTGCCCCAGCTCAGGGCTGTCAGGAGAAACAAGGCTCTCGAGTCCTCATCCTGCAGGTCTGATTCATCAGTGACCTGCTTATGTGGTGATTCAATAAAACCTTCGGAATCTGTAAGTCTTGTCTCTCTCCTTCTTCATGGCACATAAGGGGCTAGGTGTAACAGAGGCACCCTGTTGCCTTGGTAAGCTTCCTTGAGGAATCACTGAGGTCCAATGAACTCCTCAGGTCTCAGGTACATCCTAATATCTGTGTACACTTGTGAAACCATCACCATGTCAGACACAATCAACACAGTGAGCATATCCTTTCCCCTGGCTTCCCATCATCCTCTCTTTTAGCATCTTAATACTACCTTCTCACCTCATCCCAGGGCACACACTCAGCTGACTGTTACCATCATCTTCATCTCCTAGAATTATATATATATATAAATTACTAAACTACTAGGTTTCTAATTAAATTATTAATATCGAATATATAATGTTCACTACACATATTGAATTATACAGGTACTTAGACTCTGATTTCCTTCTGTTGGCACCGTTATTCTGAGACATATTCTCCGTGTGCATCAATAATTGATTTTATTCTACTGCAGAGCCGTAATGACTCTATGGACACACCTCCACTTGTTTATCCATTCAACAGACGTGGAAATTTGGACTGTTTCCAGCCCGTAGGAGTTACAAAGTGAGAGGTGGGGTGGGCAGAAGCCCAGGAACAGCATGCTTGTGCCAATGTGTGCGGCTCTTTAAGACACTGACAGATATTTCATTTGTAGTTTATGACTTGGCGAGTCCACCAGCTGTGTCTGAGAGTTCCAGCTGACAGCTCAGCCTCACAGAGAGACAGTCGGCTGTTGGCTCTGAAGGACAGGAAGTGTGCTGACACTGTTCTGATTCATGTTGCCCTGAGGAGCTACTTATCTGCGTGTTTCCACCTACGCTCAACTACAGGAGGTATCGGTTCTAAAGATTCAGTTCCACCTGCCTCTTCTTATAGAGACACGGGTCTCGTGTACTCTGGAATCACCTTGAAAACCTGTACATATCTAACGATGACCAGGAACTCCTTCTGCCTCCACCTCTGGAGTGGGTGCTGGGATGATAGGCACGGACTACCAGGTCAAACTTATATGGGGCTAGAAATGGAACTCAGTGTGTTGTGCACACTAAGCAAGCACTTTACCAACTGAGCTGCATCCCCAAGCCTAACTTTGCCTTTGGGGGGGGGAGGGGAGTTCAAGGACCACTCATTAAGTTTGAGAGAAAAATCTGAGCACAGGCAAGCTATAAATCCCAGTGGGTGCTGGGACTAGGGAGACGGAGAGGAGGAGGAGAGAAAGGCATGTCTTTTGAGTTAGGATCAGCAACGGAGACCTGTAAGCAACTGTAGCCAGGTGGCAGGAGGGAGGATCTTCAGAGCAAACACTGAGAAAGTCCAGAAGCATGCTTACAATTTCTATCTATGCTGGAAGAATACATTTTTAAAAATGGTACACCAAAAAGTTACACTTCTGAGTTAGAACTCAGAAAAGCTGTCAGGCTCAGCAGTGAAAGCGTCAGACTGTTGCCAGTGTGTACTTAGCTGCGTGCAGGTCTGTGCTGTAGCTGTTGGGTGCAGAGACATCTTATGGAATTCTTAACACAAGCCCATTTTCTGCAGCAACAGGCGCAGCAACTGTTGCCGCAGAGTTATGATAAAGCTCTCACTGGATGCTAGCTCTGAGCTGCTTGCTTCAGCTTCCTCCATCTCTCCACACTCCTTGGAGGAAGATCGTGACAATTACCCAACTTTACAGACAAGAAACCTGAGTTACCTAATTCAATATGGTTTTTTCTAGATCCATCCATTTGCCTGCAAATTTCAAGATGTCATTCTTTTTTACTGCTGAGTAGTATTCCATCGTGTAAATGTACCATATTTTCTTTATCCATTCTTTGAATGAGGGGCATCTAGGTTGTTTCCAGGTTCTGGCTATGATGAATAACACTGCTATAAACCTAGTTGAGCACATGTCCTTGTGGTACAATTGAGCATCCTTTGGGTATATACCCAAAAGTGGTATTGCTGTGTCTTGAGGTAGATTGTTTGGTTCCTAATTTTCTGAGAAATCACTATACTGATTTCCAAAGTGGTTGAACCAGTTTGCACTCCCACCAGCATGGAAGAGTGTTCCCCTTATCCTCCATCCTCTCCAGAATAAGCTGTCATCAGTGTTTTTGATCTTGGCCATTCCGACAGGTGTAGGAGGGAGACACCCACCCAAGCTATGATGCCTATGGACCACATCAGTGACCAGCATGGCGAAATAACCTTCCAGGTTCAGTAGTGGTACTCATTCCTTGGTGGGAATCAGGAGCTTTCTAGTTGGACTGAAGACATACTCAACACGAAATCATGCCTGGTACCGGAAACTAACATTAGTTAATTAATGCTAGTGAAGTCGTGGTTATTGGAGGAAAATCCATAACCACTAATTTGCTAAACCAGCACAAACCCAAACAACAATCTATAAACATTTGTCTGAAACCCACCACTCATCAAGAAACTTCTCGTTGCTACAAATGGGGGCCACTATCCAAAAAAGTCGAGTGTGGAGCACAGTCCTAATGAATACATCTACAAAACAATCTCCACACCTAAAGCTTGGGGAACATTGTGGAATGGGGGCAGAAAGATTGTAAGAGTCGGAGGATCAGGGAGTTTGCCGTGCGATTGTGTTTCCTAGAAACAGCAGAAGCTGTACCTGTTAAGTCTTACCAACATGACTTCCCAAACCTGACCTGGACAAGGAGGATGCCAATGAACATGCCGAACTGGATGGGAAAAGCCTCAGGAGGACCCAACCCTACACGAAGAACTACAGAAAACTGAGTAAAGTTTGGAGAGGGAAGGTGGTCCTCCCCAGAGGGTGGTCCTCCCCAGAGAAGAGCATGCAAGTTCGTTGTTCAGTGCTGAATGGTCAGCCCTGAAAACATACACACAATAACAGTGCACATCAACATGTTATACTAAGGATTATGTGTATGTATATGCATGTGTATATGTGTGTGTATGCATACAATAACAGTGAAAAAAGAGGCCATACATTTGAAAGAGACCAGGGAGCTATGAGGGAGGAAGGAAAGGGATAATTATAAAATAAAAAAAGAAACCTGGGCATTTGAGAGATTGAATCTTATGATTAAATGATTAAATTAGGTGATAAGAAGGGATAAACCTAGAGCTTTCACCCCAAAACTGTGCTTTTAAGCCTCAGTTCCAGAGCCTTAGGTAACTCAACCCTCACTAAGTGTAAGTTCTCCCAGAAAAAGGGAAGCAAAGTATTTTCCACCGCCAGAGAATAGGCCTTGTGCATAAATACATTTCCTTATATGGAAACTTATCTCAGAGGGCTTCGGAGAATCTGACCTGAGTCTCCTTGATATATGTTGCACACTGAACTAGGCTCTTAAATGGAATTGAGGGTGAGGTTAAGCACAGCTCCATGTCTAACATTCCTCCCTCAACTAAGTACAACTGCACAAATCTACTGCCAATCTACAACCACGTGGAAGGTGTCATCCATACTGGAACAGACACAAGAAATGAAAGTGAGGTCACTTTAAAATCTATGGTGGGGACTGATCAAAATGCAGAGAATAACTGACTATGGGGCACCTAAGCAACACTTCTATAACAACCCCTACCCCTAAAACTCATAGAATATTGCAGAAGGGGGGGATGTGCAAGAGCCAGGACCAGGATATTTGCTGTAAATAGCATCATCTAGGTATGACGGGGAAGCTACACCCATGAAATCTCAGTGACGTAGCTGCCTAAACAAGATTTGCATAATGGCAACATCTCAAAGAGGATGAGGGAAATTGCACAAGATTCCACCCCTAGAAAAGGAGTTACAATGGGTGCTGAAGAAAGGAGAATCAGTTCCCTCTGAGAATGAACTTGCTGTGAGAAGTTTTCCAAACCCAAGTGATCATCCATAAATACCTACAAGCAACACTAGATGAATCCAGTAGGGTGTGTGTATGTGTGTGTGTGTGTTAACAACAATAGAAACAGAGGTCATGAATTTGAGGGGGAGTAAACAGGAGGAGTGGGGAAGAGGGACAAAAAGGTGAGTGACGTAAATACAGTATATATGTATGCAATTCTCAAAAGAGTAAGAAAATTAAATTAAAAAATTTTGCTGTGGAGGAACAAGAATCAATCTAGAAGCAGCTTTGGCAAGAACTCACCCACAGCCTCCTGCAAGAACTTCTCCTTTTGACTGACTGTGCCTTCTTACAGGCGTCCAGAGAACCCCTGGTCTTATAATAATTACTACCTCATTATTTTGTCGGTTTTCAGTTTACAGGATGGATTTTATCAAGTATCTCATTCAACTCTCTTAACAGTGGCAGCCAGATATGATTATCCCCACTTCACATTAAAAAAATGAGCAGAGAGGTGAATTATTTTTTTCTGCTGCTTCCCCTCGCTGCTTAATGGCAGAGATGGGAACTGAAATTAGAGCTTGTAACTCACGATCCAACAGTTCCCCCACTATCTCCATGGGGTCTGGCGCTAAGGAGCAGAGAATCCGGTTGGGAAGATGTGGGTACCTGAGACTAGGATATTGTGCTTATTAAGAGCAAAGATGAGGGGTGAAGATGAACAAAAACCGACGTTAAAAAATGATGGCGATATTGAACTATTCCTGGAATGAAGGCAGTTGAAGAATCTGAATGTTCTTGATCAAGTAAACCCCAAACATCCTTAGTCCCAACTTTGACCTTAACCATACCAGCAAGTCCAAGCCTGCATACCCTGCTCCCTACACCATACACTAAAATTCAGCAACATGGACATTATGCTTTAAGTAGACACCTCAGGCAGAATCTGAACTTTCCCCTCCCTGCCCACACACACACAATATAAAGGATCCATTCAATCTGCACATTCACAAGATCCCAAAGAGATTCCCACCTGTGTTCAGGTTTGAGAGCCCTGCACGAGATCTCCTGCTATCATCCAGATGAACTCTGTGCGTCTGTTTATGTGAGGATGTAGCTGTTATCATACACTCCCCTTCTAACTCTTTCAAGACTCACTGTAGAGCCTAGTTTTTACTAGGGGGGAGGGAGCAGTAAGATGATTTGAAGGATAAAGGTATTGCTGCCAAGCCTGATGACCTGAGTTCAAGCCCACCCTAGGACCCACCTAGTGAAAGGAGAGAACTGACTCCCACAAATTATCTTTTGACAATCACAATTCACACACACACACTAAACGAATGAGTAAACAAATGTTTAAAAGTGCAAAGATTAGAGGCAGAGGCAGGCGGATCTCTGTGAGTTCGAGACCAGCCTGGTCTACAAGAGCTAGTTCCAGGACAGGCTCCAAAACCACAGAGAAACCCTGTCTCGAAAAACCAAAAAAAAAAAAAAAATGCAAAGATTATTCTTGTTTTCTACAAAGCCTCCTTTTCCTTGAATCTTCATTTCATTTTCTCCTCCAGTTTGTGTTACTGGGAAACCAGCTTTCTCCCATTAATTCTGCTTCTCTCCTGGCTGTCCGACAAGGCTGTTTAGTCTCCCACCTCCTACAGAGCACGGGGGAGGCAGGTGGTCTCCTCTCTCCTCATTCCTTGAGTCATTGTTTCTTCCTTCTCGCGGCACAAGCTCCATCCCTTGGAAGCATATGCTGCCAGCCTCGGCCACCTATTATCCTCTTCTTCATCTATCAAAAACCCAAATCTCAAGGTCGTGCTCTCATCACCTTCACCTGCTTTTACCCCACCGTTACTTTCTGTTTCCTTTGCTCTCAAGTGTGTCCACACACTCACCTCCATTTGGCTTATTGGCTTGCCCGACTTAACTATCTCAACCCTATCACCTGCATTTTCCTTCATTCAGGGCCATTGGTTGAACCTTGATGTCACCAATAGATCGACTGTTCTTTCAAATACCTGGAGTGGTTTTCTGGATATGTTGTTCCTGTTCCTTAAGATAAGGTCTTGTGTAGACCAAGTTTTGGCCTTGAACTTGCTCTATAACCAAGGAAGACCTGGGATCATAAGCCAAATAAACCCTTTCTCCTCTAAGTTTCTTTTGGCCGGGTACCTTATCATAACAACAGAAATAAGATTAGGACAATTCATTATTAATTTTCCCTTATTCATTTTTTTAACCCTCCCTGGGTTCATCTTCCTCATCACCACCATACCAAAACCATGGCTTACAGGGTCACAAGCAAATCTCAGCTTCAAAACAGAGTGTTGACTCTTCAATGCTGTCTGCATCTCCCCGTTTCTTCCTTCCTGAGCCTCTAAAACCCCAGGAGTCTTCCCGAGTCTTGTTTTCACTCGCTTTCAACCATTCTTAATGATCCTGAATAAAGTATTTATGTCTATCATTTAGTGTGTTCCTTATCCAAGGGAAATGCAAACTTATTAACAGACTCATTAAAAACTACAAAAGCAAGCAATGCAAAAAAAATGAGACTCCCCGGAATGATATTCTGTATGTCATTACAAAATGCCTTGTCATTTATTAACTGTGAGGATACAAAAAGAGTCATATCCGCTCCCAGGTCCTCTGTGTCTCCAAGAGCAAAAAGAGAAGCCTGGAGCTGAAAAACAAAGACTTCTCATTACTGGTCTGAGAGAAATCTTGAAATCCTTAAGAGTGGGGTGTGTTATCAGCCAGTGGTCGAGGCCAAAACAGAAATATGAGACAAAAAACAGGCTGCATCATAGTTTGGAAAAAGGCATCATAATCCTCTGGTCTCCCACATATGAAGGACCCTGGTGGCCATCAATATGGCACATGACTGGAGTCTAGAAACTGAGATATGTCACGTTATCTTATGTGATGATATGTGTTATCTTATATGGGATATTCCATGGCCAGTACTCAACTGTTCTCACACAGCCTAAAACAGGTGCCTGTGCCTGCCCCACCAAACCCTGATCATGTTAGTCTTTCAGAGGGACAGAACTGTAAAGAAGACGGAACAGACTTCTACTTTGGAAGTGGATATGCTGGATAGAATTAATGCAGACTGCAATGGAATTCTAGACTCTTCACTCGAGTTTTGCAATAGGGAGACAATCGTGCATCCTGCCTGGTGACCATGAGGATATAAGAAGCTCTGCATGCCCGACTCACTTCTAAGGCTTGGTTTGTTCACATTACTGGAGCTTGAACATAGGACCTCATTCGTGCTAGACAAAGCTATTTTTTTTATTACTTAAAAATATACCACCCAGCCAGGCGGTGGTGGTGCACGCCTTTAATCCCAGCACTCGGGAGGCAGAGGCAGGTGGATCTCTGTGAGTTCAAGGCCAGCCTGGTCTACAAGAGCTAGTTCCAGGACAGGCTCCAAAGCCACAGAGAAACCCTGTCTCGAAAAACCAAAAAAAAAAAAAAATACCATCCAGCTAAACTGGGAATGAACAAGCATAGGATCAAACTAGTTCCTCTGAATGTGGCTGGCAGTTGGGGCAGACTGAGAGGCCAATGACAATGGCACTGGGATTTGTTTCTACTGCATGTACTGGCTTTTGGGGATCCTATTCTCTTTGGATGTATACCTTGCTCAGCCTAGAAGTAGTGAGGAGGGCCTAGGACTTTCCACAAAGCAATCTACTCTTGAGCTGTCCCCACAACCCACTGTTAGATTTTTTTACTAATATTACCTGGTTTCCTAATGAAGGAAATTATCTGAGAATATTCATATCATTATCCAAATCACATCCTATTTAGATCCTGGCTGACGAGGCTGGGAAGATGACTGGGACCGTGCATTTCCTGGCACAGGCACGAAGACCTGAGTTCAGATCCCCAGCAGCCACCAAAAAAGGCTCACTGGCCAGCAGTCTTAGCTGAATGGATGATCTTCAGGTTCTGTGGGAGACTCTGCTTCAAAAATACTAAGGTGGAGATGAGGATGGAGATATGGCTCTGTGATTAAGAACACTCGCTGCCCTTGCAGAGGATCTGCATTCAGTTTGCAGCGCCTCTTTTTTGGTTCACAACAATCCATACTGCCAGTTACAGAGGATCGGATACCCTCTTCTGACCTTCACAGACATGCATGGTGCACATACTAGACAAAGGTAAAACAATCACACATATAAGTCTTTAAAGAAATGGAGAGTGATTGAGGAAGACACCCAAAGTCAACCCTTTGTTTTCTCTCTCCCTCTCTCCCTCCATCCCTCCCTTCCTCCTTTCCTCCCTGCCTCCCCTCTCCATCTATCTATCTATCTATCTATCTGTCTGTCTGTCTGTCTGTCTGTCTGTCTGTCTGTCTGTCTATCTATCTATCTATACACACACACACACACACGCATGTACACACAGATACACACACTCAAACATTTCCACTGTCTCCAAAGATAGCTGTGAATGCAGACCTTTCTGCCAAGGCTGAGCTATATGTCATCTGGAAAAAAAGGAGAAATTTAGAGAAGCCATGCTGGGGAAATTCTGGCAGGCCCAGGAAGGCTGGCAGATGGCAAATACCACGAAGACATTATTCTCTTCCTTTATGCTTTCCCAAGCATCCGTGGCTCCCAGGCCTCTGCAAGATCACCCAGAACACATGGTCTGAGATATTTGTTTACTAGCCAGACACGCAGAAGCTTGCTTCCCCTCAGAGCATGTCAATTTTCTAACACGAATATAAATTAATGCATAAATACAACCATGAACCCAGTGCCATTGCCAAGTGCCAGCAGCTGCCCAGGTTGATGGATGGAAGACAAACAAACTCTATAGGTTAGAAACTATTCAAAGTGGAAAAGGCTATCCAGTACAATCTCTTCATTATAAAAATAGAGGAAACAGAATCAAAAATGGGCATTGAAGGAATGTAGACACACACTGTGAGCTAGACACATATTTAAGACAAGAACTCAGACCTTCTGATGCCCAATCTATTGTTATCCTTGTATAAGTTTTGACGAATGGGTTCCACATACAAAATTGAATGTGAGGATCAAGAAAATAGAGAAAAATACAATAATGGATGGAGGGGGAAGGAAGGAAAGACGGACATCTGGAAGTGATAACTGAGAGGAAAGGTGCTATCCCAGAGGAAGGGTGTGCTCCCATTTACAGTATCAAGAGTCAGAAGGGCAGACAGTGATGTAGAGCATCTTCATGTCCAAAGAAAGCATAACTCAGAGCCTCATTTGCTTCTTCATTTAGCATATTTTATTGAATGCTTAGATGCCAGTCATGGTAAAGAGTACCAGAGGTAGAGGCATACATAAAATAGTTCCAATGCTCATGAAATTTGCAATCATAAGAAAAGAGGAATGAAATACACTAAGTGAATGAAGGAATGAGTTTCATTAGAGTTGCTGATAAGTGCACAGGTGACCTGGGAGTGACTACCGTTGAACAAAATGATCTACCCAGCATTCATCATGGCCTATAGACCCTGAGGGGAGGGTCTTGTGGTCCACCCCCTCCCATCTTGTGCAGGTTTCCTGAGGGTAATCACAGCTGCCAACTGCTCAAGAGAGCAATGTCCACATTATGTCTAGAGGAAAGCATCCAACCCCATTTGCTGTTTGGGGACCAGTTCCATCATTCTAATAGCCCTTTGGAGAGCTTTCATAGGAGGGAAGGAGACAAGAGGGGCCCTGGCTCGGGCTACTGACTCTTCCTGTTCAACCATGGCCCCTAACTTGGGACGAAAGAGAAACACGAAGATGAGACACAGGGTTGTCCCAGGTGGACCTTAATCACTATTGCCTCTCTGATCCCTCCATGCCTTCTCCTTGCAGGAAATGGGCCCTCTGTTAGTCACAGATGAAACAAAAAAATCAAAGCTAAACCAATCTCGTTATTTCTGGGGAAAATTTAACTCATAAGCAGAAATCCAAAGACAGAGAGAATCTAGTTAGTGTTGAGCTCAGAGGACGGAGACCAAGGTCACTGAGTGTTGTTGCTGGCAGGGTGTCAGCGCCATCCTGGCTCCTCTTCTCTAAAGCTTTCCACCCAGTGACCCCCCTCCATGCTCTGGCATGCTATAACTAAATAAGTCATGTTTGCTCACATGCTGGCTTCAGCAGCAGTATGAATGTCTTCCATCATAGAAAATTAACTAATGCAATCTACACAATGAAATTAACAGGCATAGATCAGATTTTTCTAACCAAAATATATCTTCTTCCCAAGTTTTCATACATTAACAATTATAGTTGAGGGGTCACAAGGGGGATGTGAATAATTTTAAATGATTATAATTATACAATCAATGTCTTGAGACAATAAGAAACTAAAATTGGTGATGGAAAAAATACCTCATCTGTCAAAGCTCTTGCTGTTCCAGGATAGAACACAAACTTAGTTCCCAGCATCCACATCTGGCTGTTTGTAATTGCTGATAAGTCCAGTTCCAGAGGACCTGATGTCCTCTTCTGGCCTCTGGGGGCACCTGCACATGTGTGCATGTATATACACGCATATATGCTAACACACACACATACGTACACACACACCAAATAAATAAATGAATATAATAAAGAAAATCTTAAGAATTGTGGTGGATAGAATAGGAATGGCCTCCAAAGGCCCATATATTTGAATATTTGGGCATTAGGAAGTGGCAATACTTAACAGGGATTAGGAGGTGTGGCCTTGTTGGAGTAGGTGTGGCATGTTAGAGGAAGTATGTCACTAGGAGTGGGATTTGGGGTTTCAAATGATCAAGTAGCTCTTTTCTTCCTGCTGCCTGGGGATCTCGGTGTAGAACTCTCAGCTCCTCCAGCACCGTGTCTGCTTGAGTGCCATCAAGCTTCCTGCCATGCTGATATGGACTACACTGTATCTGAAACAGTAAGCAAGCCCCAATTAAATACTTTCCTTCCTAAGAACTGCTGTGGTCATGGGGTCTCTTCACAGCAATAGATCACTGGCTGACACAGAAGTTGGTACCAGGAGTGGGGGTATTGCTATGGCAGGCCTGACCGTGCTTCTTACTGGTGGAATGTGGACTTTGAGACTTTGGATTAGAGAAGCAGCTGAACACGTTAGGTGGTGCTTTCTGGGCTGTACTAGTAGGAATAGGGAAGACAGTGGTGCTGAGAGCAATGTAGATTATGACAGCCTAGCTCAAGAGGTTTCAGGGGAGAAAAATATTAGTAAGTGGCCTAGAAATCATTCCTGTGACATTTTGGTGAAGAGCTATTTTTAACATTGTCCAATAAGTCAGCTTGGGGCTAAATTGAAGAGTTTTAGCTAATTGCCTTGGCAAAGGAAATTTCAAAACGGCCTCGTATTGACTGTGCTGTCTGATTATTTGTGGCCAGTCTTATGCAGTCTGTAATGAAAAGGAACAAACTGACGTACACAAAGTTTACAGTCTGAAGAAAAAGGGGGCACCAAGGAGTATAGTGGAACTAAGTCCAATGCTCAAGGAAATAAACAGATTAAAGAAAATCCTGATCTTGAATATAATAAAAGGAGTGATAACCTCTTGGCAAGACCCCACTTAGCTAGGCTTCCAACTTATGAAAAGCAATTAAAGAAAGGCTTAACCAGTGAAGAAAACCATTGAAAAGAGAAAGCTGATACAGATGTAATTGAATGAGGGGGCCATGTTCTAGCCCCAGCAAGCAGCAGAACTTGGCTGCTTTGACCACATGATTCTGGCTTTAGAGTCAAAGATACAAGAAAGGCGTTATGAAATTTACCTCCCCCCCCCGACACCCACAACTAAGAAAAGCCACTTTTTAAATGTCGCATTTATTTGCTTGTTTGTTAGGTGTGTGGTGGGGTGATACCCCTGAAGAGAGGCCATTGAATAATGCTGTGACTATAAAGCCTGGATTGTCTTGGAGACCCCAAGATGTTGGAGATGCTAGAAACTGGGGTACCCTCCATGGAAAGCTGCAGAACAGGTGTGTAACCAGCCCAAGAAAAAGAAGTATGTCAGTCAGCAAAGCTGAAAGGAGTTGGAGATTTGAAGAGCAGTTTGACATCAAGCATAGAGATACAGAGTTTGGAGTTTGCCCTGATGGTTTTCAGTCTTGCTTTGGTCCAGCATTTCCTTGCTATGATCCCTTTCCTGCCTTTTGGAATGATAATGTTTATTCCATCCTGGTATATGTTGGAAGTATAAGATCCACTTTTTTAATTTTGATTTTACAGGGGGTTACAGTTAGGAGATCACCTTGAATAACAGAAGAAACTTTGAACTCTAGACTTTTAAACAGTGTTGAGACTGTTAAAAACTATGGGGATTTCTGAAGTTATACTAAATGTATTTTTGTATTAAGATATGTCTACAAGCCTATGGGGGCCAGGGAGTGGAACATGGTGGTTTGAGTAAGAAAGGCCCCATAGGGACATACTTTTGAATGCTTAGTCAATAAGGAATTTGACAAGTTTAGGAAGTGTGGCCTTGTTGGAGTAGGTGTGGCCTTGTTGGAAGAAGTATGTCATTGGGGATGGGATTTGAGACTTCAAGTGCTCAAGCCATGCCCAGTGGTTCTTTTCTTCCTGCTTCCTGGGGATCCTGAGGTAGAACTCTCAGCACCTTCTCCAGCACCTTGTCTGTCTGCATGCTGCCATGCTTCTACCATGCTGATAATGGACTAAACCTCTGAATCTATAGCCAGTCCCAATTAAATGCCGTCGATTAAAAGAGTGTGCTGTGGTCATGGGGTCTCTTCATAGCAATAGAGCACTGGCTAAAACATCTAATAATTAGATACATACATACTATAAATAACTTTCAATTAAAATATTATGGAAAACAAAAGGCAACATTGCATTTATCAACTACAGCAAATTATTCTTTGAATTTCCAGCAGGGACCAGTGACCTGGCCTCAATCAAGCCATTCCATTAGTGGATGCGCTTCTTTCCGCTTTCAGTGCAGAAATACAGTACTTAGTAGGTTCTTACTGTGTAGCAAATGCCACATTAAACTATTCTCTATCTGTCACCATTTGTCTACAACAATCTCAATGAGTTTGGAACTGTTAATCCTGATTATCTTACTGACAAGAAAAATCTATCATGATCTCATCAATCTATTGACTTCTGTCTCAATATGGAAGCAGAACGTTGCCCTAGGAAGAGTCCTGAGCACATGAGACGTGAGTCTAGAAGCCTGGTATTGACAATGAGAGACAGCGGGAAAAGGCTGGGACTCTGCAGGGGGCAGCCTGAGACTTGCCTTTGAAGTGTACAGGCCTATGGGACAGGAGGACAGCCACGTGGATCTGCTAAGAGAGATGCTGCTCTTTTCTGCTAGAGAGACTGTTAGGACAGTTAGCTTGGAGCTGTGACTGGCTAGAAATCGCAAGCTGTCTCTAGCGGTGCAAAGCAAGGCATTCTGCCTGAAAGAAGGACAGTGAACCAAACAGCACATGCCCAAGAAAGTAGGATGCATAGTTGTATGTTTTACAAGAATTTTAGTTTGGGACATGGCTCTTCTGAACCTTGTTAAAATTACAAATGACTTCTAACTTGACCTGGCCTGGGAAGTGGGAGTGGAATCACCATCTGTCAGTTCCAAGCACAAAGTATCAGAGTCAGGGTTCCCTCTGAGCATTTTGCTAAGGAATCATTGACTGAAACCTCCACCCGGGTGTGAAAACAAACAGAGCAGAAAATACCAGGTAATCCTTCGCAGGTGTGCAGAATGAACAAGCGGTATCTCTGTTTATCTTAATCTCCTAACGTTTGGACATTGTTGTTAGAAAGCATGTATTAGTCAGGATTCTCAGGAACAGAACTGATGGAATGAATCTACACACACACACACACGCACACACACACACACACACGAATGACTTTCAGGCTCTGGTCCAGCTAGTCCTACAATGACTGTCTACCAATAGAAGGTCCAAAAACTCAGTAGTTGTTTAGTCCACAATGCTGGATGTCTCAATTGGTCTTCAGTATATAAGGAAATCCTGAAGAAGTAGGCTCTAATGCCAGTAAAGGAATGGATGAATCTTCCAGGAGCAAACAGGCAAAGAGAGCTTCCTTCTTCCATGTCCTCTGTATGGCTGCCTAATTTAACCCAAATTAAAGGTAGATATTCCCAAATCAAAAAATCCAGATGAAAAGTGGGCCTGCCTCCTTCAAAAGACTTAAGAAAAAACTCCCCACAGGTGTACGCAGCCACTTGGGTTTTAGTTAGTGACAGGTGTGGTCAGATTGACAACCAAGAACAAGCATCACAGAGCATAACATAGCCCAAATGACCGATACAGTGTGCAAAAAGGGACAGGTCCACCAGGTCTCGTTGGTTCTTGTGCGTCTTGTTCCTCCCTTGTACTGATGGATAAGGGAAGATAACCTCCAAGACCCTGTTGCCAAGGGCACAAAGCTGGTGCACATGAGACACTTACAATGATATAATACATGTAATATAAGCTGCAAACAGGTGCCAACTAATATAGTTCCTGCTATTTCCGTGAGTTTGGTAGATACCACTAAGGCCCTGTGTCACTGGCTTCTTCCTCTGCCTTCAGCAGCAGCTATTGTTGCTCAAGCTGCACCATCAGTCCCCCCTGCTCTCCTATTATTGCTTTCTAATCTTCTCTAAGTGATCTAGGAATAATTCATAGATGTTGCAGGATTCCTGCTCCACCAGCATTCCTCCCACAACAGGGAATTAAAACTGTGGCGGTGTGGCAAGAGCCCCAGCTTCTCTCAGATGAACATGAATGATCCTTAAGGCTTCCCTGTGTAGTACTAGAAAATTCTCTTGGAACCCACCCTCTGATGTTGCCCTGAGACTTTGCACACATGAGCTTCTCCTCCAGACCTGGATACCGGCCAAGTGTATGATCAGGTCCTCAGAGGTGACTCCATGCTCCACTCTGCTGAATCTCCTTTAGGCAAGTCTCTATACAAAATGCATGGTTCTGTCTCTGTTTCTTTTCCAGTTCCTGTGATAAGGTATCCAGACAAAAGCAACTTAAGGTAGATGGTTTGTCTCACAGTTCAATTCCATTGCGGCAGGGAAGTCACAATGGCATGAGCTTGAGATAGTTGTTGAACTATATCAGCATTCAGTAAAGAACACTTACTGCTATTTCAGAGGACCTGGGTTCAATTCCCAATGCCTGTAATTCCAGTTCCAACGGATCCAATGCCCTCTTCAGGATTCAGGTGACTCCTGCATGCACATGGTGCATGAAAAAGCACACAGGCACATACACATAAAAATAATAATAAATCTTCCAAAAGAAAAATAAAGCAGGGCAATGAATACAGGTTACTCAGTTAAGTTTCTCCTTTTTATTTTTCTAATCAATCTCACCTCACTCCCACTCGCCCTTATCTCCCACTTTCTCCTTTTTATACCATACAAGAGCCTATCCTAGGGAATGATGCCACCCAAAGTGGGCAGAACTTCCCACCTTAACTAATGTGGTCAAGGTAAATCCCATAGGCATGCCACAGACACATCTCCCCGGTGATTCTAGATCTCATCAAGTTGACAGTTGAGATTAGCCACCACAGGTCCTCCCAGGACATTGGGTCCCTCATTCTTATCATCATTGTTTAGTTGACTGTAGATCTAGTCACTGGGCGGGGTGGGAAGAGGGGCACGTGTCCATATACTTTCCCAGCAGCTTCTGCACAAAAGTCCATTGAAATTCAGAAGTCTGCAGAACAAGTCAACTTGCTTGTAACTCCAGCAGTCTTATGTGGAGATGGGGAATAAAGCACTAGAATCTCTCTCCATCCAGCATCCCTGGAGCACAGAGCAGCAAACAACAAAAGACCTTATCTCAGACAAGGTAGAAGTTGAGGACTGACACCATTGGTTATTCTATGACTTCCACATATGTTTTGTGGCATATGCATATCCACAATCACTCAGGTGAACATGCATGAACATACACATGCATATCACAAACACACACACACACACACACACACACTCATTTCATCTTCACATCAATCACTCCAAACACATTCCCCATGTGAAAAGGTTGTAACTGTCTTGCTAGCTTTTTGAGAAAGAAGGTCACTGTGAAGCCCAGGCCTAGAACTCACTGTGAAACCCAGGGTGGGCTCAAATGTAATAGCCTCTTTTGACCTCAGTACAAGTAAACACACTCAGATTTTTTATTTCTCATGTTTATTATCCTATTACATATCTTATTATTAAATTTTGCTTTAAAACGCCATAACTTTAAATAATGCATGCTGAGTATTTTTGTAGTGCTAGCGGTCAGACCCAGGACTTTGTCCTTACTAGAAGAGGCCTCTAATGTGGGGTCACATCTTAGATTGATATTGAACACTTTTCCCAAGAACTGCTTCGCCTCCACGAAAATCCTGCAAGGCACTGTAGCTGGTTTATTTTGCAAATGGCAAAACTGAGACTCATGGAAACTAAATACAACTCTGCCTTTTGCTACTTGAAAATTTAATAATTCTATGCAGTGCATTTTGCTCACATCATCATCACTCACTCCTCTTTCCCAACCACTTCTCTATCCCAACTTTATATTTGCCTTTTAAATTTACTTTTTAAAATCCAATTAGTCACTCTGAAACACAGGCTACCACTACACAGAAAGGACCAAGAGATGAGTGATCACGTACATAGCGGGACACCCCACTCTACAGGCCCTCCACAGTGGGGCAAAAACCTGGGCCCCTCCCCCACCTGCGTCAGCTTCTCTAGCCAGTCAGCTGGCAAGCTTCCCGCAGGTAGGCTGCACCAACACCCCCATTCTATCGATCAGACCCTGTAAGCTATAAGTCCCACTCTACCCCCAAATCCTTTATCCCCTGTGACCTCAGAGGAACTCTGAAACACAGGCTGCAACTACACAGAGAGGTTCAAGAGGTGAGTGACCACCCCACCCAGTGGGGCACCCCACTCTCTAGGCCCTCCACAGTGGGGTAAAACCCTGGGCCTCTCTCCTACCTGCTTCAGCTTCTCTAGCCAGCCAGCATGCAAGCTTCCCGCAGGTAGTCACATTCGACACTCAAACCCTCCTATTACCCATGACCTCAGAGGAACTCTGAAACACAGAGAGGTCTAATAGGTAAGCTGTTCCAATGCTACGCCCATCGATCAGACCCAATAAGCTACAAGTCACACTCAATCTCCAAATCTTCCTACCCATCCCCCTCCCAGCGACCTCAGAGGAAACTCCAAAGCACAGGCTGCAACTCCACAGAGAGGACTAAGAGAGGAAGTCTGAAGCATGGGCTGTGACTGTACACAGTGAACCATGAGAGTAATCACACCAAGAGAGCAGACCAAGAGAGACCTCAGTGGCTCCCTGAGACACAGACAGAGACAATACAGAGCAGACCAAGAACAGTTTCCAAAGACACAGACAGCTGCTGCAAGGATTGGGCCAAGAGGCAAAGACACTGTAGACAGCTCAAAGGATTGGAGTGTGTCCCTTCCAGGTGGCTCAAGCTGGTCTGAGCCTCTTCCAGGCAGCTCAGCTCATCTAAGAGTGTCTCACAATAGCCCCAACTGCTTATGCACTTTTGGAGTGCATAAATCTGGTCAGTTTTGGAGACTTCCTGAACTTTCCGGTTCTTTATTTCCTGAGATTAATGAGCTTCCTTGGAATGCTTTACTTCCCCTTAGAATATCCTGCGTCCACCCGGGGGGGGGGGTGGCGGTGGCGCACACCTTTAATCCCAGCACTCAAGAAGCAGAGGCAGGTGGATCTCTGTGAGTTTGAGGCCAGCCTGGTCTACAAGAGCTAGTTCCAGGACAGGCTCCAAAGCTATGGAGAAACCCTGCCTCGAAAAACCAAAAAAAGAAAAAAAAAAAGAATATCCTGGGTCCTAAGGAGCTTCCATCCAAGATGGGAGGTTTAGTCTTAGAGATGGGAGGTTTAATCTCAGGGAACTGCTACACAGCACTAACCTAGGGACTCACCTCTTTTCATCACTGGTCACTTCCCCATTCTGAAACTTGTTTCTGCCTCGGGACCTTTGTTTGCCCTTGATATCCCTTTTCCCAGGGATAGCCATTTTTTTTTTTTTAGCCTTTCAGATCTTGGTCTTAAAGACATATGCTGAAATAAGTATTCTTTGAGTTCCTTGGCAAAGTATTTATCAACTTTCATCTGGAAACGTGTATTTACTAATTTACGGTTACATTTTCCGAAGCCCTAACAGTAAGAAAAGCTCTAGGGAGCAGAGATGCTCACTGACTGTGGGGGTTCATCTCCACTGTCAACTTGGTTGAGTTCAGAATTAACCAGGAGACCCATCTCTGGCCGTGTCTGTAAGGGACCCTTTCTGACTGTGGCTACACGTGGTTTCGATGGACTAGCTGCTTCACGTTCCTATGGCCATGCCTTCCCCAACACGGCACACTGTTGTAGACTTTCTTAAACTGTGAATGAAGCTAAGTCCTTCCTTTTTTGCTTTTTAAATGTTACATTTATTTATTTGCTTGTTTGGTGGTGGTGGTGGTGGTGGTGGTGGTGGTGGTGGTGTGTGTGTGTGTGGTGTGTATGTGTGTGTGTGTGTGTGTGTGGTGTGTATGTGTGTGTGTGTATGTGTGTGTGTGTGTGTGTGTGTTGGAGGATAACTTGTGAGAATTTGTTCTTTTCCCGCCTTGTGAGTCCCACGGATTGAGCTCTGGTCATCAGACTTGGTGAAAAGCATCTTCAGTCTGGAGCCATCTCCCCATCTCTGTAAGTCCTTCCGGCCCGGCATTCTGTGAAAAAGAGTAAGAAGAGCGCCTAACACTCTTGTGTTTCCACAAAGCTGGGAGAGCACGGGGCATGTAGCAAACAAGGAAAGGGTTTGCTGAACAAAACAAAATGAGTGACACAGGAGAGAAAGAGACAGAGGGGGGTGAGGGGAGAGAGGAGAGAGAAAGATAGAGAGAGGGACAGAGAGAGACAGAGAGAGAAAGAGAGAGAGAGAGAGAGAGAGAGAGAGAGAGACAGAGAGAGAGACAGAGACAGAGAGAGACAGAGACAGAGAGAGACAGAGAGACAGAGAGAGAGACAGAGGGAGAGAGAAGGAAGGGCAGACAGGAAAGAGGAGAGGGGGTGAGGAATCCGATAGTTCTATTTTCCTAATTTTTAATGACCTGGTCCCGAAACCCACTTGCTTTCTGAACTGTTGGGAGAAACTTTTAAGAAAGGACAAAACCTAAAAGCTGATTTTCAGTCACTGTGATCCTCCAAACCACATCTCCGGCTTTTCCCAGATGGTTATTCGAAGGAGTAATACCTGAGAAATCGGTTGGTCTTTCACTCTTTGATATGACATCCGGAGTTCAGAGCGAGATGGAGACCCTTGGCTTAACTGTCAGGTTCCTCAGGCCTTCCTGGGTTTCTTCCCAGAGTCCTACAACACTGAGACTGGCCCTGCTGGGAGTATTTGCTCCTCCGGTGGCCCCAGCTCATTCTGTGTGAGCTGATTCTCTGGCTGCTTCCAAGCCACAGGGAGGTCCCACATCTCAGACTCCCACACACAAAGCCTCGCCAACCTGCCTGGCTCTCCCACGGTGCAGCTTAATACACTCATTGGCCCGCAGCCTGCCGGGGGCGGGGCTTGTGTGGTTCTCAGAAGGAATTAGCTGTGTGAGAGGAGCGCTCTGGAGGCTGATGCTCTTACTCTCACCGGGTCTTCTTCAGAAGCCTCTGCTTTCAGGGTTGTCCCCGCTCTGGCTCAGCTTGGGACGGAGCCTCAGATCAGGGGACACCTGTAGCCTTGAATTTTAACCTCAGCGATGGGAAAACATGAAAATGCTTCCTGGATCTACGATCCTCTCCTTCGGTACCTGAACAGCACAGAGGAGTACCTGGCTCACGTCTGTGGACCCCGACGCAGCCACCTCTCCCTCCCGGTGTCTGTGGCCTATGCGCTGATCTTCGTGGTAGGGGTGATGGGCAATCTTCTGGTGTGCTTGGTGATCCTCCGACATCAGACCTTGAAGACACCCACTAACTACTACCTCTTCAGCCTGGCCATCTCAGACCTGCTGGTCCTGCTATTTGGGATGCCTCTGGAGGTCTATGAGATGTGGCACAATTACCCCTTCCTGTTCGGGCCGGTGGGCTGCTACTTCAAGACTGCCCTCTTCGAGACTGTGTGCTTTGCCTCCATTCTTAGCGTTACCACAGTTAGCATAGAACGCTACGTGGCCATCGTCCACCCATTCCGAGCCAAGCTGGAGAGCACGAGGCGGCGGGCCCTCAGGATCCTCAGCCTCGTCTGGGGCTTCTCGGTGATCTTTTCTTTGCCCAACACCAGCATCCATGGCATCAAGTTCCAGTACTTTCCCAACGGGTCCTCCGTGCCCGGCTCTGCAACCTGTACAGTCATCAAGCCCATGTGGGTGTACAACTTCATCATCCAAGCCACCTCATTCCTTTTCTACGTCCTCCCGATGACCCTCATCAGCATCCTCTACTACCTCATGGGGCTCAGAGTGAGTATCCAAGGTGACTGGTTTGGGGCAGCATCCCTCCTGTTTTCACCCATTTTGAGTTCAAAGAAAGACTTAGCATGGAGGAAGGACATAAAATCAGAAGGGGGCATGGAGGATGACTTTAAGTGTGGAATTAAGAAGCAAGAGTTTGTAAGTATGTAAAATAGCTTCATGTGTAACCTTCACACGTGGACTCAGCATGTATCTCACAAGTATAATCAGTTTGGTCTCCCTTTGAACAGGGGGAAATTGCCACGAATGAAACAGCAAACCACAAGTCTTTGACTTTCTTTACCTGGTATCCATCATCCTCTCTAGGCTTGTTCACCTGTGTTTCTAAGAAAGTGCTAGAGCTTCCTAGGGATATCAATAGAGCTATCACTCATGGAAGAATCTGCCTCCAGGGTCTTGAGGAGAAACCTCACTTGGACTGTGCACAGGAAGTGACCTAGGGTCAGAGGGTCACATTCTAGGGGGACCCTTCCGCGTCTGCTACCTCATCGCTGCCCCTTTACTTCATTTTGAAGTTTTTCACTGTACCAGCTTGTGCTGAGGGTATTGGGTGTGCTCCCTGCTTAGCAGTCTGAGACAGACAGACAGCTGTGAAGGTCAGTATTTCCTTGTGGCGCCCTGCCCTTTGATTGAAATATCAAGCTAAATATACATATGGTTTATATTTCATATACATTGTACATATATATACATATATATATATATATATATATACTCACCTTGAAACCAATTTTATAGCAGGTAGGGATTGAAGGATGGAAAAGTAAACAGAACTTCTAAGTTAGAGTAGTATAAGGCATGATTAAGACACATGTGGGTTTCTGGGGAAAATCACTCGGTTTTCCCTATATCTTACATTTAGAGGTTCATTTTCCGAACTTGTGGACATAAACATTTTTCCCTTTTCTCTGGCTTCAAATTAAATGAGAGAATTTGTTTATGATGCATGTGGGGGTGAATCTATATTCTTCCTACTGTGTTCTGTACCCATATTCCTAGATGTGAGTCCTAACAACGATAGTTTTCTATTCATTTAAAGAAGTGGCTCACGCAGTAAACAGTTATGGCGTTATTTAGATTCTCAGGTGCTCGGCTGATGTGTGCCTTTAGGCAGGCTGCACATAATTCTCCTGGGATTGCTTTCCCATTTGGAGAATGGAAAGGTCACATCACATCATTTTCTAAGACTTCTTCTGCCTCTAACAGTCTGTGGCTCTTTTTTAAAAAGGCAAAGAGATTATGGGATAGACATGAGCTATATATAAATGAAAGAATTAAACACAAACACACATCCCATCCCATTCTCTGGCACTGTAACTCCAGATGCAGAGTCCCACCCCAGCCCATCTCTGAGAAAGGTGTTTATCAAGAAAGAAATGATCTTCTTTGAATACCGACTGTCCCAAAATGAATGGCCATGCTTGAGTAGGAGGAGCTTAATTTCAGTGTCATAGGCATGCAGGCACCAGAATGAATCTACGCAGAGAGTAGTGGTATATTCCCCCAAGATCTATGTCACGCTAGACCAGCTTAGACCACCGTTCCAGAATGTCCTGTGTATCTAACCCAGAGGAAAAGACTTTCATACATTTCTAAATATCACAATTCCCTAAAACCTTCTCTCCTTTTGTAACAATAGCATCGTGTTCAGTGCTAAACAATCATTTGTCTCGTGTGAGTTTGGGGGACATACCTAAGTTGAACAGCAAACAGATTTTTGCCCGAGTTTCATTGTGTTCCAGTCTCATGAATCCACAGTGTCTGTGTCCCAAACTGGGGCATCTCAGAGAATAGCCACCCTGCTTAGTGTGAGTAATGCAATTGATGACATCCTGTGCCAGAAAAGATGAAGTAAGAGTGAGTGGACCAGAGGGTGCCAAGAAAGGACAATGTCTGATTTGTCATTCTGAGAATTTAAACAGCCCTATGTCAGCGGCCGGCAGAAGCGTCACAACCTCTAGAACCCTTTTGTTGGAAGGTTCCTGCTACCCATCACCACACTTTCTTGGCCTTTTTGACTCTTGTCCACCCTTTCAGCCATGCTTCAAGTGTCATGCGTCAAGTGCACTTCCTTAGGGGAGCTCTCCTAGACCCCTGAACTGTCCTACCTCTGTTGTAGATGTCATTATTTCCAGTAACTTCCTTCATTACGATTTACAATCCCATGTGGACCCTTTAAGTGTACTCATTTCTCCCAACCCAGACTAAGTTCACTCAGGAAATGAGGCTGAATTACTTCCCTCATAACTGAGCTTTATCTTCTCTACATTTAAGGCAAAAGACTTGAAAACGTTGCCTCAAAGAGCCTTTGAATTTTCAAGATTTAAAGACATCCAAGTTGTAATGCTATTTGAGTTATTGAGTCTACTGAGAAGTCTAAAGGTGTGACTGAGTCTGGTTGCCACTGTCTTCAGGAAGCAGCCAAGACAATACCGATGAAAGCACAGGACAAATGAAGCCCTGTGTGTGTTCAAGGCTAAGGCTGAGCATTCACTGATGCTACCTCATTCCAATACATGCATTTCCACAGAGATGCTCTTCAGGCTCAGAACATCATAGAGACAGAAAGTACGTGATCCATGAGTAGCTTCCCAGTCATCTAGGAGGAAGTACTGGCAACGTCTAGCCTAATTCCTGTCTCTCTCACACATGACTTTTGTGTTGATGAGGGGACATGTCTGAATTACATAAACGTCAACTATGCCTGATAGACTGCAAAGAAGCAAGATAGTGATGGATGGATGGATGGATGGATGGATGGATGGATGGATGGATGGATGGATGGATGGGCAGACAAATGAGCTGATAGAGAAGTTGAAAGACAGACAACTAAGTATAGATCAGGACATTGTGTATCTATACCTATACTCACATATACACACATATATACTCAAGTGCACAAACACATACACCACACACACATCACACATCACACACCACACACACACATACCACAATCACCATGAACAGCTCATCAAGACAATAACTTGAAAGACAATCAGCCCCATGAATCTCACCTTGGTGCTTCATAGCTGGAGGTGTCAGATGGGTAAGTTTCTAAGGTTCTGAGCCTTGGATCATCCCATAGAGTGACGACAGTGTCTCATCCCTCCTTGTCACTCCCCTGAGTCTGATGGCAGAGTTCACACCGTTGATGACTGAGTATCATGCAGACCACCTGAAGTGAAATGCAAGTATTTAATATGAAAGCGTCATTTAACATTAACTGGACAAATGTCTTAGACTCTGTGAGTCAAACATTGTGAACCCTGATGGACACTTCACTATACATATATTCAGTCCATCTCTTCCTTAAGTTGACTGGTTGTGACATTATAACCTGAAGATACTTCAAGGTGAGAGGTAATTGATAAGTGGTTTTCTTTGGGTACAAACTACAATGGCCAGGAGGCTAGTCATAAAAAGAATTATCTGGAATGATTGTTTGTGTTTGATTTAAAGAAACGTTTTGCGGGAGTACAGACTTCCTCTGGGAGCTATGAAATTCAGCCATGAAGTGACCAACCGTTCAATATACTATTTGTTGAAAATAATTATGGAACAACCAACAACTCTCTCTTACATTGGCCCCAGTTTTAGGACCAGAATCAAAATAGTTTTTATTATTATTTCCCATTTATTGAAAAATAGGTTCTTTTCTCGTACAATATATCTTGATTACAATTTCCCCTCCCTTTATTCCTTTCAGCTCCTCTCCACCTCCCCGCCCATCCCAATCAATTCCCTTTCTGTCTCTCATTAGAAAAGAACAGGCTTATAAAAGATAATAACAAAACAAGAAAAAATAGAATAAGATAAGCAAAAACCACCACATTGAAGTTGGACAAGGCAAACCAACAGAAGGAAGAAAGCCCAAGAGAAGGCACAAAAATCAGAGACCAATTGTTCACATACTTGGGAGTCACATACAAAACTAAAATAAAAGCTACACACACACACACACACACACACACACACACACACACACAGGACCTGGTACAACCCCAGGTAGGCCCTATGCTTGTTGCTTCAGGCTCTGAGTTCACATGAGCTTTGCTCAGCTGATTCAGAGGGCCTTATTCTCCTGGTGTCTTCCATCCCTCATTTTTGCCTCCTCTTCCACAGTGTTTGCTGGGTTTTGAGGGGAAAGATTTGATAGTGACATCCCATTTAGAGCTGCATGTTCCAAGGTCTCTCCCTTTCTCGCTGCATAATGTCTGGTTGTGGGTCTCTGTATTTATTCCCCCTTCCTAGGTGACTCCAGGTTTTTGCCAGGTTGATGGCTGAGGTGAAGGCTAACATCTGTCAGACACAACACAACTGACTTAGAAGATGGACATTTTTCTCAGAAGAGACTCAGTAATCCCCATAAGGAGATTCATAAAGGCAAATAGCTGTTCTTGGGTATTTCAATCCATATCATGTCTTTTGAGATGTGGAACAATAATGACAACCAGCAGAAGAGCAATAGTTTACCACTTGTTGAGTACCTCATGCCTTGCTCTGGCATTCTTACCATATTAGGAACAATTTAGCATCTTCATGCAATCCCCATTGATTTCTACACCAGTGCAGGATTCCCTCAGTTCTTCTCAGGTTCCAGGTGACCCTAAAAGGTCAAATCTCAAATAACTTTTAACACCTCACTTTCTAAAAATATAGATTTTATGTAGAGAGCACTGTTAAGTTTAAAAGACAGGCAGACTAAGTTACCACACAGGTAGGTGCCTAGGACCCATGTGTTTCTGAGGACCGCTTGATTTTAAGGAGCATGCATTACTGTAGAGTCATAGGATATGGATTTGGGGAGCTATTGAGGTGAACTTTTAATGGGCCATTCTTCCAAGTTGTCCTTGAGAAGACTTTCTCATGATAACTTGCATCCCAGAAAGCTCACAGTTCATGGTCATACACAATTCCATTCATTTTTCATTTACCTTGCACTTAAAAATGTCTCCATACAACTCAGTGGGTTGATTCTAATGGAGCCTGAGAATGTGTAGAACAATTCAATTTTCCTTCCACTGGATGATCTCAGTTGATCCATCAGGACCCATGTCACCACCAGAGAAGGAATCTCAGCTTGACTGTTGGCACATGAAGGGAGGCTTAGCTTAGACCTGAATTCCACAAAACAGACATAGCTCTCAGTGAAAGCTTGTTCAGGAAAAATACATGAGGCTGTCACATACCCAGCCTCCTTTCTGGTTTCTAGGGACCTTAAAGCCTGCACACAGAAGCACTGTGAGTACTTTTCTCATGGTGCCACACGAGAGACCACTGTAATTCCTACCTCAGAAGCAGTGAAGAAGGGATTCCTTCCATTCCCAGGAGGACAGAAGCAAATATGTGAAACCCAACTCCAGTTATCCAACCATTGGGACTAGGGAATGGGACAGTCTGATCTGTTAGGTTATTTGGTGACAGGACCAGGAACTGGAGTTGGGACTAACTCAGCTTAATCTTCCCTGTCATCTTGATTGGATTTGAAATCACCTAGGAGACACACCTCTGGGCATTTTTCTGAGGACATTTCCAGAGAGGTGTAACTAAGGGAGGAATACCCACCCTGAATGATGGTAGCAGCAGCCCATATGCTGGGGTCCCAGCCTGAATGCAAAGGGGATGTAAGAGAAAGGGAATCCAGCACAGTATTGGTCTCCCTGTTTCCTGACTGGGATGCAATGTGACCATCTGCTTCATGCCCCTGCCTCTCGGACCTCTTCTCCCTCTCCCTAAAGGACTCCCCTCAAACTGTGCATCAAACTAACAACTAACCTTTTCCCCATAAGCTGTTTTTTGTTTTGGTTAGGTATTTTGTTATAGCAATGGGAAAAGTGAGTAAAACGCCAAAGTATTAAGTGAGCATGGAGAAGGAATAAACAGCCTAAAGAGAGACGTGGGGTGCTGCTGGTGAGAGAATAAGAGGGGAATGCCAGAGAATTAACAGACTCTGGACTTCTAGGTGTGGACTGGTCTCAGGTCATGAGAGTTTCTGTCTTCTGGCACAACATCCCCACAGACAGAAAGCAGATCCAACAGAGAGAGATTCCACCACCAGATGGATAGCACAGCTCTCTGGTGCTTGTGGACCTTGGAGGAATAAGAGAACAATAGGCTAGAGCTGCTGCATCTTCAGGAGTAGGTGGGCCTGAAATAGGCTAGTAAAGATGGCCTGTCAGGTCATGCTGACATCCCAAACTTACATTAGTACAAGGATCGCACTATAATCCAATTAGGATAAATATATGTCAGTGTTTAAAATTCTGAAGGATATGCAGTTTTATCAGTAGAATTGGACAATCAGCATGTCCTAAATTATGCCTGTCAGGACAGTGTCAGGGAATCTGCTGAAAAGGGCTGGGAATGTATTATTCAAAGAAATGTGGCTCCCTTTCAACTGAGGGGCACTTGTGAGATACCAATGTGTACAGTGGGGAAAGGGTTGCATTAAACCTTAGAAAATCCGCATGGCTCGTGAGCACGTTCAAGATGTTGAGAGCCGCACAACATAGTGGTTTGAATGAGAATGTCCCCCATATGCCTATATATTTGCATGCCTAGTCCCCAGTCAATGAACTGTTTGGAAGGATTGGGAGGTGTGACCTTTGAGGTTTCAAATGCCCACTCCAGGCCCAGTGTCTCTCTTTCTCTTTGCCTACTGCCTTTGGATCAGGACGCAAAGCTCTCAGCTACTACTCCAGCACTCTGCCTTCCTGTTTGCCACTATATTTCCCACCATGATGATCATGGACTGAAACTGTAAGCAAGCCCCCAATTAAATGCTTGCTTTTATAAGTCCTTAATTATGAGGATTGCCTTAGTCATGGTGTTTCTTTCAGCAACAGAGCAGTGACTGAGACACACAACAGATAGCATAACAGTCACAAGATCATAGTATTTTGTTCTCTGAAATCTCCTATCACGTGGAATAGAGTCTTGACTCTAATGATGTGTCTAACAAAAATGAAAGAAATTCAGTGACAGGAAGGGCCTAGCTAGTGTTTTATTGCTATTGTCCACTTCAGGATTAAGCATCTTGGCCGTGTGTGTGTGTGTGTGTGTGTGTGTGTGTGTGTGTGTGTGTGTGTTTATATAATATTTATTAACACACTACAGAACTAGGACTGCATACAACTGCTTATTAAAAACTTGGTTTTTCTGTATCTTGCCCATAGCCCTGTCCAGTTGAGTCAGAGGACCTAGACTGAATTCTGCCCCCAGTGAAGTATTTAAAAGTTTAAAAACATTTCTTTAAGTGCTTTTGGTATACCTCCAAAGTTTTCTCTCCCTAACCACCTCTCTACTTCTCTTTCAGCTGAAGAGAGATGAATCCCTTGAGGCAGACAAACTGACTGTGAGCATTCACAGACCCTCCAGAAAATCAGTCACCAAGATGCTGTGTAAGCTGCTCGCTTTCTTTCACTGTTTGTTTACTTTTTGTTTATAAGAGCAAAAGACTTGTGCTTGGCACTGATGTGCTGGCCAAGATGCTCTTCTTGGTTTCCAGAAGGTTCTTTGACTTGCCTGCTTTGTTTCATCTTTGGCTTTAAGCGTTCAAAACCCTGTGCTAGGTTACAGCTGCCAGGATGCCTTCCAAGTGCTATGAAATAAATCACGCTTGCACGCCAAGCCTGAGCACTGCTCTCTGTAAGATGAGTGGGGGTGAGTTCTGAACCTGGTTGTGTTCCAGCATTCTTCAGACATGTGGTACAGGTCATGGAGGATCCTGCACGCACTCGCAAATGCTTACACACACAGTGTTTTATAACTCGCTTCAGGGGATTGTGACCTCCCAATGGCCATGTAGACTCGGTGAATTTTTTTAATTCCAGATAAAGAACAACTAGCCATGAATTCTTCCGAGTAAATTATTCCACCTAGGACATTGTGTAGCCTTGCATCAAAACATCATCCTGTTTAAAAACAAAACAGTAAAAATCGTCTTTTTATTGGAAAATACACATTCTTGTAAGAGACAAACTATTTTAAGAAATCCAGATACTTACCAGCCTCTCCCAAAGGGATGCTAGACAAGTCAGTGAACCCATGGGCTGGGGAGACGGATCAGAAGCTAAACCCTTGCCATGTAAGCATGAGCACTGGGGGTCCGATCCCCAGAGCCCACATAAGTGCTGCTGGGAGTGACTATCCTCTTATAATTCCATTCTTAAGACAGCAGAGATGGGGGTCCGTAGCAAGTTGGCTATGGAGACTGGCAGTATCAATGCACTCAGGGTTTCACTGTGAGATCCTGCCTCAGTGAATAAGGTAGTGAGTGATTGAGGAAGTTTCCTCACTCAACCTTGGGTCTACACACACACACACTCAAACATGAATGAATACACATGCACATACCTATACATGCACATATGTGTATATATACACACATATATACACACACACAAGTGGAAAAAAGAAAATAAAAAACACTAATCAAAGCAACCTCAGTCTTCCAGGAGAGACACTGAGGAGGCGTGTGGAACATAAACTTTTTAAAATACCATCTAGATTCAGAAAGAAAAGAATGCCCAGGCTAATGTGCACACAGAGCATGGAGGCTGTGCCCTCTGTGAACAAAACCCGGAAGTTGCTGGCCTCCTGAGGAGTTGACACTTAAAGTTGCTCTCTCTCTCTCTCTCTCTCTCTCTCTCTCTCTCTCTCTCTCTCTCTCTCTCTCTCCCTCTCTCTCTCTCTCGTGCACAAGCGCACACACAAAGACACACAAGACATACACAATAAAGGAAAAATTTATCTTGGGACAAGTACTTTGGGCCTATTATGAGGCAGAATATCACTGCTATAGGAGAGGGAAGGAAGGAGGGAGAGAGGGAGGGAGGGAAGGAGGGAGGGAGGAAGGGAGGGAGGGAGGGAGCTTACTCAGGAGTGGATAGCTGCCATCCTGTCCTTTTGGAGCTTCCAGTCACTTGCCCCTTCAGCTTTGGGCCTGTGATGAGGTGGAGCAAAGCTGCTCACCTCACAGTGTGCAAACAGAAAGGAAAGGAGTAGCCCCCAGTCTCCCTTCAAGGCCCAGCAAATGCCTGCCTCCTCCATCTAAAGTCCTCAAGTTTCCACCCACCCAGCCCAGACAGCACCATCCACTGGGGACCATGCCTTGGAGGCATGAGGTTCTGGGCAGCTGTTAGAATCCAAACCCTAAGAACTCGCTGAAAAACTGTGAATTTAATTGTTGAGTTGTTCCTAAGACAACCTGATCTAATCATGAATAAGTCTCTAAACATATGCTGAGAGCATGCTTTGATTTCCACAGTCAAGAGGTTTTGGAACTTTGAAATATACTCAGTTCTATTTGAAATATTCTAAGGAGAAACATACAAGAAATCTTAAGGAGATGTCTTGGTGATTAAGAGCCTTTGATATTCTTGCAGGGGATTCACGTTTGGTTCTCAGCACCTACACTGGGCAGCTTACAACCTCCTATAAGGCCCTATTTTGTCCTCCATAGGCACTGCAGACATGTGGTACACAAAGAGATAAGCAAGACAACATACCTATGCATAAGTAAAAATAAATATTTTTTAAGAAAAAAAAATCAATCAATCAATCAATCCTGGGGCCAGTGAGATGGGTCATAGGGCAAAGGCACTTGCTGCCAAACCTGAGATTGATCTCCAGGACCTAGTAGAAAGAAAGAGCTGATTTCAAGAAGTTGCCCTCCAACTTGCACATGTGTGTTGTGGCATGCGTACGTGTGTGGTGTGCACACAATACACAAACAGCAATAGCTGGACTTAGTGGGTTCTCAACAAACCCATCAAGTTGAAATGGGGACATATTGAAAGTCATGGAATGGAAGGAATTGGAGTGGAAAAATAACAGGTAACGATGTGATACTTTATTATGTGAATTTCTGGAAACTTCAAAAACAAAAAAAATCATGTAAAAATTATAAACTTTAAAAGAAAATGTAGGTAATTGTATAGAAAACTGATCCCAGAGCCATATGATTAATTCTTATGTTTGACTATTCTTTCTCTCTGGGAGCTCATCTGCCTGTAGCAGTCAGCACTCAGCTAAGGTGGCCGGGAACCCTGATAAAAGAAGGAAGCTGCTGGGGACTAGCATCACATCCCTCCCTGGCCTACTCCGTCATCTTGTCTCCCACTTCCCTTTCCAGTTGTCTTGGTCCTCGTGTTTGCTATCTGCTGGACCCCTTTCCATGTGGACCGGCTCTTCTTCAGCTTTGTGGAGGAGTGGACTGAGTCCCTGGCTGCTGTGTTCAATCTCATCCATGTGGTATCAGGTAAAGGCTTGGTGGGCTCAGGGTCATAAGGGTTCGGTAGCTTTTCCTTGGCTCTGCCCTGAGGCGTCACCATACAGGCAGCTCACAGAGACCCAGACTTCTGTTAAGGGAACAGCAGGAGCTGATTGTATTCAGGGATTAAAAATGTTTTGAGGAAAAACCCCAACTCTACATGTGAGTGTGATAACCATCATCAATATGACAGCAAAAAACACATGAAAAGAAATGCTTTTCCCAAAGGTGCAAAGCTGTAAGGCGAGTGAAAATGGGGCTCAAGTCCAAGCCATTGAATGTCAAGTTCAAGGTTTTTTCCAACCTACTACACTTAGGTTCTGGGTACTTCTGCCCACATGCTTCTGCTGTCACTGGCTCATTCTGTGGACTGTCAAGGACATAGCCAGAGGGTAAAGGTTAGATGCACACACACACAACAGCTCAGGCTAGAAGGAAGGATGGAGGAAAGAAGAGAAGGAGGGGAGAGAAAGACCATACTGGATAAAGCCACCATTTCTGCCTCTGAACATTTTTACCCAAATACACATTCTCTCCCTTTACCAACTATCCACATCAAGGTACAGCTGGTGTCATTCACCTCCACTGAGTGACTCCTGACCACAGTCATCTGTTAGAATAGAATAACTGCTGTAGCCTGGCTGTTGATGTCATACAGGATCCTAAAAGATGGCATTGTGTATCCTTGTTTCTAGCTTTGCCTGGGGTTCCTGACTCTGCTACATTCTTCCAAGTACTTAGAGGGGGGAAAAAGTCTAAATCCCCTGCCTTTCAATGTGCTTTGAAGTTCCCAGAATGCCCTAGTAAGCATTTGACCCATGTCCAAATGAACAGACATGTCTCCTGTTCCAGAGAGGACACTGACCATAGACACAAAGAAGGGGTTCCATCCAAGTACAGTTTGTTAAACTGATGAGTCACTGGGGTTACTAACAGGAATGAGAGCAATTTATGGGCAGCTATATCATTGAAAAATGTATCTCTCAGCAACGGATAACTGTCTATAAACCCTTGGAAGGGGCACAGCCTCATAAGCCTCTTCCCAAACAACTGTTAACTGTCTAAATCTTTGAGGAAAGGCAGGCAAGCCCTTCCCCTGTAATGGGAAGTTAATGGGGACACTCTTGGGTAGTCTCCAATGGGTGATGGCAGTTGACAGTTCAAGAGGGCGATGGCCATGACTGTGTCTTGCTTGGACAATGCTGTTTGATAATACACAGTTTCCACCAGAATATCCTGCCCCTATTTTCCAGAAAGAATTAAAGTGCCAGTGTTTGTCTAAGGGCACAGAACAAAGGAGGGCCGCAGTGCTAACCTCTCTTAAGCTCCATTGGTGTCTTAGAGAAACAGACCAGGCTATGATAATAAGAGTGGGCATATGGGAGATGGAGAGAGGCTCTGTGGCTAAGAGCCCATGCCGCTCTTACAGAGAACCCTACCTTGGTTGCCAACCCCCATATGGGTTTCTTACATGCCTGTAACTCCAGTGCCAGTGGGTCAGACACCTTCTTTTGGCCTCTGTGGGTACTGCTACTCATATGCACACGTGCGCACACACATACACAGAAAAGTAAATCTCTAAAGAGAAGAATGCATGTATAACAAGCAGAGAAATGGCAATATACAAGCCTCCTGGTGAACGAAATAAATGGTAATATATAATTACTCAGTGGACGAGCTATCAAGGGAAGCAGGAGTGGGTAGGGAAGGGACATGGTGGGGGAGGGGTGATCTCACTATGAGAAGTTTTCAATTGAATGAGGAATCTCAACAGGGACCACGTGCTGACTGATTTACCCAGCTTCACCACTGTGGCCTCAAATAATAGCTTTAATTGAGAATCCAATGAAGAAACAAACCTCCTTTCTCTGATACTTGAGCATCTCTTATTAGGGGCACTATCCAGCTCCTTGGGAACGCCATGGCTCTTTCATGGCTCAGTGTTCGATTCCCGAGTGCCCAGGTGGATCTTCTCTTAGCCTTTCATATTCTCAGTGAATGCCCTGTATACCCAACTGCTTCCAGGAGAGGCCATCCCGGGGTTCCCAGGCCTTTGCTAAATATGTACACTCTGTCCTCCCTTGTCATGTCTTCTTGAATCCGTCATTTGCAGGTGTCTTCTTCTACCTGAGCTCAGCCGTCAACCCCATTATCTATAACATCTTGTCAAGACGCTTCCGGGCAGCCTTCCGGAATGTCGTCTCTTCTTCCTGCAAGTGGTGCCGTTCCCAGGCTCTCCCACCAGGACCTCCGGCCCAGAAGATCATCTTCTTGACAGAATGCCACCTTGTGGAGTTGACAGAGGAGACAGGCCCCCAGTTCCCCTGTCAGTCATCTCTCTACAACTCACACCTCTCCTCTCCACAGCCCCCTGTGTTGGACAGGTACCATGAAGGGAGTGGTCAGAGGACCACGTCAGAAGGCCTGGATTCTGTGGATTGACACCCCTCTAAGCCCCAGCAAGCAAGGAGGGGCATCCTGTCACCTGTGCCTCCTGTGTGGCATTAGGAAGACAAGACTCTTAGATCCCACATTCTCGTGACTTTTTTGATGTAAAAGTCAAGACTTCGTTCTAGGTCACCGTGCAGACATTGCTGATTTAGGCTCTCCATCTTTCCGTACTGCGCGTTTTCAAAACTGTGATTGCAATGCCCCATGTGAGTCTTTTAAAGACGCTCTCAAAATGGTTGAGTTTAACAGAGTGAAGCAAGGCAGAGGAGCTAAGCAGCACAGCCCAGTTAGCCCAACCTCCAAAGCCCAGGACTCATAAGGAGCTACTGGGGTGAGCCAGTGACTGGCTCAGAACTGCTCACAAAAACTTCCCCCTCCAATAGTTAGGACTTTTGCAAGCTTGTTGTCAAATGAGCGATGGCTTGAAATCAGTCATAGGAGAAATATTTAGGCTACGGGAATTAACAAGCTCTCCAAATCAAGGCTAAATCATTTTTATCCCCTGGAGAGCTGGCCCGAGAGCAGGTTGAGAGCTATTAATAAGCTGGCACTTTGCCAGCTTGCTGCAATGCGTATGACTTGTTTTTAGACCAAAAGCTGGTAATGCTATAATTAAGGACTACTTAGAGTCCTGGTTAACTCGGTTAACTAGATTTCTTTTTTAAACCTGGAGTTCCCAGGAAAAGAAAATAATAAGCAAAAGCCTGTTAATTAAACCAATGGAAGCAGCATCCAGCATTTTATAATTAACCTCGAGTCGAAAGACTATTTTTGGATGCCATTCATTAACATTAGCGCAGAAAACAGCAATGGACCGAGCGTTGTTTTCCCTCTCACATCTTTGTTTACAGAGTCCACAGGATGTGTTGTCAAAACAGGAGAGTTCCCCACATTCTCTACTTGGCTTGGCTGCAGACTTATTTCCTTTCTAACATGGAGAGACATGGTTAGTGGGTAAAGGCTCTCACCACCAAGTCTTAGGACCTAAGTTCGATACCTGGAATTCATGTGGTTAAGAGAGAAAAGTGACTCCTCGACCTGTCTTCTGACTTCCAAACATGCACCATGATGTATTCTCCCCACAGGCCCCTACACACACCACACTAAATAAATTCATATACAATTTTTTAAAAGTATGATATAAATCCATAGTGTGGGAGCTAACAACTATACCATCTTCTAGAAGCCAAGCAAATCAAAATCATAGCCAAAGCAGCCTTTAACCCCCTCCTTCTCGACCTCAATAGATGACTGAACGCCTTGTGGACTCTACTTCTGACCCCCACCTGTGGAACACTATGGAAGCTTTTCAAGGCAAGGTCAATGTTTCGAAGTTTTGACTGATTTATGAATGGGATAGAGATTGTAGACTATACCTACAATATACTGGTTTTGCTGTTAGGAAGATACATTCACTATGCAAAACAGACTGTTAGCTTAGAGAGAGTGATGGAGAAGTCTGGCGAAGAAAGCCAAAGCCAAGGACTACAGAGGGAAGCAGGGCTGGAGAGATGGCTCAGTGGACGAAGACGTTTGCAGGCAAACGTGATGATCTGAGTTCCAGTGGTTGAGGAAGAGACCCAACACCGGAAGTATTCTCTGACCCAGCACGCTCACCATGGCTTGTGTAGCAGCACCCATTCAACATGATAATAATAAAATTATTTTTTTTAAAAAAAGAAATTTACCCTATCAAACACTCGCAATGTCTGTATACCATGAAACCACATGGAGGCATAGATAAGGATATTTGTGAGTAACTGTTATTTTGAAAATACAGCTTAAAAGGTTTGATAGAACACACTTATTTAAATATTTTCAGAACAGAAAGACTATCTTCTATTGACATTTTATGTTTTGTTTTATAAATGTTGAAAATGTTAGACCCTGGCTTTGATGATCAATTCTTCAGGAATAAAATGGAATAAACACTATCCTGTGGATATTCGTGTGTCCTCTTCACTCCCTGATTCCCCCATTTTACACACAAACACACACACACACACACACACACACACACACCAGCCCTGTCCAGCAAAGAGTGCATTCGTAGTCACCCCTGGGAAAATTATACAAGCAATCTCAATGTCTCTGAGGCTACAACAGTCCTCATATCTCATTCTAAAGCCTGCAGCAGACTGGGGTGGCTCCCAGGCTGGGATCCTCTGAGCTTTGAGGCTTTCCATCTGACTTTGCCACCTGCCGCAGCCCGAGCCCCCCCCCTTTTTTTTACAGTGCTTACAAAGATTGGTGAGTCCCTACTGAGAGCCTGTCGCCAAGTGCCCAGATTCCAGAAGGGTGGGTGCCATTCCTCCCCAAGGAAGTCTCTAGATTGGTGGTTCTTAGCCCATAGGTCACAACCCTTTTACAGGGGCTACCTAAGACCATTGAAAAACACAGCTATTTTCATTATGATTTATAATAATAAAATTACAATTATGAAGTGGCAATGAAATTAATTTTATGGTTGGGGGTAAGCACAACATGAGGAACTGTATTATAGGGCCACATAGTTTGCCAGACAGACTCCTGGCATCCTACCTATGTACCTCAACTAGAGTACACCTTCTTTATTTCCCAGTGACCTCCTCACTCCCCACCTACTCCTCACTCCCCACCCTCCCCTCACTCCCCCACATCCCCCTCTCTTCCACCTCCCCCTCTCTCCCACATCCCCCTCTCTCCCACCTCCCCTTCCCTCCCCACCTATCCCTCACTCTCCCACCTCCTCAATCTCATATTCCTTCCTGGGAATTTACTCCCTTCCTTCTCTGGAGGCTCAGGAATCAGGGACCACTTGGCTCCAGATACTCCGTATGAACTCTTCCTCCTCCCTCTGAGAAAGGACCTATGCTATCCCCAGGGGACTACCTCTTCTCATACTGCACACTAAGCTGCCATATGTCTGTCTGTCTGTCTGTCTGTCTGTCTGTCTGTCTGTCTGTCTAAGGTGTTAAGGCTTCTAATAAAGCTCTAAGCCAAATCTGAACCCTTTTAGCACTGAACTGTCAAGGGGTACAGTGGCCCTATGGGTACTCACTTCTCTTGGTAAACAAGCCCCCAGGACTCTCAAAGGCAGAAGCATGGCAATGCACTTTCCAGGAGGTTGTGGCTTCCAAGGAGATCAGCACGCATGCTATTATCACATGAAGGTCTGATTTTGAAACATTTCCTCAACTCTCAGAGTCCTGCTTGATTCTCTCAAGAGCTTGAATTTTGGGTAACAACCTAACAGCCTTGTGATTGTTGGGTATATCCTGTAGAACACACTAACAGAACCCTGGCTTCCAACCAGCCAAAGCGCTGAAGATGCTGTCAGGGAGCTCCCGAGGTGACACTACAACATTCTTAGTTCTGCCTTAGCCATCGATTTCATGTCTCCACCGATGTGTTTGCAAAGTGCCTTGATTTATGACTCTCCTTGCTCTGTTACTATAAAAACTTCATCAAACTGTCACCACGTTTGAACATGGAGATTGGAGTGACCCGAATCTGTGTTCCTGGGCCATGGTAACTATTTCTGTTTAACCCTAGCATGAGCTCTTCTCCACTGTCAGGAGACAGCTGTGATTTTTCTGCCTTAAAAACTAGAACGCGGAGATGAAATCAGGCCTGGGGCTTTCGTCCACTGGGTCAGAGCCAAAAGTCCAGAATTACCTGACCCAAGTTCTGAGTCTGTACCCTGGGCCATGGTCACTCACATTTGGCTCGAGAGTAAACTCCCTCTGTGAGGCGAGAGCTATGATTTTGCCCTAATATTCATGTGCCAATTAAAGAAACAAGCAATACTGAAAAGCAGAGACAAGCGTGTGGCCACATGAAGGCACGGAATAAAGCGGTCAGTGGGCCCCAAACTCCATCTTTGGGGATTACTCTGGGACGTTTAGGTATAAATTGAGGCCACGAGGTACAATTAACTAAGCAGTACTGTCCAAGTTCAGCTTACTCCATCATCACCTGGGCTCCAACCCCCAAGGTCGGAGTTGTCAGAACTGTGTGAAATCTCCCCTCCCCACCCCCCAGGAGAAGAGCGCCCCCTCTGGCTGCACCAGACTTCACCGTCTTGCTTCTCCCAGGGTGAGATGCCCGGGAAAATTCCAATTTCTTGTGGTCTATCGTCTCAATAGTCTGAGAAGCCAAGAGTGGAGCAGGAGTAACTCTTTGAATAGCCTCACCCCTGCCAGGATAGTTACTTAGGGATAGTACTTAGAAACGCTGTAATAAGTGTCTATAGAAAAACATTAATAATAATAATAATAATCATAATTCAGGAATAGGAATGTATTATTCAGAATGATAGGTTTTGATGGCACTTTACAGTGTTTTACTGGTTTTGAGTGAACATTCTGGCTGTACAGCAGCTTCCTCTGAATTGAAAATCCCCACCCCACCCCAGGAAGGAGTCCAAAGGCTCATGGGACTCAGGAAGTAAACAAACCACAAGTCTCAAAAGCTGAAACTCCAAGGTTTTAAGATGCCCCTCAGCAGTGTTCCAGAATTTTAAAGCAGCACTTGGGGTGGAGGGCTTTGACCAGCGCCATGGGAGTTGTAAAGAGAAGCTTCTTGGGCCCCCACCTTAGCTGCCTGCAAGCTGCACAGAGCACACCAGGTTCACAGCTTCCAGGAGTCTCATCCATGCAGGAGGGGGTTGTCAGTGAGCCCCTGCCTTCAAGTTACCCATGCTCCCATAAGTAACCCCTCACCTGCTCTCCCATAGGAACCTCAATAAACTCAGTGGCTCACCAAGCCAGAGATGCCGGTGTGATGTTTATTTTGGTATTGTGGGTTCCCTGGAGTGGGGAAGTGAGGATATGTGTGTTCACAGCGACCCAGGAAAAATTCACGCAGCAGTACCTCTCTGGGGGAGTCCTCATCAAATACACAAACTAAATGAGTCATGCTGGCACAAAGACACAGCCCTCACCTCTAACGGGAGAAGAGTTTCTTCTGGAACCAAATGGAGTGACAGTGGTCCAGAAACAGATTTAGGTCACCCCAAATTCCATCTTCCAACATGAGGAAAATTTAATGAGAGGTCTTTAGAGTAATAGGAAGCAAAAGTCATAAATCCAGGTGTTTCTTAGGCACTTTGGTGGAGCTATGAAGCTGATGGCTAAGCAAAGCAGGGAGGCTATTGTTGCCTCCGATGTATCATATGACAAACTCAGCTTTCTGATTGGTGGAAACTAGGGTCTGTTAATACATTCCCAAAGGTTTCACCTGATCATAACAAGGATATTAAATCAGACACAGACATAGGAGAAGGGGAGCTCAATTTTAATTAGGTTCTGGATCTGCAACATTCCAACCTCCCTGACAACGTCTGAAGTTCTAATCGGCTAGTTGCTGGACCTGGCAGGAGGTTCAGCTGGTTGTGCAGCTCCTTTCTAGAAACCTTGGCTCACAGGAACATCCTAGGAAATTTGTCAGGCTTTTTAAAAAGCCATTCTTCATTTCCAATCCAAATAAACAAGCTCCCTAAGATTCCACCGCCCACTGCTAGGACTCGTGAATAATGAAGGCCCAGACATGTGTTACAGATTGCTTCTCCAGTACATGAAAGATTAATCAATACTACGGCAGGGCAGTCAGCAAAACGAGGGGCCTGGAATGCTCAGAACAGCGATGCATATTAATTGAGTCTGAAGGTCTTCAGCCTCTGCCAGCTGAGAAGTGAAATGTCTGTGGTTTGTCTCTCAGAGTCAGAAGATGGAGATGAGGACAATGATCATGTGCTCGTCCCTGCCTGGACATCGAGGTCAGAGATGAACAAGGAATGAGTGTGAGTGTGTGTGTGTGTGTGTGTGTGTGTGTGTGTGTGTGTGTGTGTACTCACAGGCAGAAGGCACATGTACACAGCCCAAGTTGATGTTGAGTGAATTTATCAATCTCCTCATGTTACTCTTTGAGACAGCCATCTCTCACTAAGCATGGAGCTCACTGGTTGTTTAGACTGCCTGGGCAGTGAGCTTCAGAGATTTGTCTATCTGTGCATATCAGGTATTTCCATTATGATTCATAACAGCAGCAAAATTATAGTTATGAAGTAGCAATAAAATAACTTTATGGTTGTGGGGGGCTGGGTCACCATAACATGAGGAACTGCATTAAAGGGTCCCAGCACTAAGAAGTTTGAGAACCACTGGTCTAGAGCTTGGTGGCCCAAGTGTGTAAAACTCCTTGGGGCAGTATAAGTGGCGTTTGCCTTTATTCTAGAATCTTGGCACCTGAGAAGTCTGTGAGGGCATGAGATTTGCAGACGGGCTCTGGATAAGGGACTTGGATTTCATTCATAGCAGCTGTAAGAAAAATCAGCTGCAGGTGTGTGTGGCCTGACTAGCCTGTAGCTTGGAACCTAACAGATTGTGAGTCAAGACCTCAAGATTCTAGTTCCAAACCTACCCTGCCCATCTAAAGCACAAAGAGGTAAGCTGGTTGATGCCGAATTAAAGGATGAGCGGCAGGGGGATGATGGGGCTGGCTCCTCCATTTATAGCTCATTGTATTTGAGTGAAGAAAGAGCACCATTGCCTGGTGATTAGGGGATATAAGAACACAATACAATTAGCATAATTCTTTTCATTAACCATAATCTCATTAATAAGCCTCCTTTCTAAATTGAGTAGTTTCAAAACCTGTTTATATTCCCTGTACATAGGCCAATTCTTCACAGCAAAAAGATTCAGCCTTAAAAGCAGGCCTGAAATTTCAGTTCACACTGAAATTCAAAGATACCCACCCTCGTGTTACAACTTGATCCAAATTGAAAGAAAGTCGAAGAATTTATTCTCAATGTAGCCCACACAATTCTTGCCCACTTAAGCCATATATAACTGCATCAATTGTATAAAAGAAAAGAATTGCATTGGGGATACTTGTTAAAAATGGCATCAAGGAAGAATCTCCTGCGTGCAACTGTGGTAAGGAGGGTGTGAGCTGAAGCCCAAGTAGGTCCTAGCCAGCAAGAGTTATAGCCAGCATCAGGGTAGGGAAAGGATGGGAAAGTTGGTGGTGTTTCTGAGCAGAGACCTGATTCCATAGAGGCTGAAGGAAAGGCATTTGGAGGGTGTCAGTGCAGAAGGGACTCTGGAAACACCTCAGCAGGATTCTTTGCTGTAACTAGATTTAGCAGGTGGAAGAAGCCAAGGAGAGTCCTCACTGATACAAAAGCTCCAACTCACTTGAGTGAAATCTGGTGCAGAGGCCATTCCTTGTTTGTGGCCAGTCCAGAAGTCAAGGAGGGTCCAGGAGGGCTCTGTGACAGACAAAGTACATGGCCAAGATATGAAGTGCCAGGCCCTAGAAGATAACACTGAAAAAAGTTGGGGTTTCTCTGAAATTCTCTCCATCATCCTTATTTCTTCTAGAAGTTTCTATGTCCATATTTCTTTTCCTTATGCATCTCAGGATTCCTAGCAGGCAGAGATCCTCTGAGAAACACAATAGGCATGATGGACAGGCTGGAGAATCAGTAAAGCTGATGCTTGAGGCTTAAAAACTTCGTGGCATGATTTCTAGTTGCAAGGTGAAGAAAAATGTATGTCTCCTTCAAGCTGTTATGTGGGAATTCCCCTTCCTGTTCAGACTTTGTGCACTATTCTGGTTCTCTACTACTTAGAGGAGCCATATTAGCTAGCCAAGGTGATGTGTTTTACTCATTCCAGATTCAGTGCTAATCTGATCCACATCTTCTCAGATACACCCAGAGAGAAGGTTGACCAGATGTCTAGAATCCTTTTCTTCTAGAAGTTTCTTTTGTTTTCTATAGAATTAGCATAATTTATTCTTGGTCTGAATAATATGTTTTTTTCCATTCTTAACCTCTGACATGTCATTATAATCACCCTCCCACATTGAGACCTTGAATATCTGTCTCAAAAATCGCTTTGGAAAGATTAAACAGATGTGGTTTTTGGCTTACAATGGGTTAGGTCTCAATAAACCTATCAGAAGTTGAAAATACCTTAATGTAGCTAGGCTGCCACAAATCCTACTTGTAATGGTTAATCTTGATTATCAATTCATTAGACCTGGAATTAACTAAAAGACAAGCCTCTTGTTGGTCCATGAGGACATTTCTAGAAAGAATTGGCAGAAAAAAGAAAACCTTCTCACAAAGGGCTGTGTAGTAATAGGGGGCGCGGCGGGGCTGCGTCCCCAAAACCCCAGCCACTTGCCCGGCTAGCTTTACCCTAAATAATTACACGGACACTGTATTCTTTTAAACACTGCTTGGCCCTTAGCTCTAGCCCTTACTGGCTAATTCTGATATCCCAATCAACCCATCTCTAACAATCTGTGAGCACCGGTCTTACCGGGAAGATTCTAGTCTAAGTCCATCCTGGGTCGGAGCTTCATAGCGTGCATCTTCCCTGGAGCAGGTAGCATGGCGTTTCTCTGGGGCATCTGCTCCCGAGAGGAGAGCTGTCGAGTCTGACCTCACTTCCTCTTCCTCCCGGCATTCTGTTCTGTTTACTCCTCCCACCTATCTCCTAACCAATGAGAGCCAAGCAGCTTCTTTTATTTTAACCAATGACCTTCCTCCATCATTTCCCCTTTTTCGGTTTAAACAAAAAAATGAAAGGCTTTAACTTTAACATAGTAAAATTACATATAACAAAACAGTTACCAAGTAAAAGTTACATCAGAAACATTTATACATATAACAAAATTGACTGTAAATCTCTATCAATAAAGCAAAATCTATACTAATGCAAATTATTCATATCTATATCATATCCCCCTTTAAATGTAAAAGAACATTTATAAACCATATTTGGGAACATGGGCGCAGTTTTTTCTCTCCAAACTGCTTCCTGCTGAATGGGGGCGTCGTTAATTAGGTCTTTCATGGTATAACCTGTGTGCTAGTTTCATCTCAGTTGGCAGTTGAGCAAAGCAATTTTCTGAAGATGTTCACAGCAACCCTTCAGGAGGACGTGGTCCATCATACCAAATCGGAATAGAAGAAATGAACAGGGTCTCATCCTCTGTGAAAACAAAAGAAGAATCTCTTTTCCAAAGTATCATATCCTTAGATCCAAATTTCGAAATCGTAATACCCTTATATCCATTCTGGTTTAGCTTGGCAGCCCATATAATGAAATATCTCTCTGTACTTAGCTCCTTCACAGTCAAAAAATTTAAAGAAAACACAATGTACATAATCCAGACTCTTTGTGAATTTTTCATTTTTACGCGGCTTAGTTTTACTCTATCACTTTACTTTATTCTGTCTCTTTAAAGACTTTACTTTTACTTTTTTTTAAACCATTAACTTTATTCTCTATATTCTTTTTCTTCTCTCTCCCAAGCCTACGTACATTCATCCAACAGTGTGACTCATTTAGTGGTCTGAATCTGTCCTATTGTGAATCTGCAATTTTTTACTATCCAGGAGCACTTTTGATTTGCGCCTTTAAATCACTAGGCACTTAAGAATCTAAGCTGTGACATTCCTAGGTGAACGTTTTGCTTTTTGGGCGTATATCTTTGACCTGGAACAATTCTGTAGACCAGGCTGTCTTTGAACTCTCAGAGATCCGCCTGTCTCTGCCTCCCAGGCATTGGGATTAAAGGTGTTTGCTACTACACCTTGAACTCACAGAGATCTGTTTGTCTCTGCCTTTTAGGCACTGGGATTAAAGGCGTGTGCTACCACACCTTGAAGTCACAGAGGTTTACTTTAAGAATTTTAACTTTTAGTCTGCATATATTTTTAACACACAGTAAACCATTCAGAAATTTTTTCTGTCTTTGAATCTCTCTTTACTGTATATCTCTCTTTTTCTGACCACAAGAGCCTTTAATTTACCAAGCAATATCAGTAGGACTAAAGCCGCGGCTTTAACGGCTGGATCCTTAGCTTTCCAGCCTCATGGCTGAGGTACTGGCTGTAGCCATGTTTATAGCCACACCTGGCGTTTCAAGGTCCCTGCCAGCCAGCGAGCTACAACAGACAACACTCAAATCCTCTCTAGGTAGCCGGCCCTCCTGCCTCAAACAGTCAGAGTTTGCCCTGGCAGGATGGCCCAGAAAGCTGGCATATTAAAACAACACAGGTTTGTTCCTGCTGCTGAGTCAGGAAAATTTCAAAATGGAGGACGTACCATTTTGTGCTAGCTCTGGGGCCATCAGGTAGGAGCGGCACTCAGCACTTTAATTCTGAGACTGAGCGTGCAGCACAGAAATTCTTTTCATCCAAGTTACATCCAAATCTGACACGCAGAGCACTACACAGTCTGAAAACACATCTCTGTATGGCAGCAGGAATCCGCCATGCTCTTCCGCCTGCCTAAGCCTGATTCTGCCTTCTGCCCAGGAGCAGGCGGGAAGCTCTGAGTCATCATCACGGTCCCAGAGCACTCTCCTTCTGATCCCAAGCGGGAACACAAACATAAAGCCAGAGTTTGCACTGGCGGCACAGCCCCAGGAAGCCACTCTTTGAAATGACACAGAGTTTTTTCTGCTGCTGTTGCCGAATCAGGAAATCTCTCTACAGCACGCCACCAACAAACAGCAAAAATCTGTGTTAAACTCTCTCTCCCTTATTTTTAAGCCTTCTCAGGTTTTTTAAGTGGGTTTAGTTAGCCACACGTCTGGGCGTCATTTGTAGTAATAGGGGGCGCGGCGGGGCTGCGTCTCCAAAACCCCAGCCGCTTGCCCGGCTAGCTTTACCCTAAATAATTACACGGACACTGTATTCTTTTAAACACTGCTTGGCCCTTAGCTCTAGCCCTTACTGGCTAATTCTGATATCCCAATCAACCCATCTCTAACAATCTGTGAGCACCGGTCTTACCGGGAAGATTCTAGTCTAAGTCCATCCTGGGTCGGAGCTTCATAGCGTGCATCTTCCCTGGAGCAGGTAGCATGGCGTTTCTCTGGGGCATCTGCTCCCGAGAGGAGAGCTGTCGAGTCTGACCTCACTTCCTCTTCCTCCCGGCATTCTGTTCTGTTTACTCCTCCCACCTATCTCCTAACCAATGAGAGCCAAGCAGCTTCTTTTATTTTAACCAATGACCTTCCTCCATCAGGGCTGGCCATTTCTGACTAAAAAAAAAAATAATGATAATGTCCAAGGGAAAAACAACATTACTTGGTATAAGAACATAACTTTAGGACCCAGCTTCTTCTCATGCCTCCCTTCACAGATACCCACAGCTGCCCTTCTGGGACACTGAGAATTCTCGTGCTGGTGCGACTGACCGGGGAAGTGAGTTTACACCAAAGGGGTGTCCCCCACTTGCCCCACACTTTCTTTCCTGCCTCCTCCCCCTGCCTGAGAACCAGAGAGCCTAGGTACAGGATCCTTCCATGAACCCTATCCCCATTGGCAAAAGCATTTAAATATCTCCCTCCCCTGCCATATGAGCTTTGCTGGCCTTGCCATGCCACCTGTCTCTGGTGCTGGAGCCTCTCCTCAAAGCCCCCTCCACACTGTTTCTGTGTCTGTCTGCCTACGGGACTAAGAACTCTTCTAATTAACGCCTTATTAGAATTAATCATAATCCTAATTCCTCAGTTTACAAGGAGTTCAATCCCAATAATCCCATCAGAAATTGAAAATGCCTTATACATCTAACCTGCCTTGCGTCATACTTGTAATGATTAATCTTGATGTTAATTCGATTAATCAAACAAATTAAATTATCTCAGTGTCCTCTTGACCTACCTGCCTCATTGAAAACGGAACATTTGGCCTGCTTGTCTTTGTCCCTTAGTGGTCATCGATCCTATTGCTCTTGTTGCTGACACCATTACTCAATTTCCTTGTCCTTCCAGTCTGGGTTGAAGATAACCAGCATTTCTCCAGGAATCTCTCAGGTCTCCAGCATCAGATAAGGACCACTGAGCTGTCAAGCTTTGTAGACTAATATACTCCCTGGTTCTCAGCTTTTGCTACTGAGGACAGTTTACTAAATGCCTTTTTAGAGTTATGTATTCATCCTCTAGACTCTGCTCCTCTAGAGAACCCTGCCTAATAAAATATCTGGGAACATAGATCACTGTAGCCCATTGGTAGTTTGCCATGTGGTTACATGACTGACAGGAACTATAGTTTACCACTGGAGAAGGACCTTAGCAAATATCACTACCCCAAAATTGCAACAGAATCAAACTCATTTCTGTAGAATTGGAACAAGTTTGTACCACTGGAAAGGTGAAAATTTGGACCATCAACACATGTAATTTATGAGCACTTATGGATTAAATTATAAAAATTTTTCCTGCACTCACAAGACATGTTTTGTTCACTCAGGATTGTGTATTGAATGACTCTGGGTTTATCGCCCCCTCCCAGCAATGAAGTAAAGAGAGATGGACCTATTAACGTAGAATTTGATTGTTTGCAGAAGAGGATAGAAGCTAGAAGGGATCATATAGAGTGGGATGCATGACTTTTGATGGCCAATGCAAGGTGCCGGTTACTTGAGCATAAAATAGAAATCCAATGAGCCAGCGAGCACTGCCTTAGCAGTGTTTCCCAATGCAGAATCATTTAGAATCACCTCTCTGTAAAGTATGTGCCCATGGTAACTAGTGGAAATATCAGGTTCCCACATGGCATATTTCCAGTGAACATGGCTTCCACACCAGCTTGCATCTAACAGAATATAGCAGAGATAACGGGAGACCACTTCCTGGTTAAGTTAACAAAAACTCGGTTGGTTGGTTCTCTCCTCTCCTGAGCATGCTGCCCATCCTTCTGTTCCTCCCTCCCTCCCTTTCTCTCTCCCTTCTTCCCTCCCTCCCTCCTTCCCTCCCTCTTCTCTTCCCCTCTTTTTTCTCCTCCCCTCTCTTTTTCTTTTCAGAATTTCATACAATATATTTTGATTATATTCTTTCTTCCCCAAGTCTTCCCAGATCTTCCCTACTCCCACCTAACTTCAAGTTCTTTCTCTCTCTCTCAAAAAACAAAAACAAAATAAAACAAATGAGTAAATAAAGTCCACCAACCCCCATGTATGCATACACTCCACAAACACACACACATAAATACAATCATGGAGTCAGGTTTGTATTGTCTAACTACTCTTGAGTATGTGGGAGGGGGGCAACATGGAGGACAAAACAAAACTGATTTTCCTTCTCCCAGCAAATGCTTTCTTGAATAGGGGTAGGACTTTGCACCTACTTCTCCTTCTCTGTGTTGGGTTTTTGTCTGGCTTGTACCTGTGCAGGCCCTATGCATGCTGTCACAGTCTCTGTGAGTTCATATGTGTATCTGCCCTGATATGTCTGGAAAACTCTATTTCTTTGGAATCGTCCATCACCCCTGGCTTTTACAATCTGCATAGACCCTGAACCTTGAGGGTAAGAGTATAATAGAGACAGCCCACTTAGGGCTATCTCTCTCTTTTCCTCTTCCTTTCCCAGACACTTTGTTCTAGTCAAACAGCTATGGGGAGCTTGTCAGTAGATCCCCCGACTCTTCCCCAGCCACATCCTATGGAGACTGCAATCTTTAAACATCTTCAAAGCAGACATACAAGAGACCCTGAGTCAGGCCAGGTGTCCTACTATGTCATATGTAATCCTTGGGCTACAGAAACTGTGGGATAATACTGACGTGTTTCTGTTATTCTGGGATGTGTGTGGTTAGTGTATGCGCACATGTGAGCATGGAATGGTTCACAGTTGCACATGTACACACAGAGGGCAGTGGAGAACATCAGATGTCCTGCTCTGAATCCCCCACCTGATTCCTTTGAGACAGGGTTTCTTACTGAACCTGGAGCTAGGCTAGTGACAGACAGACACCAGTGATCCTCCTGTCTCAGCCCCATTTCCTATAGTGCCAAGGTTACCAGCATGTGTAAGGCCACCTATGTTTTTCCATGGGTGCTGGGACTCAGACTCAGGTCCTCCAATATTACAGGGTAAGTATTGTAACCCTCTGAACAATGTCCTCTGCCTGATGTGTTTACAGCCACTGTGTTTGTATAATTCATTAACTTACTATTGTTAAAGATGTTGTAATCTTGAAGCAGTTTGAGGAGAATAATTCAAGCATTAGGAAAATTCAAACATTAGCATACCGCCATCATCTAGAACCTTGCACAACATCTTGAGACCCTCTTATTGAATATAGTTTATTATAATTGGACCACGATTATTGATTGAATTCAAATATTGTTCAGCCTGGACCAGTGTGATTGTATTTTCTACAGTTGTAAACACTTCCCAGCGTTTTTGCTCTCTGAGCCCTGCAGTCAGACGAAAACTAGAAAATGAAGTCTGTATGGTTCTTATTGAGTTTATTTATACTCTAGGAGAGGTATCATTTGCAAAGTGGAAAAAAAAACTGCACATCCAGTGGCTTCTGCTTTCCTCTCCTCTGAGGCACTCACAGAGAAACTAAAGACTCCCTAGAGACACTGAAAAAATGCTTTACTACCCCCAAGTGGACACACAAGTTACATTTGTTACAGACATGAAATGTAAAAGTGGTAATGTCATCCAAACAAAACAGATGGAATGCGCTGCCGTGCTAATGTATCAGACTGGGATCTCAGAGCAGGAGGGACCTAGGGACTCGGGAGCCTTACATTTCTGGCCCTTAGAAGCAGTGCAGTCTGCTCCACAGCACACCATTGCGGTCAAGCGAGGCAGCTGCTCTTCAAATCGCTGCATCTGGTTTGTCCTTGTTTCATTCGACACTGTCTACAAATGATGGGAGATCACTTCTGTCCTATGTACCAGTTATTTATTAATTCATTCATTCATTTTGTATTTTGGAGGCAGAGTCTTACTGTGTAGCCAAAGTTGGCTTAAAAATTGCTATCCCTCTGCCTCAGGTTTCAAGTTACAGGTACATGCGACCATGCCTGGATGGTCTCATCTACACTATTATAAATTTTGTTAGCTACTTTCCAAAATAAATGGTATGCATACACAAAACTCAAGTCCAAATGGATCAAAGACCTCGACATAAAGCCAGCCATACTGAACCTCATAGAAGAGAAACTGGGAAGTACACTTGAACGCATTGGCACAGGAGACCACTTCTTAAATATAACCCCAGTAGCACAGGCACTGTGAGAAACAATTAATAAATGGGACCTTTTGAAACTGAAAAGCTTCTGTAAAGCAAAGGACATGGACAACAAGACAAAACGACAGCCTACAGAATGAGAAAAGATCTTCACCAACCCCACATCAGAGAGAGGACTGATCTCCAAAATATACAAAGAACTCAAGAAATTGGTCATCAAAAGAACAAATAATACAATAAAAAAATAGAGTACAGACCTAAACAGAGAACTCTCCACAGAGGAATCTAAAATGGCTCAGCATCCTTAATCATCAGAGAAATGTAAATCAAAACAACTCTGAGATTTTACCTTACACCTGTAAGAATGGCCAAGATCAAAAACACTGATGACAACTTATGCTGGAGAGGTTGTGGGGTAAAGGAAACACTTCTACATTGCTGGTGGGAGTGCAAACCGGTACAGCCCCTTTGGATATCAGTGTGGTGATTTCTCAGAAAATTAGGAAACAAATATCCTCAAGACCCAGTAATACCACTTTTTGGTATATATCCAAAGGATGCTCATTCATACCACAAGGATATGTGCTCAACTATGGTCATAGCAGCATTGTCTGTCACAGCCAGAGCCTGGAAGCAACCTAAATGCCCCTCGACTGAAGAATGGATAAGGAAAATGTGGTCCATTTACACAATGGAGTACTACACAGCAGAAAAAAATAACAATATCTTGAATTTTGCAGGCAAATGGATGGAGTTAGAAAACACTATTTTGAGTGAGGTAACCCAGACCCAAAAAGACAATTATCACATGTACTCACTCATAAGTGGTTTTTAAACATAAAGCTAAGAAAACCAGCCTACAAATCACAATCCCGGAGAACATAGACAACAATGAGGACACTAAGAGAGACATACATGGATCTAATCTACATGGGAAGTAGAAAAAGACAAGATCTCCTGAGTAAATTGGGAGCATGAAGACCATGGGAGAGGATTGAAGGGGAGAGGAGAGGCAGGGAAGGGATCAGAGAAAACTTTATATATATATATGTGTGTGTGTGTGTGTGTGTGTGTGTGTGTGTGTGTGTGTGTGTGTGTGTGTCTTTCTAGACATCATCACATTCAAATAACCAGAGAGCTGAGTTGCATCTACCCTAGATCTGAATCCTCCACATTCACACAACTAGTCATTTCATTGGATGCTGAAGCACCAAGAGTTCCCTGGCCCTCAAGCCCCTCAAAACATCCCAGCCACGCCTCTGAACTCATTTTGTCATGGTTTCAGACTCAGGTCTAGGAACCAGAGATGCCCAGCCTTCTGTCACAGAGGCATCAACAGATGTATTACTCCCATTCCTAGCTATCGTCTTATGCTGTTTAACCCTACCTATGATTAGCAAAGAATGAAGAGCCAAGCATCAGATGGATGGTCCGGGACTCTTGATAAATGGACTATCATGACTTCATGCAGTCGTTGTCCATTAGAAGCAAAACCATGGCCCAGCAAGCAAAACTACTTACAGCCCAATTCTTGAGACCTGACTTCAATCTACCACACACATGAAAATGGATAGGTATAAATGGCTCCAAAAAGTTGTTCCATATGCATGCCATGGTTTATGTGTTCCAATAACAACAGCAACAGCAGCAACAACAATAGTATATTTAAAACATAAACACAGCTCCAACCCTCTTGCAGATGCCCACTTCGAGCTACTGCTTCTCGGCAGATATGGCTGTGACTGCTCCCTCCTCTCTCTACCTCCTCTATAAACACAAGCTATACTAGCCCCAGCCTGTTCTACTAACCGGACATACTGATCTCCAAATATCCCCTTTAATTTCCTTTATCCATAGCTGGCATAAGACAGTACCAAGATTGGAATCAGGAGCAGCATAGGACCATCTTCTGGCTCTTAGAATACAAATTGGGTTTCAGTGTGATCGTTCACAGAGAAGCCTACCTTGGGGCACTAGGGTTTTTCAATGCCGTTTCTAGGCATGCTGGAGAAATCTGATCCCTAATCACCATGCTGTGTCTGTATGATCTCATCCTTAAATCTACAAAGCACACCAAACCACCCTTTCAGAGACTCACGGCTCACACTGGCGTATTAATGCTTCCTGTCTCCGCTGAGCAGAGATGATGAATGTCATTTGCTAAGAAGTTTTCCACCTGTGCGTCCCATGGCTCCACTGAGGAATTATTGTGGAAAACATCAGTGTACATTTAAAGTCAGGAAACATGCTCTATAAGAACCAAGGAGTAGATGTCTCAGGCTTTTTAAAACCACACACTATCATGACGATTCAACACTGCCACCATAGAGTAAAGAAGATATCAAAAACACTTGTGATTGAAAGGGTCCAGATGATGGGATGGAGGAGAGCATCACTCTCCAGCCTCTCTGGGACCTTGGAAACCAAATGGAGCAGCTCCTCAGAGACGTGAGGGAAGTGGATGCACTGAAGGTCAAAGGTTGGGCAGATGCACTTAGAGACAGACCCAGAGACGCTGGGTATTGTATGGGGAGAGGGGTCAGAAAGCATAGTTAGCCATGTGTCACAGAGTTACCAAAGGGTGGGCCGACAGAACGGCCAGAGGTGAAGTTGGCACAGAAGCTTCTGCTATGGCAGAGGACCCGGGATAGATTCCCAGCACCCACAATGTGGCTCGCAACCATCTGTCACTTTAGTACCAAGGGATTTTACTCTCTTTTAGCCTCCACAGGCACTAGGCATGCACGCTGTGGACATGCTTGCAGCTGAACAATCTCACTAACACACGCAAACCCACTATAACAGAAGAGGAATAAAACCCACTTAATTCTAGTCTCTGCACCCTCCTTTTCCTGGACCCTCGTCAATCAAGCTGTTCTTTCCTTTGCTTCAAGTAAACCAAGGCCTCCAGGATCAATTGTCAACCCTCTTAAGCTTTATTTAACCCTCTCTACCACTGAAGCACTTTCTCATTGGGTCCCGAGCCATCACTCTCACCTTCTGGCTGCTGCCCGAACACCTCTGACTGCTCTCTCCCTCTCTGTCCTTTCAAAAAGATTTAAAAAAAAGAAAACACAAGAAAAACCTGTATGCTGTTTATTAGACTTCATAATACTGTTCTATGGATGAAATTTCTTAATTTTTTTATTTTTCTCTTATAATGACTTAAATACTTTTTCCCTTTTTTCAAATTTTTTTTCATTCAAAAATTTACACTTTCTCCCCTCCTCCCATTCCCCTCCCACTCCCCCACTCCCCCCCTTCCCCTCCCTCCTTAAGAGAAGGCAGGGAACCCAGCCCTGTGGGAAGTCCAAGGCCCTCTGCTCCTATATCCAGAACTAGGATGCTTTGTATCCAAATAGACTAGGGTCCCAAAACGCCAGTACTTGCAGTAGAAACAAGTCCCAGTGCCTTTATCAATGGCTTCTTAGGGGGTGGGGGTAGGGGTAGGGGTGGGTGAAGGGGAGAAGGGGAGAGAGAAGGGAAAAAAGAAAGACTGGAGAGAGCTTGGGGGAGTGGGAGGGTAGAGATGGAGGAAGGGCGGATATAGGAGCAGGGAAGAGGATATCTACATTAAGGGAGCCATTTTAGGGTTGACAGGAGACTTGGCTCTTGAGGGGATCCCAGGTGTCCATGGGGATGTCCCCAGCTAGGTCCTTGGGCAGCAGAGAAGAGGGTGCCTGAACTGGCCTTGCCCCACTATCACACTGATGTTTATCTCGAATATCACCATAGAATCTTCATCTGGCTACAGATGGAGATAGAGACAGAGACCCACATCAGAGCAATGGACTGAGCTCCCAAGGTTCAGTTGAAGAGCAGAAGGAGGGAGAAAATGAGAAAGGAAGTCTGGACCACGAGGGGTTGGTCCACCCACTGAGACAGTGTGCCTGTTCTAATGAGAGCTCACCAAATCCAGCTGAACAGGAACTAAATGAGCATGCGATCAAAGAGATTTTTTTAAATGGATTTACTGATTCTACTTTTTAAAAATCTCACCCTAAATTCTTCTACACACAGAAGACAGTCAAGGTTGACTTGGTGCTTCAAAACTCCTTAGTCTGTACCAATCCTACTAATACTACCCCAACACACTTAGAGCCAAACCAAACCCACCACTTAGCTTCCATCAGCCCCAGCCCCACATAAAAGGAGTCCCAACTTCCTCACCTCTACTCCCTCCTCCCCCATTGTCTACAAGTTGCACCTGCCTCCTCTAGCTCATCCACTTTCAGGGCCTGTGTGCTTATCACACAGACTGCCTGGCATGAGATGCCTGGACTGGTAGTGTCCTCAAGCCCTGCAGATGCCCAGGCAAACATCACAATTCAGTGATGCTTCTTGTATACTTCCAAGAGCTAAACCATTTCTGTGCAGAGCCCTCTCCTGCTTTCCTTCCCTGGCAAGTGTCAATAGCTCCTTAAACATGCACTCGGGTGCTCATTGCTTTCTCTTCCCCAGTGCAAAGCAAACCCCACCTCCCAGAACATCCCTTGGACAGAGATGTCCAGTCAGTGATCACTGCACAGTCCGGATGGTGCTCCCAAAGCACGATATGTGATGTTAAGATTCCAAAAGCCTAATCTGAGGCACAGGAGAAAACACTGGACACATCCCATAACACACAGCTACAAAGGTAGACAGCAGGAAACCTAGTATGACAGAGGGCTAGGTAAAGTTTGCTGAGAACGGCTGGATTTGAAGTTTCCTTGAAGGGAAAGGACTTGCAGAGCAGATGACATCACAGATTGCACCATATTTTGTCAGAAAGAAGAATGGGCAGCAGGAGAAATGCCGGAGAGTTAAAATGCATGCTCAACAATTTGTTTGATAAATATTTATTGATTTTTTTATTATAAGCCTGCTAGGTATTATTCTAAATGCTTATTCCTGAATAAGACAGGAATGAATAAGACTACCAATCTCCCTTTCAAAAAGTTTCCCTTCTACGGGGAGGAGTTGCACTGTAGGAAAATAAGAGAGGGAGACTGGGAAGATGGGTGGGGGAGAGGGCTCAGTGGTAAAAGGGGCTTGCTGCACAAGCTCAAGGACGTGAGTTCAAACCCCCACAATTCACATGAAAGCTAGGCATGGCTGTGTGTTCTTTGTATCAAAGACAGGCAATCTCAGGGACTTGCTGGCCAAATGGTAAGCTCCAGCTTCAGTGAGAAATTCTGTCTCGCAGTTAAATTAAAAGTAAGGTGGAGAGGGGCTGGAGAGATGGCTCAGAGGTTAAGAGCATTGCCTGCTCTTCCAAAGGTCCTGAGTTCAATTCCCAGCAACCACATGGTGGCTTACAACCATCTGTAATGAGGTCTGGTGCCCTCTTCTGGCCTGCAGACATACATACAGACAGAACATTGTATACATAATAAAACCTTCCTTTAAAAAAAAAAAGTAAGGTGGAGAGACAATCGAGGGAGAACGCTGATGCCCACCACTGGCCTCCATGTGTATCCACAGAGGCAGGCACACCTGCACACATAGGTACACACATGCATGCACGACACACAAACACACTCCCACCTCAGAGAGAAGAAATAAGCAAAAAGCACTGGTGTTTCAGTTGATGAACTCAGAGGGTTACAAGGGCACACTGGGGGATGGGTTGGAGAAGAGTGAGAGGCACTGCCTGGACACAGGTGGTACAGATGTCCTCACAGGGAAGACCTGGGAAGATGAGAAGCATCAGACCCACAGACAGATGAGGGGAAACTGCATGAAGCTAAGGGCACATGAAGGGCAACCCTTCTTTCTGCTACAGGGATGCAAACAGTCATTCCTGACCACTGCTTGCTGATGGTTCCTGGCTGGCCTCCTGCAAGGCATGGGCAGGCAGGCACGCCATTGCTCTTGTATCTTTGACTTAATTCAGGCCTCTGAAGCAATATGTGCGGCCTAATTGCTGACATGAAATCTGGCAGAGTCTGGCTTCCCTCTAAAATAACAAGCAACCATTATTAGCAGGAATCCGGGCTGCTTTGTGCTTCTCAGTCCCAAGTGAATTAAAAAAAACAGAGCTTCTGTGATCCATAATGGGAAAAAAACAATACCTGGGTTCATTTGCTTATGTATTTATTCATTTATTTATTTGTTGCATGGTTGGCATCTAATGGGAAAAACTAATACTTGGGATCATTCATTTATTGACCTATCTATCTATTTATTTACTTATTGCATTGTTGCCATCTAACAAAAAACTAACACTTGGATTTATTTATTTGCCTATCTATCTATCTATCATCTATCTATCTATCTATCTATCATGTGACTCTCAACTAGGAATGGAATTATTAGCCATTACTCTGTGGTTAACATTTTAAGTACCCTCCAGTCTCTCTCCCAAGGGGTGATCTAATCTTCATTCTCAGAAGCAACACATGGATGTTCTGATTGCAAACACATATAGTTCTCTTTAAGAGTGTGATGTCCAGTAGGTCAACTGTGTTTCATGAGATGGTCCCAATACCCGAGTATATGTACAGCACAAATTAGACTTGATGGATTTCAAAAAAAGGTCACAAAGTTGGGTGAGTTAAGGCAAAATGGAATGGATCTAGGAGCAGCCAAGGAAGCAAATACGATCAAAACACATTGTATAAATTATTTTAAAATGAATAAGAATAAAGATAACCACCATCAATAAAAGGCTACTTGGGGGCAACCTGTCTCTTCCCATTACCAGGCAGAAAGCTAACTTCACAAAGTGGAGTTAGTGGTGAGTCCTTCAGTGGGCCAGTCCCTCAGACAGGTGACCTCCCACGTGGAGTTAGTGAGTGGTAAGTCCTTCAGTGGGCCAGTCCCTCAGACAGGTGACCTCCCACGTGCAGTTAAAGTCATTCTGGTTTACCAGTCCCTCACCCCTCCTTTTCTAACTGTATTTCTGATGTGACTTGCTTTCATTCCAGGATAAAAATTAGGAAAGCATCTATAAACACAGTCATTTTACTAATTACCCAATGCATAAAACCTATGCCATGAGAAAGGAAGAGTTAGGTCTGTCCTTCTCATCTGGCTACACTATCATTACCCATAAGTCAGCTGTGGTTCAACTGAGGAACCTCCATACATTCTGAGAAACACCCAGAGTACAGCTTGTTTATTGTGACATGTGAAGTTTGCTAACTATCTTGCATTCCGAGTTCTTCCCTGGGTGTCTCATGCTTCAGAAGCAAGCTCTCAAAGATATTCTCCTAGTCCTGAGATCCATCCTTGAGTCAGAGCCTCTGTATATATCTCTTTCTAAGACCCGTTCCTGACACTGACCTACAGAGGTCACCATCCGGATATCCCTGGGTTCCATCCAAAGCTAAACTCTTCAGAAGGAGGCCCTGGAACATTCGAACTTGGTTGGAAAACTTAGGAGGGAAGGCACATTGGTTTCTCATGACTGAACAGCAGAAATCACTCATTCCCAGCAGAAGTTCAAAATGCAGGTACTTTGGGGACCATGCTCCCCACAAAGGCTTTCAGGAGGAGCCTTCCTTACTTCCTCTGCACCCCTTGCCCCACATATCCTTCCGTTCGTAGCACAGAACTACTTTCTGCTGAAGTCTTCACCATGCCTTCTCTGCTTCTAAATCTCCCATTTTCCTGCTAGAAGGACATTTGACCTGAAACCTTCCAGATAGGTCAATATGAGCTCATCTTAAGATCCTTAATTAAATCCACAAAGAACCTTTTCCCTAAATAACATCAAATTCAAAATTACTGAGTGCTAACTTGGATTTACCTTGGTGAAAGCCACTGTCAGGTTGCCTCCCAAAATTTCCTTCACAAAACTGTTCACACTGCTAACCTTGCTATGTAAACAGAGGGATGAGTCTATCCACAGGACCAACCATTGATCATAGCCAAACGATTGAACAGAATCCAAATGATGACCTAGAGAGGAGAAAGGCATATGAATAGCTTGCCATATCTATGGACCCACTGAGTCCAGGGCATCAGGAGGTTGCCAATGATCTTTCAGAGAAGCCTGAATAAACTGATGGGCTATGTAAATGTAGGGATGAGTCTTATCAATAAGACCAACCATCAATCATCACCAAACAATTGAACAGAAACCAAGCAATGACTTAGAGATGAGAGAGGCAAATCTATGGACCCACTGAGTCCAGGGCATCAGGGAGGTTGCCAATGGTCTTTCAGAGAAGTCTGAATAAACTGATGAGCCTTCAGAAGAGAAAGCAGTGTTTAATTAGGGGTGAATTGTATTAACTTCTTAGAGAAAGTCAGAGTTTCTTATTACCACAGCACTAATCAAATGAATTGAAACAAAACAGTGCTTTTACCCTCTGGTGTGCAAAAGGAGGCCTGGAAATGAGTCTTAAGGGAAACAGAAGCCAGGGGAGGGTTCTGGGCATCAATTTTCAGCTCATCGCTACATAGAATCACAATAAGAGTCTCCTCCCCCCCCCATCAGCGTTTATTGGATGATGGTTGACAAACATCAGAAGCATGGGCTATCAAGACTTATGACATTATCCCTTCACTAAACTGTGTAATGGTACATTATCTGAATGCTAAGAAAATTACATTATATATTATATAGAATCACTATTAATCATGAACTATAAGCTATGGATGGAAAGCTACCCATCCCCATGAAGCACTGAGATCTTTTCAGCCAGACAATGTCTGTTTCGTGCATCTGTGAACTTCTACACCAACTGTCAGAGCATCTGAGATACACCTGGAGATGTGGCCAAATTTCACGCATAGCCACTAAATAAAGACATGAATTTTCAGCCAGATCCTGAGTCTAATTAAATCACTAACATGGCAAGGCACCTGGGCCTGTGACTGCCAATGCTTCATTTGGTCAAACACAGGACATCATCTCTAGGGGTCACTTTATACAGATTTGGGAAACATTAGAATATTAAAGTCAACTAAATTTGAAAATTGCAGAATATATCCCCTTCTTAACTGTTTCCAAGCCATGTTAGTGCACTAATGGCTTTGAGAATCCCCCAATGAAAGCATAGTCATGGCAACCACTTGAGATTAAAACAAACTGATTCTGAACATCATATGGAAAGTCAGGAGACTATGGTTGCTGGTAGAGGGTTGAAGAAGGATTGAGGGGCTAGGTGTTTATCCCAAGGTTGAGTACTTGCCTGGCATGTATAAAGATTTGGATTTGAACCCCTCAACTAACTAGCTAACTAACTACAGTGATCTGAATGAGAATGGCCCCCCATTGGATCATATATTTGAATTCTCAGGCCATAGTTGGTTGGTAGAACCAGTTTAGGAAGGAATAGGAGGTATGGCCTTGTTGGAGAAAGGGTGTCATCATGGGGGGGGGGTACACTTTGAGATTTCATTAGTCCATGCCAGGCCCAGTTTCTCTCTCTCTCTCTCTCTCTCTCTCTCTCTCTCTCTCTCTCTCTCTCTCTCTCTCTCTCTCTCTCCTCCCTCTCTCTCTCTTATGTCTACTTATATGCCACCATGCTCCCATGATGACAATGAACTAATCATCTGAAACTGTAAGCCTCCGGTTAAATGTTTTCTTTTTATGAAAGTTGTCTTAGTCATGGTGTCTCCTCCCAACAGTAGAACAGTAACTAAAACACTAAATAAATAAAATTAGCTAGCAAATAAAAATATAAATCAGATGGAAAGATGGAAAGAAAGGTTCACATTAACCAATTGGAAAACTTTCTATGAAGGTGTGATAATTATGTTGTGATGGAATTAAAGAAATAATGAGACACAATCATTGGAATAGAAGTCATAAACACACACACAAAGATATATACACAGCTGATTTTTTAAAACAAAAACCCAATTCAGTGGACAAAGGATAATAATTTCAACTAATGGTACCAGAAGAATTGAGCACAAATGAAAGATAGAAAGTCAACTTCAAAAAAGTAAGCAACCAAATTACAATTATTCATACTTCATGAATAGAATCCTCACCAAAGAAGACATAAAATTACAAGAAAATGTTCAATACTACACATCCTTGATGATATGAAAACTCAATCAGATGCTATGACATAGCTACTGGAAAGGTTAAACTTTAAAAGATAGAAACAACAACAGTTAAAAGACACTTCACCAAACCAATTGCTGGCAAAGATAAGAAGTGGTGGAGCCCTCATCTGTCGTTGGCTGTTGTAGCCCCTATGTAGCCCCACGTTAGGGCAACATCTGTCAGAGTCCAGCCTCAATGGGTCATGAGGACTAGAAATGTTAGGAAGAATAAACAGAGATACAGAAGAAATGCAGAGACATAGTACCAGAAGGGCAAGTCAGTGAATACTGAATCCTGAATATGTCCACATTTATTTTCCATATGCTTATATATCCCAACCCACAAAGGGGGAAGAAGGCAAAAGGCTGCTTTAACAAGACACAAAGGACAAACAGAACAATTATTTGTTCAATACTTGAAATATAAAGCAATTGTACCCTTTAGTTAAGTATTCTGTTTAGGCAGAACATGAAATGACCACACCTTAGACCAAGTATCCTGTAGGCAACTACTCCCTGTGTCAAACCTCCTGTCTTAAAAATGAAGGTGTAGGAATAGACTTGAATTCTCTGGTTTTTGGTCAAGGTGGAGCGGATCCACCTCTATGGGCCATCTTACTATCCAAAACTCCAAGTAACCACACCTTAGGTCAGGATATCTTGTTTGTAGCCACTCCTTAAGTCAGACTTCTTGTTAATAACCTTGAAAAAAGAAGAGTAGGCTTAAGCTTTCTGACCTCCAGTCAAGGTGGAGTGGACCCTGTTCTGTAGAACCAGAAGTGTTGGTGGGGTTGTAAAGGGGCATAGACACTTTGGAAGACAGTTTGGAAGCTTCTTACAAAGCTAATCACACAATCAAGCAATCTCACTCCTGATTAGATATTTCATATCCACACAAAAACCTATGCACAAAATTTTGAGGCATTTTATTGACAATCTCAAAACCAAAACAATCAAGATCCCCTTTAGCAGAGAAATAAACAGTTGTGTGTCCAAACTGTGAAACACTATCCAGCTCTAAAAAGGAATATGATGCCTGGTGGTGGTCCTGTGCACCTTTAATCCCAGCACTCAGAGGCAGACAGATCTCTGTGAGTTCAAAGCCAGCCTGGTCTACAGAGCAAGTTCCAGGAAGGGCTCCAGAGCTACAAAGAGAAACAAAGAAAAAGGGATATCTTTTTCAACTTTTCAAATTTGTCAACATCTAGATGAATCTTAAGCATATGTTGCAAAGTGAAAGGAGCCACTATTAAAAGAACAGAGGGCTAAGGAGATGGCTTCTTGGTAAGTTCCTGCCATACAAACAAATATGAGGACCTGAGTTAGGGTCACCTGAACTCATATAAAGCAGGAGGCAGCAGCATGAATCTGTAATCTCAATTCTCACACAGCAAGGTGGGAGACAGGGGCAAGAGATTCCCCAGAAGCACTGGTGAACAAAAAACCCTGCCTTCCCCACTGTGAAAAGCAGAGACTGACAACCTGTGTTGTCCTCTGACGGCATACACGACGTGGCACGCGCATGCTCTGCTCTCACACGAACACTACACAAGTATGCATACACATACATAAACACTTTGCATTTATTATACAGACTAAAAAGATTATAGGCTGTGATTAATCTTAAGTGATGTGCAGAAGAATTAACATAGCAGATATTAGACTGCTACTCCCAGAAAGACCTAGCAATGCTAGTCTTTGGTTAGTGTCTAGAATTTTGGACTACATGAATGCTCTCCTCACTTAAGCGCTGGCAAGCTTGGTCCACTGTGCCCAAACTTTGTAAACACTTTGGGGTTTGTTCCTCACTGTTCCCCTTCTGGGAGTCTGGCAACCTAATGAACCCCAGGCAGCGGACGTCCACATGGTCAGCCTTAAATAGAAATGCTGGGCTTGAATGGCCAATGACTGTTCCCCAAGACACAACTCATATCTGTTCTCATAACTCAGAGTTGAGGTAAGCTTGCCATGTGTGGCGCCCCTGGCGGAGAACTTTGAAGTCTTGGCCTGGTTCCATTTGGACTGTCCCACATCCCCTTTCATCTAGATGACTTTGGTTCACATATCCTCACTGAGATGATTTGTAAAAGCAACAGGACGTTGAATCTCAAGAGCCCGTCATCCGGCATTGGATGAAAATTGGGGATTTTCTCGAAAACTCCAACATAGACTACATTACAGAATGGTGAAGCATAGTGTGGTCAACATGCTAGCCATTTCAAGGAATTTGGGCAGAGCAGTCCAAGCAGAGTAAATCTGGGGCAAAATTATATTATATAAAACTGTCATTGTGGTATATAACACTGCACTTGTCAAAATCTCGTGCATTCACAATTAGTAGAAATGAAGGATCTTAATGTATGCAAATTACTCAAAACATAGTATTTTACAAAGTGAAGAGAATCTAAACCACAGCATTCCCACAATATAGCATCCAGTTTCACCAATGAAACCCAACCCCCACCGTCCATCATCCTAATTCAGAGCGGAAGGAAGGACTATCAACTGGCACATGCTGTTCATGCAGCTCCTTTGTCTTCTTATGTTACGGGCTCTGCTAGATTGTGTGATGATTCCCTCCACTGAGTCAGAATCCTCACCCGTGGCTCAGCCAAAGCCCTGCATGCTTATTGATTTTTACTGTCAACTTCACACAAACTAGAGCGACCTGGCAAGAGGGAAGCTCAATTGAAGAAATGCCCAGACCAGACTAGTTTGTGGTCATGTTTTTGAGAGACTGCCTGACAATTGATATAGGAGAACCCAGTCCTCTCTGAGCAGCACCATCCCTAGACAGGAGGGACTGGGCTGTATCAGAAAGCCAGCTGTGCAGCCAGAAAACAGTACCCCTCCGTTGTCTCTGCTTCAGTTCCTGCCTTCAGATGTCTGCTTGAGTTCCTTTTTTGTCTTGCCTCAATGATAGGTTGTGACCTGGAAATATAAGACAAATTAACCCTTTCCTCCCACAAGTTGCTTTTGGTTGTGTTGTTTGCCATAGCAAGAGAAAGAAAACTAGAACAGCACATTTCTTCCTCCTTACATGACTTGTTTTGCTTTCTTTTCTCCACTTCTAGACTTTGACCTTTGACCTGATTGCTATCCCTGCATCTTCCATGGCTTGTGAGAGCTTCCTAAAAAGAAATATTCATGCCAAGAGAATGTGGGGTAAAGGGAACATACCTCTATTGCTGGTGGAAGTGCAAACTTATACAGCCACTTTGGAAATCACTACGGTGATTTCTCAGAAATTTAGGAAACAACCTAACACAAGAACCAGCAATATCACTTTGGGGTATATATCTAAAGGATGCTCAATCATACCACAAGGACCTGTGTTCAACTATGTTCATAGCAGCATTATTTGTCATAGTAAAACATGGAAAAAACTTAAATGCCCCTTCACTGAAGAATGGATAAAGAAGATGTAGTGCATTTACACAATGGAGTACTACCCAAAGGAAAAAATAATGACATCTTGAAATTTGTGGGCAAACAAATGGTTCTAAAAAACATCATATTGAGTGGGGTAACCCAGACCCAGAAATACAAATATGATATGTACTTACTCATAAGTGGCTTTTAGATATAAGACAAAGAAAAACCAGCCTACAATTTACAACCCCAGAGAACCTAGACAACAAAGAGGAACCTTAAAAAAAAAAAAAAAACATAGCTGAATCTAATTTACATGGGAAGTAGGAAAAGACAAGATATCCTGAGTAATTTGGAGTGTGAGATTCATGGGAGAGGGTAGGAGGGGAGAGGGGAAGAAGGGAGGTAGGGGAGCAGAGAAAAAATATATAGCTCAATAAAAGCAATTTAAAAATCCATGCCAAACTCATCCTATTCTGTCCTTGTTGGTGAAACTCCACATATTTGGCAGTTTTGAACATGATTAGTGATAATCTACTGTTGAGGGATATTTGATCACACTGTGAAACTCCAAGACTGTGTTAATAAAATTAACCTTGGATAGGGGGAGGAGCCAACAACTAGTTGATAGGAATTAGCCAGAGAGGACAGAGGAACCAGGAATAGGATAGAAAGACACAAAGGAAGGAGTAGGGAGGGACAGAGAGATTCACAATCTTTTTTGTGTGGGATGAGTAGAGAGTTGCTTCTCTCGCTGGGTCTCCAGCCAAAAAGAAAGGTGAGTTGGTTGCTTCTCAGATTCTCTTATCTAGCTGGTTTTCACTCCAATTTCTGATTTCCGAGTCTTTATTGGTAAATAGAATGATAGAATCTTAATTAAAACCTACATTTGGCAATGGTCCTTGCCAGTGGGACCAATCCGGGTCTGAGCAGCTAGGTGCCGACCATAGAGCTGCTGGACACAGACAGTAGTTAAAATATCAGTAGATTATAGGATAGGGCCAGATCAGGCACCCTCTCCTCAGCTGCTCAAGGAACAAACTGGGGACATCTCCTTGGACACCTGGGAACCTCTCTAGAGTCCAGTCTCTTGCCAACCCTAAAATGGCTCCCTTAATTAAGATATATACTTCCCTGCTCCCACATCTACTCTTCCTCCATCCCAACCATCCCATTCACCCAAGCTCTCCACATCCTCCCCTTCTCACTTCTCTCTCCCCATCTCCCCTTACCCCCATCCCACCCCCACCTCCAAGCTCTCAGTTTTTGCCTGGCAATCTTGTCTACTACCAATATTCAGGAGGACAACTACATGATTTTTGGGGGGTTCACCTTCCTATTTAGCTTCTCTAGGATCACGAATTATAGGTTCAATATCCTTTGTTTATGGCTAGAAACCAAATATGAGTGAGTACATACCATAATCATCTTTTTTGGTCTGAATTACCTCACTCAGAATAGTGTTTTCTATTTCCATCCATTTGCATGCAAAATTCAAGATGTCATTGTTTTTTACTGCTGAGTAGTACTCTAATGCATATATATTCCATACTTTCTTTATCCATTTTTCCATTGAGGGGCATCTAGGTTGTTTCCAGGTTCTGGCTATTACAAATAATGCTGCTATGAACATAGTTGAACAAATGCTTTTGTAGTATGATAGGGCATCTCTTGGATATATTCCAGGGAGTGGTATTGCCAGATAGCCACACTGATGAATATCTTGCATATCACCATAGAACCCTCATCTAGCAATGGATGGAGATAAAGACAGAGACCCATATTGGAACATTGGACTGAGCTCCCAAGATCTAAATGAGGAACAGAAGGAGGGAGGACATGAGCAAGGAAGTCAGGACCGCGAGGGGTGTGCCCACCCACTGTGATCGTGGGGCTGATCTAATGGGAATTCACCAAGGCCAGCTGGACTGGGACTGATGGAGCATGTGGTCAAACCAGACTCTCTGAACGTGGCTGACAAGGAGGGCTGACTGAGAAGCCAAGGACAATGGTACTAGGTTTTGTGGGAACCTAGTTTGTTTGGATACTCACCTTCCTAGACCTGGATGGAGGGGGGAGGACCTTGGGCTTCCCACAGTGCAGGGAACCCTGACTGCTCTTTGGAGTGGAGAGGGAGGGGGAAGGGGAATGAGTACAGGGGGAGGGAAATGGGAGGAGGGGAGGAGGGGAGGCCTTATCATACAACAAAAGTATATGCTCATCCAAACTAGCTAGGCTCCCACCAAGCCAGCACATTGCGTAGGATCAAAACCGCGTGCCATTGTCCTTGGCATCTCATCAGCCCTCATTGTTCGCCATGTTCAGAGAGTCCAGTTTTATCCCATGCTTTTTTGGTAACAGTCCAGCTGGCCTTGAGGTGGAAATTTGTTTTTTTTTTCTTTTCTTTATTCTCCTTTTATCAATAAAAAAAAATTTCATCAGAAAAAAAAAAGTATATGCTCTACTATGCTCATAGCAGCATTGTTTGTAATAGCCAGAACCTGGAAACAACCTAGATGCCCTTCAATGGAAGAATGGATGAAGAAAGTATGGAATATATACATATTAGAGTATTACTCAGCAGTAAAAAACAAGGACTTCTTGAATTTTGCATGCAAATGGATGGAAATAGAAAACACTATCCTGAGTGAGGTGAGCCAGACCCAAAAAGAGGAACATGGGATGTACTCACTCATATTTGGTTTCTAGCCATAAATAAAGGACATTGAGTCTATAATTAGTGATCCTAGAGAAGCTAAATAAGAAGGAGAACCCAAAAAAAACATATAGGCATCCTCCTAAATATTAATCTTCATCAGGCGATGAAAGGAGACAGAGACAGAGACCCACATTGGAGCACTGGACAGAAATCTCAAGGTCCAAATCAGGAGCAGAAGGAGAGAGAGCATGAGCAAGGCACTCAGGACCGTGAGGGGTGCACCCACACACTGAGACAATGGGGATGTTCTATTGGGAACTCACCAAGGCCAGCTGGCCTGGGGCTGAAAAAGCCTGGGATAAAACCGGACTCGCTGAACATAGTGGACAATGAGGACTACTGAGAACTCAAGAACAATGGCAATGGGTTTTTGATCCTACTGCACGTACTGGCTTTGTGGGAGCCTAGGCAGTTTGGATGCTCACCTTACTAGACCTGGATGGAGGTGGGTGGTCCTTGGACTTCCCACAGGTCAGGGAACCTCTTTGGGCTGATGAGGGAGGGGGCCTTGATTGGGGGAGGGGGAGGGAAATGGGAGGCAGTGGCAGGGAAGAGACAGAAATCTTTAATAAATAAATAAATTTTAAAAATAATAATAATAAACAAAAAACAAACAAACAAAAATAAAACAATACAAGACCATTGTCCCACAGTGGACATGAAAAAAAAATATCAGTAGATTCAGGTCTGACCACTAAGCCGACAGAAAAGCAATGTGTCTTTAAAACTAAACTAATGAATTAATTAATGATGTAGCCCTCTCTCCTGAGAAGCCTGCTCCCTGGCTTTGGATGATACAACTGTCATTTTCTTAAAAGGGCACTCTCCTTTCCTCTCCTCTCCTCTTCCCTCCTCTCTTCTCCTCTCCTCTCCCCTCCCCTCCCATCCCCTCCTCTCCTCTCCTCTCCTCTCCTCTGCTCCCCACTCTTCCCACTTTCCTCCTACAACCCTGGCTCTAATTCTCCCTTCTCTCTCTTCCTCCACCTGTCCTCTTTCCCCTTCTCTCTGTTCTCTCTGTCCCTCTCTCTCCCTTCCTCCCTCTCCCTCCTCTCTTCTCTCTGTGCATTTTCCATCTCCCTACTCCCACTTTTTTCCCACCCCCTCTCTATCCTCAAACACAAAGAAGAAAGGAAGATATTAATGAGACTAACATTACTGAAACCCTTCACTATGCAATCCTGTGCTAAGCCATATCCAAACTCCTTCATTCAAACAACAAATCTGTTCTAAGAAGTTATCATTGTTATCCCCCTTTCTCCTTCCTCCCACACCTAACCTACTCCTCCTCTCCCACCTACCCTGCTTTTCCTCCCCCCCACCTACCCTGCTCCTCCTCCCCCTCCCACATCTACCCTGCTCCTCCTCCCCCTCCCACATCTACCCTGCTCCTCCTCCCCCTCCCACATCTACCCTGCTCCTCCTCCCCCTCCCACATCTACCCTGCTCCTCCTCCCCCTCCCACATCTACCCTGCTCCTCCTCCACCACAATCTCCACCTCCTGACTGCTGCTTTTTCACAAGGAGAACACTCTGTAATGAGCGTCCTTGAAACCAAGACTAGTGATAACTAGACTCATTAGCAGCACGTCTTTAGTTTATTTGTCTGAATGTGAGAAGTAAATCTGTTTCCTAGCAACCTGTCCTCTGCTTCTACCATCTTCCTTACTCATTATCCTCCCCATGATCTGCTACAAATGAACCGAATTATGGGTAGAGTTTAGGCCTCCCGGAAATTGAAGGGACACCTAAACACATTTGTTTGTTCTCTTCTCTTGGCAGGAAGTGGCTCTTTGGGCTGGTACTTACTAGGAACAAAGCACAGTGATAAAAGTGGCCGTCAGCCTCAGTGTGTCTACAGGTCCGGAAGCCAGCTAATCCGGCATGGCTGCTTAAGTGGCATCTTTTAGCCATTTCATGGAGAACCAATCAAAGGGAGCCATCATTTTGATTAATGTTCCCTAGACACTCATCTACAAAGCAGGTGGTCATTTATGGTCATTTTACACATAGTTCTTTTGAGTCTTACGTCAAAGCCCTTAGCCTTTAACACTCTAACAATCACATAACTGTTCAAACTGACCTGCCAAAGCTCTTTTGGGAGAGGCATGGGAAAATAATCTGTGCGCCAATGCAGAATGCAAGGAGGGCCTTACCCAGCCCATTCTCCACCGGGCTCTCCCAGCCCAAGGCTTTCTAAACATGAATAATCTGAACTGGATCTCAGATGGTATTGCTATGGATAAAGTGTTTTCCACACAGGCAGAGGGCCTGAGTTCAACTCTAACATCCACCTAAAAACCAGGTATGGTGGGTGTGCTTGTAATCCCAGTGCTTGGGAGAAAGAGACGGGGGATACCTAGTTCTCATCGCCAGCCTAGCCTAATCCACTAACCCCACATCCCAGGGGGAGACCTGTCTCAAAAATCCAAGTTTACAGCTCCTGAAGAATTACACTCAAGGTTGACCTCTGGCCTCCATGCACACATGTATGTATACCCACACACAGGCAAACATGCACATGCTCATGAAATAAAGGAGTCATCTCTATTAATCATAATTTTTGAAACACAGTCCTTTCAAAAGTCCTTTCTAATCAAAATGCTTTCAGAACTGTGTGCAGGTACCAAGGGGAACTCTGGGTGACAAAAAGTCTTATGTCACCCCTGTGCCTTTGTTCATTCCTTTGTTTATCTGACACACACCCTCAAGCACCTGTCATGTGTCAGGCACCCTGTAGACGCTGGTGCCATCCTCGTTCAAGGCTGCATGAATGGACAGCCTCTTCCAGCTCTGGAGTAGGATTCTATGTCCCTGCTGATTAAGGGGATTTGGCTTTGCCAGTGGCATATGGACTGTACCTGTGTTTGTCACTTTGGGGTAGAGACTTTAGAGCTAGGATTTTGCCACAGTCTGCCATCATCCAGTCTTAGCCGTCATTCTGTTCCCTGGTGCTCAGGAAGTCCATAGTGAAGTCCCCTGGTGATATGTGACACATTCCCAACAACAGACGCATTCTCATCGCTCCATGCCTCCTTTGACTGACAAAGCACCGTTGCTATGGACACATGGACTCAAAATGCGGTCCCTTGCTATTTCCACTCAGTGAGGCCATGCTAACCATCTAGTATGAGCATCAGTGTTTGCATGAAGACAACCCTCATTTCTCTAACGTAGGGAAGCAATGTAATAAGCATCATCACCAGAAGAGGAAGCAGGAGGTCAAAGAGCCCCTCACTGGAGATCAGGAGGCCAAGGTCCTCTGAAGAAGGACGCTTAAAAGAAACCCCACACTAGCTCAGAATTGAGAATAATAGAGGGCTATTTATTTAAAGGTAGACTCACAAATCAGAATCCTCTGCTTAAACGGAGATCAGAAACAGAATCCCACAGCCAGAATAGAGGCCGGACGCATGCTCTACATCGGCATATATAAGAGGCCACGCCCCAGTGGGAAAGTAACCACTGGCTATAAGACTTCCTACGGCAATAGAGGATTATTTATTTAGGGGTAGACTCACAAATCACAATTCTCTGCTGGAACGGAGAACAGCAACTGAATCCCACAGCTGAAAAAAGAGACTGGACATGAGCTTTACATTGGCATAGTATAAGAGGCCACGCCCAAGTGGGCAGGTAACTTAAAGGCTACCTGCAGTAGGAATTCCTATAGTAATCCTTATTGCTACAGGTTGGCTAAATGGGTGGTGCTTGCATGGAGATCACCCGTGGTCACAGAAGTCAGACATTTCAGAAATTGATGCTATATCACGTTCATCCCATGACCCTTTGTAGAGAATTGCCCATGCGGGCCACTAGGCTTGTATGGATGCTGAGAACTGCACGCATACGGTTGTTATTCATTTCACAGAATCCCCATCTCCAAGCCTATTCATCCCTATTCTCATTACAATGTTAGAATCCTGTTTTGAACTGAAGTTCATCGGACTGAAACCTTGACACATACTCATCACTGTGTATGTGTCTCATCACTGTGCGAAGGTCTCAGCCTGGCTTGGAAGAGATGACAGAGGGTGGACACATGACCTCTGTGACTCAGACTTCTATGACACACCATTTTCAGACACTGGCAAGCCCCCGCTCCTTCTCAGTGCAATTTCTAACTCCACCCTCATCCCAGCCGGCCCCCATTGGAGGGTTAATCAGGCTGCATGGGACTCAGCATGGGACCCCTGCAGGCCATAGGCAGCTGCCCAAACTAACACCGAAAGTGCTACCAATGGAAGGAAAGCTATTCCAAAAGTGACTGGGAAATTATTAATATGCCACCTTTAGAGTGTGAACAGAGAAAAAGAGACAGAGGAGTCTGGGACGGATACTGGTGAAGGTGGAACCTAAAAGTTCACAGTGGCTTCAGAGGGAATCTGGCCAGTCGTTTTCTGCCCCCGTTCTCATTCCGGTGCACCTTTGAAAGGTACCGTAGAGAAACACCAATCTGCATTTCTACTGCAGCCAGACAGAGACAAAACCAGACAAATGTGGAAATTCACTCCAGGGACCCTCTGAGCGAAGCACAGCTGTCCCCAAAGTAAAGACCATGGGGGAGTTTTGTTCTCACAAAATGCGCTTGTTCCATTTCCAAATTCTCCTCTTCCCGGAGAAGCTGGAGAGGGTTTGGTTCCAGATCCGCCTTCACTGAACACCTCTAAATAGTGAATGCTGGTCTCATTTGAGCCTGATGCTGCTGTTTGGTTGTGACCAGCTGGAGCTCACACCAGTACGGGCTGTCTTTCTCCACCAGCCTGTACCAGGAAAACACCACCACACTCAGGTCTGGAGAGATGGCTCAGTGGCAAAGAACACGCGCTGCTCTTACAGAGGACCTCTGTTCAGTTCCCAGCTCCCACACGGCAGCTCACCCCTGTCTGTAACTCCAGTCCCACGGGATTCCATCCTCTCTTCTGACCTCCATAAACGCTACGCACACGCATGCCTCAGACAGCAGGCAAAACAGTCATACAGATGAAATATACTAATGAACAGACGAGAAAGAGAACACTAACATTGCTTGCTGTCCAGTCAGTTTTAACAATGACAATATTTCAGTGAGACTCTGCTCATTTTTAATTTCCCCTGCATTATGTAGATTTCAGTTGAAAATAAAGAGCTAATTTGAATTAGCTTCATTGTTTTCCTAGTGCTCTGGAAAAAGTACTAAAACAATCAGCCTGGATCTATTTGACAAAGCATTACATAGTTAGGGAGATGGAATATTAAAATTTATCCCATTGTAAGTGAGAAGTTTCTCCCACATTTTTTTATAAATTCAGCTGTGCCCCAATTTAAGGAAATTTATATTGAAAAATACATCAACTTGTAATAAACCGTGAAGGTAAATTTGTGCTTCCAAAGCAATACTTCAAATTCAGAGCCCTCTTCTTCTTCCAGGCAGTAATATATGTAAAGATGGAAGCAACTCAGAGCGAGCTGACTAGGCGGGGGAGGGACCACTGAAGGTATTTTAGAGAGTTACAAGACTCAGGAGGAACTGTCAGCACCCAGGATCCGAGACGCCTCAGACTGCAATGAGTTTAACTGGTGCTCATCTCATTCAAACCCTCTAGACAGAAGCTTGGGAAGTGACCACAGCCATCTTCCTTCTGAGACTCATCTTCCTGGGAGCTGGTGATGTGGGTATCCTGTTCCTGGGACACAGCATCTCAACTATGAGTCCTCACGGTCTCTACACCATAATACACCAATTCCTATTTTCCCAAAACGCAACTTGTCTGACTTGGGACAGTCCTGCAGAAAGGGAAACTTAACCGTCCAAAGGATCCTGCAGTTCTGAGTTCTCCTTCTTTCTCGAGCCACTGATGTGAACCATGGCCTTGGAAGCCTGATGTAGGTGCTAGGTACAGTTTTTACACAGCCTGTGGTACTAAAGGGTGACTAAAGCCATCCATCTGAGTTGGGTGGTGGTGGCGCACGCCTTTAATCCCAGCACTTGAAAGACAGAGGCAGGTGGATCTCTGTGAGTTTGAGGCCAGCCTGGTCTACAAGAGCTAGTTCCAGGATAGGCTCCAAAGCAACAAAGAGAAACCCTGTCTCAAAAAACAAAACCAACAACAACCACAACAAAGAAGCCAGCCATCTGTCACTGTTGCTTACATTTTTGTTAATTTTCTATGGCAGAGATTTACAGCTAGTCGATCTTAGGATAATTTATTATAACACATGGCTCTAGGTGTGACCCTCCAGTCACTTTTCTAAGTTCAAATCCCAGTCCTTACTCACTAGATTTTGTTGTTTGTGTACAACGTAAACATTTTAAGCCTTCGTTTCTCATCTTTGACCGAGGCTGTGATCCCAGTTCTCAGGAGGCAGAGGCTGGAGAAGCAGGGCACGATCGCCCTCAGCTACAATGAGAGTTTGGTTTAGCCTGGGTTATATTATATTCCATCTAAAAAATAACAACAAAAGCAAAGCTAGGTGTGGCGGTCTGTGCCTATAATGCCAATGTTGTCTGTGGCAAGGTTAAGGATGGGGCACACAGGCAGATCCCCAAAACTTGCTGACCAGCTACTCTAGCCAATTGATGAGCAACAGGCTTATTGACAGACTCTATCTCCAGGGGAGAAAGGGGGGATGGAGAATAAGAGAGGAGGATGCCCATCTTCAACCTCTGACTACACCCCCACACTCACACACAGGTACACTCACACACGTGCCTACAAACTTCCTCCAGACAAAGAACTTAAAACCCAGCTAACCTCACAAAATCCTTTGGGTTACACAACCCATGCACAGTGGTGATCTTGGGTTGATTTGACAAGGTCGTAAGAATAAATCTTTGTTGTCTGCACAGGTCTGTGGGAAGTTCCTGAGTAAAGCACTTGTGTCCGTGGAATAAGTTAAGCACATTGCTGTCTCTGGTGCAGGCAGGTCTCCTCCATACAAGTGAAAGCATAGAGGAAAGAGGCTAGCCCTCTAGAGATGCTGTGAGCCACTTCCTCCTCGCCCAGAAGCTGAAATATTGCTCTTTTTTCAGCCTTCTGTGTGGGGCTAAGACACTGCCTCACGTTGGGTCTCAGGACCAGAACTGACATCCTTGCTCCTGGATCTCAGGCCTTTCCACTCTAGCCAGAGCTCTGCATTCAGGCTCCTGGGTCTGCAATTTACCAACCACAGATCTCAGGTCTTCTGTGCCTCTATAACCATGGGGACCATATTTTGGAATAAATCTCAACTTCGCATCTGTTTTTCTTTACCTGTTTCTGTCTCTGTGGTAGATGAGTTCTGTATTCAAGTATACAATTATCTGCAGATAAAGAATATGGGTGGTGTGGTAAGGGATTCCACAAAGACTGGCATTGTCCATGCCGGGCACTACAGAATTCATACAGATACAGTGGCATGCAGGCATGGCATTCCAAAGCCACTGTGCGGTCTCCTAATCTTTCTATATATATATATATTTCCTTGTCATTACTTCCTGTGAAGATTTGCTCAAATTGTCAGCTTGACACAAACTAGAATCAACTGGGAAGAGTCTCAATAAAGGATTGTCTGCATTGCCTTGATCTGTGAGCATGATTATGGGCTATTTTCTTATTAATTTATGTTGGATAGACATGGTCCGTTGTGGGTGGCACCATTCCTTAGGCAGGGGACCCTGAACTGTGTTAGAGTAGAAAACCAAGCCGAGCACAAGGAAACAAATGAGCGTGTGTGCATTGCTTTCTCTCTGCTCTTGACTGAGCATGCGCTGTGTCTCGCTGTTTGGAGGTCTTTCCTTGATTTTCCCAGTAAAGGGGACTGCAATCTGGAACTGTGAACGGAAATGAACCCTTTCTCACAAAAGTTTCTTTTTCCATCTATTTTTATCACCACAGCAGAAATGAAATTAGAGCCCCTCTCAATACCACAGTATAATTACTACCCAGTAGCACTGACGTTTAATTGGTATCATAGAGATGGCTCAGAACTTAGGGGAAGATGAATGTGGCTTATGTATCAACACTGCATTATTTTATACATGAGCTTTGGGCATTTATGGATATTTGCATTCAAGAAACACCAAGAAACAACTCCCAGTGGAGACTAAAGGATAGCTGTGTGCACACACATGTGTGGGAATGCACACACGCACACACACACACACACACACACACACACACACGCACGCATGTGGTCTCTCCACAGCACACCACGAGAAGCCAGCATGGATGTAACTTGCACTCTCTCTCAGATGCTGACACACCCGGCAATCCTTGGAGGAGCATCCGGGAATCATGCACTGGTCTAAAAAGCCCAAGATCCTCTCTGGAGCAAGAGGCAGATAAAGTGAGGCAGTCTCATTTGGCTCAGGAACAAAGCCTTGGGCCCAGAGCAGGGGGATCTTCAATCACTTAGCTAATGAGATAAGAAAGGCAGCTCTTGAGAAGTGTCTCCGTGTTTCCCTTTCAACAGAAATACTTTTGTGCATTCACAGCCGGGACTTTTTCTTTTTCTCTTAATTTCCCAGAACACAGGACAGAATTAATTTGCATGGTCAGTTCATTCCATGCAAAGTTTAAATGTATTTGGGTGAGACTGGCCTGTGGCTGATTTGCTGAGGAGCGAGGGAGCTGTAATCTGCACCCTGTCTCCGTATGGACCAAAGCTACTACAGCCTGGGGCAAAGCTGCTACACTGGAAGCAGAGGCAAGGCAGGACCCAGGGTCAGCAGGCTTAGATGATGAGACATCTCCTAGCTGATGAAACAAGAGCGTGCTGTCCTTCTGGGGTGCTGCAGTAACCTTGCCTGGTGACTGTGTCCCCAGAGCTCTCTGGGGCTTTCTCATCCCCTTAGCTGATACTGTTGAGGACTAGACAGACCCTAGGGGTCTAGGAAACAAACCGTCACTATAGCAGAGAGAATTCTTCATCACGCTTAGCATTGCTTTATTTCATTACATGTTAAACGTAAAAACACTAGAAATCACATTTTAAAAAGTTAAAATTATATGATTTTAAAAGATTTTCTTTCATTTATGTGTATATGTGTCTTAGTTAGGTTTACTATTGCTGTGATAAAACAGCATGGCCAAAGCAACTTGAGGAAGAGAGGGCTTATTTCCACATACAAGTCTCAGGTCCCACTCCATCCCTGAGCGAAGTCAGGGCAGGAAGTCAAGGCAGGAACCTGGAGGGCGAAAGTGAGTAGAGACCTCAGAGGGATGCTGCGCACTGACCTGCTCTACATGATTTTACTGCGTGGCCTACTGCCTGGCCCCGGAAACTGGGAGTCCTTGTTCCCTTTCACTAGGGGTCACTAGGGGTCACGTCTTACTCTGGTGCTTCCTCTAGGAAATGTTGTGAAGTCCAGGAACAGCTGTCTGCCCTGCTGAGAGCGTTTCTCCCTGTCTGTTTAACCTACTCACTAGACAGTAGCGTACCGTTCCTTCCCTAGAAAGAGCTAAAATCCAGGGCTGTTTTCATCCTGCTCCACTCTCCTAGTGCCAGGCCCTTTAGCAATATATATACGACTTCATTTCCCCTGAACAGCACTGCTCGGAAAGTAACACAACTGGCCACCATTTATGAATGAGAAAAGAGGACCAGAATTGAAGCAGCTCCCCCCCGTCCCCCAGACAGCCTACAGGCCCTGGGTGGCAACTGTAAATCTCCCTTACCCTGCCTGACTTGGTCACGCTCTGCTGGCTCCCCCTCTAAAGGCCAAGCACACTTAAGACACTTTAGAACCTGATCCTGCAAGGCGTCCACCTTGCTGGGGGCAATGCCATTGTCTGCGGTTCCTAAATCTGAAACTAAAGACCACTAGCTGCAGCAGTAAGTGGTGTCCTTGTTCAAAGGAATACAGTGTAGCATATGTAGAACAACTAAATATTTTACATAAGCAAGATTTGGGGAGTCAGATACGCAGTGGCATGGCTGAGCCTTGGAATATAAAAAAACAAAATTATCTATATGCAAGGAGTAAAGAGTAGAGGTTCCACCTCAGTGGACTGTCCAGAATAGAGAGAGCCACAAGGGAAAATGTAGATTAACAAATGCCAGAGTCCAGACAGGGGAGAAATGGGGAGGGATGGTCCATCCTCTAAAGGTTCTACAGCCTCACCAGATGGTGCCACCAACTGGGGACCCAGTGTACAAACAACTAAGACTGGTGGACATTACTCATTCCAACTACTCTGTAGGTGATGCTGGGACACACTGAAGCTTGAAATAGATTGTCTTTCGTGCCTTACCATGGCTACCAAGAAGCAACCATCCCGAAGAACCTCCAAAATTAAGTCCTTTCCATGGTCAACAAGACAAAATAACAGCCTACAGAATGGGAAAAGATCTTCACCAACCCCACATCAGACAGAGGTATGACCTCCAAAATATACAAAGAACTCAAGAAATTGGTTATCAAAAGAACAAATAATACAATAAAAAAGTAGAGCACAGACCTAAACAGAGAACTCTCAACAGAGGAATCTAAAATAGCTGAAAGACACTTAAGGAAATGTTCAGCATCCTTAGTCATCAGAGAAATGAAAATTAAAACAACTCTGAGATTCCATCTTACACCATAAGAATGGCCAAGATCAAAAACACTGATGACAACTTATGCTGGAGAGGTTGTGGGATAAAGGGAACACTTCTGCATTGCTGATGGGAGTGCAAGATGGTACAACCCCTTTGGATATCAGTGTGGTGATTTCTCAGAAAATTATCAAACAAACTTTCTCAAGACCCAGAAATACCACTTTTTGGTATATATCCAAAGGATGCTCAATCATACCACAAGGACATGTGCTCGACTATGTTCATAGCAGCTTTGTTTGTCATAGCCAGAACTTGGAAACAACCTAAATGCCCCTGGACCGAAGAATGGATAAGGAAAATGTGGTACATTTACACACTATAGTACTACACAGCAGTAAAAATAATGACATCTTGAAATTTGCAGGCAAATGGATGGATCTAGAGAACATCATATTGAGTGAGGTAACCCAGATCCAGAAAGACAATTATCATATGTACTCTCTCATAAATGGTTTTAAAACATAAAGCAAAGAAAACCAGCCTACAAATCACAATCCCAGGGAACCTAGGCAACAATGAGTACCCTAAGAGAGACATACATGGATCTAATCTACATAGGAAATAGAAAAAGACAAGATCTGAGTAAATTGGGAGTATGGGGACCATGAGAGAGGGTAGAAGGGGAGGGGAGAGACAAGAAGGGGAGCAGAGAGGCAAGAAGGGGAGCAGAGAAAAATGTAAACTCAATAAAATCAATAAAAAAAATTAAGCCCTTTCTTTTCAAAGTTTGTTGTAAGAAAACAAAACCCCAATCAGAATGCATGGCTAAGCCCACACCAATAACCTGGAGATGGCGCCTGTCACACGGCACCTACAACCTTGAGATGACACCTGTCACGCAGCACCAACAAGATCGAGATGACACCTGTCACTCAACTGCAGCTGAGATCTTCAGTCACTAAGACATGCAGAAGGTTCATCTGGCCATCGCACATCTCCCCAACCTACCCATCAAGTCAGAGAAATGAGGCCAGTAAAGAGAGGGCCAGGAGGTGTGTGTGGTGTGAAGACTGAAGAAACCAAAAAAAAAAAAAAAAAAGAGGCGGTGTTCACCAATAGGACTGGCAACCCAGCCAGCACCAGTGGCTCTGATTTCCAGTAAATGGGAGTCAGTGGGATTTAAAAACTCAGGGTTCAATACATCCATGTATTCATGACCATTCCTTCTGAGGAAAATTAATTCATTTGTGGCTCTGACTCATGGCTCCCAAGAGTCAATATGTTCTTGGCAAGAGGTCTGGGGACCGTGGTTTACAGTGAAGGCTTGCTAACCATGTCTTCTCCATATTTTAATCCTTAGATGGGCATTCTTGGCCCATGGCCTTCAGCATGTTGGCTTTGCTTCAATAAATCAATTGCTGCATGAGGCAGGGAGATAGAACTCAAGCCCAACTGTGGCACCTGAGATGGGGGTAGGATCTCTCTACCGTTAGTGTTGTGAGTCAAATCACTGGATGCTCAAATCACTGGCTTAGCTTTTACTGGGTGCTGTGTAAAAAAAAAATGCATTTAACTCTTATATCTACTTTCTCAGGCAGGAACTATTTTGCCTCCTGAATGGTGAAAAAAAAAATTACTAGGTTACTATATCTCCTGACTTCACATGCTGTCTTGTGCACCCTATTTTAACATCTCCACAATGTCCAGAATTTTGAACTCCACTACTTTGTTTTTCTGGACCAATCACGAAAGCAAAATGTTGTCTGAGCATCTGGGCCCATAGCATAGTTTTTAAGACAGCCTAGGAAAAAAACCAAAAACAAAACCCAGGGTACATGGCCCAATTGCATTTTCAGGCCTGAGCCACTAGGGGCTGCTAATGAGCTGCAGAAAGCTGGAAGGATGCCCACAGGTCTGCTTTTAAAATTGCATTCTTACTTAAAGGGCTTCCTAGATGCTTCAAAATGCAGCTCAGGGCCTTTTGCAAGGAAGGCTGTTTCACTTCCTGTAAAGGTGTTAGCTTCATTCTCTCCTGAGGTAGGAGTGTTAAGCAGCCCAGAGTGAGTCAATGAGCCTCCAGGTGGGGGAGGAGTGGGGGAGAGTAAGAGGTCTTTGAGTGCCAGTATTTGGGATTTTTTGTGTTTTGTTTGTTTGTTTTTTGGGTTTTTGTTTTGTTTGGCTTGTTTTTTCGAGACAGGGTTTCTCTGTGTGGCTTTGTAGCCTGTTCTGGAACTAGCTCTTGTAGACCAGACTGGCATTAAAGGCATGTGCTACCAACGCCCAGATCCTGTGTGTGTGTGTGTGTGTGTGTGTGTGTGTGTGTGTGTGTGTGTGTGTGTGTGTGTGTGCCAGTATTTTTAAAACCTGGGAGATAGCCCAAATGGGAGAATTTCCAAAACACACAATGACAAGAATCTCTCTGTCATAAAAACTGTAATTTCTAAAGACCACTGCTAAGGGCAGACACCCAGGAAGCCACTGTATCCGACCACCGATACATAGGAAAAGATACCATACAGCAAAGGAAAGAGTGTAATCCTGCAACTCCCTGACATGGGCTTGACTTTCAACTATTGCTTTTTAGTTGTGAAGCTGTGAAGCCTGAGCCAATTACTACCCTTTGCTGAGCCTGTTTCTTTTACAATCCCTACATCGTATGTCATCGTGTGTGTTTAAATGAGACAATTTACATGAAATTTTACAGAGAAAGTGTACCTGTGGTGGTTAGAATAGGAATGGCCCCCATAGGCTCATATATTTGAATGCTTGATCATTAGGAAGGAGCATTACTTGAGGGGAATTATGAGGTGTGTCCTTAATAGAGTTGGTGTGGCATTGTTGGAGAAAGTGTGTCACTGCGGGTGGGCTTTGGGGTTTCAGGAGCCCAAAACAAATCCAGTGGCTCTCTCTCCTTTCATCTGTCTGTGGATCCACATGTAGAACTCCCAGCTCCTTCTCCAGCACCATGTCTTCCTGCAGGCTGCCATGCTCCCTCCCCACCATGAATAAAATGGACTATACCTCTGAAACTGCAAATCAGTCTCAATTAAATGTTTTTCTTTATAAGAATTGCCATGGTCACAGGGTCCCTTCACAGCAATAGGACAATAACTCAAACAATGTTGGGAATTTGGTCATTTGTATTAGATGACTTTCTTCTTTTGCTAGTTAGAAGTCAAAGCTGAAACCTGGATGGTGTAGCCCAAATAATGCTGCCATGAACATAGTTGAGCATGTGTCCTTGTGTTTATGATTGTGCATCCTTTGGGTATATGCCCAACAGTGGTATTGGTAGATCTTGAGGTAGATTATTTCCTAATTTTCTGAGAAATCGACATACTGATATCCAAACCAGCTGTACAAATTTGTACTCCCACCAGCAATGGAGGAGCATTCCCCTTACTCCACCTCCTCTCCAACAAAAGTTGTCATCAGTATTTTTGATCTTGGCCATTCTTACAGGTATAAGATGGAATCTCAGAGTTGTTTTGATTTGCATTTCTCTGATGAGTAAGGATGTTGAACATTTCCTTAAGTGTCTTTCAGCTATTTTAGATTCATCTGTTGAAAGTTGTCTGTTTATATCTGTACCCCATTTTTATTGGCTTATTTGTTCTCTTGATATCAAGTTTCTTGAGTTTTTGTATATTTTGGAGATCAGTCCTCTGTCCGATGTGGAATTGGTGAAAATCTTTTCCCATTCTGTAGGCTGTTGTTTTGTCTTGTTGACCATGTCCTTTGTTTTACAGAAGCTTCTTGGTTTCAGGAGGTTCCATTTATTAATTGTTGCTCTCATTGTCTGTGCTACTGGGGTTACATAGGGGTAACTCTAACTAAATAAGTAAAAGACCTGTATGACAAGAACTTTAAAGTTTTGAAGAAAGAAATTGAAGAAGACACCAAAAAAAAAAAAAAAGGAAAGATCTCTCATGCCCTTGGGTAGGTAGAATTAACACAATAAAAATGGCAATTTTACCAAAAGCAATCTACAGTTTCAATGCAATGCCCATCAAAATACCAGAAAAATTCTTCACAGATCTCAAAAGAACAACACTCAACTTCATATGGAAAAACAAACAAACAAAAAACTCAGGATAGCCAAAACAATCCTGTACAATAAAGGAACTTCTGGAGGTATCACAATCCTGAACTTCAAGCTCTACTATAGAGCTACAGTAATGAAAAGAGTCTGGTATTGGCATAAAAACAGACAGAAGGACCAATGGAATTGAATTGAAGACCTGGATATTAATTCACACACTTACAAACACCTGATTTTTGACAAAGAACCTAAAAATACAAAATGGAAAAAGAAAGGATATTCAACAAATGGTGTTGGCATAACTAGATGTCAACCTGTAGAAGAATGCAAATAGATACATATCTATCACCATGCACAAAACTCAAGTTCAAATGTATCAAAGACCTCAATGTAAAACCAATCACAATGAACCTCATAGAAGAGAAAATGGGAAGTATCCTTCAACACATTGGCACAGGATATTACTATGTAGACTCTTAACATGGTATCCTTTTCTTTTTGCATGTATGAAGTGTGTGGGTACATATATGTATATGTTGACATATGTATATGGAGGACAGATGTCTTCCTCAATTTCTATTTTATTTATTGAGGTTGGAATCTCTCACTGAACCCCAGAACTCACATGTTTGGCTAATCTATCTGATCAGCTTGCTGGGGTCTAACATATCCATCTCCTGAGTGCAGTGCTGGGATTAAGACAGGTCAATACCTCCATCCAGGTTTCATGTGGGTTCTGGGGATTTCACATGAAACTCTGGTCTTCCTGCTTGTATGGCAACTATTTATCCACTGAACCAAGCCCCACTATATACCTTCTTCCCAATAAAACTGAAATATAATTTTCTCTCATATGTGGAATGCCTATATAAATATGACATGAAGGAAGAAACTGGACTTTGTGAGAAAGAACATGACCAGAGCAGGGGAGCTGGATCAAAAGGGAACAGTGAGGGAGGAAGGTAAAATGGCTGAGATGCATGATATTCTTGTACAAAGATGTCAGAAAGTCCCTTTTTAATTTTTTTACTAATTATTTGAGAACTACAATAATGACTGTCCTGGCAAAATACACCAACTTGTGTAACAGTGACACCAATGTCACAGGAATAAACAACCACTTCTTGATTAAATTTAAATCCCATCCCACAAGATAAAACCCATACCTAACAAAGTTATCGAAGTCGAGAACCTGTGGCTAAAGAGACCATAGGCCCTCGGGGAGAAGCCACTATGATTATTCGGCTAAATCGACCCAGTATTAAACTGACTCCAAATGAGTTGCTGTTACAGCCATAGATGAGTGCATGTCTCAACCAGCATCAGAAAAGCTTCTATTTGCAGTAGGCACTGGGTAACACGGAGCTGCACAACTGGCCAAGGTGCAGAGAATGAGAGACTGTGCAATGCTCAGCCCTAAATGAGATGTCAAGGTCCGCTCTTTCCTCACAAGGCTCAGAGTTCATTGCCGAAGATGGTGCAGAAATATTTGGAGATCCAGAGAAAGGGGATGACCACAAGGAAACTGTTTTCTGCCCTTGTCAGGGCAGTTGGTCACGGGAGCTTGCAGCAACTGGGACAGCAGGCCCAAGACCTGAGCAAGTTCAAGTCAGACCCAATCCCAGCATGGAGATGGGAGATGGACACTCCCGGCTCTAGCTGAAGAACTATTGGTAACTGATAACTATTAGAAGAGAATGAATCTGTGGCTTCTGGGAAGTCAACCACATACCAGCGGAGGGTCACTTTTCCAAGAATATGTAGGCATCACAAAGAGGACTTAATGGATAATGATGATGATGATGATGATGATGATGATGATGATGATGATGATGATAGACACTAAGTTGAATGGTAGAAAGGGGTTAGAGCTGGGAGGAGTTGGAGGAGGGGCAAATGTGATCAAATCATGGCATATAAAATTCTGACTTAATTATTTCAAAACTTAAAATGTGCATATAAAAATGTTTATCTATTTTCAGAGAGTATATTTATCCCCATGATGGTGAGTACTGCCAACTTGACAGATTCTAGAATCACCTCGGAGATGGCCCTTTGAGCTTGCCTAGGAAGGAATGCCTTGATTACATTAATTGATACAGGAAAATCTGTGTGAACCATGGATGGGATCATAGATTGTGTAAGTGTAGGGGAAGGGAGTAAGTGCCAGCATGCATGTATCCACTGCTCATACCTCCTGACTATGGAGGCACTGTGGTCACTCTCATGCTGCCCTGCTGTCCTTTCCATGGTGGACTCCATCCTTGAAATGTGAGCCTGGATGCGCCCATTTTCCCTTAAGTTGATTTTTGTCAAAGCATTTTATTACATCAGCATAAAAAGAAACTAAGCCTCCCACTGAAGCTACCCCTGTCCATACTCACCAAACTAACCGCCCCACCCCGATGTCCCACTGAAGTATGTCCATCCTTGGCTGACCCTGGGGGTGCCACCTATTTCTACTCTTTTTCTTCAATGGCTCCTATATACAAGGCTTTTTGTTTGTTTGCTTGTTTGCCTTCTCCCTGTTGCCTCCTGTCATCATTAGTTAGTTCTAGATCCGTGAGTGAACTGAACCCCACCACCAACAGTAACCAAATAACTGGGTCTCTAATTTCAGGTCTGCCTTGTCTACTCTGGGGGACACTGCAGCATTTTATAGGGGAGCTCCTTAATTATCTCACCTCCTAATGATGACCATTCTTCAGACTCTGTTTTATACACAGGTGTGAAGCCAAAGTCGCCTCTTAGCTCAGAGCAAGAATCCTAGTGGAGTGCAGACTCGGCCTGTAACTCCCTCATGAGCCTGCCTGCAACCAGTCCATCTTCTGAATGTGAGTCATGAGCTGAAATACAGAAGGTCCTGGAAATGAGGGACCCCGCTCCTAGAAGCGGGCAACAGGGCCGATAAGTGTGAAAGTGTGGTCTCTCAACTCATGGAGTCTTACACACGTTGTAAACGGGGTATGGGTGAAGTCTCCTGAGCCTTGCCTCGGTCTCCTGTAAAATGAGAGTAGAGGTGACGCCACCTGAACAGGAATGCCTCGTGGAGCATCAGCACAGATCCAAATGAACTTAACAAGAACTTGTGTCCAGTCGGCCATCAGGAAGCTCTGGATAGGAAGTGGGCTCATTTCAAGCTGGCAAAGAAGTCAGCTCTGGCTTGAGTTCAGATTTCCCTTGGAGCAGGAAAGAACAAAGTGAATCTCTCATTGAGAGACCGAGAACAGCACTGTGAGAAAGAAGCAGAATAGAACAATTCCACCCTGGGGAAACAGATTTGAGCGAGTCTGGCTATTAGAAGAAAGGCACAGAGCACTCTGGGACCCAGAGAGAAGACACTAAGGAAGGTGCTTGGCACACCACAGACCTTTAACAAATGTCAACTCTCTGTCCTTAGCTGTCAGGGGGACCGGACCCTCTGCAAAACCAGACCCACCATCTTCTAGGTCATGTCCTAAGTTTGTGACACTGCTCATGTTCTCAGACACCAGCAGCCATCAGCATCCGTCATCCACTCAGAAAGGCAAGGGAAACATCCCCCAAAGCATCATTAGGCAGAGGACAGAGAACCATTTAGGCCAAATGAGTTGCACCCAACTGTTCGCTGCATTCGTTAAGGTACTCGCTGTCCTCATTGTGGGGCCAGAAAAGCAATAAGAAAGAAAGCAGTCAGGAAAATGAATCAGAAGCCAGAGAATTGTAATAAAATGTTATTAGAAGGCGAAGCAGACTGTAAGGCGGGCAGAAGCAGTGCCTCTGGGGCCTGGCTTTGGCTGGAATTGAATGACTCGAGTCTCACCCATGCAAAACACCCCTGACATCCGTGGTCACTGGTGGTCCCTCCCTCTGATCCGGAGACCCCTATTGGCAGCATGTCTCTTGGACTTGATGTTTAAACAGATGCTCAGCTTTAGTCATTGAAGAATCAAGCCATTTTCCCAGCATCTGCTGCCAGGCTTGTTAGAGAATCAGGTCATGTTCTCCTCCCTGGACCTCAGTTTTTCCATCTGTGATGCGGGAGGTTTGAATTAATTCCATTGAATCTATTACCTTTGTACAAGTTTTTGGTTCCTAAAAGACCACACAAACTTCATCATTTCAATAAAATGTTTTCTGTTCTGTTGTTTGTTTGGGTTTTGAAGATAGTCTCATAGCCAAAACTGGCCTCAAACTCATAATCCTTCTGCCTCAGCCTTACTGGTGCTGGGTCGTGCCATGCTTCTGGCTACATAGAGGACTGAATAATAGAAGCTATTAATCACCTGGCACTTAAGGACGGGATGGTGGGGGGAGGTCACTGTTTTCTTTCTTGCTCCAGAGAAGATTTGAACTCAATCAAGAGTCGGCTTTGCCATTTCTCTTTGTCTGAGATGACCCTGCTTTCTCCTTAGAGATCCATGTTCATCTTTTCACTGACCTCAGACTCGACCCCTGTGGCATTGGGCCAGCTGGATAAATTTGTAAAGGACCTTGTTCTTATAAAAGCCTGTCTCATCCTTTATCAAGAAACCAGACTGAGGAAATTTAATTGAATTACTAAATATATGCATCAATTAAATGATAACCAAGACTTGGGCTCCAATCTTCCAGCCACAGCTCCCATAAACTATACTCCCAGGGTCCTTGAGTATCACCAAGGATTCCAAAGCAAATGCTCTAACCATCCAAGATGGTGAGAGAGGTACTAACTTAAAAATCATGTGTGGGAGCTGAGAGGATGGCTCAGTGGCTGAGAGCCTTCTGCTCCTGTGACAAAACATGGACCAAAAGCAGCTTGGGGAGGAAAGGGTTTATTTTAGCTTACAGATTACAGTCCATCATAGAGGGAAGCCAAGACAGGAACTCAAGGCAGGAGCCTGAAGCGGAAGCTGCAGCAGGGACTCTGGAGGAAGGCTTCTTACTGGCTTAATTCCCCTGCCTGCTTTCTTATACAACCCAGGCCCACATACCCTGGGGGAGTACTCTGGGCTTGGGCCCTCCGACATAAATTACCAACAAAGAAAGTTCCCACAAACAAGCTACAGGCCAGTCTGATGGAGGCAATTCCTCAATTGACAGTCCCTCTTCCCAGATGACTCTGGTTTGTACCAACTTGACAAATGAAACTTCGACTGTGACATTTCTTCAGGCAACTCACGACCACTTGTCAGTCCAGCTCCAGGAGATCTGAACCCCTCTTCTGGCTTCCTTAGGTACGCACACATGAAAAGTCACCGGTAAGTACAGATAGATGAAATAAAATTCGGTAATTCAGGATAAAAATATAAGAAAACCCAACTCTAATGGGTAATGAAGAGAAACAAAGGATTGTTCTTTGGTCCACCAAAGAAGTTGGCACAAACTACATTGGATTATGGTAAGTATGGCATGTACAGCTTTGACATAAAGTGTTTTAAAAAGAGCAACATAAGAATTTTCTCTCTTCTTTTAGTGTTTTTTATTTGTGCTTTTATCAATACTTTATATTTTATAGTTAAAAAAATCCTCTGTCACAAAGTGGAAATAAATTGTCTATGTCAGCACTTTCTCTTCACAGTTGGGTCCCGGGTTGGTAATGTTTCTCTCCCATAAAAGCATAATCCCATAAAATTTAAGGTTATTAAGTTGCAGGTGAATAATTCATGAGGTAATTATAAAACATTTATGACAGAATGTTATGAGATTCTAAATAAAAGAAAACATTTGGGGTCTCCAAGTTGACAAACTTTGGCAGCTGTGCCTAGCTCTCCCTGGAGGGATTCGGGTGGATATTCTAGGCTTTTGGCTGCTTGGGACATTCGGGAATGGTTGAAGTTCTGACAAAAGATGCTTCAAAGATACCTCAATGGCTCAGCCCCAGTGGGTGTCACAGCCCACCACATGACATAGTAAGGGTGGGAGACATAAAGCCTGGCAAAAGCACACTGTCCACCTGGCCCTTTGACAGTCCCTGCTCATGCCAGAGGCTCTTCCCTCTGTAGTGACTTCCTGAACTCACCACTCTCTTTCTCGGCCTTTTACACTTTTTACTTTTACACAGAGGGAAAAAAAAAGAGTCAACAAAGTTAGTATCTTGCCAAAGATTAAATATCCATAATGGAGGAGAGTCTGGACTCAGATTCAAGCAGTCTGGCCCCTGAGTCTCCACACTTAATCACCATGGTTGAGTTAGTCAGTTCAGGAGCTGGAGAATGGGACTCGTGGCATCTTTAATGCATCATGAGCTCAGAATCTCCTGTTATCCTGTTCCTTGTCTCTGTGTGTGTGAGGGTGGTAGTGAATATGTGTGGGTGGGTGCATAATGGTGATTGTGGTTTGTGTGTGATGATTGTAGTGTGTGTGTGTGTGTGAGAGAGAGAGAGAGAGAGAGAGAGAGAGAGAGAGAGAGATGATGATGATGATGATGATGATGATGATGATGGTATGTGCATGATGGTGATAGTGTATCTGGGCATGTGTGTGTGTAATTGTGGTATCAGGGTGTGTGTGTGTGTGTGTGTGTGCATGTGTACATGTGCGTGCATAGAGGCAAGAGCCAGAGGAGGATGCTGGGTATTTCCCCATTCCTCTCCATCTTATTGTATTGGGAAAGGATGTCTTAGGTACTTTTCTATTGCTGTGATAAAACACCATGACCAAAGCAATTTATAAAAGGAAGCTTTTAAAACTTATGTTATATTATTCATATATTTACATATAATGATATACATTTTATAAATTATATAATTATTGTTCCGAAGGATGAGAATCCATGATGGCAGAAGGAAGGCATGGCAGCAGGCACAGCTGAGAGCTCGCATTTCCACATTTTGAGGGGCAGGCAGAAGTCAGAGAGCTGAAGTTGAAAAGCCTGCCCCCAGTAGCACAGCCCCTCCAACAAGACCATACTTCCTAATCCTTCCCAAGCATTCAAACACATGGGCCTATGTGGGCTGTTCTCACTCAAACCACTACACAGGGTCGCTCACAGAACAGGAGCTTGCTGATTCAGCTAGGCTGGCTGGCCAGCAAGCTCCCAGGAATCCATTTGTCTCAACCCTCCAGTACTGAGGTTGCAGGCCCAAGCAGCCATGTTCAGCTTTTTATGTGGATGCTCAGGGATTTGAACTTGGGTCCTCATGCTTTCACAGCAAATGTTTCTCCCCACTGAGTAGTTGCCCCAGCCCTCTAGCTTGTTCCATAAAGCCAGCCATTTCACATGCATTATCCTGCCCCACAGGCCTCTGCAGTATTGGTGTTGAGTACTATTGGACAGGTGTTATCTGTCTCATGAGTAAACTGAGGCCCAGAGAAGTTCAATGAACTAGGCAAGTTCTCATAGCAAATTAGTATAGGCTTTACAACTAGAACTTGAGAAGTCAGATGCAGATGATGGGTCCACTGTAACATAACAAAACAGGGAGGATGCTTCCTTGCTCTCCCACCCAATATAGCATCTCTGGGCAGACCTACAGCCCCAACATGGACAATTCAGGAAGTAAGCAACTTCTAGAGGCTATCAGTTGCAGATAGCTTCTGGGTGAGTGATGGAAACCCATGTCTACTTCCCCCTCTTAGCACCGGGATCCCATCTACCCTAAACCTGATAAGGCCCTATTATTGAAGGCTACACATAAGGTTTTGCAGTCAGTCACCTTTGCCTTTCTTACAAGGGCTAGGGAGAGAGATGGCTCAGCAAATGAAGTACTTGTCCACAAACCTGAGGACCAACCCTAAACCCCAGGCAGTCATTACGGTTACCAGTAATCTCAGCACTTGGATGGCAGAGTCAGAATCTTCCTCAAAAAATCTGGCTAGCTAAACTAGCTGGAATCAGAGCGTCAGTATAGAATAAATTCTAATTGGTCTGAATAAAAGCCCAGAGCCAGATATCAGAGTAAATGCTGAAAGATCAGAGAAACAAAAGAACAAGCCACTAGAGAGACTTCTTACCTCTACCAAATCCTCAGTCCATAGGGTTGAGCTCCTGTCTCCTCCTGCCTTATATTCCTCTCTCCACAGAGTCACATCTCTTCCTGTCTGAACCTCCCTAATTCCGGGATTAAAAGTGTGTGTTCCCCAAGTTCTGGCATCAAAGACTGAGATCTCAAGTGCTGGAACAAAAGTGTGTACCACCACTGCCTGGCCTCTATGGTTAACTAATGGCTAACTCCAGCCTCTGATCTTCAGGCAGGCAAACTTTATTTGTTAGAGCACAAACAAAATATCACTATGCTTCAGATTTAGCCAGAGATTCTGCCGCAACAAATAACGAAAGAGACAGATACCCAATGTCAACTTGGAGCTTCCACACTCTGACACGTGCATGCATGCTCACCTGTACACTTGTGTGCACCCACATACATGCAAACACAAGTACACATACATGCCCCCAAACACATACACCCAAAGGTAAATCTGGATGAAAACCCCTTAACTGTTGTCCAGCACCATGCTACTCCATCCCAGAGCTTCTTCGTGGCTCCTCTCTTCTCTGCATACTCCATCCCACACCACCTGGTGACTTCAGATTATGCAAACCCCACGTTCTTAATGCCAGCTCATTGGTCTGCATTTGTCCCTCAAGGCTGAGTAGCAGTATAGTCTGAATCTCCAAGGATTCTCAGTGTGGTCCAAGAAAATGGAAGGGCATGCCCACCAGAAGCAGGATGAGTTGTCCTCTGTCCAAAGTTGACTTGGTTCCATCAAATTTTCTATGGGTTACAGAGGCCAGCATAACAATTGCCTTCCTGTTAGAGCAGTGGTTCTCAACCTGTGGGTCTCGGCCCCTCTGGGGGTCAAATATCCCTCTCACGGGGCTTAAGACTATCCTCATATTAGATCTTTACATTATCAGATTTTTACATTACAGCAAAATTGGGATGTTGCAATAAAAATTATGTTACCGTTGGGGGTCCCTACAGCATGAGGAACTGTATTATAGGATCACAGCATTAGGAAGGTTGAGAACCATTATACTAGAGTGATGGAAGCTCTACTCTTTAGATCTGGGAGAGACTGGACAGACACTGAATCCAAACCACCTCCTCAGAGAGGACCCAATCTGTAGTAAAGGCAGACTTAAGCCCAGCCCAGGACCACAAAAGCTTTGTTACCACCTTGGAGTCTCAGAAGGCATCACAACCTTGTTTATAAGGGATCAACATAGAGTCACCAATCTCAGTTACTCAAAACAAGGATGAACCTGGGTTGTATAGTCAATGCTTTAAATAAAGGAACACAGGCAATCACAGTTCTGTGTATCTGTGCAGGGGGAGGTGATACCTCAGCAATGAGACCCACATTTTATGACCACCTCTTTCTGTACAGCAGGCTCTGAGCAGTGGACCCTGGGTCTTTTTTGCCCATTCCATCACTGTCATGTTTCTCCAGAAACACTTACTTCTCTAGGTCACCTATGCCTCCATATGCAAGGACACCAAGAAGCAAATTTTCAACTCAAGAAAGAAACAAAGGGAATCTAAACATGCCCTCACAATGCCCATCAATGACCTTGACCTAAGAATTCCCTCTAGTGACCCAGGCATGATGGCACATGCCTGTAATTCTAACACTCGGAAAGTTCAGGAGTTGGAGACAGGAGCATCTGTCATTCAAGCCCATCCTTGGTTACATTGTGAAATCTAGGCCATCCTGGGCTATATGAGCTCCACACTGAAGGCCCACTGATGGGGTATTTCTAAATAGGTACATCATCACGTGGCTTCCAATACCCTGCACAGAGCATTCATTTGCCAATATTTTTCCAGCAAAATTATCCGTTGTCTGAAGACAGCATAGTTACCAACCTTTTGTCATGGACATTCATTTAACTGCAGTGTGCTTAGATATGCAGATGGGTAATCCTTAGATCTGGGCAGCATTGTACCTTGTGCTCAGGGACTGCATAGACTGATGTTCAATAAGCAAAAAGAATGGACAAGTTCCGGGGAAAGATGGTATCACAGGCTTGGGTTAATCAGTTCTCCGCTTGCCTCAAAGGATTTTTTTTAATCCAGATTATGTGTGACCGATACTTTAAAGGTTTTCATGTGTATGGGTGCATTTGTATGTGCAGGCACATATGTGTAGAGTGCAGAGGATAATCCTGACTATTGTTCCTTGGGCTTTATCCATATTGTTTCCTGTTTCTACCCAACCAGGCATGAGTTTATATGTGTATAGCCCAATGCCTGGCTTTTTATGTGGGTGCCAGCAATTAAACTCTGGTCTTCACACGTGTGTGGTAAGTATTTTAAAGACCAAGCTGTCTCCCTAGTCTGCTGTGGGATAATGCTCTTGTACACTGTTAGGATTTGTAACTTGTATTGGTTTAGTAAAACAGTGATTGGCTGGTATCCAGGCAGGGGCAACCAGACAAGGAGGATTCTGGAAAGAGAAAAGGCAGAGTCCGTCACCAGTCAGATGCAGAGAAAGCAAGATGAGAATGCCTCACTGATAAAAGGCACCAAGCCATATGGCTAAACATAGACAAGAATTATAGGCTAATTTAAGTTGTAAGAACTAGTTAATAATAAGCCTGAGCTAATAGGCCAAAGAGTTTTTAATTGTTATAAATAATATAATGTTTCTTTAGGACTGAACAGCTGCAGGATTTGGGTGGAATAGAAACTTCCATCTACACCAGTCTTTGTAACTTTGTCTGCAAGATGTACTCCTTCCCACTTTCAAGGCTGGGAAAATATCTTTACTTATTCACATTAAAAATTGTTCTAATATAGTTGGTCATTAGCTGCCTAGAGATGATGGAATTTGAAGAAACAGGAGCACATGCAACTTCCTTCACTGTTATTGGCTGTAACATAGTGTACTACATGTACTAAGGTACTACGCTTGCAGCGCAACACCTGCTCTACATACTACGGCATGGTTCATGAGTCGGGCAAGGGCCTAGAGATTGACACATACACACAAACACACACACACACAAACACACACATATGCACACAGACAGAGTCATGGGTCATCCTTGAAACAAGAATGCCAACAATGCCCCTTTGAATCAAGAACGCCAACTTTATTATGTTCCAGGGCAGCTTATATAGGGTCTCTTTGACCAGTGGCCATGCCCCAACTCTCAGCTGCAAGCCCACCAGAAACCACTCCCCTGCCATGAGGAACTCCTGAGGGTTTTGTGCTCAGAGCAGCTGCAAGCACAGGAAAACAGGTTGTTTGCTCAAAGCAGCTGCAAGCATGTTTACTCAGGCAGACAAGGGGTCACAGGAAACTCAGGGTCTGGGGGTCCACAGTCCCCAACAATTGGCAGGAAAAACCTCGAAAGCAAAGGCTCAAAACCTGTCAAGACAGTTCCCGGGTAGGCCAGCCTCCTGCAGCAAATGGCAGTATTCTAGCTGACCTCAGGCGGTCACAGGAGGTAATGCACAGATTCTGAAATGGTGAGCTTATCCCAGGGGGTCTTGGAAGTTAAGCTTGGGTTAAAGAAATCCACTTGCAACCTGCAGCCTATAGCTTAAACTCTGAGGAATAAGGGCTTGCTTCCCCAGGCAGCAACCCTGTTTCTCCTGGGAACAGCAAAACCTTAATTGAAATCCCTATTGTGACATTCACACCCCTTGGAAAAACTCCTGAGGAGTTCGGTTTTCGCAAATGGTAAGCTAACGTCATTCTGAGAACTGCCCTCATCATACCAGTTCTGAGCATAGGGACACCACAGAGTGTCTTCTTTCCCACCTGATCCTCCTCTTGTACCTAACGCAAGGTCAGAGAGTGGAAGGAAACATTAGTGTAGGAATCCCAGTAAAAACGCCGCTACCACCACCTCATTTGCTTCTGATTTTCAATTACTCTGATATAATGTACTTAAAATCTGTCTTTTATTTAGAAAGATAAACACAGCAGTTTGGTAATTTCATTGCTGTGTCAATTTACAAAGAAAATTCTATTTAAACTCAGTGAATGGCCCACTGCCACCGGCCCAGCCAGTGGCAAGCTGCCGTCTAAAGGGACAAGGAGATGCCAGCCAGGCCTCTTGGGAGAGTAATGGAGCTGGCAGGAATCCTCACTACCTCTCCTCAACTGTCTCCTGGGAGGCTTCCGAGTTTTCAGAATTAGAAACGAAGATTGATTTTTATCTTATTTTACCCCAGCTGGTTTGCAGACAACTGACATTAGATATGCCTGATGCGTAGGATGCTGTTTTCCAACCTCTAAATCACGTGGCCCTCCTAAGCACCCTCTGAGGAGTTTCTGTTATCACCCTCCCCGCCCCTACCCACCCACCATTTGATGGTTGAGAAACTGAAATTGGAGGGAAGCTAGCAACATGAGCAAATTCACATTTGGCAGCCCAGATACAGCCCTACAGGTTTTCCCCCCAACACCTGACAAATCTAACTGTACTGAAAACTTACTTTGTTTTCTTGGTCCTTGCTCACCTACATGGCTGCAGCAGAGAAACTCGGTCAATGTGTGTTAAAGAAATTATTGATTGGAATCCACCCCTCGAGTCCCACCTCGCCTCCAAGACTGAAGGACCATCACAGAAGAGGGGCAGAAAGAATGTAAGTGCCAAGGATGGGGACAGGTGATGTGGAATGATGTCTTCTGGATGTGACATGGCCATCGCACACATGGGCTCACAGCAGCTGTGGTCACCTGCACAAACTCAAGCCAGTTTAAAATCCCAGCATGGATAGCAGATGGAATTCCAAAGCTCACCTCTAGCTGTGAAGCTATAAGCTGTTGGTGGATGCTGGGGATAGGCTGTCCATATCCCAGTGGATGGCTCTACAGCCATTTGCATATGGGAGGTACTAACTGGACTCAGTGGGTTATATGGGGAAAAAAAGAACCTGAAGTTGGGAGGGGGATAGAGAAGGGAACATCTAGAGGAAATCAGGGGAGGGTGTTGGATATGACCAAGATACACTATATACATGTGTGGAATTTCCAAGGAATGAATATTATTTTTTTAATTAATGATTAAATGGGCTGACATTTGCTCTGTGTCCAGAGTTTCACTGAGTAAGCATGATCCAGATCATATAGTTAATCCAAAGCCAGCATGCGATCAACTACCTCCTTTGACTCTGGTCAGAAAGCAGCTCTACCCTACCATCATACACAGCTGGTCCAGTGAGCCTGGAGAGTTGAAGACTCTGTTCCAACTCTTCTAACTCGCCAGGCTGACCTTCCACAGGATCTATGCATCTACTGCTGCAGAAACTCCATCACTGCTCTGCAGAACCCTGTCCTGCCTCCTCCTGCAGAAGCCCCATCCTGTTCCTCCTTATACAGCGGCTCTTGCCCCTACACCCATGTCTATACTGTCATCACCTTGTGGATGATGTGGCTCTCCTCTGAGTCAGTTCCTCTACTCAACACTCTACCCAGCCTCCTTCTCCATCTATGATCATTTAGCTGCTTGCTGCTGGTCTAAGTGCCACCTGTCTCCTCTGCATGATTTATACCAAAGCAACGGGGATGTATCTATTTCCAGCAGAGGGTTGTAAACAGTTTTCCTGTCCCTACCGGCTGCTCCCAAATAACCAGCAGCTGCTTCCTAAATAACTGACTGGGAGACTTAATATAAATTATAAATGCTCAGCCAATAGCTTAGGCTCATTACTAACTAGCTCTTACAACTTAACCCATTTCTCTGAATCTGTGTTACCCTGAGGCTTGCGGCTTTTACCTCTCTCCCATTTTGTGTGTCCAGCTAGTTCGCCATCTGACCCTTGACTCCTCTGACTCTGCCCTTCCTCATCTCATCATTCTCAAGTTGACTTTTCTGTCTAACTTTATCCTGTTTGGCTATTTGACAGTAAGTTTGCTTATTAACCCAATCATATATTAACCCAAGTGACATATATTCATATAATATACAGAAAGATTATTATTATTATTATTTTACAGAAAAGTTTAAACCCCAGAATCCAGGGCAGCACCTAGCTAAAGTTCATAAACTCCTGTCAGTGGCTGTCTGGATAGTGCCTTCATCATGGCCACTGTCCTTCACCAAAGCCAGGAATCAGAAGTTCATGTTGTTCAAATACTACTAAATAAGCACTTTGGTGCTGAGTCACAGGTAAAAAAATACAGATAGCAGCCTCACTCAAGGTATGACTTAAGGGTTGACTGATATTGAAAGATCTTTCAAATGGAAAATATTGTTAAGTTTTAAAAAAAAATGTTTAGGATGCAGCTCACATGTAGACAAAAGTCAAGAGTAACATGATCACTGGTTGGTGTTGATCTAACCTTTACACTCTTCTTATACCACACACAAATAGATAAATGATAGATAGATAGATAGATAGATAGATAGATAGATAGATAGATAGATAGATAGATAGATAATGAGGCTAATCAGCTCAGTGGTATGGTGATTTCTTGGTATGCACAGGACTTGTGATGTGGGATTCCCCTCTGTATGGTGTGAATACCAATGATTAACAAAAAAAAAATGCTGCCTTGGACCTATAGCAGGGCAGAACAGAAGTAGGTTGGGAAAATTAAACTGAATGCTGGGAGAAAGAAGGTGAAGTAAAGAGAAGCCAAGGAACCACCACCAGAGACAGACATATGGAAACTTTGCTGGTAAGCCACAGCTACGAGGTGATATACAGATTAACGTAGATGGGTTAGTTTAGAATATAAGAGCTAGCCAGAAATACACTTAAGCTATTATCCAAACAGTATTGCAAATAATATAGTTTCTGTGTGGTTATTTCAGGGCTGAGCAGCTGGGAACAAACAATTGGCCTTCTACTACAGACCTGTGTTCAATATCCAACACTTCATGTATACAAATGATATGTGTGTGACACACATCATACATATGTAAACGATACTTAGTAAATGAAGCTCTTGGCCAGCAAGACAAACTAGAAGGTAGAAGTGTCTGCCACCAAGCTTGACAACCTGACTTTGATACCCAGAACCCACAAGATATAAGCTGAGAATGGACTTCTACAAGTTGTCTTCTGATTTACCCAGGTTCACTGTGGTGTGGCATGTGTGTGCATGCATAAACACACACATTTATGTTATATTTTTTTAAAAAGTTCTATCTTTCCCAATTCTAAAATTAGTAGGAACAGAGCAAGATATTTTGTTCATCAGAATTGTATTCTGGAAAGTAACTGTTACTGCCCCACTGGCTATGGTTAGAAATAGGTATAATGTGGAAATTCTTGGCCCAAACAAATCTTTTAAATTAAGACCTACTGAGTAAATCATGTTGGGGCTAGATGAGCCAGGGGAAAGGGCCATAGAGTGTTTATGTTTGCATTGTTAAATTAGCTAGTCAATCCATTGCATGTTTGCCAGTGTCCTCCTGCCCAGCACTAGACTACGGTTTAAAAGCCAACTCCATTCTCAGCCAGGCACTTTGATTTGGCTACACACGTTGGATCTAGAGGAAGGAACAAAAGACTAAGAGGTTTAGTTTCTTGTTCGTGGTCTCTCTGTAGGACTAGTGCTAGAGAGAGAAGTCAACTTTTCTGCCATTCTTCTCTAGGTGGCCGAGGTCAGCCTTAGGAACATGGGGTAGTTGAATCAGGAACAGGAACTCAAATTTGGCCTTGCTGTCTAGAGTCAAAAACAGCATGACTCTCTGCCCTGTAAGAATCCAAAACGTCCAGTATCAATTTGTCCCAGGATTAAGCAGCACTCAGAGAACAGGATTGCTGTTGGTTCAACACAGAAGTGGGAACACTATCATTTCTCATCCTGCCTGAGCCCCTGACTCTGATGCTACCATACTCAGAGAGATAGCCTCTCTGTAGTAACATTGTTCCCACCAGGACATCAAGAGGCCAGCCAGAGCAGTGGTCCCATAAAAGCTGGAGTCTACTGGAGATTTCAAACAGCACTGTAACCTGGTGTGACCCCAGTCATTGTAAAGGTATCGTGTGGGGTGGGACCTCTGGCTTGGGAAGAGCTTTCGAAACTTCCCAGGTATCTCTGCTGCACGGCAAAAGTTCAAGTCACTACAAGTCCAGAAACTTCCTTTGATTTCTTTTTGCCCCAATAGCCCACTGTTTTACCCCAGGTTGCAGCTTTTTTCAAACCTCAGAATGAAGATAAAACATCCAAGAGACTTGGATTTGCTTAGTTTTGTTATTGTTGTTGTTATTGTTGCTGTTTGTTTTATTTTGTTTTGTTTTAATATATTTATGGATTGTATCTCTAGAGCCCCAATCAGCATTTTGCAGTTGGGGCCGGAGACTCTGCATCTCAAGCCCCTCTGGTCACAGTGCCTTGGGGACCATGCTAATCACTGCATTTACTGACAGCAGGGCCTGTTCCTCATCCTCAGTGGAGTCACCAAATAGCATTCAGCTTCAGAGCTCACAACAAGGAGGGGTGTTCTGAAGGCAGAGCTCGCTGCCCAGCCTCTAGAACCAGATTCATCCCTGGCCTGACAGATGGCAGAGGGAGGGCCCCTTCCGGAAAAATCCCAGCACTGCTGCAGTATGCCACTGCAGAGGCAGAGATGGGCAAAGATTGATGGTCCCCCATGCTGCAGAACTGCATCAGTCCAGCAGCTCATGACATCAACAGTGATGCTACTGGCAGTTATCAAGTCACCCTGGGGCGCCGAAGATTGATTTCCAACCACAGACATAACGCCCACCATCTCTAGGTACGTGGGCAGGAAACCAACTCCAAATCTAACTGTAATTTAGCATTCATTTGCATTTTTAAATTAGTTAGGCCGTGGACCGTTGCAAAGCAATGACAGAGAAATTTTATAATAATTAGCCTTGTGGGATAGGAGGAGGAGAGGTGGGAAATGGCTGCCCTGCCATCTCGTTGGAAGCAAAATGAGACTCCAGAATCTTGGGGTCACTAGATCTCATCCCAAGTTCCACGGTCCGCACTGACGTTGTGGACCAGGGCAATCTTCCCCAAACCTTGGCCGACCACGCAGGGCCATCCTCTCCCTGTATGCCGACACAACACATCCAACATCTCCTCGTGTTGGCTGGATGCGTCCCCAGTCCCTTTCTTTGCTTTCCTTAGGACTGAGTTCGGCTCTGCTCTGCACAAATAGTCACCCAGGATGTGTCAACACCAGGATGTGTTTGCTAAAAATAACTAACATTGATAGAGCTCTCGCCCATCTGCTAACACACTCCTATCTATTGTCGCAAGTGAGTCCCTACCAGTCTTGGAGGAGGAACCGGGGTAAGGTAGATGGCTCTGTATCTTAGAGATGAGGAAACTGAGGCTGGAGGAGACTTCAGGACTGGCCCAAGGTCACACGACTAGCAAGTGGCTGTACTAGGATTGGAATGGATGTCTCAACTCCAAAATCTCTGCCCAATCGTTGTCATGGCAGGGTATGCTGTAGAGGAATGGGGTTTTTCACAGCATAGCTGGAACCATTCGGGTAAACTGTGGGACATACCATTCTCTTCCAAGTTCCTTGCCTAAAACAGAGGGGCACTCAGTAAAGAAAATATGACAGACAAGACTCAACCCAAGAGACCATCAGGAAAGCATGTAATGACCATCTTCAAACAGACAGAAGGGTTTGTGGGGAAAGGAGATGTTTTTTTTTTCAGTTTAATCGCTGAAGATTTACAGGGTGCTATGATTTGGATGTAAAATGTCCTCTACAGGCTTAAGTGTTGAAATACTCAATGCCCAGCTGATGGCGCTGTTAGGAAAGTCTCAGCACTCTTTAGACGGTGGAATCCCACTGGAGCAAGTGGGTTACTGGGGTGGCAGTGGAGGGCAGAACATGAGGATCTACAGCCCAGCTCCATTTCCAATTCCTGTTTTCTTTTTGCTGTCTATCAAGATGTTAAGCATCCCAACCACATGGTCCTAATGCCATGAATTCTGCCATGCCTTCCCTTCCACGCTGGCCTGCACCCTCTTAAACCAAAGCCAGGATAAATCATTTCTCAAGTTGCTTTTTCTTAGGACATGGTAACTGCTACCATGAGGCACACTTCAGGTTGGTAGAGATGAGTCAGTATGCATAATTGAGAGCCCTGAAATCATACCGCCCACACCCAAATCACAGCCTTGTTATTTCTAACTGCCTGACACGGGCCAGGGTTATGATTTTTAATTCCCAGATTCCTCATCTATAACAAAAGGAGCTGTGATGGTTAACATACAGGATTGCCAGTTCTGTATGAAGTCAATGAATTCTCAACAGGTAATGAATAGATAAGACAAGCATGACTTATATGGCTAGGTCTTATACACCCAAGGAGAACCAAACTCATGAGATCCTCAATAAAGAGTTGAAGAATTCTAACTCAGAGTTTGGTTATGTTTCCATGTACAGATAACATGAGAAATGAAAACTGTAAATTTAAGAGTCTAGTACTTGAAAATAATCTAAAAATCTACTCAGCTCCCAGGAACAAATGTTAAAATATAAAATATCAATAAACTTCTATACTGAAACTGTAAGATCTGATTTATGAAGCAGAAATTATCCAAATAAAAAAGTATGTATCCATAGATTAGACATATTAATATATCATAATTAAAAACTCCATCCCAGACTAATATACAAATTCCATGTAATTCACTAGAAATTCCATTGTATGATTTTTATGCAAAATGAAAATTTAACCTAAAAGGTATCTAGGATCTTAGAAAGGCAAGACCGCCAGCTACTGAAGATCATTTAGCCCCCGAGTTCCAGACTAGACTGGACAGCCTAGCAATAGTGGCACTTATATCCTGGGGCTACCAACAACTATCTAACTGGACTTAAGGCTCACTTAAAAGGAGGGAAAGCATGCCTAGCACTGAAAATCTAGTGAACTACCCTTGGCTGCTAAGGTCCTGGATCCTAGAGGAGTACCCACTACTGCTAATTCCCTGAACTAGTATAATTCCTAATATCATCTAAATATTTAACCTTACACCCTCAGAAAAATGTTGTTCTAACCTCTCATTAATAAGTTTCTTTATGTATCAGGTCGAGTCCATTACAGCAATTTACAGGTGGTCAAAATGCATAGAACAACAGACCATGAGGTGCCCAGCCCCAGTAGATGCCGACAACAAAACTCCTGTACCGAAGGCTCAGGGAACATTGTGGAAGAGGAGAGAAAAGGTTATAAGAGCAAAAGAGCCAGGCAACAGGCCGAGTGATACTGCCTTCTGTATACAACAGGGAAGCTGCACCCATCAAACGTCAACATAATGATCACCTAAACAAGACCTGAAGAAGGACAACACCAACTGACACGCCATCACGGCTGAGAGAAATCTCGCAAGGCCCACCCATAGATGAAAAGTCACAGGCAGTTAATGGCTGCTAAGAGGGGGAGAACTTTTCTTAGGGATGTGTCCCCTAATGGGCTATCCAGGTGGCCAGACCTAAAATATCACTAAACAGACCCAGCAAGTTTCACTTAAATGTACGGCCACATGTAATAATATTATTTTAAAAAAAAACAAATAATAGAGATAATACATGAAATCAGAAGGAAGGATTAAAATTAGAGGAAGGGGACAGGAGGAGGGAGGGCAGGATTAAAGGTGATCAAACACGTTAAATGCATTTATTAAATGTCATAACAACATCCATTATCTTTTAATAACTGATAATAAAAATTTTAAAAATTGAAAAAAGTATATGGGGAGATGGGCTACAAGAATAGCTGGGTCAATCATAAAGAACTCCACAGTTCAAGATCTATTAACCGGGCATGGTGGCTCAGGCCTATAATCCTGGCACTTGGAAGGTGGAGGCAGGAGGATGAGGAGTTTAAAATCATCTTCAGCTATATAATGAGTTTGAAACTAGCCTGACTACATGAGACCCAGCTTCAAAGCAAAACTAAAAGCAATCTATTATAACGCTACAGCAAATGATACACACACATATTATAATGTACTATAAATAGTATATATTTTATGCAATAGACTCTCTTGTCTTTTGTCAATAATATTTTATAGCTCTGTGTAGCCAGTTCTCTTTATTATGCTCATTTCTAAAGGTGTGGTAGACTTGTTTGGTTTTATGTGGGATACTGAGATGGGGGTCTCACTATGTTGTTCAGATGCAAATTCTTGAATTCAGGTGAACTTATTGCAATGTATCTCTCAACCTTCCTAATCCTGTGACCCTTTAATACAGTTCCTCATGTAGTAGTAGTGACCCCCAACCATAACATTATTTTTATTGCTCCCTAACAACTGTAATTTTGCTACTATTATAAATTGTAATGTAAATATCTGTTATGCAGGAGATCTTATATGGGACCCTTATGAAAAGGTCATTCAACCCCAAAGGGGTCATGACCCACAGGTTGAGAATCACTGTCTTATGCCTAGGCCTCCCTAGTGCAGAGATTTTAAATATGTACTTTGCTCAGCTCAGAAGGCTAAGGATTTGAGGCTCTTCAATTGACAGACTTTTCATACTGACAGTGATTACCATACACAGCACTTAGGCAAGAAAACAGCACAGTGAGAGGTAACGGTGGTGACACAGCAGTTTTGGTTGTAAAAGCTTTTCATTTCAAAGGTATCAACTGAATAGTTGCATGCAGAATCTTTTGCCACCCTTTACTTTTACCAAATAAATGCATACAAAGTCATTTCCTCATAGATTTAAAATCTAAAAATAAAAAAATCCTAAAGGTAAAAAACACATAGAAAACAATCTATGAGTTTATCCATGTCACTCTGAAGATAAAAATTTCTCGAGCGACAGTTAAATTCCTAACTGTGAACAAGGAAACAAATGAATTGGATTAAGTGCAGAAGCCGGTATTCATCAACTAAGCCCTTGAGAAGGAAGGCGAGGGAGCGGTCAAGCCATGACACTGATGAGAGAATGTTCATGAAAGCAGTCTCAGCCAGACAGGGAAAAGCCCGATGAATAAATAGGACCGATTACCTGAAAGGAGAAAGACACACGCCACTTAAACCTCCAGACGACCAAAGCTGAATCAAAGTGGCCAGTTCATTAGGAAAAGGTGTGTTCCCTCTTGAAGACTGAGAAGATATGTTTTTAAACTGCAGAACGACTCTACCAATCCCTCTCCCAGAACTGCCAAAAGGGGAAAATCAGCATTCACAAAATCCCAAATGGTGAATATATCAAATAACAGCTAGAGTTCCCAAGTGGCCTGATAACACAGGCAAATGGAAGATGACCTGCTGGTACTTAACGGGACGTGGGCAGGGCCAATGTAAGATGAGTTTGCTGGGCACAGTGGAAACCCATTTCAGTGCTGCCCAGGCCTATCTCCATTTCCTTCCCTGTTGCTTTGATAATATATCCAGAAAAATGTAACCTGAGAGATAATGGGTTCATTTGGCACGCAATTCCAGGTCCCTCCATGTTGGTGATGAGGTCATACCAGCAGGGGTTTGAGGGACTTCAGAGATTAGAGTAGAGGGCTTTACTCACTCTTCTTTCTCTTCAGTCCAGGGCCTAGGCCATAAAATGCTACCTTCTGCCACAGGCTGAGTCTTCCTACCTTAATTAACACAGTCAAGAAAATCCCCTACAGGCATGTCCACAGGCCCACCTGATCCAGACAATTCCTCATTGAGACTATCTTCCCAAATGATTCTTCTGAAAGGTTTCATAACCAATTGACAAGGATTGAATTTCTCACTGCCCAGACCCAAATAATCACATAGAAACTATACTAATTATAATACTAGTGGCCAGTAGCTCAGTTTCTTACATCTTAAGTTAACCCATTTCTATTAATCTCTGTATTGCCTTGAGGCTATGGCCTACTGGTAGGGATCCAGCATCTTTCTCCTTCAACAGCTATATGTTGTCTCCTTGACTCTGCCCCCCCCCTCTCAATCTCTCTCTCTCTCTCCTCAACGTGGAGGGACGATAGGATAGTTGGGCTTCCTCTTCTCCCAGGAGACTGCTCCTGGTCTCAATAAGAAAAAATAGATACCTTGCCCAACTCATGCCCCCCCCATAGAAGTTTAAAACTGAAATACAGCTAGCATAATGCTATTTTTACGGGCATCTTTCCTAGGAAGCTCTAGGGACTATGTTTAACTAAAGGAAAGCAAGTTTTATATGATCACACACACACACACACACACACACATCCCAGATCTTATGGCTAGTATTATTTTAATTATCGGGCAAATGAGCCTGATTAAAGCCACCCGAGAAGAGGGAATCTCGACTTAGGAACCTCATCCATTAGATCGGCCTATATATAAGTCTTTCTGGAATTTTCTTAATTAATGTTTGATGGGGGGCAGTCCACTGTGATTGATGCCACTCCTAGGTAGGTAGCTCTGAGTAGCACACTAAAGGTAGCTGAGTGAACCCTGGAAAACATGCTAGTAAGCAGTATTCTCCCACAGTCTCTGCTTCATTCCTCCTTCCAGGTTCCTGCCTTGATTTCCCTCCCTTGGTTTCCCCTCAGTGACAGACTGTTACCTGAAAGTGCAAGATGAAATAAACCCTTTCATGCCCAGATTGCTTTTGGTTGTTGTATTTATCACAGCAGTAGAACCCTAACTAAGACAGAGCCCTACTGGTAAACATTTGGTCAATGTTCAGCACACTAGACTGATCCAACACAATTTTTTTCTTCTGTCCTTGGGTAGTAGCCACCCTCCACTCTACCCCACCTTACCAAAAACACATATTATATAAATACACGTACACATGACAGAGGAAAGAGAATAAGGCATCCTGGCCACCAAACTCAGACACTGAGATTCTTCTAGCTCAGGTGAGGGAAGAAATAAAGGCCCAGGCATTCCACTCTGAGCCATTTCCTGCTCCTGTCCTCCTGCCTCCCCACCGGGCACACATCCTTAGCTTGTTAATCATTCTGGCTGCATCTGGAGACATTACCTCCATGACCATGAACCAGCAGCCTCATTATGGAAGCACAGCCTGCAGCCAGGTGGATTTCCCCACAGGCCCCTGGACCTTTCCATTTTATTGCCATGTCACTCCTCATTGTAACACATATTAATCACAAAGATACATTTTTCTCAGGCTATAGATTTAAGTGGCCCTTTCCAAGCACTCGGTAAAGGTTGGTTCAGGGAAGAGAGAACAGGAATGATTAAATTTGTAAGCTTGGGTCTCTATCTCCTATTTATATATGCACAAAAAAAGAGGCTGCTCGGTGCAGATTTCGAAAACATGTCAGAGGCACTTTCCTTTTATAGGGCGGAGGTGGCGGTGCATACAGGATGAGGTCTGGACTTCCAAACACCCTGATTTCAAGCCTCGTTCTGCCACCAGCTAGCTGTGTAACTAATGGACTTACCTTTCTAGCTCTTAGATTCTTTATCTATATAGTGGGGAGACTTCCTCACTATAGGGTTCTGGCATTTAAACAATGGGAAGTCAGTTGGGGGCATGGGGCAGCCCTGTTCTACTTGCATTTCTTTTGCATTGATAAAAAAAAATACCCCAATGAAAAGTAACTTTTGGGGGAATGGGTTTGTTTGGCTTACAGATCTAGGTTACAGTCCACCATTATGGGGAAGTCAAAGCAGGAACTTCAAAGAGCTGGCCACATCATTCCCTCAGAGAGAGATGAATGTGTGTATGCTCCCTTGCTTGTTTACTTGAGTCAATCTCAACTTCGCCACTCTTACATAGTTCAAGGTTCCCTCCCCGACTGCCTAAGGAATGGTGCCACCTACAGTGGGCTAGGTCTTCCTAAATCCATTAACATTCATGTCCTTCCATACATATCTACAGGCCATCCTGATCTAGACAATCCCTCAACTGAAGCTTTCTTCTCCAGTGACTCTAGGTTGTGGAAGGTTGGCATTCATAAACCAACCAGCATGCCACACCTACCAAAGCCACATGGACGAAGAGGAACTCCAGTAGCTACTCCGATGCAGACTATATGTGTCCCCCAATGGCCTAATCAGGTAAGGAAAGAAACTTTTCTCTCAGGAGGTGTGACCCCTGTAGGGTTTCATATTCCAGCTAGTGGGAAAGGAGAATGTTCCAGGCTGGTCCTGTGAAGCCTGCGACAGCTTTGTACATGTTATGGTCTGGATGTGAAACACCCTTCACTGGCTTCTGTGCTTTTAAACACATGGTTCCTAGCTGTGGTACTCTTTGGAAGGTTGTGGAATCTTTCAAAAGTGGAGCTTTGCTAGCAGAAGTGAGTCATTGGGAGGCATGTCTTGAGATTTGAAAACCCTGCCCTGCTTCCAGATAGTTATCTGCTTCCTGGCTATAGCAGCTTCACGGCCAGCTGCCTCACGTGTCCGCCATCATGCCTTTCCTGACACAACAGACTGTATCCATTCCTGAGCCATGATCCAGCATAGACATTTCTACCCTTAGATTGTTTCTTGTCTGATATTTGATCATGGCAAATAAGAAAAGCAACTAACACACAGCACATGACTCTCATGGTAACAGGTTGGTCTATGCGGTTTGTCTTCCTAAGGTCAGACTGTGTCTAGTTTTGAATTACTGAGGGGCAGATATTATTGGACTCTTCTTCAGGACTGGAAATAAGTCCCAGAGAGGCTGGAGCTATCCATAGCCACCTACGTGAGGAGCAAAGCTGGGATTTGCTCTTGTTTGTGGCTCCCAAGTCTGACTCTGTTGTGTTTATGGGGTAGGGAATGGAGACACTCTCAGCCTGGCTTGTCCTGGAATCCCTGGGGATGGGATGCCTCTGTCTTTCTTAGGCAATGACATTCCCTCCAAAAGACTCTGGAAGTCAAGAAGGAAGGACAAAGAGAAGGATCATGAAGCCTGTAGCCTTCCCTAAATACAGTGTTCTTCCTGCACTGACTGCTTACACTAAGATTTCCAAAGTATGTTCATAGAAGAAAACGAATATGATTTTTTTTCCTAAACTTTGAAACTGGAGGAGAGAAGTTACAATCTTGTTTCAATCTACTCCAGCATATCTCCTTGGTAAGGTGAGAAATTTCATAAAGGAAATAGGGTGAGCAGAGCAAATGGCCAAAACCTACCTCCAAAAGCAGGGCAGGATCCATGCCTTCCTTTGGAAGAAATTTTCTTTCTGTTTCTTTGCTGTGTGAGTATAAATTTCTCCAAGGCTCCCTTCAGTCAAATCTGATATATCAGATCTGTGGTTTGTCTCCAGCTCTCATTGATTTAAGTACCAGCAATCACCACCTGCCTTCAAGGCCTCTCATCCTCGCCTAGGAGCAAACTGACTAATCCATACACTGTGTGTGTGTGTGTGTGTGTGTGTGTGTGTGTGTGTGTGTGTGTATTATCTCAAAATGTGTTAGTTGTCTGTTCCTGTGACAAAAAAATTCTGAGGGTGAAACCCTCAAATTAAGGGAGTTATTTGGACTCACAGTTTCAGAAAAGCCAGTCTTTGGTCAGTTGGCTTTATTGCTTTGGGCCTTGTAATAGTAGTGCAAGACATCACGGTGAGGAGCATGAAGTAGAGAAAAGATGCTGGCCTTGTGGCATCTGGAATGCAAAGAGAAAGGAAGCAGAGAAGGGATCAGGTTTAAACATACCTTTCAAGGCTATGCTGCAAATGACAAACTTTTTCCAACCAGGAACTCCAACCCTGCTCAATAACATATACCAAGGAACCAATCCACCGGTGAGGTCAGAGGCATCGTGATCCAAGCACTTCTAAAAATCCCCTCCTCAACACTTATGTCCTGGGAAGCCAGATTTCACCACAGGGACTTTCAGGGGACATTTGAGATTCAAACTATATTTCAAACACTTTTTTCTATTGCTGTGACAAAATACCAGCCAAAAGCACTTCACGAAGGAAGGGTTTGTTTTGTTTCACAGTTTGAGGTTATCATGCATCCTGTCTGGGAAGTTAGGGCAGTGGGAGTGGGAAGCAACAGGTCACAGTGTGTCCACAGCCAGAGAGAAGTGGGAGTGGGAGGCAGCAGGTCACTGTGTGTCCACAGCCAGAGAGAAGAGAGAAGTGGGAGGCAGCAGGTCACTGTGTGTCCACAGCCAGAGAGAAGAGAGAAGTGGGAGGCAGCAGGTCACAGTGTGTCCACAGCCAGAGAGAAGAGAGAAGTGGGAGGCAGCAGGTCACAGTGTGTCCACAGCCAGAGAGAAGAGAGAAGTGGGAGGCAGCAGGTCGCTGTGTATCCACAGCCAGAGAGAAGAGAGAAGTGGGAGGCAGCAGGTCACAGTGTGTCCGCAGTCAGAAAGAAGAGTGCTGGCTGAGCTTTTCATCTTTAATTCGCCTTTGTATTCAGCTCTGGACCCCAGCTTGTGTAACTGTGCTGCCCTACATCCGGAGAGAGTCTCTCCTCCTCAGCTAAATCTTCTGGAAACACACTCTCGGGTTCACCAGTGGTGTGACTCCAAGGTGATTCTGAAGACAGTCAAGTTGACAATCAAGATCATGCATCGCATGCTGTTTTAGTGATATTTCATTTATGTTTTAATAAATAAAGCTTGCCTGAAGATCAGAGGGCAAAACTAAGCCACTAGAGGCTAGGCAGTTCTGGCACATAACTTTAATCCCAGGATTTGGGAGACAGAGAGGCAGATGGATCTCTGTGATTTCAAACCAACCCTGGGCTACACAAGATTGAATCTGTCTAAAAGAGAAACAGAGCTCACACAAAGATGATCCCAGCATTTAGGATCACACACCTTTAGTCCCAGCACTAGGGAGGTGGAGACAGGAGCGATATGACTGGGTGGAGAGAGAGATATAAAGGGAAAGGGACAGAAACTCAATGGAGTATGGAGTCTGAGGTTGATGGGGAGCATTGCAGGGTTGCCCCTTTGTCTGAGCCTTGGTAGAGGTAAGATCTCTCGGATGGCTTGGTTACTTTGCTTTTCTGATCTTCAGCTTGAGCCCCAATATCTGTTTCTGGTTTTTTTATTATTTGTGCTACATGCGGTGGCTCCCAGAACCACTGTGTAGGGAGTGAGACCTGCAAAGCTCCATCCAAGATCAAGAACAATTTCTATGATTGATTGCTAATGTCAGCCACCATAGGAGAGGAAGCAGCAGAACGTGTTGTGAGTGTCGGTTAACTAATATAACAAGATTATGATTTAAAATAAACAAGAACATATTCTACCACCTGCTAAGGGAGACAAAGAGAAAATGGAGAGGATGCTAGACAGGTAGAGCACACTTGTCACCAGACAAGACCGTTAGCTGTGTCCTTCCCTAAAGCATCTGTGATTCCTGTTGTTAACTGTCAACTTGATAGGATCTATAATCCCTTAAGAGATGAGCCTCTGGCCAGAGGGATTATCTGGGTCATGTCAGCCTCTGGTCACACTAGTAATTATCTTGATTAGATTAATCAAGTGGGAAGAACTGCCCACTGTGGGTAAGCATCATTCCCTAGTTTAAGATTTCAGACCGTATAAAAATAGGAAAGTGAGCTGAGCCCAAGCTTTAATTCCTTTCTCTTGGATGTAATGAGGCCATCTACTTGACACTTCTACAGCAGTGACCCCTGCCGTGATGGATTTCCCTGGAACTGTGAACTAAAATAAACCCTTCCTTTTTTAAAGTGGCTTTTCTCAAGATATTTTCTCACAGCAACTGGAGAAGTGATTTAAGACAACATCAACTTCCCTGGCCTGCCCTGCTCTGCCCTGCCTATTCCTACCCTCTGATCCTCCGGGGCTTAGGAAATGTCTACAATTCTGGGAGAACAGTGACTTTCAGTTCTTCCTCTGTTGGCTTGACATTTCTCAGCACACACCGTAATTGCCTACCCACATCTTAATTATTCCCTGGCACGGTGGTTCTCAAACTTGCTGCACATTACAATCATCCGGGGAGCTTTCTGAGTGCCCAAGGCCCAGCTCACATTCTAATTAAACAGAAAGGCTAGGGATGAGAGCCAGGACCAGGGATCTTAAAGATGCTTAGATGATTACACCGGGTAGCTAACATAGAAACCAGTGAGCTGCTGTCTCCACGAGTGGGAATAGAGCGAGAGCCCAGGAACCTGGAGCTACTTCAAGGAGACCTGCCAGAACCCAAGTTTTGGGTTTAGAACTCTGGGGAGGGCTCATCCAATTCTGGCAGAGCTCAAGAAAGGTTTCCATGTGAAGATATCAAAAGCACCATTAGCACCCCTTACAGGAAGTAGCATGTATGTAAAAGGAAGTCACTGACTTGTTAAGGGGAGGAAGAGATTTCCAAAACAAATATATTAACCTAACTGTAGAGAGCCTAAAGAGTAACAAATAAGCCTGTTAGAATCATGGCGTGTCATCGGGAGTGATGGCCCATGCCTGTAGTCCTCACACTCGGGAGGTGGAGACAGGAAGAACACCGATTAAAGCTTATCCTTGGTTACATAATGAATTCAAGTCACCAAGATCATGTGTTGTCAAGGTGTAGGCAAGCAGAGATGCATCTAATCCAGTCATTAACAGGAAGAACTGAGAAAGTGGGACCCAGAGAGAGAACAGTTAATGGCTAATTCATCAAGATCATACACAGAACTTTATACAAGGTCTTTACACACATGCCCTCTGCTGACATCAGAGCCTCCCAAGGTAACTCTACCCTTTCTTCAGGACCTATGGTGTCTAAGATGGAACTGGCTACTCCCGTGTACTCCCATGTCCCGGACAGGTCCAAACTGTGGCATCGTCTCAGCTCTCCTACTCACATCCTCCCCTGAGCGAGCACAGCAGCACTTCAACATCTGCCTGCAAAATAGAGCTTGGCTCTTTGCCATATTTCAAATCTCAGCTTAAAGATTTCTTCATTTTTTTGCCCTTATGCCTAAGCCAGGTTTCCTCCCATCATATTTCGTATTTGTTTTCTGTTTCCTAACATTTAGTACCCTTTGAATGATTTCGCTTATGTGTAGGTGATGTTGTTTTTCCAATTTTCTCCTGGATTGTAATACAAACCTCCTACAGGGAAATGATAAAATACAAGCCTTACCCTTTTTAATGTTGATCCTGGAGTCTAGAATAGCAGTTCATTAAAGAATTCTAGAAGAAAGTGAAGAAGAAAGGGGAGGTGAAAGAAAAAATAAGAAAAGAAAAAAGGAAAAAGAGAGGAGTAAATGTGAGGTTAAAACCGAGGATGGCATTATCACGGCTCCTGTTGTCTTTCTGAAGGTTCATGACAAGGCTAGATTAAAGGTAAAGCCAGAATTGGTACTGAGGCAGTGCTGGTATCCAAGCAACTGCAGTACTCAGAAAGCTCTGACGGTCAGACAACAGTGGTACCTAAGTCTCCTAATGGATACGCTAATGTTGATCACTCATGCTATGCCAGCACAGAGAGAAACTAAGAGCATTTTGGCCCCTTCCCCAGGACAATTTGCTGTCCCCATGGAGACAGGCTCCTGGCCTGACAAGAACTAAGTCTTTTTTGCTTTGGATGTGATCATTTTCAACATCACTGACCACAGCTCCGGCTACAAAAAGCTGAGGGCTCAAAATGGACAAAGACTTTCTCATGATTTACTCCTAGCTCTGCTATCTTGTTCCCTCTGCCTGCAGCTCCAGCCACTTGCCTGTCAAATGTGGATACAAAGTTTGTTTTATTACTAAAATAGTAGCAGGGATGAGGAAGGCAGCTGGTGGTTAAGAAAATGCAAAGACCTTCCAGTATGGTCTTTGCACATCAGAACAATCTGTAACACTGTTCCTGAGCTCAGACATGCAGCCATTCCCTCTAGCGCCCGCTCTCACCCCTTCTCTGCTGCATTAGTTACTTTTCTCATAGTTGCAACAAAACATCTGGCAATGGCAGTTTAAGGAAGGAAGTTTATATGGTATTTATTTATAGTCGATCTCAGAGTGGAGGGCCTGGTGGTAGAAGCACACATGAGGAAGCTGGTGTCATTGTGTCTAGTCGGGAAGAAGAGAGACATGAGTGGTGGCGTTTAACTCACTTTCTCCTTTAAAAAATGGTATTTTAGGGCTGGAGAGATGGCTCAGAGGTTAAGAGCATTGCCTGCTCTTCCAAAGGTCCTGAGTTCAATTCCCAGCAACCACATGGTGGCTCACAACCACCTGGAATGAGATCTGGCGCCCTCTTCTGGCCTGCAGGCATACAGACAGAACATTGTATACATAATAAACAAATAAATAAATATTTAAAAAAAAATGGTATTTTACGTTGCGAGTGCACCACTGCACATGCAGGCATAGGAGGAGGCCAGAGAGGACATTGGAACCCCTAGAGGTGGTTATGAGTGCTTGACATGAGCTGTGGGAGCCAAACTCTGGTCCTCTGCAGAGCAAGAGCAGTATGCGCTCTTAATCTGTACCCTGTCTCTCCAGTCCTACATTCACCTTTTAATTCAGCCCAGACCCCACCCCATGGGATGGTTCCACCTACAGTTAGGGTCAGTCTTCCCACCTCAGATAACACAGACATGCCCAGAGCTTTGTCTTCTGGGCGAATCTAGGTCTTGTCAAGTTGTTGATCAGTATTAATGATTGCACTTACCCAGTGTCTTCTTTAACAACAATGATTAGGAAGTATGGGGAAGGGTTGGATCTGGAAGAAGATAGGCACCATCAACCGCCTTACCTTAAATGTGTCTGTCTTTTTATGGAGAGAAGTTCAGACACTTCATTTCTTCCTTTGAGAGATCTTTTAATTCCCATTGCAAACATGAAAACTAAGGCTGGGGTGAGTCAGGTAGATTCTTCAGCACAGTAAGTCAATAGCAAGATGGACATAATTGAGCAGATGTCCTTGTAGTAGGAATGAGCATCCTTTGACCATATGCCCCAGAGTATAGGGTCTTCAACTCAATTTCATTGGTCTGTTTTTGTGCTAATACCAAGCTGTTTTCATTACTATAGCCCTATAGTAGAGTTTAACAGGGATGGTGATGCCTCTGGAAGTTCCTTTATTGTACATGATTGTTTTGGATATTCTGGGTTTTGTGTTTTTCCATAAGAAGTTGAGTATTGTTCTTTCAAGGTCTGTGAAGAATTGTGCTGAGATTTTGATGGGAATTGCATTAAATCTATTGATTGCTTTTGGTAAGATGGCCATTTTTACTATGTTGATCTTACATAGCATCATTGTTCATAATAGCCAGAACCTGGAAACAACCTAGATGCCCCTCAATTGAAGAATGGATAAAGAAAATGTGGTACATTTACACAATGGAGAACTACTCAGCAATAAAAAACAATGACATCTTGAAATTTGCAGGCAAATGGATGGAACCACAAAAATCGTTCTGAGTGATGATTCAGACGCAGAAAGACAAATACAGTATGTGCTTACTCTTAAGTGGATATTAGATATAAAGTAAAGGAACCGGCCTACCGTCCACAACTCCAGAGAAGGCAGGAAACAAGGAGAACCCTAAGAGGGACATGCATGGATCCCCCTGGGAAGGGGAAGTAGACAAGATCTCCTTAGTAAACTGTCAGCATAGGAGCAGGTGATGGATGGTAGGGGAGTAGGGAGGGGAGAAGGGAATTGGGGAGGAGAACATGAGAAATCAAAGGTGGGTGACAGACAGAGAGGGAGAGCAAGGAAAGAGATACTTCGAAAGAGAAAGTCATTATGGGGCTAGCAAGAAACCAGGTACTAGGGAAATTCCCAGGAATCCTCAAGGATGACTCCAGCTAAGAATCTAAGCAATAGTGGAGAGGATACCTTAGTTGTTCTTCCGCTGTAATCAGATTGATGACTCCCTTAATTGTCATTATAGACCCTCATCCAGTAACTGATGGAAGCAGATGCAGAGATTCACACTAAGCATTGGTCCGAACTCCTAGAGTCCAGTCATAGAGAGGGAGGAGCGATATTATGAGTGAAGGGAGTGAGACCGTGATTGGGAAACCAACAGAAACAGCTGACCCGAGCAAGTGGGAGCTCACTGACTCTGGACTGACAGGTGCGGGAACCTGCATAAGACTGAATTAGGCCCTCTGAATGTAGGTGACAGTTATGTGGCTTGGGTAGTTTGTGGGGCCACTAGCAGTGGAACCAGTATTTATCCCCAGTGCATGAACTGGCTCTTTGGAGCCCATTCCCTATGGAGGGATACCTTGTTCAGCCTAGATACAGCGGGGAAGGCCTTAGTCCTGCCTCAAGTGATATGACAGACTTTGTTAACTCTTAATGGGAAGCCTCACATCTCTGAGGAGTGGGGCTGGGGATGGGGTGGGGAAAAGGTGGGGGAAGCAAGAATAGGGAACTGGGATTGGTATATAAAATAAGATTTTTTTAAAAAAAAATAGCAAGATGGGATTCATAGGCAGGCAACCAGACTCCAGAGCTCCTGTAGTTCAGACCAAGCCATCCGCTTTCCCGGGTGTGTTAAGGGTCCAAGAATAAGAAGATAAAAATTTAGACTCCAGAAATGAAAATATAAAAATAAAGAAATATAAAGTTGTAAGCCTAGAAGAATGAGGACAGACTGCCAGCTGCTTTCTCAGCAGCTTAAGGATTACCTATTAACAGTGGGTTATTCCACTTTACAACCCATAACTTTATTTCTAAGGCAGAAGCATCTCTCTGCAAACTGAGAGCCTAACACCCCGGCCATCCTTGATTAACTACAGGTATGAGCTGAGTCAACTTTTAGGAGATAGATATATGAACTCTGGGTTACGCATTATCCCTGCTATGTGAAACTGACAGCGTCAAAGGGGAGAGCACAGGGCTTCAGTAAACACCACCTGGAAGTACCGAGGAAGACAATAGATTGAGTACAAACACTAGTTTAACTGAAAAACTCCGGTAATGGAGATTGTAAAGTGAGGCAATCTGTATCTGAGTTTTACCTCGAGATTGTAAAAATTTCTTTGTTCAGACTTAATGTTTGGTACACCTTTCTATAAGAAGGTGGACCCAGAAGCCGGCCTTTGCCACAGCCTTACAAAAGCCATCTCTGGCTGTGGTCTCAGCTAGCTGATAAGCTTTCTGTGCCTCATGGAGATTTTTTATTTTATTTTTTCCTGGATTCTGGTTTCTGGAATAAAGTTTGCTTTTGGTTTATTAGACCTTGGTGGTCTGTCCCCTTCTTGGTGTGACACCCCCCCCACTGGACCCAACAGTGTGACAGTTGAATAAGAATCCCCCCCCCATACTCAGATATTTGACCACTTGATTCCTAGTTGGTGGCACCTCATTTGGATAGGTAGTGTAGCCTGGCTGAAGGAAACACATCACTGGGGTGGGCTATCAACAGTCATAGCCTCATCCAACTTCCCGTCTGTTTCCTCTGCTTCACTCTCAGCTTCCTGCACCTGCTGCCACGCCTGCCTCTTGTTGCCGTTTCTCTCCCCCACCACAGACTCAGGCCTCTGGAACCATAAGCCAAAATAAATCCTTTATTTCATAGTTGCTTTTGGCCATGTGTTTTATAACAGCAACGAACACGTAACATTAGCCTAGATTAGTGGAAAATCTCTTTGGAAGTGATAAGGAACAGAGACAGTCATGTTCAGGCAGCACTGGAGCTAGGTGTCTGGCCATGTAAAGCAGCCTTTTTTTTTTTTTGAATTTTCAAGACAGGGTTTCTCCGTAGCTTTTGGTTCTTGTCCTGGAACTAGCTCTTGTAGACCAGGCTGGCCTCAAATTCACGGAGATCCGCCTGCCTCTGCCTCCGTAAAGCAGCCTTTAGAAACCTTTGTGGACAAAGGGAAGGGTGAGAGGCCTCTCTACGAGCACATTGTGCTGGCCATAGGCCACCTGTTCATATGTGGTTCTTTCAATTTTGGTAAAAGACACGTGACACAAAAGTCACCATTCAAACTGTCTTAGGGTGTGCACTCTCATGGCATTAATATATCCATCGTTACTGTCTAGTTCTAGGACATTCCATCTAAGAAGCTAAGAATTTATCCAAAGTATCCCATAGTCTCCATTAAGCAATTGTCTGGCAGCATTCCAAGCCCACTTCCGTCCCCCAGCAATCACCAGTCCCCTTGCTGTCTCTGAGGTTGACAGAAACTCTCTTAGATCCATATAGCTTGGAGTGGGTAGATGACTCAATAAATAAAATACTTGCCATAGATTTGAGTTTTATCTTCAGAATTCATGTTTTTAGATTTTTGTTTTGTTTTGTTGTTTTTTCAAAAAGCCAGACATGGTGACGTGTGCTTGTAATTGTCACATTGGGAGACAGACATGGGAGGATCCCGAAGGATCAATAACCTGTCAGCAACCTAGGCTATCAAGTTCCAGGCCAACAAGAAATCCTATCTCAAGAAACAGGGTAGATGGTTCTGGAGGCTGACCTCTGAGCTGATAAACATGAACATGCTTACACACACACACACACACACACACACGTGTGCACTCACTTGCCTATGCCTTACTTAATGTATTAGGACAAGACTCTTTCCAGATGCTGTTTTAGAAGCTGCCACTGTCCTTCTGCTCCCAGTTCCAGCTTAGCAACTCCACCTGTCTCCCCAGAGAGCTACCTGCTAATTGCCTAATTGAAGGACACAGAGCTGGGGAGCAGGAAGCTCTCCTCCCAGGGGAGTCATCATACCAGCAACTGAAGAGGCCCAGGGACATTAATACCTGTTAGGAGCTTTCCAGATTTCTGATGAGAACAGACCTTTCAGGAACAAGGGTGGGAAGTTCTGCAGGGTGCTACACTGAATATGATCGGTCATGGCATGTACGAGGGAGAAGAGGTTTTAGGGATTGCATGACTTAGAGCAGGGTAGAAACCGAGCTCTTGAGATTCTAACTCAGTAGAGAAGAGACGAGAGAAGAGAGAGGCAGGTAGAGAGCTGGAAGAAAAATGTGGGAAGACAGGTGTTGCTTCAGAATTCCTGGAGGAAAAGAAATGGCAGAAATATATATATTGTGCTAATAAGTTTATGGGAGGTGCCAACATCTGAGTGACAGCATCAGGATACCCAAATGGCAAAGCAATGCAGTTGAGAAAGATGAAGCTTGTCCTAGGGATGGACCATTATCCCCGTTGGAGTATTCTGTGTGCACTTTCCCCCTCCAAGTCTAATGTCCTCTCAGAAGCCAGACACATGGAGAGGTAGAGGTTAGAGATGGCTGCTTTGTTCCCTTTGTGTTTTACAGAGTACCATCAGACACCATGAGAGCTATTCCCTGGGGAAGAGGCTTTCAGGTCAATGGCAGCTCCGCTCCTCCAAGTCCTGTGTCTGAAATGGGTGGGATCTTCAGCAGTATAGTCTTACCCTGAAGTTCTGGGAGGCAGTCAAGAGCCATAGGCAACAGCCTATATTGTTTTGGGGGTCTCTTGGACTTCTTTGACCAACAACTCAAAGAGAGATTTGCTATGCCTATGAGATTTTGTTTGTTTGTCTATATTTCTTGTGAGAAACACTATCATCCCAAACTTCATTTACATATATACACGCAAACTTTTTCACACATATATAATTTTTACACACACATACATATGCATACATATGTATGTTCTTCTCTCTGGATTTTCAAATATTCTTTAGCATTACTTAGCCTTCCTCCCTGCCTTACCCTCCCTCTCCCATCCCTAGCGAAAGTCCTCCTGTGTTTTCCGGTTCTCCACTCCTAGCACTTGTCTCCTCTTATTACTTATACCATGCTCCCCACCATGGTCCCTTTGTACATCCCCAGTTTCTGCAGTTCCTACAGGTTATATTCTCACACACAGGTTATGTCTCACATCGAAAGACTCAGAGCTAGGACCCACAAATAGGAAGGTTGTGTTTATCTTTCTGAGTCTAGATTTCTCCACTCCGTACAATGTTTTCTAGCTCTATCCATTTACCTGCAAATGTCATATTTTTACTTTTCTTTACAGCTGAATGGAATTCCATTGTGCATATGAACCACATTTTCATCGACCATTCATCAGTTGAAGACTATTTAGGTTGCTTCCATTTCCTAGCTATTTTAAGTAAGGCAGCAATAAATATGGTTGAACAAGTGTTTGTGGAGTAGGATGTCAAGTTCATTGAGCATATGCCAAGGGGTGGCACGGCTGGGTCATGCAGTAATCAATAGTCCTACCAAGCTATAAAGTCTGCAAACTACAGCAATGACCAGCCTGGCAAGACATAGCCAATGCTGTGGCAATGGCACTTAGACTTTAGTGATAATTCATAACCACCTAATTGGACTTAAGATCCACTCAATAAGAGGGAATTCATGCCTGGTGCTGGAACCCTAGACACCTACCCATGACTGGTGACGTCTTGGACCATAGAAGAGAACTATAACAACACCAGTTGGCAAGCCAATGTGGTTATAGATAACACCACAGGACCACACCCCTAGATGAGGAGCTACAGGTAATTAATGGCTCTTTAGAGAGAGGGACAAGTCCCTGATAGATTGTCCAATTTCAAGTGATCATTCCTAAACACATACTGCAACACTAAATGGACTCAGCGTGTGTGTGTGCGTGTGTGTGTGTTATAAATACATCAGTAATAAAGAAGATGAGGTCATGAATTTGAGAGGGATTCAGGGGACTCAGGAGGAGTTAGGGGTGGATGATATAAATAATATAAATGGGGGACTCATGCATGAAATCTTAAAAAAACAAAATAAAATTAAAACAGAAATGAAAAGGAGACAATTTGGGTCTAAGAACATAAAACCAGGAAGCCCATGGAGGTAGAGATAGAGCAAAGGCTGTGGTGGTCTCTACTCCCAAGTCTACCCTGCCTCGGGGGTTTAAGGGATGTGTGTCTATAAGCCACAGTTGCTGCCACCTACCTGAAATATAGCCCCACTCTGCCCATGGGATGGACACAAAACAGGGGCTAAAGGCGAAGTGGTCAAGAGTATAGAGTCAGCCAACCTTCAGCACTAGACACAAAGGATCTCAGAGGGTCTCCTGCTCCACCCTAATAAGTTCTCATTCCTATAGAGAACACTGGGAAGCAAAGATGGTCAGGATTTCCCAGCTGTCACAGAAGGAGTGTGTAGCAGAATCAGACACAGCAGCCACCTTCTTGGGCTCTCGGGCTGGTGTTCTCTCTCTATTAAGGGGATGGGTTAGAACCTTGAAGCAATTGTCAAGTGTGAGAATTTTAAAAATTAAGATTAAAACACTTCTGAGATAAAGTAAATCAATGGAAAAATGAGATTTGATTCACACAAATTTGATTTTTATATCATCTTCTCCAGCACACACTTATTCTATAAATCAGGGGAAAACCTGCAGTGCTAATGCTGTGTCTAATGCTTCCATAATTCCCAGGTAGCTGCCGTGACAAGCAATCTTTAGGAGAAGATATTATTTTCATCCTTGAATGGAAGTTTTAAGAGGCGTAGTATTTGTTGAGCAGAACCCTAATTAACAGATCCGGTACTTGGAGCTTTAGGGAAGCATAGCAGGAAGGATTACGGTCATTGCCCTGGTAGATAGAGAGCTCAAAACGAGGGGGAAACCATTCTGGTTCCAAGACAACTGTAGTCCCTCCTACAGAGCTGGAGCTGTATGGCCAGCTGTGCAGGCAAAGGTATGAGACAGAGAACACATGAGCCATGTTATGACAACCCCTGGCTCTGGGGATGCTTGAGTCCCTAAAAGTAGCAAAGCGGAGTGCTGGGCCGGTAATGTTCACTCTGCAAACACAAAGTCCTGAGTTCGAGCCCCAAGACACATTTAAAAAGCAAGCTGTGTTGCTTGCACAAGCAATACTAGTGCTGGGGAGGTGGGGACAGGCAGATCCCTAGGGTTCCCTAGCTTACCCAGTGAGCACCAATGAGAGATGTTGTCTCAGAAGCCCAAGTTGGATGACACCTGAGTAACGATAATATACCTGAAATACACAGACACACACACACACAAGTGCACACACACACACACACACAAGTGCACACATGCAAAGACACACAAAATAGAGCAGAGGGGAGCAGCACCAGAGAGATTTCATCACTCACCTGGAACAAGCTTGGATTGACTCTTTCAGGAGATCTGAAGGGAGAGGCCCTGCAGGGGTGAGTCATCGGGTTGTATACTGACCCTGCTCATAGTAGACTCTTTATTTCCCTCTCTTTACTTGATGGTTGCTCACACAGGCTAACCAGCTGCCTCATCCTTCCACCACTGTCCCAGCCCCAGGCTGTCCCTGAGAGCATACCTTCTTAAGCCATGGGTGAGGCAAAATGAAGCCCTCCTCTCTCAAGTTGTTTGTGTGTGGCATTTTGCCACAGTAACACAAAATGAAGAATACATTGTCTAACTGCCTTCCAATGGCCCCACCCCCACTCCCGCCTGCCCTGGGAATGGCTGGATGGTGGAACTTCTGCTGTGCCTTCACCCTGACACCCTGGAGCAAGAACACAGACCCTACCAGCCTGCACTCAAGTTCCCACAGCTTCCCAGAGACCTGACTTTCTGATTTGTATGCATGTCAGCTTCTCTGTTCAAACATCCTCACTCCTCTTTCTCCACTCTGCCCCCTTGTGTCCCAGCTCTCTTTAAGTCTGACAGAGACCTCCCTGGGACATTTCCAGCCCAGACACAAAGCAGGTAGGCTCTGGAGAGACACAGGGAGTGAGGGAGGACCAGAGCTACTTTCTATCTCCAAGTCACCAGAGGAAGCATTTCAAAGAGCCAGCAGGAGCAGCCCAGGGGTGGGGAGGGGTGGAGATGCTGTGACTTCCCAGAGAGCCAGAAGAAGAAACAACAACAACAAAAACCCTCAGCCTCTGAAGACAGCTGCAGTCTCCTCCAGTCTAGGTTGGTATGGGAAAGTTTGCCAGGTAGAGGGACCCTTGCAGACAGCCCTGCACTGCCCAGCACCCATGGTTTAAAGGGTCGTGGCTCCTTACCTTGACCATCTCCACTTGCTTGGTCAACCTTTATTCAGGCTCCAGAACCCTCTCTGCACGACCATCTTTGTAAGATCCAAAATAAGTAAAGAGTCTCCTCGGTCAGTTTAGTGAGAATCTCCCTTCTTTCCATATACGATCAGGTTCCCTCCCCTCCATAAGTCCCGGGTGAAGCTGGTACCCTGGCTCATCTCCAGCACCACGAGCCAGGTGGGCTTAGCAGAAACCTCTTTGCCCATAAGGTTTTCCCTTAGTCACTTCACATCTGCAAACCTCACCCTGCTCCTTGGCTATAAATTCTCACTTGCCCAGCGTAAACCCCCACCTTGTCTACCCAACTCAAGCCTCACCAAAGTGACTTTTGTGTCTACCGTGAAAGCCCAGAACAAACTCTGCTCCACCATGATTGATCAATAAGTGTCGTGGGGAAACTATCTCCTTTAGAAGCTGTAAAGATCCTGTGATTTCCCAGGGAAACGAACCAAGTGGTTTTCTCCCCAGCATCTGGTTTGCCTGGACCTTCTTAAAGCGAGGAGAGAGAAGGGGACACGCCGGGGAGAGTGACCAGAACGGTAGATGGGAACAGCTGTCCTTTGAAGTTAGGGATCAGCACAGCTCACAGCTGCAAGATGCTCTAACTTCAAAGGAAAGGTAGAAAACAACCTCCAGGAAAAATTGCTGGGGGAATTTTGCGCCAGTGCTTAAGCCAGTTGCCTGTGTGACTGCGATCAAAGCCTCGCTTCCCATCCGTGGACTGAGGGGTCCTGGAACCTCAGGATACCCCTCCAGATTTCCAGGTCTCTGATGAGGTGCAGTTTATATCCTGGACAGTTGTCCTTGCTCCTCCAGAGAGAATGCGCCAAGCCAGCCAGGAATACGCCATGAGTCCTGGCACAACGTGATTTACAGCCAGGCTGCCTGGATCCCTGTCGGAACCTTCGGAATGAGTTCACCATCCACAATCTAGTGTCATCATTATTGGCCTCGTGGGAGACATTTATTTCTTCCCTGCCCTTCACATCTCAGCACAAGGTGAAAAGCTCTCAGGTTCTCAAGACTTTTCCTTTGTCGTGCAAGATCTGCATCTCAGAACTCGGGCATATGTGCACACCAAGGTCTGAGTTCAGACAGAGGATGTGCCCAGTCCCGGATGCAGTACTAGTACAACCCTGCTCATTCCCTGCATGAGTCCACTGTGACCCCTGCTGTGCATCTATCCCGACCCTCTGGGTTCACCTTAGTGCCCTCTGCCTGGAGCACCCTCCAGCCCCAGCTAACATCCACAGTGTTTTCTCTGCATCATACCCTCCCCACAGACAGCTTCTTCCCCCAGACTTCCCCCAGTGAGCTCTTTACACCAATTGTTCCTCCCTGTTCTCTGACTCAGGATGAGGCACCTGCACTTTGTGCCCATCTCTACCTGTCCTGATTTAAAAACAATGACGCATGGTGAGCTCATTGAGGATAACATCTTTGCCATTGACTTCCATCATCCTCATGCCTGTTCCTGGTCCTCAACCTTGTGTTTTCTCAGCTGCAGAAAGATGAGGACGCAAAATCTGAGTGACATACTCACAGGGCAATGGCTGCCATCAGCTAATAGTGTAGAGACATTTTGTTGTGTTTGCTATAGTGGCAACAGTCTGTCGAGCTCAATCCCACTTCTAGACTGGCATTCTCAATGTTCATATCATTATTGGTAACTTGGCCCTGAGTTATAGCATCCTCTGTCCTGAGATTTTTTTAATACTCATTTCACAAGCAATAAAAGGAGTGGGAGGCTCAGAGAGGTGCATTCTTGCAGAGCACCGCAGGCTTCTTGATACAGAACGGCAGCCAAAGATGAAAGTCAGGTGGAAGATGAAGACGGTTGGGGAACCGTGCCTTCTTCCCTGTGGTAAGTACCTTTGTTCAGGTTCAAGGTGGGAAGACAAGGTCTGGGGTCTTCACCATTACATGAAGGAAAGGAAGGTCCTAATTGATCCAAAATACTTACAAGAAACAGTAAAAAAACATTCCTTACACAATTGGATTATACATCATTTCAGATGTGGGTAATGAAGCCAAGTCAGGCAATCTATCTTAAATGTTACAGTCTTTTAAAACCAAAGTTAGTTGTGTTTAAAATCCTCTCTGGAACTAGGATGAACCAGTTGTGGAAGAAATGAGCTCTCCTGGGCACCAGCAATCCTCAGCTTAAGCCAGACTGGCCACACGGCAGGGAAGGCTGAGTCAGCAAGTCAAAGTTTGGAAGGATATGACCATGACCCAAGGTCTAGGTGGTAGTTTGATTTCAGCTCCATGTTTGTTTCTGTAGTGCTGGGAACAGAGCCAGGGGCCTTGTGTATGCACTGGCACCACTGAGCCATACTCCAGTGGTTTGATTTCAACTGGACAAGGACAAAACCATGTATGATGACAGACACTGCTAACAGACCCCTGGTGACATCGCAAACAAGCTGACTAGCAGTCACTGGGTTCATACTTGAAAGTAAGCACCTTCGGGTCATATAGCTTCATCCAAATTCTCTGCCAACCCTCAAAACGGGCCTGAGGAGGAAGCATCACTCCATGGATGCTTGGGTCCCACCCTGTAGCTAAGAGAGGGAAAATTCTAGAAGCTACCTTGAGCACGGGCTGAGCTGATCACCCATGCGTAATGCACACAGAAACAGCACTCATGACACCCAACGGTGATGGAGAAGAAGAGGTGGGTGGCAGGCCAGACTCTGCTCTTGCCTTGCCTGGAAAAGCAGATCTACCACCTCCATACAACCTTAGGGTTGAAGGCAAACTCATGTGTACAGGCACTGAAATTAGTTCCCGGTGTTCTCAGTATCTCCAGTTCCGTCTAGTCATTGGTCTGTCCGTCTATTTGTCGACACTTCCCAGTAAATGGCAGATAAAATATCCCTGATAGAAATGCAAGTGAGGGGATTGGAGAGAAGATGACTCAGTGGTTAAGAGTACTGACTGCTCTTCCAGAGGTACTGAGTTCAATTCCCACCAACTACATGGTGGCTCACAACCAGCTAGAACGAGATCTGGTGTCCTCTTCTGGAGTGCAGACAGACACTGCATACATAATAAATAAAAATAAATCTTTATTTTTTAGAAAAGAAAGAAATGCAAACAAAATGAAAATTCAGAATTCAACAAGGCTTTTCTCCAAACCAAGAGGTTTCAAGCCACATGTCAAATAAAGAGAGGTAATAGGTCCACAAAGAACAAGACAGAGACCCAAGAGAGCATCTTTTCTCCTCTAAGGGCCTGAGATGTGAAAGGAAAAATATGGCCTCCAAAATGGCTTGTCTGACATTAAATGTGGCACAGCTTGCTTCCTGATCAGGAGAGGAACACAGCCATCCACCGCCGGAACACCGCTCTGAGCATCACCGCAACACCCTGCAAATAAATAAGTACTGCCTGCCCCTTCTTCAGGCTCTCTAAGTAAACGCTACCATCTGAAGGACCAGCATCAGCTGTGAGGAATGCTTCTTAAATCAGAATCATGTCCACACTTAACTTTTCCAGGTGTCAATAAATTTTTATGAAAAGATAAAAACTATCTTTCCAAAACAGCCACTCTGCTGGTTTTGTGATTAGCTGCCGGGAAGCCCTGATTTCCCGAGTGGGTTCAAACCATGAATCTGCCAGAGGGGCCTTTTAGTTTGACACCGGCGCTGTCAGGGGGCACCAGAAAAAGCATCATGAAGGTTCTGCTGCCTATTGCCATGTGACCTCTGGGACATGCTCACCCCCAGAGCTCACCTCGCCCCCCCGCAGGCCAATATCAGTGGTATGAGAAATGGACCCAAGCGAATGGGGTCCCTTGAAGCAAAGCCTAGAGCTGTGTTCTAAATAGTAGATGAGGTACAGTGGGGACTGGCTGGAAACCAATATATTTAAACATAAGCTATTTCTAGCCTTCCTTTATGGTATTAACCCCACACCAACTCCACAGGGCAACCAGGAGTAAATCCGGCTTGCTCAGGCTTTTCACAGACTCTCTTATTTTAAAAAATAAATAAATAAATAAAATAAAAAGTCCTGAGCAAGATAAAGATAAAACCTCCACTTCTTTGCATTTGATTTCTAGAGATGGTCACAAACTGGGCCGCCCTTGTGAAAATACTTAAGAGTAATACAAGGTTTTTGGAAGGTCTATCATGGTTTTGCAAGAAATTAGTTTCTTGTTTCCAGCTGTTAACTGAGAATTCAGTTCTTTTATTTAAAACTTTTTTATTAAATTGATTTATTATATATATGAATATACATATGCATATGTATGTACACACTCAAACACACACATATATACACACACACATATACACACACACATATATATACATACACACACACACATATATATATATATATATATATCTCATAGTGTACATATGGAGACCAAAGCACACTGCAATGGAGTTAGTTCTCTCCACCCTGTGGATCTGAGAATTGAACTCAGGTCCTCAGGCTTGGCAGCAAGCACCTATATACACTGAGCCATCTTGCTGGCCCTGAGAAATCTGTTATTTGCTTTTAATCCCAGCACTTTCCCAATGTAACTTATGACCATGTCACAAAATTGATATCGTTGCTATTTGAAAATTCCACGTTATAGCTTCTTTGCATTGTTCTGCAGATACTGTAAGTGTTTCTTACCCCATCGTCATACTGATCCACTAAAACACTGATGTTCAGAGTGGGAATTAAGGCAAAGGCAAGCTTCAACAGGGTGCGTTTCACAAAAGTAGTCAACGCCTTGGCAACTATTTTCTTGTAAAGACCATTTCACTCCCCTAGGCAACTTTGACAAGGCACGACTTAGGGCCACCCCCATCCTCAGTTACCTTTCACCCCCTTTAGCCCTTTCCACCCTTGTTTCCATGGCAATCTTAGTTAAAATTACAGGCTTACTCCATTTCCATACACAACACTCCACGGGCCACGTTTCCACCCTGACTTCTTTCAGCACCCATGTACCGGATGTTCAAGTCACTCATTTGCTCATCCTGCTACCTCCACTGTCTCCATCCTAAGAAAGACTCCTGAAGACAGGAGGGCTCCCTGCCTTGTTCACCGTGCACCACCCGGTCTAGTCCTGGGCTGGGCTGGAGCTGAGTGTAGCCAGGCTCCAAACACAGGTAGAATAAGTGAGTTAATGAATAGCAATGAGAACATGCCAGCATCTCAGAGGTCAGAGAACGTGGCTGACAGGACCAGAGGTCAGAGGACGTGGCCGACAGGACCAGAGGTCAGAGAACGTGGCTGACAGGACCAGAGGTCAGAGAACGTGGCTGACAGGACCAGAGGTCAGAGGACGTGGCTGACAGGACCAGAGGTCAGAGGACGTGGCTGACAGGACCAGAGGTCAGAGGACGTGGCCGACAGGACCAGAGGTCAGAGAACGTGGCTGACAGGACCAGAGGTCAGAGGACGTGGCTGACAGGACCAGAGGTCAGAGGACGTGGCTGACAGGACCAGAGGTCAGAGAACGTGGCTGACAGGACCAGAGGTCAGAGAACGTGGCTGACAGGACCAGAGGTCAGAGGACGTGGCCGACAGGACCAGAGGTCAGAGGACGTGGCTCACAGGACCAGAGGTCAGAGAACGTGGCTCACAGGACCAGAGGTCAGAGAACGTGGCTGACAGGACCAGAGGTCAGAGGACGTGGCCGACAGGACTAGAGGTCAGAGAACATGGCTGACAGGACCAGAGGTCAGAGGACGTGGCCGACAGGACCAGAGGTCAGAGAACGTGGCCGACAGGACCAGAGGTCAGAGGACGTGGCCGACAGGACCAGAGGTCAGAGAACGTGGCTCACAGGACCAGAGGTCAGAGAACGTGGCTCACAGGACCAGAGGTCAGAGAACGTGGCTCACAGGACCAGAGGTCAGAGAACGTGGCTCACAGGACCAGAGGTCAGAGAACGTGGCTCACAGGACCAGAGGTCAGAGGACGTGGCCGACAGGACCAGAGGTCAGAGAACGTGGCTCACAGGACCAGAGGTCAGAGAACGTGGCTCACAGGACCAGAGGTCAGAGAACGTGGCTCACAGGACTAGGTTGTAGGTGTTCTGCCTCATTTAAGGAAGACCAACAGATTCCATCATGGTTTGCTTAGGGGCTGTCTGGAAAACTCTGTGAAAAGGATCATGGGAACGAGTGGTGAAATAGATTAGTAATGTCTGCCCTGATGTATGAGAAGCGCTCACAGGAAGGACAGATGTTTGATTTAGCACAAACACTTAATTTGTATTGATTTATCTTCCTCAGATGGGGGTCTTGCTCTGTAAGCCAGGTCAGACTTTACCTTGGGCCAGTCCCTGCTGTACTAGCTTCTCAAGTGCTAGCATATTACAAGCCTGAGATACTCTGCCTAGTCTAAGTACTCAGTATCTTAAATCGTGTTTATATCATACAAATAAGAATTCCATAGGACCGGTCTTTATGAAGCATCTCTACAGTCTTAGCCCTCGGGGGTAGAGGCAGATCGATCAGCCATAGTTACATAGTGAGTTTAAAGTCAGCCTGGGCTACCTGAGACCCTGCCGCAAAAACCAAACAACAAAAGCCCACAGCCCTAGCATGTGGAGACAAAAGGCAAATCAGGGCTTTGAGCAAATTAAAGGAAAGGGGGAAGAAGAGAAGCATTTGGGCAAACACTGCAGGCCACTCTCACACTTCTGCCATTGTGCCAGTGGAGTAACCCCATGTACAACCATTCCGGGCAACCTCCTGTCTCAGATCATGGGTCAGCCAGGTCCTCACTTCCTGGACTTCCTTTGTCAGAATAAGGACATGGCTGAGCACTATGCACGGCAGTCCTCCACCTGACTTCTGAGGTCACTGTAGTCCTCCACCTGACTTCTGAGGTCACTGTAGTCCTCCACCTGACTTCTGAGGTCACTGTAGTCCTCCACCTGACTTCTGAGGTCACTGTAGTCCTCCACCTGACTTCTGAGGTCACTCTAGTCCTCCACCTGACTTCTGAGGTCACTGTAGTCCTCCCATGACTTCTGAGGTCACTGTAGTCCTCCCATGACTTCTGAGGTCACTGTAGTCCTCCCATGACTTCTGAGGTCACTGTAGTCCTCCACCTGACTTCTGAGGTCACTGTAGTCCTCCACCTGACTTCTGAGGTCACTGTAGTCCTCCACCTGACTTCTGAGGTCACTGTAGTCCTCCCATGACTTCTGAGGTCACTGTAGTCCTCCACCTGACTTCTGAGGTCACTGTAGTCCTCCACCTGACTTCTGAGGTCACTGTAGTCCTCCACCTGACTTCTGAGGTCACTGTAGTCCTCCCATGACTTCTGAGGACACTGTAGTCCTCCACCTGACTTCTGAGGTCACTGTAGTCCTCCACCTGACTTCTGAGGACACTGTAGTCCTCCCATGACTTCTGAGGTCACTGTAGTCCTCCCATGACTTCTGAGGTCACTGTAGTCCTCCCATGACTTCTGAGGTCACTGTAGTCCTCCCATGACTTCTGAGGACACTGTAGTCCTCCACCTGACTTCTGAGGTCACTGTAGTCCTCCACCTGACTTCTGAGGTCACTGTAGTCCTCCCATGACTTCTGAGGTCACTGTAGTCCTCCCATGACTTCTGAGGTCACGGCAGTCCTCCACCTGACTTCTGAGGTCACTGTAGTCCTCCACCTGACTTCTGAGGTCACTGTAGTCCTCCACCTGACTTCTGAGGTCACTGTAGTCCTCCACCTGACTTCTGAGGACACTGTAGTCCTCCACCTGACTTCTGAGGTCACTGTAGTCCTCCACCTGACTTCTGAGGACACTGTAGTCCTCCCATGACTTCTGAGGTCACTGTAGTCCTCCCATGACTTCTGAGGTCACTGTAGTCCTCCCATGACTTCTGAGGTCACTGTAGTCCTCCACCTGACTTCTGAGGTCACTCTAGTCCTCCACCTGACTTCTGAGGTCAGTGTAGTCCTCCACCTGACTTCTGAGGACACTGTAGTCCTCCACCTGACTTCTGAGGTCACTGTAGTCCTCCACCTGACTTCTGAGGTCACTGTAGTCCTCCCATGACTTCTGAGGTCACTGTAGTCCTCCACCTGACTTCTGAGGTCACTCTAGTCCTCCACCTGACTTCTGAGGTCACTGTAGTCCTCCACCTGACTTCTGAGGACACTGTAGTCCTCCCATGACTTCTGAGGACACTGTAGTCCTCCCATGACTTCTGAGGTCACTGTAGTCCTCCACCTGACTTCTGAGGTCACTGTAGTCCTCCCATGACTTCTGAGGTCACTGTAGTCCTCCCATGACTTCTGAGGTCACTGTAGTCCTCCCATGACTTCTGAGGTCACTGTAGTCCTCCACCTGACTTCTGAGGTCACTGTAGTCCTCCACCTGACTTCTGAGGTCACTGTAGTCCTCCACCTGACATCTGAGGTCACTCTAGTCCTCCACCTGACTTCTGAGGTCACTGTAGTCCTCCACCTGACTTCTGAGGACACTGTAGTCCTCCACCTGACTTCTGAGGTCACTGTAGTCCTCCACCTGACTTCTGAGGTCACTGTAGTCCTCCCATGACTTCTGAGGTCACTGTAGTCCTCCACCTGACTTCTGAGGTCACTGTAGTCCTCCACCTGACTTCTAAGGACACTGTAGTCTTCCCTCTGACTTCTAAAGTTACTGTAGTCCTCCACTGACTACTAAGGACACTGTAGTCTTTCCTCTGACTTCTGAGGTCACTGTAGAGGCTCCTTCCCTGAAATTCCCTTCGATTCAGACAGGTTTAGTACCCCCAGATGCTTCAGAAAACTGCCATCAGACATTGTATCTGCCCTTAGATGGTACCCAAGACAGCAGTTTCAGTTGACACATACCAATTTAAACTCTCAAAATCTTTTTTTTTTCAGAAAATTCCAACAAAGCTTTTCCTGAACAAAAAAAGTCACAATTTAAATTCATAAAAATTATAAGGCCCAGGAAGAAGCTCCCCAGTGCCTGGAGTCTCTGTCACTCCATGACACTGAGCCATACCTGCCTATGAGTCCCTGCAGGACAGTCACCCTGGTATTACCAGCTTGGACCTCACCTGGGGCTGGAGAGATCCCACAGTCAGACCAAGGCTGCCTCAGCCTCCTGCCCACTTCCTTGAAGCCCTCCCCTAGCCAAACTGGAGAAGAGATCTTCATAAGAGCCATCACTGCGGAGGCTGAAGAGCCCTGTGCAAATGGTAGAGATTGCTCAGCAAACATGAGGGGCACCCAGCAGTCTAAATAAACAGACACACACCAAGGTTTCTGTGACCCAGAAAGCCCTAAGAAAATACGGTTTTACATAGCGAAGAGGGAAAAAATGATATCTCCCATCTAAAATAGCTGATGTGTATTTTTCCCTTCCACGTGGGCAAAGTACCAGTTTGAGGATGAGCAGAGAATTGGAGCTCTTTGTAATTCCCTAAGGAGCCATCTGTGGGAGAGATCTGAGCCAGGGAGAAGAACAGGCTGGACGGGAGGCTCCAGTACAGTGGGATGGGGCAGGGCGAGGAGGAAGCTCAGAGTTATTTTCAGTAGCGTGGAGATGCAGCCTCTCCCACACAGGGCTGTGTGTTTCTTGAGGGTGAGCACTGGGCTCCTGCCCCAGATGTCCCATCCCTCCCTGTAGGCCATCCCCTTCACAGTGTGTTACAGTTCCTTAGTGAGTAAGATCACACATCTCACCCTTAAAGACTGTGATGTCACAGGCTGCAGACTCACACACAAACACACACACATGCACGTACGCAGGTGCACACACACACGCATGCACACATGCTTCAAAGTGGCATCCACATCAATATCTCAATGTGAACCTTCTTAAGGCATGCAGCTTTTTTTTTCTGCAACAAATACCTAGCCAAAACCACTTAAAGAAGGAACGGTTTATTTTAATATAGTTCAACGATACAGTCATCACAGAGGGAAAGTGTTCTGTCAGAAGCATTATATTATATCCACGGTCAGGAATGAACACTGATGCTCAGCCCATTTCCACATTTTACTCAGTACAGGTTAAGCATGGAATGTATTATCCACATTTAGGGTAAGTTTTCCCACTGTGCCCAATCTAGAAACTCCCTCCTAGACATGCTCAGAGATTTGTCTCCTAGACGAGTCTAGGTCCTGTCAAGTTGACCATCATGGCAGAGAATCACTAAAAGCCACCTTCACCATTGCTAACCCAGGTCAGCAGCAATTTTAACTGTTTATTGTTATATAAGCAATACAGGTGTACCCCAGCATTGACTGAAACCATTGTGCAATGATTTCTCTTTAGAACACTGCCTTCATGGGTGATGATGCCCAAGTAGTGTACCTAAGATCCTTAGCAACCGTCATCAGGTGAAGTCACCCTGATCAGCTTGGCTAAGTTAAGGCCAATTGCGGACCACACATTGCAACTCTCACCCAATTGACTGCTCAGTTTTAGACTGGCGTTCACGAAAAATGCCAGAAGGAGTAAGAAGTCATCACAAGGCAGAAGGATGGCTCATTGCACTTCTTCACAAATGAGAGAGATCTCCAAGAAGAAAGACACAGCACTCTCTCCCATCCAACTCATGGAAACCCATAGCTGCCTGGACTTCCTTAGGCAACTCTCCCATCTCTGGAAGGGTGGATCCCACTTTCAAGGTGGTGGAGAAAGGCTGGGTTCTAAGGGTTGTCTTTGCCCGTGAAAACCAGTCTAGAGATCTTTTTGCCCTTTTTTGCTTTCTATATACACCAGCAATTTTTAATTAAATTGGCTTTTTGATGTTGGAGGTTTGTAGCTCCTATTATTGCTCATGTCCACAGACATACAGTCTGCAAGCGCGCTCTCCTCTTCTGTAGGCTATCTCTTCTCTGATAACTGTTTCCTTTGCTGAGCCGAAGCTTTTTACCCAGATATATCCAAGCCCCTTTTCTAGCTGGTATTAAACTGTTCATGAATAAACCCTCAGAAGCTAAACATCTCCCATTAGGCTCATTGTCCAACAGTTTGCATAAGAACTGAGTTCCCAATGCATTTTTTTTTGGAGATTAAAAAAAAAACCATAAGCGAACTCCTTTTTAACAGTAATTTCTCCACTAACATGCAATAATTAAAATGAAAAGACCTAGAGAACATTGCAGCAACAGTTTAACCTATTTCATAACTTCACCAAGGAAGTCTGCAGTTCAGAGAGATATATCCAAACCCATGGTGGTGGTTAGTTTGAATCATCAACCTGACACAACCCAGAACCACCTGAGACTAGCCTCAGTGAGGGACTGTCTATACTGGACTGGCCTATAGGCCTGTAAAGGGATTGTCTTAATTAAGTTAATTGATTTTGAAAAACACAGCCCACTGTGGGTGGCCCCATTCCCAAGGCTGGGGATCCTGACATGTGTAATATATATATGCTGTAGGTGTGAGTAGGTGCTTCAAGCTTCTGCTACTATTTCTTTCTGCTATGATGAACTATGACGTGGGAGTGTCATATATCAATCTGTTGATTTCATTGGTTAAGCAATAAAGAAACTGCTAGGCCCATTTGATAGGCCCACCCTTAGGTGGGTGGAGTAAACAGAACAGAAGGCTGGGAGAAAGAAGCTGAGTCAGAGAGTCGCCATGATTCTCTTACTCCAGGCAGATGCAGGTTAAGATCATTCCTGGTAAGCCAGCTCGTGGGCTACACAGATTATTAGAAATGGGCTAGTCCAGGTGGGAGAGCTAGCCTAGAAGAGGCTAGATAGAAATGGGCCAAGTGGTGCTTAAAAGAATACAGTTTCCGTGTAATTATTTCGGGTAAAGCTAGCCGCGGGGGCAGCCGGGTGCCGGGGACGCAGCCCGCTGCCCTTATTTCAACAGAACTATAATCTGGAACTGTGAACGTTCTTCCCAGAATTGCAGCATATTTTATCAAAGCAGCAGAAATGAAGGCAAATATTCATGAATTTGAAGCAGCAAGCATTTTAGAGTATGACAGGAAGTTAACCGGTGTTGTGAAAGGGGTTAGTGATCAAGTGTGCTTAGAGACACAGATTAAACCAAGCTATTTTACTACAGGACTTCTCAGAACCTTTAATAAGCTTAGAAATTTCTTTCCTAAATCTGAGAGAAGAGAAACTGGGGAACTGGCATCTGCTGCCCTTTTCTGGTACATATGCCCTCTGCTGCCAGGGGCGTTGAGTTTGTCTCTCCAGTATAGATACACATTCCATCCACCTAACCTACAACCCTGTGTCTGGCCCCCACACCCACCCAGTTTATTCTAGTTTCTTTGTCTCTTATCATTCCCTGTAGTTTGGGAAGTATAAATTCACTGGTAGGCCAGAACTACGTGATCCCTAAGCAGGAAAATTTATTTTCAAAGCAAGAAAAGCAGAGCGAGGGCTGAAGGGACAGCCACTCCAGGGTATCTGACACCCTCTTATGGCCTCCACCAGCATGAGAACACATCTACAGACACACACATCCACGGGCACACATCCACAGACACACACATCCACAAACACATACATCCACAGACACATACATCCACAGACACACACATCCACAGACACACACATCCACAGACACACACATCCACAAACACACACATCCAAAGACACACATATTCACAGACACACACATCCACGGGCACACATTCACAGACACACACATCCACAGAAACACACATCCACAGACACACACATCCACGGGCACACATCCACAGAAACACACATCCACAGACACACACATTCACAGACACACATCCACAGACACACACATCCACGGGCACACACATCCACAGACACACACATCCACAGACACACACATTCACAGACACACACATCCATGGGTGCACACATGAATGGGCACACGCATCCACAGGCACACACACATACACATAACTTAAAATATATCTTAAAATAAGAAAGGCATCAGCATTCAACTGCCATGGCTTCCTGACTGTGATCAGCTGCAACCCTCTCTTTAATCCCAGCTAAAACCAGGCTCACAAAGAGGTCTTTATCATGGAGGACTCTCCAATGTGCTTTACAGAGTAAAGAGAAAGGGTTATGACACTGGGTGCAAATCTTGACTTTGGAAGTATCATTTTTAATGTGTGTGCCAGAATCTTACTACCAAAGGTTTTTATAAAAGATATTTTAATCCCCCACCACAATGTGTGTGAGAGAGAAGGTGAGAGAGAGAGAGAGAGAGAGAGAGAGAGAGAGAGAGAGAGAGAGAGAGAGAGAGAGAGAGAAGGTGCCTGTGGGGATAAGAGGTGCTGGATGCCCTGGATCTGGAATTACAGGTAATTATAGGCACCCAAACTTAGGTCCTCTGCAAGAACAGAGCTTGTGCTTAGCCACTGAGCTATCTCCCCCTCAACTCCATTAAAATCCTTTTATATAACCATAAAACATAACCTAACTGGGACTTTTCCCCTCCTTGCTTTTCAAATGAAGAGGCACAATCAAATGATTCCCCTTTAATAACTATATCTATATCACCAATGTCATGGCCAATGTCCCTTTGATTTTTCCCTCGCAGGGTCAGAAACAGCCTGCCAGATCAAGAGCTTAAAAGGAGTCAGACTTCCCTGTTCTGTACTGTGTTCTTCCCTCAAGGCCTCCACACACCTTCCCCTGCCCCTGTAGTAGTTAGTCGCCTTCCCAAGTGCACTTAAACAGATTAAACAACTACCAGGCCTCACCCACACAAGGTATGCAGAGACCACACTTCCCCTCTCCTTCTCAAGGCTCTCTCCTAGTCACCCTGACCTTCCAAATATGCAGAACAAAGCCTTATTCCCATCTGCTACAATAACCACCAAAGCCACCACCCTTCAGAGAGTAACATAAATTCCTATCAGGTCCACACACTGTCACCATGTGTGTCAGAGCTGACTGTCCAGCCTGCCACAGCCAATCCATGCCACTTTGGTAATGATGGAACAGCCTCAGGGAAAATCGTTGGCTCATTCAACTTGGCTTCAGCTGCAAGCAAAACCTGCCAGACCTCATTCACCTCTCTCCCTCTCTCGCTCTTCTCTCTCCTGGCCCTGGCTTTCAGACAGCCCTCCCAGGGGAGCACCGTGTCTCCTGTGGTTGGACTCTGCATGCATATAGAAATACTATCTACATAATTTATCACCCCAGCACGTTTCCTTTCCTTCCCTACACGGATATGGACCGCTGTCTCTATCAGGGGAGCCCGGGAGAATTTTACATATTGAATGTGCCTTTGTATAAATATGACATTTGCCAATCGCTGGGCAAACTGTATTCTTTTTTTTTTAATCACAAAAACCAAACAATGAGTTTTATTGCTATTACTAACTGGAATATAGCTGAGGGATTATTCACAGTAGCAGAAATGACTGAAACTTCTTCAGCAGAGACCAAGCCAGTCTAAGGGATGGCACTGAAAATACGAGATCTGGAGCACATTGCTCAACTAACAGGCGGTTCACTGGGTTGGAGAGTGTATTTCACAGGTAGCTGCTGGTCTGAGCCTCTTCCAGTAAGCTCAGCTGGTTGAGTTTCCAGGTCTTTGGTCTTTGCTTCTTTCAAGTATCTCAGCTAGTATGTTAATCTTAATGGCACTTCTACTAACTTATGCTAACATACAAGCTTGGAGAGAGTGTGCCCAATGAGTCTACTCGGTTTCAAAACTTTCTGATATTTGAATTGTTTGTTTCTCGAGAATTAAGATGTGTCTCTTCAAATGGATTTTTATCCTATGCCTAGAGTGCACTGAATCTTACCAAGATGATATGTTTTTCTCAGAGATAATTTTTATATAATTATCAAACTCTCGTCAGAATTTTAATCCAGATTTCCATAGATCTGAGCAGCTCACAGACATCATCAGAGAAGTATCTTTGTACAGTGAGCAATAATAACACAGAATCTCATGTGAGATGGAAGTTCAGAGGCTAGGTATTGGAATATTCAGCCACAGATGGGACACTTCTATCATCCCTATCATACATGCAACATTACCGACGAAATTCTCTACTCAAAATGAAGTGATATTTTGTTTGTGTTTTAACACACACACACACACACACAAGTTTGCCTGAAGATCAGAGTGCAGAGCTAAGCCACTAGAGGCCAAGGAGTGGTAGCACAGGACTCGGGACAGAGGCAGAAGGGTCTCTGTTCATTCAAGGCCATCCTGGGCTACGTGACATTGAGTCTGTCTAAAAGAGAAACAGAGCTCACACAAAGGTGTTCCCACACTTGGGATCCCACATATTTAATCCCAACAGTAGGAAGGTGGAGACAGAAGTGATATGGCTGGGCAGAGAGAGGACTGTAAGGCAGAAGGAGACAGGAGCTCAGTGAAGTCTGAGGAGCAGTCCGAGGTGCACGCTGAAGCAGTCAGTATGAGGACACAGTCTGAGGTGCAGTGTGAGGATGGGTAGAGACAGGATCGCCCCTACAGTCTGAGGATCTGGGAGTTGAAAAGGTCTCTCTAGAGGTGCAAACTGTATTCTTTAACACCTCCATGCCACTGCTAAGACTTGTTCCCTGGCTAGAGGGGCCCTTTCTCCTGACCTCGTTCTGACACTTATCCAACAATAAAAGACTCATTGCTTCCATTTCCTGTGAGAATCCAGTCTCATAGGACGTGGTCTAGAAGGTCTGTGTGCAATGCCCCTGTGGCGGGCTGGAATGGCCTTTGCTCTATGCTTGGACACCAAGCTAGAACTTGTACTTCTGCAGTCATAAGGTTTGGTTCAGGAACATGTATATGATGGAATCCAGTTGGTAACAGTCAGTCAAGAACTTCTTCACACTGCTAAGGAACTATCTTCTTCACATGAAGATGCTATGGTGGCAGCCTATAATCCCATCACTACAGAAACGGTCCCTGTCCCCACTTGAACATGATGCAGCAAATGAAAGGAAAGAGCTTCCAGAGAAGTGAGGATATTATTCAAAGCATTGTTTCATCTTCAGGATCAAGCCATGTTTAAAACTAATACTATCCACTAGCTTTTCAAAACTGCGACCCAAAAACTGGTGGCATCAATTGTGGTAGTGGTGATAGTGGTGATTGTGAGTGATCATGATGGTAATGATGGTGGTGATGTTGGTGGGTGGTGATGTTGGTGGGTGGTGGTGATGGTGGGTGGTAGTGATGATGATGATGGTGGTGATGACGATAGTGATGGTGGGTGATGGTGATGATGGTGGTGATGGAGGGTGGTGGTGGTGATGGTGATGATTGCCTAAGTTGGCCTATGGTGTTAGATTGGATCACATCCACGTCATCCTAATCCTCCTTTAGAACATTGCTACATAACCTAGGGAACAAAGGGTTGTTTCGGCACAAGACCATCTCATGTTACAGAAAGCATTCAGTCCTATCTCAAAGTCCACAATCATAATAGTATCAGTGCTATTCAAAAGTCCAAGTCTCAAGACAGCATCTTAAGTTTGAGTTCCTACCAAATTAAAAAAAATACATATTCCCCATGTGATGACATAGTGCAAACATTCCTGTTTCTAAAGGAAGGAATGGGAAACTGTGAAGGGACAACGAGACAGAAGCAAGACCAGAACTCAGCAGAGCAAACAAGATAAGCAGCTCCGAGTCTGGCATCTGAAGCTCATGGTGGTATCACATGGCACCAATGTGTAGTAATACGAGTGGCGGGGCTGCGTCCCCAACACCCCAGCTGCCTGCTCGGCTAGCTTATGCCCGAAATAACAACACACAAACTGTATTCATTTAATCACTGCTTGGCCCATTAGCTCTAGCAATTACTGGCTAATTCTGATATCCCAATCAACCCATTTCTAATAAACTGTAGCACCGGTCTTACCGGGAATATTCAGCATGTCTGACCTGGCGGCTTCATCGCATGTGTCTGCCTGGGAGCTGGGAGCATGGCGTCTCTCTCTGAGGCGTCTGCCCCCGAGAGGAGAGCTGTGAAGTCTGAGCTCACTTCCTCTTCCTCCCGGCATTCTGTTCTGTTTACTCCACCTACCTATGCTCTAACCAATAAAATGGGCCAAGGCAGTTCCTTTATTAGCCAATGGCCTTCCTCCATCACCAATGGACTCAGGAAGTCCTGCTTTCCCAGTTCTGTTGGGTGTGGTATGTGTGGTCTCTCCTGGGTGACTCCACTCAAGACCTGCAGTCCTTTTTAGTGAGCATCCCACGTTTCTAGCATATCCAGCATCCTAGGGTCTCTGCTGTAACTTGAGCTTTACATTTGTGACGTTACCCATAGCACACTCAGGAGCTGCATGCAGGGACTCTAACCTTGTTAACATGTTTCCATATCTCAATGACTTTTTTTTATCTGTAATCCACAAGCTGGTGGCATCAGGGGTGGCGGTGCTGGTGGTGAGTGATGATGGTGGTTTCACGGTCCCGTCACTCTTGTGTCTTGAATGTCTGCAAAACCAGTACAATGTGGAAAATGACGCAAAATTCAGCTGTCGGTTCAAGATGTAGGAATGGCTGCCTGAAGGAGCCTGGGACAACATTCCCTAAAATGCCCCAGTTGGAGCAGGATTCTTTTTTAGTTGCTCTCTTTTCTTTTAAAAATACGAATTATTTATTGAGGTACAATGCAGTAGATACTTAAATATACTATAAACATCCCAGGCTTTAAAAATTCCATTAGTCATTCTTAAATGAGCATTTTGAAGATGAAAATAAAATTAGTACATGTAAATAAATAGAATTACCAAACTAATTACATTGTAGAATAGCTAAAGCTGAATGATAGACTATGATAGAATGCAATGACGCATCCATGGAAGGATGGATGGTTTTGATTATTCGATTTGAGATAAAAGACTTAGAGCTAGAGAGTTGGCTTAGTGGTTAAGAGTACTTGTTGCCATTATAGAGGACCCAGGTTCAGTTACCAACACCCACATGGAAGCTCACGACCATCTGTAAATCTAATCCCAGGAGTGTGGCTAATATACTCATGCCACTACACTCAAGAAAACTGCTTTTTTTTTTCTTCTCACGGCAGGTCTCAATAGTTTCTTGACTGGCAGTGGGACCTCATGCCCACTTCCTCTTCTCCATGTTGAGATTTTGTATAGCCTGTGTGTTGTCACAGTTGATATGTGCATCAATCCTGTTGTGCCTGGAAAACACTGCTACCTTGGTATCTTAGTTAGAGTTTCCATTGCTGCAATGAAACGGCATGACCAAAAAGCAAGCTGGGGAGAAAAGCGTCTATTTGGCTTATATTTTACATTATGGCCCATCAGTGAAGGAAGTCAGGGCAAGAACTCAATCAGAGGCCATGGAAGGGTGTTGCTTAAAGGCTTGTTTCCAATGGCTTGTTCATCCTGCTTTCTTATAGAACACAGAACCAGGGATGGCACCACCCACAATGGGCTGGGCCCTCCCCGATCAATCACTAATTTAAAAAATGCCTTCCAGGCAGACCTTACAAAAGCTTTTTCTCAATGGAGGTTACCACCTTTGAGATAACTCTAGCTCATGTCAAAAGAGCACACCTGGAGTCACCCATCACCTCTGACCCTTATAATCCTCCCATTTCCTCTTCTGCGTAATCCCTGAGCCCTGACGGCAGGGGTTTGATGAAGACACCCCACTTAGGGCTGAGTGCTCCGAGTCTCTCACTCTCTGCACAGTGTCCAGTTGTAAATCGGTATCAATTACCACTCCTGCAAGACGCAGTTTCTCTGGTGCAGACTGAGAGATGCAAATTTCATAATTCAAATGAGGTTAGTCCCGGAGCTTTAGATGGACAGGACCATGTCCTCCGGGCACCTTTCCTTTTGCCCTAGGGCCAAGTGTTCATTTACTGCTTCTTGCTCATCAGTGACACTAAGGTAATAATTATAGCTGCTTTTTGTCTGATCTTACATGATCTTCTCCACCTAAAACTTTAGCCGTGTTCTTGCTCTTGCCCTCATCAACTGAACAGTTTTCACAACTTTCTGCTTTCTCTCACTGGAAATATGACTAAGAGCAATGAGCAATGATTATACCACTACCTGGGTGCTCTACTATCAAGAAATTTCCTCCATCAAATGAGTTAGTCCATTGATTTTGTGCCCATCCTCACTCCAATTTTCAAAATATGAATAGAACACAGCAGATAAATTATCAAATGTGGCAGGGATGGCCTCTAATTGTTATCGATTCTTTGATCTGTTCTCAAACTTTAAGTGCACAGTCTGTAAGGTAAATATTCATTAAACTTTAAGACCTGTCACACCAGAAATTTGCTGCCCCCAGCTAGCATATAACATTCCACAGATCCTATAACCTCTCAAGGCAGTACCTCTAACTGCGCATCAAATATGCAAACATGGGAGCTGATGAGACATATATGTTCTATATTCAAGACAAAAGGATTAAGGTGTCAATGCCTTCAATGGTGTCACTCTTGGGGGCTCAGAAACACAACCCAATTGAAGGCTTCCCACCCAGGTCTGTGTCCCCTCTGCAGGAAGTTCACATCCAGTGATCGTAAACACTGAGTGTCTACAGTTGAGACCAAATGAATCCTGGTATACTCTTCTAAGGCCCATTCCAAATGCTTGCCATGTCTCCCAAAAATCTTCAGCAGCATCCTGTGCTCCTTCCTAAGCTCCTCCTGTATCTGATTCTTGAGACTCATGCCTTCATCCTATGGAATCATTACTCCTTAGCTTGCAGCTAACAGGCTGTGTCTGATCCCTCTCCATGAAACTCTAACTCTAAAGGATTCGTCTTTGTTTTCTGAAGCCTGTTCACTTTGTATAAATCTGTGCTCATCATAAACAGAGGGACATTCAACATGTGTCCCTGTGAAAAGCTACACTGCTCTCACTGTTGGGGTGGTGTGGGGGATGTATTAGTCATCTATGGCTGTGTAACAAATTATCCCCAAATTTAGCCACCTAAAGCAAAAGCCCAGTTTCTGAAGTGAAAGAATTATGTGACCTGAGATCTCTCTCACAAAACCAGAGACAAGACATCAGGCACAGCTGCTGTCACCTGAAAACCTAGTGGAACCTAGGGTCTCTACTTTCACATAGTGACTCATGCTGGGCCTGGTGTTCCAAGTTAATAAACCAACACTTGTCAGGTTGATGAAGGAGGATTGTCAGAAGGTCATGGCCAGCCTAGGCTACAGAATGAAGTAAAACAAAACGAAGGAAGACGGTGAGTCACAAGGCTGATGGCAGAAGAGCTTAGTCACAGAGTCTAAGTCTTCCCCCTGCCTCTCCCCGTGGGCCTTCTTTGCTCTCCTTACACCACAGAACCTGGCTTTGCTCAGAATGACAGCAGCGGGAAAGCATGGAGGGAGTCACTCTGACTTAGATTTTCATGGCAGACATCCTACACTCAAGAGAAGAGAGCTGGTGAATGGGGAAATGAAGACTGTCTAGGAAAGGAAGAGTCTTAGGGATAGTTTGAAGATCCTGTTTAAACTGTGAGGATGCTGTCCATTACGTTCAATAGCCCCAAGAAAATCCCTTCCAATCCCCCTACAAAGGGATCTTAATCCTGTTTAGCAGCTGCCTGATTGTTTTTCCCTCCAAACACAACGAACCGTGTAACAGATCTTTTTACTCTTTTCTCCTCAGAAACTTAAAACCACATCTACAGGCACCTCCATCCAGGATAAAATATTCCACAGCATGTAATTTATGTAGTATCTTGATCTCTAAATTGTCTGCCCTTGTCTCTAGTTTTCTTTTGACAGGACTTTTCCTAGTTTAAAATTTACTTCACTTTGCTATAAGCTTCGCAGGCTAATAAGCTGACTTGGAACCTCGTTTTTAGGACAAGGTATGGGGTAAGCAAAACAGTAAATACAAGACTATACACATGTAGACACACACATTGAAAATAACTCTCTTGATTTGCCCATCTATATACCCAGAATCAGTGCACCAATTTTTTTTGAGGAAATTCAGGTCACTATGCCTGACAGAGCTGGTGGTAAGGAGACTCTCAATGGCGCTTAGGACCCCCACGGACCCCCATCTCCCGTCAGTGGTGGCCATGCTCAGTAATCAACCATTTCAATACTTCCTCTATTTAACCCCCAGGAAGTCTGCAGAGTAGGCACTCCCACTTACCTGACATGGTTTCCATGGGTGGAAAAACGGAACCAGGGTTACCTTCCGGAAAGTGGTAGAAGGGCTAAGATACTAACGGGGGACCACCCAGTTCTGCAAGAAAGCTACGCATTGCTGCTGCTGCTGGGCAGATGGCAACATAGTTTGTAACATATTATCAGGAAGGCCAAAGCTATGCTGGAGCAACAACCCAGTGGCACCTGCCACTTCCACCAAGTGCACCAAACAGGGATAGTGCAAGCCATGAGGACTGATAAGATTATGGGCTACATGGTCCGTGAACAAGACAAAAGAGGCTGTATTTGTATATTCTTTCTGTCTTGTTTGGCTCTCCGACCTGAAAGCAAGTCATGAAGACGATTGTCTTATGTTTTATTTCTAAGTCTGAAAGCAATACTAAACAAAACAGAAGGTGTCTGTTACATAGTCAATTAATGAACTCAACTACTTAATTAAAGAGATAGTCCCTGATAGATAGTTGGGGGGGTGATATCATGCAAAGATGGGATAGAAAGCAGGGGGGAAGGGATGGAAAGGAATAAGAGGCCTATGAAGTTCCCTAAGGAGAGAAATGGGGGAAGGGATTCTTCATGCTTCTCCCTTTTCTACTTCCTCTTTCTAAACCACCTCAAATTAATAGAATTTAATCAGTGTGGTTCCCAGACTGAGACACCAGCTGAGCCGTGTTTGCAGGTGAAAAGGCTCAATGCACGTTAAAAGGTCAACTCTCAAGTCTGCCTGTCTCCTCCCTAGCTGGCATTGGCACTGGAGTAGAAAGTAATTTAGGCTAGGCATCACTTTATCACCATGAAAACTGCTAATAAGTGATATGTCCCAAATCATAGATATCAGACCTGCTCCTGGAGAAGGGATCGATAGATTAGTGCTGGCCACTTTCAGAGTGAGCGAAGCTCAGTGGACGAATGTAAATGAGCTGAGGAAATGGTGTCTGTTGTTCTTTCTGTCAGACCTGGGCTCAGGTTGTGGAGAACATAGAGATGTCGATGGGCTGATTGGAGGACTGGGCATGATGTTGGCACATCAACAGACGGTGAGAGTAGTCAGCATGATCTGTGGCAAGGGCCTGCCCCACACTCAGCACTGAGTGTCCAGAACATCCTGTGTAGAAGAATTCAGAGCCCCAGAGCATACCCCAAGCTCTAGAGCAGAGTGCCACCATCAGTTAGTAATATCTGCCATGGGCACAGAAAAGAAACACAGAAAGTCATATGTTTACCATGGCTGACCTCTTTACGATCCCATCATTAGTATCCTTCCAGTGCCTTCATCTCACCAGCTCCTGTCATTTCCAACGTCCTCTTATTCCTGAAACCTGAGATGGGAATTTTCACAGCTCCCTGAGACATGGTTGTTGTGTCCCAGTTTTCTTCCGATAAAATCCTGCACAGAAGTTTATTAAGCTCAGGCTGTAAACAATTCAGTAGCTTCAGGAAGTCCCTAAAGCTGATCAGATTCACTAGACCCCCTTCTTACCCAAGCATATATAAGCAGTAAGGATGAAGAGACACGTTTAGATCAGCCCAGTTGCCTAGAGGACTCTCCAACAAGCTGCCTAGACAAGGCTTCACTGCCTGGAAAAAGCAGCAACCAGCCTAGCTGCCCAGAAGAGGCTCAGACCACCCATAACCAACTGGGCTACCTGAAAGACACTCTTCAGCTTGCCACGCTGCCTGCAGGCTGTGCAGTATGCTCTAGATTTTCAGCTTTTGTAAGATGTCACCCATGCTGGGGTAGGCTTGGATGATACACCTGTCTTTGGGTCATTTCTGCTCCTGTAAGTAATCCCCAAAAACTTAACGTTCACCAAGTTAAACTTTAGTGGTATCAGTACTTTGTCTTTCATTATTTTCCTATCTGCAGTGAGAAGTCATTTGGTCCCATCTCCTTAGGAATAATGCATGCCATGCAACAATTATGGAATAATTCAGGAAGTGTATCTTTCCACATGCCTGTTACAAACATGTCTGAGTTGTCTGCTGTTCATTCTCTTCCTCCCTTTTGCTGCACAAATGCCCTGCCTTGGAAAGACTTGCACCAGGAATGGGGTGAGGAAGCCATTTAGTCCTATGCAAATGTCCCCTTAACAGATAGAGAGCCACACCACACCCGCAGGATCTGCTGTGTAAGACTGAACTGTCTCTAAATAGAACATGGCTTCAGGTTTTTCCATGGGGGACCTGCATCAGCATTTCCATAAGTAAGCCACTGGGCAAAAGCAACTTTCTCTTCAGCATCCTTTGCCTCTAGCAAATCTGAGCTATGCAAAGAGAAGCAGGTTAAGGAGATGGGGTCACAGCATAGGAGGAGAGAAAGAAGCAAGAAGTAGGGAAGACCCTGACCTCACCTCTCAGGCTCAAAGTTGCCTTCCAACCAGTGGCCTTGGCCCCCTGGACTGTGAGCATGCTGTCTGCCCCCTCGCTCCAGAGTGCCCCATGTTTTTTCAACAGGGATAACTCAGTTTACCTGAAGGTATTAGCTGCTAGTCACTCCCTCAAGGAAGTGTCTAAAGCCTAATACCCTATAAGAATTATATTCTAGTGATCTCCCCCTTGTTAAGCATCAACACAGGTCACTTCACTTAAGGGACAATGTTAGACAGGGCTGTATTCTCACTGTTCAAATGCAGAAGTGAGGTCAGAGAGGTCAAGAGTCATCTATACAGGAACACAGACCTTACACCTAAATGAACAGCAGAACCAGGTTTAAAGATGAGCCCTGGCTACTCTTGCTGAGGACCTGAGTTTGGTTTCCAACACCCACACGGTGGTTCACCACCATCTGTAACTCTAGCTCCATGGAATCCAACATCCTCTTCTCAACTCCTCAAGTACCAGGCAATGCATACATGCAAAATAATGCTCATACATATAAAACAAAATAATTTTTAAAAACCATAAAAAGCAGACAAGCAAAAACCAGATCCAGGCCATCAAGTTTGCTTAGTGGTTTAAAGTGTAAAGCTAGAATGAAGTCTAACAATCCAAAGCTAAAGGAGGGATCCCAGCAATGCATAAACAAGATGAAGTCATACATGTGTGATCTAGTTGTGGGAAGGTGGAGGCATGAAGATCAGAAGTTCAAGATGATTCTCAGCTATAGTTAGCTCAAGGCCAACCTGGGCTACAGGAGAACCTACCATTAAAAAAAAGTTAAAGAGAAGGAGGCCAGTCAATGTCATCTGAATTATATCTACCCTCCCTGTAACCTGGTTTCATCATGCAAATAGAAAAGCACAATTCTGAATTCATTAGGTTGCCAGCAAGATGAAATGAAATAGTGCATAAAAGAGCATTCTTGGGGTAGGGAAGATGGCTCAGTGGTTAAGAGTGCTTGCTGGTCTTGCAGAGGAGCAGAGTTTGGTTCCTAGTACCCATGTTGGGACATAAAAACCTGCAATGGGATCTAGATGGATCTGAACTCCCTCTCCCAGCAACAGGTTCAGACGGATGTCCAGGATACAGATCCAGACGCTCTAAGTGTGCACCTTTAAAAATCTCTTTGGAAAAAAAAAGCCCTTAGTCCAAACCAAGCAAATCCAAATTGATGTGTTGAGGACGCAGGGCACACAAAACCTTAAAAGTGTAGTTACACCTCAAACGAGCTATGCCAGGCAGGTGCTGTCGCCTAGCTGATAGCTCAGATATGTACAGTGGTCACCCAAAGTCACACAACAAATAAATCCAGTTGCTGTTTGTACAGAGTTCAGCTGGTGTCTGGATGTTATTTGACTTTTCCGGGGAGGAGGTGTACTCTTTCATCCATAAGCACCTCCCCCACCAGCTTACAATCTGTGAACCCCAGGCAGTTCATCAGAATGCCCCCTAGCCAAGACTCTATACTCCCTAGATTCGCTCCTCAGTTCCTAAATCCATTATTCTTTAAAAAAAATCACAAGAGACAAGCATATCAGCAAAGAAGGGATAGTTACAGAGAAGCCCATCTCTTTATCAACCTCCACCATGCTTTTAACTTCAGGCCATGAGGGAGAAACAAGAGCCATGAGCAACAGTCACAGCATCATCTCAGACAGAGCAAAGAATGCCACACACACACACACACACACACACACACACACACACACACAAACACACACCAGTCCAAGAAGCGAGTGCTTCTCTGCTGTGTGGCTCTTCTTATTGTTCCATCTGGGAGATGGGATCAAGTAAAAGCAGATGTGTGGGGTTGGAAACCCCACAAAGCCATGTTTGGTTCACAGGTCTCCAAGAGAAGCCCTAGAGGCACCGCAGGTCCTTGCAGAAAAAAAGCCAGTAGGGATAAATCCTGGTGCCAGTGGCCCCTCAGTCAGCTCCAACCATGCAACTGTCAACCACATTCAGAGGAACTAGTTTGGTCCTATACTGGTTCCTTCCCTGGCCAGCTGGAGTTGGTGAGCTCCCATTTGTTTAGGTAGACTGTTTCAGTGGGTGTACCCAACTTGGTCTTGACCTCTGTACTCATATTCTCACTCCTCCCACTCTTCAACTAGTCTTTGGGAGCTCAGTCCACTGCTCCAATACAGGTCCCTTCCTCTGTTTCCATCAGTTGCTAGATGAAGGTTTTATGGTGATATTTAAGATATTCATCAGTCTGACTACAAGGCAAGGCTAGTTCGGGCCCCTTCTCTATTGCTTAGGGTCTTAGTTGGGGTCATCCTTGTAGATTCCTTGGAATTTTTGCTAGCCTTACAGTGGCTTTATTTTAAACTCTACTTTTTTTATTTTTATTTTGATTTTTTGATTTTTTTTTTGAGAAAGAGTTTCTCTGAGTATCTTTGGCAGGCCTGGAACTCACTCTGTAGACCAGACTGTCCTTGAACACACAAGCTTCTGCCTCCCAAGTGCTGGGATTAAAGGTGTGTGCCACCACACCCAACTACTCTCGGTCTTTCTTTTGTTAAGGAATTTATACTTTTTCTTTTCTATTCCAAGTCTACATATTTTTAAACCCACTGTAAACCATTCAGGGTTTTTTCATCTGAATCTATCTTTACTGTGTATCTCTCTTTTTCTGACCACACAAGTCTTTAAATTGCTAAGCGATATGGCTAGGATTAAAACTGTGACTTTGATCTACCCCATTCCTTAGCTTTCTGGGAGTCTTGATTCATGGTAAAGGTACTGGCCAGAGACATTTATTCCCTAATTTTATGGAGTTTCAAGGTCCCTGCTACCACCAAGAAACATTCTGTTGGCTATTCATAGACACCATTTAAGTGCCTGGTGGCAGGGCCTCTTAAAAGAGCTGCAAGATTCTTGTAGCTAAAGCTGAGTCAGAAGCTTCTCTTAAGGGAGATGTGCTTGTCTGTAGCAAACAAAGCCCACCCAAGAAAGTGCTGCTACCAAGAAGCCATGCTTAACAATGTTCTTTTGTGTTTAGAATTACTTCCCAAGCTCTCTCAGGTTTCATGTGGATGTAATTGTGCACATTGGTGCCATTGTAATCAGAAGTTGCTCATTCATTTCCTGGCTGCCCAGATTCCCGAAATAATCACATAGAAATCTATATTAATTGCAATACTGTTTGACCAATATCTTCAGCATCTTTCTAGTTAGCTCTTATATCTTAAATTAACCCATTTCTGATAATATGTGTGTTGCCACATGGCTGTTGCCTACGGACAAGGTTCCAGTGTGCCTGTCTCCAGCAGTGGCTATATGGCTTCTCACCGACTCTGCCTAATCTCTCTCCATATCCCTGTTTGGATTTCCCACTAGGCTTTACTCCACTAAACCATTGGCCAAAACCAGCTTTATTCATTAACCAATAAAAGCAACACATATACAGAAGGACTTCCCATCCCAAAAACCAAAATAGAGACAATATAGAAAACACAAACTGAGGAATCATAGAAATGGAAATTATAAGAAAACAACTAGGATCCACAAATGCAAGCATGAACAACAGAATACAAGGGATAGAAGAGAGAATCTCAAGTGCTGAAGATGCAATAGAGAAAATAGATTCACTAATCAAAGGAAACATTAAATCCAACAAAAATTTAACCAAAAATCTCCAGGAAATATGAAACACCATGAAAAGACCAAATTGAAGAATAATAGGTATAGAAGAAGAAGAAATATAACCCCAGTAGCACAGATACTGAGAGAAACAATTAATAAATGCGACCTCCTGAAATTGAAAAGCTTCTGTAAAGCAAAGGACGTGATCAACAAGACAAAAGAGCAGCCTATAGAATGGGAAAAGATCTTCACCAACCCTACATGAGACACAGGACTGATCTCCAAATATACAAAGAACTCAAGAAATTGGTCATTAAACAACAAATAATCCAATAAAAAAATGGGGTACAGACCTAAACAGAGAACTCTCAACAGAGGAATCTAAAATGACTGAAAGGCACTTAAGGAAATACTCAACATCCTTAGCCATCAGAGAAATGCAAATCAAAACAACTCTGAGATTCCATCTTACACCTGTAAGAATGGCCAAGATCAAAACCACTGATGACAACTTATGCTGGAGAGGATGTAGGATAAAGGGAACACTCCTGCATTGCTGGTGGGAGTGCAAACTGATATAATTCCTTTGGATGACAGTATGACGATTTCTCAGAAAATTAGGAAGCAACCTTTTTCAAGACCCAGAAATACCACAGTATATACCCAAAGGATGCTCAATTGTACTACAAAGACATATGCTCAACTATGTTCATAGCAGCATTATTTGTAGTAGCCAGAACCTGGAAACAAGCTAAATGCCTCTCAACTGAAGAATGGATGAGGAAAATGTGCTACATTTACACAATGGAGTACTACATAGCAGAAAAAAAATAGTGACATCTTGAAATTTACTGGCCAATGGATGGATCTAGAAAACATCATATTGAGTGAGGTTACCAGGACCCAGAAAGACAAATATCACATGTACTCACTCATAAGTGGCTTTTAAATAATAAGCAAAAAAAGTCTATAATTCACAATCCCAGAGAACCTAGACAATAATGAATACCCCATGAGAGACATACATGGATCTAATCTAAATGGGAGGTAGGAAAAGACAAGATCTCCTGTGTACATTGGGAGCATGGGGACCATGAGAGTGGGTAGAAGGGGAGGGGAGAAGAAGGGAGAGAAGCAGAGAAAAATATATAGTTCAATAATAACAATTTATAAACAAATAATAGTACAATACATGATGGTGTGTAGCTGTATCAAAGAGTTCTGGGATAGAGTATAACAAAGGTTTATTTATTTGGGAATAAACACACAGTGAGCATAGCAATCCGTAGCCCTCTATGTGTGCTGGAAACTGGAATCGAATCCAGAAGTAAAAGGGCCACACAAGGCTTTTTGTCTGCACTTATAGTACACGAGACCATGCCCAAAGTGGGCCGGTATCTTAAAGACTATTGGCTAAAGAAGTTCCCACAACAATGTTGTCCTTGAGAAAAGAGCAAGAAGTTTTGTGACTTAGGAAAGATATCTCCAGTCTGAGCTTGCCACGTCTAGAAAAAGAGCTGGCCATGCTGAAGTAGGAGCACCTCAGTGGAGGGGATTAAAAACACAGAATCCCAAGGCAGATCAAGGTTTAATTTGTTAAGAACAAAAGAAAAGACAAACTCTGCCTGTGGGGCGTGAAGCAGAGTGAGGGATGGAGAGAGAAGGACGGATAAGAAATGAGATCAGAGATGGAGACAAGGTTCCCTCACACCTAAAGGTCAAGGCCAGAAGCTGGGCTTTTATTCTGAGGCACATTGGAAACCACTGACAGATTTAACCAGAATAAGATGTTGTATAATTTACATTTTAAAGAGACCTTATGCTTAATGTATAAAAGCTAAGTAAAAGAACCTTCTCTAGAAATTTGTCCTTCCTCTACTTGCAGACACCTCCAGAGACCTAAGAATCTCAGAGCAACAAGATCAAGGAGTCCAGGGCCCTGACGAGGCAGTGGGACCACCCCCAGCTGACGAACACCACTAATGCTAGGCTGTTACAGGGCTTTGCTATGCTGAGTCAACGGGACGGAAAAGGGGGAAAAGAAAGAAGGGAATGCGGAGAGGGAAGAGAGGAGACAGATGTGGGGGCTGGGAATGAACCCACAAGACTCTCTAGTCCACTCAGTGCCTTGAGCAGGTCATTTAGCTGCTGATGTGGAGCTTAGCAAAGGACCTATGATGTGGGGAAGGAGCCTCCATCACTTCTAAGGCTCAGGCTGCAAGGGGCTTGTGAAAGTGCCGTTGAGGACTGTGAAAACCAGAACAGCCTCAGGTGATGCTCTCCAGCTCTCATGGCTTCTCTCTCTTCACCAACGACGGAAAGTGAATCGTAGTTTTCTCCGTCAAACCCCAGGCTGCCTTTCTGAGACCTTTGTGGATAATCAAGGTTGGCTTCTAAAACACTCAATTACGAGGAACAGGGCTTTGGCTGCTGAGTACCAGCCAACCACCAAGCAATGTCTCGCCCTAGGTATCCTTCAGCAGACAGGTCCTCTTGAAGCGCGTTTTGGACAGCCGGTGTACTCCTGGGTTCACAGTCATTTATCTGAACATACTGACTAAACACCGACTTGTACCAGGCCCGGCTCCAAGTACTTGCAGCGTTTGTGGCAAACCAAACAAACGCAGTCCTTGTTCTTTTCTCAATACATTAGTCAACAACCATGTACAAGACAGAGCACGTCTCCAGTCTCCTAGCAAACAAGCAGATGCTGATAAGAGCCCAGGAGAAAATGACAGAGTGCAGTACAATAGGGTGTCTTTGAAGAAAGGACAAGGAGCCATAAAGTAGGGCAAGCCCAGAAACTGGCACTCTGATAAAGGGAACAAAGAGACCTGCGAAGGATGCCAGGCATGTGTACAAGTAGAGTGAGGGCAAAAGCAGGGAGGGGTGGCACAGTGGAGAAACTGGTCAGAACTGGATCAGGCTTTGAGATGGCACAGTCAGCAGGTATGAGGACCCCGGTTCACTCACCAGAACCCACATCTTAAAAAAAACAAAAAAAAACAGGCACAGTAGTATGTTTGAAACATCAGAGACTAAAGGATTCTGGGGCTTGCTGGCTGGTGAGCATCACCTACAGTTTTGTAGCAACACCCTCCAAATCGAAACATTCCCACTCTGGAGGGAGGCTTCTGCAGACCCAGGAAATGAATAATTTGTAAGTCCCAGGAAGCCCTTAAAACTTAAAAAAATTTTCAAGCTCCCCCCCACACACACACACAGACACACTTAAATGACATGAGCAGTAGGGAGAGCCGAAGAGAGCACAGGCGCTCCACAGAGCGCCTGAACATTGAGCAGGGAGCTCCAGGACTGGGCTTATATGAGCTGTCACACATGTTGAGGCAGGCTATTCATTGATGCAGCTGCCTTACCTTACCATGGTCCTGTAAGTGACTGCCCGCACATATTTCTGTAAATGATTCCCAAGAAATTCATTGCTTTGTCAAGTGGGTTGGGGTGGTGGTATCTTTCCTTGTTTTGTTCTTTCACTGTGCCCTATCTCAGGTAAGTAGATGTTTGCTTACTTTCTCCTGGGGAAAGAATCACACAGCATATATTACCCCTGACAGCTTTGTCTTGTCCTCTCTTTCTTCCTACCCGCTCTCCTGCCATGCCTTCCTTTCTCTCAGAAACCATAGCCAAAACAAGCCCTTCCTCCCTTAAGTATTTCATACCCATCATTCACAGACATTACCTGGGACGGTCACACATCCTATCCTGGATCCAGAGGGTAAGTGTCAAACTACTGGTAATAAATGAAGTTTGGGGCATGGATAAGAGAGTCTTAGAAATGATAAGCATGGGTCTGGAGAGATAGCTCAGCAGTTAAGAGCACTGGCTGCTCTTCCAGAGAACCCAGGTTCAATCACCAGAACCTCTGTGGCAGTTCACAAACATCTGTAGCTCCAAATACCTTGGGATTCAACTCTCTCTTCTAGCCTCTACAGACACTGGGCATCCATGTGATGCAGGCAAAACGGCCATGCACACAAATACGTTTTTACATGGCAAGAGCCACCCTGCAGAATGTGTTCACAGCCCAGACTCCTTTTGTTTCCCTAATGGGGCCCTGGTCATGTGACCCAAGGTGGCTGCTAGACTTCCAGGCATTATGACCATCATCCAGGAAGCATTAGTCTGGAGACCCACAGAAGCTCACTTCCTCACTCCAGAGAAGTTTCCCACTTTCCTGTCTCTTCCTTGTTGCTCTGACGTGGCCTGACTGTCCGAATGGAAGCTGAGTGCGTTTCCATCTGAAGCAAGAAACCTGCCCTCTGGTGACACCACCATTACAGCTTTGACTGGGAAACTGACCTTCAAAGACTCCATTTTCCTACTGGTGCTGAGGAGAGGCGCTCTCCAGGGAGCCCAAAGGGTAATTGCTTCTGCCTCTGTTTGGAGGGCAGTGACTTCCTTACAAAGCCAGCCTCACCTGCAGGTTTAATTTAGCTCCTTTGTCTGCGTCAAACTCCCTGGAAACCATCCTTTATGTGGTGCCAAACATATCACACGGCCGGCCACTTCTGGCTGAATTTAGAGTTGTCCTTTCCGCTGACGATCATGGGACACTCTGACTGCCGCCTGGTCAGGTACTTGGTCTTCCATCCCTTTAGATCCCGGCTCTCAGGGCTGTGGGGGATCGAATCCTACCACTGGGTGTCAGCATTGTTTTGTCCTCTTTAAGGAACATGAACTATGTGTGGCTGGGGAGTTGTCTGCAGAGAAGAGCTGAGCTCCAGGGTGAAGACGGTCCCTTTGGACATGTCGGGCACGCTCCCATCACTGATCCTGACTCACTTCACAGCTCTTTGCCTGTATCACTGCAACATCCATCCCCCTTTTCATTCTTCATCTCTCAAGTCTGTCTTTGCCATGATGCTACCATCCAAGCTCATTTGGAGACTAATGACCTCCCTTGCTACTATAGGCTTGCAAGCAAAAGCTAGACAAACACCGGGCAGGGATATTTGTTGGAGAAAAAAACATATAAATAAATATCATACATATATGAACCTAGATACATGTTGTCTTTGTGTCTATGTGTCTGTGTGCATGTTTTTATATATGGCTAAGTGGAACTAGACTCCATGTGGGACCTCTTTGGAGCAGGGGTCCCTGGGCAAGTTTCTCAAACATAAATGGAACTCTTGCTTCTTTACTGCTGGAGAGACTTCAGTGACTCCCTGTTGTTCATAAGAGAAGAGTCTAAGTTACTTAGTGCTTGACAAACAGTGCTATATGAACCTAGCTACTTCCAAGCCATCCAGCTCAACTCCCTGACAGGAAAATCGGCTTCAAGATGAACAATCTTTCTCAAAGTGAATCCAGGCCTAACCCCCACCATACCCCACCCCACATCTTCTCTCTAGTCTCATGAACCTGTGCCTCCCCCAGGTTCTAGCAGAACAGCCTCTTTCTAGAACCTCCTGCAGGGAGCTGGTAAGAAGTTTCTCCCTGCAGCCTCTGCTCAGCCTGAACTCTGTCTTCCTGCAGACACCAGAGCCCATGCATCAACACAGCTTCCAAATAAATTGAGCTTCCCATGATGAGTCCCACACAGGCCAGACTATAAACTGCTTTTGAGGGGATTTGAGGTTTTTATCTCTGTGTCCCCAACTCCCATCCTGTATCAGTCAGATAGCTGATAATTCCCCCAGTTTTTCTTGAGCTGATGTAATTGGACCACAGGGTTATTGTGCTGATTTTGCTGAGTCTGCAGTATCCCTTGTAGGCTTTTCCTGTGTGACTTGCCAGTGGTCCAGGCAGTCACACCGGCTCACTGTGTCCCAGACTTACAACCTATCACTTTCTCTATCTGATGGTTCTTAGTGTTCCTAGGCACCTTGTGAGCTGCTTTTGTAAAAAGTCTGTTGGCTGTTAGCTCCATTCGTATTTGTTTGGACTCATCCCCAAGAGCTTACCCTGAACCAGCCATGCGGGCTCAAGCCTGCTATCCCAGGGAGTGGAGGAAGGATGATCACAAGTTCTTATTTAGCCTGGGCGATAGAATGAGTTCAAGGTTAGTCCAGGTGACTTTATAAGACCTTGTCCCCAAATGAGAGAGAGACAGAGACAGAAACAGAGAGAGAATGGGCTCAATGATATAATAGCTTAGCATGTATGAGGTTCTAAGTTTTACCCATGGTGTGTGGGGTGCGTTCAGGGGCTACTAGAGAACTAGTAGAGAAGCCCCCAACAATGAGCTCCATAGAAATAACCAGACAGAATGAAGTCATCAGCGTCACACTACCTGACCCAATTTCATTCATCCTAATGCACACCTAAAATCACCTCTGATTTTTCCAGACTGTATCCACAGGTACAGTTCAACATTCTGTCTGTAGTAAAAGGGTGTTACTTCCCAGTTGGGCTTCACTTAATTGCCAAGACACTGAAGTTCACGCTGGTTCAAATCCCAGGAACCGTGACATGGTACCCCAAGTCTACACTGGTTCACAATTCAGGTACCATGAGAGGCTCACCCCCACTCCCTCATACCCCCACATAATCAGTAAGGCGACTCAACTTCCCCCACTGTTTACTGAGCTCTCACTGAAGCTACCCAGTCAAAACCAGGCACTCAGAGGAAATGGAGAGTCAGGGATGGCTAAGACACAGACTTTTGGGGTTGGGGCGATAGTTCAGTCAGTAAAATGCTTGTCATACAAACATGAGAACCTGAATTTTATTCTCAGGGCCCACATAAAAAAGCTGAAGATATTGGCACACTCATAATTCCACCACTGATAAGGTAGAAATAGGCAACTAACAATTAGGCCCTGACCTAATTGTTGATCCACAGTGAGAGAGGTAGATGATGCCTGAGGAGGAACACCCAAGGCTGTCCTCTGGCCTACCTATCTACACACAAACACACACACACACACACACAACTTCACTTTCACCAGCTCTCAACTTGTACAACATGTAAGCTAAAGCTAGAATGTGCAACGCAAGTCTACGAAAGCTTCGGGATACCCATCTCGTGTAATTGGCAGGAGAAAGAAAGTTTCATGAGAGAGGCTCCCAAGGGAGGTGGCACCCTCAGGTATAAGAAAAGAGCTCTCCTGATTCCTGTCCTACAAGCAGGCAGGAGGTGCCCTTCTCTGAACCCCACAGGGCATCACCACATACCATGTGTCACTCATCATTCATTCATCCGTCCTTTCAGACGCTCAGCTCTTTGAGAGCATTGACCGTCCATCTTTGCGACGTCGGCAGCGGTAGCAGTTCATGGACATTGATATGCGTTTGATTGATGGATAAGTGATGGATGGATACATGACAGGTCATGAGAGAAACAACAAACACACATACACAAACTTGACTACAGGAGAAAGAGATATTACCTATGAATATCTCCTCATTCATGACCCTGTAAGCTGCCCCAGTGAAATTCATTCAGTCAACCAAAAACCCCCCAAAAAGACATAAATTCTAGAAACTAAACTAATTGAGAAGAAGAAGGGATCAATGGGAGCTGGAGAGATAGAGAGAGTCTAGTAGGGGTAAATATGATCAAAATATGTTATATTAGTCTATGAAAATATCACAATGAAACTCATTATTATATACAGCTAATGTATGTTCATAAATGGTAGAAGAACAATCTTTATGTCACCCCATTTATATGATTGTGGAATCATATCATTGCCAACTCTGACATCCTACAGCCCATCCCTGGGAGCTTTAAGATCAGCACTTCTAGCACCTTCTTTCTTGGGATAATCTGAATCAACAGAATTCAATGGATCCCAGGCATCACTTGCTGAAGGATTCTGAAGCCTGTGGCCCAAGGCCTGGTTCTCAGCGAACCCCAATCTCACTCGTTCAAGTGTCATGATGGTTTTGTGTCTTCAGGGGTTCTGTTTGTTTTACTCACCTTCTCTTCACAGAAGGCTCAGCTTTCTTGGATAATGCACAAAAGACAAAAAAAGAGCAAAAATTCACATTGTGACTTGTAAAGCTCCATGAGGAACTGTTGCCTTGGTAGGAACAGTGACTAAGGCCTTCTATGCTCAGTCACCAACTCTAAGAACATGGGAGTCTCTGTTAGGCCCAGTCTGTACATGGGAAAGTAGAGGCATGGGGAGACTGATTGACTGTGACATGGTTTAAAACACTTTGTGGAGGCATGGCAGTTTGAATAAAAATATGTCTCATTGTCTCAGGGAATTACACACTTGGTTTCCCATTGGTGGTGTTATCTGGGGAGGTTTAGAAGGTGTGACCTTGCAGGATGACGTATGCCACTAAGGTTGAGGGACTTTGATAGTAAAAATCCCTCTCTCTGCTTTGTGGTTGCGATTTATGATTCACTCTCTTCCCTCCTGCTCCAGCCCCAGTGCCTGTTTCTTGTGGCTACTCCTCATTACCATGATGGACTCTAACCCTCTGGAACCACAAGTCCAAAGACATTCTTTCTGCTGCAAGTTGCCTGGACCATGGTGTTTTATTACAACTACAGAAAAGTAACTAACATGGACTGATCTGGAAGGCAGCTCAGTGGTTAAGAACATTTGCTGCTCTGCCAGAGGACTTGAATTTGGTTTCCAGGACCCATGTTGAGTGGCTCACAACGGCCTATAACTAACTCTAGCTGCATGGGATCCAATTCACCCTCTGGCTCCTGCTGGCATGCATGCCCACACACTGACACACACACACACACACACTGACACATACACACACACACACACACAATTAATTGAAATGAAACAAAACACTGTGGCTGCAGAGCCCCCGGTTTTATGTGGAAGTCATGTCCTTAAAAACTATACATAGAGCAGGGTGAGAAGAGACGTGAGTAGCAGGGTCAACCCAAAGCAGGATGAACCTCAGTAAATACAGAGGTCTCTACAGACAAGAAGATACAGATAAGACTCAGATAAGGTGCAGATACGTCTCAGCCCTCAGATTCAAATCCCCATGCAGCTACGTTTCCCAGGGGACATCATAAACATGCACAGCCAACTGTGCAGCCCCTGTGTTGAGTACTTGGCATACATCTCACTTAATTCCCAAGGATAAAAATGCTATTCGTATCACCATTTATTTTCATGGGAGGTTGTAGTGATATTTCATTTGTGTTTTTAATAAATAAAGCTTGCCTGAGGTTCAGAGAGTAAACAGTCACACTGGTCAGCCTTACAGACCAGGCAGTGGTGACACACACCTTTAATCCCAGTAGCCATGCTAGTTTGCCATAGAAACCAGGCGGTAGTGGTGCTCACCTTTAATTCCAGCCCTAGAGAGGAATATAAAATGGGAGGAGACAGCTCTCAGACACAGTCTCATTCTGAGATTCCTAGAGACAGGATCGCCATTTTGGACTGAGGTAGAGGTAAGAGCCAGTGGCTGTTTTGCGTTCCTGACCCTCAGGCTGAACCCCAATATCTGTCTCTGGGTTTTTATTAATTGTGCTACAGGAGGTGACTGAGAAGCCGAGATGTTGAAAAACTTGTCCGCAGCCACACAACTGAGAGGATTATAATTAGGACTTTAGCTCCCCCCCCCAACCTCCCTTCCAGTCTCCCTCTGGGCCTCCTCTCTCAACCACCATCCCATTCCACCCCCAACTACTTTCCTAGCTTCTCTCCCAACTTCACTCCCAGCCTCCCCTATTAGCTAGCATCCTAGGTTCCCTCCCATCCTCCCCTACTCGCTGCCAGCCCAGCCTCCCGCTCCCAGATCTCAGTGACAGACAGGCCTTCTTGGGTGACTCGCGTCCTTTCCTTTGGTTTCATCTCCAGTACAATGGAGTCTAAGGGCTTCTTTAATGTCTGGTATTTTTAGTGACTTCATCTAAATTTTTTTTAATGTACATTCAGAACTGGATAAATTGCCCAGCAGTTCAAAGCATATGCTACTCCTGTAGAAGAGCCAAATTCAGCTTCAAACATCCATGCCAGGTGGCTCAAACCCACCTATAACTCCAGCTGCCAAGGATCGGAGCTCTCTTTTGCCCTCTGCAGGCAACTACACCCATGAGCACAAATACACATTCAAATACATATACAGATAATCAAATATAAAACCATTTTGAAAAGTATAAGTTCTTGTTTCTAGAGATAGATGATAGGTAGATAGATAGATAGATAGATAGATAGATAGATAGATAGATAGATAGATAGATAGATAGATAGATGGATGGATGGATGGATGGATGGATGGATGGATGGATGGATGGATGGATGGATGGATAGATAGATAGATAGATAGATAGATAGATAGATAGATAGATAGATAGACAGATAGATAGCCACTTGAGCCATCTGACTAGCCATCTTAGTTAGGGTTTCTATTGCTTTGATGAAACACCCATAATCAAAGAACAAGTTGTGGAGAAAAGAGTTAATTTGGCTTACACTTCAGCATGGCTGTTCATCACTGAAGAAGGTCAGGTCAGGAACTCAAGCAGAGCAGGAAACTGGAGCAAGGAGCTGATGCAGAGGCCATAGAGGAGAGAGCTGCTTATTATTGGCTTGCTTCCCCTCTCTTCTTTAATCCATCTTCTTATAGAAGCCAGGACCAGAAGCTCAGAGATGGCACCACCCACCATGGGCTGGATCTTCCCCCCATTGATCATTAATAGAGAAAATGCCTTACAGTCACTGAGGCATTTCCTCAACCGAGGCTCCTTCCTCTGATGACTCCAACTTGTGTCAAGTTGACACACAAACCCAGACAATACACAAGCCAACAAAAGTAATTGAATTCAAATGTTTCTTTGGTGAAAGATGAAGTCTTATCCAAAGGCAGCGAGGCTTCCTGTGAATGCCACGGGCCGATGGTGGACCAACACACAGGGACTTCCTGGTTGATTTCCAAGACATGCCACAGCCAGGGATTCCTCCAAGCTCACCAACTTTCTGTCACTGTTTGATGATCTAGTTCCCAGAAACATACACCGTGACAAGTCAACTCAAACACGAGCCTCCGCACAGCCACGTGAGGCAGCCTACACAGTGTCCCTGATGCATATGACATAGAAGAAGTTGCTCATTTCTTTGAGCCTCAATTCCCTCACCTGGAAGATGGGTTAACAGCCATCCCTCTATCACCAAGATACACAAGGCTGAGGCAAGATAACACAAACAGATGTGGGTTGAACCCATACTGACAGTACCAATTACACCCTCCAATGCTGTAGCATGCTTCAGCCATTGATCTAAGCAGTTCTCAGCATCCCATGGAAGAAAAACAAATGCCTGACTTTGAAAAGTGACCACACTCTTTTGGTCCCACAGCAACAAGCTAATTCATTCACTAACTTCCAGGCTACCTGTAGGAAAGAGGATGCTCCAGTGGCAGACACTTGCCCCTTCTGCTTACTGTTCTTCCTGCACCCGGATGGCTGTTTTTTCAGTTACTTAGGAATCACGTGACCGAGCCTGATAATGGGTTAATTACCATTCAGTAAGCTAGTTACTATTGAACACACTAACCATAATGATTAACAGTATCCGCAATGGTGATGGAATATGCCATTCTGCAGAGCGGATGCCCTTCAAAGCTTCATGATAACCCACAGAAGTGTGTAGCGTTTGATCTGCTCCTATCTGGTGGACACATACCCATCACCCCTAAACAGCAAATGCAGTGGAACAGAGTTCAACCCAGCAGCCTGACCCTGGCACTCACACCATATCAAAGCCCCACTCTCCCTGGGTAGAATGCAACACCATCAGGACCCAGCAGTTGGCATCCTTCACTCTCCAGTAATCAGGTCTTGTCGCTCCATCCCGAGTAAAGAGCACACAGCCAGAGTTTGTGGGGCCTTGATGCCTGGACACCCATCATACACTGTCCCGGAGCTTCCAGGACTCCAACTCAAATAACAGATGATGTCTCCACGTTGGGGCTCAGCACCCAGGTGCCGATGGCGGGTTGCTGGTTAGCGTGTCAGCTGAAGGACGATATATTTTAATGCGAATGCAATGAGCTGGAACCACGGTGCTTCTCTAAGAGTCTTAACTAGGCTAGCCTGACCTCCAGAGGGGCCAAAATTCCAACCGCAAAATTAGAATAGAAAGGCTTATGGAGATTTCTATGCTAATCAGCCATATTTTACTGGAACCGTTTTGTTCAGCACCCTGGCCATTTGCCAGCTTCAGTCAGGGCATCCTGTGGTCAGAGAAAATGATGACTCAGAAAGTGGTGGGGAGGCCACATTAAGGTGATGGTACCCCAAAGGGGGTGCAGGACTAGAAATAAAGGGAAGTCCCCAAAGAAAAGATTTCCCAGCAGGGTTTGAGTGCAGGCCCTTGCTACTCTGTATGTAGTCTGTGTTCGGCTGCAGTAAAAATCTTGTCAGGGCATCAGTAAGTGCACTGGACCCCAGGGACCAAAAACTGATATAAAAGAGAAAAACAAGAAAATGGCTTCGTCCAGGGAGAGGATTTTTTTCTCTTATGTATTTTTCTTTTCACTTGACTTGGAGACTGCCTTGCTAAAGGGAAAGGGACGGCACTGTTCTGGGTGTTTGTTTGTTTGTTTGTTTCTGACCTGGCATATACTTCATCATCCTTCACATTTGCTTTGCTTTGGGATTAAGGGAGTTGAGAGGAGACACAGAGTTGAGCAGACACAGAACTTCATGCAGAGAAAACCCGAAACCCAAACCCCTGTGTCTGTAAGAGGCAGCCACATCTAAACAAGGAAACGAAGAGATGAAGACATCGCACCATGTCCTTTGGTATTAAAAATGCCATCTGAACAGATTTTTAATGGTTTTCAAGAGATTGCTTGGCACATCCCCAGAAGTACTGAATCATAGCCACAAGGGGAGACAAAGGAGAAATCGTCCACACTTTTAAACAGGCCATCCAGATGATCTTCATGCAGGACCAGTGTGGACCACAGTTCCTTACCATGCCACCCAGAGGAAAAGCATTGATGCTCACAAGGTCCATAGTGCCCTGCTAAATGCTAAGCCGGGAGCTGAGTTTGCAGGCACGTAGCTGTTAGCTTCCCTGACATTGACCCCAGACAGCATTCCAATAATTAATATTCACCTAGCACCTAATGTGTGCCAGGAACTCTTACATATATTATCTTGTTCCAGTCAAAGGTTAATGTCACTGAAACATTTTGAAAATTCAGCATTTAGATTGGTTAGTCATAGTCAGAGTTTCTTAATGACAACATTATACATAATTGAATCACAGGATTCTGCTACACCTCAGCTTACATGAGGATGGAAAATAAATTCGGACTGTGACAGAATTTCTGTTCATCCACAACCCTCATCTGAGTGGGAGAAAAATTCACTAAGGGGGTGGTCACAAGATTGCTCAACAAATAAAGTGCTTGCTTCCAAGTGGGATGACCTGACTTTAATCCTTCAGGACCTTCATGGTGGGAGAAGAGAACCATTTCTATAGGGAATGAACTAAATGATCAACAGAATTTAAATGCAATCTGTTCTTACCTAAACAGTCACTAATAAGTGGTGTTCAATTAGTGTTCATCTTGAATAAAAATATTTTTTTAAAACTTTTTTCATATGGTCTCTTGTGACTCCACCAAGATGGGCTGAGGCTATAAAGAAAGTAGAGAAAAGTGGTGAGCGTCATTTGTAAGCACTGATGAGGGTGATGGATACAGGGATGACATCACTTGCTCTGGTCCAGAGGTCACATCCCTTCTACTCCTATAAGATGCTTAGACTTCTAACTATCATGAAGAATGGGAGTTGTCAGGATACTTCCTGGTATCCGCACTTTTATATCACCTTGGTCACAGGGCCTGTGTGACCCTGGGGTTTGTTGCTCATGGTCCGTACTACAGACTCCTCTAAAGTTTGGGGAAACTGAGGTTTTCCTCTGCCTGTTGAATCTGGGCTGCAGTTTAGTTCCCATTGAAATGCCTTTTTACCCCAAGAACTGTTTTTTCTCTGCCCAGCGATCACCACCCATGACCAGCAGATTCTTCGTCTCCTGCTCTCAGCTGGCCATGCAGCCAATTCACTCCCACACTGTCTGCCCCACTTCCTCTAATGAGCCTCCCACTCCCTGGGCTGAAGCCAAGCAGGAAAGAGAAAATGACGACGGTGTCTGTTTGCTCTGCTCTCCACTTCTCTTCCCTCAACGAATTCCCACTACCTTTGAAGAGAAAATGGGTCAGAGCCTCCACACGGCCTAGCTAGGGAGATCTTAGAGAAAGCATGCCTTCTTGCCCTGGCCAGGCAGCCAAAGGAGTTGAGGATGGCCCTCCTGAGATGGTAGCAGGCTATGTGTGGAGGTGACCCCTTTCTTCTGGCTACCTGGTGCTCCTTTCTTATCTCTATGTTCTCCTCCAGGCTTCTAAAGCAAAGCCTTGCACTTGAGAAGGCAGAACTTAAAAGCATTGTTCGTTAATTCATCATTAATTTCTTAGTGTTATGTGTTTACATATGTATGTATGTTCATATGCTACTATGCTCCCTAAAATCAAGTTTTACTTTGAAAAAAAAGGCAAGTTTACAAACACTGCAAGGCACTGTGGGGGCACATGTCTCTAAGACCAACACACAGGATGCAGAGGTGGAAGGATCAGGAGTTCAAGGCTATCTCTGCTAGACAGAGAACGCCAAATCAGCCCCAGACACATGAGCCTTGTCTTTAAAAACAGAAACAAAACATCCACAAAAAAAATGGGAACTAGTATCTGTACTTCACAGAGGAAGACACTGGGGAAACCATCACCCTACAACTGTGTCTACATTTAGTTTTGTGTAGACTATGTCTACAACGTTATCCTTTTGATTGTCCCAAACAAGAAAAGGAGGCATTTTCCTCATATGGTACGTATTTTCTTTTTAGCAATAGTTTTAATCATTGCTACTCCATCGTTTAATGAATGAGTCTTGCAAAGAAAAGAACTACAATTAGTCCTGTAACATTGAACCTTTCAGGACTTACTTATCATTTTCCACCAATCAGAAGCATTCTATCTCATTCCTCCAATCAGAATCATCCCATCACATTCCACCCATCAGAACAGACCTATCAAATCCCACCTCCCAGAAGCCCTATCTCCCCAACCACGCCTAGGACCTTTACAATTCTAACTCTAGTCCAGACAGCATCATGTGACACACAGTGCAATGCAGTAGTGTTCATTGATGTCATTCCATTCATCTGTCATCCATGTATCTCTTCTCTCAATGAGTGTGTACAGTTCTACAAGCTGTGTGAAATCAGAGACTGCTTTGTAAGATCCTACCCTGTGACCGAGACAAAATATTCTTCCTTAGATGTTTTAGAGGTAGCGTCTCACTATGTGGTGCATGCTGAACTTGGATTCATGATGATCTTGCCACCCAAACTGCTAGACTTATAGGTGTGTGACATCAGACTTGGCTAAGACAATAGAAACTGAAGTTAAATGATCCAGGTGTAAATCCTGCCTCTGAGCTGTGAGATGCTGAATATGTCACTCAGCCTCTCTGGGTTTTTGTTACCCTACCCTCCATCTATAAAACGAAGACAGTATAGCTACTCACAAGAATTTGTAAAGAGGAAGTAATGCGTCCATTGGCGCATCCAGAACAGCCCTAGGTACACACATGCTTGACATCATATTTAATTTCTCCAGCCATACAGTCTTTAATTTTTAAACCTTATTTTTAAGTGTGTGTGTATGTATATTCCCAAAAGGGGCATTTAATTCCCTGGAGCTCAAGTTAGAAGTAAGGTTATAATTTCTGGATGTGGGTGCTTGGAACTTGAGTTCTCTGCAAGAGCCGCAAGTACTCTTAAGGTCTCAGTCATCTCTTCTCTCTTGAGTTATTTTATTTTCATTGGTTGCAGTTGTTTTAATAATATTTCACTTATAATAATAACTCTGAGGAGCAAATCTAAATGTCTCAACATTGAAATTCTTCAAATACTGAAGTTCTTTAAGTAAATGAGTCTATAAGAGTCTAAAAAGGAATGTTAATCACAAAAATAACCACTACTCCAAACACTACACATCTCGGGAACAAAGTAAGGGAGGTGTCAGTCCTCAGCATCTTCTTGCATCTCTGTGTTACCCAAAGAAGTGTTTTCTTGACCTTATTGTTTTTATCACTTTAGTTACAGTGAAAACAGATATTAACAGTAAAAGCAATGCTATAGTTACAGTAGATGGCTGGGAGTTCAGGAATGTAAATAAAAGTGTTTGCATATGGGTAAATATAGCCAGAAAAACAGATTTAAAATAGGAAGGAAGGGGCTCTAGGAAAGAAATAAACACAGTCTTGGCTGTCTCTGACTGGTTCCCACCCTTCCACAAAACATATGCAAGACCGAGTCTTCCCTTCACGTTTGATTACACCTGGTTGCAGCAGCAGATTACACTGTGGGAAAGGATCCCCTATTTCAGGAATCAGAACACCCCAGACTATCCTGCAGTTAAGGATCAGGCTGTGAGACAAACAAGGAAGCTGCAGTTACATCTTGGTAGCTGTGGTAGGAGTCAGCCCCCCATAGTCAATAAAGATATGTTGTCTGATGAACAGCAAGATGGTTGCCCAAATGTGAAAACAAAGGCAGTATGGCTTAATTCATAGCTAACAGACTCTGCCAAGGTTGGTGGCTCATGGACAGCATCAAGGCTGAGGGCTGGAAGATCTAGCCAAGTCAAGAAAGAAAGAACATGGATGACTGTGATACATGATCACCATCTCTGATTGAAGGAGAAGTGTGTGAACAGTGTGTGACCTTCTGGAGGAAATGCCTGGAACATGCAGGCTTCTATTGGCTCAGTGCATGATGTGCCCAGGGGATTAGTCAATCTTAATAAAAATGACTCAATCTTTGTCCATTTTATGCCATAAGTTCTATAAAAAAAACTCTGGACAAGCTGTTTGGTGGTGACCTCTTGGGATCTTCTCTTACTACAAGAGTCTTGATCTGTCCTGCGCTTTTCATAATAAAGTTTGCTTTTACTTTACTCTTGTAAGGAGGCTGCTTGATGGTTTCTGGCTACTCAGGCCCAAAATAATAGCACAGAAACTATATTATTTAAAACACTGTTTGACCCATTAGCTCTAGCTTCTTATTGGCTAACTCTTACATCTTACTTCAAACCATTTCTGTGTATCACCCGTGGCTGTGGCTTACCGGGTAAAGTTCCCAGCATCTGTCTCCAGCAGGGCTACGTGACTTCTCTCTGACTCCGCCTTCCTTCTCCCAGCATTCAGTTTAGTTTTCCCCGCCTACCTACGTTCTGTTATCAACAGGCCAAGACAGTTTCTTTATTAACCAATAGTATTCACAGCATACAGAGGGGAATCCCATATCATTACTCCATGTGCCCCTGTCCTTAGCTATCATGGACATAAGATGATGACATTGAGAGCCCTTTTGGTTGACTTTCAATGACCTTTGATCATCCACCACCTTAGTCCTTGGGTCAACCTCATTAGAATAAGAAAGATTCCATCACCCTGAAAGATCTGCATCATTTTGGGAAGCTGATGAGCCAAGGAATTCACCTAAAAGTTCCCAGCATCTGTCTCCTTCAGCAGCTACATGGTGTCTTCCTGACTATGCCTACTCTCTCTCTCTCTCTCTATATATATATATATATATATATATATATATATATATATATATATATATATATATATATATTCTTGCCTGGCTACATCCTGCCGTGTAATAGAATCAAAGGAGCTTTATACATTAACTAATAAAAGAAACACATATACAGAAGGACTTCCCACATCAGTCAACTGAAAGCAAGACACCAGGGCACAATTTCTATGAGGTCATCACACATGATGGGGTAGGACTTTTCCATGATGTAGTTGTTTTTGAGTTATTCACAGTCTTGCAAATAACCCCTCACCCATGCTCCTGCCGTAAACCCTACTTAAACTCACTGGCTCACCATGATAAATTGGGTTGAAATGTTCCTTTGGTCTGCCATTGGTGCCCTCTCTGAAGTGAACATCTATATATCTGTTCACATTTATGGAGAAGTCACACAAGAGACCCAAAGGATGTCTGGGGCAGTAGTTTTCTGGGACACAATATTAAGACATCCAATATTGCCTCATTCATAGCCAAAAGCTCCTCCATTCTATTGCATTTATAATGAAGCTGACATCTTCATATCCATTTTGCTGATTTTTATATCTGTCTCTTAATTGGTTTGGGGCTTAGGGGGAAACATATAGGTAATATATCTACAGAGTCCTTAAAATCCCAATAAATATCATGTGTTGCTGCCATTACCTGTGTTAAAAGTGTTTCCAAGCAGAGATATCAGAGGTTCTTAATTTCCTCATGTTCTAAGAAGATTAAAATGACTCTAGAGAACTTGGCCGTTCCATTCAACAATAATCAACAGTGGAAGTCAGAGAGAACACAGACGTGGTCCCCACTTCTCTACTTCACCTCAGCTATGAGAAGCATAAAGTATAAAGCTGGCTAAAAGACATTGCTCAAAAACATCTTTTCGTGAGTGGATCATTGTGGCCCAGCTAAATCTCTGGTCACTTTCTTGATGTTCTTTTGGGTGAGTGTCACCTTGTCCCCAGAATTTATTTTAAAAAGAAGATGAGGAATTCTAGAAGGTTGACCAGACATCTATTCTATTTTGGTTCTCCAAATCTCCAGCAGCCTGATGATGTCTGAGCAGAGAGAAATGGGGCTATTTCAGAGAATAGCAGAACGCCAGTGGCAAGGGCTTCCACGTGGCTATTTATGGATGTCCCCTGATGCTGTGTCATTGGGAGAGCTGTGACATCACACTTTTCCCAAAGCTTGACATTACAGTGACTCATAAAACTTGTCAGCTGTGGCTGCCAGTCTCCCTTAATACACATAGACTATGGAATCACACCGAGTGATTTGTACTGGGGTTGGGTAGTGACAGAAAGGTAAAATATCAGGACTGAAAATGACCTAAGATGTCCTCTAGCAAACTCATGGGTCTTTGCTAGTTTTCCTGTAAATGAGACCTAGCTTTTGCTGGTCCATCTCCAAAGACAGTGTGCCATGACCTCCCTGGGCAGCTGGATGCCGATTATTTATATCACAGTGATAGATTATTTAGGCACAAGATTTTTAACAGTTCATGTCATAGGAAGCCTAGAGGAAGGTGGTACCGGTGTCAGCCTGTGGCTCGAGACAAAGGACTAAGGAGTCAGGTTTTCCATCTTGTTAGAGATCAATGATGGTTTTCTCCATTGGTTCAAGCATCTTTTTCACTCAGTGAATAGTACTACAGCAAGATAAAAAAGGGTTGCACACAAATGATATTCTCCTTCTGTCCTCTCCCTGTTCCCCAGAGTGGAAAACCTTCTCCTGAGACCCAGAAACTTGTCTTCAGTCTCAGTGGTCAGAGTAGGGCTATGAGGCCATCCCTCAACTTTCCACAGACTCTGCCTTTTGACTGTGAATTGTGCCTTGGGGCTGGGAACACTGCTGTCCAAATAAATAACAGTGAGGAAGAATGAAAAATGGCTGCCAGGTATGGGCAGTCAGCCATGTCACCACAGTGACTCAAGCCCTTGCTTGAACTCAAAGATTTTTTTACAATCCTGAGCTGGACATGACTTTTCCTGTCTTTTTGCCCTTTGGTTGCAGTTCTGAGGATCAAACTCAGGATCTTTTACAGACTAGGGAACTGTTCTAACACTAAGCTACATCCCCACTCCTTGTTGCTTTGAGACAAGGTTTTACTATGTAGATCAAGTTGGGTACAAACTCACAAAGTTCCTGCTTTAGCCTTCTGTGTTAAAAGTGTGTACCACCATGATGACCAGCAAATTGTTCGGAATTGAAGTCTCCTTGGTCACCAATACCAAAGGTACTCGGATGACCACACAGAATAAATACATTTCCACACAGCAACTTAAAACATCTTCAAACTGTCATCAGTTATATTCTCCTTAACTGAGTGACACAGGGAGCTCCAGAAGTGGGTGGTTTGGGCCCAGTGGCCTGCTCTGTTATTTCCTGGCTGAGTAACTCAGGAATGTCTCTTTAACCTTTGTTCCAGCCTCATCCACACAGTGAACACAATGATATGGTTTACCTCTCAGGCTACAGTAAGGATTAAGAGTATACAGAAAACACTTGGGAAAGTGACTGTCATGTGGCTCGTACATTAAGGTGTCTATTAGTCCATGGTAATCTAAACATATTCAGTTGCTTGCCTCTGTCAATATTCTCTCTGCATCTATCAAAAGGTAGAAAAAAAGCATTAAATTTAGACCTCAGCATTGTATTCTTGATCTGCCATCAGTCTGTATTTCTGTAGTTTATCAAAAAAAAAAAACCTCAGATGAAAGACTGAGATTACACTTAATGTCATGAAAACATATAAGCACTGAAGGTAAGCTGTCATCCGGGAAACAGACATGCAGAGCAAACCCTGTTTGCAGAGCTGAACTGATCACCCAGACTTTACACAACCTGTTGGCTTCCTCATCCTATCCACTGCCACCACTTGTAGTTTTCCCATTGTGGTAGTCTGAAAGAAAATGATCCCCAAAGGGAGTGGCTCTATTGGGAGGTGTGGCCTTGTTTGGTGCTGAAGGAAGTGTGTCACTGTGGAAGTGGGCTTTGAGGTCTCATCAATGCTCAAGCCATACCCAGTAAGACAGTTCATTTCCTATTGCTTTGAATCAAGATGTAGAGTTCTCGCCGGGCGGTGGTGGCGCACGCCTTTAATCCCAGCACTCGGGAGGCAGAGGCAGGCGGATCTCTGTGAGTTCGAGGCCAGCCTGGTCTACAAGAGCTAGTTCCAGGACAGGCTCCAAAGCTACAGAGAAACCCTGTCTCGAAAAATCAAAAAAAAAAAAAAAAGATGTAGAGTTCTCTATCACCATGTCTGCTCATATGCTGCCAAACTCCTAGTCACCAGTCTCAAAAAAAAACAAAAATCAAAAAACAAAAAGCAAAACAAAACAAAAAAAAAAAACAGAGCCAAGTACTGATGGCTCACGCCTTTAATTCTAGTATTTGGGAGTCACAAGCCTTTAATCCCAACACTAGGGAGGTGGATACAGGAAGGGATATGGCTGGGTAAAGAGAGGAATATAACGCAGGAGAAGACAGGAGCTCAAGGCATTCTGTCTAAGGACTTGTAGAGATAGGATAGCTCATTCTGTCTGAGGATTTTGTAGAGGTAAGAACTAGTGGCTGACTGTTCTGTTTCTCTGACCTTTCGGTATTAACCCTGATATCTGAATCAAGTTTTTATTATTAGGACCAATTAAATTTGTGCTCCAAAGGCCTCAGAATAAAATCAGCTCTGATGATTGGTCTTGGCTCCAACTTCATGAACTTTGAAAATTAAATTCATGAAACACAAAGCACCATATGTGTGGTGTGTTATGATGTTATAGCAACCACAGGAAACTAACAGATAGACCATCAGTGATTCTTGTTGCTTGAAGTTAAAAACCCCATTAAATATAAACACTGATTCATCCTCCGCTCACCATACACCACCTTCTCCATCACCTCTACCATCATCTCCACCATCATCACCTCTACCATCATCTCCACCATCACCACCTCTACCATCGTCTCCACCATCACCACCTCTACCATCGTCTCCACCATCACCACCTCTACCATCATCTCCACCATCATCACCTCTACCATCATCTCCACCATCACCACCTCTACCATCATCTCCACGATCACCACCTCTACCATCATCTCCACCATCACCACCTCTATCACCATCTCCACCATCCACCCCTTTCTTCACCATCTCTACCACCATCTCTTCTACCACCTCCTCCACCACCAATTCCTTCACCCACAATCCTTCATCTCTTCCTCCAGAACCTCTCCCACTCTGCTGTCATCTTCCTCCTTCCATCTACCTCTACACATCCACAGAAATTGCAATAGTCATTTTTCATCATGACAACATTGCTCTACCCATCACGACCCACACCAGTACAAATGCTTCTGCCAGAAAAATCAACAATAGATTCCATTAGGCAGAGGGAGTTTACAGGGCATAGTCCTGGTCCTACCTCAGGGTGACAGGGGACAGAAACAGTCTCTGGGACCTCATACCCACCTTCCCTGGTGCTGTTCTATTACTAAACATTTGTCAGCTTCATGATTTCCTTCCAAAAGGAGCTGATATGGAGACTTGCACAAAATGCTTTTCTTTCTGGACTTCCGTTTTCTCTTCTGTCCATCAAGGAATATAATGCCTAAGATTCCTTTAGTGTCCATCACTTCTCTACTAGAAGCAAATTTACTTAGAAATAGATCATCATATCTGACTGATATTTATCAAATTTCAAATTCCACACTTCTTTGCCCTTTGTGATAAGAAAGAGCACAAGCAAATGACTTAGAGGGAGAAGCATCCATCAGATAGATGCTTGCACTGACTGGATCTAGGAGAGGTGATGGCTCCCTGGTAGATGGCCTGTCCTTCTGCCCCAATAGCATCAGGAAGCCACCCCAAGGCCTACCGCTCCAGGGAGTCCGTCCAGACTGAAAACACCCCAGCTTGGGAAGAAGCATCCTAAACAAGAAATTAGCATTACAAAGCTGGATTTGCCTGGGATGGTCAGCTTCTGAGGATGAGGGCAGAAGGGAAGGTAGAGCCTGGACTGTTCATTCTAAGATGGCTCAGTTGACTCAAGCAGCTGAACAAATACAGTCTCTGACACCCAGAAGCCTGCTGTGACCAGGGCACAATCAAGCACTGTATACCTACCCTTCCCATGGACAACCAGCCAAGAGTCTGCCCAATGAGTGGAAAGGAACAGGGGCAGAATGCTTGTAAAACAGCAAAAAAGAGGACACAAGAGTCTTGAGAGAGTTGGGAAGTTTTCTGTGAGAACCACCAATCTCCCTGGCTCAGGCCGAGCAGCTGTCACAGGCCGAAACCAGTTTTGGAGCAATACTGCTCTTGATCCAACAGTGACTATATCATATATTCTATTTTCAATCATGTTATATTTTTTCATCTTAAAACCAAGGAGAGCTTTTGCCTTTGTACATAAAATAAATGAAAAATGTATCTATGATATCAGTAAATATTGAATATGATACACATAAGAGCAACACTAAATAGACTCATCAATAGATTACATATGTATATATCTATATTATATATTTTATATATATGCAATAATAATAATTGAAGAAGAGGTCATGAGTTTGAGAGGGAATGGGGGTGATATGGTGGGAGCTGAAGAGACTTTGAGGGAGTGATATAAATAATGTAAACACAGTACTCATGCATGAAATTCTCCAAAAAAATTAATTTAAAAATATACAGTATGTTACAAAATATAAAACCCAGAAGGATAGCTTGCTCTAAGGGAGGGCTGCTACTCGAGCATGCTAAAATCCAGTCTTATTTATTAATTTATCCTTAATGTATTCCTTTTTTTCTGTATCCAGTCAATGAGTATGTGCTGGGAAATCTGAGTATGAGGCCCATGCTGAATATTGAACATGATAGACCAGTTCCTTCCTGACAGGAGCTCCCAGGTCAGCAGAACAGAGCAATAAATAAAACAGAAACAAGCAGTTATGACGTTCTAGCTTTTCTAAATCAAATGGAGGAGACACACATGCATTGTTGCTATTTAACTGTCTTCAGAAAGGACAGTTAGGTGGGTAGGAAATGCCTGCCAACATTTTGATAGGGGTGGGACTTCCTAAGGCCCTCTTCCAACCATGGTAAAATTTTGAGTAGTTGAATCTGTGATGACTAATGCAGGAGAGAAAGTCATTTCATACCAGGGATGTAACCCATGGAAGGTTACCCATACTCCAGTGGATTGGCTACACCCAGGCCCATCCTGGCAGCACTAATGGGACTCAGTGGTAGTGGGGAACATAAACTTGAAAGAGAGATAAGGAAACACTGGGGAAAAGTTGCAATGGAAGGGGTGGGTGGATGTGATTACGCTACATTGTATACGTGTACGAAATTCTCAAAGAATACATTTGAAATCAATTTTTAAAGAAAATGCTTGATTGGTTTTACATATTCTATGTACCAAGGTCTCCTGAGTCCTGAGCTTCCCTTCAACAGATGTGGGCGTGTGACAATTCCAAACGAGCCGCTCCTGGCTTGTTAGATTTCTGTTTGTCTGTGGCAAGATGGTTCAGCTATACTCACAGGCGGCACTATGATGCCTGTGTGTTTATTGTACTACAATGTATGCATCTGTGATACCTATAAAACGTACCCATACATAACTCATTGTGAAATGAACTTAGGGAAACAGACACAAGCACCACAGCGGATTTCTGGAAGGTAGCCCATGCTGGGGGATAATTTCTCCATCCAGAATTTGGTAGAATACATCACTCTGGGTTGGCAGCTTGCAAATCCCTGCCCCCCCCCCCGCCATGAGTGTATTTCAGCAGCATGGAAGCAAGAGTGACAGAATGGGGTTAGGACAGAAAGAATGACAAGGGTGGTTTTTTTCTTTCTCTCTCTTTAAAATTCCAGTCTGAGGCACTGCAGAAGAGACGGTGGTGAAGAGTCCATAGTGGCAATGTACTGGGATGAAGTAAGCAGGAGATGCTTTTGCCAATGAAGACGTAGGGTCACTGGTAGCATGGGTGTTCCAGTCTAGAGAGAGGGACTCCATCATAAAGCCCAGGGCTGGGGACATAGCTCAGTGGATGGCCTAGGTTCAATTCCTGGCACTACAAAAGGAGGAAGAAGAGGAGGAGGAGCTAACTGGAAAACTGAAAATGTAACTTCAGTTGTAGAGAGCTTGCCTAGCATGCACAAAGCCCTAGGTTTAATAACTAGTATCAGTATCACAAAGGAGGAGGAGGAAGAGGGAAAGTATGGAAGGAGGGAGTAGAGGAGGAGGGGGAGGAAGGAAAGAAAGAGAAAAAGTTCCTGCTCAGCTTACAAAACAGTCCATGCAGTATAATTTTCATTTCTTCTTAATCCCAGTCACGACATTTCTCTGGGCCTCGGGTGCCACCCAAGGAAAATGGAGACAACTACGTTCTCCAATTACTGGAACTCTATGAATATGAAGATGCACATTTTAGGAAAATGTGTTAAAGAGACAACAGCTACTGAAGATAAGCACCTCTGCCCCTGTTAGCCAACTGAAACTTTTATTTTAAGTGAGCCACCTTCAGTGAAACACCTGAGGGAGAAGCCATCATGCCTAGGGATTGCCGCAGCATTACGTGCAGAAGTCCTTTGTAAACTGTTAGGGTTTACCGTGGCTAGAGTAATTAGTTTAAAATTAATTATGATTAAAATCATAATAATTATCATAACTTAATTATTTTTTCTTGCCTGTTTGAGATAGAGTCTCAGTTTGTAAGCCAGGCTGGCTTCATACGTTAATTATTCTGCTCTGAGTGGTTGGATGCATAAAGGAATAATTAGAGAAACAGAAGACCACACATTTCAAAAGGTACACAAAACAGTTTCTCGACATGAAGACATGAACTTTCAAAATGCACAAAAAAACTAAATAATATCTCTTAATTTTGAAAATGTGGGCCAAAGATTTTCATAGACATTTCTCCTAAGAAGACAAAATAACCAGCAAGAAGAATATGAAAACATGTTCAACACAACTGATCACCAGGAAAATTGCCATGAAAAATCTAAAGAGATAGAATCATCTCATACCTAAAGGATATTATTCAAAATGAAAACTAGAAAACAACAAGTGACCATGAGCATGGGGATAAAATAGAGTCCCGAGCCTTGGAGGGAGTGGAGCGCAAAATAGCGAAGCCACCATGGAAAACTGCAAGTTCCTTTGACATTTTAAAACAGAGTTATGATGATTTGCAAAAATGGGTATGGCATCAAATTGACCTCAAAATTCCCATCATTATATCCATAGATTAGTGCAGCTCTCAGCATCATCAGAGAAGATTCTTTCCGCAGTGGATGGAGGTTGATACAGAAAACTCACAGCTGGTCCAAGTCCCAGGAATAAGTGTCAGGGGAATGCTCACTATATGGGAAATCTGTGTTGAATCCCTCTCCACAAGGTTCAGAGAAACCACTGTAGAAGATAGGGGAGAAAAGTTGTAAGACACTGAGGTTGGGGAGGACTGGAACAAAACTGTATTTTCTGGTCCTTATGGGACTAGAGCTCTCAGGAACTCATAATAACTGGTTTCTTGCACAAGATCCTTATGAGATCAAACCAGTCAGCATTTAAATGAGGAGTTACTGGAAGCCAATGGCTTTAGGAGAGGAAGAGTTATTTGTTATTTTTAAAGTATAGTCCCCGGCAGGTCAACCACATTCTAGCGGATGACTCTACACCTAGAAGTATATAGACAGCAAAAATTAGACTTGCTGAGCTATACATTTTTAAAAGAGAACATTATGTAGGTAGGGGCTTGGGAGGTGGGAAGTAGATCTAGGAGGAGAAGAAAGTAAGGGGGCAGATATGATTAAAATACATTGTATGTGTGCATGAAATTCTCAAGGAATTAATATTATATTTTAAAAACTTAGAACTAGAACTACTACATTGGATCCACCTATCTCAGTTCTGCATATTTAAGCTATAGAATTGCAAACAGCCTCAGAAAGGTATCTGTACTCTCATATCCATTGCACCTCAGTATCTACCAAGAAGTGAAAGATACACAAATAAACACAGATGTCCATTGCTGGGTGGGCAGATAAAGAAAATGTGCTTTTGTATGCATCCAATGAAACAATATTCAGCAATTAAAAGTAGTCATAGTCATGTTCTGTAATGGGTTGAACTTTGAGGATACAATGCTAGGAGAAATACAGCAATCTAGGGACAACTAAGACATGATTTAGTTTATACGAGATATCTAAAATAGACTCACTGGAACAAAACTAAAAATGCCGTAGGGGTGCAGTGCTGCTCAGAAGGTACAAGGTTTAATCCAAGTAAGAGTTCTTTTTTTTCCTGTTCTTTTTTTTATTCATTTAATTTATTTATTTATTAAGGATTTCTGCCTCCTCCCCGCAACCGCCTCCCATTTCCCTCCCCCTCCCCCGATCAAGTCCCCCTCCTCATCTGCTCAAAGAGCAATCAGGGATCCCTGACCTGTGGGAAGCCCAAGGACCGCCCACCTCTATCCAGGTCTCCTAAGGTGAGCATCCAAACTGCCTAGGCTCCCCCAAAGCCAGTACGTGCAGTAGGATCAAAAACCCACTGCGATTGTTCTTGAGTTCTCAGTATTCCTCATTGTCCACTATGTTCAGCTAGTCCGGATTTATCCCATGCTTTTTCAGACCCAGGACAGCTGGCCTTGGTGAGTTCCCAATAGAACATCCCCATTGTCTCAGTGTGTGGGTGCACCCCTCGCGGTCCTGAGTTCCTTGTTCGTGCTCCGTCTCCTTCTGCTCCTGATTTGGACCTTGAGATTTCTGTCCCGTGCTCCTCTGTCTCTGTCTCCTTTCATCGCCTGATGAAGGTTAATATTCATGAGGATGCCTATGTGTTTGTCTTTGGGTTCACCTTCTTATTTAGCTTCTCTAGGAACATGCATTATAAGCTCAATGTCCTTTATTTATGTCTTATCTGTGAATACTTCCTCTATCCACACAACCTCAAAACAGTGCTTTTCAAGTCTGTCTCCTGTCCTCTCTCAACCACTTCCATTCTAATGTCTGCTTCACCAAGTCAGAGTCAAGGTTGACAACTGGTACCCAAACAAAGTGGTCACTGCAGGGCTTACCTTTCCCATTGTCAGGAAGGGTCTTGGCAGAGGCAGTCACAATAATAATTTTTGCTAATTTAATAATCATAAAAATTTCTGCTAATATTGAGGAAACCCAAGAAAAAAAGAAAACAAAGTTTGTAGGGTAAATTTACAGTACTAAATATATTTTTAAAATATGTTATATATTTTACATTATAGATGGTATAATGTATTATAAAATATACTATAAATATAATATATAAATATATACGAATATATTATAAAAACTCATTTTTTGTTTTGTTTTGTGGTTTGTTTGTGGTACTACATTTCACATCCAAGTTTCCCTCTGGATATTTATCTATGTTTTTATCATGTCCATGCTTGGAGGAAGCCAGTAGCCACAGAACAGCTAAGTAGGGTATCTGTGAGTCACATTTGGGCCCCTGGGTCCCAAAGGCTCAAGTGCTCTCAGCCACCAGTCCACAGTGAGCCCGAGAGACTCATCTGGTATCTCAAGTTCTTCTTGACAAAAAAAGCTAAAATTGCAGTTGGGAGGTGAGGAATGGGCTCAAAAAATTTATACTGCTTGGACTCACTTAGAGCATCACTCATCCTTGTATGAATCCCTGCTTCTTCCTGAGTTTTTGTTTTTTGTTTGTTTGTTTTTATTTTTTGAGACAGGGTTTCTCTGTAGCTTTGGCACTTGTTCTGGAACTCGCTCTGTAGACCAGGCTGGCCTAGAACTCACAGAAACCCACCTGCCTCTGTCTCCCGAGTACTGGGGTTAAAGGCGTGTGTCACCTCTACCCAGCTGAGTTTTTGCTTTCTTATATCATTAAACAAACTTGTGCCTTTGCTGTGATTCTGATATGTAAGAACCCAACTGGCTTTCACCACCATCCCTCTGAAAAAGGCTTTGGGCTCAAATGTTGTAGAATATTAGTTAAAGATGTGTCACATTTGTTTATGCTGTGGAATATTTGTTTAATTATGCAACGATGTGTCGCGTTTGTCTAATTCTTTGAGGCTGCAGTACTTTGCCTGTCTAAAACACCTGATTGGTCTAATAACTGAACAGCCAACAACAAGGCAAAAGAAAGGACAGGTGGGGTTGGCAGATGGCGAGAATAAATATGTGGGGAAATCTGGGAGGAGATCTAGGAGCAAAAGAAGGAGAAGGAGAGGAGGGCTCCAGGGGCCTGCCAACCAGCTACACAACAAGATACAAAGAAGAAAAGAAAGGTATATAGACACAGAAAAAGGTAAAAGCCCAGAGGCAAAAGATAGACAGGATAATTTAAGTTAAGAAAAGCTGGCAAGAAACAAGCCAAACTAAGGATTCCACTTCAAAGCTTCTTGAATTTATATAACTGTGAAGCTATGACTTTTTCCACAGGAAAATTAGCTGTTCTCTTCATGTCTCCATTTTCTCATTTGTGAGCTGTGCAGAAGTGTCCTTACCTCACATAAGCCATATCTGCTTTGGATTAAGTAAACAAATGCACACTCGTCCTCCCAGTGGCGGACTGCTCAAAGCAAAGCCCCGAAACTACTGAGTGCTGTCTGCCCAGTCCTTTGTCTCTCCCACTCCCAGCATTCTGTAAGTCTAAATAACCAAGTTATATTCAAACATTTAAGATGACGAGCAGGGAAGACTGAAGGATGCTCTAGCCTCTGTAGGCCACTACCTAGTATATTAAAGAATCAAGTTGCTTTTTGTCAGAGCCCAAAATAGAAAGCTGAGCACCCCAGTATGGAGAGTTCAAAAAAGATTTCAAACAGGAATTGAGGATTAAGGTAGCTTTAAAAGCAAGTGGGATTTGGATACATCAAAGGGAGGAAAGGACATCCATTAAGAAGTAGGAAGAGAGTAAATTCTAGAAAGAAGCTAACCTGACCTCCAATACAGCTTCAGAACGTAGGAGCTATGTGGTACAGAGACCAGTCATTTAAACCCCTCGAGTTAAAATAGGGATGATATTAACATCTACCTCTCAAAATCAGGACAGGGAGATGGCTCGGCAGGGAAAGGCACTTGCCACCCAGGCTGAGGACCGGAGTCCAATCCCTGGACTCACAAAGTGAAAGGAGAGAACCAGCTCCAGCAAGAGAAATCTGACCTCCACACATGCATGCATTTGTGCAAACATACACGTGTATGCATGCACACACACACAAATACAAATGTAATTCAAAATTACTGGGTGGCAAAAAAATGTGTACATAGGGCAGTCAGAATAATTATGAACACATTTCCATGGTATCAGCCATCAGACAACATGGAAAAAAGCAAACCCGTCTGAGGCTGACATTAAGGGTGCCTTTCCTTCAGCCTTCATTATCAACCCAGACACAGGTTTATACACTGAGGTTCTGAGCACCCTATAAGAGAGTCTGACAATGATTCACCTCTCGTCTTTGACTAGGGATTGCTGCTTTGGGCGTTGACAAGATGGATGCCACCACCTACCAGCCTTCAAGATCCTGAGACTGTATTCTCAGAAATTAGAGTGAATTATCTCCACAGTTGATTTTTCCTCAGGTTTTATTTGTCAAATGAAGAATTCTAGAGCATGAAGGTTGGTAGTCAACTTTGGGTAAGGCTGAGAAGAAAAGTCATAGTTTTGAATGAATCCAGCTGTTGGTTCCTTTGAAATCAAGGCAGGGATTTAAGATTGAGGTCTTTCTCGGGTGTGTTTGGTTCTTGGCATTTACTACAAAAAAAAAAGCACCATTTAAAGATGCTTCTTAACACCTCCAACAATGAAATCAGAGTCTTTATTCTAGGATTTTCTGCTCCTTGGTGTTTATCATCCTTTCTCTACCTGCCCTCTTATTTATGTCTGTCTCCAGAGCCATTTTTTTTTCACATACACTGTAGATGCCTTCAGCCCCAGGAGGTCTGTAGGAAGCCCAGTGTCTGAGTTGGAAATTATAGAGTAATATTCCCTTCCCTCTGTTCCTGGGTATTCTCACCATTCCTTGAGGAAACAGGCGGCCTCAAAATTCCTTGAGGACAATACATGGGTTGACATAGAGCTTGGCAAGAAACCATATATCAAAACAAATGCCAATGCAGGTATGGCATCCTTTAAAGTGGGTGGTTTTAAAAATTCAGAAAACAGAGAGGTACTGTTGATAACCTACACCCAGTGTCTCACCCCAAGAGCCTAGAGGGGCTTTGGCTAAGTTCAACACGACACACACATGGCAAATTTCATGACCGTGTTATCGTTTGCTCTCTTCCTCTTCACTGCCTTCTGCTGTGATGCTTGTGCTACCTTGAACTATAATCATGCCAGTAGCACCTACTGGGCGCAGCAGTGGTGAGTACTGAACAGCCTCTTTCTACTTGAGAGCCTCTACATTGGCCATGTAACATGCCTTGCTGATTTAACACTTGCCATTTGTCCTATTAGGTGACATTACATACCCACTTCACAGCTGGCAAAACCAAGACAGCACAGTACAGATGCAATTTCCAATGGTTACCTAGCTGACAGCTCATCCTATAGATTCACATTCTAACTTAAGCCACAGCTTTTGTTCTCTGAAATGCCTCATTTTGGAGCTGGAAGTGAAGCTGAATAGTAGAGCGCTCACCCATCCCACATGTGGTCCCGGAGTGCATCCTTCATACAGGAAAATCAGTGAGAGATTTAAACATTCAAGTTTAATTTTTTTCAAGATCAGAATATTTTTTGTAAGGGAAAATTTTAGCAAACCAATTCACACTTTAACATATTCAAAGGTAATGAATATTTATTTGTTTTGATTGTTTTTGAGGAAAGGTCTTAGTATCCTAGGCCAGCCTCATACTGGCAATTCTCCTGCCTCAGTTTCCCAGTTGTTAGGAGTATAGGCATGCATGACCATGCATGACCAAACATAATGTTTAAGAAGCCTTACAGGAAAAAGGTTTCAAATATTCCTCCACAAAATAAGAAGCTATTATTTCATACACAAGGCAAGTATTTTTCCTTCCTCTGGGTCTGAATTTTTTAGTTAAGTTATTTTCCTTTTCTTTCCCATCTGGTGTTTAAATGAAATTAATTAAGGGTACCCACCAGGCAGCCCACACAGGCAGGATTTTGAAGGTAATGCAAAGTGACAAGTCTCTGGGCTTCCAGGTTGAGGGTAGTGTCCTCCTTTCATGTGAAATGGCACTAACTTAGAGAAGAGAATTGACAGGGTATGTCATGCTGCCTTTGCTATCCCATAAGAATACAGCCCCACATATATCCTCATCAAGAGCTGCCAGCCTCAGTCAGATGAGTCTCTGATGTTGAGGGCTGTGCCCATCTGAGGTTTTCCCTGAGGCCCTGATGTATAGAACATATCAACTTCTCTAAACCAAGGGACTGCCTTACAGAGCCAATAATGGTCTCAGACCAGCACCTTGGGGAGGTACAGGTCCTGAGTTCAGATCCTGAGATTCCAACTCTTCCCACCCTAAGGGGCTATGATTATCAGTCACAAGGCTGATGTGTGCTCCATCTCTTTGGGGTATCTTATGTTCATTTGTGAAACACTGTTTGATTAGCTTCTTGCTGAATTTGTCCCATTGTATAATAGCTTTCTACTGGCTCTATCTCATTTTCCCCCAATGAAGACTATATAAGGTGCTGTACTTCTTAACACACTTGCGTAACATAAGCCATCAGATTATGCAAGATCTCCCGACCCCAACTTTCTGTCTTTTTTGTCTTTTCATCTCCTAACTCCCCAACTTAGGACCCTACAAGTAAGGAACAACCTCCGGGTCCAGGTCACTCTACACCTCCTTACTCTGATATTTCTAAGTCTACCAATGTACATGAATGTGTTCTTTCCAGTTCTCCAAGCTTCCATGCTTAGAGATATCTGCTTCTTTCTCATTGAGACAGGTCTGACACATTCTTTATACTTTATAAAAGAGGAGAACAGTAAAGAAAAAGTGTGACATAGGGGTTTTTAATTATTTTTTATTTACATTGTGCATATTCATGATACCTGCATCTATGTTACAGAAGAAAATTTCATACAAGCATATTGTACATTGAGCACACTCCTACATTCTCTTCCCTCTCAATCCTCCCTCCTTTAATGCCTTAAAACAAAGGGAACTTTTTTGCCTAGTAGAAAGATTTGGAAGTGGAATGCAGAATTCAGATATCTGTTTTGCCTCATCTCAGATCTACCACCAAATAGCTGACACAAAGGCAAGTATTTTTCCTTCCTCTGGGCCTGGATTTCCGTGCAGGAGGAGAGTTTGATGAATGGTTTTTTGAATGACTGTGTGGATGAAGGACACATGAAAAAGGCTTTGGCTGACCCCCAGTGTGCTGCAAAGTCTCAGGTTGAAGTTCTCTGAGGATGCAGTTTCAGCACCACGGACAGCAACAAAGAACACCCGAAAAGAGTTTGGAATGAATTTGTCTCTGCCAGGTGAAGCTATGGCTCCATGAATTTATATTCAAGAGGTCAAAAATGAAAATGTCATAAAATACCAGCACTGGGGTGCACTGGGAGTTTGTCTAGTAGAACTCTGGAGCATCAGCGTCTCCAGGGGAGATGTGTGATGCTTAAATTATTAAGAATGCACCTCAGGATTGCTGGCAGGGGAAGTGGCAATCACTAGGGTCTTTGTGGTCCACTGAGATGATAGCAACAGGAGGGCCAGTCTCTCACTGCCCCGTGAGCAAATGCCCAAGAAAGTTGTTCCAGCCTTGCTTTTGATTTGGCCCAGTTTAGAAGATGAATCAGCAGCTTTCCACAGACTATGAAAAAAGCAACTCCAAAATAACCCTTCTTCATCCATACCTGCCCCTGTTCCATGACCCTGCCTCCTTGGGCCAAGGAGTCCTTCCAGAAACCTGACTCGAGAGAATCTGCACCTCGAGTTTCCAGTCTTTCTTTGGCTCTTGTTTCTTGATGAACAATCAATTGCAGTCAAGTACAAGCAGAAGTTGGAAGCTAGGTTGCTGGGAGAGATGGGTTTGGGAGGTTAAAAGACAAGAAGAGGATGGAGCAAATGGGACCTACTATGGGGGAGTGAAGTCATCACTGTTTTGATACTTTCAAGTCATTACTTATGACTCGTGAGATAGCTTCAATATAAATGTCAGCCAGCTTGATGTTTTTAAACTTGGTTATGGTAAAAAAATAAATTAAAGGCATATCAAATATAAATATGGTAAGTTCTTTACAAGAGGAATAAAAGACAATTTATTCTGAAGTCAGACATAAATGACATGACTTGGAAACATAGATCCAGGTTGCCCCAAATACCACATCCTAACATGGTAACTGTCTTGGGAAGCATTTATAGTAACAGGACAAAAGAAAGTCATAAATCAACACACTTTTTAGATATTTCAGTTGACAATATCAGCAGTGCAGGTGATAGCAAAGAGAAGAGATCACTGTTAAGGACCTCAGATGTTTTCTGATGGCGTCCTTGGTCTTTGAGCTAAGGGAAGCCAGGAGCCTGAACATTCCAAAATTTATGGTGATTTTTAACTTTAAGTGGGAAAGAGGGTTACTTTATTCCAGATAACCAAGCTCCCACTTGGATATACATGCATTCATTTGCTCATTCACTGAGCAGGTTATACTCAGCATACCCCACTGGGGTACCTACAAGGAATATTTAAAGATCCAGGTTCTGGCCTCCAGATGCCACAGGACACACGCAGAGATGAGGATGTAAACACAGTAAAATGTGAGACCAGCAATTGCTTTTTCCACACCCTCCACATCCTGTTTGCCCATTTGTCTAATAGATTTATTTAAAGCATGTCTCATGGATGCTAGGGACATGGTTCTGTTGGTTAAAGTGTCTTCTTATCAAACATGAGGATTTAAATTGGATTCCCAGAAACAAATGAAGATGAAGTGTATGCCCTGGCAATGCTGAAGCATGCATGGGCAGCCTGTATATGACAGTTCTGTTGAACTTGTCTATATTGGGTTTTATGGTCTAAGTTGATGAGGATAACTGATCAGGTCTCTTTCTCAAGAGGACACCAGATCTCATTTTAGATTATTGTGGTTGCTGGGAACTGAACTCAGGTCCTTTGGAAGAGCAGGTAGTGCTCTTAACCACTGAGCCATCTCTCCAGCCTGAGGAACTGACTTTGGATTCCCCAGAACTCAAGTGCAAATCCAAGTGTGTTGGTGCATGTCTGAACTCCCAGCCGTTTGTAACAGAAGGCAGAGACAAGAGGATCCATAGCAGCTACCCTGACCTTTATGGTGACACTCTAAGCCAATAAGAAGTCTTCCCTCAAACAAAAGGCGGAAGATGCCTGAGAAGTAACGCTTTTAGGTTGTCCTCTCACCTCCACACATATGCTTATAGCTGTGCACACATAGAAAACCCACAGATAAATGCCACACAACCCCACAAAATACTAGGACTGGAGAGATGGCTCAGCAGTTAAGAGCACTTACTACTCTTACAGAGGACCAGAGTTCAGTTTCCAGGACCAAGGTCAAGAAGCATACAACCATCCGTAACTCCAACTCCAGAAGATCAGGTGCCCTCTTCTGGACTCCTGGACAACTGCACTCATGTGCACATATCCATCCCCCATATACATGTCACACACACACACGCACACATACACACACACACATATCGCATGCCTTCAATTTCTCCTCTTCTGTCCACATGCATTATTATAACAATTCTAGTCCTTAGGATCTCTACTGGACCACTGGATGGAAGAATCTGTGATAGCTCCTGAGTTACTATCATCCCCACCTTGTAATCCGCTGTTGAGAAATAGCCTGAAAAAACTACGAATCTTAAAAAGGAAAAAAAATTAAAAATCTTGCCACTATTCTGTTTAAAATGAGCTGACTTAGACACACTTAGAACTGAATGGCATGAAATGTCCTGCACAATTCCACTCTGCCCACCTCACTCCTGTCTTTCCTCATGAACGCCAGGCTCTAGCCACACTGACCTCGTTTGGGCTCCTGTCATCTGAAATCTTCACTTGGCTCGTCCTTCTCATCACTTCAGCATGGCCATCACACTGTTCAGGTACCCTAGCCCACTCCACACTCCCTCCCCTAGGCTCTCTCCCATCCTGCCTGCATGGCTTTCCTCATGGAGCTCACCCAATGCCTCATTTATCTAGGGCCTAGCTTCTTTACCACTTCATCATTCACAGTACTTAATGTGGAGGGAAAGCCATTCTTGAGAGACCAGAATTGGAGCCAGTTGCTACTGGGAACTTTTCACAAGCATGGCCCAGAAACCTCAAGTGGCAGCCTCAGAGTGCTGTGACCTGATACCATGGAGCTACAGATCCAAGCCTTTTGACCAGGACTGGCCTTTGATCAGCCAGGATTCTCCTTATTTGTGTAACCTTAACTGCACAGCCCTGATTTGCATGGCCCTCATTTGCTTGGCAAGGTTTGCAAAGATAGAAATGATATGTGCAGTGTCTCACACTAACCACAGAACTGTACAACAGGACTAAACTCCTTCGTATGGCATGAATCACATCCCAAGAAAAATGCACAAAAGACTCTCACCCTAATGGAAAATTATGTGTCTCAAGTGCAGACAGACAGATAGACACACGTGTACTCATCATCTCCTTACCTCGCATTGGACGATACTCTAGTTATTCCCCAGAAGGGCACCCACCCCATCTGTCTGTCTATCAATCCCTTCCCAAATCCATAGTGTTAGGTATTACAGTTACAGTACACGTGGGTGAGAACAGAGGGTCTCTGACCTGTGTGATCTCCGATGACAATTTGTTTATAGTGCCAACTTTTTATCTGAATAAAGTTTCTAGGAAAGATTTTTTATGCCAGACAGTGCATGAAAAACACAGAAATCATCTCATAGCCTATGTCACTCGCACAAGATATTAGGTCATTGAAATATTTTTGTCATGGGTAGGTTCAAGGAAACATCTGTAATCTATCATTTATTCATCTGTGTGTGCATGTGCATGCATGTGTGTGCATGTGTGTGCATGCACGCACAAGCATTTAGCGGTTGCACACCATTGTGTACATGAAGGTGGAGGGTAGAGGTTGATGTCCTAAAGTCAGTTCTCTCCTGCCACCTTGTGGGATCCAGGGATTGAACTTAGGTCATCAGACCTGTAGGCAAATGACTTCATCCACTGAGCCAACTTGCCAGTTCAATTTCTAGTTATTTTTAAAATTTTTATTGCCATCTATAACTTTTACATAATACCAATAATGCAGAGGTCATAAGAAAATAAATACAATTCATAGTTCTGAAACACTGTAAGAAAGGTGTGAGTCTACACTCAAATTATTCCCTCTCATGGATGCATGCATTGTAGCTGGATGTTTGTAGACATTTGTGAATAAGTGTGAGTATATTCAGTAAAAAGGTAAAGTTTTATACATGAAGATGAGCTTCTCTTCATTACAAAACCCCTGGAAAATATCCACCCAACCAAGAGAAAGTTTCTCCAGAGCCCCTGATGCCTGCAGCATCACTGTTCAAGCATCCAAATCAGCCTCTCTCCTAAGATCAAAAGTTACCTGTGGTAGAAGCCATGAGAACGACTCTTGCCTTTGAATAAAACCTCTGTCTTAAAAAGCCTTGACAAATTCATCTCCTCTTCCATCCTCACAGAGACAATCCTTTCTACTTAATAGGTGGGGAATCTGAGCAATTAATATCTTGTGCAACACACGGCAGCTAATTTTACCCATCCATGATCAAATTCTGTCTCTTTGGGCTCAAAGAAGAGACAAGAATCTAGGACACAATACTGTACACTGGTTTAAAATCTTATTACAAGTAGTTTAGGCTGGCCTCCAACCTGCTGAATACAATATGAACTCCCAATCTTCCCTGCCTCCACCTCCGAGGACTTTGTGCATGCTAAGCAAGTACTCTACAAACTGAGTTACATTCTCAGCCCTAAACTGTTCACTTTTAGTGATGCAAAGATAACAGGCTCTATTGGAAGGGAGCCCAGGAGAGAGCACGTTCTATACCCCATGCAGATATACAGGTAGGGTGAAAACTTGCCCAACTTTGGGCAGAGTCTCCAGTGTTCACCTCTCCAAGGCCTCTTGCTGTTCCACTCTCCGCCCTAAGCTATTCCTTCTCATCCATCACCAGACTCAGATCAAATTTCCAAGTTATTAATCTTTTGGAGTCATGCTGTCTCAGCAAGAAGGCGGCAAGGTGACTGCTGAAAACCCAGGAGAGGACAAAGCAAAGATGGAGATGGGCAATGAGACAGAGACCCAAGAGAGCTCAAGTTGGAGGTTGCAGCAGAGAACCACACAGAGAGGTGAGCAGGTAACATTAGGTCTAGGACAGAAAGGAAACGCAGGCATGAAGTCACTTAAGACCACAACCCACTGACCCTAGTGTTGTTCAGCAACCACCGCAGGACAATCCCAAATATAAGACCTGGCATTTGGGGCATTGATTTTCAAACTGTGAAGCATAGACACCAACAGATTCAATAGTCAGAAACCCTTTTATCTAAAGTTCATAGAACAACCTTTGGCATCTACACTGTAAGTGACTTGAGTGTGACGAAGGCTGTCTGGCATCCAAGCTTAAATCAGATAGATGTTCTGTGCCTTAAACTACCTGGACTTTCTCATTCCCAGATGCTAGTGTTCAGGGATCAGCAACAATGAGCCTCAGCTCAGTAGTTTGATTTCACTTGGACCAGCTTGCCTACTGTGGTCCTTGACTGGGTACTTAGTCCCTAATCAAGGCACTGACTCAGCCCTGAACATTTCTACGTATAGTGTTTGTTCCCACTCAAAGCAAGATTGGAAACAACACAAACCTAAGACAGAATTAACTCTAACTGCAGTAACTGGTGAGCCTTACTTCTCGGCAGAGGAAGGGTTAGTTCAGCCACTGAGTGAGTACTGAAGCGTTTACTGTGTATCAGCTCCTCTACTGGACACTAAGAATGTCGTACTCGGCAGACTGTCACTGGGAGATAAGTATATCGAGGATAAATTAACTCCAGTTTTGCATTTACTGTGATGATTTAACCCTAAGCTTCAATTCCCTCTACTCTTTTCCCAATATTAGCTCATAACCTGCAGGTTTGGGCTGAGCCTCAGTTCTACACACAGACTGATCCAGGCTGGCAGTGTTTGTGTGCCAATTAAAAACCTGGAGGAATAATAGGACGATTCTTAAAAATCAATTCAAGCGACACTAGGGACTGCCTGACAAGTGGCAGGAGTCATCATTCAGTGTGTGACAACGTGGGAGAAAATTAATGTGTCCCCATCAATACTGAATCAGACAAAAACAAACACTCAGAGACAGTCTAGTGCAATGGATCTCAACCTTCCTAATGCTGGGACCCTCTAATACAGTTCCTCACATTGTGATGACCCCCAACCATAAAATTACCTTCATTGCTACTTCCTAACTATAATTTTGCTTTTGCTATGAATCTTTTTCTAATTTTTTTTATTGATTTTATTGAGCTATACATTTTTCTCTGCTCCCCTCCCCTTCTACCCTCTCCCATGGTCCCCATGCTCCCAATTTACTCACGAGATCTTCTTATGTAAATCTCTGGTATGAAGGAGAGCTGACATGCAACCCCCATGAAAGGGTAATTTGACCCCAAAGAGTTGTGACCCGTGGGTTGAGAAATGCTAGGCTGGTGCGTTGGCACTGCTCAGGAGTGGATGGTGAGGCCAAACGTGCACACACCAATCATTAAAGAAGTAGAGCAAAGGAGATGGAACACAGATTCTGTGGGCAACTATGAGATGTCCTACAGATAGCAGCGGGTTCTAGAGAAATGCTTGAAAAACTTCCCAGAAGGGAGTGGAAGTTGAAGGGTCAAGAAACAGAGAAAGATAAAGGTGATTCCACACACGAGTGTGTCAGACTTGGAGATTTAGATTCTGAAGATTGGATTTAATTGAAAAGCCTGATGAAGACCAGAGAAACAATTCAGTGGATAAAGACACTTGCTGCTAAGCCTGATGATTTGAATTCTGTCTCCGGATGCCACAGGAAGAAGTGAATTGACTCCTGAAAGTGGTCCTTTGACCTTCTGGTCTCCACAGGTGCACCGTCCAATGCATGTCCCCCCCCACACACACTAACTAAATGGTGTGTGTGTGTGTGTGTGTGTGTGTGTGTGTGTGTGTGTGAATTAAAGACCATTCAACATGGTTTTAAAGTGACTTTGGATTGGTAGGTTCTCTGGGGATAGCTAGAAGAACAAGAGGAGAATAGGGTTATTTTATGGCCAGATCTCAATGCCAAGCAGAAGGTCCTATGAACAAGAAAATATGAGTTCACGTTCAATGCAGTTTGGAAGTGTTAAATAAGGCTCAGCTGCGACTAGTTCATTCATTTGTGTGTACTCAGAGCTTAGTCCTAATCCCTTACTAATACTCGGTGTGGGAGGAGGAATCAAAGCAGGAGGGAAGTAAAAGAAGAGAAAGGCCAGAGAAAGCAGAGATGCTTCACTAGCCATTCCTATCTATGAATGCAAGGATGAGACCAGAGGAACATGGGGGACCCCTAGATATAGATCTTACCAAGTTACCTTCAACCAATATAATCAAAACAACCCCCCAGTGTTGCCTTCACTTTGTGACTAATTGAAATGTTGAGAGAATTTCTTCCCAGGGGGAACAAATAATGGGTTCCCCTTCCCCATAAGGTCCTAATGACAAACCAAAGTATGATTCTGTCAAAGTTTATCCTGGGGAACCAGCAAATTTATTCAGCTTACTAATAGAATATGTGTGAGGGATTACTGGCAGGAGCGTAGGTGATCCCAAAGCAGAGCCCTGAAGGTCTGCACCAGCATGGACGGTGGTGCCCAGTGGTCATAGGAATAGAATGCCTTTCTACTAACCTAATACTTCCCTATATGCTGAGGCCACCCATGTAATTAAGGCAGAATTGTATACAAATAACTAGCTGGGAGAGGAGAGACTGGAGTCTTGGATGAGGGTCCAATGACCTTCCCAGCCCCCTGATCTCTGAGGGAACCCCATGAGTCAGCAAGTCCAGCTGTGATATTTTACAAGCAGCCACAGCTGACCCAATGAATGAGACGGATTTGCTCAGAGGACCACACACTAGCACAGGACATCACCTTTTCTAGCCCCCACTCTTCACTCAGATCTTCAGGGAATTCAGACTACAAGGTTGAGCCACAATGAGGGGATTAGGTTGCAAGGGCTGGCTCCCTAGCTGTTGAATTAAATCTCTGAGGGAGGATTTCTTCTCCAGATTCTTGAAAGCCCAGCAACAAAGATCTCGCCATTGTACTGCAGTCCCACCTGGCTTTGCACTAGGCAAGATACAGGCAAAAGGATCAAGGAGAGGAACTAATTCACGGCAATTGAGGTTAATCCCACTCACAGCCTCAGCCCATGTTAGCAGCTAATCCAGCTAGAGCAGCTTTCCCGGGGAGCTCCGATAAACCCTTTAGCCTCGGCAACTCCACATTCATGAGGAGTGTCGTCAGTAGCTCACGAGATTGGAAGCCTGTCAGGTTTGACAAGCATGTCAGCACAAACCATGCTGCCTACCCACTACCCCAGGGCAGGGCCTCCCAGACATGCCCTAGCCAGAGCTGAATAGCACCTACGGAGGTTCTTCATAGTTTTAATGGTTTTAAACCAATCAATCTTGAAATCTTGAATCTCCCCCAAAGATGACGATGATTCTCTCTCTCTCTCTCTCTCTCTCTCTCTCTCTCTCTCTCTCTCTCTCTCTCTCTCTCTCTCTCTCTCCCTCCCTCCTTCTCCCTCCCTCCCTCCCTCCCTCCCTCCCTCTCTCTCTCTCTCTCTCTCTCTCTCTCTCTCTCTCTCTCTCTCTCTCTCTCTCTGTCTCTCTCTCTCTCTGTGTGTGTGTGTGTGTGTGTGTGTGTAGATAGATACACACACATGTATATGCCTATAGAGGCCAGAGGTCAACATCAGACATTTTCCTAAATTTCTCTTCAAGTTACTTTTGAGTCAAAAGTTCTTATTGGACTTGGAGCTCACTGATTCAACTAGACTAGCTGACAAGCAAGCCAGAGATCCTCTGGTCTTCACATCCGAGCCCCAGCCCTGGGATTACAGGCAGGCACTATCATGCTGGACTTCTTACATAGGTTCTGGGGACTGAACACAGTTCCTATCACTTGCATGGCAGGCATTTAATTGACTGAGCAGTTCCCAGCCCCCTTATCGGTTTATTAGTAGCACCATCTCTTAGATACCAGACTCACTGGGTCCCCCAGAGATGCAGCGGTTGAGTGTTGGTTTTTCTGTTGTCTTTCTGGCTGCCATAAGGCTGTTCCCTTAGCTTCTGGTTAGTTCATCTTCTACATGGAATCCAAGTTCTTCCTGATTCCGTATCACTCCTGGGCAAAACTACATAGATCATGTCTGACTCCACTGTCTCTTAGCATATTCTTAGTAGGTAATTCCCCATCTTAATCATCTTCCTAAGCACAATTCAGCAGCCCTAATTGCATTCCCAATATCAAGCTAGCAACACTGCAGTCCGTTTCCAGAACTTGTGTCATCCTAAAGAAGCTGCCACAGCCTCACAACTCATTGTTCCCCCTCCTTAAGCCTGGTAACTTCCACCTACTTCAGGTCTCTATGATTTTTATATTCTAGGTATTTCATATAAGTGCGATAATAGCCATGATAGTGGGTATAAAATGATATCTCGTTTTAATTTGTATTGTCCTAAAGATTCATGATGTTGGGTATCTTTGCATATGCTCACTGGCCATTTGTCATCTCTTCATCTTTCTTGCAGAAGAGTTTATTCAAGTCTTTCGCCCACTTTTTAATTTACTATGCTACTTTGTAATTAATTGTAAGAAGCTTTTATATATCCAGTAAGTATCCCATTATCATATTTATGATTTGTGAATATTTTATCCCATTGTGCGAATTGATTTTCTAATATAATACTTATTTATTAGTGTTTAATTCATAAATACAAATGGTACACAGTGTGGCTCCAAATCTTAACCTCCTTTCTATGCAGCCTACTTTCTCCTGGAGCCTATTATCCCAATATAGTCACACTAGCACCTGCCTATTGAGGAGGTTTTATCTTCTTCTGACAACAACATCAAAGCCTGTAGCTTCTCTTGTCCATCATTATCAACACCAACACCACCCTATCATGACCATCGTAACTATTGCCATCATCACCATCACCATCATCACCTTCATCATCGTCACCATCCCTGCATTGGTTAATTGTTGTCAGCTTGATACAAACTTGACTTACCTGAGAAAGGAAAACCTGAAATTGAGGAATTGCCTTCCTCAGATTGCCCTTGTGCATGCCTATGTGATAGCTTTTAAATTACTGATGGATGTGTGAGGGTTCAAAATACTGTGGCTGGTGCCACCCCTGGGTAGGTAATCCTGGGCTGTGTGAGCAAGTTAGTAAACAGAAGTCTTCTGTGGCCTCTATGTTGGTTCTTACCTGCAGGTTTTTGTCCGAGTTCCTGCCCTGGTTTTCCTGAGTGGTGGACTATTACCTGGGAATGCAAGATGAAATAAACCCTTTCATGCCCAAGTTGCTTTTGGCCATCGTGTTTATCATAGCAACTAGGACTACCACCATCACATCATTGTCACCATGACAACTATCATCACCATCATCATCATCACCGTTGTTGTCATTGTTGCCATTATGACCATCAACCATGTTATCACCATCATCATCACCACAATCACCATTGCCATCACCATCACCATCAGCATCACCAGCACCATCACCGTCATCAGCTCTAGTTACCATCTTTTACTGTTATTTTGTGATGTGTCTGATTTTTTAAATAAAACTTTAGCTACATCTTTTCTCCTTTTTCAAATCAAATCTTAAAATTTTGCTTCATTTATCCCACTTAAAGTCAAAGACACAAACTCAAGCTAGTGTGGTAGTGAAGGCCATTCATGGACAGCTCTTCCTATCCATGCTTATTTATACTTTTCCATGAAAGGAGTGCATCAGCTAATCCAAACTAAAATTTAAAATGATTCTCCTCTAGTCGGGTTGAAGATCTGTTACAGACAGACATTCTTCAAGAGGACTCCTTTTAAGGATGAAAATTTCAGGCAAGAGTCAGGATATTTCAGAGTTGTTAGAAGCTGCAAAATTATTCCCATAAGCAATAGTAATTTTCAGGCAAGCATACTGACTACTTCACAGGCAAAGAAAAGTCCTTTCCACCCATTCAACGTCATCTACTCCCAGGCATCCTTGGGCAAGGGGGGAAGCTTGCAAAGTCCTCGAGGGTCTGTGTGACCCCAGTCACTTCAGCTACTGTACAGACTGTGTACAGTGTACAGAGGCCAGTGTCTCACTGTTACAGACTGGACCACACACACACATACTGAACGTCTACCTTCAATGTGACGGTATTTGGAAATTGAGTTATTTGAGGTAGTGAGGGCTTGATAGACCATTAGTCTTGGATCACCATTAAATTGGTTGATGTCTTCATAAATGAAAAGGGAACACTGAAGTGTTCCCCTCCCCTCTCTCTTTCTTTCCCTTCCCATTTATGGCTTTTTCTGTAAATGGACATAAAACACCACTCCACCCATAGGTCACCAAATGCTGCCTCATTTTTTCAGTATGCCATCCTACCTCTAAGGAAAGGACAAAAGTTAATACAGACTAGAAATCAACCAGACAGTCACCAAGTCTATAGGCTAACACAGAGGCCAGTCACTAGATAAGCACCAAGTCTACAGGCTAACACACAGGTCAGATACCAGACAGGCACCAAGTCTACAGGCTAACACACAGGTCAGACACCAGACAGGCACCAAGCCTACAGGCTAACACACAGGTCAGATACCAGACAGGCACCAAGTCTACAGGCTAACACACAGGTCAGACACCAGACAGGCACCAAGTCTACAGGCTAACATACAGGTCAGACACCAGACAGGCACCAAGTCTACAGGCTAACACACAGGTCAGATACCAGACAGTCACCAAGTCTACAGGCTAACACACAGGTCAGATACCAGAAAGGCACCAAGTCTACAGGCTAACATACAGGTCAGACACCAGACAGGCACCAAGTCTACAGGCTAACATACAGGTCAGACACCAGACAGGCACCAAGTCTACAGGCTAACACACAGGTCAGATACCAGACAGGCACCAAGTCTACAGGCTAATACATAGGTCAGACACCAGACAGGCACCAAGTCTACAGGCTAACACACAGGTCAGATACCAGACAGGCACCAAGTCTACAGGCTAACACACAGGTCAGACACCAGACAGGCACCAAGTCTACAGGCTAACACACAGGTCAGATACCAGACAGGCACCAAGTCTACAGGCTAACACACAGGTCAGACACCAGACAGGCACCAAGTCTACAGGCTAACATACAGGTCAGACACCAGACAGGCACCAAGTCTACAGGCTAACACACAGGTCAGATACCAGACAGGCACCAAGTCTACAGGCTAACACACAGGTCAGATACCAGAAAGGCACCAAGTCTACAGGCTAACATACAGGTCAGACACCAGACAGGCACCAAGTCTACAGGCTAACATACAGGTCAGACACCAGACAGGCACCAAGTCTACAGGCTAACACACAGGTCAGATACCAGACAGGCACCAAGTCTACAGGCTAATACATAGGTCAGACACCAGACAGGCACCAAGTCTACAGGCTAATACATAGGCCTGTAGAGTCACACATAGAGTCACATGATGGTTTTCTTCTTTATCATACTAAAGTTGAGATTACACGATGTATTATTTGCTGTCCTGAATAATATTCCTAGAATTTCCAGGGATAGGGATTTATGGCTAGAATGGCAGCTTGAAGGCGTCCTTTGTGCCACCAATGGGCTATCCACTGAACTCTCTTCATCTTGCTTCCTGAAACGGGAACACAGTGGGAACCCCAACTGCTGATTATTATTTTGTTATGCAGAAAATATAGTAACATAGAATGAAAAGAAACTCTAATTCCCAGTAATAGCAGAGGCACTTGAATTGGACTAACCCAAATCCAGACGATAATTATAGCCCAGGAACGAAATAATTTAGGGAGCACAGTATTTTCAGACACTTGGCACCGAGAGTGATCCAAGCCAGGCACCCTGGAAGCACTGCCCATTCTCCCTGCGAAGGAGAAAAGCTGTGTGAGGTGAGGTCTGTGTTTGCTTTGCCATTTTCCTGAGGGCACGTTTTTCTCATCCACGCATTGCAGCCTGGATCAAGTCCAAGGCCAAGGCTGCTGTTGTGTGAACTAAGGAGACCCAAGGATTTCAGGGCTGCCACAGTGGGAAACAACTGACAAAGGGCCTTCAGGAAGGAGGGAAGCTACCAGGATGATACCAAAAACTGGAAAATGTATACCCCTTAAATATTTAACCCACTCCTGAATAGTACATGGAAAGGGCCACTCAACGAGCCCCCAAGGAAAGCTGATGCTTCAACTTAAATTAATCCTTTCATTCCTTTGTTTATAGAGAGAGAAGCTCTTGTGTAGCCCAAGCTGGCTTCAGACTCACTGTGCAGCCAAGGATTACTCTTAGTCCTTCTTCATCTACTTCCCAAGTGCTGGGATAATTGATGTGTAGTGTCGGGTCCTGGGGTTTGAACCCAGAGCTTCTTGCATGCTAGGCAAGCACTCTACAAACTGAGCTATATACTCAAGCCCCTTATGAAAAGACCACAATTAGGTATGAATCCCACTGTGGTGGTTTGAATAAAAATGGTCCCCATAGGCCTGTAGGGACTGGCACTTTTAGAAAGTGTGGTCTTGTTGGAGTAGATGTGGCTTTGTTGGAGGAGGTGTGTCACTAAGGGTGGGCTTTGAGGTCTCAGAATGTTCAAGCCAGGTCTAGTGTAACAGCTCACTTCCTGCTGCCTGCTGAGCTGGTTGTAGAACTCTGAGCTCATTCTCTAGCACCATGGCTGCCTGCGTACTGCCATATTCCCACCATGATGATAATGGTTGTGCCTGAAGAAGGAGAAAAGCATGCTGAAGAAAACATGAAGAATCCTCAGTGATCCATGGGAACCAAGCACCTCAGCACCTTCAGCTTCTGGGGGACCAAGCACCCCATCACCTCCAGCCCCAGGGGGATCAAGCACCCAGCGTCTCCAGTTCCAGGGGGACCAAGCACCCTAGCACCTCCAGCCCCAGGGGGATCAAGGACCCCAACACCTCCAGCCCTAGGGGGACCAAGCACCCCAGCACCTCCATGTCCCAGGGGCACCAAGCGCTCCAGCACTTTTCTTACTCGGGGGAATCAAGAGGCATAGTACCTTTGCATTTGTCACCCTGTAAGAAGATGAGAGGAAAACAGAGGGGGAAAACATAACAGAAAGAAATGACTGGGAAAGCTCCAAAGGTGGTGTGTAGGTCCTTTCAGAGATATAACAAAATCACAGCAGACCGCACGCAGCAGAAACACAAAGTGAAGCGTGCATCAGAGTCAGACTGCTCAGATCAAGAGGAAGATCTTAAAAGCAGCCAGGGAGAGTATGTGTAAGGCAAACAGGGGACACCAACTGATCGTGGCTGCTTCCCTGCCAGAGAAAACAGATGCAGCAGCAGAGGGAGAGACACCAAGTGCCAACGACAACCGCACTGCTCATTCACAGTTCTGCAGTCAATGAAAATGTGCTTGGAAATTAAGGTACGACGCAAATATTATTTAAATGTACATAAGTCGAAGGGTTAACTGACAACAGATGTGCATGATCAATAGCAGAGGAAGTTGTTCCTTTTTTTATGGGGAGGACACCCAAACCATGATTCTGTAAAAAGCACACTAGAAGTGCTAGACAGAGGGAAGGCAGGATGTGTCTTCTGATTCCTTCAGAAGGCAACCCACAAACTACCAGCAAATTTAAAAGTCTTCTGGCAGTCAACGTGTCTTGAACAAAGCAAAGGAGTTTGACATGCAACACAAACTGAGCGACTCATAGGAGAAAGGTTTATAAATCACACTATTAATATTTAACATTTCCCTACAAGGCTGTTGGGAGACTGTAAAGAGAAACCGCAGACCACAGGAAATATTTGTAGAAGTCAGGTCTGAGAGAGGGAGCATTCAGAATATAGAGATAGTATTCAAATTCCAATAAAAACACACTCAAAATTTACAGTAGGGAACAAAAGAACCTGAACAGATCTATCGCCAAGGGTACAACAGCAACCACAACAAAAGCAAGGAAAATCATGCAGCTTCGTTAACTGTAAGACATGTGCAAATCTAGACTTGGCTCATAGCTGCAATCCCAGCACTTGGGAAGCAACAGCAGGTGGAACACAGAAAACTCAAGACAAGATTAAGTACCCAGTTCCAAGCCAGACAGGACTCTAAAAATCAGGCAGAAAATAACAAACAACAAAAAGGCACATTCAAATTAAAGCTATAGAAGTCTTCTGCTAAATGCATGGCCTCATTTTCTTTCTATTGCCGTGACAAACACCTTGTCCAAAGTGAGTCAAGGAGAAAGGTTTGTTTTACGCGTCTACATCACAGTCCACCTTGAGGGAAATCAGGGCAGGAACTGAAGCAGCAGCCATGGAGGTGTTTCTTGCTGGTTTACTTTCAGGCTTGTGTTTCTTGGTCTTCATTACATCTTCCAGGACCACCTGCCTGCGGGCGTCACCTCCCACAGCAAGCTTGGCCCTCCCACAGCAAGCTTGGCTCCCCCACAGCAAGCTTGGCCCTCCCACAGCAAGCTTGGTCCTCCCACGGCAATCATTAATCAAGAAAATGCTCCTACAGACTTGCCCACAGGCCAATCTGATGGAGGTCTTTCCTCAACTGAGATTCTCTCTTCTTCGATGAACCTAATTTGTGCGAAGATGACAAAACAAACAAACAAACAAACCAAACTAGCCAGCACCATCTGACTAGAGAGGCACTTGCTTCCCAAAGAAAAGAAGAGAAAACAGACTCAGTGCAGGAGCAGGTGGCAGCTGGCATACTCCTGTGTCCTAGGGTAACCATACCAAATGACCACAAACATTCCGGTTCAACATGACACATTAGTTCTTGACGAGGGCGAGGGACTTGATTGGAGGAGGGGGAGGGAAATGGGAGGCGGTGGCGGGGAAGAGACAGAAATCTTTAATAAATAAATAAATTAAAAAAAAAGAACAGATTAGTTCTCTTGAAGTTCTAGAAAATAGAAGCCCAGACCTAGGTGTGAGCAGGGATGTGCTTCCTCCTCCAAAGGCTCTCGGAAAGGGTCCTTTCTTGCCTTTTCCCAGTCTCTGTCATCATTGGCAGATGCTGGTGTCCCTTTGGTTACACAAGCATCCACAATTTTTACCCACCTTTGCATAGTCAATTTACTCATCTTCAAATTTCTTTTTCCTTTGTTTTTTTTTTTTTGGACAGCCATCACTGAATTTATGGACCACTCCTTTCTAGTAAAACTTTCAGCATCACTAGAAAGACCTTGTGTCCAAGACCAAAGGCCAAGACTGCAGAATTGTCATTTAAGAAGATACAACATAGAACAACAGTCAGTTATGTAGAGTCCTTGGGAGGATGAAAATTGCATAAATTTCTTAAAGCAGGAGGGCAGTGCTTTATACAATAAAGCCAGATACATGTGCCTGCCATATGCAATGCATTGAATATTTGTATGGATCCCAAATTCATAAAAGATTCCAATTTAAAATACAAATTTATTTGAAGAGGTTTAACATTTAGCGAGGTTGTGAAGGTGGAGTTCCACAGACGGGAAGTAGTGCCCTGTGGAAAAGACTGGAGAGAGCTTTCTTTCTTTCTTTCTTTCTTTCTTTCTTTCTTTCTTTCTTTCTTTCTTTCATCTTACCACATGGGGACTCAATGAGAAGTCAGCATCTGTAACCCTAAAAAAGAACCCAGCCAGAAGACCATTATACCAACTGCTGAAGCACATACTCCCAGCGGTGGGACAATAGACTGTCAGTCCAGCAAGAGTCATTAGTCCAGGACACCAGCCTGTGGAATGGTGCTACCCTCCTTATATTTGTCTATGATAAATACATAATAATACAGTAAGGGAACATGTGGACTATGTCATCAAATGTCTTCAGATTCGCTGCACCTCACACAAGGGACAAATGCGAACCCCTGAGAATGGCCCTCTGGTCTCTGTCTCCATAATTACAGTCTGTGTCAGATACAGCATTGATGCTCAAGGGAACCGATGTAAACAAAAGTGTTTGTAAATAACTGCAGCTTCCATGGGACCATCTGCAAGGCTGATGGACAGACAGACTAGAACTTCAAGGGTGTGGAGAGGCTGGAATGTTGCACTTCAGAACCAAATTACCATTGAGCACATTAAGTCTCCTTAATAACCATGCGTGACCCTCCTCTGTATATGACATAACAACATCTTTGTGACCAATAGGTAAATCCTTTGGGGGCGTAAATAAAAACAAAAAAATAAATTAAATAAAATCAATAGCAGCAACAACGAAAACCTCTAGTTTCCACCAACCAGGAATCTAACAGTGTCGCGGAGAGTGTCTAATGCCTGCAGCTGAGACTTCTCTGCTTTGTTGAAACCCACCTGCCCCATATCTTTTTGCTGATGGATTTGAAAATCACTTACAACTTCCATAGTCCTGTTACTATGATTCATCAAACTCTTGCTTTACCTTGGAACATAGAATTTAGAGTAACCTCAACCAGTGTTTCTGGACCATTGTCACTTACATTTGAAGAAACAACAACAACAATCAATCCCCTAAATCTTACTCTCTTTGAGGTATGAGTTATGTTTTTGTGTTAACAGCTGAATGAAAGATTAAGAAACTGAGCTCAATTAGTGAAAGCCTACTTCCACGAGACGCACAAGCCCCCAGCCCACCCCTTACTCTCTTGAAACAGAATCACCTCATCACCAACTACTCTCAGAGTGGAAGGGTGATTAGTACCTCAAAAGGCTGGGTATTTCATTGCTGTCGAGCTTATCCTAAGAAAACGCTCTTTCTCTGACGTCCTGTAGGCCTACCGCAGGACCTCACTCTGCAATAACGAGAATAACAACCTCTCTTCTGCATGGTTAGGGTTCAGTCAGTCTCTGTGAAACAGCTCTGGTGGGCGGGTGGGGGGACCTGCCTCCAGTGTAAGACAAGAAAGTCCCAAATCAAGACAAGCAGCATTGTAACAGCAACATTTGAGAATCCAGTCAGCGAACAGCAGCCCGCTAGTGCGAGCCCTAGGAATCTTAATGGAGATTTTTCTCTTAGGGCTGAACCTTAGGGTTACATCTCAAGCTTCCCCAAACAACAGTTTATTTTTTAAGGGATGCTTTTGTTTGGTCTTTAACAACTCGGAAGCCAAGGCCTCCTACGCAGGCATAACAAATAAATCCTCCTGCCAGCGTGCCCTGAAGGTTGCTTTTCCATCAAGCGAACATGCAGTCTCTCCACCAGTAATAAAGTAGCCCCGAGGATTACAGTTTACCTTTTCCCTAAGTGAAAGCAGATGTCTCAGAACAAGGATGCACTTAGCCAGCTGTGACAACTACCTGGCCAGCCAGGAAATGGGAAAATGGAAGGCTAAAATAGAGGGTTTTATCTGTGTGCTGTGCTTCCTTTCATTTCCTTCCTGTATTCAAAATTATCAAAAGAGCATTTGTGGACCCCGAAGAAGGCTCGGGTAGAGAAGTCCTTGCCCTCTCAGCACAGGGACCTGAGTTTAATTCCTAGGACCAACATAAACAGTCAGACATGGTCATACACCCACTGTGAAGGGGGAGCTGGGGGTCCTCGGTTTCCACACACGTCCTTTCATGTGTATACTCACATGCATATGTATCACACACACACACACACACACACACACACACACACACACACACCACAGGGAGGATGGAAGGAGCCATCAGCACACTCCCCTGAGAGAAGCCATGTCTTCACTATGCACCAAACATCACACACTGTGCCTGGTACCTGCCATTTCTATTCCTTAACTTTCACAGTGACTTTACAAACGAAGTATTTTGTTTCCTTTCGTTTTTTTTGAGTCTTTGAGACTCAGAGATAGGATGCATCCAGCTCAAGATCACACAACTCATTTTGGTGGGGGGAGTCTAATCAATGCTCCTTTGAAGTCAAAGAGGGAGAGCCCCTACACACCCTGAACGGCAACGCAGACAGGGCCTTGAAGCTTTAGTTCTTCCACTGCGTTCATTCCTTGTTGTCTCGTCTATATACTCTTGCCATAATCTGCACTATGATTCATAAAATGTTTTATAAGTCAATTTATTGAATTTAAATAAGATTTGGAATAAAATTTAATTGAAATTTTAAATTAAAATCCATTGGTCACTTAATGGATTGAAAAGGAAGGCAGGTGTGCATATGCCTGTAGCTTGGGAGGTAGCAGCAGGAGGATTAGGAGTTCAAGGCCAGTCTGGGCTACAGGAGATTACAAAAACAACACAAACTAACACCTTTTTCAAACAGTGCCACTAAGGCAAGAGGCTGGACTCTCTTGCTTATCAAGTGTCTGAGCCTACAGCCCAGATACTTTGCTAAGGAGGAAATGGCCAAGATCTGGAAAGTCGGGGTCAGGGCAAACTCCAACGGGGCTGCCTTCAGATGCAATCAGGAAGACTGAAGCAGCAGGGTTATCTCACCACCTACTTCTACATCCGGGTGACATCAAGGCACCTTTCAGTTCCTCTAGAAGCTGGTGCTCCATGTGCCCTCAGAGCTCCGTGAAACAGGTGACCATTAAGTGGCACCCACTCCAGTATCACCACCTTCCCATCCTCAGGGCCACGGGAGGTGTGAGGTTTTCATTCTTGCCTAGTCATTGTCCACAGCCAGCAGCATAATCAGGGGCAAATTAGAGACACATTTTGAATTTCTGTGACTCCATCTAGTAATAAAAGAATTAGCTACCGAGGTGGTGTGTGCCTGCAAACCCAGAACACGGGAGATTGAGGCAGGAGGATCACGAGATCCCAAAGTTAAGGAAAGTCTAGACTATTCATACCTTGAGAGCCTGTCTCAAAAAAGAGAAAGAAAATAAGAGAATAGAAGGGAAGTAAACAAAGTGAGGAGGAGAAAGAAGAAGATGAGGAGAGGAAGGAGAAAGATGGAAGAGGAGGAGAAGGAGGGCCAGGTGGACGAGTTTTTCTTCATTCTATTCTATAAATTCTCCCCTATCTAAAATTCCGAATTTCACTTTATCTTGCATATTTATATATCTTCTCCAAATTTTATTGCTTACATTTTGAAACAAAGCACTATTTTCCCTGCACTTGTCTTTATTATTTATTTATTAAAGATTTCTGCCTCCTCCCCACCACTGCCTCCCATTTCCCTCCCCCTCCCCTAATCAAGTCCCCCTCCCTCGTCAGCCCAAAGAGCAATCAGGGTTCCCTGCCCTGTGGGAAGTCCAAGGACCACCCACCTCCATCCAGGTCTAGTAAGGTGAGCATCCAAACTGCCTAGGCTCCCACAAAGCCAGTACACCTGCACTTGTCTTTAATATGGGATAAATACAATATGCATCTCAGAATGTATTATTTACAAACCTAGCTGCTGACCACCCTATCAAGCTACACACAATTCTTCCTTGTATAGAAGATCCTAGGGCACAAACTCACTATTTAGTTCAAATTTAATACAGAGAGAGTACAGAGCCTGGTGGGTGAATTTTAGCTCCGGCTCTGGTCCCTGTGGTGTAGAACACTGGCTGAACAGTTATCTTGCCCTTTCTGACTTGGTCGTTGTTTCTAGATATGGCTAAACATTTTTCAGCCTCTCCTATTCTTGGGCTCCTGCAAGGATAAGATGATCTCAGAAATGAGAAAGCGTTTGAAAGAATGTCACCCAGGTCCAGCCTGTCAAAAGATCTCTGCCACTGTCAAATGAGATCAGAGATTTGAGGCCAGTTCCAGAGTGTGATGTAATTTGTCAGCTGACCTTGGCTGCCCGGGTCTCTCTTGGTCTATTTCCTCATTTGAATGATAAACCCATTTAGGTCCCTTTCATCACTAAAATTATACACTTCTGAGATTGACTTATTGTCAGCTACAATTACTGTTACCCACAATATATCAGACAGGATCATAGAAGAGGAGATAAAAAGAAGTACCAGGGCTAAAGGGAGAGACAGGGGAATGGGGTGACAGCTCTAGGTTTGTGTGACAGTCATGCCCTGTGCAAGGTCTATTCCTCTGTACAACTGTCTGGTATCCCGCCTCCTTCTCTACAATGTCTCCCCAAGGGACCATCTGGTCCACATGCTTCTGAGCCCTAGAAATCACAGTAAGGTTCTGACCAATGATCAGGCTCCTTTACCCCTAGCAGAATAATGGACTCCAGGTTACTCACTCCCACAAAATGGTTCAGTGAAGTCAGTCTTGGGACTTTGGGAGACCCATGAAGAAGGAGATGTCTTTATGCCCAATAGAACCACCCACCATCGAGACAATGTAAGCCTGTGCTCACTGATGGCTGGCTGTCTCCTACTCAGGAAGGATCCTCTTGAGACTGAAATACACTCCAAAGAAGACAGAGGTGATGGAGACAGATGATAAACTCATCCAGTTGTTTAGACTGAAGCACATACCCAGTGTCACAGGAGCCTGTCAATCACCTCTTCACCAGAGCTAGCTTGAGCTGGATTTCTGTCTCGTGTCCCTGAAGAACTTTTCACTGATATGCAGAAACTTTGAACTTGCCCATACAGTTCAGGATCTCAGAGGTGTCTTCAGGGCCACTGATGCAATGCTGGGGTTGGTTACTATAACTACAGGGATGCTGGACCACTAAGCCCCTTTAAAACAAAGCAAGTTCTCTCGGTGTTCTTTATCTACTGAGCCTTGCATGAAGCTTGCTTTGAAAGCAATTTTCAAATAGTTGATCTCAGAGGTCCCTGAAGGTCCCTTTCTGGAAGTTCTTTCTGGAAAAGAACTATCTCGGCCTTATCTGTCCTAGAATAAAAGACAAACCCAAAGATCAAGAGAATGTGGGGTGGAAAGGAGGGGCCATAGGCAGCCAAAGAGACTTTCACACAGAAGAAGCAGTAAGGGGCTAAAGAGAGCTCAGTAAGAGAGCTTGCTGTAAAAGCATGAGGTCCTGAGTTCAAATCCCAGCATCCGCATAAAAGCTGGATGCTGGACAGGGCACTTGACAACCTCCTTTGGCTCCTCTCTGTATGTTCAGTACATACATACATCACACACACACACACACACACACGCACACACACACACACTATCTTAGTTAGGGCTTCTATTGCTGTGAAAAGACACCATGACGACTCCTATAAAGGAAAAAATATTTAATTTGGGTGGTCCATTTACAATTCAGAAGTTTAGTCCATTATCATCACAGTGCAACAGGGTGACATGCCTCAGACATGGTGCTGGAGAAATACTCAAGTGTCCTACATCTTGGCTTGCAGGCAACAGGAAGTGGGTGGGCCCCAAGTGTCACACTGAGTGAAGCTTGAGCAAAGGAGACCTCAAAATCTACCCCACAGTGACACACTTCCTTCAATAAGGCCACACCTACTACAACAAAGTCACACCTCCTAATAGGGCCACTCCCTTTGACGGTCATTTCCTTCAAACCACTCACTAAATAAATTAGTCAAAAAAGGCAGCACAACTGAACCTCTGCTGCCTGGCCACCATATGAATCCAAGGATACCAGAAATTTTTATATTTTTTTAATGAGTTTGATGATACTTGGTATATTAGTTAAGTTTTTCATTGTTGTGACCAAATAACCAACAATAAGCAACTTGAAGGAGATTGAATTCATTTGGACTCATAGTTTGAGGTGACACAGTCCATCACGTCAAAGCTAAGGTGACTAGAGGTGAGGCAACTGGTCACATTGTATCCACAGTCACGGAACAGAGAGAAATGAAGGCCGATGCTCAACTCACTCTTTTTCATTCAGTCAAGGACTATCGGCCATGGACTGACATTGACCAGTTAAGTGGGCCTTCTCAACTCAATCTACCCAGTCTAGAAACCCCCTCACAGGCGTGCCCACAGGCTTGTCTTCTTGGCAGTTTCAGATCCTGCCAAGCTGACAATCAGTATTGTCCTTCATTGTTCTCAATGAGTTTAAGATATTTTTCAAAGCACCTTTGGGCCAAGCAAGCTACATCCACCAAATAAACTGAAAACATTGACAACAATAGAACCTCTTCCATACTGAGTGCACAGCAACTCCCAAGTGGGTTTGATATGCATGCTATTGCAGGGCAAACTTGCTGTGTGTGTGCACACATGTGGCTGCCAGGAGACAGCCCTGGAGCTTTCAGTTAGACTCTTCTTTGAAGGTATCTATCATTGATAAAAAAGTTGAAAATATCTGGTTTACCATGGAAACACCATGTCAAAGAAAGTGCCATTGTGTATGTACATGTATACGTATGTAGGTACACGTGTATATATGTGCATGCACATGTGTGTATATATGTGTGTACACATAGAGTGTGTATATGTAAGTACTTGTATGTTTGTATATATGTGTACATGTGCTCATGTATGTGTGTATACCAGTCACTGCCTCTCCTACATTCTTCTCCTTCAATGCTAACAGATCAATTCCCTCTTTCTTTGTGTCTCTTATTTTTTCTCCCAAAGAGAAAGAGTACTACATTACAACTGATATTTACTGTGCTTAGCCAGAAGAGAAATAAAATGTTCATGGCCCATTAATCCAGTGTTAACCCCCTGAACACTCCATCTTTGGTTCTGTTCTGACAAGGCAAGCTGTGGAGAGGCTCGCATGTTCTTGGCCAAGGAAGGGGCCATTACCTCTGGCTTCAGGGATCCCACCCCCTCTTCTCTTCACTGCATGCAAATAACAACCTAGCAATTGGTTCATTCATTGGCTCAGTCATTCACCTACCCATTCACTCATTCACTGGTCAGCTAAGAGTGTGTAAAACCAGAAACTGTGCTCAGTCTCAGAAATACCAAGGCTGCTTCTTCCCTCACATTGACAGCTAATTTTGAAAGGAGTTATTTATCATCTAATGATATATTCTTCAGTTCATTTGCACACAAACACCAATGGTTTCATTTGATCTTTATGATTGAGTCAGTTATTCTCATTAATAAATAAGGAAATCGAGGGCATAGAGGATTGAGTTAGAGCCAAAGTAAGGTATCAAAGAGATTTAACTACCAAAACAAACAAACAAAAAACTGAAGATCCCAAGATAAGATGATGCAATGGACCAGCATTATAAATATATCAGAATTTCTTGTTAGTGATGGAAGAGAAAGAGGCCAGAGAGGGAGAAACAGGCCAGGCAGGTCTCTTCCCATGTTAGTACAAGGTCAGTGGTTAATAACATGTGTGTTACATGTGGACACGATCTGTGATTGCCCAAGGCTCTAACTGTTGAGTGACCAGGAGTTTTCTAAGATGTGGGATTTATTTTTCTCTTGTCCCTCTCCCACTTACATTGCCCTCTTCTTCTTCCCAATTAGTTTCTCTTCTACTTTCATGTCTTTTTAAACAGTATTTCTATTTATCCTTTGGAAATTTCCTACATGTACACAATATATTTGGAACATATCCAAAGGGAGCAACACTATTGGAGGTGTGACCTTGTTGGAGTAGGTATGACCTTACTGGAACAAATGTAAACTTGTTGGAAGAAGTGTTTCACTATGGAGGAAGTTTTAAGGTCTCATACATGCTCAAGGCACACCCAGAGTCTCAGTTCACTTTCTATTGCCTTTGAATCAAGATATAAGGACTCTCAGCTCCAACACCATGTCTGCCTGTATGCTGTCTTGCTTCCTGACATGAAGATAATTGACCAAACCTCTGGTCTATAAGTGAACCACCCCAGTGAAATGTTTCCCTTTATAAGAGTTTTTGTGGACATAGTGTCTCTTCACAGTAATAGAAACCCTAGCTAAGACAGAAGTTGGTACCAGGGACTGGAGTACTGCTGTGATAGGCCTGACCATGTTTCTGTTTGGAGGAATTCAGACTTTAGGAGCTTGGGTTAGGAAAGCAATGAAATGCTTTAGGCACTGCTTACTGGGCTATACCAGTAGGAGCATGGAAGACAATGGTACTAAACGTGATTTGAACTCTGAGGGCCTGACTCAAGAGGCTTCAGAGGAGAAGAATTTTAATATGTTGCCTAGATATCATTCTTGTGATCTTTTGTTGAAGAAAGTGACTGCTTTTTGCTCTTATCCAAAGAGTTTGCCTCAAAAATGAGGAGATTTGGATTAATTCCATTGGCAGAGAAAATCTCAAACAGTATTGACTCTGTCTATAATCATTACTGGTTACTCTTATACAAATTTATAATGAAAAGGAGCAAGAAAATGTAAAATTCAAGGGGAAAAAAAGGAGCACCAGAAAGTGGAATGGAGCTAAATCCCATATTCAAGAGGATAAACAGATTAAGAAATGGAACAAAGGGAGTGGTGACCTCAGGGTAAGATCCCACCCAGCTAAGTTTCCAATTTGTGAAAAGGAATTAAAGAAAAGCTTAGAACCAGGGCACTTAGAAGGCAGAAGCTGGCAGACCTCTGAGCTCGAGGCCAACCTGTCCACAGAGCAAGGTCAAGGACCGCCAAGCTTAGGTTTTATCTATTGAAAATAGAAAGCTGGTGAAGATGTTATTTAACAAGGGAGCCATGTTCTAGCCCCAGCCAGCAGCAGAACTCGGCAGGCTCAGCCACATGGCTCTGACTTTAGAGTCGAGGATAAAAAAAGGCATTATGAAATTTCCCTTCACAATTAAGGAAAGTCACCGAGACCAGGCGTGTGTCAGGGGTGTCTCTAAATGGAGGCCTAGAGAGGCCATTGCATGAAGCTGTGAAGCTGAAGCCCACATTGCCTTGGAAACCCCAAGATGTTGGAAATTCCAGAGCTGAGGGATGCCTGCTGAGAAAAGCTGCTATGAGGAGTATAACCAGCCCAAGAGAAAGAAGAGTACTGCAGTCAACAAAGCTGAAAGGAGCTGGAGATCTGAAGAGCATTTGACATCAGACATAAGGATGCAGTTTGTAGTTTGTCCAGTTGGGTTTTGGTCTTGCTTTGGTTCAGTATTCTTTACTAGACTCTTCCCTGTATTTTGGAATGGTAATATATATATCTTATGCCATTGTATATTAGAAACATATGATCTGTCTTTTAATTTTGATTTTAAAGGAGATTACAGTTAAGCAATTGCTTGAGTCACAGAAGAGAATTTGAACTTAAGAATTTTAAATAAGTTTTAGACTGTTATAAACTATGGGCACTTTTGATGTTGGACTGAAAACATTTTTGCATTATGATATAGCTACAAGCTTTTAGGGGTCAGAGATTGGAATGTGGTGATTTGAAAGAAAATGGCCCCTGAAGGGAGGGGCACTATTAAAGGTGTGGCCTTGTTGTCATAGGTGTGGCCTTTTTGAATGAAGTGTGTCACTGTGAAGGCAGGCTTGAGGTCTCATGTATGCTCAAGCCATGCCCAGAGTCTCAGTTCCCTTGCTGTTGCCTTTGGATGATGATGTTAGGACTCTCAGCCCCAGTACCACGTCTATCTGCATGCTGCCCTGCTTCCTGCCATGATGATAATGAGCTAAGCCTCTGAATTGTAAGTGAGACACGCCATTAAATGTTTTCCTTGATAAGAGTTGCTATGGTAATGGTGTCTCTTCATAGAAATAGAAACCTCAATGAAGACAATATCTGCTCCTCAATCACTACCAACATCCTTAGGACCTCCCACCACATCTCCATAACAGTTTTATGCCTTCTTTATTTGTTTATTTAACCTACTGAGTCCAACTGGTGCTTCCCACATGTACATGGGTACAGAGTCATCTACTGAGGAATAGGTCACCTGTTAGAGGTCATGCCCCATAAAAAAATTCCTCTCCCTTCCCCAGAAACCACCAATTGTCAATATCTCTTCAGCTAGGCATGGGGCCTAAGGATCCCATCACCCCTCCATCCTGGAACTTATAATTAGCTTATGTTGTACAGGTAACCACAGTGACTGTTACTTCATATGTATTACACCTATGTCATGGATATGGCATTTTAAACATCGACTCTGATAAAACAGTCATAGACAAACTGGAATGGCAGGTCACTCTTCCCAAGTTTCTTGCATTCTGTCCCAGAGCCAAAGCAGAAGTCAAATTGGCCCCACTTAATGTAGGAGGAGAACTTTCCAGAACACTAAGAGCCTGGCTTACAAGGTTAGGCTAACTTAAACTAACTTCAACAGATCCCAAAGGTACTTCTCTTAGCTGTGCTCTATGATGCCATAAACACCTAGAAGGTAAAGTTGAACTCTGTTCGGCTGAAACAATCTTAAATCATTCGGTGACTGCTTAAAGGGTTGGTTCTTTGATGAAGAAGCGATTGGGGTTTTCCTCCCCATCCAGCACTGAGCCTGCTGCATTGTAGGGAGCGGACTCTGAAGCTCCAGGGGGAGTAGATATGCTGTGTAGACTCAACTCTGTGTGTGGCTTGTGTTTAACTGTCAACTTGACCCAACCTACAATCATTTGGGAAGAGGGTCTCAAATGAGGTATTGTCTAGGTCAGGCTGGCTTGTAAGAGTGTCTGTGACAGATGGATGTAGGAAGACCGAGACCATCAAGGCTTGGCGTGGACCACATAGCGACCATTGATGCTTGACAAAGTTTCAGCATTTTGACATTGCAGATCCCATCTCTCCAGCAGCTTTTTACTTTCATTTTTAATGATTCTCACTATTAATGCCCTTCCCTTTGGGAGATTTTGTGTGGGCTTTGGTGAACGATGAAAATGTGTACAATGGTAGCCTTTCTAAACAAAATAATTCTTTGGGAAAAAAAAAAGTCCCCACCATCTTGGAACCAAGAATTCCACTGTGCCCTCCCCCAGAATGTGCCATATTCTGTCCAGGATTTCATATCTCAAAAGAGACAGCAAGCCAGGTGTGGTGGTCCAGGAAGTGGTTGGGAAAAAGTGTTACCATTTGGCTTGAAAAGATATGATCATAATTAAGAACTGCCTCTAGGGGTGTGCAGAGAATCTTTACCACAAAAAAAAAAAAGAAAAAGAGAGAAGGAAAAGAAGGGAGGGAGGGAAGGAGGGAGGGAGAGAGGAAGGAAGATAGACGTGGGAGCTACAATTTCTTGGGAGAAAAATGGGAAGACAGTCATAATTCCTAGAGATGGCTCTTTTTGGGAAGGAAGGAGCCCTCATCCAAAGATGTCCTCAGCTTAGGGCAAGATAACTTTCAAGAATAAAGGGTAATTTTATAACTGTGGCTGTCTCAGGCCATTGCTTCATCTGGCTGTTGCCCGTTTGATCTCTCAGCAGCTGCCATTATCCACGTGAGACCTACCCAAGATTGGGGCCATTAATAGCCTATTATGAAACGAAGAGGGAATTGCGGTGACCCCCCCTCTCTCCCTGAGGATCTATTGGCAGTTAATGATTGCTAAGGGGCAGGACAGACGTTTTCTTCAATGGTGCAGCCACTCAAAAGTTGTCTGTGCTCCTTTATGACTAAGTGCATTCAGGGGACTCAGCGGCTTCTTTCTCTTCTCGGTCCAAGATTTGTTTGTTCCCTCATTCTCTTCTCTTCCTTAGTCTTGAGGAAAAGCAACGGGAATAAACACAGCCTCATTATCACTAAGCTTCTTCAATATCAGGGTTGATTGGAGCAGAGAAATATGCAAAAATAATTTGAGGTCTTGGGTCTTAGAGAAAACAAAAGGAACCCCACTTTCTTTAAGCCAAATGGCAACGTATTTTCCCAACCACTTTCTGGACCACCATACCTGGCTTGCTGTCACTCTTGAGATATAAAATCCTGGACAGGGTGTGGTCACCTGTAGTTGCACATCTTGTCTTTTCTGCATGTCAACCCCGGAGACTTGTGGATCTTTGTAATCATCAGTGTCATCATCTCTAAAGACAAAGTGGCAGCCAGGGTGTGTCACAGACTTGAGAGGAGGACCAAATGAGACAGTTTACACACAGAGAGAAGCTTTCATTATTATGTTAATGTGATCGTTTTCATAATCATGGTCCCACTCACAAAACCACAGGGGACTGAAGATAATATGACCAGAGGAAGAAAAATTGATCAGGAGATGCAGATTCTCTTTCACTTTTATAAGTTGTATGATCTTGGTGAGTCATTGAGTCTGTTTTGTCTGATAGACATTTATCTGATGGACTGACATAAAACTTTTTGCCCTGTAACATTATTGCCTTGCAAGGAGAGTTGTTAGATTCAAGAGAAATCACAAGATGCTTTTCATGCAAATAACAACAAGCTCCATATGTAAGAAGAGATGGCTGATACAAGACCATGACTAGACAGGCAAGTTTCCCTCCATTGACATGAACCTTCTCTCAGTATAAGTATCTCAATGACCAAGGGCAGATCTGCAGTTCACAGAAGATTAAGACCACACTCCTTTAAGCCCTCTCTTTGACAAAAGGTCAAGGCTGATGGAGTGTTCTTGCCAAGCTTGGAGAGGCTATTCCTTGTGAAGATTCACTGTTTCTTACTGCAATTTGGGGAGCATGCCGGTCATTCTGGTTGGGACTTTTCTTGTTGTGCAATTCAGAACTGTCCCATACACGAGGAGAAAACTACATCCTTTATCTCTGTAGTTGTTTGGATGAGAATGGCCCCCAATAGGCTCATGTGGTAAAATGTTTGGCTCCAGTTGATGTGCAGGCTTAGGTGTGGCACTATTGGAAGTCTGTCACTGAGGGTGCGTTTTGAGGCTTTAAAAGTTCAGGTCAGGCCCAGGCTCACACACTCACTTATTCTACCTGCAGCTTTTGCACCAGAAGCAAGCTCTCAGCTATGGCTCCAGCATCAAGCCTACCTGTTTGCTGCCATGCTCTCTACTATGCTAGCCATGAACTCACCCTCTGGAACTGTAAGCAAGTCCCCAGTTCAATACTTTCTTTTCTGAGTTGCCCTGGTCATGGGTTCTCTTTGATAGAACAGTAATGAAGATGATCTCCTACCCACCAAATGTCAGCCATTCTTGTTTCCTTGATTTTTGACCAGACCAACCAGATTTCAAATGCCCCTGGAAGGAAGTGTAATGGTTGTTCTGTCTCTTTAAGAGACAAGCCATGCCCACTCTCTCCCCCATACACATAAGCAGGCAGGTCTTCCTTCCTTCCTACTTGCAGCTTTAGTCTCTCTCTCTCTCTTTTCCATTTTTCTCTGAGAGGCAGCTTCTGCCTCTCCCCACTTCTTCTTCTCTCCTTCTCTCTTCCCCCTCCACAACCCCCTGAATAAATATTCAACCTCACTCTGCATGGCATGCCTATCCGTGTCTCTGTCTCTTGTCCATCCACCACGTGTCTCCCTGCCTGGGACCAGCTACCACTCAGGGACTAGCAGCCATCTCTGTCTGGGACTGGCTATTCTCAGGGCCCACTGCCTGCTGCCACAAGGCCCGCTACCACCACTTGGGGACCTCCAGCACTTTTGCTGCCTGCTGCCACCAGGGATCCTGCAGCATTTTTAATTTTTCCATTACAGGAAGGGCAATAGTGCCCCAGGGGAAGATGCACATCTGGAAAAGAATCACAGAAATAGTCTAGAATCACTTCAGATTTTAAGGTTGTGTGTAAGATAGGAGCAGCCTGGTATATCGTCCTCCATCTCCCATCCAACCACAATCCATTGTCAGACAATAGGAACATGCACAAGTCTAAACACCAAAGACACACAAAGGGGGCCACAAAGGACAAGGCTTCTATCCTTTGAGGCATTAGAGTTGTGGGACACTGTCCTCCAAGCATAGACTAGCTCTTGCCCTTAATAGACAGTTGCTTAGTGCTGTTATTATCCACATGAGACCTGCACACAATTGGACCCATTAATGATCCATCATGGAGTGTGGAGGGATTTGTGATGGACCCACTGAGGCTCTATTGGCAGTCAGTGACTGCTAAGAGAGAGAGAGAGACATTTTCCTCAACACTGTACCCACTCATAAACCATAAAAGGAAATGAGAGACTGGGGAAATGGCTCAGTTGGTAAGTGCTTGCTGGATAAGCATGAAGGCTTGGGCTTGAATCCCAACACCCAGTGAAATGCTAGGCATGGTGTGGGTAGGGGTGGATGCAGCCAGATTTCTGGGGCTTGACAACCAGCTGATACCATCATCTACTTGTTGAACTTCAGACCAATGGGAGACCCTGACTCAAATCATATCAAAACAAAACAAAACCCAAAGCCAAAATAAAAGATATGAAAGACACTCAAGAAATGACAAATAAGGTTAACCAATAGCCCCCAAATTTGCAGACATGTACACCCACACCCACCCACAAACAAAGAAGATGAAGTGAGTTAACACAAGTGTCTAAAACAGTCTTTACTAAGATCTCCTGAGTAAAATGGGCGTGTGGGGGTCACAGGAGAGGGTAGAATGGGAAGGGTAGGAAGGGAGGGAAATGGAGAAAAATGTATAGCTCAATAAAAACAATAATAAAATAAAAGTCTTTACATGGTAAGTTCTTGATGCTGTGAAGCATTACACTGTATTTATGTCCTTCCATTTCTATATCCCCCTTTACGCCCTAGATTCTCTAATGGGATGCCATGAGCCAAGTGTCCATCACATATATCCTATGGAATTAAGTTATCCCTGAAACATGCCAAGTGCCAGGAAAAAGGGCATAGGGAGAGAGGGGAAGCAGGGAAAAAGATAAAAGATGGGCAGAAAGGGGAAGTGAATGCTGTATTTTTCAAAGCATCTGACATCAAGTTGCCTTAGAAACTCAGGGAGCTGCAGTATAAGCTCTGCCTCTCCCACTTCATGGATGGGAAAGGCAAGTCTGAGAGGACCTGGTTCTTTCCAGAGAATGACTGAGCAAAGGGCTGGCCCCACACATTGGATACCCAGATCACAGGACATTCTTGCCCTCAACATTCTGGGAATAGGAATGACCAGAGACATCACTCTGTTTGTAGAAAACTGTGTGTACAGCAAGCACTTCAAAACCAGGGTCAACCGGGGCCTTCAAATGGCATCTGGTTGCCAAGTATGGTGGTACATGCTTTTAATGCCAGCACTCAGGAGGCAGAGACAGGTTGATCTCTGTGAGTTCTAAGCCAACCAGGGCTGCATGGTGAGATTCTTGTCTCAAAAAAAAAAAAAGGTATGTTGTTGAATCCAAATGGACTTCTCCTACCTAGAAAAGGAGATTCCAGGAGGTTTGGCAAAGTCTCAAGCTCACACGCAGATCTGTTGACAATCTCTCCATCCTTGTAAGAAGTGTCACCAGCCTAAAGTTCCAGGAACACATATGTGCATCCCTGCAGAAATACCTGTTTGTTTTGGACTCTCCACAGTCTATACCCATTAAAAGAGAAGGAAAATAGCAATCATCTAACAGACAGAAACAGACAGAACTGTGTCCTGAGCCAGTTTCTATTCTAGGCACAGCCAGTGACAGGATAGTGACCTTGAATGGAGCAGAAGTGACCTCTATTCTTCTGACAAGCTTCTGTTCCCAAGGACCCAGCGTGTCATAAGCCTCATCACTTCTGACAGGATTTCTCCAGTGTCTGCAGCCTGAGGGAGAGACTCTGGAGATCCTAGATTCACATCTAGCTTGCCTCATACCTTCTGGTTTAGACAAGCCTAGCACTCGGGTTGGAGCCACCCACTGGGTGTGCAACCCGGGACTGGCCCAGTCCATTGCAGTTAAGCTTTTCTGGCTTCCTGTCACACAGATAGAGCAAGGGGGTGTAACTAGGGAGCAAGGCTCCTCGAGATCTCCATTGCAGCAGTGTAGCAGGCTCCCATGATTGCGTCTCAGCTAGAGCTCCTTGAGGAAGAGAAACAGAGAATGTTCTGGACCTTCAAAACACAGAGGGAACATACATCAAAGCATGCAGTATCACACCGATGAGAGTTAATATTAGACTAGAAGGAAGTGATCGGAGGCTGAAGAGGTGGCTCAGCAGTTAAGAGCACTTACTGCTCTACAGGAGGGCCTGAGTTTGAGTCCCAGGAACCACATAACCTGTGGCCCACAATTGTCTGTAACTCCAGTTCCAATGGGTCCAACACCCTCTTTTAGATTCATTCCATGGGCACCCACAGAGGTGTGACATACATTCACACAGACCCTCAGCATACACAGAAATAAAATGTTTTAAACAGATGAAATGACTTGGCCTGCCCTTTTCTCTGTACGCACAGTAACTACCCTAAAACGAAATGCCATCGGCATGCAGAACATTCCTGGATTGTAAACCAATAGTGGCTAATCGCCTGCTGCACCATGTGTCCACATGTATGTATATCAGAGTGTATGTACCTGTGCATGTGTGCTTGCATGGAGGTCATATCAATATCTATATGAAGTAGCCACTGCTTCCGAATGGAAGCATCTTATCCTGGAGGAGGAGTGGATAAAACTCTGGAAGTAAACAATCGTGATGGTGTCTCAGTGGCTCCTGGCACTTCAAGTCCCTTCCCCCAAGGTTCCATAAGCAGTAGCAACTGCTGATGAGACTCAGCATGTTGACTGCCTGCTAGTCCTGCAGGGAGTTCTATAGATGGAGCTTCCATGAGTCACCACTCACACAGGGGTGGGCTTTCAATGACGCAGTTGCCTTTGCGTCACTCATGTTCCTTGAAAAGAACCCCAATAAGCTCATTGGTCTGCCAAGCTGACTTGGGGAGCAACTGTTCCTTTTGTTTGTTGTCAGTGCCTTATCTAAGGTGAAGGGACTTTGTTCTGTCTCCCCAGGACACTCACATAACATCTGGAGGTCTTCAATCATTGAACCTGGGGCTCATTAACTCATCAAGATTGGCTGGCCAGAAAGTCCCACAGATCCTCCTCTGCCTTCCCAGCCCAGGGAGTACAACAGTGCCCAGCTTTTACATAGATGCTGGAGATCCAAACTCAGGGTCTGATGCTTTACCAGCAGAGACATCTCCACGGCCCATATATTTTATGCTTCTAATGTGTCCACTAGAAATTGCAGAGGTTCCTATGAGCCCCAAGTTGAATCTCTAGTGCACAGCACCAGCCCAGAGTTGCTCTCCCATTTTTCAGGTAGAAAGGGCAGGAGCTTTGTACAGAGGAAAATCAGAACAAGGGCATTGCCGGCACTGATGTGGGATCCTTTGTGAATGAAAGCACACCATGTGGGAGCTAAGTATCTAGACTGGGATGAAGGCTCTGCCTCTCACTCCCCATGCCTCAGTTTCCCTCTTTGCTAAAGAGAGGCCTGGCTGACTTGGAAGCTGAACCCTCACAGCTCCGGCTCTCTGGTTCTCTGGCCGATCACGTCAAGGCAGGCCATCACTCACACTGCTGGGGATGGGAGGATAATCTCCATCTGTGGCACTGTTCCAGAGAAAGAGCCCTGGAGAACCCCAATGGCTGACACATGTCAGAGTGTCACAATATTGATGATGTTCCCAAGAACACAGAGGCTGCTCACTGCCACCGCTGACTGAGACATGAGCTCTTGCCAAGCAAACACTGTCAGTCTTTCTTTCTTTCTTTTGACCACTGACGCTTGCCTTGACCGAGAAAGTTCTGGGGCAAAAAATGGAGAAGTATTTACCCAACATTGATTCTATATCCAAGATGGCCAAAGTCCCCTGTTGGTAGTTAAAATCCTACCCAAAGTGCCTTGGAATGTAATTTTAACCAGGAATTTTAGAGATGCACAAACCAAATGAACCCACCAGACAGCAGCTGTGGCTCCTTGCAGGGGGTCAAGCAGGTCAACCTTCCAGCACTGATGGGGGAGGGACTCACAAGGCTCCACCCCTAGCTGAGGAGCTTTGACCTTGATGGCAGCTAAGGGAGGCAGAGTCAGCTTTCTTCAGGTCTGTGATGTCTGGCAGGTTTCTCACCTTCCAGTGGATGGCCCCACATGCATGCGCACAAGGGCAGCACTAATTGGGTTCAATGGGTTATTAAAAACAAACAAACAAACAAAAGACCTGGAGTTCAGAGGATGATATGATGGTAGGGGTGTCTGGGAGGAGCAGGAAAGGTTGTAGGGTATAGATTATAATCAAAATATGTTGCATATCTATATGAAATTCTCAGAATAAGCTAAAATACATGTTGAAACAAGAAAGAAAATGATGGTCCTGAAATGAGGACACAGTCAATCAATAGGCCCGATGTTCTCTGGAGAGGGCTCTTGGAAATAGGGAGGAACCAAAAGATGGGCGCCGATGTAAACACAGCCATGGAGAAGACAGCCTCGCAACTTCTAGGAAATGCCTACAAGTCTAACAATGCCAAGGATTCCTGGAAGCAGGACTAGCTAAAAGAAGTGAGAAAAATCCCTCTCCAGAGCAGCAGTTCTCAACCTGTGGGTCATGACCCCTTTGGGGATCACATATCAGATAATTACATTATGATCATGACAGTAGCAAAATTGCACTTCCGATGTAGCAATGAGATAATTTAATGACTGAGGGTCACCACAATGTGACCCTCGCAGCATTAGGAAAGTTGAGAACCATTGCTCCAGAGTCATGAGAAGCCTGGCCCTGCCAACGCCTTGTAATGTGCAGCCTCCAGAACTAGTGTGATGTGCCTTGCTTTACAACACCGGGGACTGGGGATGTGGCTCAGCAGATAAAGTGCCTATCATGCAACCACAAGAACCCGAGTTCAGTCTCCAGTACCCATGTAAGACGCCTGGCATAGTAGTGTTGGCAGTAATTCCAGATCTATATAGGCAGAGACCTGTGAACCGCAAGTTCAGTGAGAGACTCTGACTCAAACTAAGGTGGAAAGAAATGAAGGGAGACACCAGCATCAACCTCTGAGCTACGCCCACATACATGCACACTTATGTGCACACACATCCAAACAAATCCCACCTCGGACTTGATGCTAGATGACATTATTTAACCCTATTCACCCGTGTGGTTGGCCCTCCTGTTATCCTATACTTTACTGGTGGGAAAAGAGAGTAAAGGTTAGATATTTCTCAAATTTGTACACTGGGAAAGTCAGGTCCACTTCCTTACCAATGCCAAGATTACAGCCTTCTCAGCTCTACCCACCCTCTGTGTTCAAGATCAGTGATAGCTTGTTATAGATATGTCAAGTGAGGCTGGGGGTGTTAAAATCATATCGATAGCACAAGAGGTGTCTTAATCAAAGTCCTTTATCATCATGTATTAATTATAATTAAAGTGGATTTCCTTGTGGCGTTTTCATACGTGTATGTGACATGTTTTGATCATATTCTGACTCCATTACCCTTTCAGGAGGTCCCATACTGACCAGCTCATCTACAGATGGTTAATGGGTGGAGGTAAAGACACATTTTCTTCAGTGGCATAGTGTGGGGACCAGAGGAAGTCCCGAGTGAATGTAATGTTGTTGATGTGGACAAAGCTTCAGGCCCACGGGAAAGTGAGAAAGCCTTCCCTCCTGGTCTGAGTGGGGATGTTGACAGTGTGTGCAGAAGAGGTCCCCTGTAGCTTTCTCCCAAGGGATGTTTACAGCCTAAAGATTGGCTCCTTGTAGAGACTGCTCCTACCAAGATTATCTAAACCTGCCTCCTTGTTCAGCTGCCTATAGTAACCCAGTCTCTTTGTTTATATGGATATAATAATTCCGTTTCCTTGTTCAGCTGTATATAATAAACATTCTGCACTTCCAGGGGTGGGAGGCCTGAAGCCTCTCCACCAGAGAGCCAAGTCCACCAAATCTCAGCTTTTCTATGTTTGTGAGTCAGGTCAAGTTCCCAAGGCTATGAAGGAATGAGGCAGTGTAGCCAGCCACTGATCTGTTGTCGTTCATGCTTCTGTAAGTAACACGTCACTCATGGCCCCATAAGTAACCGTAATAGGACTCATTGAGCCACACAACAAAGAATGGCAGGAAAGTGGAAGAGACAAGCAGGTGATATAGGGGTTTCCAAAAGAAAAAAAATCCCAAATTCTCTGTTGCTCTCTGTATCTGTCAAGCAAAGAATACCTCACCCTCAAGGAAGAGGAGTCCTGTCCAAAGCCATGAGACTTCAGGGCAGTGGGTGGTCATCATTGCATGGGACAGACTCTCACAGGACAGGAGGACAGGATGAGCTCTGGTGCATACAAGTGGGCTCTGTCCCCTTTGGATCAGTCCACAGAGTGCCCAAGCTCACCACCTCCCAGTGTCTCTCCTCTACTTCCCTCTCTCTGTACGGTTAGTGCCATCCAGAATCCATCCATCCATACCATCCAGCATGCAAACATCTAGGATGAGTGGCTCCATCCTTTCACGCACGTGTGCTGTGCACTTATGTGTCTTGTCATGTCTCAGTGGAGATTCATGTGTGGGCGCCAGAGTAGGAAGGGAACCCGCTGAGCTAATGGCTGTGTGCTTTCAGTGGTATCTGCTTTATAAAACATGCTGAATAAGGCGCCATGGTTAATTTAATGATTTCACTGAGGTAACAGGGCATGGTGAGCAGGCATCATGCAGAGGCTGATAAGAAACAGAGGTAACTGGAAGATGCCTCTGTTTCGCCCTGTAAAACAGATGGCAAAGTTAAGACAAGGTCGTCAGATCAGGGTTTAAGACTTATAGGACAATAGCACGGACCAAAAAGTTTATCAATGTGATGAGAGACTCAGGATGGACAAAAGAGCATCCAGAGGTGCACAGCAGACAGAGGTTGAACAGTTAGTAATCAAGTAGTTTGGGGGTGAAGACAGACGGGTAGCCAGTTGTGGCAACTTTCTATGCAGCCCACAGCTTTAGGATAGTCCATCTACATGGGGACTAATTCTATACAATGATGCTCAGACTTAGGAATCCAAGCGGATTCCACTCTTTAGTCTCTGTCTACACTGACGGAAGTATTCCTTAGTTCGCCCAAAGGAGACCATGCACATGTCGGAAGAGGCTAACACTCTGACCATACTCTTTGCATTTCCCTCCCACGTGACTCAGAAAGTACCATGGGTAAGAACTCAAGCTTGGATTCCAACCCTAGGTCAACCCCACATAATTGCTAGGGCCTCGGTAAGTCACCAATCAGCCACAAGTTCTGTATCTACATACCAGAGATTCCACTTAACAGAGTGGTCCTAGGGTTCAGATAACACAACCCCACACACCAGCTGCTAGGACAGATAATTTGATAAAGTCATTATGGCAATGTTAAGCTTGAGGGCAAGGTGTTTGCTTGGGTTCTGCCTCAACCCAAGAGAGAATTCAGTAACAGCTTAGTGGAGGGGCCAGAGAGAAGATGAACAGGATAGGAGCCACAGTGAGCTGGAGGCTGGTCTCCCCATCCAGTGGTGCCCGAGGACAGGCTGCTTGCCAGGGCCTCTGGGCCCAGAAATCTCCAACGTAATTGAGAAATATGTTCCTCATGCATTCCTAATTGGAGTACAGCAGATGGCAGCGGCGTTTGTTTAATGAAATATGTCCGTTCGATTAAGCTTGGGCATTGGGGATTTGGGGCTTCAGTGCAATTTCCGTTACTACCCTCCTTTTGGGAGGCCAGGGCAGTTTCAGGGATTTAACAAACTTGGATCAAAGGTTGAAGAACAAACAATGGTGATGGAGTGTAGAACCCAGAAGCTGAGCCTGTGGGTCTCAGGCTCTATCTAGTGTACCTTGTGATGAGTAACCACTGGTTTCTCTTGGGTGAGTCTGGGCATAGATGGCACAGAGGATAAATCACCAGGTGGCTGTTGAACTAACCAGTCCTGATTGATCAGGACCCTTCCCAGGCTATAGAGTGGTTGTTTCCTCCATGTCTTTCTCTGTCTCTTTCCAAAATGGTTTTCCAGGGGCTTGAGGAGATGGTTCAGATACTGCATGCCTGCCGTGCAAGCGTGAGGATCTGTGCTCAGATGCTGCACACCCTAAATCAAGTCCTGTCAGTGTGGTCCATGTCTGTAACCCCAGTGTTAAGAAGATGGAGACAGAAGGGTTCTAGGTGTTCACTGACCAACCAGATCAGTGAATGCCATGTTCAGTGAGAGACCCTGTCTTAAAACTTAAGATGAGCAACAATAGAGAATACTCAGTATTCTTCTGTCTCCAATCCCAAAACTAACATGGAAGTACAGAAGACCCCAAATAAGAAGAATATTATTTGCAGAAAAAAAGCAAAGTTAGAGGTATCACAATAACTACCTTCAAATTATATTGCAGAGCCATAGTGACACAGGCATAAAGACCAGTGAAATTAGAACACAGGACCCAATAATAATCATATGCTACTACAACCATCTAATTTCAACAAAGGTGCCAAAAATGCATGAAAGATGGAGAAGAGCCCCTTCATCGAATGATGCTGTGAAATTCTACATATTGAAGAATTAAACACTATACCAAAAATAATCAACTCAAAATAAATCAGAGACCATGAGTACTTAAATCTGCTAGAAAAAGCACAAGAGAGACAACACCATACATGCACAAGCAATCAACACCATTCTTAGTCAAACTCTAGCAACTGAGGAAATAACAGCAAGAATTGACAGATGGCAACACATACAATTAAGAAGATAGATAAGCATTAAGGAGTGAAATTGCAGTCTATAAAATGACAAAAAATCTGTACTTCTGTTCATGTGGCATGTTATTAATATCCAGAATACATGAAAAAAACACAAAATATCAAACACCAAAAATAAATAGTTCCACCAGTAAGTGGTCAAGTGAGTTAAATAAATACTTGTCAAATGAAGAAACACAAATTACTAATGAATATGTGAAAATGTTTAGCAATTTTATCTCTAAAAGATATTCAGATACACAGATAAAACCAAATAATAAGGGGCTAAGAAGGTGGCTCAAAAGTTAGGAGGAGTCCCTGCTCTTGCCAGGGACTCGGGGTTCCCAGCATCCACATCAGGAGTCTCTCAACTGCAGATCTAGGGTATCCAATGCCATCTTCTGGCTTCTGTGAGAACTACATGCAAGTGGTGCACATATGGACAAGCATGTACACACATATACACATACATTGAATTAAATAATTAAAAATAAGACTAATCTCATGTTTACAAAGAAGCAATGAAATTCTACACTGAGACTGCATTTACCTGGTCAGAATAACTGTAATAAAAGAGAACCAAAATTGACAAATGTTAATGAAGATACAAGGAGGGAACCTTTGCAGAGCTGATGGGCTTGTACATCAGAGAAAACATAATGGAAGTCAGAGTGGCAGTTCCTCCAAAGACTACCTTATGACTCAGCAATACCACTCCTGGGAATAGACCCAAGGGAGTTGGCGGTGGTGCACGATAGAAGCACTTGCATGTACATTGATTGTAGCATTGTCACAATAACCACATCGTAGAGGTTCCCATAAACAGATAACTAGATAAAGGAAACAGTGCAGGGCAGGGCTAGAGAGATGGTTCCACCTTTATGAGAGCTTACTGCTCTTGCAGAAGATCTAAGATCAGTTCCCATACCTGGTTTAGGCAAGTCACAGTTGTCTGTAACTCCAACTCCAGGGGATCCAACAAGCTCTCTGGACTGTGCTGACACCTGTACACACATGTACACACACACACACATACATATAATAGTATGAGTGTGTTTGTTTGTTTGTTTGTTTGTTTGTTTGTTTGTTTTTTCAAGACAGAGTTTTACTGTAGCTGTTGAGCCTGTCCTGGAACTCGATCTGTAGACCAGGCTGGCCTCTAACTCACAGAGATCCACCTGCCTCTGCCTCCCGAGTGCCAGAATTAAAGGTTTGTGCCACCACCACCTGGAAACCACCACAATGTTTTTAAGGAAATGCAGTGGAGTTTTACTCAACTATAAAGAATATCAAAATTGCATCATTTTCCCCCAGGAAAATAGAAGGAAATAGTGATCATCACATTAAGAGAAAAAGCCAGGCTCAGAGAGACAGACATTATATGTTTGCTTTCAAATGCAGAATCCAGGTTCAAAAAGAAAGGAAGGAAGGAAGGAAGGAAGGAAGGAAGGAAGGAAGGAAGGAAGAAGAATCGAAGGAGGGAGAGAGGGAGGAAGAAGGAAAGATTATATGGAAGACTATTTGCAATGGGACAGTATATCCTAGGAGAAATGGGAGAGAGAGGGCAGGAGGGGGCTGAAGGTGATTGATGCACATTTTACAGAACTGGGTAAGTGTCACAATGAGGCACATATTTTAAATAGGTGATGTGTGCTAATTAAAATGAATACAACTACAGGGGCTAGACAGATGGGTCAGCAGTTAAGAGCGCTTGCTATTCTTTCAGAAGACTAAGTTTAGTCCTTAGTATCCATGTCGGATGGTTCATAGTCATCTGTAATTCCAGCTCTGGGAGATCCAGCGCCCTCTCTGGCCTCTGTAGGAACTGCACTCCTATGCATATATACACACATGATTTTTAAATAAATAAATAAATTACAGGTCCCACTAAAATATGTTATATATCATAAAATCCATCCATTATGAATACACAATTTAATTATATTTATAGTTGTAGAACAAAATTCATGGTTTAAGTTGTAGAGATGCCCATCATCCTTCTGCTTAGTATGTAAATAATTTGAAGAAAGTGGGATTCTTTTTTTTCTGAAACAGGATCTTGCATAATCCAGGCTGGCCTCAAATTCAGAATGTAGGAAAGGATGACCTTGAACTTCTGACCTCTTGCCTCCCCTCCTGGAGTGCTGGAATTATAGGCGTGCAACACTAAACCCAGTGTATGCATTGGGAAGGACTGAACTCAGGGCTCTGTGCATGATGAGTAAACACTCCACCAATTGAGCCATGCCCCTGACCCCTGTCTATCAAATCACAGCACACTGTCCATCTCGAAATAAACATTGGCTGAATAAACAATAAGTAAATGAAAAATAAAAACCAACGCCAGACCCCTAAAACGCCGGAATTGTTTTAGCAAACAGGCAGCCCAACAATGGCACTCTCATTTCCATTCAAACAGTCCGTCCACCTTTTGGCATCTTGCCTACTTCCCCACGTGTCAGTTATGAAGGATTTACTCTGACAGGAAAAAAATAAGACTTTAAAACATCTCAAGGGCCAAGAGAACTGGTGCTGGGCACTGAATAACTCCAGTATATTTCCTCCAAATGAAGTTAATCTTTCCCCAGTCACTTTAGATCCCTGCAAGTGATTCTCCAAAACAGGCTTACATGGATGCCTCCTCGTCTGCTCTTTTATTTATTTTCCCTAGGTTCTTTAGGCAGAATGGAAGGAGGCCTGTGCTCTGACTGTAATTATGTCAACAGCTCAATGACCGTGGGTGAACCACTTTGTGTCTCTGAGCTGGAGTCATCTCATAGATTCCAGTTTATCTATCCTTGCTCTGACTTAGAGAGGCAGAAGTAAGCCGCATGGCAACATAAAGCATGTGAAAAGAACACGTGTCTTATCCTGGTGCTGTGATAAATATTCAGATGCTGGGAGAAAGGTTTATGCTGCCTCACTGCTCAAAGGGACATTTCACTGTAATGGAGCTACCAAGGGAGCAGAAGCTTGAAGTAGGTGGCCACATTGTATCCTCAGTTAGATACAGAGAACAATGAATCCATGCTAATGGTCAGCTTGTCTTTCTCCATCTGCACAGTCCAGGGATGCCTGTGGATATGTCTTCCCATGTTAACTAAAGCAACCCAGACAATCTCCCACTGACTTGCTGGACAGTTCCTCCCTCAGGTAAGTCTAGATTCTGTCAAGTAGAGCAATTAAAGCAAACCACCACACTATGCAAATATGATATATTTTAATTGGCTATTAGTCTCTTTTATTTGTATTAATTACCTCATTTATTTAAAGGTACTTTGTGAAGAAGTAAGCTGACGGTGTTACCCACCATTGGACATTCCAGCATATGGTCCCTTCACATACAAAGTCAGTGTACCGTACCTAAAGAGGTCTTGGCTCTTTGTCAGAGTCTGTTCCTATTTCACAAATAACCCTAAGGAGCACAGTTTCATCATTTTTCAAACCACAGCATATTAAAAATAAAAATGAAAAGATATAGACAAGAGGTCTATAAACTTGTTCCACGTTAAACCTTTTCTACCTAAGAAACTCTTCTGCAATGCCAGTATTTAGGTATTTAGATACAAAGAAAAGATTAAGAATTACTCTAGTTTCCTCTCTGGTGCTGCAATGAAACACTCTGACCAAAAGCAACTCAGCAGAGGAAAGATTTATTTGGCTTGCACTTCCAGGTCACGGTTCATCATAGCTGGAAGTGGGGGCAGGAACTCAAGAAAGAGCTTGAGAAGAAACCATGGAGGAACACAGCTTGCTGGCTCTTTCCCTGGCTCACTCACTGTCTGGTGCTCAGTTTGTTTCTTACACACACCAGGCAACACATCCAAGGTGGTGCTCACAACTGGCTTAACTTCTAACATCACTAATCAAAACAGTTCCCACAGCCATACCCACAGGCCAAGCTGACCTGGGGAATCTCTCAATCTAGATTTTTCTCTCAGATGACCTTAAGTCCTATCAAGTAGACAACTAAAGATAATTAGAACACAAATCAAGCAGTTGCTCATAAGAAATCATAAAGGGGGCATGAGCCTGGGGTCTCTGAGCAAATAGACTGGAGCTAGAGACCCTTGTGGGACCAAGCCCGAGCCAGCGACCTCCACAGGAACGTACCCAGACCAGGGATATTTATGGAAACAGAACTGAATCAGCAACCTAGGCTGGAGAAGGCCTGAGACAGAGAACTCCACAGGAGCAGGTACAAGGGAGTAACAGCTGAGGAAGTGGGCTGGAACCATAGATTTCTGCAGGTCCAGGCTTGAGTCTGGGACCTCCAAGGGAGTAGGCAGGAACCAGCAACTTCTGCAGGTCCAGAGACTTCTGCGAGTCTAGGCGTGAGTCTGGGACCATCAAGGGAGTAAACCTAAACCAGGACCTACCTTTGCGGGTCTGAGTGAGTCTGGGATCTCCGAGGGAGTATGCAGGAACCAGAGACCTCTGTGGGTCTGGGGCATGACTCCAGAACTGCTGAGGGAGTAGGCCTGAGCCAGGACCTCTGCCAGAGCAGGCCCAAGGCAGCAACATCAGCAGAAAGAGCCTCAAGCAAGCAATCTCTGTGGGTGCGGGCCCTAACGACCCCTGGTATTGCAGAGCAAACCCTGGGAGTGATGAGCAATCTCCAGGAATACAGAGTGACCAACAGAGTGACTGGAACTGTGGCCCTGACTGCACCACAAGGAGCAACGATCTGAGCCTTGGATCCACTGGCACCTGGAAGACTGATCACCACAGTCACAGACAGCCCCAACTACACCAATCAGATGAAAAGATGGATAGACAAAGTAAGAACACATGCCACACCACAAAGAGCAACAAAACATCAGTAAAAACTAGTGACCCTACAATAGCAAGACTTGAACAACCAAACCTGGATGAATATTAAGAGCTGCAAATGAATAAGGCCAAGTAACATATAAAGGCAGACTTATCAGAATTACACCTGACTTCTCAATGGAAACAATGAAAGCCTGAAGGTCCTGGTCAAGCTTTATGCAGACATTTAGAGACCATGGATGCTAGCCCAGACTACTATACCCAGCAAAACTTTCATTCACCATAGAAGGACATAACAAGACAGAACTAGATTTAACAAATACCTAGCCACAAGCTCAGCCCTACACAAAGTACTAGAAGGAAAACTCCAACCCAAGGAAGTTGGCCACATCAACAAAAACACAGACAATAGATGATTTCACAGCAGCAAATCACTAAGATGGGGAAAACACACAAAATAACATCACCAACAACAAAAACTAAAATAACAAGAACTATCACTAACTGGTAATTAATATCCCTTAATATAAATGGACTCAATTCACCTATGAAAAGACACAGGCTAAAAGATTGAATACAAAAACAGAATTCATCCTTCTGTTGCATACAAGAAACACACCTCAACTAGAAAGACAGACAGCCCCTAGAGTAAAAGGTTGGGAAAAATTTTTCCGATCAAATGGACCTAAGAAACAAGCTGGTGTTGCTAACCTAATATCTAATCAAATAGACTTCAAACTAAAATAAATCCAAATGGACAATGAAGGACATTTCATATTAGTCACAGGAAAAATCATCAAGAGGAAATCTCAATACTGAACATCTATGCCCTGAATACAGGGGTCCCCTCATATGTAAAAGAAACATTTCTAAAGCTTAAATCACACATTAAACCCCACACACTAACAGGGTGAGACTTCAACACTCCACTCTGACCACTGGACACGTCAGTCAGACAAAAATCTTAACAGAGAAATAAGGAAACTAACATATATTATGGCTCAAATGGGCTTAACAGACATCTGTAGAACATTCAAACACAAAAGAATATATCTTCTTCTCAGCACCTTATGGAACTTTCTCAAAAAAGACCACACACTAGATAACAAAACAAACCTAAACAGATACAAAAAAAATGGAATAACTCCATGTATCTTATTGAATCACCATGGCTTAAAATTAGAATTTAACAGCAACACTAATTCCAGAAATCCCACAAACATATGGAAATTACTCAATGTTCATTAATGATGCATCAATGGGTCAAAAAAGAAATAAAGGAAGAAATTAAAGACTTCCTAAAATTCAGTGAAAATGACCACACAACATACCCAAATTTATGGGAAACAATGAAAGCAGTGTTAAGAGGAGAGTTCATAGCACTAAACGCTTACATAAAGAAGCTGGAAAAATCTCACACTAGTGAATTAACAGAACATTTGAAAACTTTAGAACAAAAGAAGCAAACTCACCCAGGAGAACTAGATGGCAGGATATAATCAAATTGAGAGCTGAAATCAACAAAATAAAAACAAAGAAAACAATACAAAAAAATCAATGAGACAAAGAGTTGATTCTTCGAGAAAATCAACAAAATAGACAAACCTTTAACCAAACTAACCAAAAGGCAAAGAGAATATCCAAAATCAGAAATGAAAAGGGGGACATAACAACAGACACAAAGAAAATCCAGAGAATCATTAGGTCATATTTCGAAGATATGTTTTACTCAACAAAATTGGAAACCTTAAAGGAAATGGACAACTTTCTGGATAAATATCTCTTACCAAAATTAAATTAAGACCAGATAAGCAAATTAAATAGACCTATAACTGATAAATAAATAGAAACAGTCATCAAACAGTGTTTGTTTGGAGACTTCCCAAACAACAACAACAAAAGCCCAGGATCAGATGGTTTCAGCTCAGAATTCTACAAGATTTTCAAGGAACTAATACCTCAAATTGTTTCACATAAGAAAAACAGAAGGAACATGGCCAAACTCTTTTTATGAAGCTATAATTATCCTGATACCCAAACCACATAAGGAAATTACTAAGAAAGAGAACTATAGACGAGTTTTCACTCATGAACATTGATGCAAAAATATTCAATAAAATACTGGCAAATCAAATCCAAGAACACATCAGAAACATCATCCACCATGATCAAGTCGGCTTCATCCCAGAGATGCAGGGATGGTTCAACATATGAAAATCTGTGAATGTAATCCACAATATAAACTAACTAAAAAATAAAAACCACATGATTATCTCATTAGATGCTGAAAAAGCTCTTGACAAAATACAGTATCCCTTCTTGATAAAGGTCTTGGAGACAGCAGGAATATAAGGAACATACCTCTACATAATAAAGGCAATATACAGCATGCCAACAGCCAAAATCAAACTAAATAGAGAGAAACTCACAGCAATCCCACTAAAATTGGGAAAAAGACAAGGCTGTCCACTCTCTCCATATTTATTCATTATAGTTCTTGAGGTTCTGCTAGAGCAATAAGACAACAAAAGGAGATCAAAAGGATACAAATGGGAAAAGGAAGTCAAACTCTCACTATTTGCTGATGATATCATAGTGAACATAAACAACCCAAAAATGCTACTAAGGAACTTCTATGACTCATAAACACTTTCAGTAATGTAGCAGGATACAAGATTAACTCAAAAAAAATTAGTAGTTCTCCTTTACAGAGATGATAAATGGGCTTAGAAAGAAATCAAACAAACATCACCCTTCACAATTGCCACAAATAGCATAAAATATTTTGGAGTAACTCTAATCAAACAAGTGGAAGACTTATATGAAAAGAACTTTAAATCTTTGAAGAAAGAAATTGAAGAAGACACCAAAAAATGGAAAGATCTCCTATGCTCTTAGGTAGAATTAACATAGTAAAAATGGCAATCTTGGCCAGGCAGTGGTGGCACATGCCTTTAATCCCAGCACTCAGGAGGTAGAGGCAGGCGGATCTCCCTGAGTATGAGGCCAACCTGGTCTACAAGAGCTAGTCCCAGAACAGGCACCAAAAACTACAGAGAAACCCTGTCTCAAAAATTTTAAAAAAGGCAATCTTACGAAAAGCATTGTACAGATTCAATGTAATGCCCATAAAAAAATCCCAGAAAAAATTCTTCACAGACCTTGAAAGAACAGTATTCAGCTTCATATGGAAAAGAAAAAAAAACAGGATAGTCAAAACAATCCTCTACTATAGAGGAACTTCTGGAGGCATTACAATCCCTGACTTCAAACTCTACCACAGAGCTACAGTACTGAAAACATCCTGGCATTGGCATAAAAACAAACAGAAGGGCCAATGGAACTGAATTGAAAATCCAGATATTAAATCACACACCTACGAACACCTAATTTTTTGACAAAGGAGCAAAAAATATGAAACAGAAAAAAGAAAGCATAATTAACAAATGGTGCTGCCATAACTGGATATCAACATATAGAAGAATGAAAATAGATCCATATCTATCACCATGCACAAAACTCAAGTCCAAACGGATCAAAGACCTCAACATAAAGCCAACCACAGTGAACCTCATAGAAGAGAAAGTGGGAAGTACACTTCCTGAACATAACCCCAATTAGCACAGACACTGAGAGAAACAATTAATAAATGGGACCTCCTGAAACTGAAAAGATTCTGTAAAGCCAAGGATAGAGTCAATAAGCCAAAATGGCAGCCTATAGAATGGGAAAAATCTTTACCAACCCCACATCAAACAGATAATGTTATTTCCAAAACATAAAAAGAACTCAAGAAATTGGTCATCAAAAGAACAATTAATCCAATAAAAAAAATGGAGTACAGACCTAACTAGAGAACTCTCAACAGAGGAATCTAAAATGGCTGAAAGAAACTTAAGGAAATGTTTTTTAACATCCTTAGCAATCAGAGAAATGCAAATCAAAACAACTCTGAGTTTCCATCTTACACCTGTAAGAATGGCCAAGATAAAAAAAAAAAAAAAACACTGATGACAATTTCTAATGGAGAGGATGTAGGGTAAGGGGAACACTCCTTCATTGCTGGTGGGAGTGAAAGCTGGTACAGCCCCTTTGGAAATCAGTATAGAGAATTCTCAGAAAATTAGGAAACAACCTTCCTCAAGACCCAGCAATATGACTTTTGAATATATATCCAAAGGATGCTCAATCTTGCCACAAGGACATATGCTCAACTAAGTTCATAGCAGCATTGTTTGTCATAGCCAGAACCTGGAAACAACCTAAATGTCCCTAGACCAATGAATGGATAAGGAAAATGTGGTACATTTACACAATGGAGTACTACACAGCAGATAAAAATGATGACATCTTGAAATTTTCAGGCAAATGGATGAATTTATAAAACATCATATTGAATAAGGTAACCCAGACCTAGAAATATAAATATCATATGTACTCACTCATAAGTGGTTTTTAGACATAAAGCAAAGAAAACCAGCCTACAAATCACAATCCCAGAGAACCTAGACAATAGTGAGGAGCCTAAGAGAGACATATGTGGATCTAATCTACATGGGAAGTAGAAAAAGACCAGATCTCCTGAGTAAATTGGGAGCATGGGGATCATGGGAGAGGGTTGAAGGAGAGAAGGGAGAGGGAGGGAGGGGAACAGAGAAAAATACATAGCTCAATAAAAGCAATAAAAAAGATATTGGATAAAAAAACAATAATAATAAAGAAATTATAAAGAAATACATTCTAAAACAATTATTTGGCACATGAATAATTTTAACATTTATTAAAGACCAATATCAATATTAGAATATTAATGAGATGGCTGTATTTGTTAATTTTTACACAAATAATAAAAGCCTGACAAAATGTTTGATACTACAGGATATGACACATTTTTCAATATTTTTCAGAGTTCATTGATATCATAATCATCAATAACTAAACGATACAACATGATAGAAGTGTCTTCAGGGATGTTTTAGAAATCATTGGACATTTTGCATTAATCCCAAGCCAAAATTTATTCAATGGTTTTTGAAAGTTCAAATCAGCAACTCCACGAGGAATGTTTTAAACCAGGGCTTCTAACATAATACCATCTTAAGGTAAACCGATTTGACACACTGGTAAGAATGGCAGAAAATATCAAGATCTTTAGTTTTCCGTAATTAAGCTCTTTAAGAGTAGAGTGTGTTGTGTGTGCAATAAAAGCATTGTAATTCTTAGCACACAGTAGTCTTGCGTCCAAGCCAATGTGTTTCAGGCAGAGTGCATGGTGTTCCATGGGACAGCATCACACACACTGTGCAGGCTGTATGTCCAGAACCCATGTGTCGGTGGCACAATACTAGCAAGGGCATCCAGGAATACCTCCGTGTGGAGTTTGGATTTCGGATTTTGAATTTTGGGGTCCTTGCAAATTCAGAAAAAAAAGTTCCTAAAGCTTTGTGCACTATCTACATGCAATCACGCAACTCCGCCAGTCGCAGCAGAGCTGGTTGGGCTGCTATGATGGTTAGCTCCAATGGTCAACTAACCACAGTCCAGCATCACTTGGGACAGAGACTCAATGAAAGGTTGTGCAGGTTAGATTGGCCGGCGGATGTGTCTGTGGGGCATTTCTTTGATGACTTCAAGTGAGGCGGGAAGACCTGTCCCCTGCGGACAGCACTGTTTTCCTGGGCAGGGAGTCTAATTCTACAAGAGTGGAGGAAGCAGGCTGAGCATTGTCATTGCTCTTTGCTCCTGACTGTGAGTGTGATGTGAACTCATGGCCTCTACATAGACAAGGACTGTTTTCCTTCTGATGCCAGGGGAAGTGCCCAGCACAGGAAACATACCTGCTGCATATGCACCATTGGTACATTAATTAGTGCCAGGGGAGCAGCCCACATAGGGCCACAATTATGTGACACTCTGGAAAACCATTTATCATTTTGACTTCTTCTCTGCAATGATGATAACAGAAGACAGTGAGTGCTGGATGCCCCTTTTCCTTTCTGCTATTATTATTTCATTCTTTTCAATTTTTTCTTTCCTTTTATTAATCCTTTGAGAATTGTGTGCAATATATTTTGATCATATCCACACCCACCTCCTCCCAGACCCTCCCCTGACTTCTCTATCCATCTGACTTTGTGTCCTCTTGTTGAATTACTTTTTAAACTCATGAAGATCCAATTCCCATGGATGGAGAAATTATGGTAAGGAGGCAGGCACAGCAGGGATGCCCTCCCAGGAGCTGTCCATGGTCCCACACAGGGGAAAATGCCTGGTGGGAAGGACTGGAGAAACCAACTAGATTTACCAGATTTAACAAGTTCTGCTTACGGATGCTCAAAAGAAGAAGATGATTCACCACTAATAAGAGTGGAAATCCAAATGGACAATTTCCCTCTGCCCCCAAGCGCTTGGTCCACCAGCAAGATTGTTCACAAGACAGCTTCTGAGTCCCTGGAGATGTCTCCAGCTCAATTAAACCTGATTTTGTCCCTGGGATCTGAAGTGAACTATGAAATTAAGAGAATTGACTCTGTCAGGCTTCATGTTTCCTCCCTTTTCCGACCCAAGGAATTAGCTCCTCATCAGACTGACAAATAGACATCGTACCTGAGTTGTCATCGCTATAAATGTGTGGCCTCTGTAATCACCCTTCTTAATTAGCCAGGGCTGCTTGAGGACAGAGACGGTAATGCTGTTAATTCCTTGCCTAATGGAGTAACTTCCACATAGTAGACACCATTTATCAAGGGGAAGACGAAGGACAGAGAGACAGCTAATTGTAATTATAATCACAATCATAGTGGCAAAAGTCATTAATGGTCCTATGCCATGGGTGGGTGATACATTGCCCAGTGCTAAACACCCAGTGTAAGCAGCAGGGTGCTTTGCACATTGAAGACGGCACAGGGGAAAGAGATGGGTGTCTACCACACCACCATGCAGGACATCCTGATACAAAAGGAAACTTTTACACACACACACATACACACACCCCACAACAGCTGACTCAGGCAGGTGACAGAACAAGACACTAAACTTCAAAACTTCAAACAAATGCTTCTAGAATACACAGGAGAAGCTTTGTTTTCAGGTCGGAACATCTACAGGTGGGGGTTGGGTGGGGAAAGAGTCTCTTTTCCTTGAGGGAAGGTGCTTGCTAGCAGATTGCCCATGCCTTAGTGGATGACTCCACACCAATAATGCAGCACTAATTTGACTTAGTGGATTCATGAATAAGGAAACATGTCGTTGGGAGGAAAGTGTGTTGTGTGGATTTTAGGGAGAGTTGGGGGGGGCGGTGGAGGTAGGATTAGGATATATGACCAAGATACATGGTATATATATAAAAATTTCAAGAAATAAATAAAAATACCATTTACAAAGAAAAACCAGTCAAGTCGACCTCATATGGATTCCAGATGTCTGCATTGCAAAAGCTACTTTTGAGAGAATGAAAGATAGACCACAGACTGAAATAAAATGAGAGCAGAAGTCTTCTGAGAAAGGGCTCAGATCCAGAATATATAGCAAAGACTCAGAACTCAATACTAAGGAGCAAGCAGATGTCCAAGCAGGCCAAAGATTCAGACAGACTTCATCAAAGACACAAATTCTTAATAATGAGGTCATTAGGGGGATTACAAACCAGACAACAGTGAGTTAAGAGGATACACCTGCTGGTGTGGCTAAAATTAAAGAGAGCGGCTGCTAAGTTACAAAGAAAGGGGAAGAAGCAGGGAGTCCCCACACTGAAGACAGAAATGTAAAATCTCACAGTCGGTTGCCACATTGGGAGGAAGAACTTGTTTTTGAAAACAGTTCAGCATTTGTTTACACAGAAAAGTCCATACTCACCATAAGACACAGCAACCAGACTCGGGCTTGTACTCAAGAGAAGAGATAACTGACATTCGCTCTAAATCCTAAGACTTCCACGCAGATGTATAAGCAGCTTTATTCCTAATGGGTCCACAGTGAAAACACCTCCCCATCAATGAATAAACGAACTGTGATCTATCTGTACAGTGGAGTATCACTTAGCAGTGGGAAGAAATAGTGTGTGTGTGTGTGTGTGTGTGTGTGTGTGTGTGTTGATGTAAATGAGCCAGCCTCACACATTAAGCAAAGTGAAAAAGACAGACCCAAAAGACTAAAATAACATTATGGAAAAGGCAAAATCATAAGCCAACCACAGATCTGTGGCTTTCAGGCCACTCTCAGAGTTACTAAAGCCACTGATAAGACGAACAAAAAGGGCAGGCTCTTGAGATGGCCAAGCTGTCCTGCATGATGGCTATGTGGGTGGGTAAGTGACTGCACACATTCCTCAAAACTCACTAAAGCTGTGCCCAAAAAAGTATGTCTTACTGCACATAAAAAATTTTAAAATACATGTTTTATTCATAGAAAGAAAACATACAAACACATATGCCTAGAATTTTAAAATGGTTCATTAAAATGATAACAACCCACAACACTGTAGAGTCCTTACCACACAACAGGCACTGTGTGTGCTGTGGGCTTTCCGCCTCCCTGTAATTTTCACAACCACATTCAAGAGGGGTGTCAGAATATCATGTAGCCCTGACTCATCTCTCACTTGATATTTAGCTGGGGACAACCTGGAACTTTGATGGAGGAAGGTCATTGGCTAATAAAGGAACTGCCTTGGCCCATTTCATTGGTTAGAAGATAGGTGGGAGGAGTAAACAGAACAAAACGCTGAGAGGAAGAGGAAGTGAGGTCAGACTTGACAGCTCTCCTCTCCAGAGCAGACGCCTCAGAGAGACGCCATGCTCCCCGCTCCAGGGAAGATGCACGCTATGAAGCTCCGACCCAGGATGGACTTAGGCTAGAATCTTCCTGGTAAGACCGGTGCTATACAGATGATAAGAAATGGGCTAGTCCAGGTGCGAGAGTTAGCCTAGAAGAGGCTAGGTGGAAATGAGCCAAGCAGTGTTTAAATGAATACAGTTTGTGTGTTGTTATTTCGGGGCAAAAGCTAGCCGAGCAGGCGGCTGGGGTGTTGGGGACTCAGCCCCACCGCCGCCCTTATTACTACAGGTTCTTCCCCCTCAGTGTTGGAATTACAAGTGTGCATCACCATGCCCAGGACCTGCCCTGCTCCAAATGAAGCCCAGGGCTTCATGCATGCTAAGTGCTCTACCAGCTGAGCTATATCCCAGCCTCACAAACACATTGTGAAACATGAATTATTATTCTCTTGCACACAAGGAAAAGGAGAGTGATGGATGTTCTCTCCCCTCTGCACTCAGAACACAGGCCTTGTACTGGCTGAAGATACTGTGATCTGCTCTATAGAGCTGCTTGGCATCCAAGGATATAATGATGGGATGGTTTCCCCTAAGTCGGAACCTGCATCAGTTATTTTTCTGTTGCTATGATAAAACAACTCGGGAAACATCAACTTAGTGTAACATGAGGGCCTGCTAGTTGGCGTTAATGTCCTGCCCACTTCCCACAGTCTTTAGGTCCCAAAGAAAATACATAGAAGTCTACATTAATCATAAACTGATTGGCCCATTAGCTCAGGCTTTATATTAGCTCTTATAACATATATTAACCCATTGTTCTTATCTATGTTAGCCACATGGCTCAGTACCTTTTTCAGTTGGGCAGGTCACATCCTGCTTCTTCTGTGGTCTGGGCAGGACTGGGAGGAATGGGCTTCCTCCTTCCCAGCATTCTCCTGTTCTCCCTCGTTCTGCCTCTACTTCCTGTCTGGTTGACCCACCTATACTTCCTGCCTGGCCAATCAGTGTTTATTTAAAACATGATTGAAAGAATACAGACAATTCTCCCACACCAACTTAGGAAGGATTGCTTGGTCTCCTGAGTTCAGAGGCTTCAGTCCATGGCAGCATCATTTCTGGGACTGCTAAAAGGTTGAACATCCTGACACTAGCTAACAGCAGAAGAAACCCATTTGCTTGATACAGCCCAGAAATAAGAAAGACAAAGGAAGGACCAGAGATAAGATATGCCCTTCCAGAGGATACCTCAAATGATCTGCTTCCTCCAACTAGGGCCTACTTCTTGATGTTCTCACCACCTCCGATAGCACATTTAGTTATGACACTACCCATAGATCAATACATTCAGGAAGTCAGAGCCTTCGTGGGTCAATCATCTGTCAGTTCTGAACACTACTGCACTGGGGATCAAACCTTTGGTGTGCAAGCTTTTGGAAAACATTTTAGACTCATACTGCTAATAGAGTGCCAACTCATCCTGGTCTGCTACTGACACACAGCATGACTGTGAGAAAGTATCAACACGTCTTTGCTTTGTTTGGCTTTTATTTATTGGTTTAAATCTGAGACACTAGGGGCTGGGGAGATGATTGCACATCTACATCCTGTTCTTGCAGAAGACCTGAGTTCCGTTCCTAGTACTCATGTCAGAAAGTTCACAACCTCCTCTAATTCCAGTTCCAAGGGACCCAATACCTGCTTCTGACTTCCACAAGTGTCTACAGTCATGTGTTCATGAAAGTGAGCACACACCACACACACATACACAGATACACACACACACACACACACACACAAAATTAAAAATAAACCTTTAGATAAACCCAAGGCATTGGGAAAAGATGATGTCCCCATTCCCACCCATACATCTATGAATAGCTGTCATCTCATGCTGCCTGAAGAGTTTGGTATTTCTGATGGATTCAGGATCTTTCCTTACCTCCCTGCAGCTTTGTTACATCCTGCTTTGGAAAAATCTACCATTAGTTCTTTATTCTTTACAATCAAGGCAAAGTAGCTTGAGCACGGCAGCTGAGATGGAGCAGGCGAACAGCTCCTGTCCCATGGGTTTCCTTGCTGTGTGACAGACAAGCACGTGGGAAACAGGAAGAGATGATTTAAAGCCTTTCTGAATCCCAGTGTTGTCATCTCTAACCTGGGATGATAATACAATGTGTGGGGTTTTCTGAGAGCATCACTAGAGCACCATGTACAAAGCACAGGGAGCAATGCGCGGCGTTAGTCCTGTGGTCCGCAGTCAGAGCGATGCTGGGAAATGCAGATTCCACAGTCAAAGAGAGAAGGACGTGATAAGCAAAAACATAATAAGCATCTTACTCAGATCAGCACAGTGCCTGCATGTTACATTCCCCTAATGTAAGCGCCTTAGATTGAGGAGTCAGCTATGCCCTTGACACTTTGAGATCCTCACATGTCAGTACATATAACTAGAAAGTAGCAAAAGCCATAAAACTCACTCTCTGAGTCCTCGGGAAGAGCCTTCAACAAGCTTGCTCTCTCTCTCTTCCTCTCGATTCTTCCCAGGAGAACTGTGATTGTCCATAAACGACACTGAACTTGGCTGAATGCCCCTTTTCATGTCATTTTCTGTTCCTCTCCGGAGCCATCACCCTGGAATTCCATATGGGGATCTTATTTTTTTTCCTTTTCATTTGTTTCCTGGCAAAGCAACTACATAATTAACAAGCCCTGGTGTCTACACATGTACCAGTGGTTTCCAGTCAGAGTTGGTTTTGTCCCCTGGGGACACGTGGCAACATCTGGGGACATTTCTGGCTGGCACAGTTCAGGTGGGGGTTGATGTTTCCAGAATGGAGTAAGTCGATTGGAGGCCTCCCGTGGAATGTAGGTTAGCCTCTAACACGACACTGCCTGGCCTCAAAAGCCAACAGTACCAAAATTAGGATGCAGGTCTGTGCTGACCACATTGCCTTGCCATTTGATTTTTATGATGCCCTGAGGATAAAAGCCAGGTTGATACTTTGGCATATTCATCCCCAACCTTCTCGTGATAATGAGAATGGAAAGAAATGATGTCCTTCTGGGGACGTTGGGAAAAAATGGATCTAGGGACTTAAATAAAATGTCCACGGCTATAAAATGAAGATATGAGGACATTAAGATGGGGCGCTACCTGGACCCAGGGTTCAATCACTGTCAGCATGTTTGCAGGAAATGAAATCAAAGGTCTTCCCTGAAGCTAACAAGTGAAGTAGAAAGAGAGAAAACCTCGTAGTGACACATAAACATTTCCTCTCTGAATGTGCTAGAACATTCACTTGGGAAAGAATCTCAGAGATGATTCTGTTCTCCAAGACAAGGAGTAAACAAACACCTATACTCCCAAGATAGGTACACTGAAGAAGCGTCTCCCAAACCATGTTCCTTCTGTTGGTCCTGGGAACCAACTGCTGGCCTTGGTACCAGGGAAGGTCTGTAGGAACCTCTGTGTGGTCAGCACGAACAGAGGCTTTTGTTTCGTTGATGTGTGTATACAGTGCTCATATGTGAGGGTCCAAGAGTACGTGCACAATCAATGAAGCATCTCAAATGAGACACTGAACATCTTCCTCCTCACCCCGCACACACCTTGCTGCCTTGGCACAGGGTTTCTCACTCAACCAGAAGGGGGCCGTAGCTTGAGTTCTTACCCACTGAGCCACAGCCCCAGATCCATGAATGTTTTTATTTTGCCTTATTTTATATTTATTATTTTAATGTATGGGTGCTTTGCCTGCTTGTACGTCTGTGCACTACATGTGCGAAGTGCCCACAGAGGTCCGGAGAGGTCAATGGATCCGCTGGAACTTGAATTATAGACAATTGTAAAGCACCATGTGGGGTGCTGGGAATCAAACCTAGGTCCTCTGTGCTCTTAACCAATGAGCCATCTCTCCAGCCCTACCTGCACCTGTGAGTGTTTTTAACGAGAATAAAGGAGTGTTCGAGAAACAATAGAACAAGTGGGCAGAACAGGGGAGCTTCAGTGGGTTGGAGGAGACCAAGAAGGTTGTGAGGGAAAGGCTGGGAGAAGACAGAAAATAAAACATGAAAAGAGGAAGATAAATAACACTTACTCCTTGTGCTTCAGGACTCCCACGAAAATAGTGTATTATATACACTAAACTCAAAGTAGATGTTTGAAAATATACTGGACTGAGATGATGGCTCCATGAATATAGTGCTGGCTGCAGAAGCATGAGGTCCAGTTTGCAGCTTCATTACCCACACAAATGCCAGGCATGTGCCCACATCATCCAATCCAAGTTCAGGGAAGGCAGGGACAAGGGACCGCTGGAGCAAGCTGTCCTATTAGACAAGCTGAATCAGTAGGCTCTGGGTTCAAGGTAAAGACGCTGCCTGGATGTATAGCGTGGAGACCAGTGATGGAAGAAACAGGACGCTCAAGGTGAACCTCTGCCCTTCATACACACGTGCATCTGCACACGCCTGAACACAAACCAGCACACCACATACACACGAATGCCACCATCCTCTAGCCAGAAAGGGAATGCACTGGTATTATTTTTAAAGGAGCATTATTAAAAAAAAATACAGAACATAATATTTTGCTGTACTTCTAAGATAACTGCTATTAGCTATTTAAACTGCTTCCAGTGTTAATTTCTAGTTAGTGTATAGTGTACAACATAAGCTATGAAAGATTTAACTTTATGTTTTTAACAAAAAAAAATGGTAGGCATACAAAATGGGATCTTGTTCTTCAAAGATGTACTTACACTTTACACACACAGTAGCCTACCCTTTTGCCCACACACCATCCTATTGTGTGGTTTTTATCATGTACTCTTCATCGGTAGGCATTTCCTTCATGTACACTTCCATGTACTAATTCATGAAAGAAAGATTGTAGTAAAGTTCTATGAAATTATACACCAGGATGCTGTCCTAGCTAGCACTAACAGTTAACCTGTCACAGCCTGAAATCACCTGGGAAAAGACGCTCATTGAGTGATCATCCTATTTTAGAATGGTCTGTGGGCATGTCTGTTGGGGGGGTTGTTCTTGATTATTAATTGATGTAGGAGACCCCAGTGCACCATGGGCAGCGCAATTCCCTGGGCAGGTGGTTCTGGGATACATAAACAGCTGGTTAAGCATGAAGCAGCAAGCCAGAGAGGGAGTCAGCAAGCAGCATTCTTCCCTGGTTCCTTCCTCGGTTCCTGCCTCCAACTTCCTGCCCTGACTTCCATCAATGATGGATTGTAACCCGGAAGTGTATGTAAGTCAAATAAACTCTTCATTCCCCAAGTTGTTTTTTAATCAGAGTGTTTTATCACAGATACAAAATAGAATAGAAACAGAAAAGAACTGTGGGCTTAAAATTGGAAAATCAAAGACATCAAGAAATGTTCAATTTGAGCTCCTTCCAAATGCACATCCTAGTGGCCACTTCCTCCTTGAAGCAAGCCCTGATCTTCAACCTGGAGATCTGCACTCATCCTAGAACCGTTCCTTCCTTTCCGAATGCTCTCCAACCCTCTCTCTCACCAGCGACACTCACTTCTGAGTCAATTTCTATTTTCCTGGTGACAGGAACCTGTAAATGTGTGTGCATGTATTTGTATGAGTGTATGTGAGAGCGTGTGTATGTATGTGTGTGAGTATGTGTGTGAGTGTATGAGTGTATGTGTGACTGTGTGTGACTGTGTGTGTATGTGTGTGTATGTGTGTGTATGTGTTTGTGTATGTGTGTATATGTGTGTGTATGTGTGTGTATGTGCAAATGTGTGTGTATGTGTGTGTATATGTGTGTGTATGTGTGTGTATGTGTGTGTGTATGTGTGTGTGTATGTGTGTATGTATGTGTGTATGTGTGTGTGTGTGTGTGTGTGTGTGTGTGTGTGTGTGTGTAGGGGAGCAAGGTTGAGATCTTTCCTGGGACAGGAATGTTGGGTGTGAGGAACAGGAGTGTAAAGTGAAGACTCCAGAGCTTTGACGCCTCTCTAGTTCCTGTTTTCTACCGCTGTCACCTGAACAGATTCTGCTAAACAGCTTGCTGGCTGTGCCAGACAGGAAAATTGAGTAAGAAGGACAGCTCATTAGAAAATCAAACACCTCACAGACAGGAAGAAGTCGGACTTTATGGATGGAACACAGCCCTGTTGTTCTGCAGAAACCATGGGTCTCATGCTGCAGACTTTATTATATGCAAGGCTCTGAACATCAAAGTGGAGTGTCTGGTCTGCCTGCCCCCTTGAATATGAAAACTCTGACAAGTATAGCCAAGTCTCTGGACTAGAATATGAGATCGTCCATCCAGGAATCAACCTGAACAGAAGAGTTCCTAGAACTGTCCCCTGGGAGGCCAGGCTCCAGAGGTATGTTAGAGCAAAAGACTGGTTCAAACAAGTCAGCAAATCCCACACGTTCCATTCTTAAGTATTCAAAAAGCACAGGAGCACCTGGCGTCTCTGAAAAGGTTTTCAAGGGCTTCCTGTTGCTAAGAAACCTGCTTAAGATGCTGATGTTCCAAGTGAGCCACTGTGAAAAACGCGGTCATGGCCACTGCCATGTTCTTCCTGCTCTATGCCCTGGAGCTCTGGTCAAGGTGTGTAGAGTGTGACACTGATATTTGGGACTTGATTTGTTGCAGGAGTGTCAGTGTGTGGACACTAAGTTTATACTAAATCCTGTTGCCTCGGGAAGAGGCGCTTCCCTCTGTGGTGGGCAACAGTTAGCACACAGACCCAGCGGTAAAAGCGCCAAGAACACAAGTGACTGTTGAGCGACCAGCCCTAGATGGGACTTCTGTACAATCACCCCCACAAGGCTCAGGGAACATTACTAAAGAGAGTGTGGAAAGACTGTAAGAGCCCGAGGACGAGGAGAGCTGTAAAAAACTGTCTTCTGGACAGGATTTGGCCATTGTACTCATGAACAAACAGTACTTGTGGTTGCCCACACAAGAACAAATTAACAAGATCAGTCACTATCCCAACAGGCAACACTAATTGGATTCAGTAGATTACAAAAGAAAAACGTAACAGGGGAAAGGATGTATCAGGGTGCCTGAGAGGAATGGGAAGGGAGAGTTTGGAGTGCCTGGTGGGAGAAGTGGGAAGAGAGGGTAAGAATACATAAAGTCAAGATATATTGCTTATATGTATGCTATTGTCAAAGAATAAATTAAACTATATTTTATTCAAAAATCTTTCGTTGGACTGTAGAGACTGCTCAGAGGTTAAGAGCAAGTCTCCTAGGAAGTGAAGCTGACTCCTGCTAACGCAGCACTATGGGGAAAGGTGGGATGCTTTACACCTGAGACCCAGGACCTGGAGGGATCACCACTCTGGCCATTCTCAGTCAGCCAGAACAGAGCTCCAGATGGGGCACTAAGGCAAGGAAAAGAAAAAACGGCAAAGAGATTAGGGAAGGAGGAATAAAATTACCCTCACGATAGGTGCATTATTATCCTTGCAGAAATCCTAGGGCGTCTGTTAAAAATAATTCTAACACTGCTTCTGCAATAAATGAGGCCAGTAAACTCACATGAAATAAGATTAAAGCCCAAAATTAAATGTATTTTAATAAATGAATGGTAAACCTGACTAGACTCAAGTTAAAGACAGCAGCATTGCTCTGGCAAGATGGCTCAGGAGGTAAGATCGCTTGCTGCCAAGCATGGCAACCTGAGTTTGATCCCCAAGCCCCACATGATGGAAGGAGAGAACCAGCTCCTACAAACTGTCCTCTGGCATCAACATGGGCACTGTGGTGCACACATGCCCAAACATACACACCATGCATTCACATACTTATAAACAAAGAAGGAAGGAAGGAAGGAAGGAAGGACAGACGAAAGAAAGAAAGAAAGAAAGAAAGAAAGAAAGAAAGAAAGAAAGAAAGAAAGAAAGAAAGAAAGAAAGAAAGAAATTTTTAAAAAGCTATATATCCAACCACTCAAAAAACAGTGATGAGCTCTTCTGGTCACAGGCGCTTCAGGAGCCGCCGATTACTGTCCAGCGTGGCCAAGTCCAAGAACCACACCACACACAACCAGTCCTGGAAATGGCACAGAAACGGCATCAAGAAACCCCGGTCACAAAGATACGAATCTCTCAAGGGGTTGACCCCAAGTTCCTGAGGAACATGCGCTTTACCAAGAAGCACAACAAGAAAGGCCTGAAGAAGATGCAGGCAAATAATGCAAAGGCCACGAGTGCACGTGCGGAGGCCATCAAGGCCCTGGTGAAGCCCCAGGTGGTGAAGCCCAAGGGGCCAAAGGGCCCCAGCTGCAAACTCACCCTTCTGGCTTTAATTGCTCACCCCAAGCTTGGGAAGTGGATTAGAAGCTACATGGCCAGGGGTCGTAGGCTCCAAAAAACAAAGCCCAAGGTTCAAGCCAAGGCAGAGGCCTCAGCTGCAGCTCAGGCTCCCAAAGGTGCCCAGGCCCCTGTGAAGGCCCCATAAGAAAGGTCTCGGTCTGCCAATGTGAAGACAGATGGACTGGTGTGAATATCTATACAGTATTTGCAGATGTTCAGGACCTTATGCTGTTTTTACAAATAAACTTGAGGCAAGTTCTGTTAAAAAAAAAACAGTGATGAACTTATAGAAAACAGTGTATGTATATACCAAGAATTATACAATAATATATTAAGTACATCGTAAACATGCCTTATTCATTCTAACCACTCAACATAGAGATGCCACAGCTACTCAGACTTGAAAAGAGCCAACTTACAGACTAGGAGGAAACATCTACTACAAATACACCCAATACCAGACAGGCATCTACCATACAAACAGGATGATCACAGTCCAACAACTAAAAACGATCCTGTAAGACTGTGAGCAAAAGATATGACAGTTATTTCAATGATAAAGACTGGCAGATAACAGGAGCCTGTGAAAAGGTATTCAGTGTTCCCACTGAGGAAATGAAAATTAAAGTCACAATTCTGTATCATTATATGACAATCAGAACAGCTGCAATAGAAATGGTGACATCACCAACAGCTGGCACCGATTCAAAGATGAAATCACTCCCGGTGGTAGTGCAGCATGCCCTGGCTACTGAGGGAAAAGTCAGGCAGTTTCATCTAAAAGCAAACAAGCACTTATCATAGAAACCAGAAGTCACACACGGCGTTGTCACAGTAACCTTAGACTCACAAATGCCCTGCGTCACTCAGCTTCCTACTCCACAGCAAATGCCTGAGGGGTGGGGAGGGTTAGTCTGGCACCCAGACTGGAAGCTTTCAGCCCATAATTGATCAGAGATTGCTCTTGGACCTCTGGTGAGGCAGCAGGTGAGCGAACATGGGAGTGAAGCCACTCATAGCATGGTGGGGGTTAGAAGAGAAAGAAATGACAGGGTTCCCCTTCGGGGGACTACTCCTAATGTTGGGAAGGCCTCCCATAGGCCACACCTCTCGGTTTATTTTAATGTTGCTTTCGTTTTTGTTTTAGTGTGGGGGGGAGGCATTGTGAACCATCCAATGTGGTTGCTGGGAACCAAACTCGGTCCCCTCTAAGAACAGCAAGTGTTCATAACTGCCGAGCCACTTCTCCAGCTTCAGACCTCACCTGTTACAGGCTCTATCAACTCCCAATAGGCCACACCTTAAACACATGGGCCTTTGGGGAACATTCCCAAACCACCAAACACTTGCAGCAACTTTGTTCCTGATAATTAAAATAACTTGCACGTTGGAGATGTTCTTTAACAGAGGACAAGTGTCGCGAGCTGTTGTCACATAAGCATGATTTGAGAAAGGGCAAACCACACAGAAGGAACTCCCAGGGAACCACACTTGGTGAGAAAAGCCAACCCCCACGGAAGCACACCATACAAGTCCACTCACAGAGCATTCTAAATGACAGAAGTTCGGAAATGGGGAGGAGAATGGGTTTTCTTTTTCTTTTTTCTTTTCTTTTCTTTCTTTCTATTTATTTATCTATTTGGTTTACCAAGACAGGATTTTTCTGTAGCTTTGTAGCCTGTCCTGGAACTAACTCTTGTAGACCAGGCTGGCCGAAGACTCACAGAGATCTGCCTGCCTCTGCCTCCTGAGTGCTGGGATTCAAGTTGTGTACCCCCACTGCCTGGCTGGGTCTTTTCTTTTAAAGGTTGTATTTCTGGTTACATATATGCATGTGTGTCTGTGTGTGGGTCTGTACACATGAGTACAGAATCTATAGAGCCCTGAAGAGGAAGGCCGATCCCCTGGAGTTGGGGTGACAGGCAGTTGTAAGCATCATGTGAGCGTTGAAGCTGAGTTTGGGTCCTCTGCAAGACCAGCACATGTTCTTAACTGCTGAGCCATCTCTCCAGCCCCACAGGAAGGTCTATGGAAAGGAATACATGAACCTATCTATACACATGATGAAATTGCAAAGAACTAAAGATACATGCATGCATATTTAAACACACAATTAAATGCATGTATTTACACACACAAACAAATACAAGTGCACTGTGGAAATGTGACTAACACAGTGTATGCACCAGTTTCCATATCCCAGCTGTGACACCGTATCCAGTTTGCAAATGCTACTGGCTACAGCACACAAACTCAATTAAGGTTCCATGTCAGTTCTCTGCTATTTATTAAAAATGTCGTGATTCTATTATCATCTCACTGATGTTTTAATTAAAAAGAGATTATTTAAATAAACTATGAAATACCAAAATGATGCTACTGCTTTTTACTGAGAAGAAAATTACTGGGTAGGTATGCACAGCGCATCAAGTAAAGCAACACAAGAAAGAACATATATTGGGAAAGGGGAATTTGTGGACCACATCTGTCTGGGGCCATCAGTGAGTCAGTAAGGTTCCTGTTGCCTCTGATAGGGAACCTGAGGACAGACGTGGGACAGGGTGGGGGTGTCTCACAGAAGCACATTCTTTGGACCTTTAGAACTGGGAGCCGTGGGCATAGTTCTTCTGCCCCAAAGAGAGAGAAAAAAATTCAAATAAAAACATCTTGTCCCTGAATGAAATTCAGTACAAGTAAAAAAAAAAGTACCAATAACAGAGAGATTAACACAGCCAAATACACTGTTTTTTGGGATCACCAGTACAGGCCCGAGCACGTGTGTAGAAGCAGAGGAACCTGCAGGAGTTAGTTCTCTCCTTCTGCCAGGCAGGTACTGGAGATTGACCTCAGGTCTTCAGGCCTGCAAGCAAGCACCCTTACCCGCTGAACCATCTCACCAATGTCAGTCAATGACTCTCAAATGTCAGTTTTGGTCCCACCTCCCCACACACCTTTTCCTCCACATCGCCTGCCGCAGTACTAAACACCCTAAACACTGTCAGATCTTTACAGGGCTGATGTCAGTTCCCCGAAAGGGGGAGCTAACATTTTGCAGAAGTGCAAACTGGAGACTAGAGAAATGAGGAGGGATTCCAACGTGTGAGCTTCAGAAGCAAAAGAGAACAAGGAAGAAGTAGCCCTCAGTTGGGAAGACTCACTCCCTCCTCACCCCATCAGAAATGCAGCAAGGCATCCGGTAAACTTCTCTTGGAGCCAAGACTCACTCCACATCACTACAGTCCATGATTTGATACGATTGCTAGCATATTACCTTTCAATGCCTAAATTTTGGTGGGCTGTTTCCAGGGGAGTGGGGAGGTTTGGAATTTTAAGAATGTATATAAAATAGCAGCTTCTATTCCTCTTAATTCTTTCTTCTTTCAATATTTTTCATTATCATTATATACATGTGTATATATGTATGCTCATAAGACATGGAGGGAGGGTCGTATGTAAGGATGCTTGTGCAGAGGTCAGAGAGCAACTCTCAGGAGTCACATCTCCTTCCATCATGATCACAGACTTGTGTTCATCAGACTTGGTGACGAGCACCTTTTCCACTGAGCCATCTTGTCGTCCCTTCCCCTGAGCAGTGTATCACCTTACAGCTTAAGAACATAAGTTACGCTTATCAAGCCTCATTTATTGTGTTCTCACAGGCTGACACATATAGGAACACGAGTCTGGAGGACGCTGAGACCCAGATCTTCTCATTCAGCTCATGGCACAGATGAGGAAAGAAACCTGGAGACACAGAAGAGGGCTTCTTCTAGTCCCGTGGCTAACAAAAGACTTGGGACCAGAGGAAGCTTTGCAGAAGATGGGGCAGAAACATTATGAGAACCAAAGATTTGGGAGGACCTCTGTTAAAGAGTGTCTTCTGGATGTCACAGGATGGCCGCACTCATGAGCTCACAGAGGCTGTGGTGGCCTGCACAGGGCCTGTACTAGATCTAGGCGGTCAACATTCTGACACGGGTAAGTGCGGAACTCAGCAGACCCCGCCCCCAGCTGAGCAGCTACTGGCAGCTGATGGCTGCTGTAGGAGGGTGTCTTAGTTAGGGTTATTAATGCTATATAATGAAGCCCCAGGACCCAAAGCAAGTTGGGGGGGGGGGTTATTGGGCTTAAACTGCTACACTGTAGTCCATCACTGAAGGAAGTCAGAACAGGAACTCAAACATGGAAGGAACCTGGAGCTAATGCAGAGGCCATGGAGGGGTGCTGCTTATTGGCTTGCTCTACATGGCTTGCTCAGCCTACTTTCTTATAGAACTCAGGACCGCCAGTTCAGGGAAGGCATCACTCATGATGGGCTGGGCCTTCCCCCATCAATTGTCAATTAAGAAAATGCCCTACAGGTTTGCCCACAACTTAATCTGTAAAGGCATCTTCTCAGTTGAGCTTCCCTCCCCTCAAATGACTTTAGTTTGTGTCAAGTTGACATAATAGTATCCAGCATAGAGAGGAGTCAGTTTTCTTCAGGAAAGTGACCCTGTAGGGTTTCTATGCCCAATAAATGGCCCCATACCCATGTACTAATTGGATTCAGTGTGTTGAAAAGAAAAAAGAAGTCCTAGGTGAATAGAAGAATCAATCCATAGGCTCATTTGGCACCCTTAGTCCAAGAGGGAAATGAACACCCACAAGCCTGCCTGGGACCTCCTGCCCTAGGCAAGGAGAAGAATCTACAGGCCCAGTTGGCATTACAAGGCTCCATTATAGTGAGCAAACATACAGTGGAATACGGAGTAGGGAGGAAAGCAGAATGGTTCATGTCCTGTGGAGAGATGCAATCTGAAGAGGCAAGGGTAGACGGAATGGGCTAATATGGCTACTTGCCACCCAGGGCTATGGAGATGTCAGGGCCTGAGTTGCCATGTCTGGGTCTATGATCCTACCACAGCCAGGTCTGTGTTGATATCCACGGCCACTGTACATCAAATGGTCATGTAACTGCCTATTGTCTAGGTTACCACCTGGGGCCATGTCGGAGTCTGGGGACCATGCCAATGTGGAAGACTAATGCTGCCACGAAGAGCCATGGTGACATTCAGGCCCAAACTGCTGCTGCTGGCCATGTCTGGGTCCAGAGTCCTGCTGCAGCTGGGGTCTGTGTTATTGTCCAATGCCTGTATTTCCATAGGCACCCATACAAACCATGTGTTGAACCATATGTTGAACTATGTGTTGAGTCATGTGTTGAAGTACAAGGTACATGCTGAGCTGGCCCTGCCCCTCACTGGCCTGAGGAGAGCTGCCCCTCTCACCATAGAACCCACCCTTTGCCAGTCCTGGGATAGTGGCCCCTATGACAACAGCATGGGAGAGCTGGCCCCACCCCTCACCTGAGGTGGATCGTTCCAGTAGCCTGGGCTGATCACATCCAGGGCTTTGAGTTGGCACTCGCCGTCATCTACCCCATCTTTGTCCTGCTGGGTGTGTGAAGGGACTGGTCCTATGGAACCATAGCCACAGCATCTGCGTGATTCATACAAAAGCAGGATATCCAAGAGGAGATACGGTGAGGGTCCAGGATTGATGGTGTACAGGAAGTTGGAGGCCTTGAACCTGACCAACAACACATTACACAATGAGCGTTTGTAAGTAAAGCTACGTGGACAAAAGGGTCTACTGTGTGACACCCAGCAGCTCCAATGTTACTACAGTAAATGAAGAGGCAACAGAGAGGTGAGAAAGATGGAGGAATGAAATAGTTTTGTTTGCTTGCTTGCTTTTTGTTTGTTTCTTTATGTTTTCATTAATATCTTATTTGTATTTTTCATATCTTATTTTATTCTTATTATTTCTTTTTAAGTTTTCTTTTGGGGGATTGCTACAAGGGTGAAGGGAGGATACAGAGGGACTGAGAAAGGGGTGGGATTGGAGTGCATGATGTGAAATTCCCAAAGAATCAATAAACAATTATGTTTCGAAGGGAAAGAAATGGAGGAAGAGAGGATGGGTGGGGAGGAAGGAAAGTGGGGGAGAGACTGAGAGGACAGGAAGGAGGAAATAAAATATATAAACAATTTTAATAAAAAATAGATGTCCTTAGCATATTCCAATCCCAGTGATATCATTTTTCTTCTTCAATAAAAAAACAGGTAGAGAGTTTCCTATAGAAAGAAAGGAAGGAAGAAAGAAAGGAAGGAAGGAAGGAAGGAAGGAAGGAAGGAAGGAAGGAAGGAAGGAAGGAAGGAAGAAGTAGAGCTTGTGAAGTTGGGAAGGAGATGAGAGGGGATCCTGGGAAGGAGTGAAGGGGGAGAATAAGAGATGAATGCAATTGAGATACATTTTGTGTATGTATGAAATTCTCAAGGAATAAATGATATTTCATAAAATTTCCCAAGGAATCTACTGTTGGCAAAGAATGCCCTGGAGACAGACACAAAAATCATACCCCCCCCCCCCGTTCTTGCTCTAGAAGAGGAACTACTATTAGCAAAAAAAGCAGCAGAAAATCAAATTACTCCCTGAACTGTAAAGGCTCCAGCAGACTGTGCTCCTAAGGAAGCTGAAAGGAGGGAGTGGAGGAAGGAGAATTTGAGCAGGAGCCTTAACAATGGAGATTTACCGATCAGAGCAGACAAAAATCAATCTCCACTCACCATCTGAAACCAAATCAGACATCTCAAAGGGACACAAAAAAAACACGCACCTTACCTTCCGTGAAAACAAATTGCAAAAAAAAAAAAATCAATTCTGTTTTATGCGTTTGGATCTTGGGATATGTATCACTTGCCCGAGATAGTCTTTTTTGTCTTGTTTTGGTTTTGAATGAGACTTTTAAAATGTTATCTGACAGATAAAGACATGAAGTCATACAACCTCAGGCTAGCAGGGAGCAGACCTCATTTAAACTATCCCTTTGTTCTATGGACAGAGAAACACATGGTCACTGCTAACAAACATCCTCAAGTTGCCCGTTTCAATGGAGATGGAGAGTAAGTGAGGGATCAGTTCGTGCTTGGGAGGTAAGAGCATGGGCTTTAAAAACAAACAAACCCAAGTTTCAATCTTGGCTCCTCTGCTACTCTAACAGCCTGCCTGGAAGGAAAGATGGTCTAAGGGGCACTTCATCCCTCTCTTTGGCCATCAGATTATTAAAACAATGGATCCCAAGAACTTAGAATTCCCTAGGAAATCTCCTCCTGAATCAAAAAAAAAAAAAAAAGTCTGAAGCTCTGGGGACGGTGAGAAGAGGAAGATTTACAACTTGTGAGGATTGGCCTTGCAGCAGAGACATGGGACTGAGACAGTGGTGGTCAGGTTCACACCTTGCTGGGACCATCTAGTTATGCATAAGTCTTGCCTTCTATTTAAATCCTACCCTCATGCCAGGACTCCAGAAGATGGACTTAGGGAGCCAAAAAGAAATATGAAGATCCCAAGCCATCTGTTAATGTCACAAGCAATCCTTGGTCACTACAGTAATTGCTGTCTTCATTGCTGTGACCAATATCTGACAAGAGGCAACTTAAGGAAGGCTTATTCTGGCTTGCAGTATGAGAGACGCAATCCTTCATCAAAGGCATGGTGGCCCAGCATGAGGCCTCTGACTGCCTTGTGTCCATAGTCAGGAAGCAAGAGAGGAACAGGAAGTAGGGTTAGGCTAGACAGTCTACAACCTAACCTCAGTGACACAATAAATTTCTCTAACAACACTAAAACCTCCTAAAGGTTCTAAATGGGGACCAAGGGCTCAAACTCATGAGCTTGTGGGAGACAGTTCACATTCAAACCGCCACACCTCTGATCTGTGGAGCCTCCTCAAGGGGTGTCACAGTCTCCTGGTTTTTTTTTTAATTCAAAGTTGCAAGGTGCACACAACTTAAGACCTTAAGAATCCACTAGGATGTGTTTTGTCTAATCAAACCAGAAAAACCAACAGGGAAAAGAAGGGAATTCCAGAAGACTGGGGATGGAGAGCTGACTGGGTTTCACTTGGAACAATTGGCTCATGTAAATGTTATATCAATAACCACTTCTCCTAGGTGGTTGTCAGAAGATGCCTAAGAGAATAGAGTGCAGGTGGTCTCTGTTGTTGGCTTGTTTGCTTGGTTAATTGGTTAGTTGACTTGTTCTGGTATCATCTCAATAAGGAGCTGGTATCATGAAGCCAGCTACAAGAGAATCATATTAAAAATTTGGCTTGGAAAAATCTTAGAAATTAGATTGAATAAATCCTACTCTGGTCTCTATTTATATCTCCAATGATGATGTTTATCTGCTTATTTTGGGGGGACAGAGAACTGTAGCGCATGTATAGAGGTCAGAGGACACCTCATAGGTGTTGGTTCTCTCCTTTTACTGTGTGGGCTCCAGGGATTGAGATCAGGTAGACAGGCTTGGAAGCAGGCACCTTTACTCCGCAACCTATCTCACCAGCCCCAGTGGTGATTGCTTTATGTTTCCCTAAGCTATCCTTTTCCATCTCTGTGCCCTGTTTTCCCCATCCATACAATGGTGGAGCCAAAGTAGTCTACGTGTGGGTCCTCTCAGTTTTGACACATTAGCATGCTATTTTATCAGATCATGTGCCGTGGTGAGAATTTCTCCCTCAGCAGTCATAGAACAGTGGTGCCTCTCTCAGCGTTTTTCCTAACGCCCAGCTACCAGGGGGAAAAATGCTGACATGCTCAGGCTGCCTGTGTTTTGTGTTGTTAAACCTACTTACAGCTCTAATCGGCTGGTTTTCACGCCCAAGAGATTCAGATTGATTGCTGACACTGACCTGGCTGGGAGAGCGTCCTGCAGTCTCCAGCCAGACACTTAGGCACACTCCCTGGGAATCTGGCGAGTGGTACCCTAGAGGGAGAGGATTTGGGAGGGGACATAGAGTATGAACAGTAAGGGAGGAAGGTGTTCTGTGCCTTGCTGAATTGCATTGATCATGGAGTCTGGCAAGTCAAGGTCTAGGTTCCAACTTCTTTGTCAATTTTCAGCCCGTGAACCTGGGATAAGTTACTCCAACTCAGGTCATAGTCTGTGTCCCAAGAAGCCAGATTCAGCCATCCATTCTCCATAATCCAAATAAGACAGTGAATAGTGAAAAACAGAATAAGATTTAGTCAATCTTCCTACATTGATGAGAGGGCAAAGAGATCCAATGACTCCCTAAAACCATCTTCTGGTATGCTGATGTGAGGGTATGGTTAAATAGAAGGCAAGAACTAAACCCATCTAAACAGTCTCGACCCAGAGTCTCTGACACAACAGTGCTCTGACTAAGAATGCCTCACCTTCATAGGCTCAGATATTTGAAAACTTGGCTGAACTGTTTGGGAGGTTGAGGAGGCATGGCCTTGCTGGAGAAAGTGTGCCACTGGGAAAAGGCTGTGGGGTTTCAAAGCCATACATCAATTCCTGTTCATTCTCTCTGCTTCCTGCTCAGGGTTCAAGCTGTGTGAGCTCTTAGCTTTCAGCTCCTGCCTCCATACATTTGCTCTGCCATCATGAACTCTGGGACTGTAAGCCCAGATAAATGCTTCATTTGATAAGTTGCCTAGGTCAAGGTGTTTTATCAGAGCAATAAAAAATTAACTAAAACACCTACCTGCCCACCATTATCTTAGCTCCACGTCTCTCCCACTAGGTCATCTGACAAGATAAAAGTCTGCCCCGTAGACAAGTTCCTCCTCTGGCTGCCTCTAAGACTTCAACTGTTTCTTCTTCCAATAGGAGAGTCCTGGGGAAAGTCTAATCCTTTGGAGTCCGTTATTTGAGTAGTCTGACGGAAGAGAGGGACAAGTGTCCCTTTAGCAGATATTCTTCCCTACCAGAGAGACTGGTTACAACATTCTGGCCATGATTCTCAGCAGAGGCCTTGCCATCCCAGAAGTGTGTCTTAGTGGGTCTCAGGAGAGCAGGCAGTCAGTGCTGCTTACCGAGAATTGTTCACGAGTGGTCAGATGACCCAACCTTGGCCACTGAGACTAGAGGAGAGTTTTTCTGGGTAACGTCTTGGTTTTATGATTGGTAAATAATAAACAAAAAAGAAAGTGCATATATGCCTTTTGGTCATTGTAGCCATTTTGCTCACCTAAGCCCTGGTGTGATTATGAAGGAAACCGCTGTTGACAGTATTAGTAAAACCACTGAAGGCACTGACTGCCTCGGGAAAAAGAACAGGGAAAGTCAGTGACCTGGGAGCGAGGAAGAATTGACTGGAGACACAAATCAGAATTTATTGGAACACACTGGAAAGAAGCAGCCAACAAGCTATACAAGATACGACGGCACCACTGAGGGGCTGGAAGTTCTCTGATGGTCATTAAAGTGGGAAGTTCTTGGCTCTTCTGTCACTGATCTCTTATGTGGGCCTGGATCTGAGGGACGGGCAGACCTCGCATTAACTTGTTGAGTAATAAATTGTACAGCTTATGTCATCTTTCTTGAGAGAAGCCATTTGTGGTAGGCACCTTGGGTCATTCGGTGTTCACTCCAGATGTCTGTGTAAGACAACACAGGTCACTGGGGTCAGGATCCAGATGGTCCTGACCTGATTATTAAAGTTTTCACTTTACTCCTTTTGTATCTACACTCTCATCTCTGAGCATCTCATTAAGTAGTCAAACTCATTGGCACTGATGACGCCACTTCTTGCTCTGCTCATGAGTCCTTACCACTCACCAAGTCTTTATAAGCTTTCTGCCCATAGTGGGCAAAAGATGAGTATATGAGAGTAACAGGGACAATCGTTATCATGGCTAAAATTCCCACTGTCCACAGTAGCATAGAAAGCAAATTTTAGAGATTAGATAACTGGGCTCAGATCCTAGTGACGCGCCTTAAGACCCTGAAGGTGTTTCTTTAGGATCGGGATGCAGGGCTACCTCTAAAACCGCCTGGAAAAGAGAAGAGGAGCTGTGCAAACTGGGCCCCTCTGCAGACGACAGGAAAGGCATGCAGCTAAGAGTCAGCAGATCTGGAGCCACATCCCAGATCAGGCGCTGCTCTTTTTCCTTTTCTGTTGCTAACAAAAAGCAGTTTATGGAAGAAAAGAGTTTATATGCTTACACTTCTGGGTCACAGTCCATTGTTGAGGCAAATCAGAGCAGGAGCTTGAAGCAAAAACCATAGAGGACGGCTTGCCTGCTGGCTCACGAACCCATGCTAAGCTTTCTTATATAGTCCAGGACCACCTGCCTTGGGAACGGTGCCACCTATAGTTGGCTGGGCTCTCCTACATCAATCGTCAATCAAGACAACCCCCCACATGCTTATGGAGTACTCTGATGTGGGCAAATGTTGATATGGAGACTTCCTTTTCAGATGACTCTAGGCTATGTCAAGTTAACAGTTGAAGCCAACTAGGGTGGTTGTTAATGTCCTCTGGAACCCTGGTCAGTCTCTCCCTTGAAGATCTCACTTAATCTATAAACTGAGGTGTCAGGTTGATCTAAAGTCAAGGTTGTGCTTGGAATTGATATTCAATGAATCAAAATGATAAGATCTTTCTTGCTCCCACACACCGAAAACAATTTGTTTCTGATGTTGGAGGTCGTAAGAAATTTGGCGAAAAGCCAGTGTAAACCTCCCAAATGCTGTGTGATAGCCATAGCAGCTATCACTGATGACAGATGTGCATCTCAGCAGCTATCACTGATGACAGATGTGCACCTCAGCAGTGTTCAGCCCAACCTGTACTCCATGGTCTCCTTGAACCTCACTGGGCAACTTCCCAGCACCTCAATCTAGGAAGAGACTATTGTCTGTGAGCCCCTGATCTTCCCTGGCAAAGAACCACTCGTGTGAATCTAAGGGCCAGGAATATAAAGACTATCCACGTAATATGATATTGTCTTAATGTAGAAATCATCTTTTAAAAAAAGGTGACAATTTCTACTCAAATCAACCCAGCAGAGCGTTGGAATATAATATATACTGCAGACATAACACCAGCTAGGCACAAAGCAGGTGCTGTGTTACCCACTTTCAAAGTGAAAATATATATTTTTTCTGTATGTACTGCATGCAGAATACAGGGAACGTGACTGTCTGTGGGATGTATAGCCCTTTAAAAAGCCTTCTGCGTGGCCCTTCCGATACTACTCCACATACGTCTATCTTTGCTGTTACCAAATATCTGAACAGAAGCAGCTTAAAGGGGGAACGTTTATTTTGACTTAACATTCCAGGGGATACAGTCCATCATGGCAGGGAAGATAAGCCATAGTTGCTGTTAGGAGCACAGCTGCTGACCAGGGCCTCTGTATATGGTCTCTTATGCACAAACATGGCTTCTCTAGACAGCAGCTTGGGGCTCCAAGGACAGATGCCCCAATGATGAAGGTGGAAACTGTGTGGTGATTATGCCCCAACTCAGCATCATTTCCATCAGATGCTCAGAGAGGTCATGTGCAGTTTCAAGAGCAAGGATGTAGCCTCTTGGGAATGGGAACAGTGTAAGGGAGACCATGGCCCTATTTTCAAACCCTTGCGAGATAACAGCTTGTGATGGCTAATCTTGATTGTTAATTTGATACAATTTGTAATCACTATGGAAACAAAACATGGCTGGGAAGGGTTGTCTAGATTAGGTTATTCAAAGTACGGAGACCCACCTTGATTGTGAGTAGTGTCATGCCATGGTTTGAGATCTTGGAACACATAAAAAGTAGAGAGGGAGCTGAGTACCCCGTGCACTGCTCTCTGCTTCCTGGCTACAAATGGAATGTGACTGGACACTTCCTGCTCCTGCCACCAAGACTTCCTCACCATTACAAGCTGTAGCCTGGAACCGTGAGTGAAAATATACCATTCTTTCCTAACCTTTCCTGTCAGATACTCTTGTCCCAGCACCACAAGAGAAACTATTATACAACTGAAGAAGTAGGAGGAGCTAGCAGAGAAGGGTTGGCAACATTGCTCAAAGAGGACCCTGTCCCAGCCCACTAAAAACAGCGACAAAGCATTGTCTGTGGCTGGAGGACAGACAACCCGTGTGAGGGACTCAGTGAGGTGTGGCAGCTTTAAGGAAACTTTTACATGGTTGTCATGTAGCTGAACTGCGCCCAAGCATCGGAGTTAATTTGTGTGTGACCCTAAATAGCCCTCTAACCTGGATGCCATCTGCTTTATCTGTCACGTGTGGAGAGTTCGCTGCCTACATCCACCTAAAAATCTGTGTGGAGCCTATGGATGCCATCTGCATAAGATGGCTGCGTGAGTGGCACCTGTGGCTGTTCTGAGGGCTGCTTTGTTATTACCAACTTAGTTTTATCATATTACAGTGTAGGTGGCTTTCTTATTACTATGACCAAGAACCTGACAAAAAAAGCAACTTAGAAGAGGAAGAGTCTGCTATGGCTCAACACGCAAAGGAGCGCAGTCCTTCATGGCAGGGAAAGTGTGACTGAGGAGTGTGTGGCCACCTGCTCACATCCAGGTGAATCAGAGGACAGGGACCTGGGAATGCTGACCTGCTGCTCACTTTTTTTTCTCGTTTCGTTCTGTCCAGAAGGCAGTTGATTCTGGCTGTGTGCTGCAGAGACAAGCTCTGCAAACAAGAAGACCTGAACCCCTGTTCAGGGGCTTATAAAGAAATGAGAGCAGAATGAGCCTAACCCTTGTAAATAAGGCAAATACCTTCAGTCATTCTTGTTCTGATCTCTCTCCTTCCTCCTCCTTCTGCTCCCTTCTTCTTCCTCCTCTTCTTTTCCTCCTTCTTCTACTCCCTTTCTCTCATACCCTTCTCCTAGATTTTAGCTTTGGCAGCTTTGATTAACTGAAAATATACAGCGTTGGCTTTTTATTTTTAGGTAATTTAAAAGGAAGAAATTTTTACGCAACACATTCGAACATCTATGGCTTCCCCAGCCTCACAACTGACAGAGGAGGGAAGACAAGTATAGACCTCACTAATGGAGCATATGGAATTCCAAGCGGTTTGTAAAGTATCAAGCTCAAAGTGGGATTTGGAGGAAATAGTGTTGAGTCCACTTACTTGATAACGGGTGTTACGAGACTACCAAAGCACAAGAAGGAAACCTGTGGGCAAAGCGGCTCTCCTGCACTATGGGTTAGAATATCAATCTCTAAACATTGTAAGGAAACATTAGAGCAGTGAGCAAATAGTAAATATCACCCTCCCTTTGACTCAACAGTTTCTTGGTAAGAATTTCCTAGGAAGTATTCCAAGAGATATGTACAAGAAAATTCACCATGCCATTGTTTATCAAGTTATAAAAAGAAGAAAAATTACAACTAAGTGTTTGATGGTTGCAAATGGGTCTGATCACCACCAAGTCTGGTGCCCCCCACAGGGCCACCAGGGGGAATGCCAGAAAGAGTGATTGAGAGGTGTCTTGCCACTGTTGAAGCTAAGATAGGCTGTTGTCTTCAGATAACAAGGAGAAAGTGCAGTTGACTCTGCCAATGAAACACCTACTGTGCCAACACTTGTGAAGCCCTGAGTTCAGATCCCCAGTGCCCACATACAAGGCTGGGCAGGTGTGACAGCCTTCCAGGAACCCAGAGCTGGTGAAGAAGAGACAGGGAATTCCTGGAGCAAGCTGACTGCAAGCCTGTGATAGCTGGGTTTAGCAAGACACCTTGTCTCAACATACAAAGTAGAGGGAGACTAATGAGCGATATAGCCCAGTGAGTGAGGTACTACATTCCATACGCATTGTGGGGGGATGGAAAGAGATTAAGGAAGACACAGCAACTTGTTCATTCAGGATGGAACTTCCAGGAATGAATGGAGTCCAGTGAGGTCCCGCCTGTGCCATCAGGGGCCAGATTCTCTGTGACATACGCCCTGGGTAACTCCTAGTCGTGCTCAGAGATGAATGCCTCTGACCAGCTGGAATCTAAATGTCCCGCCAGTCTTCCTCGGAAGAGAAAAATGATAGCCTTTGTATGGCTCCTCTGTCCGATGTGATGGATGAGAAGGCCAAGCAGCAAGTAGCCACCAGAGGCTCCACAGTGGTTGCTGTCAGCCTTTCAATCACATTGTGGCTGGCTGTCAAGACCATGGTCCTGCAATTTATGGTGTTCCTGTAGGAGCAGTCTGTGCAAGGCTGCCGCTGCAGTCACCAGGGGATGCGAGCCAAGTTCCCACTCTCCTTGAAGCTTGAGATTATTCCTGTCTGGTCATGTTTCCTGCATCAAAGCATAAAAAAAACAAAACACCGCACCCAGGTGTTCTTCCCCTTTGGTGCTGTCTCATGGCCATGCCACAGCTACTACAGTAGGAACTCCATAACCAACCCAAATATCATAGCCAAACTCAGCTACCCACACCCCAGGCACTGAGGGAAAGGCATCCCCATGTTTCCTTTGACTTCCGACATGCTGGATCTCTGCAGGAACTCAAGATGGACTGGGAAGAGCACCTGTAATCCATCTCATTTAGGATAAGGCAGGATGCCACTGGGCATACGGTGGTCAAGGTGTATCAGTGGTCAAACTTTGGAGTCCTCAAGCCATGCATCTAAACCTTCCCTCTGCTGAATGCCAGCAGTGGGCCCTTGGGCTGTTAACTTCTCTGTGCTTGGTTTCCTTGACTATAAAATGACAATACCTGGGACACAGCTCTGTTGAGAAATTCACTGAGGTACTCCTTGAAATAGGACACGGTTCCAGCTAGCAGCCTGGTCAAGAAAATAGGACCTGCCTCGTGCCAGAAAAGAGACCACACAGCAGGAACCCTAAAGGGGGATGGATGGTGGTGGTCAGGGGCACTCAGTAGTGCTTGGGTAGTCAGTGGGAAGGAACAGTATCACATAAAGAGGGACCACAGAAAAGAATTGGGGGCAAAGGACAGCAAGGGGCTTCCTTGGAAAGATGCATAGTTCCGTCTGGTGTCAGGGAGGTCAATGGGGAAAATATTGAAAAAGGAAGATGGGGGGTTGAGGCAGAGGGATGGCTGTGAGTTTGAGACCAGTCAGGACTACATATCCACATGACCAGGCAGAGCAGGAATAATCTCAAGCTTCAAGAAGAGTAGGAGCTTGGCTCTCATCCCTTGGTGACGGCAGCAGCTGCCTTGCACATCCTGTCTCCACACGCATACACACACACACACACACACACACACATACATACTCACACTCACACAAATGCATGCGCAGTTAGGTATGAAACTGGGACAGCTGGGCCGCCAGCAGGGACACTGCAGCTATTTGAGCCCTAACAACCAGGGGCAGAGTTTGTCAACAAACACAGCTCCTACCACAAAGACTGTAAAGAGGTGGGTTAGTCTGGAGTCAAACAGAAGTGGCCATGACCAAGCTGAACGAAGGTTTCATGAAATTTTTCTAGTAACAGAACAAAGAAAGTCAGAAACGAAAACACTTTACAAATATATCCATGGAATCATCAGGTAGGCAGGTCTAGTAAAGCAGAAGAAACTTCTATAGGCCTTCAGTGTTGATAAACTCAGCTCTGGAGCTGGGAGAAGGTAGGTATCTATCAACATATTCCACAAGATTTTACCTGCTAATCAAGGGGGCTAGTAGGTCACAGAGGGAGGCAATGACTGGTTATTAAAGAGACTAAAGACAGACCAAGGGCGTTTGACTCTGTATCTGGAACACACTATCTCTCTACACTGAAGTTTTAGCCAGTCCATCAGCATCCTGTGATCTTTAACATAGGCGTGGCACCTTTTGTCCTGAGCGCTTCATTTTACAGCATGTGCTGTATAAAGAATCATTGGACTGCATCTATCCTAGGAAACAAGAAGGTTCTACAGGAACCAAACAAAGACAACAGAGTCACAGACACACCCTTCCAACTCTCCTGTTCTAGGTTAGCAACATACTGCCGCAGGCTCCTGTAACAACATCAGTGTAGTGAGTGGAAGCTCTTACAAAGTGCTCCAGGGAATCTCCTTGTCTCTGTTACTACAAGTAGGGTGCCCAGGGCTACAGCTGTCACTCCTTCCCTAAGCAAAATGCTCCATCCTGGAGCCCCTTGCAGTTTTTCTCACTGTGCTGAGAGCCCTGCACACACCAGCAGGGGCTGCTCAACTGTTTCCCACTTAACTCTGATTTCCAACTTGGTCAAAAAACAAGTCCAACCCCTTAATCACCTAGCCATGGAACTGCAGAGGTGGCTCAGTGGTTAAAACCCTGTACTGCTCTTTTAGAGGACCCCAGTTCAGATCCTAACACCCACATTAGGCACCTCACCATTGCCTGTAACCCCACACTCTCTTCTGACTTCCTTAGATGCATGCACACCTATGGCAGACAGAGTCTGAATAAAATAAAATGCATGTGAGTAATAATTCAAAACAGAGCTTGAATCGGATGCCTGTCAATCAACTTTCACCCATCCCTGCCCATCTGACCAGGGTTTTGTCAGTCCCGTGCCCCACTCACTGTGACTTCTGTCTCCTTTTACAAATGAAACCAATTATTTATCCTTAGATATGTATATTCTGAAAGAAGAGATTTTTGACAAGGCACAAAATTGGAAAATTCTATTATATCTCTAATAGAAGTTCATCACTAGAAACAGAAAAGAAAAATACGCAGCAAAAACAAGGCGCTGAGAAAGTCTGCCATGGTCTTCTTACTCTCTCTGCTGGGAGCCGAGAACCGCAAGCTTTAATGAGATGGCATTTGGGACCAAGTTGAAAGACGCTTTGAAAAGGACAAAGGGAAGAATTCCTTTCCCAACATGACTTCACTGTTGCTGAGCAGGGGAATCTAAAATCTTGCAAGCCAGACTTGCATGTTCTCACAGCCTGCCTGTGTTCACCCTGGGATTCCTCCTAGCTCCTCTTCTTTTCATGGAGATAACCCTGCGGTTGTTCACAAAGCTTAGGAGAACAGAGGATTCACCCTGCCTTCATTGTAACCTTCACTTATCCATGTAGACATCTCTGGTTAACTCTGTTCCAGTATCTCTGAAACACCCACCCACACCTCCCCAATGTCTTTCACTCTCTCCACCTCCAAACACTGAAGAGGAGCCCATGCTTTCAAAGGGGCTGATGTAACTTCCCTGACCTAATTAGCCTTAGCTGTCAACTTAACATAGCCTAGAGTTATCTGAGAAGGAAGTCTCATTTGAGTGATTGCCCAGCTCAGATTGGCCTGTGGTCATGTCTGTGAGGCACTGTCTTGATTTTTCTCTGTTGTAGGAAGGCCCGGTCCACTGTGGGCGACATCATTCCCTAGTCAGATTTCCCATTCCAATCCACTCCCTGGTCCCTATAATCTGACCATATCATGATGCAAAATGCTTTTATATATATTCAAGAATCCCCATATCACAGACAAATACAGCTGCCAGCTTGGAATGGACCTTGGTCCCCTTGCACCACATTAGCAAAAGCTTTTGTTTGCAGTTCTTCTCAGGAGCAGGAAACTCCCTAGGCATCTTCCTTTCACAAACTGGGAGCTTAACCAGGTGAGTTCTTGCCCTTGGGCCTCCCTTGCCCTTGCCCAGTACAGACCAGGAGGCCCACCCTCCTTGGTGGTGCTAATCTCACAGTTTCAGCCTCTCTCAGCACAAGCACATGGTGCTCGCTTTCCCTCTAAATTTTACATTTTGTATTTCCTCCTTATTCTTTTTAATTGTAGACCTTCATAAGAGTTATCATTAATAACCATTTCACAGACTCAAGGCTGTGCTGTCTTGAGGTTTCCTGTGCCAAATAAATTAATCCATTACTTCTGACATCGGACAGAGGTTTAATATCTATAATGTACAAACAACTAAAACAACAAAATCAAACAATCCAATCAGTAAATAAAACGAACAAATAGTTCTCAAAAGATGAAATACAAACAGCCAGTAAATGTGCAAAAAAGTTTGACCTCATTAACCAACACAGAAATACAAATCAAAGCCATACTGAGATTCTATCTCGCCCCAGTTAAAATGACAGTCATTTTTTTTAAAAAAAGGATTAATAAATGTTATAAATGTTGGTGAGGATACAGAGAAAAGGGAGTAAACTAGTCTATCCACTATGGATATTAGTATACTGGCTTATAAAATTTTCAGTCTACCGTATGACCTAGCTAAGCCACTTTTTGGTATTTTCTCAAAAGACCCAGGTCAATACGTCCCAGGTAACTGCATGTCAGTGCTTACTGCAGCATGATTCATAACAGCCGTTATGGAACCAACTTAGGTGTCTGTCAACAGAGGGTGGATAAAATCAATGTTGCATATAGATAATTTTTCAGCTATCAAGATGTAAGTTATGTCATTTGTAGGAAAATGGCTATAAATGGGGTTAGCCATATTGAGTTGAACTCATCTTATGTGTGGTTTCTAGATTTTTACATAGATACATAAAATTGTATGTATGAGCTTGTGTGTGTAAGAGAGAGACAGAGACAGAGGGGGGACAATAGAAACAAAACTGTCGAGGAGAACAGAAGGTACTAACAGGAATGGGGCACAAGAAAATGGAGAGAGCAGATAGCAAGGGAGAGAGCAGACAGCAAGGGAAGGATAAACTCTACATGCAAAATATAGTTGCATGAAAACTTAGAAATAATTACTTAATAAATATATTTCAAAGTGTAAACAAGTAGCAAGTGGTAAGAACTTCAGGATGTGCCCTGCAGAAATGGGATGTCAGGTGTCAGAATCTCTACAATCTGATGATCGCTCCACAACAGAAAATCAACTTTGCGATCAAAGGAACCTAAACTGACCTATCGTCCTCTACTGGCTGCCAGCACTCACACAACTTAATTTTCTTTGAAGAGCTTCAACATCCTTGTCTCTAAGGTCTGGATGGTACCAGCTTCCCCAAAGGCCCATTGGAAGGAAGAATGGGTAACCTCAGATGAAGACAGCCCGTGGATGCTCAGAGCAGAACCCTCCTGGTCCTTGCTGGAGAAGTGCTTTGATGGACTGGGTGAGGTAGCTCTGCTCTTCTGAGAAGCTAGGAATGGAAAGCCCCAGGAAACAGCAGCCCCGTGGGTTGGAAATCAATGGCTGAACATCTAGCTAGCAACAGGAGAGTCCAAGGGGCTACCTTGCACTAAAAACAGAAAAAGGGGGGAAAGGAAAAGAGAGCTGATATAACCCAAATTTAGGAGCGAGAAAGGGTTTTCAGAACAAAGTTTGCTCTAGTCTCATTTCTGTGGTTAAAATACCCTGACCAAAAGCAACAGAGGGAAGAAAGGATTTGTTCAGCTGACATACCAAGTTACAGTCTGTTATTGAGGAGAGTCAATGCAGATACCCAAGCCATCAATCATATGACATCCACGGTCAAAAGCAGAGAGCGAATAAACACATCCTTGCAGGCTTGCTCTGTGCCTGCTCAGCCAGATTCCTTGATGTTGGCATGTGTGTGAATGGACACAGCTCATGTATGCATACAGAGGCCAGAGACATCAGTTGTCATCCTTTATTGCTCTCTGCCTTCTTTCCGTGAGCCAGGCTCTCTCACTGAGCCTGGAAGTCACTTATATTTTTAGCTAGGCTGGCAGCCAACAAGCCCCAATGATCTTCCTACCTCTGCCTCCTCACCAAGTGCTGGGGTTATAGGCATATGATATGGGAGTACCCTCTGTATGCTGTGAATACCATTGGTTAATAAAGAAATTGGCTTGGCCTGATAGGGTAGAACAAAGCTAGGTGGGGAAAACTAAGCTGAATGCTGGGAGGAAAGAGATAGAGTCAGGGAGAAGCCATGTAGCCCCGCCAGAGACAGCCATCGGAACATTACCTGGTAAGCCGCAGCCACATGGCAATACACAGATTAATAGAAATGGGTTAAATTAATATGTAAGAGTTAGCCAATAAGAAGCTAGAGCTAATGGGCCAAGCAGTGATTTAATCAATACCGTTTCTATGTGTTTATTTTGGTTCTGGGCAGCTGGGACAAACAAGCAGCCTCCTACAACAAATTGGCACTTCAACGTGGTTGACTATATCCACGTAAAACCTGCGAGGGCTTGAAAAGGAATTCTAAACACACAAGAATAGAGTTTAGCACAGTTTCTTGGTAGCCACATTTTTTTTTCTAAATGGGCTTGCAGCAAGCAGGGGTGCCATGGCTGCTTTAAGCGAGATGCAGTAAAAACTGTGCGGCACTACCACAGCTGCCTTTTGACATGGGTGCTGGGGATCAAAACTCCAGTTCTCATGTTTACATAGCTAGCACCTTCACCGCTGAACCATCCCTTCAACTTCCCACCCCCACCTCCAAACACTTGATTTGACAGTCCGCAGTGACACTGTGAAAGCCCCAGAGGTGAAAGAAACAAAGATAGCAGTGGACATAGAGCAAGCTGGCTGATTTAGCTGGGAGTGATAACTGGGAGGGAAGGGAATGAGAAAGTAATAATTCTGAGACCTTACACCATGGCTGTACTTGGAAGAGGGCACTGAAGCAAAGTCGGCATCGAAGGCAGAAAGCAGGGGGCAACTTGGCTTTGAAATAGAGGAGAATGGGGATACATCAACCTGGCAATGTAATGTACAAACAGAAAGGACAGCCCTTTGTTAGCAGACACAGATACTCATTTTCCTCGATGGAAAAAGGTGACACTGGCCTCTCCATGACCCTGCAGATCTTAAAACAAGAAGGTTTCTCGCTAGGAGCCACCAAGGAGAGACCCGTGCTGGAGCCGTCATATGGGTGGATGGACTCTGAAGAATGCTTAGGCTATTGTGGGGAGGTGTGAATGGAGGTCGGGGATGGGAACATCATCACAGAGGAGGGCACTATGTCATAGATAAAAGAAGGGTTGCTTCAGAGGCAACTGAGAGACAGATCACCACAAAGGGATGCAGTTCAGGAAGCAGCAAAAGCAAGCTCTCCCTTTTTGAACATGAAAGGCAGCCAGCATCTGCCACATGCACTGCCTGGTTATCACACCCCACCCAGATTCTCTAATACTCCGTCATGGGCTCCTCTGACGGACATCGTGGAGGGTCCCCCTCTGAGAAGACAAATTGCTTAATCCTCATTGGAACCCACCAAAGGAAGGGGCAGAAAACAACCCCAGGAGATTACAAGTTGACCATTTGGTCTGCCAGAAAAATAAATGAGGGAAAAAGAAATCATGGAAAGAAATATAAATGAGAGTGGGGGGGAGAGAGAGGACAGAACACATAATTTAAGGAGGATGGTTATTCTGACTCACAATTCAGAGGGATAAAGTCCATCATGGCAAGAAGACATAGAATCTTAGCTAGGGTTTCTATTGCTGCAATTAAACACCATGGCCAACAGAAACTTGGGGATGAAAGGGTTTATTTTGCCTTATATCAGCTATCACTGAAGGAAATGAGGGCAAGAATTCTGGACAAGAACTGGAGGCAGGAATTGGAGCAGAGGCCACGGGGGAGTGCTGCTGCTAACTAACTTGATCTTTATAACTTCCTCAGCCTACTTTCTTATAGAACCCAAGACCACCAACCCAGAAGTGGCACTGCCCACAATGAGTAGGGCCCTCCTTCATCACTAATCAACCAAAAACTGGTCCACAGGCCAGTCTGGTGGAGGCGTTTCTTAATTGAGGTTCCTCCTTCCCAAATGACTCTGGCCTGGGTCAAGTTGACAAAACCAGCCAGCACACATTGTAATGACAGGAGCTTGGTCTATGGCCCCCACCAGGTGAATCAGTACTTGGCTTGCTTTCTCTTTTTTTTCCTTTTATGTAGTCTATATGACTCCTCCCAAACTCAGGGTGGGACCTCATTCCTCAGACAGTCCTCTCTAGAATCACTCCTAAAGATACACCCAAAGGTGCGTGTCATTAATACCCTAGATACTCATTTTCAGACGTTTTATATGTATGGGTGTTTTACCTACATGTATGTATGTGTAACACATACATGCCTGGCTCAGGAGAGACACCATATTCCCTGGAACTAGAGTTACAGACAGTTTGAGCCACCTTGTGGAGCTTGGAATCAAACCCAGGTTCTCTGGAAGAACAGCTATTGTTTTTAACTACCAAGCCATTCCTCCAGCCCAAACCCTAGGTATTTCTTAATTCATTCAAATTCACATTCAAAAATAACCATCACAGAAGGCAATAGGTGCTATGGGAGTTCAGACCGCAGAAATCTCTGCTACACATACTTCAGATGAAGTCCTAGCTCCTGCTTTTCAGTTCAAGTGTCTCCATGGCAACAGGTGGTGACAAAACCATCAACACTCCTTCGAAATGGTTCTTTGGACTTCAAGTGTGGGTCTTTTTTCAGGCTAGTGATAAGCAGTTATAATGCTGTCTCATGTTGCTGGGCAGCAGTGTGAAGGCAACATTGCATCAACCACGTGACTCAAAGCAACCAATGAGCACATTTCAATGCACTGAGCTTTGAAGGGAAGATGCCTGGTAGGTGGAAATAAATGTATTTCCTCTTAGAATATTTTCTCTGAATAATGATCATAAGCACATCCGACATCAAGAAGCATTTGCACATACCATCCATCCCGAGGTCCACTGTGGAATTCTTGTTCTTAAGAAGGGGTGGTGACGTAGTGTGACACACAGTCCGAGCCCACTGGAAGTGAAAGAGTCTCAATGGGGGAATATATGCAGTAAGTTGGCCCATGCACATCTGTGGGAGAGTGTCTTAGCTAAGTTAACTGATGTGGGAAGACACAACCAGTTGTGTGCTACCATGGTCACGCGGAGATGATTTCATGGTGAGGAACACAAGTCTCCTGTTGATAGTCAGTCAAGACGAAGGCCTTCCACAAACTACATAAGAAATTTCAGAACCCTCCAGCCTTGTCTGAGCCTTAGATGACAGTCCCAGTCATCGGTAACTGCAGCCTTAAAAAAAAATTCCTACAGTTGGAAACATCCATTAAGTCCTCATTTTTAAAAGTCCTGAGCCCTAAAAACTATGACATTACAAATGTGTACTGTTTTAAGCTTCTGGGCTTGGGAGTAATTTGTCACATGGGGGAAAAGTACTGTAGACTGACCTCATTGAAGAGTTGCAAAAATTAAACACCACAGTTTACTTCACAAGTAACAAATAAACAGTTGCTAATATAGAAGGGAGGGGAACATGAAATGCATTTCACCTGCATGATCAAGTATTTCTCAAAGCCCTAAGTGCCCAGTGTGGGACAAGTAAATTTGCCTTACTATGAGAAAATCCTAAAATCTCATTGCAAACTGTACTATCATGTTGATCTGACACTGACCCCCTTGATGGGCAAATATCACATCGTTTTAAAGCTTACAAACTAAAGGATTTACACATTATCCATATGATCTTAGTTCTTACAGTATCAGCAGTGCTGATCCTGTGGGAGAATGGGTTTTAAATGGGTGAGGTCTGAAGCAGGCATGGTCTGTTAGAAATTTATTCTCAGATTCTGTTATTATCTGGACACCACCATGATTCTGCACAGCTTTGCATTGAGAAAATGGGGGCACCGAGAAATGTGGGGTAACCTCTTAGGAGTCAGTAGTGAATCACAAGATGGACCAGTAGGTAAAGGCACTTGCTGCCAAGCCTGGTGCCCTGAGTCTGATCCTCCTCCCCTACAGGGTCCACATGAAAGAGGGAGAGACTCCTGCCAGTTTTCTCCTGACCTCCGCATGCACACTAGGCCACACACACCCATATGCATGCATGTGCAAAGCAACAAGTAAATATACTAATATTTTTAAGAGCCATGGTAGCTGATAACAAAGCCAACCCTGGATGATGGATGTGGGATTTCCCTCTGTATGCTGTGAATATCATTGGTTAATAAAGAATATGTCTTGGCCTATAGCAAGGCAGAACTTAGCTAGGCAGGGAAAACTAAACTGAATGCTTAGAGAAAGAAGGCAAAGTCAAGAGAAGCCATGTAGCCCCGCCAGAGACAGATGCCAGATGGAAACTTGCCAGTAAGCCACAACCACATGGCGATACACAGATTAATAGAAATGGGTTAAATTAAGACGTAAGAGTTAGCTAATAAGACATTAGAGCTAATAGGCCAAGCAGTGATTTAATTAATACAGTTTCTGTATGGTTATTTCAGGAGTATAAGCAGTTGGAAAATGAACAAGCAGCCTCTTACAACACCTGGCATTTGACTGGACAGCCTGACTTCAGATCTACACTTCTGGAGGAAGGAAAGACTGGCTTGTTAGTGTCATCTGAAGTGGCTTTGGGTGGCTGAGATGAGGTGTCCAGCCACTGAGCAAAGAATGCCATCCTGCTTGCTGTTATTGGTACAGCCTCAGCATTATCCTTATCTGGACATCATCCGTGTTATAAATTCTTATGTCTACACAATGCATGCCAGTGGCAGCTAATTCAAAGTTGTATGTCAGTAACCTTTATTTCTAAATGACTCTATTCTCTATTTACAATTATCTGGTCAAACACAGTCCGTATTCAGAAGTGCGCGGCAGGAGTGATGAGGCTGAGCACTTGGGGTACCATGAAACATGAGTGCTGCTTTGTTGCTAGTGGTGATAGCAACACCCAGACTGGGCTCGAACTCATCACAACACTCACTCCTCATCCTCCCACATTTAAGGATCACAGCTGTGTACCATCATGCCCAGACCTGATGCTGACATCAGCTTTTTCAAAGAAACCCTAACTTCCCCTTCTGTTTGAAGTGAATCTTCCTAGAACATCAAAGGCTTCTCTTTCAGAGCCTGGATTCCTGGGGCCCACGGAAAGGAGGAAAACGGAACTTTTTTCTGTCAGACTCTGTTCCAAATGCTGTAGGCGGCTTAGCCGACCTTGTTCTCACAGCGAACCTTTGCTGTCAGACATGGGTTGAAAGCATGGCCGATCCTGCTCCAAACCCAGTAGGGAAAACCACCATTCCCCACTTCCAACCCAGGATACCTGCAAACACACTCGCACTTCCCGGAGCTGCTGTACCAGGGGCTCTGGTGACCTTGAAAGTGAGTGATTGGTGGGAGCCGCTCTCCACTCCAGCTGACAGCCCTGGTACAGAACCTGCAGGTGTTAACAGCACCAGGCTGCAAACCTCAGAGCACACAGGAACTGCTAGGTTAGCTCGCAGACTCTGACTCAGCAAGTTTAGAGAAGGCTCTGGAACGTCACATCGCAAACAAACTCTCTAGTGACACTCGTGCCTTGAGTCTGTGACCCACACTTAAAACTTAAGGTTCAGGGGACAATATCAGGGTACAGCAGGGGCAGCATTCTCAGTAATGTACGGGTCTTAGAACAATGTGAAAAGCCCATGAGAAATGAGGGATTTAGATCCAAAAATTCATGATGCGTTGATGATACAGACCGTATTTATCCTAGGTTTATCAAGTGTCCAGCACTAAATGACATGGATATGAATTGCTTGATCTTCATAATAATGATTTTTAAACTCTTATACCATTTTACAGGTGCTGAAAATTGAGACCAAAAGAGGGGAACAAACTTGCTCACGATTTTTATCTAATGCAGAAGCAGTACTTAAAACCAAGCGATATCCTAAAGATGCACTGGACATCTGGTCCCATAAAAAGATCTAACAGTTTCAGTATACCAAAGGCATGCCAACTGCGTGAGCCGGTGGCTAACATCAAACACAAAGATCTTGGTAATGGCTCAGGGCCTGAGGACCTGAGAAATAAAAACAACACAGTACACATGAACAACACATTCACAGCGGGCAACGGGGACAGTGGTAAAAATGAGGACATTGTTGTAGATGATTCATTGGTGACGTACAGGTAAGGTTAAAGGACAGATAACCAAAACTGAGACACATGGAAATTAGCAGCAAGGAAAACTGCCATCCCAGAGCCAAAGGGGCAGCCAAGGAGAGCCATGTTCATATCCACTGGGCTGCACATCAGGCTAGACAGTGTCTCCTTAAAGAAGGGAAGGAGGAAGGAAAGCCACCTCCTTTATTTGCCTACCTTCTGGGTGCCTTCCCGAACTGTATTAACTTAGCTCCATATGGTACCATCCTGCAAAAGCACTCTAGAGAAGCCTCCTGGAGGGTCAGCCTCCTGGAGTAGGGATAAGGGCAAAGGAAATGAGAAATGGACGTGACTGGGAGGAGCAAACAGAAAAACCAGCACAGATGGCTAGGAACCTGCAAACTCTTTTATGTAGGGCAGTTAATCAAGTGTGGATATTTATGGCCGAGGAGTGACAACCCAGTGGGAAGACATTTACCACAATGCAACTTGAAGGGCTGACATCTGCAGGATGAGGGGAGACAGTCCACATGGCTCAAACAAGCAGCACAATGAAAGGGAGAAGAAATATGTAGGTAAGTTTGATTCTAACGCAAAGAAATTTCTTTGACGACGGAGAAGAGGGCCTGAGAATGACAGCTCAATTAGTATGGTGTCTGCTTTGCAAGCATAAGGACCTAAGTTCGATCCCAACAACCCATGTAATGAAGAAACCAAGCATAGTGTCATGAACTTTTATAATTCCAGTACTGGGGAAGCAGCGACAGTTGGATCACTGAGGCTTCCCGGCCAGCCTAGCTTACTTGGAGAGTTCTTGACCAATAAGAGACCCCATCAATCAGAACAAAGTGGGTGGTACCTGGGAAACAACAGCCAAGGTTGACCTATGACCTCAACATACATATGCACACATATACATGCACTGTCAGACACACATGTACCTGCATATATACACTAAAGCATGCCTATATACATACATGTAGCAAAACATGGAAAGGTCTATTTCCTGGAGCGCTGAGCTGGCCATCTTTAGACATCTAAACATAGGGTAGAAATTGCCTGTTGGGGCTTTTAGAGGAATGACTTCCCCTGTAACAAAGGGTCTAAGTGGTCTCTATGGTGTCTGTCTACCTGAAATCCCTACAAGTGTGTCATGTTTCAGCCAGCTAGATCTCACTGAAATGAACTACACCAAGAGGAGCAGCCATGGGACTCAGCAGAGGGCACGGGCCAGCTATTTCCTTGCCTCTCCTTGCCACTGAGATCCATATAACTTCCTCAGCACAACCATCATGACAGCCAGAGCTTCCTGTCTCGTAACAATGCTGGCCCCTTGACCTCTCCAGAGGGCTGGCACTCCTCCTCAGTGAGGGCATTGCTAGGAGCATCCCAGTTAATGGTGTGTTTGTTCACTGGGGTCTCCTGCCTACAGAATGTGAAATGAGCATCCATTTCAGATAAAAGATTCATTTTTCCACATCTACACATCAGTGTTACTCAGTGGGACAAGTGGATGACCCTGTTTCCCTCTGATGGTTCTGAACAGGGGATTTGGTGGCAGGTAGATCGAAGTTCAGATTTTGGCCTTGCTGAATGATGAGGCCACAAACTATTAACTTCCTCTTCTAAAGAAAACTTATGGTGCTAATATATATAAAGTTCAGAATAGTTAAATGGCTGGGGGTCCTGACTTAAATACTCTCTAAATGATAGCTGTTGTTTGTGTCATTGTCGTCAAAAGAGGGAATAGACTGCTGGAGGTCTGGAAGAAAGGGTAACATACAAGACAGAGAGGAAAATGATGGAGAAAGAGCCAAGACCCATCCTCTAGTCTCCCCACTGCTGTGCACCCGTGTGTGCACCAAATGCCGATATGTCTGCTTCCTCTCTGGTTGAAAAGATGCAAGCCTTATAGGACTCATTGTCTCCATGAGGGAACAAACCTATGCTGAGCAGCTCTCCACACCCGTGTGATCCAGACAGCTGAGGGCAACAAGCTAAGCGGGAAGGTGGTAGTAAGTAATTCCAAGGGAATGCAGGACCCCCCCCAGAATGCATAGTCTATAGGGATAACGGCAATGCAATGCCCATTGTCTAGCCCCTCCACCGGGGCTATGGTTTCCACAAACACTAAAGGAGACCTGTGAATCCTTCCAGGCTTTAAATGTAGATGACTAACTTGAACATTTAAATCCCTCTGAGAACCAAGCAAATTCATCTGTGGGTACCAACTGGAAATCTTTAACATAATGTAATATTCTCCCCCTTTAAAAATCAAAATAAGCCGGTTATGTGTGGTTATGGCACATGCCTGTATTCCTAGCACTTGGAATATAGAGGCAGATCTCTGTGAGTCTGGGACTCTGAGGTTACCGGGATCTGTGCCCTGCTCTTTGCCTCCTTGGCACCTGGAAGAACTTAAGTTGTTTCAATTATGCATCTCCAAACAGGTCCCATCTAAACCTCCAGGGGCAGGATCTTCAGGAAAGAGCAACAGAGACTTACTGGCATAGGACCACCTAACCCTGTTTTACCCGAAGACTGCCAGAGACTCTTGACCACTCTGGACCACTCTCTACTAAACTTTGTTGTTGTATGCTTGCTTGTTTATTTTTTGTTTGGTTGGTTGGGGGTTTGTGGTTGTTTTGTTTTGTTTAAGGCTGCTATACAGTTAAGGATCGCCTGATTCTCCTGGTTCTATCTCCCATGTGTCGAGATGACCCAAGGTCTTGCGTGTGTTAAACAAGCATTCTACCTTCTGAGCTATGGCCCAAGCCCCTCTCACAGATTTCTCACCTCACCCACCAATGAGGAAGTTGAGGCACTTCCTGTCCATAATTTAAAAGGAGTCAGTGATCTTACTCCTATGTCTATCCTACAGATAAACTCCAATAACCACTGCAAGTGCCCCCAGGAAGATCTATTTCCACCTTCCTCACAGGTCCTCCTTTGCAGGGGAGACCTGGCTAGCAAAACCCTGAGCAAACAATCTGCAGTCCCTAGCTACATCTGGCCCGCTGCCTGCATTTGGGTAACTTGTGGGCCACGGATATTCCTCCCTTATATTTGTAACACAGTGTTTGAAAAAGAAGGAAGGAGGAGCATAGAGAGGTCCTCAAGCTCACAAAACCAAAAACACCCGCCTCATGGGCTTTGTGCAGAACATGTTTGCTGACCTTAAGCAACAATATCAACTTGCAAAGCAAGCTCCGGTGTTCATTGAAACTGCACTGACCAACACAAGTGGTCTGCCAGCATCTGGGTCAAAATACAGGATTCAAGTTCTCCATGGCACAAAGAACATTCTGGGCAGGGTACATAAGAACCTTCATCCCCATGGATTCTGCAGAGGTGAGACCCAATAGAGGTGCTGATACAGAAGAAGCACTTACGTTATACTTAATTCTATTCTCTTGTTAGGATTTTACCTTGAGTTACCTTTAACTGGTTACCAGGATAACCAGTTGGGATTCTCTAGGGTCTGAGTCTGCCTAGAATAATTCCTAACATGGAACCGTGAGTTCACCAGTTTAACCCCGTAACAGCTGTAACTATCAGCTTGACACAACCTAGAATCTCCTGGAAAGAGTCTCAGTGAGGGACCGTCTACATTGGGTTAGACTGTGGGCACATCTGTGAAGGATCGTCTTGAATAAGTTAACCAAGGTGGGAAGACTTAGCCTACTGTGGGCAGCACCACTCCCTAGGCAATAGGGTGACACTCTATAGAGAAATTGAGCTGAGCACAAGAAAACAAGCAAAGGAGAACACATGCATTCATTTTCCTCTGCTCTTGACTGAGGAGACTCAGGTCCATCATCCCTTAGGGTACAGTACTGGGGACTCCAACTCCCCTCCCAAAGGTGGCACCACCCATCCAGCCCTAATGGCAGAGGGATTATTGGGTCAGAGTAAGATTTAACTCCAAGAGTAAGTAAAAGCCGTGAAGAATAAAAGAATCTTGGCAATAGAGTAGGGTCCAATATCCTTCTTCTTGGGCCGCTGGAGACCATTAATGAACAGGTAGGATAAGGGGACTAGAAGGTAAATTTTTCACTGGGAAGTTGAAATATGGGTAAGTGTTATCTATAACCCTTTCAGATCTCATTATATAAACAGAGTCTACACAGTCTCTGGGGAAGACTATATGACCTTGGTAAGCCATACACCCTCTCTGAACTTCAGCGTTTTTCTCTCAGAACGAAGAGGTTAACCTGGGTCAGGAGCCACCAACTATTGATTCACCAAGTGGTAAGGGTTTGGACTGGTCAGAGTGTCAAGATGGAGTCTGTGTGAAATGTGAAGACCCTTGATCTATTTAACGCCGGTCAGAGCCCTCTGTCATCCACTGATGGCTGCCAAGAGTGGAGGCAGAATGACGTCATCCAAAAGAAGCCAAAAATTCACATTTGGAACTGATAGAAAACCGTGCTCTGGGGGATAAACAAATTCCACCCCAGAGTGGCAGGCAGACACACTTGTCACCTCTAGCCAAAATCAAGAGACATTTGAAGTCACATAATAGAAACCCTGCTGGGGACTGTCAGGGCTGTGACTCCCAAACCTCAATTCCAAAGGGCTTCCATTCTTCTCCCAGCCATGTCTCCTTCTCTCTGTAACAAAAGAACTGGCAAAATCGAGAAAATGAGATTGGCAAGCAAGGAGGAAAGGTGACTAGAGCCAGCAGCAGGAGGAGTGCCCCCGGGGGAGGCTGGTGCACCCTTTAGGCACAGGACTAACTGCCCTCTCCTGGGAGCCATTGCAAAGGTGGTGGGAGAGATCTGCCGCTTCCCCCACTGTCTTCCCCTTGCCAATGTTCTCTTTCTCTCACCCCAGCAGTTTCCACGCAAGTGTACAGGCTTTCAATCTAGAAGCGACAGCTGCCCAGCCCCCATCCCCACCAGCAGCCAACCATGACAGCCAGGCTCATTCTTCATCCTGACATGGCTGCAAGCAACATGAGGCTCCCTGGTGACAATCTCATGGTGACTGGAATACCGAAAGCCCCAAGACCGCTGTGAACATGTGCACACACGCATGTGCACACGTGATAGGGACAATCCTAGGACTCATCCAAGTCCTCAACAGCCTTTGCATGCTGGGAGCAGAAGGAAGTCATTCAGCGGAGGAGGCAATAGAAATTCATCCCCACCTTACCCAGCCAGGATACCCCATGGCATGTTGAGCGGAGCCAAATCTTGCCTCCAGGGAACCTTCTGAACAGAAACAACTGCCTTCCCATCTCCCTGCCAGCTGCTCTGCTTCCCAAAGTGTACATACAGGTCATGTAAATATTGACCCCGGTGCTGTCTCAGTTTGAAGGGAGGCACATGTTCAAGTTAAATAAAAATGATTTGGGCGATTCCATAGTCCTGTTGGAGGAGACCTATTGCAAGACCGTGGGTAACATCTATCAGCTAATGCAAAGTTGTGACTAGGAGTGGGCACCTACTGCATTCCAGTCACCAGGAAACACTACTGTGCAGTCATGGAAGGCACAACAAATAAATAGCACTGAATGCCACTGTCAGACCCTGGGCTTGTCTGTGTGTGCATATGTCCGTATGTACATGCACATGTGTGAGTGTGTGCATGCACAAAGTCGACATCAGGGGTCTTGCTCAACTGCTCTCCATGTTACTTTTTTAAATTTTCATTTTTGTTTATTTTAGTTGTGCGTGTGTGTGTGTGTGTGTGTGTGTATTTGTGTGAGTGTACGCCACAAGTGTCAAACAGTGTTCATAGTGGCCACAAGAGGGCCTCGGATCCTCTGGAGCTGCAGTTGCCAGTGGTTTGGAACTGCCTGTCGTGGCTACTAAGAACTGAACCCAGAATCCTCTGGAAAAGCAGCGAATGTTCTTAATAGCTGAGCCATCTCTCCAGTCCCACCCTCTCTTATTATTTTATTTTATTTTATTTTTTTGAGACAGGTTCTCTCACTGAGCCTGGCACTCACCACGTTGATTAGGCTGGCCAACCAGCAAGCCCCAAAGATCTCTCTCTAGCTCCACCGTGCTGGGATTACAGACACACATCACACCTGATTTTAATATGGGTGCTGGGGCTCAAGACTCGGGTCTTCATAAGTGCACCTCGATGACTCTGCCTCCTGAACCATCTCACCAGTCCTACACTAAGTGCTTCCATTTATCAAGGGATTGAGCCCCTTTAAACCTCACATAAGCCCAGGACATGACCACTAAAGAGGTCCAGGGCACTATCCCCACAGTTTGCACCTTCCTAATGGGGAGATGCCAAGGCAGAGGCAAAGGAGGTGAAAGGGAAGTCCATTGGTCTGAGGCTCTGTCCTTCTGAAGTTTGTGGCTCCTCATGAATTATTTCACTACTCCAACCCTCTATTTACCTCTCCTCTAAAATCTAAATAATAGGACCCATGACAAGCAGCTTGTGACGCCAAGTACAGGCCAGTCCGTTCATCTTATCTGCAGAGGAACTAAGAGAAGTAAAGAAACCCCCAGCTGAGCTAACAGAGTGAATGTCTGTGTCTTTGGGACCACCTTCCAGGGTCTGCTATAACTCTGAGAATTCTTAGGACTTAATACTTTTCCCTCTAATTAACAATCCATGAATATTCATTCCAGTGACACAGGGAACTCCACCAGGAAACTTCAGTCTCCAGCCTCAAGGGTCTGAGCCCTTTGAGTGAGGGTCCTAAGAGAATCACTGTGGATTCTCCAGTGTCCACAAGAGGGCACCCAGATCCTCTCCTCGGCTGCTTAAAGAGCCTGTCATCTTTAGCAAGCTGGCTTCAGAAAGCCTCTTCCCACCATGTTCTGCCTGTCGTGAACTAGAAAGAACCAAAACATTGAACAGCAATGGAGAAAACAGTCACATTTATTTACGCTTCTAGATGCCCAAACATGTTTGAAAGGTGCCTTCTGGGGTGAGAAGATGGCTCCAACAGCTAAGTACTTGCTGTGCAGACATGAAGACCTGAGTTCAATGCCCAGCACCCCCATGAAAAACTAAGCCTGGTGGCTCACACCTGCAACCCCAGTGTTGAAGAAGTGCATCCCTAGAACTTATTGCCCTCCCAGTCTAGCTATATAGGTGATCTCTGGGCCCAGCGAGAGACCTTGTCTCAAAAACCAAGGTGCAGCACGGTAGACAAAGACAAAGACACCCAGTGCCAGTCTCCCCCCCCCCCCCCCCCACACACACACACGTCTCTCCTTGCTGAATGCTCTCAACTCAGAGTCTGGAAGAAAAGAGCATGCTTCTTGGTGGCTATGAGGCTGTGCCTCACCTGACCTCTTCCCTAAGGATCACTGACACTGTTGAGAAAGGTTCTTTCCTCTTTATCAAATCACTGGCCTCGGAGAGATGGCCCCAGAGACCATCGCCACCCGCCGGGTGCTGAAATGTGTTATCATTAAGCTCAACATGTTATTTAGTTAATTAAATGTCATGCTTTTGATGGCATTAATTAGATCCACTGCTGACTCCTCAGAAAACAAAACCAAAACAAAATGAAAACATCACCCCAGATTCAGAGAGATGCAATGGAGCCAAAATAACACTCTGCTAACTCCTTCTCTCCTCCAGGACAGAATTCACCCAAATAGTGAAATAAAGAGCCTGAAACAAAGAGCTCTGTGAGCTTAGTGAGGTTCCTTTCCTTTGTGGGATAATATTGCTGATGTCCCTAGTGTTTTACAATATTTAATGTTTCTATAAATAAAGGCACAGCTGCCTCTAACATGAATATATTTGGTGTAATAGTTAAGAGCTTTTTGTACACTCGGTTGTGTTTCCTTCCTCCCGAGGAGCCAAACACCCAGAGCTGCAGAATCTCAACAATGACCAAGAATGGGGGCGAACAGGTGGTTAGAGGGCCACTACCAGGCTGAAGAAAAGGCACCATCCAGATGCAAATGGAGGTCACTGCAGCTCAGCCGTTTCCTGTCAACTGAAACTCTCCCCCCAGGAAGGAGGAGAGACATTCATAAGATTCAGGAAGTCACTGAACACTCACAAGACTAAAGACAGTAACAACCGTGGGCAAATGAGACCATTCAGTTGAGCTGTCTACAGTCATGCACCGAGGCTCCAGTAATACAGCAGACCCAAGTCACCACCCATGATGGAGGGCTCAGGGAGATGTAGATGGTATGCTCAGTAACCCTAATAAACTGTCTAGGTGGGGTGGTGGCTTAGGTTTGCTGTCAGTGTCCTGTCTGGGGTAAACAGACGTTTGTTTGATTCCTTGGGAAGTCACATGACAGAAGCAGAATCCAGTAGGTGGAAGCTAAGTATGGGGATGTATCCAACAATACCAGCATTCAGGATGTTAAGGAAGGAGAATCGTGAGTTCAAGGCTGGACCTGTCTCTTAGTCACACAGTGAGTTTGATGCTGACCTGAGCTACATTAGACCTTCTCAAACAACCAAAACCAGAAAACAACAGCACACACACACAACCAGCAAATACTATTTGTGCTAAAAATGTGGTTCAATGATAGAGTGATTGCCTGGGGTCCTAATTGCCTTTCTGTTGCTGTGTTGAACACTAAGATCCATAGAAACTTAGAGAGATATCTTAGTTACTTCCCATGCTGTGCCAAGACATTATGACCAAAGAAACTTGCAGAAGAAAGAGTTATTGGGGGATTACAGTTTCAGAAGGTTAGAGTCTATGGTTATCAAGGCAGAAGCATGGCAACAGGCAGGGAAGTGTGACACTGGAGAAGCAGCTGGGAGCTTACATCCTAATCAATAGGCACAAGGCAGAGAGAGAGCTAACTGAGAATGGTAGGGCTTTAAAAACCTCAAAGCCCACCCCTTTAGTGGGCTTTGAGGTTTTTAAAGCCCTACCAGTTCAGGCAGTAACTGAAGCAGTTGCTAAGGAGGAATGTTGCCTACTGGCTTGCTCTTCCTGGGTTGCTCAGCCTGCTTTCTTGTACATCCCAGGACCACCTGACCAGTGATGTCACTGTTCACAGTAGATCCGGTCCCTCCCATAGCAATCATTCATCAAGAAAATGCCTTATGTAGTTGCATAGAGGCCGGTCTGACATAGGCAATTCCTCAATTAATATTCCCTCCTGCCAAATACGCCTAGGTTTGGATCAAGTTGACAGAAACCAACCAGCACACCTAACAGGCACCAAATTCTGAGGTCAATTCCCAGCACAAGAAACAAGCACTGTAATCATAAATGAAACGCTCGAATTGGGCAATCTGCCATGGCCCTGGATTCCAGAATCTAGAAAGCAGATCTCTGGGTGAGAATGATCCAAGGCTCTCTCATGATGCTGGTGAACTTGGGCAAGCCACTTTTAATCTCTGAGCCTTGGTTCCTTTAGTTATTACTGGAAGGGATCAAGAATCCTCTAAATGCTCAGCCTCCAAGACCTGATGCCTGGGGTCCAAAGCAAAGTAAAATCCTGGTCATGTGATCTAGAACCCAGATGGAAAGTCAAAACAGACAGTATCATAGCAGTGTTATAATCTAGTGGAGGTTACTCTGGTAGTGTGTATGAGCAGGAGCCAGTGGCCCAGAGCAGGCTGTGAACCCATACTGTCCACCCCTGGCTCACAGGAGACAGGATCAGGACCTCGGACAGTGATTAGTACCCTGTGACTCTCCCACCTGCTCTGTCCTCACAACCCGGCCTATCAATGGATTCCTTTGGTCTTGCCTTGGCTTCTTTACCAAGGTCAAAGTCTAGTTAAAGGCAAGTAGGAATTTCCAGAAGGGTCTCAGTCCTTAAAATATAGGTTCGATTCTGCAGTCAGAGGCATCAAAATGTGGAAGAAAAGTATTCAGTGGCCGGGGATGTTGCTCAGTGGCAAAGTGTTTTTCTAGCTTTTATAAAGCCCCATTTCAAGCCCCAGTAAATCTCTTTGTAGAAAAGAAAAGTATTCGGCTAAGACCTAGAATCTGGGATTAACACTATACTATGGTCATGAGTGTCAGTGTAATTCCCCCATATAATTAGTGGGAAGACTAATCTCAGCCCTAGTACCTAGTATTTCGTAGTTCTTATAGACTGTACACTTTGTTTCGCGGGGCTCTCAGGCTACTGAGAGGTTTTGGATTTTCAGCTTTTCCTCAAAGTATGAGCCTTCTAAAAACTCTGGCTGCATCAACAAGGTCTTGACATGGTGTGTGATCTATCAGTACTCCACATTAGGAATGACAATGGCACACAGTGGGTATCACAGAAGAGTGTCACCATCCTAACATCTCATGTGCCAATTGCAGCAATTTTGGCTTCTGCCTTGGATGAAAAATGCAAGATGGCTTGTATTGCCCACCAGGTGTGAAAATATTAGTAAGCTCCAGGATCCAGCCATGTCTGAAAGTCTAGACACTATGGGCTTTCCAGTTATGTGACTCAGTTGCTTCCTGCTTTAAACTTTCATGGACTTTAAAGTTTCTGATTTTGATTAATACTATAGTGTCCTGTGTCTGTCACTTGTAACTGAAAGTGTCCTGAGAATATCCAATCTGTATGAGATACAAGATTGATGTGCACAGTATACAATAAAAGTAGATTTTGATGTCTCTATAGGATTTCTTTTCCATAGGTCAAGAAGGGGAAATTGTAAAGCCAGGATGATGCTAATGTCAAGGGCTGCCAGCCTGAGCTGTGGAGCTGTGCTGAATGCCCTTTGGCCAGGCATGCTGAGCATTCTAACCAGCATGCAGTTTGCTCCTGGGACACAGAACAGCCCAAACAGAAGTCTCTGCCTCCTGTGGTGCAGCAATGGGCAGGCAGCAGGTTCTGAGCAGTACTTAGGCAAGGCAATGGGACAGAAATTCACTGAATTCTTCACTATCTGCCAGAAACACCCTGGCATCCATTCTCACAATCACCCTTCAAAGATCCCCACACACCCAAACGTTCATGTTCAAAGTCAGAGAGGTTAAATAAGTAGTTCCTTCAGTAACAATTGGTCACTAGGGGTCAACAAGACGGCCCAGTCTATAAAGAACTCACTTTGTAAGTATTGAGGACCTGAGTTCTAAATTCAAGAAACCAACTCAAAATCAGGCCACAGTAGCGCACACCAGTGATCCCAGAGCTGGTGAGACGGGAGTGAAGATGGGCAGATCCTTGGAAGCTCCTGGGCCACCCAGCCTGGACTATGCACTGATGTTCCTGACCAATGAGAAACTCTCTCTCAAGCAAAAAAAGGGAAGGCACCAGAAAAATGACACCCAAAGTTGTCCTCTAACTTCCATACACTTCCTGTGCATGTGTGCACACCCACCTGCATGAGTACATGCACACATGATAGATAGATGATAGATAGATAGATAGATAGATAGATAGATAGATAGATAGATAGATAGATAGATAGATAGATGATAGATAGATATAGATAGATAAATGATAGAGTCTTCTGAGCTCAAATCAAGTGTTACTTCCACCAATCACTCCATCAAGTAGAATTTCCATATGTATGTATGCATGTATGTGTGTATATAGTGTACATACATGTATATATGTATATATAGTGAGTGCTTTATACCAAGACTCACCCCTCAACCTGCAAGAGTCTCAGTAAGGTATTGGTGCCATGAAAAGAGCTTTGAATGGAATCAGTCCAGACCTGAGGGTGGGCGGCTGCTTCAGGAGGTTGCTCCTGTTTCTAGAGGGCCAGACTTCAGAGACAAATGACAGTCAGAAGCTGCCTATCCCTACATGGAAATCCCCAGGATCTTCTCTGGAAGCCTTCATTTCCTTCTTCATTGTTTCTTTGTGCAGCTCTAAAAATCAGCCTTAGAATCCCCAAGCCACTAAACCACAGTGTTAGAAATCAAATTCATTCCTGTTTAGCTCTAGAGCCAAGACTTCTGACAAGGCCCTGGGGATTTTCCCTCCTGTTCTCCACTTCTCTGGACCTTTCTATGCCCCCACTATCCCACCCACAATTTACTTGGCATGCTAATTTTAAGTTGTTTTAAGTAACAAACCTCCACTTTAAACTATTAGAAGAGGAGACCTCATATTAGTATAAAAATTAAGGGAAGAGGGTCACTTGCCATGAAATAGCAAAGTCCAAAATAAACACATGGCCATCAAGCAGAAGTCAGTAGCTATAAGAGACCTGGTTCTGGATGTTTCTGATCCTAAGACTTGTTCTACCTTTGTTTAAAAGAAATGGAGAGTTTTTCGGAGGCTTTAAAAAGCGTATGAGCACAACTAGGGAGGTGGCTCAGATGGCAAAGTATTTGCCTTGCAAGCATGAATACCCAAGTTCAATCCCCAGAACCCACGTTAAAAAGACTGACATGGTAGTTCATGCTTATAATGCCAGCCCTGGGGAGGCAGGAGCAGGTGTCTCTTTAGGGTTCACCAGCCAGCCAGTCTAGCCTACTTGCTGAACTGCAAGCCAGTAAGAGACTCTGCCTCAAAACGTGGGGTAGATGGCACCTGAAGGGAAACAACCAAGGTTAACTTCACACCACCATTTGCATGTGCACAGGCACATGATCATGTACACAATACACATAAACACACACACAGCATGTTAACATGGGGTCTTTCCTGACAGCTTCAGTTGTATTGAAGGAGACTTGAAGATGAGGAACCGTTCCCATAGCACAGGTCCTACATCATTCAAGCCCTCATCTTAGTCACCCAGAATCCTGGTATCAACAGACATGTGTGTTGCACAGTGGGCCGTGTTGGCTTAGCCTCCCTCCTGGCTGAGACTGGCCTGCCATCTCCCTGTGTCTACATCTGTGAGGATGTTACCTAATCCCAAGATCTTTCCTTCCTTCCTTGAATGCCCCATTGGAGACACCTCTCATGCAGAGTTCTTATTTCATTAAGCTGGATTCCCAAACAAGCAGAGAGACTGTCCTTACCTGTCAGCTCCCCAGACTGCAAGGCAGATTGGGAAATATCCACATTGACAGTAGATTCAAAGGCTTGACAGTGGAAGACGCCCCATGAACATTCAATTAGACCTTGCCCTGTGGAAGGCTATGACTTTATGGTGATCCACTCAAGGCTGAGTCTCCAAAAGATGAACTTGGATGAAAAGCTTTCTTTTTTTTTCCTGTCATTTTCTCTGAGACAAGGTTGTGAGCACATAACGAAACCCCAAACTGAAATTTTCATAGACTGGGAAGAGCTTGCCATGCTAGCATGAGGATACAAGTTGGGATCCACAGCACCCACATAAGAAGCTGAGCAGTGCATATCTGCAATCCCAGCACTGAGAGGCAAAGGCAGGAGGATCCTGGGGGTTCACTGGCTAGAAGGCTAGACTCAGGGAGCTCCAGGTTCAATGAGAGACCTTGCCCCCCAAATAAAGTGGAGAGCAATTAAGAAAACATGGAACAATGTTCTCTGAACTCAAAATATGTATGATGGGGAATGAACACACACACACACATACAGAGAGAGAGAAAGAGAGAGAGAGAGAGAGAGAGAGAGAGAGAGAGAGAGAGAGAGAGAGAGAGAGAGAGAATACATGCTTGAGGAACGCATAGCTATGCACATGCTTTAGCTGCTAGAAAGTCCCCCTGGAGATCGAATCATCTAGCAAACAAGTTCCTGGAAAGATTCTTATCTGACCAATGTGTTGCCATCCAGGTTAGTCGCATCAGACTCTACAAGTGAGGAAGGATGGGGAAGAAGAGGCAGAGCTCAGGGCTGGGGAGGAGCTGCTCTGCCAGTGGCAACACAGCCTGAATATTAAGCATCTCCTCAGGGAAGGTTACTGTTTTGTTCAGCTGATATTATTAAACCTCTCAAACATGAGGGTGTGGAGAGAGACTGGCAGACTGTACCCCCTCTGCAGCTCGGATAAGCTGTAGATAAATACCCCAGGCTCTGTAGCATGGATCCAGCCAGAGCCCAAACTTCCCAGTTTTTGCACTCCACCCAGCACTAAGTAATTATCCTTGGACATATTTACTGCTTATCTGTCTTCAAATTTTAATGACAGAGGCTGCACTGTACTCGCTGGGATTCAAGGCATGGGCCAAAGCTCTCTAGATGCACTTTATTAAACTCACCCCTGCACAGAGTGGCTTTGTTGTCGGGGTTTCTGTCCTACCTGGTTTCTGTCCTCCCACCAGGTCCCACAGCAGTTTAGCTCCAAAGAAATCACACAGAGGTCTATATTAATGATAAACTTATTGGCCCATTAGCTCAGGCTTCTTATTAATTCTTATAAATTATATTAACCCATTATCTATGTTAGCCACATGGCTCGGTACCTTTTTCAGTGGGGCAATCACATCTTCCTTCTGTGGTTGGGACAGAACTGGGGAGGAATAGGCTTCCTCCTTCCCAGAATTCTCCTGTTCTGTTCTCATTGACCCACCTCTACTTCCTGTCTGGTTGTCCCGCCTATACTTTCTGCCTGGCTACTGGCCAATCAGTGTTTATTTAAAACATAATTGACAGAATATAGACAATTGTCCCACACCATGGCATATCTCACCCCTTTCTAGCTTTTTCTGTAAAGGTTACAAAGTGCTTCTTCTTTTTTAATTTTTTAAAGTTTTTTATGTGTTTTGAGACAGGGTTTCTCTGAGCAGCCCTGGTGTCTTAATTGGTAAAGTTCAACTCTCCTTGGTTACAGGTTCTGTGAATTTCCTCTGCTACCCCCCTCCCTTCCTCTCGGAGAACCATCCACATCTCTTAGAAAGGTGAAGGTAAACGAGGGCCTGCTCTCTTGGGCTTCCTGAGCTTTCTGAAGCATTCTCCACCCATGACTGCCTAGGTCAACATGCCCATCACTCTTCAAGATCACCTTCAACAGCAATGCCTGGGCTGGGCAAAGAGCAGTCAGTAGAAGCCAGGGACTAGGTTACAGTAGTCCATAGTCCTCATGACTACAGCTCTGTGGACAGTACAGAGATCCCAATGAATGCTGCCAGAGATGCTGATTGTCAAAACCTTCAACCTGGGAGGCCCACCTGTTCATCTCTCTATCAGAGACACTCCACTGGGAAGGACTGTACATGAGCCTGACAGTCTTCATCTCCCAGGGACACGTGGCCTGAGTGCTGGTCAGACTCCCCCCCGCTCACAGAAAGGCATAGTGGCAGCTATGCTCCAGAGCACCCCAGAAGTCCACAGATTCATCATGGTGACCTGCTTCTGGTCACCATTAGGAGGAGGGTTGGTTTTTCCCCAAAGACTGGCTATTAGCTATGATGAGCTGCAAGAACTCTGGAAAGTCCCTGATCTCCTAAACATCCCCATAACCAATGTCACAGCACTGATAAGTCAGGTTACAGCTCAGAAGAATAATGAGCAAGCTGACTGACAGCCTGGTGGCTTTACCTATGGAGCAAATGTCTGATTAGCTTTTAGTCCTCAGTCTTGGTAACCAACACAATCATCAACTCCTAAAACAGTTAACCCAAAGACAAGACTCCTAACCATGAACTAGTTGCTCATGGTGAACTATCAGAAGGCTGAGATGCTGTTCCTAATTTGCTGGGAAGCCTTCAACAAATCTCTTGACCTCTCAGAACTACAGTAGCCATCTCTCCAATCCAGACTGAATTAAGGGAACAATTATTGAATGCCCTCTTAATGAGCATTCTGAAGTAAGACAAAGCTTAAACAAAACTGTGGCATGGGGCATCTTTTGGGGAAAGGTGGAAAGGGATGACATGGCTTGTGAAAGTTCGTATTTAAGGGACAGATGGAAGGTGGCAGAGGAAAATGGTCAAGCATGTTGATGCACACCTATAATCCCTGAAGTTGAGGACTGAGGCAAGTGGCCCATTGTGAGCTCAAGTCCAGCCTGGGCTACACGGAGCAACCTGATAAGACATGGCTACATAGTGAGAACTTGCCTCAAAACTTTCAACAAAAACAAGAGTAAAAAGATGCTTCCATGGTTAAGAATGCCCATGTCGGGCAGCTCACAACCACCTGTAACTCCAGCACCAGGTAATTTGATACCTCTGGCTTCTGGGCACATCTGTATTCATGTGCATATATCACACATACATACATACATACACAATATACATGTCATATATATTATCATATATATGCACAAATGTGAGACCCAGGGAACATCTTGGAAGAGATGGGGTGGAAAGATTTTAAGAACCAGGAAATCTGCAGGTGGAAAGATTTTAAGGACCAGGAAATCTGCAGTAAGAAGTGAGATAGACTCTTTACCCATGACGCCTGAACAATACAGCTGCCTAAACAAGACTTGAACAAATACGATAACAATAGACCTGCTAACATGGAAGAGGAAATCTCATAGGGCCCCACCCCTGACAAAGAACTACAGATAATTAAGGAATGCTGAGGATGAGAATAGGTTATCAATGCCAAATGGTCAGCCCTGAAATCATACATATATAAGTAACACTGAACAGACTGAACAAGTGTGTGTGTGCATGCGTGTGTGTGTGTGTGTGTGTGTGTGTGTAACAATAATAACTGAAGAAAAGAGACCATGAATCTGTAAATTTGGGAGGGAGTGGAAGAAGATATGGGAGGTGTCGGAGGAAGGAAAGGGGAAATATGATGTAATTATATTTTAGTTTTAAGAACACAACAAATGTATTAGGGTTCTACTGAGGAAAAGAAATGATAGAATATAAATATTCATATATATGAATGTATAATACATATTCTTATAAATCATATATAAGGCTTTATATATGGTACAGCTAGTTCAACAATGGCTGTCTACTAAAAGATGGTTCAAGAATTCAGTAGCTGTTTAATCCATGAGGCTAAATATTTCAGTTGGTCTTCAGTATACTCTAGAATGCCAAGGAAATAGGCTCTAATGTCAGTGAAGGAGTGGACTTTGCCAGGGAGAGTGAGAGCAAGCAGGCAAAGAAAGCAAGCTCCCTTCTTTCATGTTCTTTATAGAGGCTCTCAGCAAAAGGTGCGACCCAAATTAAAGGTGGAACTTCCCACCTCAAAAGATCCGGATAAAGGCGGATTTTCCCACCGCAAACGATCCAGATTAAAAGTGGATCTTCCCACTTCAAATGATTAAGTTGAGGGCCTGCCCACCACCTTGCTGCAAAGGCAGAAATTCTGTGATGGTGAGGAGGGAGAGACAGAGGAGCAGAGTGGTGTGTGCACTGTAGAGAGAGGCAGAACCAGACATGTGACAGCAGTGAGGACCAGGGTGTGAGTGGCCTACACTGCCATCTGAGCCCATGGTGATATTCAGATCCATGCTACTGCCAAAAGTCATGTCTGGGGCCAAGGTCCCGCTGCAGCCAGGGTCTGTGTTGATATCCATGGCCCGTGTTATAACTGTTAAAGTATTAAATCATGTGGATGTCCATGATTTGGGCTGCCACCTGAAGCCATATTGCTATCTGAAGGCTATGCTGCCACTAGATCCAGGCTGATCTGAGTGGCCTGCACTGCCACTTGGCTCTGGTGATGTTGGGTTCATGCTGTCACCAAGGGTCATGTCTGGGTCTGAGGTCCTACTGTAGCTGGAGTGTGTGTTAATATCCGTGGGTCATGCTTCCCTGCCCCTCCCCCCACCACTGTAAGGATGTAAGAGGTCTGCACTGCCACCTGGGGGCCAGGTTGGAGTGTGTGGTTCAGGCTGCCTCAGAGGTCTGGATCAGTGGTCCTACTGCAGCTGAGGGTCATGTTTGTGGTCTCTGCTGTCACTGGAAACCATGTGGAAGGAAGTCTATGATCCATGCTCCTGCTGACTATAAAAGTCAAGGAAGCTACTTTTGCAGTGGTGTCAATGGCTGCAGATGCACAGACGAGAAAGAGGGACATGGAAGGCTTTGTGACAACCCCTATCCCCACGCACACCTCTCAAAAACACAACAGCTTAAACAGGAAGTCACCAAAGAGAACTCTGAAAGAGTGCTATAAGGATGTTGGAGTGTCGCTCTCTGCGATTGATGGTTTCTGACAGGAGTGTGGGAGAGGAAGGACTCAGTTCTAGCTAAGGGGCAGGGCACTGAGATTTGACCAAGCCCAGAGAAGATATAGATAACACAAGTTGGATTTGTTTTAATTTTATTTTTATTTTTTGGGGGGAAGGGAAGTCACAAGGATGGGAGACGGACATAGAAGGGCTGGGAAATGAGTGTGATCAGGTGCATGATGTGCAATTCCCAAAAGATCAATAAAAACACTTTTTCAAAAAAGAAAAGGATTGCCAGGTGGTAGGGGTGCACACCTCTAATCCCAGCCCTTGGGAGGCAGAGGCAGGCAGATCTCTGTGAGTTCAAGACCAACCTGGTCTATAAAGTGAGTTCCAGGACAGGCTCCAAAGCTACACAGAGAGACCCTGTCTCAAAAAACAAAACAAAAAACAAAAATAAATTATTATTATTTAATTAAGAAATAAATCCCTCACAGGTGTACCCAGATGCTTGAGTTTTAGTTAATTCCAGATGTAGTCAAACTGACAACCAAGAATGACCATCATAGCAAATTTCTAAGAAAAAAAATCTTAAAATATAAAAAAAATCAACAAATAGATTTTTTTTAGAAAATATGAATGAAGATATTAAACAACAACAAAGCCGAGCAGGTGATGCTTGTGGCGATAGAGAGGACAGAGGTTTTAAGGAGAGTCAGAGGCTGAGGGCTGTGGACTGCGAGACAGCTCCCTGAGTAAAATGCTTGCTGCACACATGAGAGGGCATGAGTCGGGACCCCCTAGATCCCATTAGAGCTCGGCACAGTAGCACATGTCTGTAATTCCCAGGGTTCCTATGCAAGATGGGATGCAGAGATGGGAGAATCTCAGGGGTCTGAAGGCCAGCTATCCTGTAATACACAGCTGAAAATAATAAAAGATCCTGTCTCACATCCATTGACAGCCAACATGGACTGGACACACATACACACACACACACACACACAGAGAGAGAGAGAGAGAGAGAGAGAGAGAGAGAGAGAGAGAGAGAGAGAGAGAGAGAGAGAAATTGGGAACTAGATAACCATTGAGGCCTGACTGTACAAGGCATGTATTTCATCTCAAGTCTATAATTCATTCAGGCAATAGGGATCCATTAAATACTTGGGAGTGCAGGAACGGCACAATCAAGACTGTGCTTTGGGGATGGGAATCTGGCAACTGCACAGAACTGTGAGCCGAGGCTGGAGGCGAGAGCACAGGCGGGAGGCTACATTATTGCCTCTCCCAGGGTGCTGTAACAAGCCGCTGATTTAAGGTTGTACGGTCCTCCTCCTGCAACTGAGAGCCAAGAAAGGCTCTAGGTGTGAGAACATTTCAGATTTTTCCTTCCCAGGAAAAATAGGCTAAAAGTCAATGCCAAGAACTAGAAAGGGTCTGAGAGCTTGGAAACAACTCTGCCACTGCCCCCAGATGCCGGAAGGATACAAGAGACCCCCTTATCCAGAGACAGAAGGCTCCATTCTTAGCACTCAGAGGCAGCTGCTTTGTACAGGCCTTTCCTTTGACCTTGAGTCTCACATGGGAGAACTCAGAGAAACATCCAGGTGGCTGTGGTGTCACCAAAGAGCTCTAAACCATGGAAACTTCATTTTCCTCATGAAGATACTAGGTAAGACATGCATCCATTTTCCATCTTACACCAAGATCAAAAACACTGATGACAACTTATCCTGGAGAGGTTGTGGGGAAAAGGGAACACTTCTGCATTGCTGGTGGAATGCAAGCTGATACATCCCCTTTAGATGTCAGTGTGGCAATTTCTCAGAAAGTTAGGAAACAGTCTTCCTCAAGACCCAGTAATACCACTTTTGGGTATATACCCAAAGGATGCTCAATCATGCTACAAGGAGATGTGCTCAACTACATTCATAGCAGCATTGTTTGCCATAGCCAGAACCTGGAAACAACCTAAGTGCCTCTCGGCCAAAAAAAATGGATAAGGAAAATGTACTACATTTACACAGCAGAAAAAAATAATGACATCTTGAATTTTGCAGGAAAAAGGATGGAGCTAGAAAACATTATTTTGAGTGAGGTAACCCAGACACAGAAAGACAATTATCACATGTACTCACTCATAGGTGTTTTTTAAACATAAAGCAAAGAAAACCAACCTACAAAAAGTGCTGCTATGAACATTGTTGAGCATATCTTACCTAGTATCTCAATAAAAATCAATAAAAAAGAAACTGCTTATAATAAACTTTTAAACAATAACTCAAAAAATAAATCAACATTCTCTCTGGAAAGAAAGAAAGAAAGAAAGAAAGAAAGAAAGAAAGAAAGAAAGAAAGAAAGAAAGAAAGAAAGAAAGAAAGAAAGAAAGAAAGAAAGACAGACCAGGGCTGTGGGATGTCTCCTGAGGAAAGTGAAGGCATGGAATGGAGATGGCTCAAGAGAAAAACTATGTGTGCCTCGGGCAGCATAACTGATGCATTGACCCATGCAGTCCCTCTGGTATATAGAAAATGCTACCTCGAACTCCGGAGGCCAGATGTAGACATTCAAGGTTTAGTGCACACCCTGCTGGATTTCAGTCTTGTTTTGACCCAAGTCATCCTTCTACCCCTCCCTTTGGGAATGGGAGTATTTACTCTGGGCTACTGGGGAGAGAGAGAGAGAGACAGAGACAGAGACAGACAGAGAGAGACAGACAGAGAGACAGACAGAGAGAAAGAGACAGACAGACAGAGACAGAGAAAGAGAGAGACAGACAGACAGACAGAGACAGAGAGAATGAATGTATATATGCCATATATTAGAGGAATTTGCTTTTTAGTTATTATTTTACAGGGCTCACAGTTAAGATACTACTTTGAGTATAAAGAGGAGACAGGGGGTTTTGAGGAATGTTAGATATGAAGACTTAGGAAACTCAAAATTAAGCTCACTTTGCATTATGAGACATCTACCAGGCAGGGCAGACAAAGGAAGGTGTGGTTTAAAGTGATATATATGGGTGTCAACAGGGCATGGACTTGGATTGGTCAAACTTCATTGTCAATTTGATTGGGTTTGAATCACCTAGGAGACACACCCGAACAATATCCACTGGAGAATTTCTGGAGGTTTGAGTGAGAAAGGAAGACCCACTCTGAATGTGAGTGGCACTCTCTCATGAGCCGGGGTTCTAGACTGAGTTAAAAGGAGAAAGCAAGCTGAGTATTAGTGTTCTTCTTGGCTTCCTGACTGTGAGTACCATGTGATCAACCATCTCATGCCCTGACACCACAGTGATCCCATGCCTTCTTTGCCATGACAGACTATACGCTCAGAGTATGAGCTAAAATAAATCCTCCCATCCTTACACTGCTTTCATCGGCTATTTTGTCGAGCAGTGAGAAAGAAGATCAATGCAATAGTTCAAGATGAAGCTGTCGCGTCTTTTGCTCAAGAGATGTGCCTGTGCGAGTATGAGAACCATGTCGACAGTCTTCCTGGATGGACACGGGGCTCCCTGTTCTCTTCATGACCAGACAGCGTCCATCTGATGATGGCCATCTGCGCAGGCTTTGGCAAGGCCACACCGGTGCTAAGGAACAAAAAAGGCTTTTTCTTCTTTGCTTCATTGCAAACCACCAAAGAGCAAGTAATTAGTAGCATGGGCTGATACCACCAGTGCGTGGGAGCAGAAATGCGCCCACCTTTGGTGAGCATCTTATTAGGTAATCTTTTCTTTTCTTGATGAAGATGAAATTCGGGTTTACAAGTTACCAATCCCAGGGAGCTCTTCAGGGAGGCTGCCCTCCCTTTGAGTGCAATGGAGCTGTTATACGGTGCATATTTTTATCCTCCCATAAGGCTCGACTGCTGAAGAAGATGGTTTGTCACGGCTGCGTAAACACTGTTTTCACTTCCCAGGGTGACAGAGGAGGAGGGAGGGGACTCAGAACGGCTCAGCATTTCCACTTACTGATCACCTTTATCTGAGGCAGCCAATGAATGCTCTACCTGAGATATCTTCATTTCCTCCCAGTGAAGCCCTGAGAGGCCAAGCAGATGCTCACAAATTCACCCCAGCGTTCTACAGTGGAGGCTAGGAAACTAAGTGTCAGATCAAATGGGAAGGGCATGGAGAGACACTAGCAAACTTTGACCGCTACCCATCCTCTAACTAGCTAATAAGAAAACTTCCTGCAACCAGGGTCTTGTCCTCCATTGCTCAATCTTAAAGGTCCCACTCATTTTTGTCTATCTGGACCTACTGACTCTACACCCTCAGGAGGGTACGCTCAACCCACTGCTGAAATTCCACCATAGCACAGATGCCCTTGGTAGTCTCCCCCAGCCTACTCTGCAATTAATTATAGCACTTAAGAGATCAAGCCTGTATCAGTCACTTTTGTCATTATTGTGACAAACTGCTATGTGAAGCTACTTAAGGAAGTTCATTTAGGCTTGAAGTTTGAGAGGGTCCATCATGATGGGAAAGTCATAGTGGCATAAACTTGGGCAGCAGGTCACATGACATCCACAGTCAGAAAGCAGAGGAGGTGTGTGGTGGTATTTATCTTGTTTGCTCTAATTCTTATTCACTCTGAAAGCCCAGCCCATGGAATGATGTCAATCACAATCACGATGGGCCTTCCTCCCTCTGTTAAACCTTTCTGGAAACACCCTCACAGATACCCCTGAAGGCTTGCCTCACTGATGCTCTGGGTACTCCTCAATCCAATGAAACGAGAAGTGTGAGTTAATCATCGTGGTCTGACTGTGGAAACAAGCCAGTGTAATGTGCAGGAGATTGTGATCGTGCGTCCCTGAGCAGAGCCCTTATCCGAGGGGAAGGATATGGCAGCAATGAAGAAAGAGCAAGGACCACTGGACAGGAGGTAGGCATAGGGAATGGTGGAAATGCATGAAGATTTTGAAGACATGAGTGACCAGAGTTCAATCATAAAGCACTCTGCTCACCAATTCAAGGGTCAAACTGCCAGGCTTGGTGGTGTAACTGACTCTGAGGCTAGCCTGGGGCATCATGGCACTCCCCAAACAGTGTCAAAGCAAACAAACCAGAGCTCAAACCGCATTAGAAGTGCAGTTTTACATCTGAGTGAACACGGGTCCATGCAGATGTGAGCTTGAACCACACTGTGGTTCCTGAGGTCAAGAAAGGAAGGTAGCAGACTTTAAAATAAATCCTCTGAAAGCTTCCATCATTTTCGAATCTAAGGATAAAGGGTTTGGATTAAATTGAGACTACTAGGTGAAATGATGAGACTCCAAGATAGTGAATAGTAAGAAGATAGTTGTTCATTTATATTCAGGATAAAACATGACATAGAAGAATCTTAAATGAATTTCATAACTTGCTTGGGCGCCTGAATAAAGGATGAGACCACTTAGGAGGACAAGGGGGCCTGGGCAGATGATGACTATCACACAGCTTCTGCATGGGGGGCTTAATAGGGCTGTCTCAGGAACTGTCTGGGGGATGGGAGAGGCAAGTTCAAGACTGTACCCCCTCAGCTCAGAGGTCTCATTTAGTGTGTCTTCTCAGATTTGCCAGATTATGGTTGGTATTTCTTGACATATGCCAAGAAGAGTCAGCTGGGGATAACACTTAGGGTTGGATGAATAAAAGAATCAGAATCCAGGCACATTGATGCATCCCTGTTGTGCACATTTGCACATTCCCCAAATCCCTGTGGCCTACAGGCTGAGTTCGTAGTCTTGCACAGCCTGCATTCCCCAATCCCTGCGGCCTACAGGCTGAGTTCGTAGTCTTGCACAGCCTGCACAAAGAAACCATATTTATTATTTTCATCTTTTTATTTCTATGTACATGTGTGTGAATTTTTACGTGTGCAGCACTCACAGAAGCCAGAAAATAGCCTGGATCCCCTGGAGCTGGAGTTACAGGTGGCTGTGGGTTGCCCGACACTGGTGCTGGGAACTGAACTCAGATCCTCAGCAAGAACAGTAAGCACATTAACTGCTGAGTTATCTCTCTAACCCACATTTATAATTTTTACATTCTGGAATTATATAAAGATTGTAAAATCAAAGAACTAGAGATTCTCATTCATCTAACACTACAGCCAGGGTGGTCTGTCCCGGGTCTAGTTCAATCTCTGCCTCTCTGAAATTTCCCGCCTTTGGTCTCTCATTCAGCGTGGACTTTTGCTTCTGAGCCAGCTACTCGGTGTGGCCCATCGCCTGGCCCTCCTGACCCGTGCAGGAAACTGTATCCTGAGATGGAGATTCGGAACAGGGAGAAGGCTGCTCAGAACACCAGAAAGCAGTGAGAGCACACTGTGTGAGCCTGGCTTCTGAGCAGCCTTCTCCCTGTTCCGAATCTCCATCTCAGGACATTGCTAGGGAAGTTTATCAAACCCCGTGACTGCAGAAGCACACCCCACATATATGTGGAATGAGGACCTGGGCATCAGACCTAAGCATCACTTTCCTTTTCACCCTTTTCACACATATTTAGAGAAGAAGAGGGTGGGACCACAAGTCATGAAAAAGCTGGCTGGCTTTCAGCCTTCTTCAAGTTCTACCAGAGCTGAACCCTGGTCCTCTGTGTGGCCCTTGGGTCACATGGGAAGTGGCCCTCATGGTGACACATGTGTAGGTGTGCAGTAGGTATGGGTTGATCTGGGTCCTCTGGTGTTCTGCGTGGTCTCTGCATATTTCTGAGAGCCCAGGGAGAAAGAGACATGCTCTGCAGAGAAAACGCCTAGGATGCAGGTAATAAAAAAGACTAGCGATGATGCTTCCCACAAACAGCCACCAACAAGCCTCGCTGCCACAGCCATAAAACACCCACGCCTGCCATAACCCGAATCCAGCTCTGCACGACTCTCCGCCCCACCCCACCCCCACACCTCCCAACCCAGCTCTGCACCACCCTGCAGCAGAGTGCGTCACATACTCCCCTGGAGACAGGCCAACCCAACCATCCCGAGCCCAATGAATCCCTTACTCCTCACCACTGAGGGTGGGTCCCACCAGCTGAGGTGGGACTGAGGGAGGGGGGTATGTGGAAAACTACAATAATCTGTCTGTCACCTTTATGGGTTTCCCAGACAACAGCATGGAGACGGACAAGGATAATGGAATTCCCTACCATCCATCTTCTGGTGCAGCAGCCTCTCTCTCACTGTCGGGGCCTCCTCCTTGCATGTCATCTTCCAGCCAGGTCTCGGCTCTGGGATGCTCTGGCAGCCCCTTCCTCGGTCAGCCACAGCAACCTAGAAGCAGACAGAATATTAGGTTTCCTTAGCACCTGTGACCCTGGTGGAGCTGAGCTGAGGACATCTGCATTGCCTCGTGCAGCCCTCACCACAGACTGACGACAGCGGTGCTATTGACAAGGGACCTGCCTTGCCAGTCAGAAAATCAAAGCCCGAGTGTCATAACCAGAGTACAGGACTGCCATCCAAAGATGTTGCCTGTGGCCACCACCAACGCTTTCAGGCATTCTGGTCAAGGCTTATATTCTAATGAGGTCACAAGCCATATTCAGTAAAGGTCCTACATTGAGCCATTCTTTTTCTTTTTTCATTCCACGCTGAAGTCATTTTTTTTCTCTCATTACATTACAATTCAACCTCAATTTCCCCACCCTCCACTCCTCCCAGTCCCTCCCCACACCTCCCCTCTCCCCCAGATTCACTCCTCCTCTGGAGAGAGAGAGAGAGAGAGAGAGAGAGAGAGAGAGAGAGAGAGAGAGAGAGAGAGAGAGAGAGAGCAGGCTTCCCAGAACTATCCACTAAACATTTTCTAACAAGTTACAATAATACTAGGCACAAGCCCTTTTGTTTGTTTGTTTGTTTGATTTATGTTCATTGGTGTTTTGCCTGTATGTATGTCTGTGTGTTGATGCCAGATGCCCTGGAACTGGAGTTATAGACACTTGGGAGCTGCTATGTGGATGCTGAGAATTGAACCCAGGTCCTCTAAAAGAGCAGCCAGTGCTCTTAACTACTGAGCCATCTCTACAGTCCCAATGAGCTTTTCATATAAAAATTGTATTAATCTTTCAGAATGTCATATATGCATGTAATATATTTTAAGCATATTCCTTCCCCCAGTTCCTCCCAGAACTACCCGCTTTATTTCCCACCTGGTCCCAAGTTTGGTTGGTTGGTTGATTGGTTTGGTTTTACTTGCATGGATTTTTCCTCTGAATGTCTGTCTGTGCAGCACATGCATGCATTACCAACAAAGATAAAAAGAAGGCATCAGCTTCCCCTAGATATGGAGTTATAGACAGTTATGACCTGCCATGTGGGTGCTAGGAATCAAATCTGTGTCCTCTAGAAAAGAATTTAGTGCTTTTAACATTTGAGCTATCTCTCCAGGACCCCCTTTTTATAATCCACCAGATTCAACTTGTGCTGCTCATATATATATATATATATATTCAAGAGTGAGAAGCTGTCTTAGTAACTGCTCTATTGCTGTGAGGGGGTCTCCATGACCAAGGCAACTCTTATAGAAGAAAGCATTTAACTGGAAGTCTCAGAGGTTTACTTCATTATTACCATGGTAGGTACATGGCATCATGTAGACAGGCATGGACCTGGAGAAGTACTTGGGAGCTCCATCCTGATCCTGAGAAAACTGGGCTAGCATGGTCTTTTGAAACCTCAAAGTCACCCCTAGTGACATACTTCCTCCAACAAGGCCACACCTACTCAAACAAGCCATGCCTCCTAATTCTTCTCCAATATATTTGATGAAAAAGCATTCAAATATAATGGTCTATGGGGGACATTCTTATTCAAACCATTAGAGAACCATCCACAAGTGTGTGATCAACCTATAAGGCACCAAACTCCTAAGGAAATCTGACTCCTTCTTCCCCAGAAGGTAGGGATGGAGGCTTGTGAGGCCCTCCTCTTCCATACTGGAATGCTAGCTGGCTTGATCTTATACAGATCTTGTGAAAGGAGCCACAGTTGCTGTGAGCTCATGAATGCACTGTCCCCTCATATCCAGAAGACACTGTTTCACTCCTGTCCTCCCTGACCCTCTGGGGCTTACAATCTTTCCACCCTTTTTTCTTGATGGTCCCTAAGCCTTGGGAGTAGAGGATGTGATTAGATGGTCAGTGTGTGGCTGAACACTGCGCAGACGCTCACTGTCTGCACTTGGACCAGTTGTGAGCTTTTGGGCTAACCATCATGCACTGTACAAAGAAACTTCTCTGATGAGTTCTGGGAATAGAGAGTAGAATTTAAATATACACAAGGATATATTGCCCTGAGAGGTTTGCTCAGCACTCAAACTGCCTGCTTGAATGTCCACAGACCTTGGATTTTCTATTCCCTTTATAAACCAATTTTGTGTATATCCTCCTATGAGGGTCATTGCCTGAGATACAGTTTCTCTCATGCAAATACTTCTATCCCTTTGCTGACAGCCTTAAGAATTTCATGGACCGCTTAACACTCTGCTTATATTTCTTCCTGAGCTATCCTCAAATTGGTCCTGTGATGTGGAGAGAGCGGTGGTTGAACTAATCTCACAAATATAGGCAGGAGGGCTCCGCAGGGCACAGCCTGGCCAAGAAAGCCATGGGCAGCACAGCCAGGTGAGGACCCAGGTTTAGACAGTCCTTTCTTGGCGCTCTTCTGCACGCATCCAGGCTACATCCGAGGAGCTCACCTGGGAATGAACAGAGGTCCCACAAACCAATCACTGCAAAGCAACCAACCATGCACCCCTTGGCAACAGCTAATGAAAGCCTTCCCTCTCCTGCCTGAGCCCCACTTGGCCAATCAGACACCAGCATGGTGTAGTTGTTCTAGGCTGTGTCCCAGCCTGTGCCCTGGAAAGAGGAAGCAAGGCTGCTTGTCTCACTACCAGAGAGCCATTATGTGATAACCTCTGAGGGCAGGAGAACCACCACACCTTCATTGTAAAGGAGACGTGAACATCTGCCTCGCCTCTCAGTAACACTCCCCACTGGGAGCAGAGATAGCAAACAGGAAACTGAAGGAGAGAAGCCGACCAGCTGTTTCAAGACAGGGTACCAGAATGTCAACCACAAGCTGTGAGTCCCTCTGTGGCTTCTGCATGCCTACATGCCAATGTACAAATGTCTTGCTCAGTTTCAAGGCTCCCAATGCCTTCCCAGCTGAGTCTTCCAGCTTTTTTATTTTGTATATGTGAATGAAGGGGTTTGCGAGTATATGTGGTGTGTGTGTGTGTGTGTGCGCGCGCACATACATATGGAGGCCCAAAGTTGACGTCAACTATCTTTCTTCCTCAATTGTTCTCTACTTTATTTACTGAGCCAAGATCTTTTGCTGAACCAAACCAGAACTGACCAATCAGGCTAGTCTAGCTGGCCAGCTTGGTTCAGGGATCCACCGTCTCCTGTGCACTGGGGATTACAGGTATCCACCATGTCTACTCACCTTCCATGAGGGTTATAGGGTGAATCCTAGTCTTTGTATATATGTAACAAGCCATTTCCCTAGCATCCTTTCCAGTTGTCTTTGCCATACTTCCAGTGTATTCTTAGGCTCTGACCCCCAGCAGACACCTCTTCCCTGCATGTGTACTAAGGCAAGAGCTTGCACACCCAGATATATAAGGGCCCATAAAGTAAAGCAGAAGAGTGAAATTAGCAAGGTGGAAGGAAATCATTATGCCAGGCTTATTTCTATTGGCTACAGATTGCATATAAAATCGCCTGCCCATAAGATGCAGGAAAGTGGCTTTAACGCTAGAGCCCACAGAATATCTCTGGGGTCAAAGGGTAGCCCAACAATGGTCAAGCTGAAGTCTTCATTCTGATTTCTACCCACACAACTTTATCCTCATCCCTTGATATACTGTCTCCACTGCCCACTGCCCACCAGAAACCTGCCCATCAGTAACCTGAGAACACATTGCAGTGCAACAGAAAAATTTAAAGTGGCAGGCTTTAAAAAAAATGATGTAGGGGAGATGATGTAAAACTTAGAAAGCCAGGCCTGGCAAACACACGGGTCTAACAGTGTCTGTCACGGAAGCATGATGAAGAGATGAATGGTCCTCGCTCTGCAGAGGTGGGCAGACTGCAGGGGACAATGCAGAAGGGCAGCGGGCTCCACTCCATCACTGACAAACTGACTGACGTGGAGCTCATCACTCTGAGTCTTTTTTTCGTCCTCTGATCTGGGAAGGTGGCTCAGCCTGAAACATGCTTGTCCCACCATCACAGGGGACCTAAGTTTGTTCTCAGCTCTGCCATAAAATAGCAGATCCGTGCAGCTCCTGCCTGTTATTGCAGTGCTGGGGAGATAGGAAGGAAGGATCCCTGGAGCTTGATAGAAGTTGGGTTAGCTGGGTCAGCAGGCTCTGGGCTCATGGGAAACTCTGTCTCAATCACTAAGGAGGAGAATGATTGAGAAAGACTCACAATGTCAACCTCTGTCCTTGACACACACATACATGTACACACACACAAACACACACAGAGATTAAAACTATAAAAAAATAATAATAATGTAACTCTGCCTACCTCAGTGTTGGAAAAGCCAAGTTCATGATTCAAAGTATAAGAATGAACCTTTGAAACTCCAGGGGACTGCATATCCCTCCTCTGGATATAAAACTATTACTGCTGAAATATTTTGTGCTTATTAAAAAAATTTCAATCAGAAAAAAGCCTACTCATTCCAGTATAAATAAAAATGGATTTTAAAATTGCATGTCGACAATCCATTTCCAGGACTTAGAGAAATAAATTAAACAAACACACAAAAAAGGAATGTTTGCCTATTTGACCAAGAAATTCTACTGGCAAGAAATTACCCCGAGGAAAAAGCTTCTGCGTGCTTTCATTACTTAGCTACAATGAGGCTTCTTCCAGTATTTTTCATAAAAAGCAAAAAAATAAATAAATAAAAACCAACCTGAAAACACCTTAGACCTCACCTAGGGGGACTTACTTCAATATACTACAGTACCTCCCGAAGTAAGACACCATGAAAACATTACAAAGGCTAAAATCATATTGTGAAAAAATATATATTTTAGATGTGTTTTTGAAATAAAGAAAAGTGGTGTTATAAAATAGTGCAATCTAATTTGCATAATTCTCTGTGTGTAAATTGCACAGAAAAATGTTTTAAGTAAATGCAACTCAGTGGTTACTAACTCACTCCTTAGGAAGATCACAGGTGGGTTTTGATTTTGTTTCATTCGCTTATTGGTAGTTTTAATATTTTTCTAAAGAAACCAGATTTAACCTTGCAGTATGAAGGATATACTCAATGAAGTAACTACATCATTTCAAAATAACAATCGGGATAGATTGATAGTTTGATGGAAAATGGCCTGGTGGTTAAGAGCACAGGCTGCTCTTGCAGAGGACACCAGTTCAATTCCAGCACCCACAAGGCATCTTAGAACCACCCGTGACTCCAGAGTCAAGGAATCTGACCACTTTTTCTAGTCTCTGTGGACACCTGCACACTCATGGTGCTCACAAACACACACATGCACCCATGAATAGACATAAGCTGGGGCGCTGGCTCCAGTTAGAGCAACTACTGCTTCTGCAGAGCGCATGGGTTCAGTTCAGTTCCCAGCACCCACATGAAAGCCCACAACCACTTGTGACTCCAGTTCCAGGGGGTTTGATTCCCCCACTTCAGGTCTGTGAACACCTGCATTCACGTGTTGCATTTAAACTTAAACTGGCATATATATGCACATAAACAGAAAAGATGAATAAATGTTGAGGCAACAGAAGTAACTCAGTAGTTAAGAGCATTTGCTGCTCTCCCAAAGAACCTGGGTTTGGTTCCCAACACCTACGTTCAGTTCCTATCTGAGTTGGGTGGCTCAGAACTACCTGTAACTCCAGCTCCAGGAAAGCTGATGCCAACAAGTAACACACACACACACACACACACACACACACACCAAAAAGCTATTAAAATTGAACTTAAAAATAAATAAATGAATGCTTAGAAAATAATGATAATCAATCATATTCACACACCACAAGCCACCTGTCCATGAGACTGTCACCTCCCAGGTGTATGGCACTCCCTGCTTCCCTCAGCGTGTCTCCTAAGATACATCATTTAGATGTCAATTTGGCTTTTTGTAGCCCTTCCCTGTCCCCCTTGACACACACCCTATGGATATGAATCATACCTGGCACAGACCCTTTCCCACAGCAAACTGTCATACATGTTACTGAATGTAACCATTTACCCATATAATTCAGTAACTGCCCCTGAAAGGAATCCTGTGATAAAGATTCCTGTTCTTTGACTAAACTTCTTCACCAAACCCAGTTCTCATCCCAGAAACCATCACTTAGTGCAAGCACCTTACATCCCATACATGTAGACTTTACTAGAACAACACATGGCTGGGGATATAGCTCACTTGGTAGCATGTTTGCCTAGCCTATGGAATGTGCTCCACCTTGATCACCAGCACCACAGAGAACAGGTATGAGGATGCACACCTGTAACCCTAGAATCCTGGAGGCAGAGGCAGGAGGAGCAAGAAGTTCAAGGTCATCCATTGCTACACAGTGGGTTCAAGGCCAGCTTGGGCTACATGAGATCTCCCCATCTCAAAGTGAGGGGAAAGCAGCACTCTCACACCCATTTTCAGAAGGAATTGGGACAGATTGTAGTACCCTTAGCTAGGAGTTAATAGAAAAGCTCATCTCAGACTTCCCTTGATGGCCTACAAAGAAGTACTTGCAAGAGCAATACATGCTGAGTTCCCACTGAAGAAGACATCAGCTGTCACTTCTAGTAAAAAGGGAAGCCTGGTTCCAGTGATCAGAGCTCAAGTCCATCTGAATGGAAGGTTTTGACACCAAGGTTTCTGCTGTCCTTCTCTCAGAACAACCTCCCAGTTACCATCTCAGCTAATCCCCCTCAGCCTGTTCTCCACATCTAGTGAGACACCGGGTTCTCACCTTCCCCTTTAAGACTGCATGCTCTGAACAAAGACATCTAAGATGGTGCTCACACAACGATCCTCTGACCTGCAATTCAGACTAACACTTTCTCTCCTTCCTCCCTCCCTCCCTCCCCCTCTTCCTCCCTCCCTCCCTTCCTCCCCCCCCTCACACACACAGACACACAAACATACACAGCTTCAACAGAATCCACATAGCCTCCTTCGAGTCCCTCAAATCAGATGCCTCTTCTAGGTCAATCCTCCTGGAACGTCTTCTTGCCCCGACTAAACTCTAATTACATAGCAGAGGAGCATGGAGCATCCATCAGATCTCCAGATAAAAGCTACCACCTCAGAGAGCATCTCCCAGCTCCTCCCATCTTCCAAAGGCCCGCATTAGTCCCTCAGCATCCATCTCTCCCTCCATGGTTTACCTGTCTATAGTTACACCCTGTCCAGACTTCAAGTAGGTGCTCTCTGCCCCAGAAGCCTTTATCTGATGAAGGAAAGGCTAGACTATTGGTGGGATAATTGAGTTACCAAAATACAAAGGTGAGAACATGCTGCAGCAGAGAAATGGAACAGACAAGCAGACTTGGGGTCAAAAGGGGATGCTGGCAACTACAGCGTCTTGGCTGAAAACAGAATAACAGGACTAAGAGGTGACTAAGAGCCTGGAGAGTTCCAGGAGGCCCTATCAGAAAAGCTGGATGACTATCTTGATATATCCCCTTGGTTGGACACTATGTATGCTGGCAGGGGGAAATGGGCACACTCTAGGCTGGCAGAGCCAAGCCTTTCTACCTGCTTCTGGCATTGTCCCAGTCAGGTTGGCATCTGCACTACTGGACATAGAGTCATTGGCAGGCAGCCCTTTGGAGGTGCCTTCAGGCCTGACACGCTGCACTACTGCTGCTGCATTGGGCCAATACGGCCAGGATATTCCCCTCTGACATCTGCCACACCAGGTATCTTTATTCTGAGATGGGACCCACAACACAGCAGCTCTTTGTTCTTGCTGTCAATGCTCACAGGAACAATACTATCTGCATATGACACACAGAGCCTGAGATGCCTGGCTCCAGCCCAAGATAGTCTATCCCCTCAGTCCAGGACAGGGAAGCCTTGGGGGACAGAGCCTGCCTTGCTCCTTGCTGCCGATGAAGGAGATGAAGTAAACACATTCCTCCACCCTCAGAAACTGTCCCGTCTGTATGGGGAGCTCCATCACTTTGCAGATGAACTCCAGCCAAGTCTTCAAGGACATCTAATTGGCAGGGCAGATGCAGACTGGGAGGAGAGAGGCTTGCTCTCGGGCTCTCACTCCGCTGCATCATAGGGACATCTCCATCACAACTTCCATAAAGTCTTCTGCACTCAGGCGGAGCAATTTGCACCAATCAGTGAAGACTTTCTGAAAGCAGTGGACCATAAGTCAAACCCAAAGCAAGCAGAGAGCCATGGAGCACCATGAAGAAGAGGAGCCATGTTTGAGAGATTCTCAGGCAGGACCAGGAGCCTCGGATGCAGACGTGTTGGCTGCATGGCATTGCTCACCTTCTACACAGCCCCATCTTCCATGGAGTAGGTGTGCTGGGGAGTAATTTCAGAATGCTAGAAGCTCGTAGATACTTGTCCTTCTTTAACTCTATTGCATTGGTAAAACATTCAGATTGAAAGCAACTCAGGGTGGGTGAGGGAAGGGCTTATCTGGCTTATTGTGGTGATGCCACACAAAAAAAGAAAGATAATTATTACTGCTGTGTACCCAAAGGTGGGTTTGATGTATACAGAAAAGCTTCGGTCTCTCCTGTTCTAATCTAAGAGAGTGTACTCTAAAAAGGATACTTGAAAAAAGGCCATCCTCTTTAGATAGCGAACAGCACAGCAGACATGATAATGACAAGAGAATGAGGAACTTTTGTCTCCATCTGTCTTTTACAGGAATCTCATAAGGGAGAAGATTGTTTTGCTGGCCCTACTCGCTCAGAACAACACACAAGGACACAAACATGATTACTCTGTCCCCATGTGCTGTTTCTACTACTTTTGGAGGAGAAGCATGGCTTTCAATACCTGGCTGCATCCAGTGCATGGTCTTAGGTAATCTCACATACACACATACATACATACATATACATACATGCATGCATGCATACATACATACATACATAGTTCTGAGTCAAGACCGTGAATGGATCACAAAGGAAAAGTAAGGAACATTATAGATTGGGGTGTTCTATACATTGTGAGATTGGTTAAAACATTTCTCTTAAGATTAGTTCATTCTGAACAGGTGGAATATACACTATGTTAGCAGAGTGGATCCATAATCATAAATGATCTCAAGGCTCATTATGAACTTGGTTACAGGTTGAATTATAAAGACAAACCTTAAGCAGCATTTCTAAAGAAAACATTCCATGGCTTCTACTTCCAGGACATAGTTCCCCACTGAGGGAAGTTGGAGCAAGAACTCAAGAAGGAACTCAGAAACCATGGAGGACTGTTGCTGGCTCATTCACCCATGCTCACCCAGCTTTCTTTTCCCTGTACCACATGACCAGGGACAGTGGCACCCACAGTGGGATGGGCCTTCCGACATCAATTAACAGTCAATATACTCCCCCACAGACGTGTCCCTCGGCCAGTTTGATCTGGGTAATCTCACAAGTGAAACTTCCTTCTAGAGCATGTCTAGGCTGTGTCAAGCCGACAGTCTAAGGAAACTGGGATGTTCTGATATCCCTGCAAAATAACGTCTACAGGCAGACGAATGAACTCCAAAGTGAGACAATGTCACCTACCTCATGCAAGCAACTAGTTCCACCTCCGTGTGCTCTCTTGGTACAGTCCATGGTTAAACACACTGCCTGAGTCTCCTGTGAACTGGTTGTGGTCACACATGTTAAATAAGGTAAATAAAAACACTCAACACATGTTCATTTTGTGTGAGACTCATTTAAGGTTGTCTTTGCAACCATCGTTTTAATGGAAGCTGATGATGGAAGTAAGTTAGGAGATTCACCTCTGCTCATGCAAGGCTACAAACGAATGGTCCAGCACACCTGGCTTCTGCACAGCTAGAGATGGAGCCTAGGGCACCCCATGCGCTAGGCAAGCACTCTTCCAACTGAGCAGCATCCACACTCCTCAAATGCCTTTTTTTATTAAGCCTCATTAAGTACTCAGTTACCTACAGCTAAAATCAAGAACAACCTCCATAAAGAGCTTCTACAAAAACAATATTTTTAGGGCTGGTGAGATGCCTTGGTGGGTAAAGGCGCTCGCTGCCAAGGCTGATGATCTAGGCCTGGATCAGTGGACCTACATGGTGGAAGATGAGAAATGACTCCTGGAAACTGTCCTCTGGTCTCCACGTGTGTACATGTGTACTGTTGCATGAACACACACACACACACACACAAAAAAAAAAAGAGAGATTTTTCAAAATAAAGTTTAAGTCAATGACTAAGTCAATGAGCAGGCATAGGAGTACATACTTAAAATAACCCTAAAACTAGAGAGTCTGAAGCAAGAAGACGAGAATAAAGGCAGCATGTGCTACAAACTGATGCTCTGCTTTAAACACAAAACAGCAACAAAAATCAAATAAGAGAACCCAGCACCACCTAGCCTACATGGTACCTCTGCATTTTAGTATCTCCCATCTTCGAAGCCAGAGTGATGCTGGCTTGGGTATTTTTGTTCTAGCATCATGCTTCATTAGAGGTCCAGAGTCTATCTCCAGGATGTGTGTCGCAGCAGACCCTTCTCTGAGCACCAGCAGTGGCTTTTTAATTAATACTGCATGAAAGATGTGGACCAGAATCAGCTACCTGGAGATGCAAGCTCAATTCCAACTTCCCTTTCTGGGCCCACTATGCCTAGTTTGCAATAATTGCCCCCAAAGACAGGATTAATTAAAGAAAATGAAGTTGACTTTCTGCACACGTCTGTTGCTGTTGAAGGAAGACATTGCTTAGAACTCCTATGGATGGAGCTGCCAGCAAGCTCCCTGACCCCCAAGAAAAGCTAGAGGACGATGCAAACTTCAGCTTTTTTCTTGTAGGTAAAATATGCACGAGGCTATCATAGGATCTAAGAAATATCACTGGGAGCCACTTCAGTATATGATCATGAGGGATTGCTTAGGGAAGTGGCAGTGTCTGTGTGTGCTCAAGCATTTTGCAAAGATTAAAACCCAGGAGCTAGGTCCTGGGAAGAGCGTTTGCTTAGCATGCACAAGGCTCTGGGTTCAATTTACATACCATAAAGCAAACAGAAAATTGAGACGTTGGCGGCATAGCTCAGTTGGTAGGGTGCTTGCCTGGGTCTGCAAAGCCATAGATAATCACCTGCATCACAGACATCAGGTCTGATAGCTTACCCAGCACTCAGGAGGTGAGGTAGGAGGATCAGAAAGAAGTTCAAAGTCATCCTTGGTTGCATTGCAATTTTGAGACTAGCCTGGGCTAAACATTTTCTCAAAACAAACAAATAATGATTCAAGTTAGGCCTGGTGATACATGCCCTTAATCATAGTGGTCAGAAGGCTGATGCAGGAGGATGGTATAATTGAGCATATTTTGGGCTACATATTAAGCCCCTATTTTCAAACAAGGGGAAGAAGAGAGAAAAGGGAATAGAAAATGGAATGAACTGGAAGGATTTGAATGACGGGTGGAAATATGGATGGTCTTAAAGTTGAAGGAGTAAAAAGACACAGCACCACATACACATACTAGAAACTGAGTACAAAATAAAGGCAAAAACAGAAGAGGAGAATAGGGAGACAGGAAGAAAGTCAAACAAATGATAACTGTAGCTTTCTTCTACCCCCAAACCTCATACACTCAAAGCTGGTTCCCTGGTAATGTGGACTGAAGAGGTGGTTCAGATGCTAAGAGTACTCAATGCTCTTTCAGAGGCCCCGGGTTTGATTTATAGCACCCACATGGTAATTCACAACCTTCTGTCATTCCAGGTCCAGGGGATCTGGCACCTTCTGGCCTCAGCAGGCACTGCATGCATGTGGTACACTTACATACATGCAAGCAAACACCCATGCACATAAAATAAAATCAGCATATATTTTGATTACAATGTATGTAAACTTTCAGGGAATAGTCAATTACAGCTTTTATGTGTCTGGTGCATGCTCATGTGCAGATATGTGTGAATGCATGCAACTCATGTTCATGTCCATGGGCCAGAGGAGGATGTCAGATGTCCTGTGTCATCAGTCTCTGATTTAGTCCCTTGAGGCAGAGTTTTTCACTGGTCTGGGAGTCAGCAATCCCAAGAGATTCTTCTATACCCATCTCTCGCACTATTGAAGTCATAGGTTCATAGGTTCAGCTTTTTACATGGGCGGCAGGGATTCAAACTCAGGTCCTCATGCTTCCACAGCAAGCAACTCATTCCCTAAGCCAACTCCTCAATCTGCTCATAGATTTCTAGAAGACTAGGAACAACCTACTCCCTACAATCTCATGCAACAGTATAGCAGGAAGAGAAACTGAAGGAGATGGCAATGTATGAAAGAAGAACCAGCATCTGCAGTAAGATGGATAAGAAGTCACATCCTTTCTCCCCACCTTACTCCCTGGGGACCGCCAGTGAGTAAAGCAGCTAGCGCAGTCTGTAGCGTGTGTATGAATGTGAACCAAGCAACACAAAAGGGCTTCATCTACATCCGCTCCTCTCATATTTTCGGCACCTGGGATGGAAGGTGTTGGCCTGGGTCATTTCGTATTTCCTATCTCACACTCAGGGGAGCATGAGAGGTCAAGGGACATGGCCACAGCCTCTTGGTTCTTGCCTTACCTCCTCTAATCTCGTTTTCCCTTTTGGAAATGGCTGAAATCATCACTATGATATTTAAAAACCCAAGTTACTGTCCTGTGCCCAAAGTAATAAATGTTTTATAGTTTCAATTAAACTAAATGTGAGGGAGCGGGATCCCTCTTCTCTGGCTGATGAGTCACCCAGACCCATTACCTGACTATCCATTAATTATAAGCAGCTCGAAGACTGCCCAGCATCTTCCAGAGACTGCAGTGAGGTGACATGGTGATGCCATGAGCACACCCACCACACCTGCAGACTTCCTCTGCCTTTTTCTCTCCTGGCCTCAGACCACAGGAGGAAGCGTACGAACATGGAAGCCAAAGCCAGGGCTCTTGTTTCCATGGATACTTGAGCCATCTTGTCAACAGCTCACCAACCACCTACTCTGTGGTCTGCCCAACAGGATCATCACCATCTTGCAGAAGAAAATGGATCTTGTCCTCAGAAGGGGTTAAGTGGTGTGCCTAAGGATGCACAGCTGTTAAGTTGCAAAGATGGGTTTTCAGACCAATCTCCAAACCCTGGAGTTTGACAATTATGGGTTTTATACTATCTGCTCTAATAAGTACTTCAAATGAACTGGAGATAAGACATCTCCGAGTAGAGTCCCATCCATATTCCTGTCTGACAACAAGTTTAGGAATAAAATAAGACCATAGTAGAAAATCAACTGACATAACATAAAAGTTATTGGTGCTAAAAACATAAGCTCGTGTTTAGCACGAGCCCAATAAAATTACTTTCTATGGCAGAACTTTGCATTTGTAAAAGATTTTGGAAGACTCCGTCTTAACCTTCTTACTTATGAAAAGAAAAAAAATGGCTAAAGGGGGTAAATCTCTACAAAGATAGGAGGTGGGTGGAACTGACTTGAAATCCACCTCCACCTTCACTTTCCCAGTGGGTTTCAAACGCTGCTCCACAAAGGGGTAGGGATCTGCGTAGATTTGGGAAGGTGCCTAAAGAAGGAAGAGGGTAAGGAAGGGTCCTTGTCTCCACCAGCCCTTCTCTCTCGAGGCAGGATGCCTCTGCTTCTATCTGCCCTCAAACTGGACTGCTACTCAAGGATCCATGTGATGAAGCAGCTCGATTGTTTTGAAAAAAGCTTCAGAAAGTATTTGGAACTATAAGAAGAGATAAGAGAGGTGACAACATGCCTCAAAGGAATAAAACTAAGCTAAACAAAGATACAGACGTTTCTTCAACACAACTAATAAGCTAAGTCGAGTGCATTGTACACACCAAATGGATACATGTGTTCAAAAGCACGCAGGAGCATTGGCACAAAGAACACAAGGGAAGGCTCCAAATATCCTGAGTCAGCATCTTATGGATAATGTTCTCTGGACAGAGCAGAATTAGTCATTTTTAAGCACAGTGCAATAGTGCATAAATCTACAGACTATGAAAAGGGAAAATGACTATTGAATTCTTGGATTAAAAATTCTTGAGGACAACAATAAAACACATAGAGTTGAAAAATCAATAAAAAAGATCCAAATTTATAGAAAGTGGCTAATGTTTCATTGAAGGATAAGCTATACCTTCAAAAGTAATTAATAGAAAATAAAAAATGCAAGCAAACTAAGAATTAACCCAACAAAAAAGCAAAGAGTTCCAGATATTCCAAGAGGCAACAGGGTAGATTTTATTTTTGAATCATCTAGCAATGAAACAAAGGAAGAAAAAATGATACCACAAATGAGTAAACCTGAATTATGATGTCTTCAAAACTAACAATAATGGATCTAAATTTCTAAAACTGAATGATTAGAAGCTTTAAAAGACAGTATGCTAATTTTCAAAATTACAGTTTTTAATGAGTACAACTGAAATTTTAAATGAATATAAGTTTAATGGATATACACATTGTGACACATTCTTAAAAGTGGGAAAACCAAAGTGGAATATTTAAATAGATATGCATATGTAAATATAAAGTGGATATAAAAGAGAACTATAAAGCTCAAAGTATCTGTTTATTGGAGAAATGAGGATGATAAACATCCTTTCTTCATCCTTCTCCTTCTGCTAAGAGTCTGACTGTGCAACACAAGAGTTCAGACTTGTAGGCAAGACATCATAATTCTCACACAAGTTATTCAAGAGCAAGAAGGTTTTCCAGTCAGTTTTGGTTATGTAAGTTATACAAATGCTGTCAAAAGCTAAGGAAGAACATTACAAGTTAAGAACAACTGTGTACATATTCAGCCAAGCGCACACATAAGGATCCTCAGGAAGATGTCAGTATTTAACGTGATTTCAAGCATTGACTATGCTCAAGTACTGTTGAAGTGGAAGGCATGGCTTCACATCAGAAAAAACACAGTTAATTCCCTGCAACCACAGATGAAAGGGAGAAAAGGCAGTGATCTCGATAAAGAACAAATTTTCTAAAACTTCAACATCAACTTGTAAAAAGGCTCTCAGAAAGTTAGGAGTTTTGAAATTTTACCTTCACAGAATCTGTGCCCCATAAACCCACATCTCACACAATATCCTGTTAATAAAAGTTCCTAGCATGCTTCCTTCAAATGCTTCCCTCCTCCAGTCATGAACAAGCTAACCCTCCTCCACTGTCATGCAAAAGGATCTCAACACTCTGACCAATGCGATGGCAATAAAAGTAAAAGCATGATATGGGATGATCTTAATTAATATTGGAAGGGGACTGTGCTAGTTTTATGTTGCTGTAGCAAAATTCCTTCACAAGTGCAACTTACAGAAGAAAAGGTTTATTTGGTCCAGAGGGACAGAGACCAGCATAGTGGCTGAGGCAGGACAAGGCGGTGAAATATCACCTTTCATCTCCATGCGGGAGGTACAGCAAGGCTATAAACTCTCAAAGTCCACCCTTAGTGACACACTTCCTCCTGCAAGGCTCTGCCTTCTAAAGCTTTCCTAACCTCCCCAAATAGCACCACCAACTGCAGATAGAGTGTTCAAGTATATGAGCCTATGGGAGCTATTTCTCATTCAAACACCACAAGACACAATCACTGATGTTAGAAAGCTAGTCAGCAGAATCCTTAAACAAACTAGTAAAAAAAATCAAATTCAGTACTTAAGATGAATTTACAGAATGAAGGTCATGTGTCCCAATCAGTGCCAACAATAATGTGCACACACACACATAAATTAATTTTTTAAAAAAAACACACACAATAAATGATGAAATGTCTGGGAACTTATAGAAGGCTACTTATTTGTTTCCCGGCAGCTCAGCAACAAAATAATCACCCAGATACTGTATTAATTAAACCATTGCTTTCCCATTAGCTCTAGCTTCTTATTGACTAGCTCTTACATATTAATTAACCAATTTCTAGTATGTGTATTGCCACATGGCTGTGGCTCACCGGGTAAAGTTCCATCTGGCTCTGATGGGGCTGCATGGCTTCTCTCTAACTCGTCCTTCTTTCTCCCAGCATTCAGTTTAGTTTTTCCTGCCTAACTCTATTCCCTACACAGGCCCAAGACAGTTTTCTTTATTCATTAACCAATAAAAGCAACACATAGACAGAAGGACCTCCCATGCCATTTCCCCTTTTCTGTTTAAATAAAAAGGAAGGCTTTAACTTTAACATAGTAAAATAACATATAAAAAACAGTTATCAAGCAAGAACTACAGTTACAATATTTATATCTATTTTATCTTTTATCATAACTAAGGAAAACTATATTATTGCTATCTATTCTTCAACTCCATCAAAGACTCCAGAAGGATATATTACCTAAGTAAACAGGAAGTGCATAGTAAGCAACTTCCAAAACTCTAGAATTGACAAATATCTCACTTCCTGGACAGTCACCCAAAGTTCTTTGTACCGTTTGGGCCCATAGTATTCAGCAGACTTTTTCATGAAGCAGGAAATTTCAAAGACAGTATCACCTATACTGGCAGTTTGTCAGTCAATTTCTTCTGTGTCCTGCAGAATGTATGGCAGACTCTTTCATGAAGCAGGAATACTGATGGACCATCTCACCTTTAGGCAAGTTCACCAGTCATTTCTCTGTGGGTCCTGCATGTCCAGTTCACCCAACGTACCATCAAGCAGTCCAGTACCAGCAAGCAAAGCCCATTCAGAAAAAAAATGCTGCTAAACTTTGCTTTTTAGTGTCTAGAATTCCTCCCCAAGTCCTCTCAGGTTTTAAGTGGACTTTAGTTGGCTGTGGGTGCCAATTTGTTAAAAATTGGAGAATAGAAGAGTATAATACCACTATTTGAAGACATAAAAGAAGACTTGAGGGAATAAAAATTAAATTTGTGGATCAATTAACTAATATTTACAATAAAATAATAATATTTTGCAATAAGTACAAGTATACATTTGAAATATTGACTTTTTTAAAAGGTTTATTTTATTGTTTTTCATAGCCAGAACCTGGAAACAACCTAAATGCCCCTCAACTGAAGAATGGATAAGGAAAATGTGGTACATTTATACAATGGAGTACTACACAGTAGAAAAAAATAATGACATCTTGAAATTTGCAGGCAAATGGATGAATCTAGAAAACATCATATTGAGTGAGGTAACCCAGAAAGACAAATATCACATGTACTCACTCATAAGTAGTTTTTAGACATAAGGCAAAGAAAACTAGCCTACAATTCTCAATCCCATAGAACCTAGACAACAATGAGGACCCTAAGAGAGACATACATAGATCCAATCTACATGGGAAATAGAAAAAGACAGTATCTACTGAGTAAATTGGGAGCATGGGGACATGGAAGAGAGTAGAAGGATAGGGGAGAGGAGGAGGGGGGGGGAATAGAGAAAAATGTAGAGCTCAACAAAATCAATTAAAAAAATTTTAAATATTTATCTTAAATTATGTATCTGTGTGTGTTTATATACATGTGAATGTGATGCCTGCAGTGGCCAGAAGAAGGCATCAGATCCCCTGCAGCTGGAGCTGCAGGCCATTGTGAGTCACCCACCACATCTAGGAATCCAGCTCAGGATTTCTGAAAGTGTTCTTAACCACTGAGCCATCTGTCCATTCTTGATGTTTTCAAAACAGGCTCTTGGGCTCTTGCTCTGTAGCTCAGGTAAGCCTTGAACTCGCCATCACCCTGTCTCAGCTTCACATGTGCTGAGTTTGCAGGGGTATCCCACCATGAAGCTTTCCCTTATTTCTGGTGTAATTCAAATTGAAACTTCAGAATAACTTTATGAGATATTTTATAAATGTATTATTTCAAACCATTCTAACCTTTTAAAAATGTGCACTGGTTTGAGAATCCTGTATTTAGGGGGAGTATACCTAGTATGCACAACTAACGTTAAGAGACCTAACCAGGTATGCCAGCACACTGTGAGAGGCTGAGGCAGGAGGATGGCAAGTTCCGAGCCCACCATGGGAGTCTTGGGAAGCTGTCACTAAAACTTCATGTCCAGCATTGCTACAGCTCTGCTTTCACTGTAGTTCAGTATCTTAGTCTGTGAAGTGACTCCTGGAGGCTTTTCTAAAGTGTTCCTGTGATGCAATAATAAAAAAACTGGGTTGAAGTCAGGACATTGGGACCTAGTCCTACCCAGACCTTCCTGATGCCCCTGTTAAAGTTCTTCTTTCTACATGTCTTCTCTCAGAAATGATCCTGTCCCTAGTCCAAGTCATTCTGACCCTACTCTCAGCCCAGCAGCCCTGATTTCTCAGCAGTCATCTGGTTTAGTCCCCTTTCTCTCTGTGATAAAAAACACCTTGGCCAAAGCAACTTGGGAAAATGGGGTTTGTTTTAGCTTTCAAATCCAGGATATGGTCTATCCTTAAAGGGAAAACAGTAACTAATAGGTTCTCATCCACAGTCAAGAACACAGAGAATGAATGTGTGCACACTTAGTGATTAGTTTGCCTTCTCCACCCTTAAACAGTCCCGGACCCAAACCTGGTGCCACTCGTAGTGGATGGGTCCTCCCATACAAAGTAACCTAATCAAGACAGGCCCCCCACAGACATTCCCACAGGCCAATCCAATGTAGACAATCCCTCATTGAGGCTTTTTTTTTTGTTTTTTTTGTTTTTTGTTTTTTTTGTTTTTTTTCGAGACAGGGTTTCTCTGTGGTTTTGGAGCCTGTCCTGGAACTAGCTCTTGTAGACCAGAGGCTTTTTTTTTTTAAAGCAGGTGATTTCTTGGTTATGTCAAGCTGATTATTAAAGCTAACCATCATATACCCTCTATGTACCTCATTCCTTTGGGGATTTTTGCTATGGGAATATAACATAATCATGGAGATGGCTAGTTATATATCAACTTGACACACAGCTAGAATCATTTGGAAAGAAGGGACTCTCGATTGGGAATATGCCTTCACAAAATTGGGATGCAGGCTGGTGTGTGTTGCTTTTTCTTAACTAGTGATTAATAGAGTCCTTTGTGATGGTGCCACCCTGGGTTGGTGGTTCCGGGTTCTATAAGAAATCAAGCTCAGCAAGCCATGAGAAGCAAGTCAGTAAGCAGCTTTTCTCCATGGCCTCTGCCTCAGCTCCAGCCTCAGGCTTCTGCGCTGTTTGGATTTCTGTCCTGACTTCTCTCAGCAATGGAACATGACCTGAGAGCTGTAAGCTGAAATAAACCCTTCCCCCCCCCCAAGTTGTTCGTGGTCACTGCATTTCATCACAGGAACAGAAACACTAACTATGACAGTCACTGTCGTCTTCCCCCAGCCTGGCACAGAGCCAGGCATCTAGCAGAATTTTCAGGAAAGGCATGAACAAGTCATCAAAAGACAGGCATTTACCTGTCAGCCTGCATCAAGAAAAGCAAGACTGAGCAGCTGGAATCCATTCACAGCCTCCCCTAGCTGAGACCACCAATGAACAGAAAGACGAGACTCGGGGGTGGTGGAGGGGGGACGGGAATCGAGGAGAATTTGGCGTCTGTGAGAATTTTCAAATGCCCTCAGTAAGTCAGTCATGAACAAGCTTCTGAAGAAAATAGAATCCTCAAACGACGTGACATCATCCCTGTCCTCAGAAAGCATCTCCTCTGGCTAGACACTCTGTGAAGAGAAGGGACTACAGTGGCACCGCCTCCAGTTCCGGGTCCTCACCTGTGCTGTGGGCACCTTCCTGCAGAATGGCGTGTGCCTGTGACAGGAACACAGGATGGGGACTGACACATCTGCACAGCACCAAGGGAAAGGCACAATTGCACAGACACAGACTATGTGCCTTACATTGCAGGCTCCTCCCAGCCTGGATTTTGCACTCACTCGGTCTCCTGTTCCCCTTAGAGTGGCTTATGTCAACCATAGGCCTGTGAGATGGTTCTGAAGCCATAACAGGAGAGAAAGAGACTAAAAGGAGGGGAGAAAGAAGGATACAGGATATTGTATGAAACACAGGGATCAGAAGCATCCTACACTTACCTGGGCCCTTCTCTTCCCAGGATCTCTCTGAACCGAGTTACACAGGATCTCTTTGGAGCAAGTCTGTACACAATGTTATATTCAAGGGGCACATCCCTAGGTTCTCATTGGCAGAGCCAAGGAGGGAGTTCATATGTATGGAGCCCCACTCTTCTGGCAGGTCTCTCTGCATGATGAACTAAACAGACACAGGGAAAGAAACTTGCCTGCCCCTGTGTTGGTGGTGCCTGTATTACAGCAGGGACAAAGCTGCTTATGGAGTGAAGACAGGCCAGATGGATACACAAAATGGAAGAATTTGAAAATACTTGGTCAAGTTTGAAATCCCACCCTTTCCTGTGGACGATACACCTGAAAACCAAGCTATGGGAGCTCCCTGGGTCGTAGACCTGTACTAAAGACTGTGGAGAGAGCAGAGGCCCCAGGATGGAGAATGCAGAGATTCTCTGAAGACCTGGTGGACCCTGGCTGCAGCCACTGACACAACCAGCTATGGGAACACAAAAGCTTGACTTCCGAAGGAAAAGAAACCACCACTCTGTTCTGTTTTGCAGAGGTATTTTCAATAACCTAACATATATATATATATATGTGTGTGTGTGTGTGTGTGTGTGTGTGTGTGTGTGTGTGTGTGTGTAAGTGTATATATGTGCATGTGATTATATCATACACATATGTACAAACATATATATGCATATACATACATGCATACACACACACACACACACACACACACACACACACATATATATATATATATATATATATATATATATATATATATAGTATGTCTACAATCCCAGCACTAGGGAGGAGACAGAAAGCTCCCAACTGAGCTTCTGTACATTGAAGGCCCTGTTTCAAATATATTAGGATGGGGTAGTCCCAGCTTGAGTCCTCCAAGTTCTGTGCCCAAAGTGCATGGTGTCTTCAGTAATAAGATCCTACCTTCAAGCTCAGGGAGGCAAGCAAGAGCAAGAGCAATAGACTTTACTGTTTGGGGGAGTCCCTTGGACTCCCCTGACCGATTACTCAATAGGAAGCTTCCCACGTTTGGTGCTGGGATTTTATCTGATAGTCTGTGGCCCTCAGAGGGAACATATCCCCGGTGCAACTTAATTTAAAGTATAAATGTATGTATACATACACACTTAGACATGGTTTTAGATGATCATAAAATATGAGCACATATAGTTTTTTCAAGCATCCTTAGTGTTGTTTACCCCTCTCATCTCTGCAGTTAAGGTCATTCCCCTGCCCTCAATTTTCTCATTTTCTCTTCATATCACCTGCGCCCTGCTATCCCCCTCTCTAGAGCTCCTTCCTCAACCCCAGCCCTTTTCACTCTCACATCTAAATATTTGGAACCAGAAACCACAAGTAAGAGACAATACCTTGCATCTGTCTTTCTCAGTCTGGATTACCTCATTCAATATAATGTTTTTTTTCTAGTTCCTTCCATTTACCTGAAATTTTCATGATTTCATTTTACAGCTGAATGGTGTTCCAGAGTGCAGATGAACCACATTCTCATTACCCACTCATCAGTTGAAGGACATTTAGTTGTTTCCATTTCCTGACTATTGTGAATAGAGCAGCAATGAACATGGTTGAGCAAGTATCTGTGGAATAGGAGGCCAAGTCCTCAGGGCAGATGCCAAGGAGTGGTGGTATGGCTGGGTCATACAATAGACCTATTTTTAGTTTTCGGAGAGTTCTCTGTGTTGATTTTCAGAATAACCATACCAGGTGCCCATCCCACCCACAGTGAACGAGAGTCTTCCTTTTCCCACACCCTTGCCAGCATCTGTGTCAATGGTTTTCTTGACCTTAGCCATTCTGATTGGGGTGAGATGAAATCTCGAAGTTGTTTTAATTTTCTTTTCCCTAATTTCTAAGGACATTGAACACTGTTGAAATATTTTGTAGTTGACCAGGACAGCAAGATATCCCCCAAGGTTCCACCGTGGCACTTATTACTCTTGGGAGTAGTCAGCAACGATTAGTGAATGGGCCATGAGTCTGAAAGAGAGCAAAGAGGAGTATATGGGGGTAGCTGGAGAGAGGAAAGGACATCAAAAAAAATGGTATTTAAAAGGAATTAGAGCCTTGATTGGCTATCCAATACCACTTTGTCAGCCCTATAAATACATACGAGAGCAACAATAATGGCTACAGCAGGTTCTTTTTATATATTTATATGTATGGATACATGTAACAATAATAATTAAAGAAAAAAGTAAGAATGGAGGAAAATTCCCATGGACCACTGGTCTCCACACATGTGCACACACTTACATACACACTTTCACACACAGGTACTTACACACACACACACACATAAACACACACACAAATTGAAGAAGATAAAGGAAGAGAAGAAACTAGAAGCAGAGATGCCTGGCCTCTGGGAGAGTCAGATACACTATAGAGCAGGCAGCAAAGCTCACATATCTGGAAGCTTCCTTCACTGAGTCTGGGGCAAAGCTGTGTGGCTCACTAACCCCCTGGGAACAGCTAATCCATGGTAGAGAATAACAAGTATCACCTCCTTCTTCTCTCCAGGCAAATAAGGAATGTGCTATTGATCCCATCTGTCTAAAACACAAAGACCAGAGTCTCTATTCAAATGGAAAAATCCTCAGCTAAATGGAAAATTCCACTGTCCAAAATGCTGTTTCAAAAGGCATTTTGGACAGCCCAGTTTTCTACCATAATGCTATTCTATTGTTCTTATTACCAGAGTGTCCTTGCCACGCAGTGGGTGATGCTAATGCTGTTCAGTTCAATCTTGAAGCCTTATAAGGCCTTTCTGGAGTGGGGAAACCCAGGCTCCTCAAACACCTCTGGCTGTTACATCAGACAGGGTCTGAGTCACTCTGAGACGCTGGCCTTTGTTGATGTTCTCCTTGGCAGAGTGGATTTGAAATAGACTAAATAGGCTTACCCTTCCTTCTTCCTTCCTGGGATTAATGAATTCCAGATCTCTTTAGTGTCTCCTAGCCCCAGGCCAGAGAACTCCAGGTGTGCAGAGAGAAGAGAGGTACATGAGAGACTTTCCCTAGGGAGATGCAACACGTGTCTACCCATCCCAGAAGCTACGGTTGCACCGAAGTTCAACTTGCTGAAGCAATGTGTTTACACAGGTTCCTAAGGGGAGCAGGGATGGCTCCAAGGCAGCTGCATCATCATAAAGCCCACCCTAACACAGGTAGCAACTCATGGAAGCAACGACCCTAGAGCATTCTGCATAGCTTCACGGATCTAAGAATCCCCTCTCTGAGAGCACGAGCAAGAAACTCAGGACCGCGAGGGGTGCACCCACACACTGAGACAATGGGGATGTTCTACTGGGAACTCACCAAGGCCAGCTGGCCCGGGTCTGAAAAAGCATGGGATAAAACCGGATTCGCTGAACATAGCGGACAATGAGGACTACTGAGAACTCAAGAACAATGGCAATGGGTTTTTGATCCTACTGCACGTACTGGCTTTGTGGGAGCCTAGGCAGTTTGGATGCTCACCTTACTAGACCTGGATGGAGGTGGGTGGTCCTTGGACTTCCCACAGGGAAGGGAACCCTGATTGCTCTTTGGGCTGACGAGGGAGGGAGACTTGATTGGGGGAGGGGGAGGGAAATGGCAGGCGGTGGCGGGGAAGAGACAGAAATCTTTAATAAATAAATTAATTAATTAAAAAAAATAAGAATCCCCTCTCTGCAGTTTGCTGGCTCAGTCTCCTCCTCAAACAGTTGTTGACTACATCTGTAAGATGGAAAGGGGCCCTGGAGAATCTTCAAAGTTTCAGTTTTCCAGGACATGTGGTGTTTGTTTACCTCCTGAGACTTATAAGGCTCTTTCTCTCTCCTGCAAGGGACATTCCAATTCAGAGGAAGCTGCCACCCATCAACCAGCAAACCATCACATACAAGCCCCACATCCCAGAATGCACCTTTAAATGTAGGAGCTACCACTTCTGGGCTACCAGTTTGACTCTCTTTTTATTTTACAAGTCCCCTCTGTTCATAGGAGAAAATGATCACATTATGGACATGGTCCTTGCCCCCAACTGATTTTACCCTTTCCTTCCTGTGTCAAAATATTGAGCATTTATCTCATTTCTTCCATCTCTATTCCTTTCTTATTAATGTTTGATTAAGAACTAAGTTCCACATTCACAGGGACTTCAAGACTGGAAAGGATTTTCCTGTGTGTTTTACACTCCCAAACAGAGAGGGGGATATAGATAAAGAGAGAAGGGAGAGAGGGGATCTAGTAAAAGCATTTAGTTTTCAGTCATTAAACCTCTCTACATACATGAACTTGGCAGCCTGTGACCAAGGAGCGACGTGTTAGACCAGCGATCCCTAAGGTTCCTCTTTACTGAGTTGTCATGGATTCCTGTGCTGCAGTGATTCTTGGTTTGAAAACAAAATAGGAGGACCCGTAAATGGCAATTTTGCTGGGCTTCCTGGAGCTCAGGGGTCCTCTGGGAGCTTGCATGGAGCCCATCAGCAGCTATGTGTGGCGGCATCAAGCAAGCATTTGCTCAGCATCTACAAATGGCCCATGTCTGACATGTGTTACTTCAGCCTGCTGAGAACCTAGCAGGGGACAATTAGTGTTGGGTCTGCATTACAGAAAAAGAGGCACAGAATCCTCTTGTCATGAAGCAAGTAAGGAGGGGACATCAGACTCCAGACTGGCCACTCCTTCCTTTTGTTTGCTTGGTTTTAGACAGTCTTATGTAGCCTAGGCTGGTCTCAGATTTACTACGTAGCAGAGAACAACCTTGAACTTCTGATCCTCCAGCTTCCACTTCCTGAGGATTCCAGGCACATGAATCACCGTGCCTGGCTTTACATGGCTCTGCAGCTCCAAGTCAAGGATTCGTGCATGCTAGGCAAGCAGTCTGCCAACTGAGCTACAGCCCCAGAGCTTCCGAGCTGACTGCCTTCTTCTACCTCTGACAAAGGTTCTAACCGTTCCCTATACCGAGAGCCAGTGGTTGCACACTAAAAAGAGGGAATGCTCCTTTTTTATTATTGCAAAGACTCCTGAGGCCAGAAAGCTTTCATTAGAGGACAAGAAAGGAACAGAGGGGTCATGGAGGCAGCGACTGGATCTTCCTCACCTCGAAATCAGAGGCAATGTCCTATCCACATGCTGTCCTGCCGCCCCGCTGCGCGGTTCTATTGAAGCTGCTAGCCCAGGTCACCATCTGGTCAACCTTCTTTCTGTTTGCAAGCTGGTCCCTGAGCCACAATATCCCAAGATCCCAGATTCATTACTTACAGCAACCAACTCTTGGAGTTGGGGGTGAAATGGGGCAGCAGGAGAGAGGGAAAAGACAACTCAGAGAAAATCACCAATCCTATTTGGGCCACAAACCTAACAGACACTTTGAGTGTATTCTTTTCTTCTGCTTCATAAACTCGCTGAGCCTCAGACCCCAGCTGCAATGGCAATAGACCCCATTTCAGGTCTGAGAGTGTGTGCCCATTGTCCAGTGCACCCCAACCTCAGCTCATATGTTTTCCCTCCTAAGTACTCTAACTTCTTAATTTTCACTCTACCCCTCTAGCCCCATCTCTTCCACCTGGGTCACTTTTTGGCCACAACCCCTTCTTCCTCAAAGCCCAGCTCCCCATTCTGTTCATCAGTTCCTCTGCAACTTGAACATTACCTATTCTTTGAGTTTTCATTTTACCAAGTATCTGTCACAGAAGTACGAAGGACCAGAGGTCAAGGACACCCCTAGCCATGGCATCTTCGTGATAGCTGCTTTCTCTTCAATTCTGGGTCTGACATCACTACACTCAAAAATGGCTGCTATCATGTATGCATATATTTTAGGAATCTCCTACAGTAGTCAGTTTCCAAATGGGCCTATGTCCCTCCCCATATTCCCTCTTTTATCCCTCTCTCCTAACTCCCTTCCTATTGATCCTCTAGTCTAATCCCCCTTCATCTCTCCATAACACTATATTCTAGTTCCCTTCATTGGGAGATTCTTTCCTCCTCGCTGCTCCCTCACTAAGTACATTTTTGTGTTTTTATGAGTTTTCTTTGTTTTCTGAGATGAAGAGGAAGAGAACACATGAATTTGGGTGGGTCGGGGGTCAGGGACAGTTCTAGGAGGAGTTGGGGGAGGAGAAGCAACATGATCAAATATAAACATTTTTTAAAAAATGACTGCTCATACTGTATTTCAGAGTACTGGAGTTTGGTGGCCAGCACCCATAGCAGACAGTTCACAGTTGTCCATAACTACAGCTCCAGAAGATCTGATGCCCTTTTCCTTGTCTCTATACCCACAGAGAGAGAGAGAGAGAGAGAGAGAGAGAGAGAGAGAGAGAGAGAGAGAGAGAGAGAGAGAGCAGATACAGAGATACACATAAATAAAAATTAAGGCCTACTTTAAGGTCACTGATCATGGAAGCCTCCACTCTCAGACAATACCAACCCCACCCTACAGGAGTGCAGGTCAGAGGTCTGACAATGCACAGTGGTTTGGTCTTCACTGTCAACTTGACTGGATTAAGAATCACCATGCTCCCATTCTTAATGGAGATAGAGGAGGAGCTATGGGGAGGGAGTGGATGGGAAAGGGGAGGGGACAGGAGGAGAGGAGGAAGGGGAAACTTGATGGTATGTAAAATAAATAGAAAGAAGTTATTCAAATTAAAAAATTAAAAGAAAAAAAAGAATCTCCATGGAAATACACCTCTGGCTACATCTGTAAGGGTGTTTCAAAAGAGGGTTAACTGAGAAGGGAAGACCTCCCAGAACACAGGCTGCACCATTTCAGATGTTGGCATCATAGTCTGAATCGAGAGAGAGAGAGAGAGAGAGAGAGAGAGAGAGCTAACCACTGGCATTTCTTCTCTCTCTCTCCCTCCCTCCTAACTATAGACACGATGTGACCTGCCTCACACTCCTGCCTTTCCTTCCCATGATGCACTGTATCTTCAAACTGCAAACCAAAATAAACACTTTCTTCCTGCAGTTGCCTTCATAAGATACGTTGTCACAGCAACAAGAAGATAAATTAATGAACCGTGGTCACCCCTGGTACCACCAAATCCTCAAGAGAATGGAATCTGCCATTGGCTTCTTTATGCCCACCCCCAACTGGCGCAGTGGCACTAATAAATGTGTGTTGAACTGAATTAAGTCAAGATGTTACCTAGAGAACAAGAGTTAAGATTATCATAATGTAGAGTCTCAGATGATGGGGAACATGAAGGAACCATGACCTCTCTCCTCAGAACTCAATTATCTGCATCAGAACCAATGTCTCCGATATCTAGCTATTAATTTGCTCACAATCATCTCAGCCTCCAAGGTTCACAAACGTCCCTTTCAATTTCTCAGGCACAGTGTTCATAGGAAACAATGCTCTCCCCATTCATGGACTCACAGTGGCCCTCGGGCTATCTCCCTCTAACCAAACCCCTCGCATCTCCTAATGCAGTCTTAGGTTGTGTTTTTTTTCTGCTTTGTTAAAATTAAGCCTCTGGGCAGATGGCTCAGTAGGTAAAGTGCTTTCTTGTGTGAACATCAAGATGTGAATTTGGATCCTCAGCATCCATAAAAAAGTCGGGTATGACGGCCAATGTTTTTAATCCCAGTGCTGGGGAAGTAGAGACAGGAGAATCCCTGGGGCTCGGTAGTCAGGCATTCTAGGCTAATTGAAAAGCTCCAGGTTTACTAAGAGATTTAATCTCAAAAAAACAAGGTATGTATGTAGACTTCTGGCCTCCACATGCATGCACAAGTGCGCGCGCGCACACACACACACACACACATACAATGAAAGTCCATTCCCACAACTTTTGGGGACATGTTTTGGGACCCACAATTCTCTGTTCAGCATCAAATCAATAGCTGAGGGACATGAGGTTTACTGGCAGCCTGAGTTAAAGAAATCTATTCTAATTAATCCTCCACTTAAAAATGATGGCCTTTAGCCATCTCAAGGGCAGCAGCCAACAACTCTAGAGAGAAAGAAAATGCAGTCTTGGCTTCTCATGAAATCAATACCCTCCACACACTGAGTTCTGTTATGGGTCATGCCAATAGGGCAACAGATATGACTGAGGTCACCTTAGCCATCCCCTGTCATAAGGCAAATGGCTAGAATAAGAGGAGATTAAGGGTCCTCTCCCAGAATCCATGCCTAGCTGAACAGAGACTTCCCCTGGGGTCCATCTGCATCATTAGATAGAGTTACATATGTCATTTGCATCAGTGTAAACACATCAGTGACAACCTCAGAGTGCCTAAAATGTGTCGGCATCACATTGAGGGAAAGAAATCAGACTTACTTCTGAGCAGTTTCACCAGGAGAGAGAGCTCAGATTTTAAATCCTCTACTTCCCCCTACACTGTGTGTCTTCCATTGTCTCCTGATGGTAACCCATCCATTGTATGAGTCTGAATCTGGGCCTGCCTGCATGCTCTCTTGTGTGTCTGTCTGTCCCTATGTCTGTGTCCCCAGTAAGGGTTTTGGCTTATCTTGGAAAGTACCACATGGAGAAGGAATGAGGAACATTTTACAGAAATCTTTAATAGAGTTTAACAGGCGATGAAACTTTACTGACTCCAACTGATCCCAATAACAAGCTCCACTACAAACATCACTGCACACGGACTTATCAACTCACATCCATGATGCTTCCAACATTCATGTTGAATAATTATTTTATAAGGTTTCTTTCAACCTATTGGCTTTTCCCCACATTTATAACTATAACATACAAATACATATGACTCCTGGGTCAGGAACATGAAAGAGTACATAACCTAAGATTACAGCTATGCATTAGCTGTAATCTTAAAACCTGAGTTATAAAAGTTGATTGCATGGGGAATCCAAAGCAAGTACTGTTGGTTGTTGTATTTTTCTCTAAAAGGCAGGTTACTCAAAAGGAATGAGTACACAGTAGGATAACTATCTTAAGTGACCCCCAAGGTACATTCTTAACTCAGCTGTGAGGTTCAGCAAAAAGTTCCAGGCTCTTTGAATGCAAGAGATGTCTTTGCGATGATGCATCATTAGAGTAGGTTTCTGTGTGTCTGCGTGGTAAGACTTCTGGGTTAGGCCAAAAATGGAAAGATCTGGTGAGAAACAGGGTCAGAGGAGAGAAAACTCATCAGCCTCGATGCTAATCCACATAGTCAGATAATCCAACATCCAGTGATCAGTGCACCATAGAACCTCAGGCACAGTGTGGCCAGTCCCTGGAGTGGGAGAGAAATAGGCCACCAGGAAGGTGGTGGCTGAGAAAGGCCCAGGAGGCTGTCAGTATGCAGAGCTAGCACAGTGGTCCTGCTGAGACTGCAGAAGGGTCACTTCACACACTGGCTACGAGGCGAGAAGCTGATCTAGATGATACCTGTCTACCTGGGAGACTCCGGTTTCTGCACTGGCTTCTTTACCTCTGGAACATGGGACAAGCAATAATAGGGCTTACTGAACAGGCTTACCATGGAACTGAGATGCAAGTTCACCTTGATCCCAAGATCAAAACCCTCCTTCCTTCATTAATTAGGCCAAGACATTTGAAGTCCAAGCTGTTCCATGAATGAGAAAGTACAGCAAAAGAGATCAGGGGGAAAGTCAGGAAATTTTCTTCCCTTTCAGCCTGGTTTCCTGTAGAACAGGAAACACTGGGAAGAATGGCCATCAACACACAAGCCTTACCACTACTAGAAAATTCCTCATGCAGAAAGAAGAGAGACAGTGAAGGGAAGTGAGAAGCTTGAACATCATCGTGGATCATGTCCCCTGCTGAACAGCCTCTCCCGATTCCTGCTGTCTCTCTGGCAGACCCCTAATAGCAACTTTCTACTATCCTGAAAATGAAAGCTGGTGTGGGATAACTGTCTGTATTCTGTCAATTATATTTTAAATAAACGCTGATTGGCCAGTAGCCAGGAAGGAAGTATAGGCAAGACAACCAGACAGGAAGTAAAGGTGGGTCAATGAGAACAGGAGAATTCTGGGAAGAAGGAAGCCCATTCCTCTGCAGTCCTGGCCCAGCCACAGAGCAAGCAAGATGTAACTGCCTTGCTGAAAAAGGTACTAAGCCATGTGGCTAACATAGACAAGAATAATGGGCTAATGTAAGTTGTAAGAGTTAATAAGAAGCCTGAGTTAATGGGCCAATCAGTTTATAACTAATATAAACCTCTGTGCGATTTCTTTGGGACTTAATGATTGTGGGAACCGGACAGAACAGAAACCTCAAACAACAGAAAGCCACAAGGGCCGCCGCATGAGATGAAAGACAGAGAGGACCTGAGGACAGCTCAGATGGCAGCACAGCCATGCAGCGCAGACTGATGACTGGAGGGTCTTAGCTACGTTTCTATTATCATGAAAAAAAAACAACATAACCAAGACAACTTAGAAAAGGAAGCATTTAATTTGGGGCTTATGGTTCTAGAGGGTTAGAGTTCATAACCATCATGGCAGTAGTCATGGCAAGCAAGATGATGGAGAAGCAGCTGAGAGCTTCCGTCCTTATCAGCAGGTAGGTGATGAGAGCTAAGTAGGAATGGAGACCTCAAAGCCCATCCCCAGTGAGGCCACACATTCTAACCCTAAACAGTCCTGGAGACCACGTATTCAACTATATAAGCCTCTGGGGGGCATTCTCATTCCAAACACCACAGTGAGTGGTGAGTATTCCAAATGCCCCAGCTGTGGCCACCTTGAGCCATCAGCTCCAGGGGAGGGGAGTAAGTGAAGCAGACCTTTACACATGCTGAAATTGCAATCCTCTAAACTGGAGGATCTGGGTGAGCCCTCCTGATGGTGTCTAGAATATGTGTTCTATAGTCTACCTTCCAGCTCAAAACACATTCGGTTTGGGGAAATAAAGTCGTCTGCCTGTACCTGCACTCATGGCATTCAAACCCACACTCTCATCTACACACACATACTAACAGTCAGAGCCTCTAAAGCAGTGATAGCAGCTTATATTTTTTTCTGTCCCCTGACTTGATGCTGTTATTGAGCTGGTCCTGGTTTGTCACTTTATTCATGATTGATCTGCATAGTGTGGGAGGGGCCACCATGACACATCAAGCATGTATGTAGACGCTCCAACATTGACCTGTGTCTTGTTCTGTGTACAACCCAGCTACACACAGGCTTCAGCAACATTGACCTGTATCTTGTTCTGTGTACAACCCAGCCACACACAGGCTTCAGCAAATATTTTGCTCCAAGAGCAGAGGACAGGCCACACCCTTGGGATCCCAGCCTGTGACTAAGGATCCAAGCAGCCACAGAAAGTAGAGAGGGTTGAACACCCACTCCCGTCATCCACCCCTGCATTTCCACCTTGGTCAAGCAGCTAAAGGACTATGGACACCACACCTACAGGAGACCAGAGAACAGATCAATTCCCAAGCACGTCAGAGCATCCACTGGTGACAGAACTAGAGGAGTCCTAACCAAGGCATAGGCCACACTGTCTGTCCCATACCTTACAAAGTCCTCACTCATGGGAGTTCTACAGGAAAACTATACTATAAAATCCAACCGGAAAAATATTCCACATCCCGCAACAATCCGATATCCCGGGACACATGATCTAAACAAGGATAACACAAATATAATATATACATTGGCTACACATATATGTTATGTATAAGACAAACAAAATGTATATATGTTGGTTACACATATATGTTACATATAATACACAAGCATAACATATATATGTTGGTTACACACACACACAGATGGAAAGAAAGAAAGAGAGGGGGAGCCTACCAAAACGGAATCAAGAGGATCTTTTCAAATTCTAAACAGATCAATAACTAATCAAGGCAGTAATAAAAATTTGCCAAGCAAAGAGCAAAGAAAGACTTCAGGACCAGATAGAGGCACTGATGAACTTTGACTAGAGCTTTAAAGAATAAAACTGTTTCTTAAGCTGTTCCAAAAAGAAAGGAAGGCTGGAGAGATGCTTTATGGTTAAGAGCACTTACTGCTCTTAGTTCAGTTCCCAGCAGCAACATCTCACAACCTCCTGTAACTCCAGTTCCAGTGGATCCAGCGCCCTCTTCTGACCTTCTCAGGCATTCCACTCATGTGCACATACATACACACACCATTAAAGGTAAAATGAAGCCTTTAAGAAGGGAACGAATGTTTTCAAACTCAGCCTGTGAAACCAGGAAAACCTAGAGGACTCATTTTGAAATATGGGTATGGACCACAACTTCTTCCAATAATAACAGCAAAAATGCCAAACGGGATCAGGTCCCCTGGAAGGCTCCTGTTGGTCTCTACCATGCACACACCCCAGAGCTAGAATTGTAAACGTAAGCCACCACATGTTTAATGAAGTACGATTAATAAAATCTCAGAGACAAATATTGGGGTTCAACCTGAAGACCATAAAAAGCAAAGCAGCCACTGGCTCTTACATTACCTCAGTCTGAAAATGGTGATCCTGCCTCCAGGAAACCTCGGAATGAGACTGAGACTGAGAGCCGTCTCCTCCCATCACATATTCCTCTTTAGTTCTGGGATTAATGGCATGCACCACTCCACCTGGTTACTATGGCAAGCTAGAATGGCTACCGAGATTAAAGGTGTGTGTCGTTGCTGCCTGGTCTGTAAGGCTGGTCAATGTGGGTATTTAACTTTTCCGGTCTTCAGGCAAGCTTTATTTATTAAAATACAAATGAAATGCCACTACAGGTTAAGTCTTTACTGTTGAGAATTTCATACATGCATAGAATGTGTTTTGATCAAATTCATTCCCAGACTTCCTTTCTTTCAATTTTCCTTCTCAGTCAGCTTAATGTGTTTTTTTTTTAAGCCCAGAGTTCACTTAATGCTACCTAGAAAAGCATGTGTGTAGGGCCATCTAATGGGGCATGAGTAACCTCTCAGCGGTCACATCCCTGAATAAAACTGACTCTTCCTCCCTCAGTGGAAATCAGTTGTCAATAGCTCCACAGATAGGGATGGGACTTGATGATCCCTCCACCATCCATATTGTAATTTTGTCTGGCTTGATGGTGTGTATATTTTGTAAATGCAGTCAGCAGCTATGACTTTATATGTGCAACAGCCCTGTCATATTCTCAAAAAATGTATTACTGCAAAGATCCACTGCCTCTCCCTCCTACAACCACTTCCTCAATGATCCCTAATCCTTGGGGGAGATATGATTAAAGAGTCCTGTTAGAGCTGAGCATCCCATGGTCTCTAGTTCTCTGCACAACCAGGCATATTAATTGCTAACTACTGTATAAAAGAAGCTTTATCAGTTAGGGTTTGTACGTATATTAATCTGTGATTATAAAGATAAGAACCTGGAACACAATTTCATGCAGAATAATAGTATTATACTCATCCCTAGGTCCTATGATCTAGTCAACCATGAGTTTTGGGCCTAGTTAATAGGACCAAGAATGAGTTCCCTCCTGTGAGTGGTCCTTAAATCCAATCAAAAAAAATGGATGCTTGCTCCTATCACGTTCATGCTACTATTGCATCAGTGGTGAGATCTTGACAAACCAGTCATTACTACAGCTCACATGGTCTTAGCTGGGTAAGACTGTGGATTGTGTTTCTTTCTTGGTACCATGCATAAGACCTCTAGCACCATAAAAGCTAGCCGTAGGATAAAGCTTCCAGGTTCATTCTCAATGTCCTACACTCAATGTCCTATAATTCAATAGATGGTGTCTTCAGCAATAGGGTCTTAAAATCAAGTTCTAGAGGGTAACCAAGAGCATTGTAAATGGCCGGTAATGCTTGGAGATCCAAGGGACCCCGCTATGCCTATAACTTGAAAAGGGGTAATCCATACTTGGCACTGACACCTGAATCTTTATATATGAATTCTGGAGATTAAACTTGAGTCCTGATGTTTGTGAGGCAAGTACTTTTGTCCGAGCTATCTCCCAATCCTATAACTTTTTTAAGAGGAAAAACAACAACAAAAAAAGTGATAACACAAATAAAATAATCAACGGAGTGAGGAGAGAAAGTAGAGAATGATGATCTAGTTTGGTTTTCAGTTGCTGTGATAAAACACTCTGACTTCTTCAGGGAGGAAATTGTTTCTTTGGCTTACACTTGCAAGCCACAATCCATGCTTGAGGAAAGGGCAGGAACTCCAGGCCAGAACCCGAAGGCAGGAACCATGGAGAGAGGATGCTTGCTGGCTCCTGCTTGTCTAACTTTCCTATACGGCCCAGGATCATTTGTACATGGAATGGAGCTGCCCACAGTGATCTGGACCCTCCTACAGCAATTACCAATCCAAGTTAACCCCCACAGCCGTGTCCACAGGTCAGTCTAATCTGGGCAGTTCTTTCACCAAGTCTTCTCCTCCCAGAGAACTTTCAGCTGTGTCAAGTTGACAATACTAATAATGTACTACTTATGCTCTTGCTTTTGTGACAAAATGCCTGACAAACACAATTTAAAGAAGGAAAGGGTTTGTGAATCTTGTAAATTTCATGAACTTTCTGAGACTTGTGAGTTTTGTTTACCACTTGAGCTTTAGAAGCTGCCTTCACTTCCTTTTCCTCACTTTCAGCTTTATGCTACCCCTCAGTTGTGTCTGAGCACCACCAGTGATTCCTATTACATCCCTTCTGGATCAGTTCTGTTAGGTGACTTTCCTCGTTGATCAGTCCTCATTCTCCAAAGTTTCAGAACCCTCTATGAGCTAACTGACCCCATTTAATAAAGTCCTTTAGTACGTAAGTAATCAGCATTTGTTTGCCTTATTTTGAGGAAAACTAAGAGCCCTGATGCTGATGAGGGACACCCCAGAAGGAGGACTATCAAGAGGGACAGGGTGATTCCACAGGGGATGCTCATTCCCTGGAAGGAAGCTGCCTCACCCAAGAGTGATCTTCACTAAGTCATTCCTTCACAGACCAGAGATTCCTGCCGCTGTTCCTGCAGGGAGCTCTTTAACATGGTTTTACAGAACCCATCCACACCCATCATGTCACCCCGTAACCAGAGGCAGTGAGCAGGGATGCTCTGAGACTATTAGTCTCATTTAATTGAGAGGGAGCTGAATTTCAGAGCAGTGACAGATCCAAGCCACACAGAAACTTAGCCACCATGCTTGGTACACAGTCCAGGCCTCCTGATGCTGCCCAAATATGCTGAAAGGGAAAGAGGGCTACAAAGCTAAAACAGTTGTTCACTGAGGCATTTTGGGGGTTTTGTATGTGCAGGCATCCTGCTAGTAATAACACAGACTAACCCAATTGTTTCAAAACCTTAAATAGCATAGCTCCATTTTTAGAGAGGAGGAGCCTGAGGCGCAGAACTTTAGGCCCAGCATTGCCTAAAGCAGGTAAGTAGGAGAGCTTTGACACAAAGAAAAAGCCTGGATTCAGAGCTCTTCTTGATCCCTCTATTTGTAGAGTGCACGAGGAGCCTGACTGGGATTCAGGTTCCCCAGTCCTTATGCAGACTGAGAGGAAGTTCTAGAAGGCTAGGCAGCAGTGAGGACGTTCTGATCCCTCAGTGTTCAGAGAGATCAAAATGCAGGTGTCCCACACTAAACGCCTGGACATGAAGTACGCTAACTGAGCAGGTGCTGAATTGCAGAAAAGTTAAATAAGGAATGAGAGCATTGAAGGCTGCAGTAGAGTGAGGAGGGTGAAAACCAATTTCACACCAAGCCCCAGGCAATGATTTAGAGGGGAAGAAAACCAATATATGTGGTATCAAATAATAACTGTAGCAATGTCTTCCATTACCTCAGCCTTGCCTTTGAGGAGGCTAAAACGCTCACAATGGTTATTAAAATTCGCCCTCCTCTTTGGGGGGCCTGTACTCTGCTGAGGGTAGCTGTGAGCCATTTTTTGTGATGTGCAGGGAAACAGAAGCCCAAGAGGTCAATGCAGAAATCAGAGAAAAGCCAAAGATCTATGGAAATGGACTGTGAGGAGCCAAAAGCTGGTAGTAAAAGTCAGTGTCTCAAAAAATCAATTCAGCAAAGGACTGATCTATATAGAACTGTCAAACAAATACTAACATCTGTCCTAAGCAAACTGGCCACTGCCACGGTGTCTTCAGTACCAGGACAGGAGGAGCAGCTAGATAGAAAGGTAGGAAGCCACACATGGGACAGAAACTAGGAAGTTGGAAGGGGACATAGGTGATTTAAAAATAGAAGAATTAGCAGGCTCTCCACAGGAGAAAGCCACTTGTTCACATATGAAGCACAAGCAAACCAAGACAGAATGCTTTTGGAGAATCAAGGCATCCTTCAGTTCGGGACACTGGCTCCTGGATGCATGATTTCAAGGTCCCTTCTGCAGGACGGAGTAGAGGATTATCCTAACCTTCTATTTCCACCCCCATCAGCCTACTCTCAGGCAACAGGTACTCAGTGACTTCCCCGCAGACCTACCCTCGGGATCTGACATGTTTATACCTTTACCCTATCTTTGGTATCATTTAGCTCTTCTCATTTTATACCCAGCACAACACTCCTCCACACACCATCTCTATGCGTCCATAGCTACACGTCTACCTGAAACTACTTTTTCTGTCCCTTTGGATGACTCATACATACTTCAGTGAACAAACTGTTGTGTAACCATCTGAGCTGATGGCCGTACCACAAATATGATACATTAATAATTCCAATATTTTAGTCTTAAAACTTTATAGTGTGCAAATTATATAAATAAGGCCTTTTAAAGCTACTTAAGAAGCTTGGGTGTCGTTCAATGCAAAGTAGCTGCCTAGCAAGCGCAAAGCCATAGGTTTAATCCCTAGCACTGTAAAAATAAAGTTATCTTAGGGTGGTAAAGTTCCACTGTGTAATTTTGAAAATGACTTGGTCTAGTGAAAGAGGAAGGCTAGGGGTTGGAGAGATGACTCAGAAGTTGCAGAGTTCCCAGGACCAATGTCAGGCAGCTCACCATCACATGTTGCTTCAGTTCCAGAGAACCTGGTACTCTCTTCTGGCTTCTGTAAGCACTGGTATGCATGTGGCACACACACACACACATACACACACATAAACACACACACACACATAAACACACACACACACACATAAACACACACACACACCACAAAATAAATAAACAAACAAAAATAAATGAATCTTTTTTAAAAGAAAGTGAAATGCTACATGGTGAAGTATCTGATGAAAATGTCTAAGGAATCCAAGTTTTTTTTTAAATTTAGATGCAGTCTGATACTTCTAGAGGTTTCCAAAGTAAGCACCTTCAACCAAACAAAAATCTTTTCAAAGTTAGGGGACCTCTTTTCTTTGCTTTTGGAATGCAGGGGAAGCACACATCATAGATAAGTATAAATTTTAAAAATTAAAATGGGTTTGAAACAGAAATGCTTTTATTCCAGACCCCACAGTATGTTGATTTTGTGAACTGGGGCAAATTAATGATCATTCCTAAGCTATCAAGTGTGCATAAACGTATCTGCTTAACGAGTTAAGAGACTAAAGCAGTGATATTCACAAAACACTTTCTTAGCTTCTTTTCTTGCTGATGTGATGAAGTAGTCTAACAGAAGCAGCTTAAGGGGGAAAGAGTTTATTCTCACAGTTCAAGGATACAACCTACCATGGGAGAAGAAGACAAGGCTACAGGATCCAAAACAGCTGGTCACATCGCATCCACACCCAAGAAACAGTGCTTCCTTGTGCTCAGTTGGCTTTCTCTATGTTGTACAGTTCAGGATGCCTGCCTAGGGAACAGTCTCTCTCTCTCTCTCTCTCCCCCCCCATCACACACACACACACACACACACACACACACACACACACACACACACGCATGCACGCGAGTCAAGACAGGTTTTTCCCATTAACACAATCCAGACAGTCCCCCACACACTTGCCTAGAAACTCACTGTCTGGGTGGGGTGGGGGTAATTCTAGATTCCATCAAGTTTACAATTCATGTCTAGTGCAGAGCCCAGAAACACCACACCCAGTCTCTGTTATCCCTGGAACTGAGTTTAGTGACCACAAAGTAAACGGAACAAGATAGACAGACAGTCTTTAGCGTTCCCACTTCTGATTCCTCCCTAATCTTATCTTTAACACTGTGTCTGCTTAGAGACTTTCTGCTGTCCCTACCCTGACCAGGCTGGCTTTGTTATTCCAATGTCTTTTCCATCAAAGCAGAAAACAGCAATAGATTCAACAGGTTTTTATCATTCCTTATTACATATAAAATTTATCTACTATTCACTGAGCATCAGGTCCTATGAGTTCAGGGTATGTGGGAACCAGGTGAGGGGCAATTAGCATACAATATGTCAGGACTCTGAAAGACAGTGACACTTTTTAAAACCCAGTCAGACACATCTGTAAACCCAGCACTGGGGAGGCTGAGGCAGGACAAGCTCTCTGACGTCCATATGTATACTGTAGTATGCACATAACCACATTTAGACAACATGTATGCACAAACACAATAAAAATAAATAAAAACTGAAAGCATGAATCACCATGTGCTGGCTAGTTTTATGTCAACTTGACACACGCTAGAGTCATCAGAGAGGAGGGAGCCTAAATTGAAAAAAAATGTCTCCATAAGATAAGGTTATAAACAAGCCTATAAGGCATTTTCTTAGTGATGGATGTGGGAGGGCCCAGTCTATTGTGTGTGAGGCCACCCCTGAGCTGGCAGTCCTGGGTTTTAAAAGAAAGAAGGCTGGAGCAAGCCATGAAGAGCAAGCCAGGAAGCAGCACCCCTCCTGGTCTCTGCACCAGCTCCTGCCTCCAGATTCCTGCCCTGCTTGAGTTCCTGTCCTGACCTCCTCCAGTGAGGAATAATGATATGGACCTCTAAGCCAAATTTGGTCATGGTGTTTCAACACAGCGATAATAACTTGAACGAAAACATAGCATTTCTCTGTGCTCAGCCTTGTTGCCCTGGAGGGCAAGGACTTGCAAAATCAACCCATATAACTAGATTGTGCGAGTCAGGAAAGAGGAGAAATATTGATTTGAATGCTTCATTCAAATATAGCACAGAAACCTGTCTGGAATTCTGGGCTCTGCTTCGTGCCTGCTGGTTGCCCCCTAACAAGCATCAAATCACTTCCTGCCTCTGGGCCTCTGATTTCTCAGCTGCCTCATGGCAGCGGTGATGGCGGTGGAGGGGATTCAGCATCAAGTAGCTGTGGCAGCTACCTCACGCTGTGTGGAGGCCTGCCCTGCCAAAATGTATGTCCACCTGAAACCTTGTCTGGATAAGGGTCTCTGCAGTCAAGTTGCTGTGAAGCTGTACTAGGGTATCACGGGACTTGGATGCTAAGAAAAAGAAAAAACTTTGGGCACAGATGTGCATGGGAGAGGGCTGTGGAAAGGCAGAGGCAGAAAGTGCACAGATGGATCACCATGCCACACATCATCACTGACTGCTCAAAGAAAGAAGATATTTTCCCTGGGAGCCCTTTAAGGAGAGCATGGGCTTGCTGACCCCTTGAGACTTGAGTTCCCAGCATTATATTATGAAATAGGCTGTTGTTTTGGCTGCCCAGCTCCTGGCATTTTTTGTTACAGGACTCTTAAGGAGCCAGTACAGATTCCCTCAAAGTACTTACAGCTTCCAACTTATGGACAGTTCTGCTGGGAGTAGCAAATCGAGACAGGCTCTGAGGCTACGTAGAACTCGGGGCTGACGGGTCAGCTGACCTAGAGAGAGATGGCGGGTGGCAAGTGTGCTGTTTGCCACATCTAGATAATCAGTGTGCCTTATGCTCTGATAAAGTGTGATGAAATTGTTTTAAATTCCCATCAGGAGGAAATGCATTGGGGGCAGGGGAGTGATGGTAAGATCACACCTTCATACAGCCCTGCACCAGCTCTTCCCAGGAGTCCCAACCCCTGCCTTCTGGGGACAGCCAAGGCTTCTGTCACCCTCTCTGCTTTGCCTTCGTCATCTGGGATCACAGTGGCAGAGTACTGAAATGGCTTCCCAATGGCCACGTGGAGATTATGACCAGAATTGAACTTGATTTACACCAGGAATGGAGTTGGTGAACTATTTGGGGTCCTGCAGGAGCCTAAGTACCCGTGCTTCTCAGAGAAGGATGCAGAAATTCAAGCCTCGCCGGGCGGTGGTGGTGCACGCCTTTAATCCCAGCACTTGGGAGGCAGAGGCAGGCGGATCTCTGTGAGTTTGAGGCCAGCCTGGTCTACAAGAGCTAGTTTCGGGACAGGCACCAAAGCTACAGAGAAACCCTGTCTTGAAAAAAACAAAAAAAAAACAAAAAAGAAAAAAAGAAATTCAAGCCTCCTAGAGTCCTCCAACGGTTCAATCAGGAGGCCAGGCTCCCTTGCCCAGGTTATCACCCACCCATGGCTCCCTCGTCCAACTGCTCCTGGTGCCTAGTTAGACACAGTCAGGTGAAACTTGGGACTAATAGGAGGCTCAAAAGGGCAATGGTTTAGAAATTAGAAAAGAGTAGAGCAGCCCCTCTCCAGAGGAACCTGGCCTTTGAAATGGCATCTTCTCCATCATGGAGACCCGTCTCCTGAGCCCTCTGCCCTCCTACTCCAGGGAGTTCTGGCCACATTTAAGAAGGGCTGCTGCAGGGATAGAAAGAGCCCAGGGGCTCTGCCAAGGGTCACTCCTGAGATTACAGGCCCCCTGATTCCAATTCCATCCCAGGAAAATCCTTCCACTTATTGAGGCAGTGGGGAGCTGACTTTCCTGGGGATTTTAGGATCTTCAGTATTCTAGCAATGCCTTCATGTTTTGAAGCCGAGAGTCCATCATGGCAAGGAAGGTTCAGAGGCAGGAGCATGACGATGCTTACTCATATCTCCATGGACCAAAAAGTGACACAGAACAGGAAATAAAGCCTGCCTAGAAATCTCAAGGTCTACCCCCGCTTTGTAAGTGAGGCTCCAAAACACCAGCAGCAGCTGGGGGCTGAGTACTCAAACAGGCAAGCCTGGAAGAGACATTTCATATTCAAACTGTAACCGTCTCTCTGAGTCCTCTGGTCCCACTGAGTTCACATACCCTGGGCCTCATCCCTGCCCCTCAGTTATAACATCTGCCTGCTACGCTCTTTGCTGGGTGAACGTCTCTCAGCAAACACCTGCATTAATAATACCACTTCTGCATTCCGTGCAGCGGATCACTTATATCATTTTGTCAAATGAGGTCTTGGTTAGATCTGCCAATCACACAGCCCTTTCCAAATGACAACAGCAACAGCCAGACTAGTTGAAATACAAGGATACATTGTAGGATCGCTGAGATCCTAAACACAGAGCAAGCAGTGCAGAAGGGGCACCCCGGCCCACCTCCCACCCATCCCCACCCCACTCCTGTTCCAGCACTCTCCAGCTTACCTGGAGTTGTACTACAGAGGCAAAGATCATACTGTAAGAGACACAGCTTCCAAGAACTTACCTCATTTCAGCTCAAACAGCCAGAGCTCTTGCAAAAAGAACCTTGTGCTCTAAGAGAACACTGGCCTAAACCTGCCAATGCTTTGCCAAGTAGCCTAGCCAAGCTCCCACCAATCCCTGGGCTGGGTTTTCCTCCTTCATAAGATGAGGTCAATTCCTGGCCTCCAAAGCTCCAAATAAGACTTTTCACAAATCTTCAGAATTCACTGATTTTCCAAGCACATACTCGCTGTCAGTGTAATCCCTAATCACTCTATCGATCTATTCAATAGATACGTATTGAGTAACTACTTCACTATATTTGGGGCAGATATCAGACAATGAAGAAGACAGATGTAATCTATGTCCTTCTGGCCTACAAGCACAACCAGATGCCAAATAAACAATTACTTAATTAATAGGATGAAAGATAGAAGGACGTGGGGGCAGACTCTCCCAAGAGCCAGATCCCTTTGGGTTGTGTGGAAGGAGATCCTGCTCTCTTGAGAAAAAACAGCTTCTGACAAGCGGTTTGAGCGTGGGTCTGAGGCCCAAGAGTTAGCTAGTACACAGTCTATGAAATGGCTAAGGAGAGTCACCACTTGTGTGCACTGTTACGGTGAAGACTGATGCTTAGTAGGCTCGCTCTGTCTTACATCCACACCCAGGCCTGTGCATTATGCTCTTCTCAGAGAGAAAAGCTCCATGCATTGCACACATCACATGTTGGTTTGCCTGTGTGTGTCTTTTTCACCCGCCCACAGAAGCCTGTGAACCCAGATCCACATGGTGGACAGCAGTGTTCCCAGCATAGGACATGGCTCATACCTACTATTAAGAGTATGGTTATAATGGGCTAAGGACGTAGGTGTGGCTCAGTAGTTAACGTGCTTTCTTTGCAAGCATGAAGTCCTGAGTTCAGATCCAGCACCAGTGTGAAGGTTTGGTATAGTCACATGTGTCATCACCCCAGTGTTGAGACAGGATGGAGACAAGCAGTTGCCAGGAACTTGCTGGCCAGCCAGCCTATCTGAAACAGAGCTCTGCATCTAGTGAGAAATGTTCTTTAAAAAGGGTGGGAAATAATAAAGAAAAAAAAACCCAATGTTGATCTCTGGCCCTCTGCACATGAACACATGGACAAATCTCTATCTCTGCCTCTCTTCCTGCTCCCCACATGTACACACACACAGGCACATACATGTGTGCACACGCACACACACACGTATGGTTTCAGAAGTGGATTTCATGTATGAGGAACCTGAGGTCAAGAGACAAGGAACTAACAACCACTGATGAGGTTCCAGGGAAAGGATAGCCCCATACACCATTAGTGGAAGTTAGTGCTCCCACTATCAAATGGGTATGTAGGTTCCTCAAAAAAAAAAAAACCAGGAATAACATCTGATCCAGCTATATTATTTCTGGGTATTTAACCAAAGGAATCAAGGACAGCATACACGTATTTATTGAAACACAGATCACAATAGTGGAGGTATGGAATCTGCATAGATGCCCATCAGTGGCTAAATGGACTAGGAAAATGTATGCACAGTAGAATATTATCACACATGAAGAAAAAAATGAAATATTATTTGAAAGAAAATAGATGGAACTGCAGGTCACTTGTTAAGCAAAGCGATCAGGCAAAAGCAAGCAACACCTACCTTCTTTCATATTTGGAATTTAAAAGCTTAGAGAGAGATTAGAAAGAGAGATATTAAAGAAGATGAGAGGACTGAACAAGGGGATGAGGGTAAAAGTATGAATAATATTGGGAGTAAAAATGATAAAAGTACTCTATATACATACAGTAAAATATTATTATTTTATAGAATTGACATACACTGATAAAAAGAAAGACACAAGCTGGCTGCTAGATTAAATAAGATCCAATAATTAATGCCTGTAAGAAACAAATATATATATTTGTATATATAGCAAATATATATATTTGTATATATAGCAAATATATATATTTGTATATATAGCAAATATATATACAAATTGTAACTGAAGGGTAGTTACAACCAGAGTGACATAAAACAAAAATCAAAAGCAACAAAGAGGGTAAGGAGAATCTGTATTTCTTTTGCTTGTTTTGAAACAGGGTGCTGCATATAGCCTATCCTGGCCTGGAACTCACAACCCTCCTCTCTCCATCTCCTACTGCAACAACAATAAAGATTATCTTTGCCAAGATGATATAATGGTTTGTAGTAGGAGGCTACTTGTTTGTTCCTGGCTTTCCAGACTTCCAATAACTGCCCAGAAACTGTATTAATTAAATCACTGCTTGGCCTATTAGCTCTAGCTTGTTATTGGCTAGCTCTTACATATTAATTTAACCCATTTCTATTAATCTGTGTATCGCCGTGTGGCTGTGGCTTACCCACAAGATTCCGTCCAGCATCTGTCTCTGGTGGAGCTACATGGCTTCTCCTTGACTTTGCCTTCTTTTCTTCCAGAATTCACTTTAGTTTTCCTTACCTAACTCTATGTTGCCCTATCACAGGCCAAGTTAGCTTCCTTATTCATTAACCAATAAAAGCAACACATATACAGAAGGACTTCCCACGCCAGTGGTTATGCACATATGAATATAAAGGTTGGTACACTGAATTTCATTTGTAAGTGGGCCTAAATTGCAAATAGGCCCCAGAACACTGTCAGTGCAATGCTTTAGTACCACATAGTCAGGAAAAGATCATCCAGACAAAAACTAGAAAATAAATGTCAGAGCTGAAGTACACCAAAAATCAAGCGGAGTCAACAGACATCTACAGAATAAAACATTCACCCACTGCAGAACGTGCATTATTTTCAGCAACTCATAGAATTTATCTAAAACAGATCACATTCTCCGCCATAAACAAATAAAAAACGCTGAAATAATTTCTTGCATTTCATCAGACTATAATGGAATAAAACTAAAAATTAATGGCAGGAGAAAATGCAGAAATAATACAAACATAGACATTGAATGATATATTTTAACAGGCTCTGAGTCATTCGTGAACTCAAGGGGGAAATTAAAAATTCCTCTGTAAGAAAAATATGTGCTCTCAGCCACTGAGCCATACCTCCAGCCTACCGCTATAGAAGTTGTAACTCCAGACCCCAAGGGAGAGTAGACAGAGTTAGGAAACACTTCCAGACAGAGATTATGACTGTTGCAGACAAGATGTCTATGGTAGAAACAGCGAATGACACCTAGGGCAAAAATGTGGGATGACTGAATCCAAAGGATCCCTGAAAGCCCATGGAGCTGTTTTTGAGGCGGGGTTGAGTGGAGGAGTTAGGTGGTTGAAGATATGACCTAGAGAGGGATAATGCACTCCAGCCCCTTACTCTTCCCATTGCTTCCCAGCCACTTTAGGACAGCTTACTCCACCACACCCTCACCATGATATTCTGTGTTCTACAGGACACAGAGCCAGTCAAGCAGCCATGGGCTGAAGCCTCTGAAATCACGAGCTGACTTAAGCCTTTCCTTTTTACAACTTGACCAGATCATTTGTCACAGAGAGCTAACAGGAGAGCAAGGCTGAGCCAAGAAAATGCAGAAACAACACGATAGAAGATGGGCCTGAGAGAGTCAGGGTCCAGGCCATGATGGGCCTCATAGACATGTCCCTCAAAGAAAAAGGGAAAGACAGTAAAAAGGTGCACAGTGGTGGCTCTGAAGTGGAGACGGGAAACACAGGACCGTGAGTATCCCAGAATTCACTTTGATTGAACAGAAAAGGCTGGAAGAGCTATATAGCCAGTTTGATGTCAACTGCAGAAATTCAAGCAGCAAGCACAGTGAGGTTTGACCAGGAGGGCAGATATAGCTTGAAACAGACAGCCCCAATGATGGTTGAAAGGCAAGACGGATATGACTGTGATCTGGGAGTATATGTAAATGACAATTCCAAGCATTTCCTCCTGAAGTGACCCAATGGAGCCCTTCACTGGAAAGAGCCCCTAGGAGTCAGTTATGAATGACACCTAAGAAAGACAGAATCTCAGCATGTTCCAAGTGCCAAGAAGAAATGTTAATTGGTCCAATGTGCAGCTGAGACTCGATTAGTGGTGTATTGTGAGTAGCTGAACCCCAGTGCTGAAATCACCTAAAAGGCGAAAACTGCCTGAGGAGATGGCTCAGTAGGTCTTTATCCCTGCTGTGAGGACCCGAGTTTGCACATGCAGAGACAGGACACTGGCTTTTCTTTGACCTTGTGCACATTAATCTGCTCCTCTAAAGACCCACCTGGAAAAGCAGGGACCACAGCTGCAATCCCAGCACTCCTATGGGGAGATGGAGACAGAAAAATCCCCTGAAGCTCGAAGGCTGGCCAGCCTGGTGTGTGCAGTGGAGACTAACAGATGACCCTGTCTCAAACAAAGCAGAAGGTGAGGACTAATACCCAAGGTCATGTTCTGACTTCCAAATGCACAATGTGATATACATACACACATACACACACACACACATGATTTTGTAAATGTTTATTTTTATCTTTTTATTTATGTGTTCATGTATGTGCATGTATATGTGCCATGCTTTTTAAAAAATAACTACATAAAGGCAAGTATATGAGCCTAGGACAGGGTTGCAGAGCTCAGTTCTTCTTTAATAGCGAAAGGAAACCTTAAGTGAATAGAAAAAGCTGCCAGCCAACAGTGAGGCTATGGAATTCCCAGGCTCTTCAGGGTGTTGATTGCGATGATTTTGTCCCTGGCCAACCCAACCAACCCAACATAGGAAAGGCTCACACCAAACCCCACAAGGGCCCTGAGGACAAATAGATAGATAGATAGATAGATAGATAGATAGATAGATAGATAGATAGATAGATAGATAGATAGATAGATAGATAGATAGAACACTAGCTACTCTTTGGCCCTGGGCACATTACATAACTCCTCCACAGACCCACCTTGAAAAAACAGGGACCAAAACATCCTTACATGCTGGACCACTGTGGAGATTAAATAGGAGGGTCTTTGGGAACATGCTCCCCAAATGTACAACAAAGGTGATGATGAAGTCAAACAAGTCCATGGAACATTGCCTCGCTAGTGACTAACTTTGGCTTCTAACATCCATTTCAAGCATCAAGCCACATTAGCAAAGATGAACCTATAGTGGGTAGCAGATAAGGAACGGGATCTATGAAAAAAGGTTTTTCTTCTCTAAAAATATTGACATAAATTCACCCTCAAAGGAAGGATGAAGAGTTGATCTAATAAATTACCTTGCTAGACAGAGAAAGATTAGGATGATGAATGTGAGCCAAGTGGTGGCTAAAAAAATCTGGGGAGCGTGTGTGGTGGCTCACACATCCCTCCTCACCATAAATGACATTCTCAATGCAGTCATTAGGACAGGTGCCTGACACAGATTCTGGGAGTGGCCACGGAGTAATATCAGTAGCTAGAGTTTCATTGATGTGTTACCATATGCAGCCACCATGGACCAATAAGCCTTACCTTATCGAATCCTTGTTCATTGCAAGATACTGACCAGAGGAGGAATCTATTGCACTGAAGGAGAGGAAGGTGTCAGGGATAGTCAATGAATTCAGGCAGCACTCACAAATCAAGGCTACATGATACCAGAAATGTCTAGTACAAGCTAGAATGTTTCCACACTGGAGGTGTGACAGAGAGCAAGACGGAGGGAGTTTAAGTAAATAGAGTTCTTCTTGCAATGACTGCACTCTGAATGGACTTGTGTCTAGAGTAACACATCCTTGGGGTTTCTTCCTGTTGCTGGGAACTTCCACGAGGGCTCTCCTGGCTGTGCACTGAGTGCTTTGGAAACTCCTGGCCACTGTACTGAGATAGTCTAGGGAGAGGAATACTTATATGAGTTTGTTCATTTTCAACATAAAGAATGTGAGACATTGAAGAAATGGCTTAGTAGAAAAAAATGCTTGCTGCAGACACCTAAAGACTTGAGCTCAGATCCCAGCACTTAGCTAAAATCCAGGTGTGGCTGTACACACATGTGACCCACTCTGTGGCATAGAGAGATGGGGGTTGCTGGAGATTGGTGCTTTCCATAATAATTTCAGACTGGTAAAGGACTCTGTCTCAAAGGAATAAGGCAGAGAGTGACAGAAGAGGACACCCAGTCCCTTCCTCTGGCCTCTGAGTACACATGTCAACACATATACATGCACTTACACCATATAGCCATATACCACCCTCACATATACATCAGAAACTATGTTCATAGCAGCATTGTTTGTCATAGCCAGAACCTGGAAACAACCTAGATGTCTCTCAACCAAATAATGGATAAAGAAAATGTAGTGCATTTACACAATGTAGTATATTTACACAATGAAGCACTACACAGTGGTAAAAATATTGACTTCTTGAAATCGGCAGGCAAATGGATGGATCTAGAAAAAATCATATTGAGTGAGGTAACCCAGACCCAGAAAGACAAATATCATATGTACTCACTTATAAGTGGCTTCTAGACATAAAGCAAAGAAAAAAAACAACCTACAGTTCACAACCCCAGACAATTTAGGCAACAAAGAGGACCCTAAGAGAGGCATACATGGATCTACATAGGAAGGAGAAAAAGACAAGATCTCCTGAGTACATTGGGAGTGCGGGGGTCACAGCAGAGGGGAGGAAGAGAGGAAGAGGAAGGGAGGAGAGTGGAGAAAAATGTACAACAATAATAATAATAATAATAATAATAATAATAATAATAATAATAAAGAATGTGAGGCTTGGGAGGCTTTAATAGTCTGTTCAAGGTTACACAGTAAATGCTAGAATCTGAATTGAGAGGCAAGACTAATCGAACCCAGGGTATGTTCATCAGGACATATACTTAAGTAGCTCCTCCAACTTGAGACCTCATTCTACGGGGAAAGCTCCATTGAGGAATATAAGTGGATTGTGTGTTGGCCAGCTTTCCCATCATTGTCATGGAACACCTGACATAAGCAAACTAAGAAAAAAAAGCACTGCTTTAGTCCACAGTTTGGTTCCCCCACAGAAGAGTGATGTAACAGATAACAGATACTCAACTCATGGTAGCTAGGCAACATGGAGACAGGACCTGACACCAGTGACCTACTTCCTCCAACTAGGCTCCACTTCCTGGAGTTTGCACTACCTCCCAAAACAGGGCTGCTCACTGGGAGCCAAGCATAGAATACATGGGGTGGGGGAGTACATTTCAGAATCAAAACACTGGCCACTTTCAGAGATTCAGAGGAAAGTAAATTTTGGGGTCCCCACAGAGTCAAATGGGGTCTGAGTTTGTGGCTAAGCCAAGGGAGATACCTGTGATTACATGTTTTAAAGATGCAGGGTGAGCCATGGATGAATTTTCTCACCTACTGGGCTTCTGGTCAGGAACCTGGATCCTCAAAGGGGTTTACAAACTAAAGAATTAAAATATAAAATCTGAGCCAAGATCATTTCCCATAGGAAGCTACACATTATAACAGTTAGTTCGTTCGGCAAACATGGCGAGGGCAGCAGGAAGGTACTCAACACAGGTATAAAATTGTAAGTCTGATTTGAAGATCTTTCTGGATTCAATGCTCCAGGTCTTGGATTTTTGGGTTTTTTGTTTTGTTGGGTTTTTTTTTTTTAACTGAACTGATACTAGTTTAGATGAGAGAATTTGAAGCAGCCTCACGGTACTGACAAGCCAGGATAAAGTGTTCTCTAAGGGACCTACCAGGCAGCCAGGAGACGTAAGAGGTACCTGCTTTAGTGAAGAAATAACTTAAATAGCTTCAACACCATTCTCTACCATCTCGCTACCCCCAGTACTTTGAGAACTACCCAACTTTTGATTCCAAAGATTTCTGGCTTGATTCAGATATAACCAAAGAGGGATGAAAATCCATTACTTCTGCCTTCTGAGGGTCACATTATACTCTCCACTCTGATGTTCAAGGAATCCATGGTATGCATAAAAGAGTTAATGATTGGCAATAAGACCCAGAACTGGATTTCACGGGGACCTTTAGGGTCTGTCGCTTCCTCCTTCCTAGTGTATATTATGTCTGCCAGCCAGTCACAACAGAACTGCTTTCCTTTGGGAACTGCCCACTTGCTGTCCCTATGGTTTAGGTGGGATACTATCTCCCAATAATCCAAACCTGACTCCGGCCCATTCACATCCTTCACCTCTGACCACCAAGAAAGTCTCAGCGATCAGAATCCAACCAAAGCCATAGCAGAGAATTCGCACCAAGACTTAATGCTGTTACACTGAGAACAGGGGTTTGTTTTCTGTCACTGCTGACATCCAATCCTACACTGAGGATTCCTACCAACACCCCAGCACCAAAGAAAACCATCCCCAGGATGAAGCCAGCCCCAAAGAATTAAATCCTTCACTCAACGACATCAGATGACTGGCACACACACAGCACACATTTGCATTTCATCCTCACCCAGCCTGAGGTCTGTCTTCTCTTTCTTTCATCCTGTCAACCAATCACACTTCTTCCTGCCTAAACCAGTTCAAGCCAAATTCCTTTTATGTCACACACCAGGTCTTGAGCCATGCCTCTGTCAGGAAACAAGTCTCTCTTCCATTTTTATTAGGGAAGTATTGCAGATGTAAACAGAAATAGAGAATGTCATCATCATTTCCCTTGAGTTAGAAACACCATGGGGACCCAAGGTTTCTTCAGGTTGTGACATGTTGTGGTTCTTGAACGACAGCCCTCCAATCCATCCTACAGACAACCATCCTTTCTACATGCTTCCTCCACATCCCCTGGGCTCATCTCACTCAGCCTTCTGTCTCTGTCCCGTCATACAACACCCCAGCCAGACTTCAGATTACTAAAAGGTGGGAAATGTTGAAGATCAAATACTCAGCCATGATTTAATTATTTATGTAAAAATAAACAAGTGCATTCATCTTAATACAAAAAAATCAACTCTGCATTTTAACTAGTGATAAAGTTATATCTATACTAAAGAATTGTTTTAAAAATAAATGTTGGTATGATTTATTATCAGCAAATTTCTTATTTGTATGCCCATTTTACAGGTCAGGATTACAAAAAAATTTACAAAACATTTTTTTATAAAATAAAGCATTTAATTTGACCTTATGGTTTTAGTGGGTTAGAGTCTATGATGGCCGAGCAGAGGCATAGCAGCAAGAAGAGCTGAGCACTCACATTTTGATCAATAAGTTGGAGGCAGAGAGCAAGAGACAGATCTGAAATGACTGCAGTCTTTTTAAAAACAAAATTAACTCCAGGGGTTACATAAAATTTGGAGGCCAAAGTGATATCAAAAGGAAAAAGTCTAGAAAGCCCTGCCCTACCAAATGGAAGAACCTAATACTATCACTCTGCTAAGTGGAAACTGAATTAAAACAATTCTCAATGACATATCATTTTACCCACAAATTAATGCATCTCTCAACCCTCATCAGAGAAGCTTCTATTTGCAGTAGATGGTGATTAACACAGAGACTCACAGGTGACCCAGGCATAGAGAATAAGAGACTACAGAATGTTCAGTCCTAAATGGAACATCTATACAGTATACCCTCTCCTCCTAAGGCTCAGGGATCCATGCAAAAGAGGAGCCAGAAGATTGCAAGAGCCAGAGGTGGTGAAGACTCCAAGGAAATGGAGTTCTTCAGACCCAGCAGGGCAGCTGTACAGATGAACTCACAGCTGCTGAGGCGGCATGCACAAATCCCATGCAAATTTACACCAAACATAATCCCAACACACAGAGAGGAGGTGAGCATGAAGTTTGGTAACTGAAGGCTGCTGGGAAATGGAGAACCAGTCTTCTACAAGGGCATAATCTCGGGTAGGTTGGCTATCCTCCAGTGGACGGCCACATATCTAAGAGTCTGAAAGCAGCACAAATTGGCCTGGAGAAATACTTTATTTTAAGACACAAAATTACATGGATAAGGAAGGAGGGTTGATCTAGGAGATGTGGAAGGGGTGGACTATGACCATACGCACTGAACTAGATTCTCAAAGAAGTAATCAAATGTAGAAAAAAAAATAAGCCTTCCCTCAAGTAACTTGTCTTATAATACGGTCCAGACTGCTTGGATCTGAAATATCAAATATTCAAGTGATCCATCCCTGCATCCTTTCCAGCCCCACCCTACTCTTTGCACTACCTCTTTCCTCTGCTCTTCACATACCTTGCTTCCCCTCTACACCATGTCTATTTGTTTCTCAGAGCCTTTGCATGGCCATAAGCCCTTTCACCAGCCCCCAACTCAAGTGATGCCTTCTGTTCTTTCAACTTAAGTGTACCTTTAAAACATCCATTACTTTCACTACCACCAAATTCATCTTATTCTGTAACTTTGGGTTTTTTTTTCTTATTGTCCTTATCTCAACTGTAAGTAATCTTGTTTATTTGCTTACTTATAGACGTCCATGCCACTAAAAGTACAAGGTCTATAGGGCTGAAAATTGTCTGTGTATGCTTCAAGAGAACTCTTGGTGTCTAGCAGAGAGTTTCTATAGTGGAAGACATGTAAATAGTGTGATTAGATTTATGGATGCATAGATGGATGCATGAACAGGAGGGAAAATGGGTGAGAAAATGGATGGATGGATGGATGGATGGATGGATGGATGGATGGATGGATGGATGGGCAAGGATGGGTAGATGAGAGGATAGGAGCATAGATGGACAAATGGGAAGGAAGGAGGACAAATGGATGGGTAGATGAAAGAATGAATATGTGGATGGGAGAGAAGGAGGATGGATGAGATGATGGATGGATGGATGAATGGATGGATGGATGGATGGATGGATGGATGGATGGATGGATGGATAAATGGATGGATAAATGGATGGATAGATGGATGGATAGATGGATGGATAAATGGATGGATGGATGGATGGATAAAAGACATGAGAATGGATGAGTGGTGGGTGCAAGGATTGGTGGATTGGTGAGAGCCAGTGAAATTCTAACTCAAGTCTAATTTTCAAACTCAGTGTCTCCTGTGAAAACTTCCTCAAGCCAATAGCCAGCAATTCTGTCCTTATGTGAGGCTCAGCAGCTTGCCTGCTTTGCTCTGGAAAATTGGGATTGCTGCCGTACCCTAAAGCTGAATTAGAACATTGGCATGCCCTGACAGAAACACCGAGAGAGAACACAAGAGCTGCAACACTTGCATCATGCTCTTCGCACACCGTGTAAAGGCTCTGCCTGCAGCAATCCCCCATAAACGGAGACACAGCAGGAAGGACTCTCCAGCCATTAGTTCTTAATACAAAACTGAGGAAAGATGAAGAATTGCTGAGACAGTCACAATAGAAGATACATTACCTTCGCCTCTTGTCTGCTCGGATCCGTAGCTATTTCAGAAAGTGAACTGGTTGCAAGGAAATTTTCATTTGCTTTGGATAAGGAACAATGTGACATTTTTTGACAACGTAGTATAAAATATGCCACATTTCTTAAACAAAGTGAGACATAATAAAAATGAACTGTAAGATTCCATGGGAGAGCTAAGATTAGAAAGGAACCCATAGTTCTTTGTAGACTGCCGTAATGTTTTATCAGGCTCATGCACAAATATAATTCCAGCAATAACGGGTATAATTAAATAATTATACTCATGGCTTTGTATTTTACTTCTGCCCCTACTGGGCCACGTGCTCCATGAAGTCAAGGAGTGTGTCTGTTTGTGACTGGGAACCTAGAAGTGACAGAGCAGGTGTCCGAATATTATCTGAATGAACGAAACGATCACTCATGCTCTGTTACATAGATAAATTCCATGCCAGGTGTAGTAGCACACACCTGTAATCCCAGCCCTTGAGAGGTCAAAGCAGAGGCATTAGTAGTTCAAAGCCAGCCTGGAATACAAAATGAGACCCTGTCAAAAAAATATCAAAAAAAAAGTGATAAGCTATAAAATCTCAGATGAAAGATTCTGGGTTTGATGTGAGTAGAACAGGGGCCTCTGAGGGACTCCCATGCCTTTGTTTAACCCAGCACATGGCAGTGAAGAAATCAAGATGCCCTATAGGATGCAATCCTGCATAATTGCTAAGAATGTAAGCCAGGGACCCAAGGCCAAGACAGAAGAAAATAGGGGCAAGCCAGGCCAGGCCGTTGTCTGCTGTGGCAGTGCCAGGTGACTAGATCCTAGCTCTGTTCCTGCATTAAGTCTGGTGACTTAAGTCATTAGTCCTCCTTGGGACTCCTAGGCATGTGTCACCTTCAAAGGAGAGTGAAGTGAACTGGAGACCAACCGCCCCCTCAGAACCTTGACGGCACTTCACAAAACATAACAACCCAGGAGGACTTACAACAAAGGAAGACTGCCATCCTGCAGGCCATTCCCGGAATTCTAGCAGCCATCGTGCCTGGATGCAGCCAGTCCAGAACAGGCACCCAAAGTCTGGAGGAAATCTTCAGCTCATGTCTCTCACCCTTCCCACGGAGATTACAATGGCACTATAGAGTCAAGTCACACAGCCTGTGTTCAAAGCCCCTGGCCACCATTCACCACGGCTGCAACCTTGAGCACAGCTTCCCATCTCTGCCTCTGAAAACTGGAGTACTGGTAGGATGCTAACGTTATCCAGCATGCTAATGCCAGGACAACTCTGTGCCCTGCACACAGTGGAGGCCCTGGGGATGCTGCTTGGAACCATCATCCTCCCCAGCAGCTCACAGTTTCCTCCCTGACCCAGTCAGCCCAGAAATTTCCTTCTTGTTACTTGCAGTCCCACAGAATGACCGGAGACAGAATATAAAAGGGGCTGGGATTAAATCAAAGGCAGATAATCTTCCTTTGGGGGCTCATCCTTGTAAATCACACAGGTTCCCTGAGGGGAGACGGGCTTGAATTCTTAATGTGTTCCTGGTCCACCTCTCCCAGTCTGCCTCTCCCGGTGAAGCGTGACTTCTCCAGAGTTTGGGGCACTCAAGAGACTCCAGGGGTGTTCCAGCTCAGCTCCCTGAATGTACAGTTAGGGAAATAAAGGCCAGAGAATAACTTAGATTGGCCAGATGCAGTCATGAGATGAGAGCCCGGGAATCCAAACACCTCCTAAGGTGAAGCTTTCACAAGAGTCAGGCAGGGGAGCCATCTGTCCCAGCACAGCACAGCCACGAGGACACGAGAACATGAATTCTCTGTAGAGAATTTCAAAACGATAGTCACTTCTTAATTTTTATTTTTGTTTATGTCTATGTGGGGAGTGTCATATGTGAGCCTACCTGTAGAATCCAGAAGTCATAGTTATAGGCGGTGTGTCTGACATGGGTGCTGTGAACCAAACTCAGAACCTCTGCAAGAGCAACAAGTGTTCTGAGCCACTGACTCATCTCTCTAGCTCCATAGTAGGCTTTTCATTAAGTGACCAGAAACCAGTCTGTTACCAATATGTGAGTAAATTCATGCATAAAAGCCTGTGACAAACTCAACTTAACAGTTAGGTTAAGTTCTCACCAACTGCAGAGGTTATTGGTGAAGGTTATAGGGTAATATAATAAGCTCTGTGTATCAAGGGCAAATTTGTGATGGTGTCAAATATTCTAAGTTCACTTTAGGCACCACCCAGATCGCCTGGGGATTTAACCAACAGTTTGGGGGACAGGGGATGTAGTTCAGTTGGGAAAGCTCTGACCTGGCAGACATGAAGCTCTGGGTTCAGTTCCCAGCACTTCACAAGTGTACAGACCTGTTACCTTCATGCCTGTAATCCCAGCACCGGGGAGGCAGAGGCAGGAAGATGGGGATGATGCTCCACTATATACAGGGAGTTTGAGGCCAGCCTGTACTGCCTAAGACAGGCATATCTGAAATAGACCATTGTCTTGGCAGCACAGGATTATAAAGAAGGGAAACAGAAGTTGAGATTACTCCACTCCTTCATTCTGTTTGACCGGTGGTAATTTTATTAAGGGTTTCAGTTTAAAACCATGAGATGGACTGCAAAACACAAGGTGTGATGTGTTTGACAAGGGAGATTACTGGGTGTCAACTATGACCACCCTTAAGTGATAACTTTAATGAAAGTGATTTCCTTTGTCAATTGTTTTTTTAATCAAAAGATTTAATAAAATGATTATATCATCACAATACAGTTATTTCTGAAAATGATTGTTTTTTTTTAAGGGAAGGCAATGGTAAATGACCAAACACCAACTATGCCATTTCTGCTTTGTTGGCTATCGTGACTTGTGAAGGACAGGGCAGACCCTTCTTGCCTGTTCCTAATACATCCTTCCCTTTTGAGTGGCATTCACTGATACTCCCTAGGCCTCTCCCCACCCTTCTTTCCCACCTGACTTCAGCAGGGAGGGTGCCTGGGTGAGAATTTCAGGATAAAGAATACAAGCCTTTCATTTTCTCCAAGATGATGGTGGTGATCCTGAGAATTACAGTCACTTTAAAGACTCTTTGTGTTTTGAATATTTACTGGATCAGGGCTTGTGACAAATCTGAATGCATCGTCTTACTGACTCTTTAGAAAGGAAGCACTATCATTGTCCCCACATTACCGAAAAGAAAGCTGAGGTTAGAAACGAAGACGATGTCTTCCACTGCACACCCAGCACGTGGCAGCAGAGAAGCTGGTCTAGGCTGACCCGTGCTGAGTCTGAACACTCACCTACTGTGCTTGCGATGGGAGATAATCCACTTACAAACTCTGATTAGATTAAAGCTAATTCAGACACTGTTCTCGGATATTAGGGGTGGGGAAATGGCTCACGTAGTCTCACCTCTGTGTCCCGCAACTGGCACTCTCCTCTCCCACCCCAAATGACAAGTCTACAAGATCTAATTAGAAGATGGACCCTGTGTATCATCAGCCAGCCATACTCAGCTCGCCACCCCACCTCTGTGGTCATCTCAGCTGGAAGTCTTGGCTTCCAGCTTGGCTTGGCACCTCCCTGTCCTGAGTCTGCCAGCACCAGCGTCTTTTGCCTGGGCCAGGACACAAACGCTAGCACACGGTGGTGGAGTCCTCTTATGCCAAGCACTCTTGGCAGGACCACACAATACTTTTATGGGGCAATTCAAAAGGCCTAGAATATTCTGATATTGTTTTCCAGCCAAAATGTTCTCTCCTCCAGCCCACAGTTAGCTTATGCTGGGGGCTAAGTTCCACCTTAACTATATGTTCTGACTTAAAACACAATCTCCCATTAAAAAGTTCTATTCGGGCTAAGAAAATGGCTCAGTCAGTAAAGTACTTTCCTGGCAAACAAGAGGACCTACGTTAGGTTCCCAAAACTAACATCAATAGTTGGGATGGGTACTTATCTGTAATCCCAGAGCTGAGGACATAGAGACAAGACTAGCTATAGGGCTCGCTGTTCAGCCAGACTATCCTAGTCAGCAAGTTCCAGGACAGTGAGAGGGTGTATGTCAAAATCCATGGTGGAGGGCACACAAGAAACAACACCTAATGTGTCCTCTGGGCTCCATACAGATGTGTGTGCACACATACACACACACACACACAGTTTGATTGGAAGTAATACTGTAAAGCCTTGGTGATTCAGGTAAAATGGTGGGCTTCCCTCTAAAAAGAGTCCACTATGAGAAACAAGAGAGAGAATCCCTCTGGGAAACTGAGAGTTCCTGGCACCAAATGCACACATCACCACTCCCCACGTGGGCGTGTCCACTTATGACTGCCTGATTGAAGGGCTTGGGACTGGACCAGCATGGGTCCTTCAAGGCAGTCTGCTTAGTTAGCATCCTTTCTGTTGCTGTGATGAAACACCTTAACAAAAGCAACCTAAGGGGGACAGGGCATGTTTGATTTGCATTTCCAGGGTATACAGTATATTATTGGAGAAGTCAGAGGGGCAGGAACTGGGAACTACTGGTCACATTATACCCACAGTCAAGGACCAGGGCCTAGAGAAGCAGCTCAGCAATTAAGAGTACCTGCTGCTCTTTGCAAAAGACCCGAGTTTGCTTCCCAGAACCCATGTGGGATAGATCACCACCACCTGTAACTCCAGCTCCAGGGGATCTGGCGCCCTCTTCTGGCTTCTGAAATCCCTGCATTCATGTGTACATCACACATACACACACACACACACACACAATTAAAAGTAAAATCAATTTACATCTTTTTTTAGAAAAAGAGCAGATAGCAATAAATTAATTCATGCCTGCATACTAATAACACTCTGCTTGCTTTCTCAACTTATGCACTTCAGGATGCCCTGCCTGGGGAATATGCCACTCACAGTGGGCAGGTCTCCCCACCAATTAATATAGTGCCTCACACAAACACCTACAGGCCAATCTAATATAGGCAATCCCTCAGTGAGATTCCATTCCCAGATGGCTGTAGATTGTGTCAAACTGATGGTTAAAATGAAGCATCACACAGTCCATAGATTCTGGAATATGGAACCTGGACTCTGACTCTGGCTTTGCCCTGGGAAACTGACGTTCTCTGGGCCATCACTATTAAGGGGGGGGGGGAGCCTTTTGATTGAGCAGAGGACAATAGCTCACAGTTTCTTATCATTCCCTTTCTCATGAAAATTCCCTCAGAGAGCCTGGTGGTAGGCTGGTGAGGAAGTAGAACACCCCCCCCCATACACTGGTGACTTTCCCCCCCCCCCCAGGGCCCAGTGCTGTCTTGTGGCAGAGTCAGTGTGACTTATGGAGTCATCACGCAGTGTCTGAAGCAAGAATGGTTTTGTCAACATGAATTTCAAGGATGTCAGAGGTGGTGCAGGCTCCAGCAAAGTCAACTCAGTGACGGTGGCCGCCTAGCCCAGAGCAGCCCATTCTCCATTGATACAGCACAGACCAATAATCAACACAGGGGATGATAAAGAATTCTCAAGGACTAGATAGATCTCCAGGAATAAAGGAACTTTCCACAAAGCTTGATGATCTGAGTTCAGTCCTGGGACCCACATGATGGACAGAGAGAACCAACTTCCACCGTTCTCTTCTGATCTCTATATATGTGTACACACATGCACACACAAAAGCATATATGAGTAGAATTTAATTTTAAAAACTAATTTCAGTATTTTTAAAGTCTTATCATTATGTTCCAGGAACGCTCCCTCAGTTATACATGTAAGACAAAGCTATCCTTTCCTCCCATCTAGATTGGTAGTTGGCAAGCAATAGCCTGAGGATACCCCCTTATGTCCCTGCTTCTCAGACATCCATACACCATATATCACCTTGGTGTCCTCTTAGGACACAGACTCTCTGACACTGCATCTCTACCAAGCTCCCAGCTGCTGCAAGTCCATGGAGAATACTCTGACCAACAAAGCCCTAAGGAAGGCGGTAGAGATGGCACATATCTCTGTGTGTGTGTGTCTCAGAATACAGTTCTACCTTGAGCAGCACTTGGTTCTGCCCTGAGGATATGAAGCCCACCGTGTGCAAAATTCTCCTATACTCACTCACAAAAGCAGAGAGAACTTAGGCGCCCTGTTCCCTCCAAGTCCTTCACACTCACCCACACAGATTCACACACACACACATTCTTGGGATGTGACAGATACACTAACCTGGAGGCCAGGGCACCTGAGTTCCACTTGGCCTCTACAAACTTTTCTTTGAGTGATAATCTCAAAACACTTCAGTTCACACCCAAAACAGACTCTATGTAGAAGCCAGCACAATTCAGAAGCCTCTTACTGAATGCAAATTGCCATGTGGCTCCATGATGTATTTCTTCCCTGGGAGCTAAGAATGCAGATTCAGAAAGTGTGCAGGGAGCTGTGGGTGCCGATCTCCCAGTGGGTGTGCACTAAGACATGAGAGGAAAGGTGAAATTCTGCACATGTTAGCCCTTGCACTAATGTTGAACTTCTCCAGCCCAGGCTGATTTTGGACTCATCCTGTATCTCAGGCTGACCTCAGACACACAACGGTCCTCCCACTGAAATTTCAGGTATGCACCACCACGTCAGGCTATTTCTTCCTGTTGTATAAAATGAAGACACCAGAACCTTTGCCCTGGATCCTCCAGAAACACTTGGCAATTCAGAGACGCTTGAGGAGTGCAGCTGACCTTATAGACCACAGCCGTAGTCGGAAGTGCCACAATGCATCTTTGTCTAGAAACAACCCAAAAATGTTTCCTCCTCTAACCTGAGAGAATCTCCACACAGTGTTGACAGTACTGTCAGGGAAGCATGGTACTGGTGCCGTGGGCTAGAGCCTTCTGGAATTCAGCACATCTGAGCTCCTGACCAGCCCTGGCTGCCTCAGGTAAGTCACTCTCTGAAACTGACTCTAGGTTTTCTCATCTGTCAAACGGGATTGTGGCTCCATGCACAAAGTGTCTGCCCACCATGCACAAGGCCCCCAGTTTGATCCCCAACATTCAATACACTAGACATAGTGGCACATCCCAGAATTTGGGATGCAGAGGCATGGGGTTCAGGAGTTCAAGGACATCCTTACCTACAGTGTGAGTCTGAAGCCAACCTGGGCTACATGAAGAGAGAACAGAGGAGAAGAAGAAGAAGAAGAAGAAGAAGAAGAAGAAGAAGAAGAAGAAGAAGAAGAAGAAGAAGAAGAAGAAGAAGAAGAAGAAGAGGAGGAGGAGGAGGAGGAGGAGGAGGAGGAGGAGGAGGAGGAGGAGGAGGAGGAGGAGGAGGAGGAGGAGGAGGAGGAAGAAGAGGAGGAGGAAGGGGGAAGGGAAAGGGGAAGAAGAGGAGGAAGAGCAAGGGGAAGGGGAAGAAGAGGAAGAAGAGAGTGAAGTGAAGCAGAGTTGGGGAGAGAAAGGGAGGAAAAAGGAAGTGGTGAGACAGAGTGGGCGAGGGAGGGAGGAAAGGGGAAGAAAAGAAACAGAAGAGGAAACCATCTAAGACCCTTAGGCGTTTCACCCCCATGTTGTGGTTGTTAGTTTACTGGGGACCACACTGAGTAGGGACTTGCAGATCAGACTTGAGGCTCTTCTCAAAGGCCTTACCAAAATCATTCTTGATATAATTGCTCTGTAATGTGATCATCATCTTTTTCTTTCAGAGACTGGCCACTCAAAGAATATTCTCCACACATCTAATGAACTCCAGTACTTTTGGGAGCCCTGGAACCACTCAGGGCCCATCTCACCCCATATATTTTACTTTGGTTTCCCTTCTCCTCATAGGTGGGCAATAAGAGGGGAGTAGGGACAGGAGTCTCTCCCTGTGCAAAGCAAGCTATCTTTCATTCCGATTCTCCTGGCCCCCATTCTCTCCATACAGTTATGGACTGAGGCAGCATCTTGCTCAGGTTATACAATATTCTGATTAAGTTCTCCAGCCTGCTCCATATTCAGGAGAGTAAAGAAATAAATTGCTGCTTGTAAGCAAGTAAAGCATGAGCCCTGCATACAGAGAAAATCTCTCTGAAAGCCTCAACAACCAGGATCATATATTCAAAGAACTATGAAGGTGTGGCTAAAAGAGGAGAGGACGCTGGCACACACAAGAAACAGAGACTGAGCTGGGCAGTGATAGTGCACGCCTTTGAAGCCAGCACTTAGGAGGCAAAGGCAGGCGGATCTCTGAGTTGGAGACCAACTTGGTATATAGGGTGAGTTCCAGGACAGCCAAGGCTACACAGAGAAATCCTGTCTCAAAACAAATAAACAAAGAAATAGAGACTGACTAAAGTCGAATGTTCTGGAACTCAGCAGTAGAGCACATGAAACAGGACACAGCATCTAAACATGGGACACGGGTCAAGCCTCCTCCCTTTTGTGAGATTCGGTTTCAAGTGGCAGAGTCATACTGAGAAGCAGCTGGGAAGCCCTCACCTGACAAGTGCTTCAGTGGTTAACAGGTCACGTGAGGATTAAAACCGAAGCAGTTTGGCAGTCTGAGAAGCAAAGGTAAACGGCTGCAGTGTATGAGTTACTAGTTTCAGTGCTGTGACCAAATGACCGAGGAGAAACAACTTAAGGAGAGAAGAGTTGCTTCCAGCTGTTGTTTGTGTTTCCTGTCCTGTCCAGTTCCCGCAGTCATTAAGTCCCAAAGAAATCACACAGAGGTGTACATTAATCATAAACTGATTGGCCCATTAGCTCAGGCTTCCTATTAACTCTTATAACTTACATTAGCCCATTATTCTTATCTGCCTTAGCCGCATGGCTCAGTACCTTTTTCAGCGGTGTAGTCACATCTTGCTTCTTCTGTGTCTGGACAGGACTGCAGAGGGAGCTTCCCTCTTCCCAGAATTCTGTTCTCATTGACCCACCTCTACTTCCTGTCTGGTTGTCCCGCCTATACTTCCTGCCTGGCTACTGGCCAATCTGCGTTTATTTAAAACATAATTGACAGAATATAGACAATTGTTTCACACCATCCTTCTCACAGATTGGGAAGGAATGAGGTCTATCCTGGCAAGGAAAACTTGGAGGCAGGGTAAGGTAGAGCTGAATCCTTTGCAGCCACAGTCCAGCAGAAAGCAGACAGGAAATGGGACATGGCTATGAAACCTCCTCACCCAACCCCAGTGACCCACCTCCCTCAGAAAGGCTCCATCCCCTAAAAGTTCCTCAACCTCCCCAAAGAGCACCACCTGCTGGGGACCATGTTCAGGTACATGAGCCTGTGGGGGACCTTTCTCGTCCGAACCTCAGCAAATGGGAAAGAAACACCAGGTTTATTTCACATCTCTTTGTGACATTGAGTTGGAAGAGCAGGTGTCACATCAGACTTAGGATCTGCCAGGGCCTTATGCTTTGAGTCTGAATGGTCTATGAGCATCCTTAGCCTCAGTCTGAGTCTGCACCAAAAAAATAGTGACTTCACCTGCTCTGAACATTGCAGGGGGATGGTTCCACGACCCGAGGAAAGCATTCTGACTGAGCGACAAACACGAACACTCAGTGATGTTTACTTTGCTCCTTGTCCCTGGCCATGCAGAGGCCAGGAAAGCTCCAAGGTTTTGTCACATTCACATAGATGCACCCCTGACCCCAGCAATAGGCATGTGGTATTCACGCACATCTGTGCCTGTGTACATTCTGGACACACTCCAAGCTTAAGCAGTAGGATTCCTCTCTGTAGGAGGGTGGAGAGAAAATCCATTCATTCCCTCAAAATAAATGATAGAGCTTTGCGCCCCATCTTGTCTTGAGAGCACTTGAACTGAAGAGGTTAGAAATGGATTTATGGTCCTTATGCCCTGCACCATGTGGGGTTATATCTCTCAGGGCACCAGGTGACAGATACTCCTCTGTCACTTCCTTCACTTTCTTTCCTTTTTGTTCTCCACCCCCCCACACACACACACATTTGTATTTAAGAACATAACTCCTCTGAGGTTAGAGGTGACATCCTGCATGGGATTCCGCTTACCTTAAATGCTAAATTCTCCCGTTTCTATCTTGTAGCCCAGCCTCACCCGTAACTCTAGATTCATATATTCAATTGCCTGCTCAAAATTTTCACGTGGGCATTTAATACGAACTAAACACAAATAAAAGGACCTTGAACACATCCCAAAGAACCCTTAAGCCCGCCTCAAACAAATGATGGATAGAAGCCAGGCCTTCTCCCTCTTTGCTCATCTCTGATAATGGCACCGCCATCTGCCAAGGGACCTAAAAGCCACACTTCCTCGGTCTTGACTCCATCCATCATCCAGCCGTGCCTCCCTCTCTCACCATTTCCTGGGGGCTCCCCAGTAAGACCTTTAAGTAAATCCCCGCCACAATGCTCCTTAACTACTGCCGCACCAAGTGGGGTGCTGACTTCTTCCCTGCCGTGCCCTGTCATGGAACAGCTGAGCAGACTAGCGTCTACTGCTTTTCTCTGTTGTTTAAAAGCCTAGGGGTCATACCTGGGTGTTTACCCAGAAAACACCACATTGGAATCTTACAGAGACACCTGCACGCCCATGTTTGCTGCAGTGTCGTTCACAATGGCTGTTACGGAACCAACTCAGGTGCCCAACAACAGAATAACAGAGGAGGAAAATGTGGTGCATATGCATAATGGGGGGGGTTCAACCATAAAGAATGACACATTTCTGTCATCTGCAGGATGATGGATGCAACTGGATATAACCATATTAAGTGAAGAAAGCATGGGGCTTGAGCTGTGACCTGTGAGCCATGAGCTGTGAGACAGCTTTGAATTTATTTTATTTATTTGTTTGTTTGTTTGTTTATATTTTGGAGACCTGGTTTCTCTGCATAACCCTGGCTGTCCTGTCACTCACTCTGTAGACCAGGCTGTCCTTAAACTCAGCGATCTATCTGCCTCTGCCTCCCAAGAGCTGGGGTTAAAGGTGTGTGTGCATCATGGGCTGAAAGCTGACTTCTTGTCACTGAAGCCTCAAAGATCTTAGGTGGACTCTATGAAGAAATTCTGCATCGCAGTCTCCCTTGAGTCCACATACACCTTTACCCTGGTCTGCCTTCCTGTCTCTCTGCAGTCCATCCATCTACTCATCCATCCATCATCTACTGTCTGTATTATCTCCCTATATTTCTATCAGTCATCTACCATCTAGCTATCATCTTCCTATCCACGTCTCTGTCAAACATCTAGCTATCTCTATCATCTACCTATCCAGATGTCTAACAATAATCTATCATCAATATATCTATAATCTCCCTATTATATCTAGTGCTTTGTCATTTATCTCTCTTTCTGGCAATCACCTAGCTATTAATCTATCTACCAATTTATCTATCATCTATCTATATATTACATCTACTTACCATTTCTCTATCGTGTACATTTAACAATGGACAGAAACAACACTCTGTTCCCTGGACACCCCAGGCCTCTGGAATGCTTAAAATTTTTAGCACATGAAATTCTTGAAGCAAACCATGGTGTCTTGAAATTTAGATCAGGAAGGGATTTAATAACACCTTCCTTTTCACTTACAATTTCATGCCCAGCCTGATTCCATTTCACAGACCAAAACTCAACATTTCTATCACTGAAATGATACTGAGGTTAGTCTCCTGAGTGCCTCTGGCAGCACAATGTCTATGGAAAGACCAGAGGGGGCACTGTATTGATGCCTCTGCTGTGTGGACCAGAATCCTGCACACTCCTGCCCTCCATCGGCTTGACCCCTGGAAGAAGTATAAAGTATACTGAGGCAGAGCAGGCTAGGCTCCCTGGAGAAGATGTAATTACTAATGTTTTATCTTTGAATTGGTTGGGCAACATTGTTCCTGAGTCCTTTTCTTTGTTAGCTAACTCTTTGGAGAAGAGGTTATCATAAAAAAAAAAAAAAAACATAGACTGGGCATCATCTAAATCTGAATTTCAAACTTAGTCCTACAACTACACACTTCACAGCCTTAGAAAAGTCATGTCTTAAACCTCAGTGCCTCACCTATAGGATAGATAGACAGACAGACAGACAGACAGACAGACAGGATTGATAAAGGGAAATTAAAAAGATAACAATACATATAGATACATGCATACTTATTGATGCATGTAGATATATATGGTTGATAGAGATGATTGATACACAGACTTAAATGATATATAGATAGGTAGATGATATAAATGATAGATAGATAGATAGATAGATAGATAGATAGATAGATAGATAGATAGATAGATAGATAGATAGACAGACAGATAGATAGAGAGGTTTAGGTACAAATACAGGTTAGATACAGATAATGTAGACAGAGATGATAGCTGAATAGAGATATATAGATTTTGTCTTAATTACCTTTCTGTTTCTATGATAAAATATCCTAACAAAATTAACCTAAAGAATAGTTTATTTTCACACATAGTCCAAGGGGATACAGGCCATCATGATGAGGAAGGCAAAGCAGCAAGTGGGGAAGGCATGGTGGCAAGAGTAGAAGGTTGGGTAGTCACATTACATCTACATTCTGGAAGTAGAGAACAGTGGATGTGTGTTGTGCTCAGCTCCTTCTCTCCCTTTATCTGTTTGGTGCTGAATTATGTGTACAAGAAAGTGGGTGTCTGCACATGTGAGTGCGGATAACTGAGGAAGCCAGAAAACGGTGTCAGATCCCCTGGAGCTGGAGTTACAAGTATTTGTGAGCTGTCTAACATGGGTACTAGGAACCAAACTTGGGTCTCTAAAAGAGTAATACATAACATTAATCACTAAACCATCTTTCTATCTTCCTTTCTGCATTTATACAGTTCAAGATTCCATTCATAGAAACATCCTACCTGCATGGGTTAGGTATAAAATGTCTCATGTCAATGGAATAGACAATCAAAACTTAGAAGGTTCAGTCTATCACCCAAGATCTTAAAGCATAGTTGGAACTTATATTAGTTGCTTTCTTATCAATTTGGCATAATGCTGATGACAGCGATAATGACAGTGGTGATATTGATGATAGTAAGAATGATGAAGACAATGATAATGAGGAGAAGGAGGTGGAGAAGGAGACCTATGCAGATGATGATGGTAACAGTGATGCTGATAATGATATTGATGACTATGGTAACTGTGTTTTGTTGCTATTGTTTCTTTGACAAGTCACCATGGTCTTAAAGAAGAAATAGTTTGTTTGGGCTTACAGTTTCAGGGGTATAAGAGTTCATCATGGCAAGGAAGCATGGTAAAAAGTGGCAGGCAGGGTAACTAGAGCAGCAAAGTGAACATTCGCAACCTCCATCACAAGCACAAAGCAGAAAGAGAACTGGAAGCCAGGTGAGACTACACTTCCCAAAGATTCCAAACCTCCCCCAAACAACTCCACTGACAAGGACCAAGTGTTCAAACACATGTGCCTAAGGGAAACAATGTTCATCCAAACCAAAAGCCATGACGATGATTATACAGTAGCATCAGTAGATAGTGATGATGATATTATGATGATGATGAGGAGGAGGAGGAGGAGGATAATGATGATGAGAATGATACTGATGATGATTATTATAAGGATGGTTGTGATAATGACAACTATGACGATGTTGCTACTGGTGATGATTATGATGATGGTGGTGGTGATATTACAGCTGTGATAATGATGGTTATGAGGACTCTAATGATGTGGTGATGGTGCTGATTATGATAGTGATAAGAAATGTGGCAATGATGACTATGATGATGATGATAGTAATGATGATGGTGATGATGATAATGATGACCACCACATCCTCAGCTACTCCTTACCTGCTCATATCTTTACAGAACAGGAAGCATAATGTAGACAAGAAGTGGGACCTGGCTACCAGACCTCAGAGTCCACCCCCAGTCACCTACTTTCTCCAGTGAGTCTCCACAATAAAGATTCCACAGTCTTTCAAAACAGTGTCACTATCTAGGAACCAAATGTTCAAAGTATAAGCGTATGGGGAATATCTTAAATCCAAACTACAACATCTATTTTCTTAACTGCATCCCTCCTGACATAGACTTTTATTCCTGGTTCCTTCCTCTTTAAGTTACATGAGTGTAATTAGAGGAAGTAGATACTCCAAATGTCATTATTGAACAGGCAGTGATACAAACAAAAAGGCAAGCGTTTTGTCCATGAAGAAGTGGAATATAGCGGACAATGAGGAATACTGAGATCTCAAGAACAATCGCAGTGGGTTTTTTGATCCTACTGCACGTACTGGCTTTGGGGGAGCCTAGGCAGTTTGGATGCTCACCTTACGAGACCTGGATAGAGGTGGGCAGTCCTTGGGCTTCCCACAGGTCAGGGAACCCTGACTGCTCTTCTAGCAGATGAAGGAGGGGGACTTGATCGGGGGAGGGGGAGGGAAATGGGAAGCGGTTGCGGGGAGGAGGCAGAAATCCTTAATAAAAAAAATAAATTAAAAAAAACACCAAGAAGGATAATACATAAAAAAAAGAAGTGGAATAATCTTTCCAATATCCCAACTATACTATAACTTTATTTCTGGTGGTAGAGCACCTAGGTTAGACAATATAACTCTATCTCAGGTGGTGGAGGACCAGGTCAGACAATAATTATCAAGGGTGAAATGGCTTGTCATTTCAAACTAAATGTGACTCACATTCCCTTAAATATTAAGCCACATTCATGTCGTTGGGTTCATTTCTTTGATCACTGTATAGCATGAAATCTATGAATAAACCATCACTTTTTCATGCTGACGCTTTCAAATGGACTCTTGGGCTATCTCCAGGTTTCTCCTTTGTTAGCAGTTCTGCTGTGAGTATTATGTGACATCTTTGTCTGCTCTTTTTCTGTAGAAATGTCCTGGCTATTGTTGGCTTTTTATTCTCTTGTAGAACCTTTACACTCATCTTAATCAAGGTATGTGGGGAAATAAACCCTGCTGGCTTTACCCTGGTACTCTTCTAAACTCACAGAACAAGTTTGCAGAATGGATTCTAAGATATTAACAATTCTTTTTTGTGAAAGACATCTTATTTTTTACTTTTATTCAATTTTTTTCCATTTTACATACCAATCCTAGTTCCCCCTCCGTATCCTCATCCCTCCCCCCTTTCTATCCTTCCTGCCCCCCATCCATGACTCAGACATGGAGTAAGAGCAGGCATCTTCCATTTTTTGACTTTTTTTATTGGTTTTATTGAGCAGTATATTTTTATCCACTTCCCTCCCTGCCTCTAGCCTCCCGTTAAACACATTCCCATGGTCCCCATGCTCCCAATTTACTCAGGATATCTTGTCTTTTTCCACTTCCCATGTAGATTAGATCCATGTATGTCTCTCTTAGGGTCCTTATTGTTGTCTGGGTCCTCTGGGATTGAGAATTGTATTCTGGTCTTTCTTTGTTTTATTCTAAAAGCCACTTATGAGTGAGTTTATAAAATATTTGTCTTTCTGAGTCTATGTTACCTCACTCAATATGATGTTATCTAGGTCTATCCATTTGCCCACAAATTTTAAGATGCAATTATGTTCTACTGTGTAGTACTCCATTGTGAAAATTTACCATATTTTCCTTATCTGTTTTTTGAATGGGGGTCATTTAGGTTGTTTCCAGGTTCTGGCTATGACAAAGAATGCTGCTATGAACATAGTTGAGCACATATCCTTGTGGCACAATTGAGCATCCTTTGAGGATATACGCAAAAATGATATTGCTGGGTCTTGAGAAAGGTTGTTCCCTAATCTTCTGAGAAATAGCAATACTGATATCTAAACAGGACATACCAGCTTGCAGGAGTGTTCCCTTTAACCTCTCCAGCATAAGTTGTCAACAGTTTTTGATCTTGGCCATTCTTACAGGTGTAAGATGGAATCACAGAGTTGTTTTGATTTGCATTTCTCTAATGGCAAGGATGATGAGCGTTTTTTTTTAATTTATTTATTTATTAAAGATTTCTGTCTCTTCCCCGCCACCGCCTCCCATTTCCCTCCCCCTCCCCCAATTAAGTCTCCCCCCCCAGCCCGAAAAGCAATCAGGGTTCCCTGTCCTGTGGGAAGTCCAAGGGACCCCCACCTCCATCCAGGTCTAGTAAGTTGAGCATCCAAACTGCCTAGGCTCCCACACAGCCAGTGCGTGCAGTAGGATCAGAAACCCATTGCCATTGTTCTTGAGTTCTCAGTAGTCCTCATTGTCCGCTATGTTCAGGGAGTCCGGTTTTATCCCAGGCTTTTCCAGACCCAGGCCAGCTGGCCTTGGTGAGTTCCCGATAGAACATCCCCATTGTCTCAGTGTGTGGGTGCACCCCTTGCGGTCCTGAGTTCCTTGCTCGTGCTCTCTCTCTTTCTGTTCCTGATTTGGACCTTGAGATTTCAGTCCTGTGCTCCAATTTGGGTCTCTGTCTCTGTCTCCTTTCATCGCTTGCTGAAGGTTAATATTCAGGAGGATGCCTATATGTTTTTCTTTGGGTTCTCCTTCTTATTTAGCTTCTCTAGGATCACTAATTATAAGCTCAATGTCCTTGGTTTATGGCTAGAAACCAAATATGAGTGAGTACATCCCATGTTCCTCTTTTTGGGTCTGGCTTACCTCACTCAGGATAGTGTTTTCTATTTCCATCCATTTGCATGCAAAATTCATGAAGTCCTTGTTTTTTATTGCTGAGTAGTACTCTAATATGTATAAATTCCATACTTTCTTCATCCATTCTTCCATTGAAGGGCATCTAGGTTGTTTCCAGGTTCTGGCTATCACAAACAATGCTGCTATGAACATTGTAGAGCATATACTTTTGTTGTATGATAAGGCCTCTCTTGGGTATATTCCCAAGAGTGGTATTGCTGGGTCCAGGGGTAAGTTGATACCAAATTTCCTGAGAAACCGCCATACTGCCTTCCAAAGTGGTTGCACAAGTTTGCATTCCCACCAGCATGGATGAGTGTACCCCTTTCTCCACAACCTCTCCAACAAAGGCTATCATTGGTATTTTTGATTTTAGCCATTCTGACAGGTGTAAGATGGTATCTTAAAGTTGTCTTGATTTGCATTTCCCTGATCGCTAAGGAAGTTGAGCATGACCTTAAGTGTCTTTTGGCCATTTGAAGTTCTTCTGTTGAGAATTCTCTGTTCAGCTCAATGCCCCATTTTATAATTGGGTTGATTAGCCTTTTACGGTCTAGTTTCCTGAGTTCTTTATATATTTTGGAGATCAGACCTTTGTCAGTTGCGGGGTTGGTGAAGATCTTCTCCCAGTTGGTGGGTTGCCTTTGTGTCTTAGTGACAGTGTCCTTTGCTTTACAGAAGCTTCTCAATCTCAGGAGGTCCCATTTATTCAATGAGGTCCTTAATGTCTGTGCTACTGGGGTTATACGTAAGAAGTGGTCTCCTGTGCCCATGTGTTGTAGAGTACTTCCCACTTTCTCTTCTATCAGGTTTACTGTGTTCAAACTGATATTGAGGTCTTTAATCCATTTAGACTTGAGTTTTGTGCATGGTGATAGATATGGATCTATTTTCATTCTTCTACAGGTTGACATCCAGTTTTGCCAGCACAATTTGTTGAAGATGCTCTCTTTTTTCCATTGTATACTTTTAGCTCCTTTATCGAAAATCAGGTGTTCATAGGTTTGTGGGTTAATGTCAGGGTCTTCTATTCGATTCCATTGGTCGACTTCTCTGTTTTTATGCCAATACCAAGCTGTTTTCAATACTGTAGCTCTGTAGTAGAGTTTGAAGTCAGGGATGGTAATGTGAGCGTTTTCTTAAGTGTCTTTCAGCCATTTTAGATTCCTCTGTTGAGTGCTTTCTGTTTAGGTCTGTACCCCATTTGGGGGATTATTTGTTCTTTTGATGACCAATTTCTTGAGTTCTTTGCATATTTTGGAGATCAGCCCTCTGATGTGAAGTTGGTAAAGAACTTTTCCCATTCTGTAGGCTGCCATTTTGGCTTATTGACTGTGTCCTTTGCTTTACAGGAGCTTTTCATTTCAGGAGGTCCCATTTATTAATTGTTTCTCTCAGTGTCTGTGCTAGGTGGGGTTATATTTAGGAAGTGTACTTCCCAATTTCTCTTCTAGGAGGTTCAGTGTGGCTGGTTTTATGTTGAGGTCTTTGATCCATCTGAACTTGAGCTTTGTGCATGGTGATAGATATGGATCTATTTTCATTCTTCTACATGTTGATATCCAGTTATGCCAGTACTATTTGTTGAACACTTAGGTACGTGTGTGCACATGCCATAAGGGCACATGTGTGTGAAGGCCAGAGGTCAAGCTCAGGCCTCAGGTTTCATCCACCTTGTTTTTCAGATTGGTGTTTTCTCTGGCTTGGAATTCACCAGGTAAACTAGGCTGACTGGCCAGGAAGACCTAAGGATTTGCCCCTTTCCACCTCCTCGGTGCTAAGATTAAAAGCATGAGCTACCACAGCTGGTTGTTTTTAGTGGGTTCTGGGGGTCACGGTCAGGTCCCAACCAACTGAATTGTCTCCCCGGTCATGACACTTTAACTCTCAATATCTATGATCCAATGCTCCTCAGGATGCACTAACTTTGTTCAAAACTGCATTCATTCTAGAGGGCTATGCTGCTCTCTCCTTCACTCTGAGATCTCTTCAACTTGAAAGATTTTTCTTGTTTCCTATGTTGATAAATCCTCATGGCTTAAATACACAAATCTCCTTATGATTAAAAATAACTATTGAGGTAGATGACGCAGGCCGCAGGCAGCCGGGCAAGCGGGGACCGGCGCGGTGGCAGACGACACAGGCTGCAGGCGGCAGGGAACGGCAGGGACCAGCGCGCAACACAGAGAGCAGATCACCTTACTGCAATTAAATCAAAGAGGTAGGCCTTTGGTTGGTGAGGTCCCTGGCAAACAGGGAGCCTGATCCTGTTCCTGAAAACCTGTTCTGAGGGGTGAGAGGGATCTTGGCCCCCGGCAGGAGCCAGGAAGCAGAGCGAGGGCATTTTGTAAGAGGAGCCCCTAGCCAGCAGAGGAACCTGATCCGGTTTTAAAAGACTGATTAGATAGCATCAATAGAAGGAGATGGGCAGGCGCCAAGGCAAAAATTCACCCAATAATCTGAAAAAAACATGAAAACACCAGAACCCAATGATCTTAAAACAGAAGGACTTCAACACCCTAACACAGAAGAAGTGGAAAAAATTGACTTTATGAAAGCAATAAAGTCCCTTAAACAACATGTAAAAAAACGTCCTTATAGAAATGGATGAGAAGTATAACAAAAAGATTGAAGAAATGAGTAAATACGTACATGATACCCTGGAAAACCAAGAAAAAACAATCAAACAGGTAATGGAAACAGTTCAAGAATTGAAAACTAAAATGGAAGCAAGGAAGAAAACACAAACTGAGGACCAGCCGGATATGGAAAATCTAGGTCAACAAGCAGAGCCTACAGAAACAAGCACAATCAATAGAATACAAGAGATAGAAGAAAGAATCTCAGATTCTGAGGACACCATAAAGAAAATAAATGCATTGATCAAAGAAAACAGCAAAGCCAACAAATTCTCATCACAAAATATTTAGGAAATATGGGATACAATAAAAAGACCAAACCTAAGAATAATAGGAATAGAAGAAGGAGAAGAGTCACAGCTCAAAGGCCCAGAAAATATTTTCAACAAAATTATGGAAGAAAACTTTCCCAACATAAAGAAAGATATTCCTTTGAATATTCAAGAAGCATACAGAATACCAAACAGACTGGATCAAAGAAAAACATCCTCTTGCCATATAATAATCAAAACACAAAATATACAGGTTAAAGAAAGAATATTAAGAGCTGCAAAGGAAAAAGGCCATGTAACTTATAAAGGTAAACCGATCATACTTACACCTGACTTCTCTGTGGAAACCATGAAAGCCAGAAGGTCCTGGATAGAGGTACTGCAGAAACTAAGAGACCATGGACGCAAACCCAAACTACTATACCCAGCCAAGCTATTGTTCACTATCAATAGAGAAAACAAGACATTCCAGGATAAGAACAAATTTAAACAATACGTAGCCACAAATCCAGCACTACAGAAAGTAATAGAAGGAAAATCACAACCCAAGGGATCCAACATTGCCAACACTGCCTACAATAACCCAGGCATCTAGCGACCCTTCACCAGCACAACTCAAAGAAGGGAGACACGACACACAGACTCTACTACCAAAAACAATAAGAATAACCGGAGTAAACAACCACTGGTCATTAATATCACTTAATATTAATGGTCTCAATTCACCTATAAAAAGGCACAGGCTAAGAGATTAGATACGAAAACAGGATCCAACATTCTGCTGTTTGCAAGAAACACATCTCAACCACAAAGACAGGCATCTACTCAGAGTAAAGGGTTGGGAAAAGGTCTTTCAAGCAAATGGTCCTAAGAAAAAAGCAGGTGTGGCCATACTAATTTCTAATAAAACTGACTCCAAACTAAAATCAATCAAAAGAGATCGAGATGGACACTTTATACTCATAACAGGAACAATTCATCAGGATGACGTCTCAATCCTGAATGTCTACACCCCTAATATAAAAGCACCCACTTATGGTTTTTTTTTTTTTTTCGAGACAGGGTTTCTCTGTGGCTTTGGAGCCTGTCCTGGAACTAGCTCTGTAGACCAGGCTGGTCTCGAACTCACAGAGATCCGCCTGCCTCTGCCTCCCGAGTGCTGGGATTAAAGGCGTGCGCCACCACCGCCCGGCAAAAGCACCCACTTATGTAAAAGAAATATTACTAGAACTCAAGGCAGACATCAAACCACACAAACTAGTAGTTGGAAACTTCAGTACACCTCTCTCTCCAATGGACAGGTCAATCAGACAGAAACCTAATAGAGAATTAAGAGAATGATTGGAGGTAATGAAGCAAATGGACTTAACAGACATCTATAGAACACTCCACCCAAATAGGAAAGAATATACCTTCTTCTCTGAAGCTCATGGAACCTCAAAAATTGACCACATACTCGGAAACAAAGGAAACCTCCACAGATACAAAAAAATATCCGTGTCCACCTGTGTCTTATCAGATCACCACAGATTAAAGTTAGAAGGCAACAACAATGCTACCCGCAGAAAGCCGACAAACTCATGGAAACTGAACAGTCAACTACTGAACCACACCTGGGTCAAGGAAGAAATTAAGAAAAAAATTAAAGTCTTCCTTGAATTTAATAAAAATAAAGAGACAACATACTCAAACCTATGGGACACGATGAAAGCAGTGCTAAGAGGAAAGTTCATAGCACTAAGTGCCCACTTAAAGAAAATGGAGAAAGCATACATTGGGGACTTAACAGCACACCTGAAAGCTTTAGAAAAAAAAGAAGCAGACGTGCCCAGGAGGAGTAGAAGACTGGAAATAATCAAACTGAGGGCTGAAATCAACAAAATAAAAACACAGAAAGCAGTCCAAAGAATCAATGAAACAAAAAGTTGGTTCTTGGAGAAAATCAACAAGATCGACAAACCCCTATCCAAACTAATTAAACAACAGAGAGAGAACACGCAAATAAATAAGATCAGAAATGAAAAGGGGGATATAACCACAGACACAGAGGAAATTCAGAGAATCATTAGATCTTACTACAAAAGCCTGTATACCAAAAAACTGGAAAATGCAAAAGAAATGGACATTTTTTTAGATACGTACCATATACCAAAGCTAAACCAAGACCAGGTGAACGAACTAAATAGACCTGTTAGTTGCGAAGAACTAGAAACTGTTATCAAAAATCTACCTTCCAAAAAAAGCCCAGGACCAGATAGTTTCAATGCAGAATTCTACCAGAACTTCCAAGAAGAGCTAATACCTATACTCCTTAACGTATTTCACAATATAGAAACAGAAGAGTCATTGCCAAATTCCTTTTATGAAGCTACAGTTACCCTGATACCAAAACCACACAAAGACCCAACCAAGAAAGAGAATTACAGGCCTATCTCCCTCATGAATATCGACGCAAAAATTCTCAATAAAATACTGGCAAGCCGAATCCAAGAACACATTAGAAAAATTATCCATTATGATCAAGTAGGCTTCATCCCAGAGATGCAGGGCTGGTTCAACATATGCAAATCTATCAATGTAATCCACCATATAAATAAACTGAAAGAAAAAACCATATGATCATTTCATTAGATGCTGGAAAAGCATTCGACAAAATTCAACACCCCTTCATGATAAAGGTCTTGGAGAGATTAGGGATACAAGGGTCATACCTAAATATAATAAAAGCTATTTACAGCAAGCCGACAGCTAACATTAAATTAAGTGGAGAAAAACTCAAAGCATCCCACTAAAATCAGGAACAATACAAGGATGTCCACTCTCTCCTTACCTCTTCAATATAGTGCTTGAAGTTCTAGCAATAGCAATAAGACAACATAAGGGGATCAAGGGGATTCGTATTGGAAAGGAAGAAGTTAAGCTTTCGTTATTTGCAGATGATATGATAGTATACATAAGCGACCGTAAAAACTCTACCAAAGAACTCCTACAGCTGATAAACACCTTTAGTAATGTGGCAGGATACAAGATCAACTCCAAAAAATCAGTTGCCTTCCTATACACTAAGGATAAGGAAACAGAGAGGGAAATCAGAGAAGCATCACCTTTCATGATAGCCACAATTAGCATAAAATACCTTGGGGTAACTCTGACCAAGGAAGTGAAAGATCTATTTGACAAGAACTTTAAGTCTTTGAAGAAATTGAAGAGGACACCAGAAAATGGAAGGATCACCCTTGCTCTTGGATTGGGAGGATCAACATAGTAAAAACGGCAATTCTACCAAAGGCAATCTATAGATTCAATGCAATCCCCATCAAAATTCTTCACAGATCTGGAGAAGACAATAATCAACTTAATATGGAAAAACAAAAAACCCAGGATAGCCAAAACAATCTTATACAATAAAGGATCGTCTGGAGGCATTACCATCCCTGACTTCAAACTCTATTACAGAGTTACAGTATTAAAAACAGCTTGGTATTGGCATAAAAACAGAGATGTCAACCAATGGAATCAAAGAGAAGACCCTGACTTTAACCCACAAACCTATGAGCACCTGATTTTCGATAAAGTAGCTAAAAGTATACAATGGAAAAAAGAGAGCATCTTCAACAAATGGTGCTGGCAAACTGGATGTCAATATGTGGAAGAATGAAAATAGATCCATATCTATCACCATGCACAAAACTCAAGTCCAAGTGGATTAAAGACCTCAATATGAGTCCGAACACACTGAACCTGATAGAAGAGAAAGCGGGAAGTACTCTACAACACGTGGGCACAGGAGACCACTTCCTACAAATAACCCCAGCAGCACAGACATTAAGGGCCTCATTGAATAAATGGGACCTCCTGAGATTGAGAAGCTTCTGTAAAGCAAAGGACACTGCCACTAAGACAGAAAGGCAACCTACTGACTGGGAGAAGATCTTCACCAACCCCGCAACTGACAAAGGTCTGATCTCCAAAATATATAAAGAAATCAAGAAACTAGACCGTAAAAAGCTAATCAACCCAATTATAAAATGGGGCACTGAGCTGAACAGAGAACTCTCAACAGAAGTTCAAATGGCCAAAAGACACTTAAGGTCATGCTCAGCTTCCTTAGCGATCAGGGAAATACAAATCAAGACAACTTTAAGATACCATCTTACACCTGTCAGAATGACTAAAATAAAAAAACACCAATGATAGCCTTTGCTGGAGAGGTTGTGGAGAAAGGGGTACACTCATCCATTGCTGGTGGGAATGCAAACTTATGCAACCACTTTGGAAAGCAGTATGGCAGTTTCTCAGGAAATTCAGGATCAACCTACCCCTGGACCCAGCAATACCACTCTTGGGAATATACCCAAGAGATGCCCTATCATACAACAAAAGTATATGCTCTACTATGTTCATAGCAGCATTGTTTGTAATAGCCAGAACCTGGAAACAACCTAGATGCCCTTCAATGGAAGAATGGATGAAGAAAGTATGGAATTTATACATATTAGAGTACTACTCAGCAATAAAAAAACAAGGACTTCTTGAATTTTGCATGCAAATGGATGGAAATAGAAAACACTATCCTGAGTGAGGTAAGCCAGACCCAAAAAGAGGAACATGGGATGTACTCACTCATATTTGGTTTCTAGCCATAAATAAAGGACATTGAGCCTATAATTTGTGATCCTAGAGAAGCTAAATAAGAAGGTGAACCCAAAGAAAAACATATAGTCATCTTCCTGAATATTAACCTTCATCAGGCGATGAAAGGAGGCAGAGACCCACATTGGAGCACCGGACAGAAATCTCAAGGTCCAAATCAGGAGCAGAAGGAGACGGAGCACGAGCAAGGAACTCAGGACCGCGAGGGGTGCACCCACATACTGAGACAATGGGGATGTTCTATCGGGAACTCACCAAGGCCAGCTGGCCTGGGTCTGAAAAAGCCTGGGATAAAACCGGACTCGCTGAACATAGCAGACAATGAGGACTACTGAGAACTCAAGAACAATGGCAATGGGTTTTTGATCCTACTGCATGTACTGGCTTTGTGGTAGCCTAGGCAGTTTGGATGCTCACCTAACTAGACCTGGATGGAGGTGGGTAGTCCTTGGACTTCCCACAGGGAAGGGAACCCTGATTGCTCTTTGGGCTGACGAGGGAGGGGGAGTTGATTGGGGAGGGGGAGGGAAATGGGAGGCGGTGGCAGGGAAGAGACAGAAATCTTTAATAAATAAATAAATTTTAAAAAGTAAAAAAATACTATTGAACACTATGTGCTATTCCTAAACAAAGCACTAAAAGCAGAAATTTTTGAAACCTAGGATATTAAAAGCAAAACCTGAAGAATCCCTTTTTCTTTTTTAAAGATTCATTTTCTCTTAATTATATGTGCTGTACCATCTGTGCACATGTGAGTGTATTGCCCATAGGGGTCAAAAAAAGAACATCAGATTTCCTGGAGCTTGGAATTGCAGGTGGTGGTGGGAGCTGCCTGACATGGGCACTGGGAACCAAACCCTGGTCTTCTGCAAGAACAGCAAGTCCTCTTAAGCACTGGGCCATCTCTCTAGCCCCCAAAGTCCCTTCTTTGTAGCCTAGCTGCCCAGTTTCTTTCACCTGTCCATCAGAGATTTATGGAGAATGCTGTTTCTTTACCTAATGAGACATCTGAATGAGATGCCAGCAAAGAGCCCAATTTCAGGAAAGAACGCCAACTCTATCCCCCCACATGCTAGTTACACGGCAGCCTAATAGGAGGAAAAGGAAAAGGTGTCCTGATTTGCCTTCCCAGAACAAAATTATGAGAATTTCAACTCTTTCTAAGCCTCTGAGCACTCCTGCCTTTCCCCCAGAGAGTTAGTTATAAGTGAGTTTGCACTTTCTGTGTGGGTAATGCAGGCGACAAATTGAAGAGGAGCTAGATCACTGTAGTGTGAGTCTCCGTTCCTCCTCCAGCTGTGGGGCTCCTTGGACAGTCTCCCTGGGCTGGCTCCTCCTGCTCATGGAGGCACTGATATTCTCGGTGCCTATCTGCTACCAACACTGACCAGTGGGTCTCAACCTTCCAGAGGCTGCGACCCTTTAATACAGTTCCTCATGTGGTGGTGACCCCAACCATAAAATTATTTCCGTTGCTATTTCATAGCTGTAATTTTGCTACTGTTACAGATCAAATTGTAAATATCTGTGTTTTCTGATGGCCTTGGGTGATCCCTGTGAAAGGGTCATTCGACCCCCAAAGGGGTCATAACACACAGGTTAAGAACCTTCACCTTGACCACACGCCTGAATTCATCTTTGTTATTTTTTTTCTTTTTTCCGTTCGTGTGTGTGTGCATGTATGTGTGTGTGTGTGCATGTGTGTGGTGTAGCATTAAACAAACATGTGCAGGTGGCCAGAGTGTCCTTCTCTATCACTCTCTACTTTATTCTATGAGCTAGACTCTCTCATTGAGCCTGGAAGTCCAAGCCATTCTCCTGCCTCTACCTCCAACAGCATCGGGGTTTTTACAGGAGTGTGCGCAGCTCTGCTTTCTGCACCAGTTGTGGGTCTGAACTCGGGTCCTCACTTTTGCCCAGCAAGCGCCCTTATCCAGTGTCCTTTCCCCAGCTGCAGCTCCATCATGCGTGTGTGTCTGTCTGCAGAGCTCATAAAAATGATAAATCCAGCATGCTCGCCATCAAGCAGGCCTGCACTTCTGCCTGGAGGCTAGGGCTATCCCTCTCTGACCCTTTCTCTGAGACGCCATCTTCCTACTCTCCACTAATATGACATGTGTGTTTTTACTCATGCATTCAGGAGACATTTCTAGTCCCTATTTTGTATCATGTGCTGCATGAGATTGTGTGGGATGTAAAAGAGAATGAAACACCCAGACTTCACCAAGCTAAATGTACAACAACAGTTAAACTAGACATTAAGCTGACACATCACCACCACGTACCTATAGTCACTGTTACAGTAGGAGGTGATAGACAGAAACCAATCATTCTCTTAACTTTCTAGAGCCCATAGCCTTCCTTATGTGTAAAAATTCTGAAGTTAATGTACATAGGAAGATTGTGAGATTTCAGTGGTGAGAGAAGTCACTTTGGCCACAGACAAGAGAGCTGGCCACACTGATGCAATATTTAAGAAAGAGCTAGGAAACAGTGTTTGTGAGAATAGCATTTTGTCCATTAAGTCTGAGCTGGAGAAGACCCACACACCTATTTGGGGATATCTGCACTATTATGACGAGAAGATATAGGGTATGCAAGAGAGAGACAGGGCCATGGTGATGTCTGAGCCTGGGCCCCACTGCAGCTATTGTCTGTCTTGATGCCCCTACCCACTGTTAACACTGAGGACAAACAGGACTTGGCTGAACAGAGTTGGCCCTGCCCCTCGTTGACTGGCCACGCATCTCACCTGAGCTGCACAGTGGAGCTGTCCCTGTTAATGGGGGGCAGGGGAGAGGGACATGGGTGAACCGACCCTGAGAACCTGAGCATGAGAGATTTCGCCCCACCCTTCATCTGCCGTATGGTGACATGGGTGAGGGAGAGAAGCTTTCCCTCCCCTCCAGGCCTGTGGCAAATAGGAGAGCTGGCCCTGATGTCAGGAGAGTGAGACAGCTTGCCTGCCTCTCACCAGCTGCATCACTCAGAAAAGGGGCCCCTGATCCTTGCCTGGGCAACACAGTAGAGCTGGTGGCGTAGGTGTGAGTGAGCCAGCCCCAAAAGCCTGAGAGCAGAAGAACCAGCCCTGACCCTCGCTGCTGCTGTATAGGGTAAGCAGGCGCTGGAGAGCTCACCCTGGTGGTGAGGATGGGAGACAGCCGGTGGGCTGACCAAGCCAGCAACCACCCAGGTCCGGAGCTAGACTATGAGTTGGCCCATCCCATCATCAACCCCATCTGTGATCTGGGGCACACGCAGGGCTTGGTGCTGCAGCTTCAGAATCTCCATGACACAGGGCAGCGGGGTATCCAAGAGGAGTCCCAGTGAGGGTCCAGTATCAACGGGGTAGCAGAAACCAGAGACCTCAAACCAGAACAATGAATCTTTACAATCAACACTTGAAAGTAAACATATACGGGTTAAAGGGTATATTGTATGACTCACCGTGTCGCATGAGGAGATTTTCCTTTCTTTTCTTTTAAATCTTACATTATTTGTTTTAGGAGGAAGATTGCCAGAACAGAGAGCAGATTTTGGTGGCGGGAGATGAATGGGATCAAGATCCACAATGTGAAATCCACAAAGAATCAATAAAAGGTTAAACTATAAAAAAAACAGCATTTTGCTTATTCTGAAACTACTGGACACAAGGAGTATTATTTAATATGTAAGTTGTTCAAAACAACCAAGAAGACAAGGTAGACATGATGAGGAAGAAAAAAAATTTCGCGGGCTCTCCCAGTACTCCCTTACTATAGAAATCAATAAAGACAGAAAGGCATGGATGGCATCCAGGCCTGTGATATGGAAGGAAGGAAACAGACAGATCTGCAAGCAGGGTGGGTGTTACAGTGAGTGGCAGTGGTGTGTGTGTGTGCACATGTGTGCATGTGCATGTAGTGAGCATGTATGGGTGTGCCTTTGCATGTGTATCCATGTTCATGTGTGTGCTGATCCACATGCAACTGCAGATGTGCGTCATGGAGCATGTGGAGGCCAGAGGACAACCTCTGGGGAAAGAAAAAGAGGGTGACTAGGGATTGCTGACTGCTGAGCTAACTCTAGGTTCACCAAGAGACATTTGATATGCTGCTCTGGCTTCCATGGGCACACACACACACAATCACACACATATCACACACCAATAAGCTAACTTAAATAATGCTGCTATAAACCAATAAATCTGAAACAAACCAATAGATACATTTACATAAATGAATAAATGGCATAAAAACAATCTCCAATTTTACCAGTGGTAGAACAAAATAAAAACAATGACCATGGTGAAAGAACATTTGTCTGGCATGCACAGGGACCTGGGTTCAACCCGCAGTGACACATGCAGAACAGAGGATATCATTCAATCTGCAAAATATGTGGCTTTATTCTGTCGTCATGATTTTACACCTCCCCCCACCACCAAAATGTAACTATGCATGAGGCTTGGCCTCCAAGTAAACTCAAATGATAGTTTACCCAATTTGTGTCTGCTCCAAGGGCTCCTGAAATCATCAGAACCAATATCTGTTAGCTTACACACCGTCTGGTGGCATACCTCTAAGGCTTCTAACAGCTATTTTGGCCCGATAATTGTGTCCCAAGAACCTGTCCTCATGATAACTTAAAGTACCAGCAATTACATGCAATTATTATAGCAATTACTGAAATCTTATATGCTATATAAATCCCTCAAAAAAGACATGATTAAACTGGTATATAAAAGGAATATTAATGCCCATGGCCATACCCCCTCCAGCATGCCCAAGCTTGTCTTATAAAGCAAATTTAAAAGCCAGAGAGATGGCTCAGAGGCTAAAAGTAATTGCTGGTCTTGCACAAGAGACAGGTTTTGTTCCTAGCACCTACAAGACTGCTCACAACCACCTGTAACTCCAGTTCCAGAAGACCCAATGCCCTTTTCTTGTCACCTCATGTACCAGGCTCTTACATACATGCAGACAAACTACTTACACACATACAATTAAAAATAAATGAATACTAACATTTTACAAGTACTATATTAGAATCATCATACTGAATGCAATAGAACAATACATGAAATAGAAATGACTCAAGAAACAAGGTGTACATAGACATGGTAAGGTGCAAACATGTAAAAATGGGTTTATACAGATAAAAGTGTGGGGCTGATGCTCAGTGGCTCTAGCGTAGAACTGGAACTCAGTTTTTAGCACCCACAATGAGAGGATCACAGCCCCCATGTAACTCCACTTCGAGGGGGATGTGACGCCCTCTTCTGGCTTCCACAGGCATCTGCATGCATATGCATATTCCCAGACACAGACACATAAATACACACACACAAAACAGAAAACAAAATAAATCTTTTAAATGCTTAGAAGAAGGAAACTAATACATGCTCTTATTTCTTCTAGGTTTTAACTATAAAAATAATTGCATCTTTTTAAAATTATGATGAAAAATCAAAGATATAAAGTAAAAAAATTTTAAAAAAATCACCTAAAACCCAGTGTTTCTATAATATGGGCAAAATTTCAGAAATTTCTGTGATTAAAATTTTATGTTTATGTATAAATATGCATATAACCAAGTAGAGATGCTTAGAACTCCTTTAAGACTAAATGTGGAACACATGATTACTGTTTAATGAAGAAGTAAGTGAAGAGGAGGAATATTTGAACTGTAGAGAACAGGTTATTTCCAAGAACTGTTCTCGCTCAAGGGGGAAAGTGTGACGTCATTAAGAAGGAGTGGTTTGGGCTGACAGACAGCCCAGTGTTTAGAGTCAGCACTGCTCTTGCATAAACCCTAGGTCAGTTCCCAGCACCCATGTTGGGTGGCTCACACCCACCTGTAATTCCTGCTCCAAGGGGTTCTGATACCCTCTTTTGGTCTCTGAGGTCACCTGCATACACACGTACAAACACAGATACAGAGGCACATAATTAAATACAAAATAAATCTTGTCTCTAAAAAGATTCTATGTTCATCAGTTTTATAATAGCATGATTTCATTTGGGATAACATCATTTGAGTCTCATAAAAATGTCAGAATTCATATTCCTCCACTCTTTACCTTCCGCCATTCAGTATTTCTATTTGCTCCATTATTTCCACACTGTCAAGGTATATAATATTTCTATTCTAATTCATAATCCATTTCCATGGTTGCTTAGTCTTCACTGCATATTGACTCTCAACAGCTGTCTCTCGGCTCCCCCACAGCTGTTTCCCTGTTTTCACTTAATGACTAGGTGTTTGGGATTTTACCAGCAGTGCTCACGAAGGTGAATTTTTCCAATCCTACATACTAACATTAATGAGACTCTGTGTTTACCAGTGGACAACCTGGATGAAATCTCAATTTGCTTAGAGTTGCATTACATAACCACAGACCTAAGTCTTGCTTTCCTGATTCCCCAAGTTGCTGTCTGACCACTACTACGATGGGCAGATTGCCCATCCCTTCAAATAAGAGCACACCTTGCTGTTACTGAGACACTATGTGGGCAGAGGTGTGCTGTGTGTATTAGACCTTGGAAGGGAAGCATAGTTTCTAGCCCTACCCCTATCGCAGTTACCACTCTGTGATTCATTTCCCTCCAATAAGTGTCTTGCTGGTGGTGGGCTTTTATACTGCAGATCTCACAAAAGGACATAGTGGTACACACTGTAACCCCAACACCCAAGAGACAGAGGCAGGATGATTAGGAGCTCAAGGTCATCCTCCACCAGGTGGAGAGTTTGAGGTGAGCCTGGGGTATGTGTAAATAAATAAATGTCTGCTGGGGGGGGTCACTTTGCGGGGGGAGCCACTGGTAGGTTGCCCATACCCCAGAAGATGGTTCATAGCCAAGGATTTATGTGCCATATTAATTAAACTCAGTGAGTTACTTTTTTAAAGGACATGAAGTTGGGAAGGGAACATGAGGGAGTATAGTGTGTGTGTGTCTGTGTGTGTGTGTGTGTGTGTGTGTGAAATTCTTAAAGAATAAATTTAATATATTTTTAATACATTAAATTGGAAGACACTTAAATATCTGGGAAGTGGCTAATACATTTCTGAGTGACACATGGAAATTCCCCATACATATTAAGTTATAGTGAATACTTTAATTAAGATTGAGAATGCAACATATCAGAATGACAGGATATCACCAAGGCAGTGCTTGGGGAAAATACTCAGCACCAAGTAACAGAAATAGAGACAAAACTCATCTCAGCCTCCACCATCAGAGCTAGGAAATCAAGACAAAGGCAGAAAACAATGGAAAAAAATAAAGAAAACTAGAATGGGTTTCCTAATAGAACCAATACAATTGATAAACCATTAGTCAGGCTGATCAAAATAAAAGGAGAAGACAAGGCAAGCTTGGCAGCACATGCCTATAATCCTAGAACCTGGGGGGTGTGACTTCTATAGCCAGAACTATGGTCCTAGTCTTACTTCTGTGGCTGCAATGAAAATATCCTAGCAAAAATCCCCTAAGAAGGGGTTAATTTTACCTCATAGTTCCAGGTAACAGTCCACCCTATCAGGGATATGAAGTCAGAAACTTCAAACAGCTGTGTGCATCACGCCTCTAGTCAGTAACAAAGAGCGATAAACACAGTGACGCTCAGCTCACCCATTCCACTGTTCAACAGTCCAGGGCCCAAACACGGACTAGTGCTGCCCACTTTCAGGCAAATCAGGACACTCCCCCACAGACATGCCCATAGGTTTCCTGGCCCAGACAGTCAGTCCCTCGCTGAGACTCTTCTTGGGAGATTCTAGATTGTGTCAAGTTCAGTGATGAAGCTAACCTTCGCAGCTACACAGGGAGAAAGAAAGAAAGAAAGAAAGAAAGAAAGAAAGAAAGAAAGAAAGAAAGAAAGAAAGAAAGAAAGAAAGAAAGGAAGGAAGGAAGGAAGGAAGGAAGGAAGGAAGGAAGGAAGGAAGGAAGGAAGGAAGGAAGGAAGGAAAGAAGGAGAGAAGGAGAGAAGGAAAGAAGGAAAGAGAAAGAAAGAGGGGAAGGGAGGGAGGAAGGGAGGGAAGGAAGGAGGGAGAGAGGGAGGGACAGAGAGAAGGAGGAAAGAAGAAGAGAGAAGGAAATAGAAACTTCACTTCAAAGAAAATTTCAAGTTTAGATGGCTTCAATGAAAAATTCTGCAGAAGATTTAATATATCAAGTCTATACAAAGTCTTAGAAGAGTGAAGAGGAGAGGACATTCATTCCCCTGTCACCTGTGAGGTCGCCCTTCCAGTCATGTCAAGACCAAGACACACAGGATGGAAAGCCAACAGTGTGCCTCACGAACATGAATGTGAGAATTCTGTAAACACTGCTAAGTCTAAGTCAATGGCATGTGAATGGGATAATGTGTCAGCGTGACTGGGTCAGTAAGACTGCATGGTCTCTCATGTGGGGTCCCCTAGCCTGTAGTGCATGCATGCACACAAGAGAGAGAGCATACATGTGTGCGTGTGTGCATACGTGTGTGTGTGTGTGCACGTGTGGTGATGATGATGATGTAGGATGAACCCCAGTAATAAAATCACACTCCATACATGTGACATGAAAGCAGAGGGAGGGTAATGTTGGGAAGAAAGACAGAGGCCAGTGAGAGAGGGGCGGGGGGACGGAACAAGCTAGTGTATGTGGGGGGGGGGGGGGAAGTGTGAGTAAAACCTAAACACAGAAAGGGTAGAAACAGGTGATGAGGAAGGACAGAGTGAACTAAGGTAGACATGACAAGACAGAGGACAAGAGGCTGAAGGACACAAGGGAAAGCCAGGGTCTCGGCAGCGGGATAGATGGAGGAGAAGACTCCAATTTAACATCATTCCAAATGCTTTCGATGTCTTTGGGACAATCTCTTTGAAAACTTCGAGACTCTTCTACCCCTGTGTTGGTCAGTGACAAAAGACAGGAGCCTGAGGTGGATACAAAGTAAGAAGGCAGGAATGGGGAGACAGCTCGGCAGATAAGCGCATGTTTTGCAAGAGCGAGGTGCTGAGTTTGATCCTCAGAACACAGTCTTAAAAAGCCAGACTTGGGGTGCCTGCCTGTAATCGCAGCACTGGAAAGTGGTGACAGGAGGATTCTGGGCCTCACTAGCATGCAGCCTGGCCTACTGGAAGAGTTCCAGGCCAGTGACAGACCTGTCTCAAAATCCAAGTTGGACCGTTCCTGAGGAGCAAGACCTGAGGTTGTCCTTTGGTACATGTACACAGAGGGTAAGCACATGTTCACACAGACACACACACACACAGATGCACGCATGCACACACACTAACAACACAGTTAATAAAATAGGGTATGAATAGGCTCATACAGGTTTTTCCCATTAGTCCAAGCAAAGCACAAGAAAGTTTCGAGCCACACTGACAAGACAGCTCAGCAGGTATTTGCCGAGAGCTTAAGGACCTGAGTTTGAGCCCAGGAGAAAACCAATTTTTAATTTTTACAAGTTGTCCTCAGACTTTCACACACACACATAAATGTAATGTATTTTTTTTTAATTTCCAGGCCCCAAATCAACTTCTTTTGCTACTCTGTTGTTTATTTATCCAAGGCATGACCATGAAAAATCTCTCCCCAGCAGGTGACACCCCTGTGCTGAACACAGTTAATCAATCAATGGCTGGCTGTACTGGAAACAGAATGACAGATTGCTGAGGGACAAAGGGTGCCCGTCAAGGGGACAAAGAGTCAGAGGAGGGGTCTTGGGAACCACCTCCGTTAGGAGAGGTGATCCTGCCCTCAACAGTCCCATCTCCAGGGTCACTGCTCATTACCATAACCCCCACTTCAAACACAGAGTTCACAGTCTGGGCACCTCCATCCATCATTCTGCTGATGCCTGGCATCACAAATCTTCCTTTCACCTCTCAAAAGGGTCTTGGCGAAACTGAAGCACCCATCCCCAGCCTCTCCCTGCCTCCTGCCTCTTCCACACTATTCTTCTCTGAGAGTTGACAATAGCAAGCCGACCCACATGGCAGTAATGGAGCCTGACCTCATAAAGGGGCTGGGGGCTCAGACCCTGGAGACAGGCCAGCTGGGAAGACAGGACAATGCAGGGTGAAAGAAAGGACATGAATATTCAAGCAGGGCCAGGAGTTCTGGGGGTTCCTGGCCCTGAAGGGAAAGCTGACTATTCCCTCCCACTCCACGGAGAGTGGGGAGGACCAGACAGATTGCACAGAGCCCTTGAAATTCCCAGTATCAACTAGATACTGACACAGACCCAAGAAGAGGGTGAGATTCCCACCAACCTGGATGCTGAGCCTCTCCTCCCCATCCCCAAGTCCTTCTCCACGGGCTTCTCTAGAGATGAAGGCTGGAAATGCCCTGTGCACAGCACCTTGGGTCCTCACCCAGTTTGCCATTAGCAGGAAAATGGAAGTCCAAAGAAGATATTTCTCTCAAATACCCCCTGTATGTTATTAGTAAAACTCAGAGTTCTGCCAGTCATGGTGACACACACACCTTTAATTCCAGCACTCGGGAGGGATAGGTAGATGGATCTCTGTGAGTTTGAAGGCAGAGCTGCACAGAGAAACCCTGTTTTGAAAAAAAAAAAAGGCAGAGTTGCTATCTGGCCCTCTGGGACTACATTTGCCACTGTCCCAATAATCAGGAAGGGACTTCAAGCAAGACATTGAGGTAAGGATGGGAAGATGTGTGCAGGCTTGCAAAACAAGCCTCCAGGTTTTCATGGCAAACTTAACAGAGAAAATGAAGACTATATATACATATTTTTATAGCCTGCCTGTAATGGGGTAGGTGTCAATTCTCAAAGCAGAGGCAGAACAGAGTTTGGCTCCAAGGACAGGCTTTACTTCCAGAGACAGAGAGGAAAACAGGTGAAATGTCTCATGGACTGGGTGTTGGTACAGCTGCCCTGAAGGAAGCTGTGAGTGAGGGGTCAGAGGGTGAGCACCCTCCCATCTCCCAGGGGAGCTTGCTTGCTCCAACCTGCCCTTCGCTGTTTCTCAGCCCTCTCTTCACTCTAACCCCACAATCAAAACCTCTCTGCACCGTAGCCCATCCGCTTGGACTGGCAATTCCTTTGAAACGCAGCTCTCACTCAAGTATGGCTGACTTCTTCCCGTGAGTCTCCACGGCCTTTATTAAGTGACCAGTGGCAAGCTCGTCAGACATGGCAGCAACCCGACCCAGATACACAGCTGAGCCCCAAGGCTGGAGCAGAGGGCCATCACAGTGCCTAATCAAAGCTGTCTTTGAAAACTCCAGCTCCCCTAAGTAGAGCACAGGTGTTCCTTCCTGTCACCCCTGGCTTGGCGGCCTGTATAGACAGCGGGACGTATGTGGAAATCCTTCACACACAGTTCACAGTAAGGGGACTGCCTCTACTGTGTCTCCTCGTACTCGTCCCCCTCTGCCTTGTTTGTGTCCCCTCATGTTTCTGAGACTGTAAAGTGAGTCCCTTACACCTTTCCTCTCTGATACTTTGGCTGTGAGTGCCAAAGTGTCCTCTGGTCTCCCTGTACATATATATGTGATACACAGATGCGTACACAAACACGCATGTGTGCTCAAGCCAATCCCACTTTCTGTCTGGCCTGGCTCATCAGAGGAGAGATGTTACAGTCCTTTTCCCTCAGGAGTTTCTTCAAGAGATAAGATAATGACTTTGGGCTCCCATGGACACAGGAAAGCTGAGTCAAAAACAGGGCCTCTGTGTGGATGAGGAGGCCCACGTCCGTTCCCCAGTTCTCACTTGGCTCACAGGAAGCAGAGGCTTCACCTAACCTCTCTCCCTCCATGCAGGAGAGAGGCAGCATGGATGCGCTCCGCTCCATTGCTCTCCTGCTCTGAAGTACTGGGCTCCTCCACACAGCTCCATGAGGGGCTGAATCATCTCAGCAGAAGCTACCCCCCCCCCTGAGCTCAGATGTGCCCCTTATACCACGTGAGATGGGCCTCTTTTGACCTCAGGAGAACTCAGGGTCCGCCCCAGGAAAGGCTCACAGAGGGTCCGGACCTCACAGAGGACATGAGGCATTGAGAAGTCAACACTGTTCTAGCAGACGGGAGCCGAGTCAGGTCCCCAGGCCCCCAGGTCCCCTGCCCAACTCCCATGGGTCTCTTGTCAGCTTTGTGGGCAGTCACATTTGTCAAGTGAATGAGCATCCAGCGTCACTGAGAAGCAGTCACTTGCTTAGACAGCGAATGCCACCCCACCGTGTCGGGCATTGCAAAATACTAGGGTCAGGCACATGGCTGGCCCAGGGCAGAAAACCATATGGATGCCTGAAATTGTAAGGCATATGTAAGGCTATAAGACGCACTGTGCCTTGTTCTCGTCCCTCCCCCTCCCAACCCACATGTTCGCAGTGTTCTACCGCCAAGCATCTTTGCAAAGCACGCTTCTTTACAGAGACATCACATGGGTGAAGCTGAGAAAGCATCGGAAGGCAGGGTTAACAGTGGGTCCAACCCCACCAGCCTTAGCTGAGGGTCCCGTGGCCACCTGCCACTCATCACCATTGCTATATGACGTTATCCATCAAAGACCTCCCCTTCATACCTCGTGACTGGCGCAGATGAATGGGGGGACAGTTCTGGGGGAGAAGGGACCTATTTCTGACCTCAGCCTTCACAATCTCCACATGGGTGCGCCACTCTGGTGACATCATGACCAATCTCTGCCCATGCACATATTTTTTAGATCTTTATCAGTTTTACAAGGGCAACTGGCTAGTGGCCCCATCAGGTGACAAAGAGACATGATATGATTCACACAGGCCACAAATTGTTCAGGGACAAGAGGAACCCCCCGACACACACACAGTCTGAAGTCTTTTGAATCCCTAGGCTCCTCTTTCCCGGGCCCCAAACATAAAGGATCCAGATGTCACCCGAGCCTTCTGCCCAGAATACCTTAGAGTCTCTATGGTGACTGAAATATACCATAATAACCTCAGTCCTGTAGGTCACCCAGTGCTGACATCCGCCGCCCTTGCCTGGCTCCCGACCCCTTCTCCCTTCTGAATGGTCCCAACTCTATGGTCATAAAGGCTCCATCTACCCTGCTACCACCTGCCTCCTCCCTTATAGAAGAAACGGGTTGAAAGACTGCAGTGGACCAGCTGCCCATCTCCCAACAGGTCACCCGCCCACTCTGTTCTCCTTTCCTCCGCCCCGGCAGGAGCTGGAGCAGAGCCTTGGTCTCAGCCGCATCTGCACTGCGCCTTGCTCTCTTCCCTCCCCCTCCCAACCCACGCGTTCGCAGTGTTCCACCACCGAGCATCTTTGCAAAGCACGCTTCTTGTTTGGTGCAGGAGCTACAGAGACATCGGGTGAGGCTGAGAAAGCATCCGAGGGACTCAACACGCCGTTGGGTCTCTACCCCCAGACTAGCAACCTCTATCAGCTGCGGCCCTGCAGCCCGGCAATACCACAGCAGGGCGGCCCATAGGCTTCTGTGCATGCGCACCCTACAGCCCTGAGCAAAATGAGTTGAGACCCAGCACTCCACCCCTGGCCACTGGGTTCTGGCCAACAAGACTGGGTTGGACAAGGGTAAGTGTGGCGGGAAGCCCAGGGTTACAGAGAGAAACTGATTCAGTGCAAAGAAGGTGTACCTTGCCCAAGGCCAGTGCAAATTGGCCCGACTGGAGGTCTGACGTCAACTCCAGCCTTTCTGCTCTGTGCAAACTCTCCACAATCCATCATGCCTTCTCCTCTCGCCCTTGAACTTGATGTCCATCTAGTGCCCTCCTCTTCCCGCAGCAAAAGCTGCTTTTGGAAAAGGCACGTCACAGTTGTCCCTTAGCCCTGTCTGGCCATTGTTTCCTCTACTGCAAAGAGGACCCGCCCCGTCTCAGTGTAGACACCAAGTGGGTCATTCCTTGAGGTCATGGGGTGAAAGATGGATGGTCTGGAGACCTATGGGGGAAAGGCCAAAGACCTGTGGGAGACTGGAGCAGGCATTCCCTTTTCAGCCTCCTCCCCGCAGTGGGTGTGGTAAGAGCTGACAGAAGTCTCTCAGGCAATGGGTTTCTCTCTCTTAAAGGAGAATTTGCTAACAAGACACAGTATCAGGAGAGGTGGACTTTAAATTACCCATACCTGAGTTTAAATTCCATTTCTATAGCCTCAAGAAAGCTTCCTCTCCTCTCTAAGGCACCTGGCTGTTTATCAGTATTATGGAAGTAATTAAGCTTTAAAATACTTTGCAGACTTGAAAGAACCAAAAAGGCTGAATTATGCAGTGTCTTAAAGCCTGGGCACTGTGATCAACTTACATGGGCTAAAGACCAGCTCTTGTGTTTATAAGCTGTTGATCCCAGGAAAGTCACTTAACCTCTCTGAGCTTTCGTTTTCCCCTTTGGAGAATGAGCTGATAGTAGCGCTGCTTCCTGTGGTTGGCAGTGAGGAGGAGTCAGTCAGCTGCCACACTTGGAAAGGATTGGCTGCAGCCACTGACATTGGCATACGGTAAATATTAGTATCAGCTATGGTTCACAGCACTCAGAATAGCCCGATTCCCAAGTTTGCTCCTCATACAATGGTCATGTTCCAAAAAGAGGAACATGGGATGTACTCACTCATATTTGGTTTCTAGCCATAAATAAAGGACATTGAGCCTATAATTCGTGATCCTAGAGAAGCTAAATAAGAAGGTGAACCCAAAGAAAAACATATAGGCATCCTCCTGAATATTAACCTTCAGCAGGCGATGAAAGGAGACAGAGACCCACATTGGAGCACCGGACTGAAATCCCAAGGTCCAAATCAGGAGCAAAAGGAGAGAGAGCATGAGCAAGGAACTCAGGACCGCAAGGGGTGCACCCACACACTGAGACAATGGGGATGTTCTATTGGGAACTCACCAAGACCAGCTGGTCTGGGTCTGAAAAAGCATGGGATAAAACCGGACTCTCTGAACATAGCAGACAATGAGGACTACTGAGAACTCAAGAACAGTGACACTGAGTTTTGATCCTACTGCACATACTGGCTTTGTGGGAGCCTAGGCTGTTTGGATGTTCACCTTACTAGACCTGGAAGGAAGTGGGAGGTCCTTGGACTCCCCACAGGGCATGGAACCCTGACTGCTCTTCGGGCTGATGAGAGAGTGGGGAGAGAGAGAAGTTGATTGGGGGAGGAGGAGAGAAATGGGAGGCGGTGGCGGGGAGGAGGCAGAAATCTTTAATAAATAAATAAATAAAACAATGGTCATTTTGATAATGTCCACCTTCTAGTGTTATCACCTTTTTGATATTGTCTGTTTTTATTGCTATTTTATACGGGGTGTCATGTAGCCCAGGCTGGCTTCAAACCTGCTATGTAGCCAAGGATGACCTGAGCTTCTGATTCTTCTGACTCCGCCTCCTGAGTGCTGTCACCACATCTGTTTTAAGCCATGTTGGGGATGGAACCAGAGGTTTGGGCATGCTAAACGAGTACTCTTTTACCCCTCCCCTTTCTGACAAAATCTGTGACCTCATTGGGTGGCAGGATTAGGAACAACCCACAGTTAGGATTTGCAGGGACCATTGCAGTGATGCTTAGGAAGGAACAGGAGAGATGAGTCACATGCCCAGTGTGCTCCGAGTCAAGGGAGGAGGAGCGGACTGGATTGAAAGGAGAGAATGGATGTCCTCATGTGTGGACTCTGTACCTTGTCTGACCCTGCTGACACCTCCTTACCAGTGTGAGCAGCTCCCTACAGCTGTGCCCAAGCTGTTGACTGAAAAACCTACTCCTCAACAATTATGAGAAATGCTTCCGCGGGTCTCAGAATGAGAACTCTGCCCATTTTCTACCTCATCCTTTCCCCGTGAACGAAAGGAACGAGGTCCAGAGAGAGGAGGGCACACAGCTGCTGAGTGAAACTGAGAACTCTAGCCAGAAGTCCCAGGTCAGACCCACCAGGCCAGGTACCTAGGAAAGGAAGTGATGCCATAGGCAGTGACCTAATGGGTCTCCAACTGATCCTTGTTCAAAAGGAATGCCCACAGTAGGGGCGCTTGAGATGAGCAGGTTTGCCCCCATCTCTTCTCCCTTCACCTGTGTGAGAGAGGTCTGTATGCCCCCACAAGCTCTGTACTGGCATGCTTTAGCCGCCACACCCAGGAAGTTTGCAGCCAGGCACAGAAAGACTGGCACTGTACAGCACTCCATTTGCCCTTGGGGTGCCTTGGGCATCTATGCTTTGGAGTCATAGCTCACTCAAAAACACAAGCATCCCATCTATTTAGAAGGCAAGGAAAAAAGAGATTCGGCATCTGTCAAAAGATGGTCTTGGCCATGGTTACAGAGCCTGCCTTGCTTGGCTCCTTCCTGTTTGCCAGATGGTCCTGGCTTTAACCTGAGGGAAGCTGCTGCAGTGACTGGCCCTCACACAGGCCTGCCTGCAGCTGATGCTGGGCAAGCAGTCAGAATGCTCTTCAGATACAACTCTCCCAGTGTCCGTGTCAGACCCACAGGCAAGACCGCCAGCACTCCGTGCGGTCCTTGCGTGTGGAGGCAGCCCTCCAACCCTCACTCCAGGTGTGTATGCCACTCTGAGAGAGGAGCACGCTAACTTTCTCCAGTCCTTGTGAGATGAACACACACAAAAATCTCACTTGCTAACAAAATGTTCCCAGATGTCCCTGCGTGCTGGTTCCATGATGGTAAAAGAGAAACAAGCTGTAATGGCACCTCTCAAGGAGCTTGACAAAAGGCATGCATGGCGCATGTGTCAGAATCAAGAGAAGAAGCCAAGATGGCAGGTTGGGAACAAGCAGTTCTTTTTAGTTTCTCAGCATCTCAGAAGCCAAACTGCCACAAAAGAGTGTCTCAGCAAGGTGGGGGTCACGGAGACACAATGAAGCTCAACTCTGGGCAGAGACTTGAGACCCCATGGGCTCAGAAGGTGAGAATGAAAGACATTCATTAGTATGGCTTTAGGATAGGGCCATTTCAGGCTCCCTATCGTCAGCTGCCCAAGGATCTAGCTGGGGACATCTCCCTGGACACCTGGGTACACCTCTAGAATCAAGTCTCTTGCCAACCCTAAAATGGCTCCCTTAATTAAGATGTATACTTCCCTGCTCCCATATCCACCCTTCCTCCATCCCAACCGTCCCATTCCCCCAAGCTCTCACCATCCCCCTTCTCACTTTTTTCTCCCCATCTCCCCTTATCCCCACCTCACCCCCACCCCCAAGTTTCCAATTTTTGCCTGGCAATCTTGTCTCCTTCCAATATCCAGGAGGATGACTATATGTTTTTCTTTGGGTTCACCTTCTTATTTAGCTTCTCTAGGATCACGGATTATAGGCCATACTAATGAATATCTTGTATATCATCATAGAACCTTCATCTGGTGATGGATGGAGATAGAGACAGAGACCCACATTGGAGCACACTGGACTGAGCTCCCAAGGTCCAAATGAGGAACAGAAGGAGGGAGGACATGAGCAAGGAAGTCAGGACCGCGAGGGGTGTGCCCACCCACTGAGACAATGGGACTGTTCTAATGGGAGCTCACCAAAGCAAGCTGAACTGGGACTGATGGAGCTTGTGATCAAACCGGACTCTCTGAACGTGGTGGACAAGGAGGGCTGACTGAGAAGCCAAGGACAATGGCACTGGGTTTTGATCCTACTGCATATACTGGCTTTGTGGGAGCCTAGTCTGTTTGGATGCTCACCTTCCTAGACCTGGATGGAGGGGGGAGGACCTTGGACTTCCCACAGGGCAGGGAACCCTGACTGCTCTTTGAACTGGAGAGAAGGGGGAGGGGGTGGGGGAGGGGGAGGGAAATGGGAGGAAGTGGAAATTTTTAAGTAAAAATAAAAATAAAAAAAAAGAAGGTGAGAATGAATCTCAATGCTCAGCCCGTGGTAGCCACTCAGAGCAGCAGAGGGAAGGACTAAAGAAACACAAGGGGGAGAGGTGCTGGGGGCAAAACCAGACCCAGCTGAGAACAGGAGGCTGGCTGGATTTGGCTGATATGGAACTTCATCTTGTATTGGAACTTGAGAATAGAGAATAGAGACAAAGCCAGCTGGTGATCCCATACTGGGACAGCATCAACAAACCAGAGTCACGGGTGAAGGGAAACATAGGACCTGCATTGGGAGAGCCATACCCTCACCTGAGCTCTGTGGGGCCTGAGAACCAAACACACATGCCAGGGCAGTGGTGGCACTAGCCTCTAATCCCAGCACTCAGGAGGCAGAGGCAGTTGAAGCTCTGTGAACTTGAGACCAGCCAGGTCTACAAAGCTAGTTCCAGGACAGGCTTCAAAGCTACAAAGCTTCAAACCCTGTCTCAGGAAGTAAAAAAAAGGATCTGAAGGGAGGGGAGAGGGAGAAGAGGGAAGGGGAGAGGAAAGGGAAATGGATGGGCACCCCCTAAGACTTCATGTTTTTCAAGAACACAGAACCCAAGACACCAGAAAAACAGTCAGTTGACCTTGGAGTGAGCATATTCTTGCCTACACAATGATAGCAGAGACAACATTTCAATTCTTTTTTAATCTGCTGATGGGGTGGTTGGTCAGGCCAAGTGTGCACGTGTGTGCACATACATTCTTTTTCATTATTTTCTGTAGATATTTCATTCTTTCTCTTCTCTAATGCTCAAGTTAACTTATTATCTCTCTCTTCCTCTCTCTGTCTCTCTCTATATATAATATATTATATATCATGTAATATATAACATAAATAATATATTATATGATATATAATATGTTGTATATTTTATTGTATACTGTATAATTGATATATTATATAGTGATATATTCATATATTAATATATGCATTACATATTTATATACAATTATATCATGTATAATATATAATTATTTATTCTATATTATACATATTAACATATTAATATAATATGCCAATATATTATTATATTTCTGTTATATATAAAATATGTTTATATATATTGGATATATAGTATGTGTGTATGTTTCCTCTTTATTCCCCTTCTCTGTAACCATGGCCTCATTTTCACATTGCTCCTGCTTTTCTTTCCCTTCACTGCTAGAATATTGTAACTCTTTCTTGTTCTCCATTTCCCATTTCATTCTCACGGTCTCCATCCTTTTCTCATCAATATGACAGATAAAACTAGAAACCAACAGGACAAACCACAGATATTATTCGAACATATAGAGATTGAACTTTTGAATTACCAGTAGTTTACTGAAGTGACCAATGAGAAACTTTTACAGTTCTTGAATCAGAATGTGGGAGGTACCGCAAAAGCAGTTCTAAGAAGGATGTTTACAATCCTAAGTGTCCAAAATTCTTAAATAATAAGAAAACTTCAAAGAAATAGCCTAACAATGCACGTCATATGTTTAGAAAAATGAGAGTAAGGTGCACCCAAAACCAATAGAAAGAAAGAAATTAAGTAAGATCTGAAATCAATAAAATATCATTTAAAAATCATCATTTAAGATGGATCAATGAACTCATTGATGGTTCCTTAAAAAGAGTTAAGGACTCACAAACCCTTAACAAAACTAACCAAAAGGAAGAGAAAAAAGGATCCAAATTGTAGAATTAGAGGCAGACTCAGTGGCAAATGCCTGTAATTCTCACAGGGCTGAGGCGAGGAATGTGAGCTCAGAGCTAATCTTTCTACATAACGATGAGTTTGAAGCCTGTCTGGGCCACACAGTCAGATGATGTCTCAAAAATTAAAGGAGAGAAAAACGCTAAAGTTACAAAGGAGAACACCTATAACTAGTAACACTGAAATTCAGAAGTTCATTGAGGATTATCCTCAAGAGGAAATGGAAAAAAGGTGCAGTTATATATGACTGATCAAAATTGCACTAAGAACACTTAAAAACCCAACTAGATGGATAATATATAATGAGACTGACAGTAATAAAGTTCTCCTAACACAAAAATCCAGGACTAGATGAATTCACTGACAAACTTCCCCACATATTAAAAAAATAAACAATATTAATATACCTGAAATTATTCCATATCATAGGAAGAGAGGAATGCTTCCATATTCACTCTGTGAAGCCAATATTACCCTGATATTAAAACCAGATTAGGACATAATCAATAAAGAAATTTGTAGAGTAGTATCTTTGATGAGCACAAATACAAAAATTCTCAATAAAATACTTGCAACTTTGATTCAACAAAACATAAAGATTATATGTCATCAGCAAAATAATTTCACTCCAAAGATATAAAGATGGTTCAGCACACATAAATTAATAAATTCAGTGTAGCATGTTAATACAATAGAAGGGAGGCTGATGGTACACACATCTAATACAGCAAATGGGAGGCAGAGACAGGATATCTCTGAGTAGAGATCATTCTGGTCTACAAAGTGAATCCCAGGCCTGCCAGAGATACAAAGTGAGACCATGTCTAGAAAGAAAGAAAGAAAGAAAGAAAGAAAGAAAGAAAGAAAGAAAGAAGAGAGAGAGAGAGAGAGAGAGAGAGAGAGAGAGAGAGAGAGAAAGAGAAAAGAGGGAAGGAGGGAGGGAGGGAAGGGGAAAACCTACAATGAGGAGGGAAAAGTTTGCTTGATCATTTCAGTAAAAAAAAAAAAGAACCTTTGACAAAATCCAAGATTCCTTCCTAATGAAAGCCTTAGATAAAGCACATATAGACTAAAGCATGCTCCTTATAGTAATAAAGACTACATAGAACAAACCCACAGTCATCATCACAGAATGGGATAAGAGTAAAGTACTTTCTCTAAAATAAGGAATGAAAAAAGAATCTCCCATTCTCATTACTGAGGACTTGAGTTGTTCAAGCAACAAGACAAAGAATGAGGGTTGTCTGGATGGCTGTTGTTAAAGGTATGAAGGGAATTGACTTTCTCAGTTGTCCACTGACTTCTACAGGTCCTCTGTGGCACACACACCTTCACACACAGATGATCCACCACAAATTCACAGAGACACACAGAAAGATGCAATCTAAAGATATTTTTAAATATAAGAAACGGGATACAAGCAGGAAAGGAAGACATCAAATTATCTGTACTGCAGATATGATCCTATTCTTGAACAAGCCTTAAGCCTCTAATAGATAGACAGACAGACAGACAGATGGGCAGATGTCAGATAGATAGATAGCAGATAGCTAGATAATCAGTTGCTTTTCTATTGCTGTGATAATGCACTATGATCAATACAACTTGTAAAAGAAAGAGTTTATCGGGGCTTACAGCTTCAGAGGGTTAGAGACCATGACCGTCGTCCTTAGGGGAAGAATGGTAGCACGCAGACAGCCATGGTGCTGAAGCAGTACCTAAGAGGTCTCATCCTAAAAGCTCTCCCCCATGATATACCTCCTACAACAAAATCATACCTCCTAGTCCTTCCCAAACAGTTCCATCAACTGGGGCTCAAGTATCAGGGGCCTCTGAGTATCAGCCTCAGGGTTCAGCAAGGGTGGGACTTAGAAGAATCTGAGGGCAAAATAAACTCTCCACTACATACTTTTCTGCATCCGTTTCTTTATTCTTCCTCTGCTGTTCTCCTCCTGTTTTATAAAGTTTCCTTACATACACACACACACACACACACACACACACAGACACACACACACACACACACACACACACACAAAACAAAGGCAATTTTCTGAACTTGGACATCCCTTTATCCTTGAAGGTCCCAAATGTGATTTATATGAACTCTTTTCCTGACTGCGTGTAATGTCAAATGGGAGATGGTTGTAGGGAGCTAGCTTCTAATGTATCTCAGGGAACAGAACAAAGATTTGACTGTGGGAATCAAGGTTTTTGGGTATATGACTAAATTCTCCCACTGGGGGTCTCATGGGGTGGAGGAAGTCATCCAATAAGCAAAAGTACAAGGCTGATTTTTAAATGTCCATAGTCCTTGTGGGACAAAATAGATCCAGTTATGAAGCATGTCTCAGTACATATTCTATACATAGAGACTATATAGCTAAATGAAAAGTCATCTTCCTGACCATCCACAGATATGTGTGTCCATAATATTGAGATGCAATCATGAGATTACATGTACACATCACATGAGATCACACACTACAGTGCAGGTATTGGGGAGATATCAAACTACTTCTGCAAAAGCGAGCAACAGCCTTCAGAGTCTATGGTCCTGCAGACCTTGTCTGGAGAGGACTAACCTCCATCAGATAACCATGCCTCTGGTGGGTTGTCATCTGAACACGAGTTGCCACTTGCTTTTCATGGCCCGTGACACTCAAGTGTTCACATATATGAGCCTATGGGAGCCATTCTCATTCCGCCACAGATAGGTAAATGGCTAGATAGATGACAGATAATGGAGTCACAAACAAGAGAAGCAGATGGAACTGAAGCCATCATATTAAAGAAAATAATACACACTCACAAAGAAAGGTATTATGTGTTTACTGCTTACTCCTATGTCTGGAGAAAAAGCAACATGGACATGGAAGGGAGATTATCAGGGAGGAGAGAGGATCACTGAGATGCTTAAGAGGAAAGAGACACCAGTGGGGTGAAGTTGATCAGAATGTATTACTAGCGCTCATGGAAGTGTCAGAATGAAATAGGTTAATTTATACAACTGACATACACTAGTAAAACTTTTTTAATTCAAGTGAAGCTACGTATCATGACACACACGAGCAAGTCCAGCACTCAGGAGGCAGAAACAAGGAGACTATGAGCCTGAGGCCAGTCAGGACTATGCAGTGAATTCCTAGCTAAAAATACCAAAAACATTATTTAAAACATGAAGTGGAGCTTGAAGACACGTATTTATCCTGTCCCTCATGTCAGTGGGAAACTGTCAAGGGCCATTTGAGGGGCAGCCTCAATGCACTCTCGGGGTTCAGATTAGGAGCTACAAGAAGCAAAAAGGACTTTTTCCCTCTGGCTATCTGGGGGTGAACAAGAAAACTCCGTACTTCTTCATGCAAGTTTCTTTATTTTTCTGCCATGCTGAAAGTCTCTAGTTTACACTTGTGCATGCGTGTGCACACACACACACACGTGCACACACAAACACACACACAGTCAGCAATTCTCTGGTAATAGCAAGGTTACAAGGCCCGAAATTCTCAGGGCCATAAAACAGATAAGAGCTGCTCAAAGCAACATTGTCAGCTTCTTTATGACCCCCAGGGAGGTGTGGCTAAAAAGACACTGGGGCAGCACTAAGAGGCAAAAAAAAAAAAGAGCTGATTTAGGAGGTTTCACTCTAAAAGGGGAAAGGGGGAGTTCGTGCATAATACTACATTTCTGGGTTAAAATCCTGTATTGATAAACTGAGGTAAGAGTAGGTGTAGGGTGTCAATAGCTTTTTTTAGGGCTGGAGCTGAGGATCAACTGAGGTTAGCACTTTCCCAAGTTGACTGCAGAAGAACTTGAGACACCCAATCTCCTTATCAGAAAGGACTAAGGATCAAACAAGCTTGGAGGAGACATCCCTATCTTTGAAGGTCCCAAATGTGATCTATTTGAAAGATTCCTCTTCTGAATGTCCTCCCAAATAAAAGATGATTTCGGGGAGCTGGCTTCTAAGTTTTGTCTCAGGGAATAAAGTGGAGATTTGACTGTGGGAACCAAGGTTTTCAACTGTGTGACTGAATTTTCTCAACAGAGTCCCAAAGAGTGGGGGGAAGTCACCCAATAAGCAAAAGAACAAGGCAGACTTTCAAGTGTCCACAGTCCTTCTGGGACAAATAGATCCAAGGATGAGGCATGTCCCAGTATATATTCTATATATCAAGACTAGATAGCTAGATGAAAAGTCATCTACCTGACCACCCACAGATATATGTGCCCGTAATATTGAGATGCAATTATAAGATTACATACACACATCACATAAGATTGCACATACAAAGCAGGTACTGTGGAGACACCAAGCTGCTTTAGCAAAAGTGAGCAACAGCATCCAGAGTTGATGGTCCTGCAGACCTTGTCTGGACAGGACTAACCTCCATCAGATAACCATGCCTCTGGTGGGTTGACATCTGAACACGAGTTGTCTCCTACAGTAACTCTCATGACCCCTGACAGGAAACACGTGCAGTTTTAAGATATTCATAATGAAGAAAGAAATGGATTCTCCAAGGAATGCTTGCTCGTCATAAAGCAGATGGTCTCATAGAGGAAACCTCTCAGAGCCTTGTCCTATGACACCTTAGGGCTTCTCAGGTGTCCCTGCCACCTGCCAGCTGTGCTCAGCCATCTCAGCAGCTCATGCAGCAGCCACATCTGACATGCGTGCTTCCTCCAGAGGGGGCAGGAACACAGAGTTTGGCACATGCTTCATGACACTCAATAACTGGCTAAGTCAGTGAGCAAACGCTGATCCATCCACTCTCTCATCCCCCAACATCTGGTGCACTGTTTCTGCATCCTTTGAGAGACAGTAACACTCTGTGCATGAAAGAGAGAGCTGGAAATGCAGATGTGTATCATGCAACATGTTTTCATGTATCTAAGTGTTCAGCTGGGAGAAAGGGATGCCCTTATATGTAGCAATCATCCATCCTCATGTATGTATTATCATCTATCATTACTATCTATAATCCATAATTATCTACCTATCTTTTATCCATAATCTGTCTATCAATTATCTATTTGGCATCTATTTGTCCTCTGTCCATCTATCTCTCATCAATACATCATATATGTCTGTATTGATCTATCTATCGTGTATCTACCTATCATCTTTTGCCCATCATTTATCTATCATATGTTTCTCCATCATCTCTCATGTATCTGCATATCCATCTATCTTTCCATAATTTATCCATCCATCATCTATATTTCTTTCATCTATCAGTCTATCTGTAATGCATCTATTCATCATTAATCAGTCTGCCCATTATATATCCACCCATCTAACTATCATCTACATACTTATCCTTTTATTTATTGTCTGTCCACCATCTACTGATCTCTGTGTGGTAACTATACATGTTGGAAATTGGCTCTCACACATGTTCCATAAAATAAGAATGCAATACAACAAAATAATTAAGATATAATGTGAATTCAGCACCATGGCAACTACAAACCAGAGCTCCAACTCCAGCACTATTTGCCATCATAATAAAGAATACCTCATGCGCTGTGGCCTGTTTAACAATACACTAGATACCGGGCCCATAAATCCCACCTACAGATGGTACTAGATATGTTTCCAGGCATTCAGAAAAGTTCACTGAAGTGGGAAGTCATCCTCAGCTGTGAACCATGGTCACATCCAAATGCTTACAAACATAGAGATGATGGGATAAGCCGCTCACACCTCCCTGCCTTCTGGTTGTAAGCCTAACCCAGCACACAAAAAATGCAAGAAAGTCAGCACCCTCAAACATGGGACGTGGCAGTTAGAGGCAGCTGAAGGTTCTGTTAGTTTGGGGCTCTGGAGAAGCACTGAGAAAAGAAAAGAAAGAGCATCCTGAAGATCCTGGTGAAGATTACCACAGGATGAAGAAGACATTTCAGAAAACCATTTGTCTTCTCAACAAAAAGCAGTAACATCTAACACCCATGCAAAGAACAGGAAGCAGTCAGTAGGACTGATGTCCAGTAAAAGACAAACAAAACACAATAACATGAGACGGACCAACGAGAACTTACTAACAAAAGGAAATTAACCTAAATGGGCTGCCCAGTGATAAAACTAAAACTACAACAATAGAACCAAGACACATGAAAGAAGAGGAGTGAGTGCAGAGATTACCATAATGTGAGGCTTTCCCAGATGTCAAAAAAAAAAGAAACACAGAGCATGAGAGAAACAGGAAGAGAATAGAAACTGAGTGAGATGTATTTAGCCATTCTAAAAATTCAATCACCACACACAAAAAAAATAGAGAGAAAGAGAGAGTCTGGGTAGATGATCAGTCATCAAGTGCTTGCCACACAAGCTTGGGGACCTCATGCAGATCCCCAGCAACCATTGTAACCATGTAAAAACATCAAGCATGGTGCCATGCACCTGCAATCCCACTGCAGGAAGACCGGAAAAGGAGCCTAACAGATTAGTCCCAAGAGCTCACGGGCCAGCCAGTTTGGCCAAAGCAGCAAGCTCCAGGTCCAGAGAGACCCTGTCTCAAGGACTAACATGAAGAGTGATGGGGGAAGATATCTGACATCAAATCCTGACTGGCACACGTGCATGAATGATCAAGTGACCCCATGCACACGTGCGTGTGTGTGTGCGCATACACACACACCACACACGAACTTGACAACATAACCAAAAGAAAAAAGAAATGAAGAGACAAAAGGAAAGCCAAAGAGACAGAAAATCAATGGAATGAAAAATTGACAGCAAGTGTGGAAACTGAGCAAAGCACAGATGAATCTCAAGAATTATAACTGCATAAAACATAAAAAGTATTGAAACCAAATATTAAAATTATTCTTTTACTAATATGAATTTAGATCTAGCAGGCCTAACGTATGGTCATATTAACCAAGACTGAGATATATGTGGATGATGAGCTTACTACAACTGAATATTTTATGTTGAGCATAACTTTGCTCTTGACTGAAAATTACACAGATATAGATATGATGGGTCTCTTTAAAACATTGAAAGTGCTCACAGACAGCACATAACTTCTCAAAACAACGGGGCAAAATAACATGTGCCTCATTAAACACAGAAAAATCATAAAAAGAGGAAACATAAAGTCGTCTAAAGTTTTAAAAACTACATTGTAGACATTAAAAATAAGTGCAAATGAGTTTGGCAATTGTTTTTACATGAACGAAAGTGCTTTCAGAGTGAGTAACAGCTCCCCACACGCATAAATTCCACTTCACTGAAAGGAAATCTCTCTGGAAAAAAGTAATATTCACCACAAAAAAAGCTTAAAAATTAATGGGAAACATTGTAGGGTGATGTTTGTTTGTTCCCAGCTGCCCAACCTCGAAATAATCACACAGAAACTATATTAATTAAATCACTGCTTGGCCCATTAGCTCTAGCTTCTTATTGGTTAACTCTTACATATTAATTTAACCCATTTATATTAATCTGTATATCACCACGAGGTTGTGGCTTACTGAGAAAAGTTCCAGAGTCTATCTCCCATGGGGCTACATGGTGTCTATCTGACTTCGCCCTTCTTTCTCCCAGCAATCATTTTAGTTTTCCCCACCTAGGTCTGTTCTACACTATCAGGCCAAGCCAGTTTTCTTTATTCATTAGCCAATTATATTCACAGCATACAAGGGGGAATCCCACATCAGGAAAAGACACAACAGACAATTTGAACAGCAAGGAATCAGATTCACAATTGTAATCTGAGAGAAATAGAATTCAAAGTCCATGAGAGAAGATAAGACCCATGTTATAAAGTGTTTGGTACCTAGTGGGGTCTGGTTAGTTTATCAGCCAAGACATCTCTTTGAAAAAAAAATGCAACATTATCATCTAGATATTGAGAAAACTGTGTAAAAAGATAAGGGAACATATACTTACAACCTTGATTAGAAAAGTCGAAAATGATAAGATGTGGAGCCGGAGAGCTGTCTCAGAGGTTAAGAGGTTAAGGTTCAATAACAGTGCTCACATCTGGAGACTCACTACTGTCATTCCAGCTCCAGGGCATCCAGTGCCTTCTTCTGGCCTCCATGCATACGTTCACAGAAGCACACACACATAGACCTAAGTAGAATAAACCTCTTTTTAAACTAATGTAGGAAGAATGCAAATGGTATGAATTAAATGTGCCCTCCTCTAGGAGTGGATGGGGGTGGGATGGGGGAGGTGGGGAGGCAAAGGAAGAGGGTAGAGGAGGAACTGGGGATAGTATATAAAACTAAAAATTTTAAATAAAAAAGAATTAAATGTGTTGATTTAAACTAGTTTTTTTAATTGATTTTTATTGAGCTCTACATTTTTCTCTGCTCCCCTCCCTGCCTCTCTCCTCCCCTCTCAGCCTTCCATCAAGGACCCCATGCTCCCAATTTACTCAGGAGATCTAGTTTTTTTCTACTTCCCATGTAAATTAGATCTATGTAAGTTTCTCTTAGTGTTCACATTGTTGTCTAAGTTCTCTGGAATTGTGGTTTGTAGGCTGGTTTTCTTTGCTTTATGTTTAAAAAACACCTATGAGTGAGTACATGTGATAATTGTCTTTCTGTGTCTGGGTTACCGCACTCAAAATAATGTTTTCCAGTTCCATTTTTTCCTGCAAAATTCAAGATATTGTTATTTTTTCTGCTGTGTAGTACTCCATTGTGTAAATGTACCACATTTTCCTTATCTATTTTGCGCTTGAGGGGGATTTAGGTTGCTTCCAGGTTCTGGCTATGGCGAACAATGCTACTATGAACATAGTTGAGCACATTTCCTTGTAGCATGATTAAGCATCCTTTGGGTATATACCCCAAAGTGGTATTACTGGGTCTTGAGGAAGGTTGTTTCCTAATTTTCTGAGAAATCACCACACTGACATCCAAAGGGGCTGTACCAGCTTGCATTCCCACCAGCAATGCGGAAGTGTTCCCTTTTCCCCACAACCTCTCCAGCATAAGTTGTCATCAGTGATTTTTATCTTGGCCATTCTTACAGGTATAAGATGGAATCTCAGAGTTGTTTTGATTTGCATTTCTCTGATGACTACGGATGTTGAACATTTCCTTAAGTGTCTTTCAGCCATTTTAGATTCCTCTGTTGAGAGTTCTCTGTTTAGGTCTGTACTCCATTTTTTATTGGATTATTTATTCTTTTGATGACCAGTTCCTTGAGTTCTTTGTATATTTTGGAAATCATACCTCTGTCTGATGTGGGGTTAGTGAAGATTTTTTTCCCATTCTCTAGGCTGTCATTTTGTCTTGTTGACCATGTCCTTTGCTTTACAGAAGCTTTTCAGTTTCAGGAGGTCCCATTTATTAATTGTTTCTCTCAGTGTCTGTGTTGCTGGGGTTATATTTAGGAAGTGGTCTTCTGTGCCAATGCGTTCAAGTGTACGTCCCATTTTCTCTTCTATAAGCTTCAGTGTGGCTAACTTTATGTTGAGGTCTTTGATTCATTTGGACTTGAGTTTTGTACATGGTAATAGATATGAGTCTATTTTCATTATTCTACGTGTTGATATCCAATTATGTCAGCACCATTTGTTAAATACGCTTTCTTTTTTCCATTTGATATTTTTTGCTTCTTTGTCAAAAATCAGGAGTTTGAGGGAGTGTGGATTAATATCCAGGTCTTCTATTCAGTTCCATTGGTCCTCCTGTCTGTTCTTATGCCAATACCAGGCTGTTTTCAGTACTGTAGCTCTGTAGTAGTTTGAAGTCAGAGATTGTGATGCCTCCAGAAGTTGTTTTATTTTACAGGATTTAAACTAGTTCTTTACAACACAGATATGCTTCTTTTCTTTCTTTTCGAGATGGGGTTTCCCTGGAACTAGCTCTTGTAGACCAAGCTGGTCTTGAACTCACAGAGATTCACTTGCCTCTGCATCCTGAGTGCTGGGACCACCATCTCCCAGCCATATGCTTTCTTCTCATCATTTTCCCATATTTTCCATTTCCGGAATTCCCTCGGTTTATGTGTTTTCTTTATTGTCTCTATTTGGGTTTTCAAGTCTTAAATTGTTTCCTTCATCTGTTTGAATGTTTTTTCTTGCTTTTCTTTAAGAGATTTGTTTATTTCTTCATTTTCTGTTTGCCTTTTCCTCCATTTCTTTGAGGGAATCTTTAATTTCCTCTTTAAGAGACTCAAATATTCTCCTAAAGTTATTTTTAGGTCATTTTCTTCTGCTTCATCTATATTAAGTGTTCAAGTCTTGCTGTTGTAGAGCCACTAGTTTTTATTGGTATCATGCTGCTCTTTGTGGTGTTGAGTGTGTTCTTACCTTGTCTATCCATCTTTTCCTCTGATTGGTGTAGTTGGGGCTGTGTCTCTGGTGATCAGTCTTCCAGGTGCCAGTGGATCCAAGGCTCAGAGGTTGCTTCTTGTGGTGCAGTCAGGGCCATGACTCCAGTCACCCCAGAGGTCACTGGGTGTTTTCTGAGGTCACTCGGCACTCTCAGGGGTCACTCTGCAATCCCGGAGGTCATTCAGGCCTGCTCCCACAGAGGTCGCTTGCTTGGTCCTGCTCCCGTGAAGGTCACTGTCTCAGCATGTTTTCATAGAGATCTCTGACTTGGGCCTGCTCCCTTGTACCTGTTTCTGTGGAGGTCTTTGTCTTGGGCCCACGGCTTTCTTCTAAATAGCCTTAGAAATCATAAGCGCCAATTGTTTATGAGGCTACAGTGAATGTCTTGATAAGGCGTCAAGATAAGTTCATGGCAATGCCACTTCAGAGCCGGAAGCCATAACCTTCAAAACTAGACTTACAAGTTTCACATTCCAGCCTCTCAGAAGCTGCTAACATTCTTCCAAATCATTGTTGAGTCAAAATAGAAATTAAACTCATTGTATCACAAATTCCCTGTAAAATAATAAAATTTGAGGCCACTGAATATCCAAATTCGTGGAAGGTAATCATGACTGTGATATTAAAATGGTAACTTCCCGTGCACTGTTATCCAGCAGGGAAGGTGGGGAAAGTGGATTATACATGAAAGACAAGATTGGGGGAGGGGGAGACTAAAGTAAGCCAGCCATTTCAAAGGGATCATTAATTTTTTAAAAAATCGTTTTTATTTTATGTGCATAGGTGTTTTGCCTGAATGTCAGTCTGCATGCTACATGTGTTCCTGGCAGCTCAAGAGGTCACGAGAGGGTGTCACAATCCCTACAACTGGACATAGGGACAGTTGTGAGCCACGTGGGTGCTGGGAACTGAACCCGCATCCTCCAAATAAGCAACAAGAGCCTTTCACTGATGAGCCATTGGAGTCACAGGGCTTAACCGAAGCCATAGGATTCAGTCCATAGGACTGCTAAATTTTTTAAATGCTTTGGGGAGCAGCAAGATAGCTCAACAGTGAAGGGTACTTGCTGCCAAGCCTAAAACCCCAAGTTTGATCCTGGGAACCCACATAGTGGAAGGAAAGAACTGACTCCCACAAGCTGACCTCTGCCCTTTGATCATTCACTGTGGCACACGTGTGGGTGTACACACAGGGGAAATAATAAATAAATAAATGCAGAAAAAGCTTGTTTTAACTTCTAAGACAGCTGAGGGGAAAACAATATCTAATAAAAGCTATTAGAAATGAGAGTCTTTCTATTTTAGTATGAAGAACACTGTGTACAGCTCAAGGCTAATAACATTTGAGAAATCCCATTGAAATCGATTATTTTCTAGAAAAAGATAAATTAACAAAGTTTGCCCACACAGATGTAGAGTACTTGAATCTCTGAAGAACCCGGGGAGATATTCATAAAAAAAAAAAATCTCAGCCATCCTGTTCTATGTGCCAAAACTTAATTTGCTATGTGTTGAAAAATTGCATTTAAAAATGCAATTATTAAAAGAAATAAAATCAAATGTATATAAATGTTTAATTTGAGGCTTTAAAATTTCTCATATGTAGAAATCAGTTGCAGAATCTGCAAAGGAAAGAAATAACCTGCAGATCTGAATAGCTGAAGCACAAACGTCTTGGATGAGAAATTTTTAAACTGGAAGAAATGATTGCAATATCCAAAAGAGGAAAAGTTATAACTTTAACCTAAACAATAAAAAACAGCCGTTGACTCTATTATGGTCTGAATGGAACTGTCCCATAGGCTCACATCTGAAGACTTGTTTCCCAATCTTGTTTGTGCTATTTGGGAAGGTCATGGAACAATCCAGAAATGGAGCCTTGCTAGAAGAAGTACATCACTAGGGATGGACATTGAGGGTTTACAGCCTCAGGTTAGTTCCTGTTCTATCTTGCTGCTTCCTGTGTATGGGTGAAATGTAATAACCATCTTCCTGATTCTGCCATGATGGATTCTTCTTCTGGATCATAAGCCAAAACATACGCTTCCTTTTAACTTTGCTTTTTGGAGAGAGATGGTCTTTCAATAACAGAAAAGTAACTACTACTAACTCTAACGAAAATGGTCAAAATTAGGAAACAACCTGACAACAACATGGCCGCAAAAGAAAGGGGAAGTGGTGCTGCCTGCAGAAGAGAAATGTGGAAATTGGCTTCTGTTATGTGCTTGTCCTTTTCTGATGATACCCAGCCTGGAACCCAGGGCCTTATGCATGCTGGGCAAGTGCTCTGCCACTAAGCCACGCTCTCAGGCAGAATGTTGTTTAATATTTGTTTGATGCCTTCTGGGGAGCAATTTGGCCATTCACAACAACTTCACAGTATATACTCTTTTGTAGCATCTATTCATCTATCGATCTATCTATCTACTTACTATTTATTTATAAGGGAAGGGCAGCTTATGGGAGTCAGCTCTTTCCTTCCATCGTGTAAGTTCCAGGGATAAAACTCAGGTCTTCAGGCTTGGTAACAAGCATCTTTACGCCGGGCAGTGGTGTCACACACCTTTAATCCCAGCACTCGGGAGGCAGAGGCAGGCGGATCTCTGTGAGTTCGAGGCCAGCCTGGTCTACAAGAGCTAGTTCCAGGACAGGCTCCAAAGCTACAAAGAACCCCTGTCTCAAAAACCCAAATAAATAAATAAGTAAATAAATTAAATAAATAAAGCAAGCATCTTTACACACTAAGCCTTCTCACCAACCCCTCAAAGTGAACAGACTCTTTAACTAGATGTTTCTACTTATGGGAATTTATCCTAATGAAATTAGGGTATAGAACTCTCTAGAGGGTTGTTTGTTCCAGGACCTACTGCATAACTGTTGTCTCTACATAGAATCTTCGATGTCAGGAAAAAAAATGTCATGAAAGCCCAGGTGCTTAAGGCCCAGTTATTAAAGAGTATCTCAAGCTGCTCCCATCCCCCGGCACATTGACACATCTGCACCCTGGGGTCTCACATCACACCTTCCAAGCCAGTCTAAAGGAGAAAGTTGGGGATGTGCCATGCAAATATGTTCCACTTATGATAGGAAAGTAAAGGCTGAAATCGTATGACCAAAAATTAAAACCACCATACTACCAAAAGCCCTGTACACATTCAATGCAATCCCCACCACAATTTCAATTATATTCTTCAGAGAACTAGCAAAACAATCCTAAATCTAGAAACACAAAGGAGCCTCGATTGCCAAGGCTATCCTGGGCCACACACACACATTTACATGCTCATGTATATAATCAAATCCATTAGTAAGAATAATGCTTAAATCATCATTAAGTCCCAAAAGCCAGGCTAGCCATGCCATCCCCACCCCCAGCCAATGACCACAGGGCTGTGTGCTAGTGTTCTGAAACACGGTCTACTATGTATCCCAGGCCGGTCTCAAACTCTGAATTCTCAGCCTCCAGCGCTGAGAGGACAGGATCCAGTCATCATGCCCAGAGCATCATTGCTCACCCAGATCCCTGGGGGCAAAGGCAGAGTCCTGGGATTAGGGACAAGGGTCTGCACATGACCGACAGTGTGGCAGAAGACTGATGTCTAGTTCAAGGTTATCAACAAAGAGTTGGAGAATCAGCCAGGTCCACAGGGAAGCTCTTTCCAGCCTGCTGGGCTTACCCTGCAAGCACACTGACTTCTCTGAACCTCTGTCTGTGCTGTCATCTGAAAAGAGAAATGACAGCATCCTTCTGAGGGAACAAATGCACAGATTAAACGGCAGGCTGCCTTACAGCCTCGGCACAGCACTGGGTTCACGGCAAGTCACAACATTGCTCCACAGAAGCAATTTTCAGTGTCCCACTAAACACCTCCCAAGGATAATGGCACAAAGAAGAAAGAGGGGGAGGATAAGAGCTAGGTACTTTGGACTCCTTTTTATTTTGAGGACTTGTTTGCTTGTTGAAACAAGGTTTTACTCTGTAGCCCAAGCTAGCCTGGAACTCACTATGTAGCCCAAGCTGGCCTTGAACTCATAACAACCCTCTTGCTTCAACCTCTCATATAGCCATTGCCTCTGAATTGCAACGCTATCTAAAATGAAGCTCATAAGATGTGGGAGACAAACAGCCTTGTGGGTCCTTCAGAGCTGGAGCTTTCAAGAGTCTCCAGCAGCAACTGTCAGGCTGAGGCCACTCTGGCCAGCTGAGCCTCCTGGAGGAGAATGTTCCTCCTGGCCAGCTGTGTGTGAGCCTGGAGCTTCAGGGCTCCAGCTGTCGTGAGCTGCCACCTGTGTTAGGGTGGACTTCTCAGTGACACAGCTTGAGTCAACATTGCTCCTGTCTGGTATCTGCAGGCGGGCAAAGAGTCTTCCTGGAGCCTGAGATCCCACCACAAGACATTTTAGCACCGCCTCTAGAGTGACCAAGGGACACGGGAACTTATTCACTAACTTCTCAGGTCAAACCATCCTCCTGAAGACAGTCTGCCCATTTCAAACTCCTCCCCAGCAGCATCTGACCTTGGTGGTCACTAGTCACTGTACAGAAACATGGAGCAAGAACGCCTGTCCCACTGGTCGGTTGAAATGGACTTAGTGGCCACTGAGCAAGCACAGGCTTTGGGTGCTGTCGAGTCGTGGTGGCCTTAGGTACTGCCCAGCCCAACCTCTGGGAACACATACCCTGCTCTGAGGTATCAGTGGGATGGCAGAACAATGCTAGCTTGACCTGAGGCCTGGAAACAGCCCCTTCTTCCTTCCCCTGCCTTCAGCCTCATCCCAGGAAAGCCAGGGATCATTCACTCTGCTCACGTCACTCCACACCTTACCCGTTTGATCAGCCATGAACCTCCCTACCCAAGATCAAGTCCAAACCACCGACCGGCTCATGAGAGGTGACGGGGTACCTTCTGTCCCTCACCCCAAACCTCCTCTCCCCCAGTTCTGTGCTCTGCCACCACCTGCCCTCCTTTCAGCACCCCAAACGACCGCATCCATTAAGTCCTGGGTCTTTGAACACACTGTACACAGGGCATCGGTGCCCCATCCTGACTCTCCCCTTCCCTTCACCCACTAGCCCCTGACTTTCACTCCTTTTACTCACCCCCAGCTCTCAAGGTCAATGTCCCCATTCCAAGAACCATCCCAGCTCTAGATAAGGACCAGTTCTGAGTGTCCATGGCAACTTCTTCCCATCAGTCTCGCTCACATTTCGCAGTGACGGCTCATTCATCTGCCTGCTCCATTAGATGGTAAAGTAAGCATGTCATGCAACAGTCTATGCTGAACCCCTGCATGTGAGGAAGGAGAGAAGGAAGGCAGAGAGGGCAGAGCAGAAGGAGCAAGCCAGAAATGACAGCCCGAGGGACAGAGGGGAAGAAAGTGCAGGCTCTGCCCCTGCTCCATTCATCTTCATGTTTGGATGCATCCTCCAGCTAACCTTTGGCGAGAGTGATGGATCGGACTCCATCCCCATCAAATGAAAGTGGAAGAAAACTGCTTAATAGTAAAGTCAAATCATGAAGGTTTTATTCTTTAAAAATCAATGTCCATGCCTGAGAAATTTACCCACAGAAATTTTTAAAAAGATCCAAATTAAGATTTCCATTGTCCTCTCTTTTGAGCCAAAGATTCTACTTGAGAGAAGTCCCTGAAGTATAAGGTGTCAGCAATCCCAGGGGCCCACCTGGGTTGTTAGAAAATCTTCTCAGCAATGAGGTGATGACATCCTTCTTTTTGTTTCAGGGTAACTGGAAAGGGCTCCCCACTGTGCCCCAAGGGTCCTGTGCCCCAACGGTCCTGTGTGTGTGTGTGTGTCTCTCTCTCCCTGCTACACTGAACTGTGTGTGTTTCCATGATCCAGCATGCTGCCTGGTACCTTGTAGGTGACCAGGAACATTTCCACATTAATGAATGGATGAACAAATCAATGAATAAATGAATGATCACATACTCTTCTTGAGCAAGCTTCTTCACTCATTTATGATGGTGAATTTTGACTGTCAACTTGACTGGATTGCATCCCAGTCTGGAGAACACCTGCCCGTCTGACAGCCCCACCCTGCTGCTGATGTACCAACACTACTCTAAGCAGAAGATTCCGGAACCGTCTTAGAAGTTAACAAGGACCCAAGGGAAAGCAGAGGGTGAGAAAATGCCCTTTCCAATCCAAAAAGAAGCCAATGCCAGGGCCCTACTGAAGGAAGTGAACAGGCTCCTCATGGTCAATAAGAAGCCCACAGCAAGTGGTGCTGAGGCTCACGCTCTACTAGCAGGAATAAAAAATTGCACCGCCATTACAGATGACAACAGAGACATTTTCAAAAAGTTAAAAGTCGAACTATCATGGAACCCAGCAACCCCACTTCTGGGTGTGTTTATTCAGAAAATTAGATTGGGTTCTCCAAGCACTGTTTTCATTCCTGTGTTCACAGCTGTGTTGGGCACTGTAGCTGTGGTGTGTGCTCCAGCTTCATTCCCGTCACTGTGATATATATATATATATATATCACCCTAACAAAAAGCATCTCGGGTGGCACAGCCTTATCTGATGGGAACGGCCAAAGTCGTGAAGCCTACACAGCTGTTTGACAAAGATCCAGCCAAACTGAGGCGCATGATGGCTGCCCTGCCACCTTTGGTTTTCATCTCCACCTATTGCATATTTGGATGACTTTTAATATTTGCACAATTTGGGGATGCTGGGTTGATGGGAAATTTCTTATGCATCATTTATATCTTCTTCCAAAAGTACTGCTATTAAACTTCCCCAGAAAAGTCCTGAGCATTCTATCCCTCCCACTTTTAAGGAGATAATCTTATACTTGGAGGTCTTTCTTACACCATGGAGGTTGTGACATGCATAAAGAAGCCAGAGGTCTTTTTATGAGGCTATGAGACATTCTTGAAACATTCGTCCATGTACTTATGCAGGAACAAGGTATTTAAAACAAAGTAAACCCACAAAGGCCAACAAGATTCAGTGGGCTAGAGGAGTTGGTCACAGATCAGATTACAAGCCTCTTCCTACCATACACTCAGGCTATTACGTGGCCTATACAGCAACAAAGTTAGATTAGCTGAGGTTACCTCTGCCCTACACAGAGACATATACTGATGAGCAAAGTGAGAAGTGGAAAGATGGTCAAAGAAAGAGGTATCAGGACACCCCCCTTTCTTAGAAAAGCTAGAAAAGCAGAACCGCTGTGGTGTCATATGACCAAGGAACAACAGAATGCCAGGATTAGATATACAGACAAATTCTATAAAGATACAAAATATAAACATTGTATTATGCCAGAATTCAAATAATAACTAAAGCAGCTTTGGTCTGAGGATTTTTCTTCAGCACTCTGGCCTTTAAGAGTTAAGAACACATTGTTTGGTACATGGCACTATGCCCGGGCTGGTGAAGTTTTTTTTTTGGTCTTAATGAATGTCCTTGTAGCCACAAAAAGCTATTAGCCCGAAAACAGACTGTCATGTGCCTCTAGAATCTTAAAAAATGGGCTATGGGATTAATGAGTAACAATAATTCTGTTCATCAATAATGTCAAAATTTGAAGGAAAATGATTGGAAATCATAACTCTGGGCTGTCATAGTTTTTAATGATGACTAAAAGATGAACAAGAAGTATCCAAAAACAAAAATGATATGATCTATGTATTGAAGCAACATGACTCTATCCATGCTTACTAGATTCTATATAGATAAAGAAACACTCTGGCTGCTAGTCAGTCAGGTGGCAAGACTCTCACCACCACCACGGTCTGGCTCACTCCATCCCTCGCCTCCTCCTTACATCCTCTACCCGGACCGGTCCACCGCCGGGGTGGTTCCTGGCACTCAGAGGAGGAAGGGTTTATTTTGGTTCAGGGTTCCAGGTCTTTTATTGCAGGGAAGTCATGGTACAGGAGATTAAAGCAGCTGTCCTGTCGCATGCACAGTTCAGGGCAGAGGGAGAACGAAGCATGCATCCTTACTGCTCAGCCCGCTTGCTCTACTCTTACATAATTCAGGACCCAACCCATGACATGGTGATGGCCACATTTACGGTGGGACTTCCCACCCCCATTAATCCAGTTATGGGACTCCCTCAGTGACACACCTGCAGGCCATCTGACCTAGACGATTCCTCATTCAGACTCTTTTCCCCGGTGGCTCTGGGTCGAGTGAGATAACAGTTACAACTATTTACAATATGGACCCCAAATATCTGCCCACAAACATGGATTAGTAAATTCCTATCTATAGGAGTCCTATGGCTTGTGCTTGTACTCCCAGCACTAGAGAAACGGAGATGGGAGGATTTCCATGAGTTCAAAGCCAGACTGAGCCATACAGTGAGACCCTGCAATTACACAAAAAAGAACACACACACACACACACACACACCAAGAATGGGATTGCATTCAGCCCTAAGTAAAGGAAACTCTGCCATGTGTGGCAACACGGGTGAGCATGGATGCCCACTGTGAAATAAGAGGGGCACAGAAAGACAAATATATGAACAGAGGGTAGAAGTGTGGCTGTGGGGACATGAGGGTGGGGCTGTGGAGGGAGAAGACGGTAAAGGACAGAAAGCGTCAGTCAGGAAACAGGAGTGCATTCTGGATTCTAAGGTACTGCGCTTCAGAGCACTGCTCAGTGTCCTTGAGATTCACTCAGAGGGAACTTACGAGTATTCTCATCATGCAAGAGAGTCCTTGGGCAAGAAGATGGTGTACCAACTAGCCTGAGGGCTGCTGTCGTCTCATGATGTGTGCACAGGTGTGTATATTTACATATCTACCCCAAATCTATACCACCTGATGGATCAAACCTCAACAGGGCTGGAAAAGTCATGTGTGGGGGTATACAGGAAAGCTGGGTGTAAAGGGGGGGCTAATGATGAAGTGTCCTGTGAGTGTGTTTTGAGAGTGATGAGTATTGTGTGTGTACCTACACACCCTCATTGCATATACAAAGAAATGTGAGCTTAGGAACACACACACATACACACACACACACACACACACATACACACACACACACACACACACACATACACACACACACACATACACACACACACACACATACCAATGAGACTAAGACTGATGGGCACGGGCACGAAAATAGTTCCCGGGAGCTACACAGCATAATCCGGATTTAGAAGAAAATAAATTATTTGATCTGTCACTCTAATGTCAGCAGGTCACTCCCAGTCGGCCAACTCTCACCCGGTTATTTCAGTCTGGGGATAAAGAGAGGCAGAGGCGCTAGCCGTAGGACAGGAGCCTCTGGGGAAGAAGAGCGGTCAGCAAAGAGACCCGACTTGGCCCCAGGGTCTTGCTGCAGCCTGTGTCTTCCATGGCTGCAGCTGGGGAGCAGGCAGCTAGGATTGCCTTGGGATGTCTTGATGGCCCCCTTCCCCTGCTTGGAGAACCCCCTCCCCTGAGCTGCCCTGAGCTGCCCCACCCAACATGTTATTATGCCTGGCATTGTGCAACTGTAGTCTGTGTGCTCTTGTAATCAAATGCTTTCCGGCCTAAAAGATTTTCATTCTTCTGTGTGGGATAATACTTTAAGCTTTTATTGTGTAATTCCTTGAGGGGCTTGAGGATCAGCAGGTGGAAGTGGTGGCCCCTGGACAGGCACTGTGAGATTTTTAAAGCTACAGAAAGAGCCAGTGCACTCTCCGGTGAAGCCGGTGAGGAAGGGGTTAGCACGGAAATGGAAAAGTTAAGAGAGGTGCTGGGGCTGGGGGTCCAGCTCGGTGGGAAAGGTAGGTGCTTCCCATTCATAAGATCCTTGGTCCAACCTCCTGCACCAACAAAAGTAAAAGGGACGATGATGCCATAAGGGTCAATGACAGTGGTCTTAAACAACAAACCCTGTCCTCTCAAGCTCTCACCTGAAGCCTTCTAGTGCCTGGAGATTGCTCTCAGATGACCCAAGTCTCCTTCACATGACCTGTGAGGTCTTACACCATACCTTGCTGACCACTCTGGCTCCATGGTCCATCGCTATCTAAATTTCTCCCCTGCCCATAGTCAATGCTGTTCCCTCTGCCTTGACTCCTCTCTTCCATGTTCAGCCCCATCTCCTGGCCAGCTCCCAGGCACCTTGCACATTTGCTCCAACGTTACTTCCTTAAACTTCATGGCTACAAACTTCCACAGTCAGGCACCCGAGCATTGTCACCCCGTTGCTGGAGTGACACTGCTCACGGTTCCTCACTGCTAACAGTGTGCAGGGCTAGGCTGGGTCTAAGTGCCTGCCATTTAGTTAACCAAAACCCCAGTAAGGCAGCAATCTCCTCCCATCACCCCCTGGTCTAACAGTTTACCAGATGTTGCCCAGTGGTAAGTGACAGAACTGAAGAAGAGTTCACCTGATCTCCAGGTTTCCTTGACACTCCATCCCAGTACCCACAATGCTCAGCACACAGAAGACTCTTAATAACACATTTTAGCTGAGCAAATTAGGATATGACGAAATTGAAGAGCCTAGATGATGGGATCTGGAAATTATATCATGAAGCATGTGTGAGGGGAGAAAAGGCCCAGTTGAAACAAAAACCACAGAGAAGTGGAGAATGAGGGGCAGAAACACTGTGCCCAAAGCAGAGAAAAAAAGATTGACTGGGAATGATGATCCCTCAGCACCTGTGGCCCTCAGGAAGGAAGGAAGATCTCTGTAAAGCCGGATCCAACATTTCATTGGAAAGAGCCGAGTTCTGAATGGGATCAAAACTCAACCATTTTCACATGTCACTCCAACACTGATGTTCTGAAAAACTTGGCATTTGTTTCTCCCATCCCCCTAGGCACATCTCAACCCTGATCCAAAGGAAAGATGGCAACAGAACTCACTATAGCTTTGCTGAAACCAGACAACAAACACAAATAGAAACACACACATACACACTACCTGGGGAGAGAGAGAGTTCAGTCAGTGAAGTGTATGCCTTGCACTCATGAGAACCAGAATTCTATTCCTAGAACCCAAAAGCCAATCACAGCATTACACGCTTATAATTCTAGCCTTGGGGAGACAGTGGCAGGCAGCTCCTGGGGGCTTGATGGTCAGCCTGATTAGCCTACCTGATGAAAACCCGGGCTGATGAGAGACCCTGTCTCAAAAATGAGGTGGACAGTTACTAAGGAATGTCATCTGAGGTTGACCTCTGCCCTCCCCATGAACACACATACACACACATATACACATGTGCACACATACATAATACAGACATCAAAACCAAGCATGGGAGACAAACTGTCCCGTGTGATAAGCTTCAGTGTGAGCCTTCAGTCTCAGGGGCTCTACATCTTATCCCAGAAGTTCTTCTCCATGTCAGTGAAGACAAAAGTGTCCTCAATCACCTGACAACAAAAACAAGCTTGGGACAAGCCTGAGTGCCACAGAAGCACAGTGAGGGTGGGAGTGAGAGTAGCTGAGGATGCTGCAGTTAGGCAGGGGTGCCAGCTGAAGCCAGACAAGAGCCAGAGCAGGCTTCTCCATCAACCACCAGACTAACATGGGCTCATTTCTCTGTCTTCTAAGTTATCCTAAAACACATAGCCAGTTCTACAGGCCTTGCCTATGTAGGCAGGCTATAGAATCTGAGTGAAAGATTAGATGAATGACACAGGCCCAGCAAGCTTGTTTTACCCTAACAATGGATTTGACTGTGTGGTGGTCTCCCCCAGGCTAGCCCTGCTCTAAGCGCTTCAGCCCTGTTCCTCTGACCTTACGCCAATCCAAGGAGAGGGATTTCTACAGTTATCCCTGGATGGACAGGAGAACTGAGGCAGAAAAAGGTCAAATCACTGCAGTGCTATGGCTAAAAGTGCTCATTTTCCAGACTCATTTGTCCACCACAGAATGATTCTAGAGTCCCAACTTATCATGGTCCAGAAACATGCCTTTTCAGAACATGGTGGCCACAGAACAGGCCCCAATGCAAAATTAAGGATCAGCTGCCTTCCTCTTCCTTCTCTTTCTCCACACTGTTGTGAAGACCAAAGACCATGCTACGGGGCAGCTGTGAAGCCAAAACAGGGAGCACCTCTGGTGTCACGCAGCACAGCTCTGGTGGGGAGTACCCTGCACACTTTATGGCATGTAGCAGCATGTCTGATCCCTACCTTCCAATGCCAGCGGCAGACTCACCCACCCTCCGAGCTATGACAACCCAAATGTCTTCAAATATCATCCCACATCCCCTGGAGAACACCAAAAACACGGTGTGAGATACAGTTCATCAAAACCCTCCCCAAGGACCACAATAACCCATCCTGTTCTCCTTGACTCCTCACGGCTCCCAAGCCCCACCTCATGCTGTGCGTGTATGTATCCAGCCCAGAAATAGCCCCGGATGTTCTGTTTCAAGGTTTTCTGTGCTAACTCCTGTAGAAAATATGTGAGGCTAGGGAGACCGCAAATAAGACAGAAATGGGGAAATAAATGTTATATATGATGCTCTCAACCCCACAGGGCTGCAGGGCTCAGCACGTGCCCAGCATGAAGATGCGCTCAGAGAAATAAAACTCTCATCAATGCACTGAGGTTGTTGCTCAGGGGCAGAACATTTCCTCAGAGTGTTCAGGGCCCTAGAGTCCATCCCAACCCCAGCACACAAACATTTCCAATAATAACCTTCAACTATTCCTGTATCTACTAGGTGTGAGCTACTTAGTTATTGTTTCAAGTGTAATACGCTCTGCTTTCTCAAACATGGGTGAGAAAAGAAAAACTGTCATCACACAGGCAACTTAAAGGTCTGAGCTTTGCTGACGTTGAACTTTTGTCCAGCTCAGGCTAGACGGTGCAGGACAGGAGGAAGCCTGATGCAACCATTGAACCCTACAAGCAGCTGGGGCAGTGAGAGGAGACACACCCCAGCTTTTGAATGCTCTTCAACAGCCTGGGACCCAGAACTCCCAAGACCAAATTCCTGGCCATAAATCCCAGGCCAGTGAGAGGCCTTCTGACTCTGAAATTCTGTCCCCCTCGTCCTGTCACTTCTCTTAAATCTTGGACCTAGGTGAAGAGGAATTGGCACTAAGTCAGAAAACTAAGAAAAGGTTGCTTAAGAACAGACGGAAGATGAACTCTCCACGGAGCTCCCACCACAATCAGACCTCATTTTCTCACCCAACATCAAAGAGATTTCATTCCGATGTGGAGCTGGAGTGAGGGGGAAAGGAACATTCGTGAACTTCGGCTTAGCAAGAAAAAAAATGGTCATCAATTTGAGGAAAGGACCTGAATTAATGAGGAAGAAACAATGAAAAATATTCCCATTGGCCACCTGCTTTGGGATTACATCATCAGGATGCACAGAAGTGAGCAGGTTCAAAGTGGAGAACAAAGAGCTGGCCATCACTAGCGTAAAGTGATCAACAACCTCTAAGTCCTTGGCCCTAGTTTGATAAAATACTTTCACACCAGCAAGTTTTTTATTGAATGCTAACTTTAAGCTATCTGATAACATACAGGGGTTATCCCAATTTTTTTGTATCTGTTGAGATTTGCTTTGTGACCAAGTATGTGGTCAGTTTTAGAGAATGGTCCATGAGGTGCTGAAAAGAACGTTTATTCTTTTGTGTTTGGGTGGAATATTCTGTAGATACCTGCTATGTTTGAGTCATAACATCTGCTAGTTCTCTTATTTCTCTGTTAAGTTTCTGTCTGACAGACCTGTCTATTGGTGAGAGTGGGGTGTTGAAGTTTCCTACTATTAGTCTATGGGGTTTGATGTGAGATTTAAGTTTTTTATTTTAAAAAAATGCCATTTTGACCACCAATCCACACCAGGCAAATTAATTATCTGAACCCTGTAATAATCCTGCAAGTTTTGGTTGTTATTTGTTCCCAGATGAGTAAACTGAGGCACAGGGGAGTTTGGTGGCCTGCCCAAGGTGTCACAAGTGCCCTCTCTCTCTCTCTCTCTCTCTCTCTCTCTCTCTCTCTCTCTCTCTCTCTCTCTCTCCTGTAAGAACCAAGTGGTCATTCAAGTTCAGCTCTGGGAGATCTAAGTTCACATTTTTTCCCACCATGACACAATGGCCACCAAACTCAAGGCTTTCTTGTGTTGGTCTCATGGGTCCTCTCTGCTTTTCCATTTCCTTGACAGACTATCAGGCATCCCAAAGTCTTGGAACTGGAGAGACAAGTACCTTCCCGTCTATGTTCATCACAGCACTGATCATAGCCAACAAGATAAGGAACCATTCTGCAAGCTGCCCTTTGCTCCTTTGATGCCTTTCAAAAGCTTTTCGGTTTCGTGAGGTCCCATTTATTAATCGATCTTCATGCCTGCACTAATGGTGTTCTATTCAGGAAGTTGTCTCCTCTGCCAGTGCATTCAAGGCTATTCCCACTTTCTCTTCTATCAAGTTCAGTGTGTCTAGGTTTATGTTGAGGTCTTTAATCCGCTTTTACTTGAGTTTTGTGCAGGGTGATAAATGTGGATCTATTTGCATTCTTCTACATGCCAACATCCAGTAAGACCAGCACCATTTATTAAAGATTCTTCCTTTTTTCCATTGTACAATTTTGGCTTCTTTGTCAAAATTCAGGTGTCTGTAGGTGTGTGGATTTACATCTTTGATTCAATTCCATTGATCCACATATCTGTTTTTATTGCCAATACCATGGGGTTTTCATTACTATAACTCTGTACTAAAGCTTGAAATCAGGGATAGTGACACTTCCAGAAATACTTTTATTGGACAGGATTGTTTTAGATATCCTGGGGTTTTTTGTTTTTGTTTTTCCATACAAAGTTGAGTATTGTTCTTTCAAGGTCTGTAAAGAATTGTGTTGGGATTTTAATGGAACTTGCATGAATCTATAAATTGCTTTTGTTAAGATGGCCATAGGAGCTCACAGATGCTGAACTGACAACCAGAGGGCCTGCATAGGACTGACCTAGGCCCTCTACATATGTATGTCAGTTGTGTAGCTTGGTCTTATTGTAGGACTCCTAACAACAGGAATAGGAGCTGTCTCTGACTCTTTTGCTGGCATTTGCGACCCTGTTCCTCATACTGGGTTGCCTTGCCCAGCCTTAATACAAGGCGAGGTACTTAGTCTTACTGCAACTTGATATGCCATGTTTTGTTGACATCCATGGGAGGCCTATCCTTTTCTGAGTAGAAATGGGGGAGAAGTAGATGGAAGGGCAGAGAGGAGGTGGGGGGAAAGCTAGGAGGCAGAAAGGGAGGGGAAACTGCAGTCAGAATATAAAATAAATAAATAAATATTTTTTAAAAGACATGGAACCAGCCCAGATGGCCATCAACAGATGAGAAGATGAAGAAAATGTGGTATAAACACAGTGGAGTTTTACTTGGCCATGAAGAAGAATTAAATTATGCTATTTACAGGGAAAAGGATGGAACTTGAGATCATGTTAAGCAAAATAAATCTGAGAAAAAGACAAATACTGTATACTTTGTCTCATAAGTGGTCTAGATTTCAGTATATCTACATGTGATGTATGTAGATACAGATAGACAGATGATATATAGATGTATTATACATCGGTACATATAAATCTACATATTGTATGAAAAAAGAAAGGGGTGCTGGAAAGATGGCTCAGCAATTAAGAGCACTTACTGCTCTTACAGAATACCTGTGTTTGGTTTCCAGCACCCACATCAGATAGCTCACAACTGCTGGTATTTCAACCCCAGAGAATCTGATGCCCTCCTCTGGGTTCCATAGGTACTACACACACACACACACAAAACCATGCTTGCATGCATGCATGTGCGCGCGCACATGCATTTTTGTTCTAATCTTAAAAACAAAGCAAGAAAGAAAATAAAAAATCAGAGAGCAGATGAGATGCTGGGCTGGAGTCTCAGTCTGCATCACCAGACTCCCTGCCTCCTAGCCTGTGGCTCACTGCACTCTACTGCTCGCTCTGAGCAGCCATTAGATGGTGCATTTTATAAAAGGTGGCAGTCACAGGCCATAGGCCAGGCAGATTTAATGTTCCTGCTAAGCCACCCATCTGAGGGTGAAAATAAGTGTTTTAAAGTGAATGAGAAACAAGAGAGCACAATGGAGAGAGGAGGAAAACAAAGCATGGTACATTAACCTCCAACACTGAATCTAGATTTAACTGTGTGGGGGAGTGGGGCTGTGCGGATATATAGGGGCGTTGTGTGGTGTAGGTAGTAGGTAAGAGCTGATAGAAGGGGGGTGAGAGAGAGTGGGTGAGTTGGGGGGATGTGGCATGAGGTAAGGAAGAAGTCTAGGGGGAAGAAGTGGTAGCAATCACATATGAATAACATATAATGACACACCTGTATGATGATGTCATAATGAGACCCACAATTTTGTATGCTATCTAAAATCATCAGTTGTGCGCTAGCTAAAACTCTATAGAAAATGGAAGCTTGCAACAGCCACAGCCCATGATGGGAGGCAACAGGAAGGCCAAATGCAAACCAGACATCTCTCTGCCCTTTTCTCCTGACAAAAGGGCCTGAGAGGGGAGCATAGGGAGAGGGTGGTTTTTCAGACAGGTGGCTTAGCAGGAACAGTGCATTCGCTTGGCCTGTGACTACCTGTTTTATAAAGCGCACCATCTAATGCCCGTGCAGGTCACACAGTAAAGTGCAATGATCCACAGGCTAGGAGGCAGGGAATTTGGTGACCCATACTCAGACTCCAGCTAAGCTGCTGCTCTCTGGACCAACTGCCTGACCCCCAGCTGCTACCCTCTGGACTCAGTGTTTAAGCCATTTAGTGTGACTTTGATCACCCCATCTCTTTTCTAATGAGATGGGGTGACTCACCGAGGTGATAATGCAGTGCACAACCCCAGAAACTGTGAAGACAGAGTCACGAGAGCCCTTAGAGAGCACCTAACAACACAGGTTATTGCTAGTGTCCCCCTGCTCTCCCCTAAGCTCCCAAAAATCAGGAGCAGCCATCAAAGACTCCACTGCACACCTAGGGAAAATGGGCCTGAGAAATGACACGGTGCACAACATCAAAGCAAGGTTAAGACAGAGACCATCCTAGAATGCAGGACTCAGAACCTCCTGTGTCTGCCACAGCTTGCGAAAGTGCTGTCCTTTCCCCGTATATACTCAAATTCCACATAGCAAACTCTCAAAACATGTTCCACCGAGCCTTGGTACTTGGACAAACTGACATACATAATTGGATTGCCAAGCTGCTTCCAAGAGATGCACAAAGATTGTGTCCCATAGTCCCAGCTATCACCCCTTTTCCCCTTTAGAAAAGCACTACGGGTTGTGCAATGGTAGAGCAAAGTCTCAATCTTGTCCGTCATCCCTCCATTTGGAGCTCCTCATTTTATGTCCTAATAGAGGACACCAAATGGGGGCCACAAAAGCTATGCCCGCTGATGGTCTGGTTCAGTGCCTGAGAGACCCTCTGGTGGAATTGCTGCCAAAGCCAGTCCGGGTTCTTCCAAGCCCAGAGCAGAGCTACAGTCCTCCCTCTGTGTGCTCCCTCCATGTGCTCCATCTACAACCATATCCACAGCGGTTCCCCATCCCAGAAGCTTCCCTGGGGGTCATATCAAGTCACAGCTGAGACCACTCCCTGCCTCAGCTTTAGGGCAACCCAAGCCAGCCAACCCATTCCTGAAGCTTTTACCAGTCCATGGTCTTTTCTGCTTTAACCTGCAAAATATCAGCTACACCCAATGTTGCTGGGACAGAGAGTGTGTAGAAATGCCCTGGCCTGAAAGTATCCATCAAAGGAGCCAGCGACGCCCTCTTGCTTGAAGGTCCCACTCAGCCCTGAAAGCTTGCCTGGGACCTGAGAGCCTTTGGAAGTGGGGACACCTGGAAGATCCATTCTAGTTCCTACCCTACCAATGCCAGGATCTTGTGGCCAAGCCCAGGAACCAATTGAATCATCCCACACCCAGACAACCCTATATAGCTCTGGGAAGGATGCACGAGGACAGGGAGTAGCAGGCCTGAAGGTCAAGAGGAAACATAGGCGGTAGATCTCATGGCCATATATTCAATGCATATCATGTATGCATGTGTAAATATAATATACACACTTCCTGTGTGTGTTTATAGGGAGAGAACATGCATGTGTGTGCACAAATGTGCAGAATATAGAGGTCAGCCTCAGGAGTTTCTCAGACACTGTCCATCTTTTTTTTTTTTTGAAACAGTATCTCACACTGAACCTAGAACTGGTCGCACAGGCTAGGTCTGTGAGTCTAGCCAGTCCTTGAGCCCTGGGACTCTGCCTCTCTCCACTTCCATAGTGCTGGTAATAAAAGAGCCTGTAATTTAAGAAAACTGCACACTCATGCCATGTAAAATGCAAACACACACACCACACATTTTTATGAATGATAAATAAAACAAATCCACTGTTCAGCTGTATCCGTGTATTAATTAGGTAATCCTCTTTGCTCACATAACTGACTCTCTACTCCACCCTGTCCTATACAGCTTTCTCTTAGAATTCATGAAGAGCTAATTCCAGGAGTCTCGGAATACAAACCTCCATAGCTGCCCACCACAGTGAGCAGCATGGGAGAAGAGGCCTTGAGACAGCAAGCTTGGAGGTATGAGTGAAAATTTCTGGAAAGAAGCTGTGTCTGCAAAAACTGATTGACAGATCAGAACTTTGGTGATCTGGAAAGGCTGAAATGATGCAGGTCCCTAGCCTAATCACAATTTATCAAGAGATATCATTAGCCTATTAAACAGCCATTCCTTGTCCACCTCTGTGACAAACCCAACATCCTGTGACTAACATGAAGTTGGACCTCACAACCTGTGGCCAGCAGATGTAAAATATATATATATATATATTGGAATGTAGTAACTTAACAAACCTTGTTTTCTACCAATTAACGGGCTAAGACCACTGTAGATAAAGGCTTACAGTGGAGTTTTCCCGCCTTCATTGTAACCCACTTCTGAGATTTCCACCCATGCATCTGAAAAATGTCTTGATGGGGGAGCAGAGGCCTTGGTCCTGCCTCAACGAGATGATAGGACAGACTTAGCTGACTTCCCAGAGGAGGCCGTAACCTTGCTGAGGAACAAATAGGAATGGGGTGGGGGATGAAGGGATATAGAATTTGTGGAAACTGATCACTCATATTTGGATCCAGAATAATTGTTCCCTCTCAGGCAAGGGTTGTAGTTTTGCATCAACAGAAGCACACACCTTCATAATGTCTCGTCCACATGGGATCAAAATGTGCAAAAATCAGTTACTCGGGAAGGGTGACTGAGAGAACATGGGACTTCAAATCTGGATAGACAGAAACTCAGAGGGACCCAGAGTGTCTAGTTCTAGGAAAAACACCAGTGGTGAGCCTCGCCCCGCCCAGCAACATGGCAGAGGGGGAAAATGACAGAAAAGAGAGACAGTCATGATGGACAGAATGGCACAGAGATGCATAACAAAAAGGAAACTTGTACTTAGCTGAGCTGGAAGCCACACTGCAAGCTGGTGTGTAAGAAGAGCTCTGGGGAGGTAGGCAGGAGGGAGCCATCTTGGGATGGCTACCTTGGAAATTTTTTCTTTCTCCCATAACTCACAGAAAATGCTTTGGTACTGCCCCAGTCACACCTACACTAGCCCAGGTATCTCCAACATAACACCACTGAAGCGCCTCCTTAGGGAATTTTGCAGTGGGATCCAAGTCAGAGACATAGCTGAACACAGCTTGTTTTCCTTTCCTGGCAGCTCGGGCTGGCACTGTGGCTTACTTGACAGAGTGCTTGACTGGCATGCAAAAACCTGGGCTCCATCTCTAATACCAAATAAACAGTGTGTGGCAATGCCAGCCTCATTCCAGCACTCAAGAGGTAGAGGCAGAAGGATGGAGAGAGCTCAAGGTCACTCTCAGTAATGGAATGAGTTTGAGGCCAACCTGAGCTACATGCAACTCCATCTCAAAAGAAAGAGAGGGGGGAGGAAGAGAGGGAGGGAGATGAAGGGAGGGAGGGAGGGAAGGAAGGAAGGAAGGAAGGAAGGAAGGAAGGAAGGAAGGAGGGAAGGAGGGAGAGAGGGAGGAAGGGAAGGAGAGAGGGAAGAAGGGAGAGAGGGATATGAAGGAAGGGAAGGAAGGAAGGAAGGAAGGAAGGAAGGAAGGAAGGAAGGAAGGAAGGAAGGGAAAGGAAAGGAAAAAGAAGCCTGGCAGCTTAGGTAGATGACTGTAGAGAGAGTATTGCACAGATGCAAGCAGAGACCTCATGGAGCCACAGTCTTGGGCAACACAAGGCATGTATCCCCTCTGCCCAGGACACCCCTGGTCTCTCAGTGAGCATCCCCTGGGGATCCTGACACAGAGTTGAACTCTTGCCAGAGAATCCTGAGTTCATGAAGTTAATCTGTCTGAAATAAATCCCAATCAAAATAATTTTGATTGCATATAAACAGAGAAATGAGGCTTCTTCCAACCAACCCTGGTCCCAGAGCACTACCACAGGTGAGAAACAAACACAAAAGGAAGGTAGAATGGTAACCCTTGCTTAGATCCCAAAAACAGAAAGAAGGGAAACTAGGAAGGGCTAAGGATGTGCACACTTGCCATCACAGCAGTCCTGATGGACATGGTGCTTTCTTTTTCCTTTCCTTCTTTTCTTTTTAGGTTTACCTTTTTATTTTTATTCATGAGTTTGCATCTGCATGTTAGTATGTGCATGTGTGGAGTGCAGTGCCTTCTGGGGCCAAAAGAGGGCACCAGATCTCTGTAGCTGGAGTAACATGGCTGTGAGCTGTCTGGCATGGGTGCTGAGAACTCTGCAAGAACAGCCAGTGCTCTTAACATTGAGCCATCTTTCCAGCCCCCTTCTTTTTTTCTTTAAGTTTGCTAAATGGAGGAGTAAACAGAAAGGATATTGCCCAGAAATATCACTGTCTACATTACTGCTGCTCTGCCTGCTAAAAGTATTACACCTGTGGAAGACGCATGAAATCCAGGACCCTCCAGCTCCTGGCAGTACACACTATCAAAATAGAGTGATAACAAACAAGAAAGTCACAGAGTAGCTATACAACAAAGATCTTTTTGGGAAGATAGTCACTGTCTCAAAGCAGTGTGTAGCCCAGAACACTGTGTCAAGAGAACACTGGTCCCCAAAAGGGCTCTCACATAAAGCATAAAGGATACCTGCCCCCACAGAAGCAGCGATCTCAACACAGAAACCGAGGAAATAAAGGTGGGGGGAGGCAGCATGACTGATGAAAACATTCATAATTGTTTGGCAACAAATTCCCCAGTCATTGAAGTAGATGCAGTGCAAAATGGGGAACTCAAAAGAATGGTCAAAAACGTCAATTAATTCCAAGGAAATAAAGAAAAACAACTGAACAAATTAAAGAAGACCAGGCACAATTTGAAGAGCAATAAAGAAAGAAAAATCTTGAGAATGAACCTGACAGAAATCTAGGAAAGGAAAGCTCAATAAGTCACATAAAAAATTCACCATGGTCTCACCAAGAGAACATCTCAGGACATACAGACAGGCTTGGTGCAATAGAACATGCAGGAGACCTAAAGACAATTAAACCTGAGCTAGAGAGAGGGCTCAGTAGGTAACAGCATTTCTGCTCTTCCAGAGGACCTAAGTGTGGTTCCTAGCACCCATGTCAGGTGATGTACAATGCCTCTAACTCCAACTTCAGGGATCTAACACCCTTTTCTGACCTCCACAGGCATCTGCACTCACACATATAGACACAAACATATACCTCTAATTAAATGTAAAAATAAAACCTTTTTTAAAAAATCAAAACATGAAGAGGAGAATATGCAGCACCTGTGGGACATGATTAAAATGTGTGTTCAGGGTCCGCTGAAAAGTACAGAAGACATCTCCAGTGAAATAACAGCAGGAATTTGCCCCAAATTCGGGGAGAAATTTACAGACATCCAGACAGAGAAAGCATTTAGAAGTCCAAATAGACTTACCAGAAAAGAAATGCTGGCCAAATCCTACCTAAAATGCTAAGTGTACAGGACACAGAAAGAATGGCAAAGGCTGCAAGGGAAAAACGCTGAAGAGTTTACAAAAACAAACTTGGGACTGCAGATTTCTCAACAGAAACACTGAAAAGCAGAAGAATTTTCAGTAAAATATTTCAGGATCTAAATTAAAATAATCATCAAACTAAATGCTATACTCACGTAATTGCAATTCAGAGCCAATGGAGAAACATACACCTTTCAGGGTGAGTATAGAGCAAAAGAATTGTGCTCACTAAGCCAGCATGGCAGAAGATACTTGAATGAATTCTGGACAGCAAAGAGAAGATAACTACATACACCACAAGCCCAGGAAATGCTTGGCATAGTGGTACATCTGTGTAATACATGCACTGTGGAGGTGGAGGCAGGAAGATCATGAGTTCAGGGCCAGTCTCCAACACAGCACATGTGAGTGAGGCTAGCCTGATACCTCATATCAAAATAAAAGAAAAAAAGCACTACAATTCACAATCCCAGAGAACCTAGACAACAAAGAGGACCTTAAGAGAGACATACATGGATCTAATCTACGTGGGAAGCAGAAAAAGACAAGATCCCTTGAGTAAATTGGGAGAGTGGGGATCATGGGAAAGGGTAGAAAGGGATGGGGAGGGAGGGGAGCAGAGAAAAGTATATAGCTCAATAAAAACAATTTTTAAAAAGATAAAGAAAAAGCCAGTAAGCAAAAGTGCACAAGAAAGAACAAATGCTGCTAAAATGACAATAAGGAAAGAATCAACATTACAAAAATGACAAAATATCAGGAAGGAGTACACACCTTTGAAGTGGAGTCTTGAATGTAAATGACCTTAATTATTCAATTAAAGACACAGGCTGGCTGGCTTTACAAAACAAAATCAAGGGACTGGAGAGATAGCTTATTGGATAAGAGTGTTTACTGCTCTTTCAGAGGACCAAAGTTCAGTTCCCAGCACCAACATAGGATGGTACACAAATGCCTATTACACCAGCTTCAGAGAATCCAATACTCTCTTTCAGCCTCCATGAGCACCTACACACATGTATACACATAATTAAAAACCAAATTTTAAGCCAGTTCTTTGCTGCTTGCAAGAAACATATCTTACCAGCAAAGACACACAAACCACCATGAGAATGTGAAGGATGGTATTTTATGAAAATTGAATCTAAACACAATAGTTGTATTCATGCATGACAAGCCATGCTTCAAGTCAAAATGAGTAAGAAGAGACAAAGATGATCATTACACATTTTAAGGGACACCACAACACATGTAACAAATGTCATTCTGCACAAATTTAAAATACAAAAACTATGAACACAAAGGGAGAGATTCCCAAGGTAATAATAGGCCTAGGTGATCCCACTATGCCCTCTCAACAAATGATAAGTCATGGAAAGGAGGGAATCAACAAAGAAATATCAAATTAAATACATTATAGATCAAATGGACCTAAGAGAGCTGGAGTGAATATTTTACCCAACAACTGAATGCACTTTTCAACAGTTCACAAAATAGACCACATTTATAACACAGGATAACTTTTAACAAGTAGGAAAAATGAGACTTTTTTGCATTTTATCAGATCATTACAGGGTAAAACTAGAAATCAACAGTAAGAGAAGCTACACAAACATGGAGCAGTACAATATTAAATCCCTAGACTATGAAAGAAACCAAAGATGAAGTTAAATTTCCTAGAATCAAATGAAAACAGAAATAGCAGAATTTTTGAGGAATAGCAATTCTCTCAATGAATTTTTATGACTATGAGTGCCTACATTAGAGAGATCTCAAATAAATAACCTAATGATGCATTCTAAGAACTTAGAAAAACAAGATCAAGCCTAATTCAAAACCAGAAGAAAGAAAGAAATTATAAATACCGGGACTAAAAGTAAAGAATTAGAGTGTAAAAAGTCACTACAAAGGATCAATGAAACAATGAGTTGAACCTTTGAAAAGATAAATGGTAGTGCCAGGCTCTTAGTAAACTGACCAAAAGAGAAAATAATCAAATTGTTAGATTTAAAGATGAAAAGGATATATTACAACACATGTCACTGAAATACAGAGAATTTTTAGTCAATATTTTGAAACTTTACAAATCAAAAACTTGAAAATTTTTCCCAGAAGAGATAAATTTCACAACATACATGACTCACAAAAAACTGAACCAAGAGTTCAAAACAACCTAAACATACCAATAACAAGCAATGAGACTGAGGATCAATTAGAAGTCTTCCAGCAAACACCCAGAGGAGGGCCAGAAAGAATATGAGAGCCGGAAGATGCAGAAGAGTTGTAAATGCTGTCTTGGGGACAGTTCATGACTATTGCCCTCAAGAACTCACAGCACCTGTGGTTACCTACACAAGATCAAGCCGGTCCATGGTCCCGCAAGGACAAGTCGGGGACTTCTACTACTCTATCTCTGTAGAGTAACTTGAGATCAGATACTGTGGCCCCTCCAGCACCGCTCTCTTTTACTCAGGATTGTTTGGTCTACTTGGAGACTTTGTGGTTTCCTGTGAATTTTATGGTTCTGTTTTCTATTTTTGTCTAGAATGTCGTTTGCAATTTTAATGTGAGTTGAACTGAATCTGAACCATTTTCAGTAATACCGCCATTGAGCCATATTAATTCTGCCAATCCACAAACATGGGGTTCCCTCCATCTTTAGTGTCTTCTTCAGTTTCTCTCCACAGTGTTTCATAGCTTGCATTGTAGAAGCCTTTCCCCTTTTTAGTTCAGGTATATTTCTGGCTATTTTGTGGTTTGGGAGGGGAGGATGTTGTAAATGGTTTTATTCTTTCAGCTGATTTTTTTTTGCAGGCTCATTATTGAAGGATGCTGATAAACCTTACTAAATTGTCAGGTTTAAAAGTCTTTCAGCAGATCCAGGAAAATAGTGATGGGAAAGTAGAAAGGGGATAGTTGGGGTGAAGAATAAGAAGATTAGAGATGATTTTTAAAAAAAAAAGGATGAGCTAATGAGGACAGATATAATCAAAAACATTATCTAAAGCAGTAAAATGTTACATGCTACGAATATATAACAATGAAATTATGAAAAGGGAAGCTGGAAAGACAGTTCAGCAGCTAAGAGCATTGGCTGCTCTTCCAGAGAACCCAGGTTCTTCTTTTCTAGGACCCACATGGAAGCTCACAACTGTCTGTAACCCCAGCTCCAAGGGTTGCAAGGTCTTCTTTGGACCTTCTCAGACACTACACACATAGCACACATACATACATAAAGGCAAAACTCTCACACACATAAAAATAAGTATTTTACTTGTATACAATTTTAACTTATGCTACAAAACAGGCAATCAACCAAGACATTTGGAATAAAAACATTTCTCAAGTATTTAAAAGATAAAATGTCATAGGACTCGCATAGCCACGTGCACCCTTCCATCTACTTGAGTCAGTTCTAAGTGACTTATAATACCTGACGAGATACAATGCCACCTAAGTGACTGAAATGCTATTTTACTTAGGGAATGATTATAATACTAGAGTTTGACCTTCAGTAATATAGCAAGATACAAGATTAACTCAAAAAAAATTAGTAGCCCTCCTTTATGCAGATGATCAATGGGCTGAGAATGAAATCAGAGAAACATCAACCTTCACAATAGCCATAAATAGCATAAAATGTCTTGGAGTAACTCTAACCAAACAAGTGGAAGACCTGTGTGACAAGAACTTTAAATCTTTGATGAAACAAATTGAAGAAGACAGAGACTCTCCATCACCACCAAGCCCAGTGGTTTTCAAAATGGTTCTACAGGGGACCAGTGAGACGGCTCAGGAGGTAAAGGTGCCTGCTGCCAAGCCTGATGACCTGGGTTCAACTCCCAGGATCCACATGGTGGAAAGAGAGGACCTGACCTCTGCATGCACACCATTCCAGTGCCTCTCATATGCACACACATTCACACAAAATAATGGTGTCATTTTTACAGTTTTTAATGCTTCTATAGAAGTCTAGGGCTGTATATAAATGTAGTGCAGAAGGTAGGAATTCCCAAGCCTGGTTAGAGACACAAGCAGGGATATTAGTGAGCCAACCTGGTACCCCCATTTCCACCCGAGAAAGCCCCATATGGTCCATTTAAATATTAATATTACGTAGTCTGAATCTACAATGTTAAATCTGAGGTCTACTCCCAGCCCCTTGTAGAAGAAACCGAACTTTAGAAGAATGTTCTCAGGGTCCTGATACAATCATCTAAGGACCAGAGTCATCTAGTCATTTAGCCTCCATATTGACACCTAACCTTCTACACACACACACACACACACACACACACACACGTCTTCCCTGATGCTTTCTTCTTTCCTTTTTGGTGGGGGGAAGAGGAAGCAGAGTCTCTCCATGTAGCCCTGGCTGTCTTGGAACTCTCTATGATGAACAGGCTGGCCTCAAACTCAGAGTGATCCACCTGCCTCTGCCTCCCAAGTGCTAGGATTAAAGGCGCATACCACTACACACGGCTATAATTATTATTAATTTTATTAATTCATGTGTAGTGGAGTTCTGCTCACAGAGGGAATCATATTTCCTGCAACTGGAGTTAGATTATGGCTCTGTAGGTCCTGGGAATTGAATCCAGGACCTCTAGAAGAGCAGTCAGTGTGTTTAATCACTGAGCCATCTTGCTAGCTCGGTGCCCTGATGTTCTTGGCCCTCCAGTCTCCACATCATTTACAGGCCCTGTCACGGTGTGTCTCCAGCCATGGTCCCTGGGCTTCTGATAGAAAAATCCCATGAGAAGTGTTTAAAATGCTCACTCTGGCTTCCCAGGCCATGTGACCTGGAATCTGTCACTGGGATCTCTGGAGCTGCTAACGAGTGGGTACTGAAATTTAGGCAGGTGACTTTGGAGCATGAGGAAACTGAGGCCTTTGCAGACCCTCCCTAGAAAGCCTAATCATCCCATTGGCTCTGCCAGTTACCCCAGCCTCCTGGGGAGTGGGAACCGAATGATGCATGCTGGCAAAATCCATAGAGGTGCTCTGTGGGCTGCAGCCCCCACAAATCACTGCAATTAGATTGCACTGGGCATCCCACAAGGGAAGCAGAGAGGTGACAGTATGGAGCTCTGGGGGTGCAGGCAATGGGGGAGACCAGGACCAGCAGCAACTCAGCTCATTTCAGCTTCTCTCGCCCCTGCTCTTTCCAGTCTGCCATCCCACCCAGAAAGGACAGACAGCAGTGAGAACTTCATCTCTTGCCCCATTAAGTGGCAACGGCTTGAAAGACGCTTTCTCCTTGAACTAGCTGCGCTTAGCAACTCGATTTAAAAAATGAGAAGCTTCCTGATATTTTTCCGCAGACCTCTTAAATCAGAATTCACAGGCGTGGAACCCTGGAATCTATATTTTTATAAAGATCTCCATTGATTTTCATGCTGTCGGTCCAGCTCCAAACTGCTATAGCAACTAAATTTGGGAACCTCCGCACGTGCTCCTATTGAAGGGTCCTATAGTGCTATTTTAAAACATTGAGGGAGGAGTGGAGAGTGGAGAGAAAGAGTCATTTTTTAAGATGGAATGGAAAAATTAGACAATTGGGCTGGGTATGATGGCTTGGTAGAAAAAGCCATGCAGGCATGAAGACCTAAGTCCAGCCAGGCGGTAGTGGCACACACCTTTAATCCTGGCACTTGGGAGGCAGAGTTGAGCAGATCTCCGAGTTCGAGGCCAGCCTGGTCTTACAGAGCAAGTTCCAGGACAGTAAGGGCTACACAGAGAAGTGTAAGGGCTACACTTTCTCAAAAAGAAAGGAAGGAAAGAAGGAAGGGAGAGAGGGAGGGAGGAAGGAAGGAAGGAAGGAAGGAAGGAAGGAAGGAAGGAAGGAAGGAAGGAAGGAAGGAAGGAAGAAAAGAAGGACCCACCCAAGTCCAAAATCCCCAGAGCCTATGTAAGGCCCCAAGCATGAAGGCGCACATCTATAATCCTCGCCGTCACACAGTGAAATGGGAGGTGGAGACAGGAGAAACCCCAAAAGCTCAAGGGCCAGCTAGCCTGGCACACACAGCAGAAGAACAACAGAGACCCTGTCTCCAAACAAGGTGGGAGGTGAGGACCAACACCTAAAGCTTTCCTCTGGCCTTCACATGGGAAGAGTGGGGGTCTGTGTTCGTGCAGAAGGGCTGGGAAGAGGCTGGTTTGCAAACAATAGTGAAACGTGAATCGGACAAGACGATCCTCCCATGAAGTGGAAAGTTGATGGAGAAACCATTTACTGTGGAACCAGGCCAATGACAAATGTCAGGGCAACTTGGTGTTATATGTCCAATACATTTCAAAAAAAGAAATCCAAACTGAGTGTGGTGGTAAACCCCTGTATTCCCAGAACTAGAGTGGCTGAGGCAGAGGACTAGCAAATTTGAAGCCATACCCATGTTAGCCTGCAGGCTTCTGATCAGCCTCTCTGTGTCATATACCATGCTTTCTAGAAAGTCTAGTAAACAAAATATAGTATACACAGTAATTAAATAAGCATAGCAACTTTAAGCAATGTTTACATATTTAAGTAAAATCCGCATGGAAAATGAGGAAGATGACTGTGTCAGTAAAGTGTTTGCCTGCATGCATAAGGACCTGAGTTCAATCCCCAAAACCCACATAAAAAAAAAATAGGCATAGCCATGTGAGCCTGTGATCCCAGCAATGGGAAGGTAGAGACAGAAGGATCTATGGGGCTTTGGAGCCAACCAACCTGGCCTAAGTGGTAAATTCCAGGCCTGTGAGAGATATTGTCTTTAAAAAAAGAGAGTAGGTAGTGCCTGAGGAGCAACACCTGAGACTGACCTTTGACCTCCGCATGCATAGGCAGACATGTGCATGTGCACCTGCACACACATGCACCCCTGCATGCACTCACATATTAAGAAGCAAAGCTAATTTTTCTGAGAACTTAATCCACTCAAGGGATCACACACTACTACCTTATTTAGTCCCTTCAACACTCTCAAATGTGGCTGCCATTATCATCCCAACAGACAAAGAAACTGAGTCCCAGGAGAGTCAAGTAGTTCACCTGAACCAGGAAGTCACTGGGGGAGCCCGGCTGCCTAAGTCACAAATGGCAGAGGGAGAGCAAAAGCCTGGGAAGCGGGATCACTTTTTGCCCCTCCTTAGGAGTCTGTTTAATGGTGAAGAAGCCAGAACCCTTGCTTTGAACAGCTGGGCAGTCTCGAGGGCCCAGGGGACTTGCATTGTATGGGTTTCTCCTCTCTTTTAACTTGGAGATAGGAGGGAGGCTTAAACATCTAAGTCCAGACCTTTAACAGTGATGTCTAACCCAAAGGCATCTGTTTTCCTTGGCCCAGCCTGTTCCCTAGTTCCAGCTGAAACTCACCAGAACCACCAAGTCATTAGGAGTTACAGTCAAGAAAACCTGGGGCTCACTGCTAGGCTTACCACTTACTGTTTGGGGAGCCCTTGGACTCTCTATGGCTGTGACTGGTCTACAAAGCAGGACCATACTTGGTCTCCTTCACAGAGGAAGACTCTTTCCCACACCAAGTGGGCAATGAACAAATGTCACTTCCTAACCTTCAGGCCCTGCAAAGATTTCCCCATCTTCCAGGTCCAGAGCTCAATGGTCAGTGACCTGCAACCATGATCAGACAATACCTGAAGCCCACCAGGCTTCTGAAGCATTTGATGGTTGGATTAATGTGCTGCCTAGTGATGCCTCTCCCAGGAGATTGCAACTCTACTAGAATGCAAACCCAGAAGTTGGGAACTTGTCCCCCTAGTCTAGATACTGCATAGCATATGATGTAAATGTCTCATTGTGCAAATGCTCGTGAATGAGCAAAAACGACAGCATAGCACCACTCCAGGAGTCAGAGTACCTAGCACCCTGGGCACATCCACGCCACAGGATCCACTTGAGTTCATCCTGTAAGAAACACTGCAATGCCCCCAGGATGACCAGAAGCATTTTAGCCAGCTGGCCATGGCACCTACCTCTCCTCTCTGCTTTGCCAGGCCAGGGATTGGACATGTCCTCGTTGTGATTTGTGATGTCTCTGTTGGAATAGAGGGAATGCAGCAGCAGTGGCCACAGCAGCAGCAACAATGTCTGCAAATGCTGCAGGCTGGCCAGCCTGCTGGAGAGATCCAGGCTGATCAAGGAGCCAAGGGCCCGCTCCCCTGGGCACAGCCCGCTGCTGCGGCTGACCACAGTAATTCATCATGTTTAAAACCTCACCCAGGGGAGGGGCCCTGGAAGAGGCAGAGAAGCCAAGCCACGGGTTCTGAAGGAAACTAGGTGTGTGTGTGTGTGTGTGTGTGTGTGTGTGTGTGTGTGTGTGTGTGTGTGTGTTTAATCTTTCATTGATTGTAAAAGGACGATAAGAAACAGTCAATCTGCAAAATGCTACATAAACAAGATCCAGAAGGGAACACGTGTGGAGTAAACAGTCAAAACAATTTAAAGAAAATCAACCTCCCTAAGAAACAAATTTTTCCTTTTCCTCACAGGGAATACATACCTGTCCTGAGACTTTACACCCCTCTGTCTGCGTGGAGAGCGAGCTCAAGCTGGAGTGTATCCCAGCCACTGCATGACCTTGAGGGAGCCACTTGTATTCTTCTCTCTCTCTCTCTCTCTCTCTCTCTCTCTCTCTCTCTCTCTCTGTGTGTGTGTGTGTGTGTGTGTGTGTGTGTGTGTGTGCATGTGTGTCTATGTGTGTCTGTGTGTGTATGTGTGTATACTAGTCCACGTGTGCACACATGCGTGCAGATACCAGGGATTAATCTCAGCTCTGTGTGTGTGTATAAGTGTCTATGTCTGTGTGTGTACTAGTGCATATGTATGTGTGCATGCACGCACCCTGTGTGTGTGTATATTCAAATGTACTCATGTATATGCATGCATGCAGAGACCAGAGATAAATCTCGGCTCTCGTTCCTCAGAAACTCTGCTCCTTTTCTTTTTGTTTTAATTACTTTATTTTATCTTATTTTATATGCATGAGTATTTTGCCTGTATGTATGTCTATGCACCATGTGCATGCTTGGTGCCTTTTAGAGCCCAGAAAAGGGCATTGGGTCATCTGGAACTGGACTTACAGACAGTTGTGAGCTGCCGTGTGGGTTCTGGAAATCAAATCCAGGTCTTCTGGCAAAGCAGCAAGTGCTTTTAATTGCTAAGCCGTCTCTCCATCTCCTCTGCACTTTTTTGTTTGTTTTTTTTTTTTTGAGACAAGAATCTCTTACAATCCTCAAGTCAAGCTCACTGACTAGGCTAAGCTGGCTGACAGGGGAGCCCCAGAGATCTGCTTGTCTCTGCCTCCCCTGCACAGAAATTACAGGTGCATTACCCTACACCTGACTTCTTTACATGGATTCTTGGGGTGTCAAATTCAGACCCTTGTGCTTGAAAAATAGCCAGCACCCCAGCCCCACTTCCATTCTCTTGCCCGTTGTCTCTAAAAGGAAGCGCTAGGTCAGGATACACAGGTGTGATGGTGTGGAAGTAGCTCGTGTAAACAGTCTGCTTAGGTGTATTTAGTGGGCAGGTCCAGGAAAGTTCATGGAGTCATCGACGTAAAACTGGGGAGGGGGGATCAACAACTAATACAGAGTGAAATTCTCACATGCTATCTACTATCCCCGCTACAGAGCCACCGAGGACCCTTCTGGTTCTTTGAAATTCTCCTTGCTTCAGCAATGCCATGGATACCCCCGCTTTGGGACCAGCTCCTGGAAACTGCTCTGGACTTATCAGCCAGTTGGAAGGCTTGTCTACAACTCCAGAATGCCCCTTCTTCCAAACGGTAACAAAAGAGATAAGGTGGAGGAAAGGGAGAAGAGGAAGGAGAAAATCTAGGGGCAGGGGATCCTTTTCACTGACATAATCTAAGCAATCCCCCCAAATGAGAAACTGAGATTTGAGGTTAAATATATATTTCAGAATTCGGTCATTGAGAAACAAAGTCAGGATTCCAACCCAGGTCAGACTTGAAGCCCTGTTTTCTTCCTTTTCCACATTTACCCTCAAATATGATTAAGGACAGCCTGATCTGAACTCAGGAAAACATAAATGAAGTCACAGGTCTCAGCGCCTCTGAGATGCTGTAGCTAGATGCCATGAACGGGGTCATCCAGAAACAACAGAAATGTACACCTCACATCTCTGGAGGGTGGGAATGCCAAAGTCAAAGTAGTGACATTCTCAAGATCTGAAGAGATCACTTTTCTGCCTCAAAGATGTCAAAGTCCAGGCTGGAGAGAAGGCTTAGAGATTAAGAACACTGACTGTTCTTCCAGAGGTCCCAAGTTCAATTCCCAGCCACCACATAGTGGCTTACAACCATCTGTAATGAGATCTGGCGCCCTATTGTATACACAATAAATAAATAAATTTTTTTTAAAAAAAAAGATGTCAAAGTGCTAGAATTTGGTATTCAAGCTGCTGAGAGAAAAAGAAAAGTAGACAATATTCTCCCCCAGCTGTGAACTCAGTAAAGCACTATGCCAATATGCCTGGCAAGATGTGCTCAAAGGCACAGTAGTGGCATGATGGTTATGGGAGTAACCAAACACTTTCTGCTTGTGTTTGAGTTCTGATCCATTTGTATCTGACATTACAAACCTTCACAAAAGCCCATAGCTGGGGAGGTCATAGACCCTGGGAGGAGGGACCTATAGACACAATGCCAAACTGTTCTCTAAATGTTCATACTTATATCTATAGATTAGTGCTGCTGTCTACCTTAATCAGAGAAGATTCTCCTTGTAGTAAGTAACAGTGCAAAGATTCGTGACTGGCCAAAGTGCCGAGAGCAAGTGATTGTTTAGTACTCAACCATAAAGGGGACATCTCTTCCACCCCTTTAAGGCTCAGGGAACATCACAGAAGACAGGCTGGAAGCAATTGAAGAGCAGGGTGATGGGAATAAGTAGCACTCTAAAACACTGTCTTCTAGACATGGCACAGCCATTGCATCTATACATCTAGACTCACAACAGTGGTCCCCACCCAAGACCAGAACAAGATTGAGTCCACCAGCATTGCATCATGGACAGGGAAAGAGTCCATAAGGCCCCAGCCCTCATAGATGATCTACAGACAGTTGCAGGGAGGGAGGTCATATTCCTCAGTGGTGTGTGTATTATAGTTCATTGCTGCCACTAAAGCAAATGACCCACACCCATGCTCATGCAGGCAACCCCTAATTAAGTGCAGTAGGTCACAAAAGAAGGTCATGGATGTAGGAGAGAAGCTTGGGGAGAGGAGGAGATTTGTGGGATGAAAATAGAATTAATAATAATAATAATTCTTTGTTCAAAGAATATTATATGTGTATAAGTTATAAAGAATGCACACGCACACACACACACACACACCCTAGCTTGAGCCTCTCTGTAGCACCTATCAGCTGCCAGCAGGGGACCATTACTCACTGGACAGGCAGCCTGGGAAACCCCAGCCATCTGCTTCTGTCCCAGCATGTTCCTAGCCCTGCAAACAAGTCCATCATAGGCAGGGAAGGCAGGGTCACCATCTGCACACAGCCTTTAATAAGGGTCTGCAGAATCTTGGGGTCTTGGCCAAGCTATTCGTCCATCCTGGGGAGGGAGCACTGCTGGCCTGACCCACACAGGTCTTTGGCCCTGCTTGGCCTGCATAAATCACCTTCGAGTCTTCTGTCAGCTCTGTAATGAGAAGCTTCCTCACTCACGGGAAAAAAATTGTTTTAACCCTGGAGGCAGGAAAGTGTGGAGCGTGAGATATAACCCCTGGGGCAGAGGTTCTCAATCTGTGGGTCACGACCCCTTAGGATATAGTGACCTTTTCATGGGGAACACCTAAGACCACCGGAACACAGAGATATGATTTAGTTACATTATGATTCCTAACTAATTAAATTACAGTTATAAGTCGTAACAAAAATTATTTTATGGTTGGGGGTCCCCACAACATGAGGAACCGTATTAAAGGGTCACAGCATTAGGAAGGTTGAGAACTGCTGGTCTAGGGCCAGGGTCTTATGGACCCCCCTCCCCTGTCCATGCTGGAATGTTGGGGGGCTCAATCTTGTGCAGGCCCATGAGTTCATGGATGCCACACCCATGCCATGTCCAGGAGACAGAGCTCTATAACAGCCCTTAGTCCCATTCCTCTGCCCTTGCAATCTTTCTGCCACCAGCCTTCCCCCTTCTATGATCTTACCTGAGCCTTGAACGGCTGGAGCAGATGTCCACTTAGGGCTGAGCACTAAACACTTCTTTAAGGATAGAAGAAAAGTTGTCTTACCTTGGTCCGTATCTGTACAAACTGAAAGAAATAACTGCTTTTTGGGGAGGTGGGGGGTCTCTTGCCACAGAAGTTGAGAAAGGGGTCTCCATTCCAAAGGTCTTTGGTGAGATTTACAAAGAGGCTATGTGAAAAGAAGAAAAATAGAGGCCATTTTTTGTTTGGCTTTGCTTTGGTTTGGGGTGGGGGGTTCCATGTTTACACGGAGGCCAGCGGTGGGCATCAGGTGACCTAGTTGATCACTCTCTACCTTGCTTCCTGAGACAATGCCTCACTGGTCCACGAACTCACTGATCGGCTCAGAGGCCTGGCCAGCAAGCCTCAGGAACCAGGGATCTTCCTGTCTCTGCTTTCTCAGCTCTGAATGACACATGCTCTTCGCCCAGGCCAGCTCTTACATGAACAGTGGGGAACTTGGGTCCTCATGCTTATATGAGAAGTATTTTTATCAACTGAGCCACTTCCCTAACCCCAGGAGAGGTCATTTTGCTGCAACACTATGAATGTCCTTCTACGGGATGGGTTGATTCCCCCAAGACAATGGGTCCAAAAGGAGGCCCAGTCTGCAGGGGACCCTGTGGTCAGTCCCACGTGGAGAGGACATGAAACAGAAGCCACAGAGTTACCACCAAACTTCCAGTCCTACAGGGCAGTCACAAACAGCATAGTGAGCCCCTGGGGGGCCTCATCCAATCCTCACCCTGCTACTCTGAGGATGCATGTGACCTTGGAGGTGTTTCTGACCTGCAAAAGGAGGCTTACCTGCCCTGTTTCCTGAGTTATTATGGGGATAACAAGAGACAACAAGTCTACCCTCTCTCCCCTGGCCCATTCCAAGTGCCTTCCTTTCCAGCTAGGAGCACCCAGGAGTCTAAGGTCTCCGATCGTAAGACAAAACCAAACCTATCTGTGACTGTAACACAAACAGGGAGCAGGAAACTCAGATGGGGCATCCTCTATCGCCTGTCTCTTCTCAGCCCTTGTGGTAACGTGCATATTAATTTTTATTACCAGATTGCACATTGGCAACATGATGTGAGATATTTTTTTCTCCTCTTTTTCTTCAAGTGATTGGGACTTAGCTGTTAATCAAGTAAATAAATAAATAAATAAATAAATAAATAAATAAATAAATGAAACCAGCCAACACCAAGCTGATGTCCGCATCCAAGATAAATTATGTTAGTTTTTGCAGTGAGTGAATTGGGGCAGGAAAATGATTTCACCAGAATAAAATGTTCTGGGCTGAAAAGGTGACTTCAAGTAGGTTTGCTTCTTCTCAGGAGTTCTCAGTGAGCTCAGCTCACCTGCTCCCTGGAGCATTGCTCACCTTAGGGGTCTCCAGCATGGCCCGATTGAACCCCCAAAGGTTGGGAGCAGAGGTGGTTCTAGACATCAGGGTTTGGGCAGTGTGCCCTCCGGGAATGAGGCTGTGAGGGAAGGCAGGAAGAAACAAAAGCCTCTGGGTGTTTAGAGGAAGATTGTTTTCACTAGTCTAAGATGCCACACTGAAGAAGAGACAAGGGACACATCCACTGGCAGTGTGCTTCCTAATCCACACAACACAGATGGTGAGTGTGTGTGTGTGTGTGTGTGTGTGTGTGTGTGTGTGTGTGTTTAGGAAGGTCTCACACCTGACATTACAGAATAGTGAGACATTTAGTGAGACCACTTCTCCAAATGCCTCTAACCGTCCATCAGAAAGCTTCAGCGTGGCAGCAGTGTGGCTAACACAAGGGGCTAGGAGATGGTTCTGCTGGTAAAGTGTTGGCCTTGCAAGTATAAGGACCTGAGTCCAGTCCCAAGAATCCACCTCAAAAATCCAGACATGGCGGTGCGTCTTTGTAATTCTACTGCTTGGGAGGCAGAAACAGGTAGATCCCTAAGGCTTGTTGATCAGCCAGCCTGGTATAACTCACCCAGTTCTAATACAAGAAGAGACCATGTGTCGAAATCCAAAGTGAACAGCACCTGAGGAATGACGTACAAAGTAGTCTTCTGACCTCCACACGCATGAGCACACACATGCACACATACCCCCCCCCACACACACACATGTGCACCCACTCACACACACAAACATACAAACCCATTGCTCTGCCACTTTTTAAAGACTTTTTATTCTTACTTATACAAGTGTATCCATGCATGTATATATGTGCAGGTGTCTTTGGAGGCATCTGATGCCCTCTTCTTGCCTCCAAAGACAGTTAGGACGCAAAAGCAGCAAGAGCTTTCGAACAGAGACATCTCTCCCCAAGCACACTTGTGTGTGCCCATGCATGCATGCGTGTATGCACATGCACACGTGCGCATGTACGCACACACACAAAGACACACACACTGTTGTGTCGCTTCTTGGTTGTCTTTCTTAGATAACAGAACAAGCCCTGACTCGAGTCCCTTAGCGGCCAGGTGGTAATCTTCTAAAGTGTAATTACGGTTTTTGCTCTTGCCTCACCAATTTCCATCTTACCCACATTGTAGAGCAAGTGATAATGGCTTCATTTTTATCAGCGTGTTATAAAGATCCCTTTCACAATAAATACACACATGCTTTGAAAGGTAGGATGTTTTTAAGGAAAATATTAAGCAAATCATATTAGAGCTAGATCTCAGATATGAGATCATTAAGATGAAATATGAAAAGCTAAAATTGGAGAAACGCTGGATTAATTGGAAAGAAATACATGGCAGGCAACTTCTTTCCTACGCCTCTCTCAAATTAAATAATAAATCTTGCTGCCTTGTTTTTCCAATTTAAACAAATGCTCTGACTCTTCCCATTTCCCCATCCCTTTCTTTTCCCACGGCTTTGCTAGTGGGAGAGGAATTTGTGGCTGGTAAGAAGTACATCATTCTCCTTCCCCCTGGATTCCACGTGAGTGCTCCGAGCGGTACCTATGTTCATTAAGCTCCATCATTCATTCGTTATAAACATTTGCGCTCCCCTCTCAGCTCCAGTCCTTAGCAAGAGGTACAGAACGGCAAAGAGCGGGAAGACGGGATCTGGCCAAGGAGACAAATGATAATACCAACAGCCAGGGAGGAGTATCATAAATACTGCACAGGGAACCACATGACTCTGGGAACAGGAAATTGGGTTGGGAAAAATATCCCACGCAAGTAAGCGCTATAGGATTATAGTTATACCTGCATGCTCCTGAAGAGCCGTGGGTGGAGACCATCTCATTACCACCCCTTTCCTGTCAGGGAGATTTTAGCCGAGTGGCTTCGACCTCGGCCTGCTTTCCAGTCTTTTAAATGGGGATGGCCTCAGCTCCCTCTTTCACTATGTTGAAAGAATCCAATGAGACCCAGGGATTGTTTGTGTTCACTATAAACTTCGTGGACTCTAGACTCCCCTGGAAGAAGAGCCTCTGGGCAGTCTGTTGGGAGCTGTACTTGGTGGTGTTAATTGGTATCGAAAGACCCGTCTTGATGGTGATCGGGACCATTCCAGAGGCAGAGCATTCCAGAATGCACAAAATGGAAAAAGCAAGCTGAGCACTAGGAAGCATTTGGTGTTGTTTCTTGAGAGTGGGTGTGATGTGAGCAGATGCCTCAGGCTCCTGCTGCCTTGACTTTTCCCGCACTGATGGATTGTGACCTGGACTGTGAGCAGAATAAGCCCTTTCTCCATTAAGTTGCTTTTGTTGGGGTATTGTAGAAAGCTACAGGCACAAAAGCTAAGGGAGAGAGTGAGCATCAACCACCCCATCACAATGTCTGGTACCCAGTAAGTGCTCAGCGAATGGCCAGTGATTTTCTCAGCTCCTATCATCCAAGGTCTCTTTCCCCCATATTTGAACTTTCGTGCTACCATCGCCTTCACAGCCCCAGCTCATCCTAGCTGGAGAAGGCACTAAAGAGCCATGGGCATTCCCCTGACACAGAGGCCCAGAGGAGTTGGGGTGGAATGCTCTGACTGCTTTGAGTGGGAGCTCATTCCTGAAATAGGATTTGTTCTTGAGGAGAAACTCGCTGGGTGGGGGTGGAGTTCGGTCCAGTGGCAAAGATGACAGCATTCAAAGGAAACAAAGGAGGCTGGAGCATTAAAGGGATGGCTTTTAGTCATCAGTAAAAAAAAAAAAAAAAAAAAAAAAAAAAAAAAAAAAAAAAAAAAAAAACCATAATCCAGTGGAAAACAATGAGGTAAGAAGTATTAGAAGCAAAAAATTAAAAGGGGAAAAATAAGTCCTTATTTTAAAAATAGAAGTGGTTTTTAGAGCCCATCAGAAAATGTAAAGATGGGGCTGGAGAGATGACTCGAGGGTTAAGAGCACCCATTGCTCTGGCACACAACCTGAGTTTAGCACCCACATCAGATGACTTACAGCCACCTTTAACTCCAGCTCTAGGAAATCCAACACCCTCTGCAGGCTTCTATGGGCACCTGTATTCACAAGTACACATACCTCCACACAGACATGCATACACACATAATTCAAAATAAAATAATCTTTTTGTGAAAAAGGCTATGAAGAATCAGAACAACCCCACATGAATGAGCACATGGTGTCTTTCAAAAACCACAAATCAGAACTATTAGAAGTTACAAAAATCTCAAGCCAGACAATACTGACACACACCTTCAATCCCGGCACTCAAAAGGCAGAGGCAGACAGATCTCTGTGAGTTTGATGCCAGGCTGTTCTAAAGAGGGAGTTCCATGACAGCCAGGGCTACACAGACAAACCCTGTCTCAAAAAACTAAAATGAAAAAGAAAGAAGAAGAAAGGAAAGTCACAAAAAAATCTCACTTTTATAATGCTTTCCTCTTTATTAAGTGAGATCATGAGCCTTGAATCTTCACAAGGGCCCAATGAGTAGCTGTTATTGCCCATTTTCAAGAAAAGAAGACAGTGTCCTACACGAAGTCGCTTGTTTCTGCCTTCATTTGGAAATCCACACATACATGTGTTCCCCTGCTGACTATAATTTAATCATGGAGAAGCAAATGTAGCTTTCAGGAGCTGCCTCCCTCCTGCAGTGCTCCTTGAAGGTTCAATGGCCAATAGCCTCCCTACTGGCAGTGGAAGGCGTCAAGACTGCAGTGTCTCTATAGAGAGTGCCTTGTGGAACCCTCTCTCAGGCACTCCTGGGAAGTCTGAGCTAATAGGCCAAACAGTGTTGTAATTAATATAGTTTCTGTGTGATTATTTGGGTCTGGGTGGCTGGAAAATAAATGTGCAGTCTCCTATTATTATTATCATTTCTGTGAAATTTCCTGCTTCACAGAAAAGTCTGCTAGATACAATGGGCTTATAGGCTGAAGATGGATGCCCCAATGGTACAAAAGAACTCTGGATGACTGCCCAGGCAGCAAGATGTCTCTGTCAATTCTAGAACACTGAAAGTTACTTACAATGCACTTCTTGTTTACTTAGGTAACATTATATCCTTCTGGGGCCTTTGACGAGTTGAAAACAGATAGTTATAGTTTTCCTTAGTTACGGTAAAGGATAAATTGGATATCAAATGTTAGACTCACAAAGATAGGACAGATGATAGAATATTTTCCTTAATTTGACAAATGTAAATAAACTAAATATTGTAACTCTAATTCTTGCTTGATAAATGTTTTGTATATGTAATTTTATTATGTTAAAGTTAAATCCTTCATTTTAATTAGACAGAAAAGGGGAGATGATGTGAGATGTCCTTCTGTATATGTGATGCTTTTATTGGTTAATGAATAAAGTTTCTTTGGCCTATGGCAGAGAAGAATATAGCTAGGATGGAAGGGATAGTGAGAGAGAGTAGGTGGAGTCAGGGAGACACTATGTAGCTTACCAGTAGGCCACAGCCTTGTGGCGATACACAGATTAATAGAAATGGGTTAATTTAAGATGTAAGAGTTACTTAATAAGAAGCCTGAGCTAATAGGCTAAACAGTTGTAATTAATATAGTTTCTGTGTGATTATTCAGGTCTGGGAGACTGGGAAATGAATGAGCAGCCTCTTTTTTCAAAGATGCTCAAGGGTTGCTGTACAAATGAGCAGATTCTCATTGGATAAGCAGTGAATACACTCCTGAAAGTCAGACATCAGCGTTTTCAAACCCCAACCCTCTCTACCCCTTCATAGCCTAAATTCAAGCTAAGTTGCTTCAGCTCCCCCAGCTTTAGCTTTAGCACATATGGTGTCTACAAGTAGGCTAAAACATCTCTCTTGGGAAATGTTGAAAAGATTTGATAACAAACCTTTGGTGAACTCCTACTACACACCAGGAGCAAGAAAAGTATTCAGTAGGTATTGCTGATAGCTACAGATGGAGAATCTCACCTGTGCCAGGTACTAAAATAAACATAAGGAGCCCTTGACTCTTTAAAATGTAGAACTTTGGAGCCAGTAAGAGGACTTGGTGGACAAAAGCATCTGATGTCGAACTTAATGAAGCCACATGGTGGAAAGAGAGAACTAGACCCCACAAATTATTGTCCTACCTAAACACGTATGATAAGGCATATGTGCTTATGCACACAAAAATAAATAAAATGCAAACAAATTAGGGGCTGGGTAGGTATCTCAGAGGTTGGGAGTATAATGCTCTTGCAAAGGACCTAAATTCTGCTTCCAGTACCTATGTTTCATGGCTCACAAGCACCAGTAATTCCAGCTCCTTGGGGATCTGATGGTTTTTTATGGCTTATGTGGGTATTGCATTCACATACACATATCCATATACAGACACACAAACACACACACACACACACACACAACTTAAAATAAATGCTTTTAAAAAGTGAAATAAAATATTGAGCCTACTTGCCATTCCAATTGATACTCTAATGCTGTATGGATTCTGCTAAACACCTGCTTAACTATCTCCTGGGATCGTCACAGCAACCCTAGAAGTTATGCCATTTAACCGATAACAAAGCAAAGACAAAAAGGGAATTATGACCTTCCCAAGATCACTTGTCTAACAAGGCACAAAACAGACCCTTAAACACTACAGTCTGACCCCAAAGCCCTCTGAATCTCCATGCCAGGCCCTCCTGGCCTCTAACAACTTGATGTTGATCTTTTTCCATAGAAGATAGCATTTAAGGCTACCAGAAACATCTGTAAGACACAATTAGCTTATAAGTTGAGGCGACTGAAGAGTGGCTTAGGCACCAGTGGAGGGAGGTGGGGAATGATGGAATGCCACAAGGTGCAGAGAACTAACTGGTTTTCAGATGAATTCTTTCATCTGTGCTGACTGCGGCACCTGGCATACAGCAGGATAGCTGAGGGAATGTCTGTTCTGATTGGTTCTAACTGTCAACTTGACATAGCCTGGAGTCACCCATAAAAGGGGTCACATTGAAGAACTGCTTACATCAGGCTGACCTGTGGGCGTGTCTGTAGGAATCTGTCTTGATTGTTAATTGATGTAGGTGGCCTCAACCTTACCTTGTGCAATCAACCATTTCACAGTCTGGCCCCTGAACTGTGTAAGAATGAAGAAAACTGGCCGGGTATAAAACCAAGTAAGTGAGCCAGAGTTGGTGTTTCTTCTCCATCTGCAGACTGTGAGCAATGACGCTTCACGTTCCTGCCTTGCCTCCCCTAAAGTGATGAACAGCAACCCAAAATTGGAAACCACATCAAATCTTTCTGCCCTCACTTGCTTTTTGTCAGGCTATTTTATCCCAGTGATGGACATCAAACTAGAACAATGGCCAAGAAGGAAAGGAAGGTACCAGAGTGGAAACTGAGCAGCCACAGAAGCTTAGGTTCTCAGGGATTTGGAAAGATGAGGCAGAACAAATAGAGATACAGGTGTTATAGACATAGAGAGAGAGAGAGATGGGGGGGTGGAAAAGGACCAAGGTTGGACTTCACATGACCAAGACGGACAGGTTCTGGATTGTTGTGTGCCTCACTGCTGGGTATTACGTGAATCTCCCAGGCTGTGAGCAGAATCCAGAAGTGCACACTCCCAGCCTTGTATCACAAGAGGCTTCAAAAGGACCACTGAAAGTACTCTGGAAGTAATTACAGAAGATGTGTGATGCGATGGCTCTCTAAATACTTGTTTTTATCATTTTTGATTATGTACACGGGAGGAACAGGTTGCACAGGTGAGTTCAGTTGTGGAAGAGGGGACTTGGGGATACATATGATCAAAAGGCACAAAACACATCACTTCAAATGCTAAATGAAAATGGTAACAATGTCTTCTTGACGACTTGATGCAGAATAAAAAGTGTACAGAACAGAGTTTCAGAGTAAATTCCACTGCTCTCTCATTAAATCCTAAGAGTGTAGGACAGAGAATGGTTCAGGGCACAACTCTGCTCTCAAGCCCAGAGTGTGCTGGAAGCAGAACTCTCTCTTCTTGATGTTTTCTAAATGACCAAAGGACAAGAATGGATTTCTATCCCCCGGGCACATGTTTTGTTGACTCACTAATAACCCAGCTGCTGGAAATTCAGGTCAGGGATTTGAAGGAAAACTGAAGAAACTGTATCTAGCTAGTCCTTTGGGAGACCAGTGTTTGACTCTAAGCTTTTAAAACACTGTCTAAAATCTGGAGAAAACTGTCTTTAATAAGAACCAGCAGCCAGGACCCCAGAAGAGACTAGAGAGAAGATACTGTAACTTTCATCTAATATTGTTGGCTTTGGGAAGTGGCCAGAGGCTTCGATGACTTCAATCCCCTGTCTCACAATTATCTGTTAACTGTGTTATAGGCCTTGCGGTCTCAAGAGGACCTGCCCTGATCTCCAGCCTGAAGCTCATGATGCTATCAGGAATGACTAACCAAGGCAATCCCAAAGAAAGTCAGGACACAAACTGTCTTAGTTAGGGTTACTATTGCTGTGATAAAGGGCCATGAACAAAGCAACCTGAAGAGGAAAGGGTTTGTTCAGCTGACACTTCCACATCACAGGTAGGTCATCATCAAAGGAAGTCAGAAGATAAACTCGAGCCAAGCAGGGATCTAAGGAAGGAGCTGATGCAGAAGCCATGGAGGGGTGCTGCTTCCTGACTTGCTCCTCATGGCTTGATCAACCTGCTTTCTTATAGAACTCAGGACCACCAGCCCAGGGATGGCATGACCCACAATGGGCTGGGCTCTTCTCCCGTCAATCACTAACTTGGAAAAGGTTCTACAGGCCTGCCAACAACCCTATCTTAAGGAGACATTTTCTCAACTGAGATGCTCTTCTCTCTGAGGACTCTAGTTTGTGTCGAGTTGACATAAAACTATATAGCACACAGGCCCAGGACTGCCTAGTAAGAGAAGGTGGAGTAGAGGCATTGATAAAGCTCACACACTTCTCCGTGTGTTCTGCTTTAAGCTTCATCACTTAATGAGGTAGGTGTCACTGTCACCACCATCTTACACATGGGACAACAAAAGTACAGGGTGGCAAGTAACTTTGTCAAGGTCACCCATTAGCAGGTAGAAAAGCCCAAATTTGACCTCAAAAGCCCCCACACACAAACTTTGCCCCCATTACCTGATGCATAGCACATGAGTGGGACTTACCTTCCAAGTATAAGTTTTGATTCCAAGATCAGCAAAAGCCAGCTACACTGAAGGCCTTCTCCATGCTGCTTGTGAGTAGGAAGAGAGCCTGCAAGCGTGGTCTACCCTAGGAGACTTGAATCAGCTCTGACATCTCACAACTCCCAAACTGGGATTTGACAACTCAGTGTCTGCTTTCTTATCATCAGTGACATATGCCTCAGTTTCTCTAGAAGACACCGCCTTCACCTTTTAGCAGCTCTGGCCATGTGGGACCTCCTACTGAAGGATGTCTCCCTATTACCATCATTTCTGCTCAATTGACATCCAAACATCAGACCCCCTGCACTGAGATGCCAGAGACAGAAAAGCACAGCAGACAACTGTGGGAGGAGAGATGGGGGAAGCTTCTTCAAGGTTATTCAGAACACCCTAAGCCTCTTACCAGGCTACATACTCCTGTGTTAAGCAAAAGGATAGACCCACAGTCAATCAACCATCAACCGCCCTTTATGGAGCACGTATGAATCGGCACTCTTTACAATGTAATAGAAAGAAAGATCCAACTGCAATTGGCTTGAGCACGAGATAAATTAGTTGGTCCATTTAACTGAAAAGGCCGGGGGAGATGATGACTTGAGCGCGGCTAGAAATAGGCACTCGCAGCACACTGTGAGGAATCGGGCTCTCTCAGGCTCTGTGTTTTCATTTTTTCAGCATTAGCTTCTTTTTAATTCTGTTTTAGTTGTGGAGCAGGGCATATTTGGTTCTCCTCTGCATATGTCATAGTCTAAGAGTTAAGGGTTAAGGAACTGAGCTGGCAGTGGTGGCGCTCACCTTTAATCCCAGCACTCAAGAGGCAGAGGCAGGTAGATCTCTGTGAGTTCGAGGCCAGCCTGATCTAGAGCTAGTTCCAGGACAGGCTCCAAAGCTACAGAGAAACCCTGTCTCAAAAAAAAAGAGTTAAGGAACTGAGTGGGGTGCCACTTGCCTACAATCTCAGCACCCAGGAGCCAAGACTGGAAAATAACGAGCTGGAAGCCTGTCTATTATCAGAAAAGAAATAGTCAAGAAAAACATTTTAAAGTGAATTTCTTTCCAGTGAAAAAGTCACAATTAAAATAGTGAGTGGACCAGCATCATGTGTTTATCCTGACCAAGCGCCTCCTAGAAACTGAAATATATTGGTTGACAGTCCTGTGTCCCCCTACCCTGGAATCTCTGGCTAACTTTCTATGTTCATATTATAAACTTGGTTTGGTTTTGGTTTAGAAACGCCTAGGGTATTGGTGAGGTACACCTTGTGTGTGCCTGTGAGAACATTTCCAGAAAGGCTTAAATTGGGAGACAGACCCCCCCACCCACGCAGGAGGGTGTCCCACGGGCTAGAGTCCAAAACAAAACTGAAAAGAGGAAGAGGGAAATGGATGAGTACCACAACTCCCACATCCTCTGCCTCCCGATGCATCCGCATGTGAGCGCAGCAGCTCACAAGCTTGTCATCACAGCTGTGCCATCCACCCATAGACAAGCAGCTTCTTCCACAGTGGAGCACATCCTCAAACTCTGATCCCAATCCTCCTTCCTGCAAGTGGCTTCTTGTCGGATATTCAATCACAGATCTGAGCACTGTGACCATCAGACCCCCAGACCACAGTGACAGTGGGTAAGAGAGAAGCATTGCTCAGGGAGGATCCCAGGGGGAGTCCCAGAAGAGTGACACATAATCTGGGTAAGCAAAAAGAGCAGCTATCTCCCCTCGAATCTCTTCCAACAAAACTGTAATTTGGGACATGGTAAAAACCATGAGAATGCCACATGGTTAACAAGGAAAGCGTTCGTCTGAACAGGTCATACTGTGAAGCCCTGGCTAGGCTTAAACTTACAGCCTTCCTAACTCCCAAGTGCTGACATTACAGTCACACACCAACACATCTTACATGAAGCCATCCCTGCACGGAGAAAAGAGGCCCCATGAAAATGGCAAAGAGAAAACCTAATTGATTATAACCAATAGTTCACAATGTGTAATACCAGCCATGAATCTAAAACCTGACATTAGAGGTTGAAGGTGGAGTTGAGCCTTCAGACCCTTCATTTTCCTGCTATAACTGAAGGAAAGTGGTATCTCTGCCCCTTCAAAGCTATTGCTCTGTAAACAGGAGACAATAGGGCTCTGTGCCATATGGTCATTATAATCAAAGCCTTGAAACACGGCTCAGCAGAGAAAGCAAATCTTGGAAAGTTCCATTCATCCATTTAATGTTTGGTGTGTTTATGATCTATTATAGTCATGAGGTAGTGATGTTATGTCAACTTCATAACCTAGATCCCACTGAGAAAGGAGCCTCAAGGTGGAAGTATCTACATTAAGGTCAGCCTCCAAGAATGTCTATGCAAAACTCTTTAATTAATTACTGCAGGAAGATCCCTCTTAACTGTGGGCAGGACCACTCCCTGAGCAGAGGATCCTGGGCTGTGTAAAACGGAGGGGGCAAACTGAAGACTAGTGTGCATGCATCCATTTATTGTGATCTGCTCTTGACCGTGGACTCACCATGACTGAATCTCTCAAGCTCCTGTTGATGTGATTTCCCCTCTGTGCGCCGGGCGATGGTGGCGCACGCCTTTAATCCCAGCACTCGGGAGGCAGAGGCAGGCGGATCTCTGTGAGTTCGAGACCAGCCTGGTCTACAGAGCTAGTTCCAGGACAGGCTCCAAAACCACGGAGAAACCCTGTCTCTAAAAAACCAAAAAAAAAAAAAAAAAAAAAAAAAAGATTTCCCCTCTGTGATTGACTGTGAACCGGATGAACCTTCCTCCCTTAAGTTGCTTTTGTTGGAGCATTTTAATCACAGCAGAGGGAAATAAACAAACAATAAATTTGGAGAGATAGAATGCCTCTTATTCTGCTGTCTATATTCTAAAATACAAAAGGAATTCATAAGCCCACAAAAAAACCGTTAAATAAGGGTTGTGGTTGTGGGGGAAAATAAGACAACAAATGGTGGCAGTTGGAAAGGGACCCTTCGTGAAGTGGTCAGAGAAGAGATTGTACTTTATCTGAGATCTGCATGCTGGGAAGAACCAACCAGGTAAATATCTGGACTCAAACAAGAGTAACTAAATATCTGTGGCTTGGGCAAGAGTGACAGAGGTACAGTCAGAAAAGGGTGCAATGCCAATCATGTGGGTCTTTATGATCAGCTGTATTTCATTTTGTGTGCACAAGAGATGCCCTGAAAATATTTAAACTGAATGGTTAAATGTTACTTTTTTGACTAGGAGATAGCTCAGTGGGTAAAATCTCTTGCTTCAGAAGCATGAGGCCCTGTGTTTGAATGCCTAGAACCCATATAAAGTACAATAGCTCCTATCTGTAATTTTAGTGCTCCTATGATTAGATGGGGTGTGGTAGGGATAGGAAAAGGAGACTTCTACAAACTTGTAAGATAGTTATCCTGGTATAAGCAATAGAAAATCAGCAAAGAGACCTGCTTCAAACAATGTTAAAGGTGAAGAGTAACACTTAAGATGGTCCCTTGACCTCCACACATGCACAGTGGTATGAACACACCCTCATTCACACGCATGAATGCACACACAAAAAAGGAGGAGGAAGAGGGGGAAAGTACTCTCAGCACTGTTTGAAGAACAGACTATGGACTGAGTCTGAAAACAGAAGTGAGGGCTGAAGAGATGGTCAGTGGCTAAGAGCACTTGTCGCTCTTGCCAAGAACTGAGTTCAGTTCCCAGCACCCATGCTGGGAGGCTCACAACAGCCTGTAGCTCCAGCTCCATCGGATCTAACACCTCTCCTGGCCCTCCTCCACATTCATACATACATGGCACACAGAGACACATAAACAGAAATAAAAGTAAATCTAGGTGGGAGAGGAGAGAGGTAAGGAAAGAGAGGAAATGAAAGGGAAGGAAAGGGATGGAGGAAGAAAGGAAGGAAAGGAGAGAGGGAGGGAAGGAGAGAGGGAGGAAGAGAGGGAGGGAGGGAGGGAGGGAGGGAGGAAGGAAGGGAAGGAGGGAGGGAGGGAGGGAGGGACCAAGTGATAATACTAGAGCTGAAAGCTAAAAAAAAACTGAAATTAACATGACAGATAAGTGTGAATCAGGTTAAACACAGCAGAACATTTACTGGAATAAAAAGGAGCAATGACTCTGGCCGAGACAGAAAGACAGAAGGAAAAAGTAGAAGAAACACAGTGAGCAGAGGGTAACAAGGTCTAACACACATATAACCCCCAGATGGAGGGGTCAGAGAGAAGGAAGGGAGGTGAAGAAGAGTCCTTGAGGAATGCACCCAGACCCATGTCCACAAAGCTGGGTGAGTCTCAGGTGGGTATATATAAAGCACACCCAAACTGGCTCCCTCACATAAAAATTGATTATAGGTCAAAAACAACCAGAAAAACTAAAGATTAATGACTTCTAAAGATCACTGTAAAGCTTTTCTAGATAAGGAGTGATCCAGGAAAGAATGGAGCTACATCTTCAAACACCATACACATGAGCTTAGCCTCAAAAGCCAAGAAGTGATAAAGCCGGATACCTAAAGAAGAAGAAAAAAAAAACTCTGAAGGGGGCTGGATGGTAGCTGGGTTGGTGGAGTGCTTGTTCGCAGGCAGGAGGCCCTGGTTCCATCAGAACCCCACATGCACCTGTAAGGCCAGCAACTTAGGAGCTGGAAGCAGGAGGATCAGAAGCATGAGGTCATAGTTGGTTATGCACTATTCTCAAGAGGGAAAAAAGACAAAGAAATAAGCTTTTACAAATCCATATAGGTGATGCTGTGATTACCCCAAAACAGGATAGACAGATAGATGATAGACAGACAGATAGATATGATATGATATGATAATATGATAGATAGCTCTGAAGAACAAAAAATACAGTACCATATAAACTAACAAACATCCTAACTACATAACCAGTAGGAGAGGGACATTGGAACTGATTATGAGCAAACTACATCCGTTAACTAATACCATTTACTAATAACATTACCAAGAAGAGGCTATGAAGCTGGTAAAGTTGGTAAAGTGACAGCTTCTAAAGCATGAGGACTTGAGTTCAGATCCTCAGAATCCACATAAAAGCCCGGTGTTGTGGCTCAGGTCTATAACCCCAGTGCTGAAAGTGTTGTGTCCCTGGATTTCATTGACTGACCAGCCTAGTCAATCAGTCAGCTGCAGTGGATTCAACAAGAAACTTTGTCTCAATTTTTTAATTATAATTTACCATAACTTTGAGGACACAAAGCCTAGGGGAAATTCAATGTCTTAAATATTTAACATTTAAATAGAAAAATTAAAAAAAAGCTTGATGTCAAATATGCAACTATTCATCCAAGAAACTAGAAGAGAGAATTAAATAGAACCCCCACAAAATGAACAAGATGAGAGCCCCCAAACTGTAACAGATAAAATGTATAATACAGGAAAATTTAAGGTTTACTGCTTGAAGTGACTAATAAAATGGCTGATCTCCATTTGGGCAAGAAACTGCTCTTGCCTGAACTACTTAGTGTTATGCTGTATGAACTGGACATGCAGGACCCACAGAGAAATGACTGCTGAACTTGCTTAAAGGTGAGATGGTCATTCAGAGTTCTTGCTTCATGAAAGAGTCTACTAGACATTCTGCAGGACACAGAAGAAAGTGACAGACAAACTGCCAATATAGGCAAAACTGTCTTTGAAATTTCCTGCTTCACGAAAAAGTCTGCTGGATACTATGGGCCTGTGAACTGAAGATGGACACCCCAACAGTACAGAAGAACTTTGGGTGACTGTCCAGGTACCGAGACGTCTCTGTCAATTCTAAAGTTTGGAAGTTTCTTACAATGCACTTCCTGTTAACTTAGGTAATATTATTTCCTTCTGGAGCCTTTTATGGAGTTGAAGAATAGATAGTTATAATTATTCTTTTCCTTAGTTATGATGAAAGATAAAGTAGATATAAATATTGTAACTGTAATTTTTGCTTGATACCTGTTTTGTTATATGTAATTTTACTATGTTAAAGTTAAAACCTTCCTTTTTATTTAGACAAAAAAAGGGAGGTGATGTGGAATTCCCCTCTGAATGCTGTGAATACCATTAGTTAATTAAAAAAAAACTGTCTTAGGCCTGTGCAGGGCAGTATATAGGTAGGCGGGGAAAACTAAACCAAATGCTGGGAGAAAGAAGACAAAAGCCATGTAGCCCCGCCTAGACAGATGTTGGAACTTTACCTGGTAAACCACAGCCTCAAAGCAATACACAGATGAATAGAAATGGGTTAATTTAAGATGTAAGAGTTAGCCAATAAGAAGCTAGAGCTAATGGGCCAGCCAATCAGTGATTTGATTGAAGAAGAAAATAAAAAATAAAATAAAATGGCTGGTCTTGGAGAACTGTCTAGAAAAAGAGGGTGCACATGCGTCAAGATGACAAATAAAAAAGATGTCACCAAAGTATACACGCTAACAAAATCAGGGAGTTATCAAATCTTATGCAAATAACTTAAACACTTAAATGAAACAGATTGTTGCCTAGAGATGCATTGCCTATCAAGGCCATTACTAGAAAAGACAAAATTGGAGTGACCCCTTAACTTCTTTTTAAAAATTAGTAAAAGTGAAAGCTCAAAAGCAAAAGCTTTCCACAAAGAAACCTGTGCCTCCAAAGAATTTCACCAGTGGACACTTGCAAACATTGGAAAAAGAATGGCACCAAACTTTTTCTTTAGTGTGAATATGAGTATCTATCTGCCACATGCGTGAGAAGGCTAAGAGGACAAGAAAGGGCATCAGGTCACCTAGAGCTGGAATGACAGTTGATCATGGGCTGCCAGACATGGGTGCTGGGAGCTGAACTTAGATCCTTTGGAAGAGCAGCAAGCCCCTAACCACTAAGACATCTCTCCAGCCCCATAACACCAGTCCTACGTAAAGGATAATAAAGAACAGAAAGAACGGCTAGGAGCGTAGCTCAGTGGTAGAACACTTACCTACTGCACCAAGTTCTAAACCCTAGCACAATAAATAAATAAATAAATAAATAAATGTGCTTTAGGGTGAAAAGGTTGCCCAGTGGTATTCTCCTCCAGCATCTGCATTCACAAGCACACATGTACAACTTCCACACAGAGAAAGAAGGAGAAAAACAGCCACGAAACAGCGACTCTGTTTAAAAATTTGAGAAAAGTTTTTCAAAGAAGGAAAGTTCCAGACCAATCCCATGTGAATGAAACAAGCAACAGAAACAGGGCTATGTGTGTGTGAGCAGGGGACGGCAAGACTGGTGTGTGTGAGCAAGGGACAGCAGGGCTGGTATGTGTGAGCAGGGGACAGCAGGGCTGGTGTGTGTGAGCAGGGGACATCAGGGCTGGCGTGTGTGAGCAGGGGACAGCAGGGCTGTTGTGTGTGAGCAGGGGACAGCAGGGCTGGTATGTGTGAGCAGGGGACGGCAGGGCTGGTGTGTGTGAGCAGGGGACAGCAGGGCTGTTGTGTGTGAGCAGGGGACGGCAGGGCTGGTGTGTGTGAGCAGGGGACATCAGGGTTGGCGTGTGTGAGCAGGGGACGGCAGGGCTGGTGTGTGTGAGCAGGGGACGGCAGGGCTGGTGTGTGTGAGCAGGGGACGGCAGGGCTGGTGTGTGTGAGCAGGGGACAGCAGTGCTGGTGTGTGTGAACAGGGGACATCAGGGCTGGTGTGTGTGAGCAGGGGACATCAGGGTTGGCGTGTGTGAGCAGGGGACGGCAGGGCTGGTGTGTGTGAGCAGGGGACGGCAGGGCTGGTGTGTGTGAGCAGGGGACAGCAGGGCTGGTATGTGTGAGCAGGGAACAGTCAGGGGTTAGATTCGAGACAGACTGGAGGGAGATGGCAGTGTTCTATAGAGTGATATGGCAATTCCTGCCTTATAAATAATTCTTAAAAAGTAATGCATATATTATATACTTCAATCTTATTAAATTGTGTGCAGTATATGTACATGTTCACATTGGGTATGTACACATGTGTGTGCATGCATGCAAAGGCCAGAGGTCAGAATCAGATGATATCTGTCCCTTCGTCTTATTTTTTGAGACAGGGTCTCTCACTGAACCTGATGGAGCTCACTAATTGGCTAGACTGGGTGGCCAATGAACTCTGGGGATCCATTTTGTCTCTTCTACTCTTACCTCCTAGCACTAGGGTTTAAACCTGAACCACAGTACTCAACTTCATGTGGATGCTGGGGATTTGAACTCAGGTCCTCATGCTTGTGCAGCAGGAATTTACCAACTGTGCCCTCTCCTCAGCCCCTTACTAATAATTGGAATACAAAATAAAGGATGCATTTTGTGGATATTCACTTCATTGTCCTCTCTTCTCCCCTCTTCCACCTCTCGCTAATTACCTTACTCTCATTAAATGTTCCCCCCGTGTATTCAATTTTAAGAGGTGATTTGTTGACAGTTTGCTTGTCTGTGCTGACTATGTAGCCAAGGCTGGCCTGTAACTTGCTGTGAGGCTGCCATAGTTAATCTTCATTGTCCATTAGATTGGGTTAAGAAATGCATTCAGTCAGGTGGTGGTGGGGCACACCTTTAATCCCAGAATTTGAGAGGTAGAGGCAGGTGGATCCCTGTGAGTTTTAAGCCAGCCTAGTCTATGGAGTGAGTTCCAGGACATCCAAAGCTACACAGAGAAACTCTGTCTCAAGAAAAGGGGGGGAATGCATTCAAAGTCACGCATAATGGCTCACACCTGCATTCCTAGCATGTAGCAGACACAGGCAAGCAATCTCTGTGAATCCAAGGCCAACCTGGTCTACATAGCAAGTGCCAGGCCATGCCTACATAACGAGACCCTGTCTCAAAAAAAAAAAAACACTCACACCACCAAGAAACGCCTATGACATTAATGAGATGTACTTTGAGTGTGCCAGGGGGAGGGGGCATTTCTGGAGAGGATTAGTTGAGGAAAAAAGACCTACCCTGGATATAAGTAGTACCATCCATGGACATTTTAGGAAATAAAAGGCAGAGAATAGAGCATCAGCTAAGTATCAGCACCCTCCCTTTCTCTGCTTCCTGACCCCCTGAGATGTGAACAAGCAGCCTCACAGTCCTGCTGCCATGGAGCAGCCTGTAGCTACACCTTCTCCACCATGATGAGCCACATCCCTTCTTAAATTGTGAGTCAGAATGAGTCCTTCCGCCCTTAAGCTGCTTCTTTTCAGGTACGTAGAATGACAAGTGAAGTAACTAATAAAGTAGCCCAGGCTAGCCTTGAACTAGCAGTCCTCCTGTGTTGGCATCCACAGCGCTGGGATTGTGGTCAAGAATTACCATGCCTGGCCTTCAAGTCATTTTAAAATATGAACCCTCTTCTTTCAAGTGAATGAACACTATTCTGCTACCATTTTACACAGCTCCTGGCACACACACACACACACACACACACACACACACACACACAAGAAAGAAAAACCTCAGTAAACACTGGCTAAAGGGGGAAACAACCTCAATATAGTATCACACTCAAATGAAGTCAAATACATACATTTTTTTTACAAAAACAAATAATTGAACTCAAGTAAAAGAACAGACTCAGAAAAAAAAAAAGTTGTATCCTCTGCCAAGACTCTGTAATACGCAAAGTCCTTGTGGAAACTCTAAGAGATAAGAGGCTGAGCAAGAAGAACCGACTGAATAAAGATGAAATAAGAGTTAAAGCCAGGCTGAGAAGAAAGGAGCGAGGCGGCTGAGGGGAAGCATGGAAATGAGGTCTCGGAAGATAATGCTTGGTCTCATGTGGGTGTCAAGCTGCTGGGGCAGGAAGCCGGGGTCTGATCTGCGTTGATAGCAGGCATTCATTTCCTCCTTGCAGAGCCTTGTTCTCTTCCCTCACTCTAAGCTTTGGAATGCAGCATTCAGACACATCCCTGTACAGTTCTGAGAACTAGACAAGTCAGTCATTCTGCTTCACTGAGCCCTGAGTACCTAATCAGTGCTCTGGTAGTACCAGAGGTACTGAAAGCAGCTGCGCCTCAGAACAAAGACCTGGTGCCACCGAGAGTTTCCAAGGAGTCCTGGGGTCCTCTCTTTTTTAAGGCAGAGTTTCACTTTGTAGCCCTGGCTGGTATGGAACTCATGTGTAAACCAGGCTGGCCTTGAACTCACAGAGATCATCCTACCTCTACCTTCCGAGTACTGGAATTAAGTCATCCATCACCATGCCTGGTTTTTTTATGTGTATATAAATGCACAGATATGTGCGTCTGCTTGCCTGTATGTGCCCCAGTTCATGCAGGTGCCGTCAGAAGCCAAAAGGGGGCAACAGATCCCCTGGAGCTGGCATTACAGGTGGTTTATGCGCCACACTAAACATAGGTGCTAGGAACCAAACTCAGGTCCTCTATAAGAGCAGCAAGTGCTGTCAGCCTCCGGATCACCTGCCTAGGCTCTATTTTGTTTCATTTTAAATTAACAGAATGTCAACGGTGCCTCTCAGGGCAGTGTGGGCACAGCCAGTCACTTCACACCCACTGTTAATACCAGGTGGCACATGATGGCAAATCTCACCTGATTAACACTCATTTCCCCTCTCTTTAAATCCTCTGCCTGAAACTTTTTATTTTTCTTTCAATTATTTATTCACTCATTCCTGCAGGAAATATTTACTGAGCACCTCCTATGGGATGGTGTGTGTGTGTGTGTGTGTGTGTGTGTGTGTGTGTGTGTGTGTACAGGCTACAATAAAATGAACATTATGCTTAATGATGTAGCCCAACTATAGGTAAATGTAAGAGTTCTGCGCGTGCTTAAGGTAAGCCAGGCTAACCTAAGCTGTTTGCTAGGGTAAGAGTATTAAGTGCATTTTCTAAACACATAGTATTTATCTGTATACCATTAATAATCCAGGTAGAATCCCTTCCCTTCTAGATTGCTTTGATCCTTTTTCTGTATGTCCTTCCTCTTAGTTGAAACAAAAGCACTGGGAAGATTTTTTTAGCTACAATTAAGATCCTCATGTTCTTCTGCCAACTGCTACTGGTCTAAGGGGAAGTTGATTACTCTCTCTGGATTAATTTTTCCCTTCTGTACATAAACACTTGAACAAAAGGCCAGTCACTAAGAAGAATATTTTCAGTTGTTCCTGATGAGTATCTCCTGCTATGATTCACATAGACACACACACAAATCCATCACATAGAATTCACACAGAAAAACATGCACATGCAAGGATGCTCATGCATGCATACATGCGCGCGCACGCGCGCGCACACACACACACACACACGCATACACACTCCAGTGACTCCCTACCTCACTTAAGTAAAACTCAAAGTCCTTATCCAGGAGGTAATACTAATCCCCAGGGACTAGAAGTAGTCTAGACCCAAAGTCTCTCTGCCCCTCTCCCCTTAGGCCCACTGGATCAGGGATTTGCACACTCTAATATATTCCTCCTTCCTTTGTCTCCCTGCAGCTTTTGCCCTCACCTGGAAAACTCTCCTCTGTCTCAGTCCTCATTTCTTCAACAGATGTTCATATGTCTTCTTTTAGAACATTCCCTGATCTGGTTGCCTCATATAAAAACATATCTCAATGTTACTATAGACCCCTTAACTTTCTTCTTCTTTAAAATTGTATTGCATGTTTTATTATTTTATTTGTGTGAGAGGAGGTGCAAGTGTGTGGGCACGCACATGGTATAGCTCATGCATAGTAGTAAGTGAACAAGTTTTGAGATTATATATATATATATATATATACATATATATATAATTTTCATTAACCATTCATCTGTTGATGGGCATCTAGGATGATTCCAATTCTTGGCTAGTGAACAACAAACACAAGGTACCCTCTGTGGTAGGGTACCAAATTCTCTGGGTATGTGTCCAAGAGTAAAATAGTTGAGTCACATGATAGTTCTATTTTTAATTTTTAAAAAAGTCTCAAGAGTGATTTCCACAAAAGCTGTATGAACTCACACACCCCAACAAGAATGAATAAGGGTTCTTTTCTCTCCACATCCTCTCCAATATTTGTTGGCAGGGTTGTTGATGACAGTTATTTTGACTGGGGTGAGGTAGTATCTAAAAGTAGTTTCTTGTTTGTTTTGCTTTGTTTTCTAGTTTTCGAGACAGGATTTCTCTGTATAGCTTTGGAGCCTATCCTGGAACTCACTCTGTAGACCACACTGGCCTCGAAATCACAGGGATCTGCCTGCCTCTGCCTCCTGTCTAAAAGTAGTTTTAATTTGTATACCACTAACAGCTTTTAAAATAGTTATTGGCCATTTGTGTTCCTCCTTTTTGAAAACAGCCTGGTCAGACATTCATCCATCTGTTGATTTGTAGTTTTATTTCCTTGGGATTTATTTTCTGTGATTCTTTGTGAACAACTCTGGATAGCAACCTCTTGTCTGAGGGGTGCATGGTAAAGATTTTCCACCTTTCTGTGGATTGTCTGTGAACTCTGCCGATCATTGGCTGTTCAGAAATTTTTATGTTCACGTCGTCCCATCCATTTACGCTTAGGATGAAATTGAGAATAAAAAAATATACAAAATCAACCCAAGAGTTGTTTCTTTGAAAAAGTTAATAAACTGGACAGACCCTTGGCTCTCTGGCTTTCTTACTAGTCTCTGAAGCAGCTGCCTATCCCAGGAGGTCAGACCACTGTTTATCCTATGCTTGAGGCATACTCAGTTCATCTGTGTGACTGAATGAATGTTGTCAGCCTCACACAAACAGAAACCCGTCAAAAACACAAGTACTCCTCTTTTGTGCCATAATCACTCTCTTCTCTTACCACAAGCTGGGAAATATTCACACTCACCAACAGTAACAACATACACACACATGCACACACACACACACACACACTTCCATCATGGGAGGAGTGAAAGAAAGTGTTAGATATTGCATGCATATTTGACTGTGCAGGTGTTTCCTAGCCTGCTGTGGCTGGGATACAGTTGCTGACTTGTTACTTGTTTTAATGTCTCTGGCACACCACGATGACTCTTGTTGAGACATATATGTGGCATATACATACATATAGAAATATATCAACATATATGCCTATCTGGACAGAAACCGATTGCAAACAGAAATATACAAACACAAATAAACACTTCAGGTTCACTTCAGGATTAATGCAGAACACAAATCAAAATGATACACATGGGAGTACACACACTTATTAGGCCAGGCATGGTGGTGCGAGATTTTGGTCCCGGTACTCAGGAGGCAGAAACAGGTAAATCTCTGTGAGTTTGAGGCCAGCCTGGTCTACATATCTAGTTTCAGTTCTATGCCAGTCAAGGCAATATAATTAGACTGTCTGAAAAGAGAGAGGAAGAGAGAGAGAGAGAGAGAGAAAGAGAGAGAGAGAGAGAGAGAGAGAGAATAACTTCACTTTCAAGAGCACACACATATATGCACACAAACACATGAGCAAAGACAATGATATTTACCTTAAGGTGTGACTAGAGAGCAATGAGGCCATGTGGGGTGTCTGCTGGTGTGCTGATAATGGTCAGCTTTTGATTACATATGCTACATAATTACATGTATATATTCAAAATGGTGCATCTACATAGACATTTGTATCAGATTCGTGAGCACCCACTATTGATAGCAAATCTCCTTTTCAGTCACTACTGAAAACATTTTGGGAACCCTGGTATGGGGAAATCATGAGAGTCCCTTTGGCACATACTTCTGCAGTACTGGAGAGAGGGGTTCTGCTGGTCTGGCCCTGAGCTGGGAAAGGAAGCTTCACTCGGGTAAAGAGCTAAGCTTGCAGAGAACAGAGATGTGGGAACTATCACCCTAAGAAAGGACTTCCTGAATATGCTGGGTAAAGGAAGGCTAGTCCTCTCTTAGCAGCATTGGAAGGGAGAGCCCCCAGAGTCCCAGCTAGTTCCAGCGGGCCAGAAAATCCTGCAGAGGCTATTAATCCACTAAAGTCCCCTGGCTGGGAGAAAATCTGATTAACTCTACCTCCCCAGATGGGCTTAACAGTGAAATGTATATCTCATTTCGGAGAGTCAGATAAGGTAGAGAGAGGAAGGTGAACACCACGGGAACAAGATCTGTGCATGCACTCCCTGCCTCTGCTGTTCACTGGGAGTCCAGTTTCCCAGCCTGAATGATGGATCTTTGGTTCCGATGGAGGAGTGTGACTTCTGTCTTTCTCAAAAGAGACCAGGCTTTTTGACCCTAGAAACTAAGTTGTTGTTGGTTTGGTTTTTTGTTTGTTTGTTTTGTTTTGTTTTGTTTCATTTTTTCCTGAATTTTCCTACCACAGTGACCCTGGAAGGAGAGTTACTCTGTCCACCAGACTTTTTTCTACATCTTCTGGGCCCAAATGTTATAGCTTCCACACTTTAAAGAACTTGAGGGTTCTGGTTCCAAATGAGCCTTTTTAAATGATACACTGAGTCCCCTGAGCACATCTGGACTGGGATTCGTGGTGTTTCACTTACAAGGGACTATTTTCTTTTTTAAGAAAAAAAAATCAAAGTTAAAATTTTAAAAAAGACTGCAGTCTTTTAAAAAATGAATTTTGTGACCTCCCTGGAGTAACAGAAGACCTGCAAAGACACTGGGGCCTGGGAAGTGCAGGAAGCTGGTTTCTACCAGCACTTCAAGGGTTAAATTCAACCCAGAGCCTAACACACAATTGGCCGAACCTGAAGAGAAGATATGGTTTTCGCAGCCGCGGGCCAATGAACACCTCGAGTGGGAGGGTTTGAAGCTTCTAAGGAGTTTTTCCCCCCATTTTCCCCTCTCCACCCCCTCCCGTCGGCCCTTGCCCCCCGCCCATGCTCTACGCCGCCAGTTTGTTAAATTAATGCAGTAAGAAAGTCTGAAGATCTGAAAGCCAGAAGATGCGCGAGCTCAGAAACCCGACATGCCCCTGAAAGCTTGGGATTCTGAGCCCTGCTGGGAAGCCATGGACCCCAGCGGCCCCTGAAAGTTGTGGTGGGCTCTATTGCACCTGCAGCCCCAAAGCAATGGGACACCTTTCCTGCAGCAATCCCAACTTCTTCGGCGGGGACCAGAGAACGCGAACTGCAAGGCAACAGCAGACTGGAACAGAGGCAGGGGAACGAGATTCCGGGACTCGGTTGCGATGCGCCAGCCTGGCACACTCTCCGACATCTAACTGAAGCCAGCACCGTCACCTGCTCCACCTCCCCCCACACACACGCACACACATACACACACACACAACCCCTACAACCCCTCGGGCCAGCCCAGGGCCAGAAAGAAGATGCCAGCCAGGTCTAAGGGTCCGAGGCCAGGACTCTGATCCCCACGGATTTCTTGCTTGCATGAAGCTGGACATCTCGACATAAAATCAAGGGTTAAAAAAAAGAAAAGGAAAAAAAGAAAAGAAAAGAAGAAAATATACCCACCCCCAAGAGTGGCTCCCAGCGCCGCAGGGAGCCTCCAGCGAGTTGAGCATCAGCAGCGCTCTTCCCGCCCGCTGCCGGGCTGGACGCTCTCCGTGGTGCTGAACCTGCACGGCCGCCGCTGTCCGCGGTGCCCAAGCCGCCAGGCTGCAATTCTCCCCGGGCTCTGCCACCTTGTCCCTCTACTCCCTAGCTCCTTTAAACATCTGGATTATTTTCCCCAGAGGCGCTCTCTGGCTTCGTCGCTGCCCATCGGAAACATTTTTGCATCCCCATAACTCGTGGACTTTACAGCACAAGAATCTAGAAAATGTACAGCTTCAACACTCTGCGATTCTACCTTTGGGAGACCATTGTATTCTTCAGGTACGCGATTTCCTATACCGACCACGACTATCCTTATGGTGCAAATGGGGTTCAGGTGGTGTAAAGAGGCTGACTCTACCGTGGCCTCATCAGTTGGGGAGGGGGTACTGTGTGCTGAAGGCCTTTCCATTCCCCTCCCCCCTCCACCCGCAGGGTGTCTGGCTGGTGCGTGTAGGTCCCAGACAGTGGCTGCTCCAGCAGCGGTTTGCCTGTTTCTTGCGGTTTGTCTATCTGACTGTTACACTTCCCCCGATACTCGCCCTCTGGCCCCTCTTCTCATTACCCTTTACTCGGCTGAGGACTTAGAGGAAAGCTTTACGAGTTTTTTAGTTTAATTGGGACCGCATTCTCTCAAACCGCAGTGCTGGAAATCCCGGGTCTCCCGTCTGGGAGCGAAGTGACAACTAGTGGTGACGCGGAAGGTTGCAGTTGGACTTGCTGGGCACAAAACAGAGCATTCTGTCTCCCTTTTGGTTATTTTTCTTGGGGAGGGGGGGGTCAGGGTTCCTGTGGTTTGGAGTTAGGGGGGATAACGCAGTTATGACTTCAGCTTTCAAAGCCCAAACTTAAGTGCAAATCGGGCCTATTTGCGAATAGACACTGAGAAATATTTTCCTTTTAAAACTTTGACTCCATCCTCCCTGGTCCACACTTCTTTCCAAACACTGTTACGGCCGACCCTCCCCTTCTCCAAAGGACACTTCTTATTTATGAATGAAGGCCTATCCCTGCTGCCATGACTGGGCTCTCCATACCCTTCCATTGACTCCTAATTCTCTGTTTACAGGCTTAGCGTTCTTGTGTTAGCCCTAGTGAAAAGTGAAAAATCACGTCTTTAGGAAGTATTGAAACAGATTGGCCTTTTGTAAGTGGGCAAATCATGCCATCTTCAGAGGTGGTGATGATAAATTCCATCTGTATGAATTGAAAAATATTCTTCCCGGCTCTGCAGAGATCGTTAATCTTCCTCGTTCTTGCGTGTCTGCTTCTTGTGTTTTACCACTGAAGTCAGTTAATAGGCATTTTAAAAAAGAAAAGAAAAGAAAGCCCACTCTGGTTGTTTTAAAAACATATACGACCACCAATAAGATCCTCTCTGATCCTAAAACAGCACATAAGTATGATTTGATTACACGGCAAAGAGCTGTTGGTTTGACTAATCCATTGGTTGGTGATATGGATGAGGCCTCCACTCCGAAGTGACAGTTTCTGAATTTGAGCCTCTCTTTGTGTTTTTTTTCTGTCGAGATGATGAAGACGTCTGCTCCTTTCCCAGGGTTACTCCACTGCTAAAGCTTTTAATACCATCTTAAAATAATTCTTTAGTATGCTACTGTCCCAGTCATATAGCTTAGAAAATAAATAGCCAAGTATTTTCTCAAGTCCAACATTCTAGGACCTTGTGAGATTTACCAATTCATGAGAAGTGACAAGAAGTGTCTTATCACTCTACCCTCCCCCACTCCTCTTTTCCTGATGCAGTCCTTGATTTCCCTCTCCCAGACATGAGCTTTCATTAAAAAGGAAAAGGAATCAGTCTAAACAATCTGCATTGTAATCGCTTAGATGAGGGTAAGACTCTGCTGTGTTAATTCCTCAAGTGAACTGGTGGTGGCCCATCAGAGAGTCTCACTGTGTCTCCCTTCCCCTCTACGGATGAAAGCACACATGAGCAGCAATGGACTTGATCGAGAACTCACTGTGCTTCTGAGGAAGCAAGGGGCATGACTAGAGAGATCCGGATCACGCTGGTGCTGCGGCACTATCAAAGCAGGAGGACGGCTGCTTCATCTCAGGAGTCAATGTTCACACCCTTGGCAATTCCCCAGATAGACGATGCAAAAAGGGATCACAAGTGGGTTAACCAAGATATGTCCTTGCTCAAATGGTATTTGCATCTATAATACTTTCATCTTTGGGTAAATTTTAGGTAAGACTTATAACAGACTTAGAGTCTAGGGTAAACAGAGGCCAGCAGCTCCCTTGCAGGTTACAGGAGAATAACTAGCCTTTCTTTCCAAGGGACAGGCTGAGGGCTGGAATGAGCTGGTGTATATTCCCAGGGTCCAAGCCCTTCTTAGATTAAGTAAAGCCAGCTGCTCACCTGTTTGAAATGATTGAAAATCTTGGGGAGCCACCAGGGCACTGTCCAAGGTGCTACTGCACCACATCTGTGTGTAACCAGCGAAACAGCAACACTGACAGCAAAACAAACAAACACAACTGACGTGAGCGATGCTGGAGCCTCACACGCTACCAATGCGGGGAGTGAATGGAGGCATCGGAAAGGCAGACTGGGGTCCTAGGAGACCAGCCGCGCTGCAGTGCTCATCAGCCATGTCCCCACAAAAACATGGAAGCAATTTGGCTGAAGTTCCTGCTCTCGTGTTAAACAGTCTGACAGTCTTAAATTCAATAATACATGACACCCCGTAATCCAATAATATAAATTTTGTGTCACTTGGAGGTTGGGACCCATTTCTACTTGGGCTAAAACTGATATGCAGTTTTTCTTTATTTATTTAATACCAGAAACTCATTCCTTTCTACCCACCTTTAAATCAAAGGGAACATGGCTTTGATCCCCCAGAGTCCTTTCAGAGGCTTGTAGCAAGGATGGAACTAGTATGACCCCAACAGTTTCTTGCCTTCTCAATAACTCAGACAGACATGATCTATGAGGCTGCTTTTCGGCCTCTGCACTATTGGCATTTTGATCTTTGTAATTCTTTGTCATGACGTCTGCCCTGTGCATTGTAGCAGCCTGTCTGGTGCCAATAGCATCTTTTCTTCCTGATCACAACAAACAAGAAGGTCCCCAGACACTGCAAACTAACCCAGGGTACAGTGAGAAGATGCAGGATTGCTCCAGTTTAAAAATGACAATAAAAATAACTAGATTTGTAATCAGCTGCTCTGATGCACTAATCATAATAATAAAAAGGTCGAGTGTGCCTGGGGGAACAGCCCCTGGTAGAATACACAGCATGTCCCACTGAAACAGAAAGAAACCTAGCTTGTGCTTCAGCGGGGGATAAATACAGAGGGACATAAACTAAGTGATTTTGCCACAAAGCACCACCTTTTCCTTAAATACCTCTTCCATTTCCCATCCCAGTCGATGATGCCTTATGCTGAGGTTTTAGCCTCTGTGTGTCAATCACTTGCTAAGAAAGCTGATCAAAACTTTGAAATTCAGATGTTACTATCAATTATAAGGCAAGAATGGCCATGATAAATAATATTGTTTAATCTCTCTATCACTATGGACAGATAAATGAGTTTTCCTGAGATAGGTCCTCTTGGAAAGGTTCCCAAGCTTACCAAGAAGGGCAGACAACCACTTTGGTCTTTCTCCCTGGTAACAGCTATGTTCTGCCTGAGTCCTGCCTACTATATCTGAGGGCACTGCAAAACACATCTAGAAGTTTCTGAAATGACTCAAGAGCTTTCTTCTAAAGAACTAAGCCCATGAGGCAACTCTGCCTCAGGGCTAACCAAAATGTCCTCTGGCGACTTTGGAAAGATGGGAAAGAAATGTCATTTTGGCAGTTTGGACAGGGACCTAAAGCCAATAAAACAGAATTATAAATCCCCACAGAACATCTGCATTATTTGAGAAGCTGGGAATGACCTACCAGGAACTCATGAGAAATTTATCTTTGAGATGGTCTGATGAAGGCCGCAGCTATGTGGGGCAATGGAGAGAGCAGAACTGCTCTGGTCCATGGGCTCTGACTTCCAGAGCCAACTCTGCCTTCCTTCTGCGGCACAGCCATAGGAGGTCTCCTTGTGGCTACTCTAGTATCAACTCGGATGGCTAAACCCAACCATTAGAAGTTCCCTTCAGGCTCTAAGCAACCCACTTGCAAAGACAGGACCCCATCTGCACAAAGGCTCTGGATAAACCAGTCCCAGTGGCTCCCCTGCCGTCATTCCTTCACCAGGTATTGACTAATTGTGTGACTGTGTGTCCCATTCAGAACCGGGCACTCCACAGGGACACACGCCATTCCTGCAGAAAGAAGCCTTTTCCCTTGCAGCAGAGGGTCTACAGGGATCACCTCCAGGCAGCCCGTACAGGGCCTATGACAGCATCACACTAATGTGGATGTCATTAACTTTATTTCCTTCATCAGCTGGCAGAAGCCAAAATGATTTTTAAGATGGATGGTACTGTCTCCTGTCTGCCCAGCTCGAGGCGCTTCTGCGGGTTTTTTAGTGTGGCCTCCGCAGCAGCAGACCTGAGATCTGGAATTGAGCTATAGTAACATGACCTTGAGAAGACTCTGTGACCCTTCTGGGTCTCACTTTGCCCACCTTTAAAATGAAAGTGCTCCTCCAATCACACTCGCAAAAATTATTTTTAGCTGTTCCTGTTGGCAATGACCTTTTCCCCAGGCTTTCCCCGTAACAGTACAGATTGGGTTAAAGTGATTGCAGTGTATCTCAGCTATTACCAAAATAATAATAATAACAGCTGCTCCCAGACCCAGAAGTCAGAAAAGATTGAGGCCCTCAGCCAGCTCCTTCCCTCTTTGAACAGGTCCCCTAAGAAGGACTTGATGACTGACAAAGACTATAAACACCTACCTTCCCATCCCAGGAAATGTTCGGCGTGCTGAGATGCATGACACCCCACCACTACCTTCATCTGAAAGACTGGGGAGAAAGGCAAAGGTTCTCTACTTTCTGTAACAACTGTTAAACACTTACCCCACCCCCTTGCATACACATATAAAGCCTATTTTTTTAGCTGTTTACTGAACCCATCCTTGCCTTATCCACCCATTGCCATTAGTCAAAAGAATATCCAACTGTCAGGCACTCCCCAACTACCGCAGCACAAGCAATACCCCTCGCTGAGTCTACTTAAGATGAAACACTGCTAAGGACCTGTGGTGCTTCCTTGTCAGCCCGTATGGTTTGGGCAGAGGTAAGAACCCAATTGGCTACAGTCTTTGAAACATTTTAAGGAGATTCCAAGTCCCCTTAAGATTGCCAGTACCTCTGATGTACCCGCAGCCTCCACATTGAGAAACATTAGATTTGATTTAGCCTATGCGACTGCAAAAGAAGAATAGATTTATTTTTAATGCACACAGAAATTCTGGCTCAAGGGAACGAAGAACTTTCTGGAATCTTTATTGAATGGTGCAGGAGCTGCTATAGTGGTCATGACATTCAGAGGAGGGAGAAAAGCAGGGAATGGAAATCTACCTGCCAGGGTGATATAGAAATTCCCACTTCTATAGATGATGAGATTGCGGGTGATTTTCTGCAAAAGAATAAATGAAATGCAGACCAGAGACAACCTTGACAATGCTTACACCCCTCACACACACTTCTTGTTCTAACTCCCAAATTGGCTCCTAAAATTTGTGGGCGCTAAATCAGGCCAAGAGCACATACTCCGTGGTATTTTTCTCATTTTTCAAAATAGATAGGATAATAAGTAAATTAGGCAATGAACCTACACACGCAATGTAGCAAATAATTATTAAAAGTATAATATAAAAATATACCTAATAATATAAAAAACCTGCATTTAAGAAAGGAAAAGGGCTTCAGAATGCACCAGAAGGACCTAGCAGAAAATTTACCATACGGCAAATAAAGCCACAGTCACAGTTGCTGTTCCTGTCACTTAGGATCTCCCTGCCCTGAACTCCAACTGCCTCCTGCAACCCCACTCCCTGTGAAGCCTAGCACACAACCAAAGACACAACGGGGTGCCAGCAACTTCATTGAGAAAGCGGTTAGCAGGGAACAGTGGCTGGATGCTGGGGGGGTGGTTAGCCACACAGAGCTTGGCTTTGGAATGTGATCTCTTAGGAGGGGTGCCAAGGGGCACCAAAGCTTTTGAAATGGTGTTTAAAGATCCCTTTGTGGCTTCCTGAAGTTGATATTGTCTGAAGCTAATTCGGCACAATTAGATTACCACTCTCAGCCTTTGAGTCCGCCTGCTTTGTAGAATCTATTACTAGATGAGTTTACCATCTTAACAGGATGCTGCTGACAATTGGGAATCTCAGCCATGAAGTAGGCAGCAGTCCTCTCTCTTGCCTCATGTGTGAGGGGTGCCCACAGGACACCCAAGTCCAGTCCCATGCTCGGGAGCTGCATCCTCATATTTGATATGTGTTCACTCCAGGGGGTCACACTGTCCCTCAGGAGCCAAGGAATCTGAAGCAGCATGAGTTCTGAGCAGACTTAGAATCTGATCTGTCAAGCCTAGTTGAGAAGGGCTTGCTAAAGAGACAGTTCCCAAGAACTTGAGAGGTTCGAGTTTACAGAAAGGGTATGATTACCAAATAATAACACGTGAAGTCAGTGCTGGAAGTGATGGAGAGATGTGGGGACTGACGGTGGAGATAACCTCACCAGTGCACACAGATGTACACAGATGCACAGATTTGCACATGTCAATCAAACATAATTAAAGGTAGCTTTAAAAAATTAAATAGTTGGGAGTGGAAAGTGGCTAGGTGGTAGAGTACCTCCCTAGGATGAAATGCTGAATAGGGTCCCTAGTGCCACAAAGTAGCAACATTGTAAAAGTAACATGCAGGTAACCGATCAGGCTACAGAATCAGGCTCTCCTGGGATGGGACCAGAGACTGAAGTGCTCAAAAAAGACTTTTTAAGCTGAATTTTTTCAAATTTTCGGCACATAGCAAGTGCCAAGGGTCTTGTGAAGATGCAGTTTCTGAGATGTGGGGCATAGGAGTCAGTCTTCCTGAAGACCTCTCACGACACAGAGGCTTACGTGGATAGGAAGCAAGGCCCTAGAGCATCCTGACTGTGGCCATGTGTGAAGAAGCTCTTCCACTTTGCAGTGGGGGGAAAAGGAAAATACAAACAAGTAGGGACAGGGCTCCCCAAACCGTCAGTCACGCACCTTTCCCCAGACTTCTTCACCATGTTGTCTGCAAAGCCTGTGTGCCAGATGATGCCACTGTGTTCTCCCTTCTTCTCCTGGGCAGCCAGCCCCACCTGAGATGGCAATGCAGTCCCTGAACCCTGGTGCACCATCAGCTCCCACTCACACACCAGACCTGCACTGTGAGAGGATGCAGACAGAGAGAGGTATCAAGGGATGGGAATGCTATCCTGGCCCCAAAGGCCATCAGACACAGCAATGAGCATCTGGGACTGAGGGAGGAGTGGACCTGATGTCAGAAGGAACCCCAGAGGACAGATAAAATCTCACTCACCCATCTTCCTGAGCACCTGATACTCTCAACCCTAGAGCCTTGCTTGGGACTCCCAGAGGTTCAGAAGGCTCTGCATAACCCCGTCATTGGTCTGACCTCAGGACCATATCCTTCTTTCTGCACCCTTTTAGTTTGTCCTCCTTTCCAGGGAGTCTGTCGCTACCTCATACCCATGAGAGCTACTGTTTTGCTCTCCTGGCTTTTGAACGTGTGTGTTTATTGCAATGTGTTCCTTTCTGCAACCCTCCCCAGCTCCAAAGGACTGCGGCAAGCTGCCGGCTCCTGCAGTAGCACCTCAGTTTGCAGAGTAAGCTGCCCGGTCATTCAGTCACCTTAAAAAGACTTAGGGCAATGGTACCTAACTCCATTCCAGAGCTCAGAGAACTGAGGCTTAGAGGAGAAACATCATGGGCCTTTGAGTGATGCAAGAAACCTGGATGATAATCACAGGGTAAAGGCGAGGTTGAGCCAAGATTCAAACACTGGCTGCTAATTCACCACACTGATTCACATCTCCGGGATGGCATCAAGCTGGTAGTCCTCCCATTCTGTGAAAGCCAGGTGCTGTGATGTATGTCTATAATCCTAGCACTGGGGAGGCTGAAAGAGACGGGATATGAGTTCAAAACCAACCTGGTCTACACAATGGGGCTGGGGTGGGTGCAACCTTGGGATAAGAAAACTAAGAATTTCCCAACCAGCCTTGGAATTAACAGAGCCATATTATTTACTCTTTAGCTACTATTTATTTATTAGGCATTCTTTCCCTTTCTCTTAATTGTTTTTAAAACAATTACAATTTTTATTTTGTGTACACACATGTGTGTGCAAACATGCATATGCCACAGTACAGGATGTAGAGGTCATGGGGCAACTTGCAAGAATCTGTTCTCTCCATTCACCATGCGGGTCTCATGGGTCAAACTCAAGTTGTCAGGCCTGGTGGTAAGCACTTTCACCACCTCGGCCATCTCACTGTCCCTCTCAATCATTTTAATCATAGGATATATGCACACATTTCTTTTCTAGACATTCTAGTGCTAGAGAGAAGCCAGATCTCCTGGCTTAGAAATCACCGCCCTGACATTTTAATCTCTCAGAGTCACATCCCTGGGGAGCTGTTGTGGTTAGCAAGCTAGCAGCCTCTCCTCTCTACCGGGGACCACAAAGGGGAGTGTCTGTAACCCCAGCATTTGGAAAGCTGAGGCAGGAGCATGACCATGAAATATGGAGTCCAACCTGGACTACATAGTAAGTTCCAGGACAGTCTGGGGTATAGAGGGAAAGGAAAGAGGAGGAGAGAAGAGGGAAGGAGAAGAGAGAAGAGGGGAGGAGAGGAGAGGAGAAGAGAGGAGAGGAGAGGACAGGAGAGGAGAAGAGAGGGGAGGGGAGGGGAAGGGAGGGGAGGAGAGGAGTGGCAGGAAGGAAAGCCCCTAGGATTATTACGCTACCTTTGATCCTCCCACACTCACCAGGAGACACTGAAGCAGATAAGGAAGATGGAGGAGGCAAGTTTGTCTCTCTTAAGAATCAAGAGCCGATTCTTTGAGGCGAATGTAGCTAGTAACGGTTTCCATGACCTGTACACACACATGAGTTTCCAGCCTTTACCCCTTCCACAAGGGGGAAGCTGGCTACCCTCCAGCCCCACATGAAAGGTTCTTTCTGAGAGTGTGGCTGCTCTCTCCACTGCACCCTTTCTTGTTTGTCCCCAAATCATCTGAGCTCTCCACATGATGGGAGCACATTCCTGATTGAGAGACCAAGCAGGGCAGCACACTCTCTGGTCCAGGAACGAAATATTAAAAGCTATTTTCCCCTGTATTCAGACTAACAGATTGTGCGGCCACACAGTCTAACCCCAGCGTGGAGGACGTAGTATCCTTAGTGTGCCCTTACCTTCTGTATGAGAGTGTGGGGAGGAAGTTCTGCCTCAGGCACTGGCCACCTCACCTCATGCCTCCATTAGTGCTGCCAGAAAACAGAGGGGAATGTCTCCTTAGAACCCTCTAGACCAGGAGGCTGGGTGACCAAGTCTACAGGTAACCCTCCTGAGTCACTCTGGCTCTGCCACTTGTTCCTAGCATTTCTCCAAGTGACACAGAGACAGACCCCCGTGTGCCTCTAGTGGGTCACTGCCAGAAGAAAATAAATCAATACACATGAAGTCTCTGGCAATCAACTTTTGAGACAGATATACTGCTAGATTCCTTTCCTTTCCTTTATCTTGAGTTAAGCAACATAAGAAGAGATGTTGAGGGTCAAAGCCCACAGAAATCTTATTCCCTTGGATGAGCCATTTAGCACTTTGACATCCACCCTTTCGGATGATTTTTATATCACAACAGTCACCAAAACATTACTGTATTTGTACCTGGCTTTATTCTCAGTGATGAATATGAGTAAGTCCGTGGGCTCCTCAGAGCTATGATGTTGAGCAAAACCGGTTTTCACCCCATTGTGTGGATGAGCTTAAAGAGTCTTCCTAGGGCCACCCAGTCTGAACCAGGCAATCTTAGACAGGGATGCAAGTGGTCTGCCTTAGAAACCCTTCCCCTGTTATGGTGATGTGATTTGGGTACCATTTGTGATGGACCACCATGGTTCCAGGAGCCATGCTGGCTTTCTCTTGAGCATGCCATGTCTTCAACACTTAACCTCCCAGCTTGCCCCATGAAGCCCCCACTTCTATTTCTATCTATTTTACATGATACAAACCAAATCCCAAGATGAAGTCTATGAGTCCCCATTCCAGACTCTCAGTGGCCCTCAGCTCCCTCCATAACGCTGGAAACTGTGCACCCCCTCAGAGGCACTCCGAACAGTCAGCTTTGCACTGGATCCTGCTTTCCTTGTTGAAGGATCTTGGCAACTTCTCAGCCATTCTCAACCTCAATAGTCCTGTCTTTAAATGGCCAGGGGGCGTCGCTCAGTTGGTTGAGTGTCTGCCTGCCATCACAGAGCTCTGGGTTTGGTCCCAGTACTACACAAGCCTGACCTTAGAGCCCTAGCTTGTCATCCCAGCACTCAAGAAGTAGAGGCAGGAAGATCAGGAGTTCAGAGTCACCTTGGGATATATGATTGGTTCCAGATCAGTCTGAGCTACTTGGGACACTATCTCAAAAACAATTTTAAAAGATAGGAATAGTAACACAAGCCGTTAACAGAGAGTAATTCCCTCTCCACAGCTGAGATCCTACCCATACCTCAAGACCCATCTTTAGCTTTACCTCTTTCATGGGTATCCCCTGGGTAACTACTGTCCCTACCACCAACTGAGCCTGAATTCTCCTTTCAAACGTCCCTGAAAAATAGGCTGGAGAGATGTCTTAGCCTGTTGGAAGAGCACACACCACTCTTCCAAAGGACCTGAGTTCAAGTCCCAGCATCCACATCAAGTGTTTCATAACCACCTGTAACTCTGTTCCAGGGAAATCTGATGCACCCCAACACACGGTGACAAATACCCTTAAAGAAAAATAATGAAAGTCAAAAAATAAAAATAAATCATTTTTTTAAAGTCCTTGAAAATATCAACATTACCATCGGCCCTCAGTTTGGGCATAGTGCCTTGCCTGCAGACGGAGCCCTTCTACCTTCCTCACTGGACCATAAACCCCTCAAAAGCCAAGGTGTCTCCCTTGGTGGCCCCCAAGGTTTCAACTAGCTCTTCTTGCCCTTCATGAGCTGTGCTATCCTTGTGGCTTCAGGTACGCTGCACACAGTGTCTGTCCCTGTATGTCTCCTCACAGCCTCCTGTCTCTGGCTACGCAGAAGCCTAGGACCTGGAGGATTGTGCCCAGCCGACCCTGAAGCACTGCTGTGTCTCACCATGACCCCTTTCTGCTCCAGTAAATGAGTCACGGGGTAGAGCATGACTTAAGAGTGGTGCCTCTGTCCTGGCTCTGACACAGCCGCGGGAAGTCGTTCACAGCTGCGGGAAGCCTTGCAGCCTGACAGAGCATGTCTGAGCTCTGGGCCTCCCCAGATCTTTGAGCCATGGCAGATAAGATGAGGTTGTTTCCCATCATATCCCTAGGCCTGCAGTAAAATTCCTTCTGTGGAATAGGACAGACTTTTTTTTTCTTTTTTTTTATTAAAAAGAAAAAAAAATTCCACCTCCTCCCAGCCTCCCATTTCCCTCCCCCTCCTCCCACCCCTCTCCCCCTCCCCCCACTTTTCTCCTCCTCCCTCTCCAGTCCGAAGAGTAGTCAGAGTTCCCTGCCCTGTGGGAAATCCAAGGTCCTACCCACTCCATCCAGGTCTAGGAAGGTGAACATCCAAACTGGTTAGGCTCCCACAAAGCCAGAACATGAAGTAGGATCAAAACCCCGTGCCATTGTCCTTGGCTTCTCATCAGCCCTCATTGTCCACCATGTTCAGAGAGTCCGGTTTTATCCCTTGCTTTTTCAGTCACAGACCAGCTGGCCTTGGTGAGCTCCCAATAGATCAGCCCCACTGTCTCAGTGGGTGGGTGCACCCCTCGTGGTCCTGACTTCCTTGCTCATGTTCTCCCTCCTTCTGCTCCTCATTGGGACCTTGGGAGCTTAGTCTGATGCTCCAGTGTGGGTCTCTGTAGGACAGACTTTTTAAGGTGGTTTTCTCTACAGCCACACTACCGTGAAGGCATGTGATCTCATCAGAAATGGTTTCGTTTGTGAAGAAGGCATGGGCTTCGTGGAAGGTGGCTTCCTCTGTACAACCCAAAACAGTTACTAGAAAAAAGAATTCTAAATGAAAAGGCCGATATCATGTCTTCAAAGAAGGGCTTAAAGGGTTTGTTGGCTTCAACACGTAAAAAGTTGCACCTCCTGAAAGATAGTAACAAAGCAAGTAAAAGATGGGATGTCCCAGACTCTCTCTCAGGTGCAATGACCTGGAGTTCAGAGCTAGCCAGGTCTTTCGCCACTAGCAAGCTCTGCTCGTGTGTGTGTGTGTGTGTGTGTGTGTGTGTGTGTGTGTACACGCAGAAGCCAGAGTACAACCTCTGAGGTTGCACAGGTACTGTCCATCCTCTTTTTGAAGCAGGGTCTCTCTTGGGCTAGGAACTCACCAAGTAGACCAGACTTGCCGGCCAATGAGTCCCAGGGATCCTCTGTCTCCACCTCCTCAGTGCCGGGATTACAAGCACAGGCCACTATGCCGGGCTTTTTCTTAAGTGAGTTCTGAGGATGAAACTCGGGTCTCTGGAGCCCTTTATCTCCCCAGCCCTCTGCTTCACAGAGGGTTGCAACTGAGTCTTGGGTTTCCCATGTCTGAGACGAGATGAGACTACATAAAGAAGATGGCCTTTCCAGCTGCCGTGCATAAGGCTTCATTTAAGCTGGCTAGCAAGAGAGCCTGGAATTGAAGATTGGTTGTCTGGAGTCCTAGCAATGCTATGAATTAGATGTACATCTTAGAGCAAGATTGTTTGAAGGATTCTGAAATTGTCCTCTTCTGTGTCATGGAAATAGTAAGCCTCCCTGAGAGGTCACCATTCATGTTGAATGACAGGTGGCTAGCAGAGTGTGGACACTGCCTCTGGTAACTGACATCATGCAAAGCAAGAAAGCCATCACGGCCATTTTTAGAGGGCTAGGTGCCAAGGGTGGGTGGAACATGGAAGGATCCGACTGGCTGTCTGGAGACGAGGAGACAGTATAATGATGAAGACAGTTTCGTGAGGCTCAGGATGATAAAAGTGGGCCACGGGAAATGACTAAATCTCAGGGACCAATGGGTGCCGAGAGAGTGGAGCAGATAAAAGGCAAAAAGTGGAACTGAGCCCAAGGACGAGGGCAGACAGTTCTAGGTCCTGTCACCCAGGCTCAGCCAGCTCACATTCTGCCTCTCCCCTCTCAGTGGCCTTCTACTCAGCTGAAAGTGAGTCAGTTCTTCACTCTGCATAAAAAAAAAAAAAAACAGTTCCCACCAGAGACCAGCCATAGTTCTAAGTCACAAGGAGAGAGAGAAAGACACACGAACAAGCAGGAGCATCCTGGCCTTCGAACGCTTTCTTTCTAGAGGGGCTTAAATGACAAACTAAATGAAAAGATGAGAAAGTGAGAACTTCAGAGTCTGCGGCTCACTCAGTAAAGTGCTTGCTGCACAAACATGAGGACCTGATTTTGATCCCCTGAATGTACATAAAAACCTGAGTACAGTGTGCAGCCCGGGGGAGACAGACAAAGGGACCCCCAGAGTTCACTGGCCAAACAACCAGGCCAATTTAGTAACCTCCAGGTTTAGTGAAAGACCCTGTATCAAAAATAATGTGGAGAAATGATTGAGGAAAATGCTAGACATCCTGCTATGGTTAGCATACTTACACACGTGTGCAAGCACACACACACGCACATGCGCATGCAAGAACAGGTATATAACACACATACAATAACTTCAGAATCTGGTGGCATTACCAAACCAACAAAACAAAGAACAGGCCAGAGCTCAATCCACAAACATTTGCCCCCAAGTGCCTACGCTTTCACCCACACCCCTCTTCTCATTGCACCTATAATACAGGGAGATGGGCAGATGGAAGGAAACTGTATTTTCCTACAGACGAGGAGGCTAAAAGTCAGACAGGAGACCGGTGTCACATGACCAGAAAGAGGCACAAAGTAATCCCATTCCATGGAGGAAAGCCAAAACTATCCAAGATGGGGCCAATGAGATGGTTCTGTGAGTAGAGATACTTGCCACCAAGCCTGACCACTGGAGTTTGATCCTCAGACCCACATGGTGGAAGGAGAGACCTGATTTCACAGATTAACCCCTGACCTCCATACATGCCTCCACACACACATAAACAAATAAATGAAACATAATAAAAACATTTTTTTAATTGAATGGGTTAGCAAAACTCAAACATCAAAGAAGTGTATTTGGTAGAAAACCATTTTCATTTTTTTTAAATGTGGAATAAGTGTTCTCATGTGAAGCAGGGAGTGCAGAGATATGGACCCAAAATTGTTTATAGCCTCCATCTCTTGAGAATGAGACTGTGGGGGACTCTTATTTATGGCATTAAATAGTTCAGCGATGCTTGGGTGTTTCACAATAATACAAAGTAGTTTTAAATGTGAAAATAAAATGTTTTTGAAGGAAGACAGTGCCGGAGAGTACAAGCTTGGAGACATGTGATCAAGGCAGCCCACCTTTCAAGGGTAAAGACACACTGAGCCACAGAGGGGAGAGACAGATCCAAAAGGGTCATGGTTGAGCCAACTGCAATTCACCCTGGAATATATGAGCCTAAAGGCTGAGACCCTTTGGGATGTTTGCAGGGATCTTCTGAGCAACTAGAAGATGCTTTCCTCATTGAAATTGTGATGCTTGAAGTATAAGGTCATTGGAAGATGGAAGGCCAAAGTCATGCTGTAGACTTGGGCTTTTCATTTGTTTTTTATGTGTTGGTGTACATGTGTACACATGAGTTGAGGGCGCTATGTGTGCACATGTCTGTGCATGCATGTGGAGGTCAGAGGACTTTAGTTTAGTTGTAATTCCTCTGAGTCTGAGACAGACTCTCTCATCAGCCTTGGAGTCACCAATCAGGCTAGGCTGGCTGGTCAGTGAGCCCCAGGGATCCCCCTGTCTCCACTTCCCAGGGCTATGCTGACAAGCACGTGCCTGAACAGCCAGATTTTTTGACATAGGTTCTGGAGTCTAACTCCGGTCCTCATGACTCCATGACAAGCACATTACCAACTCAGCCATCTCCCCAACACTAGACTTACAGGGTATTTTAGAAGAAAGTGAAGACCAAGACATATTCTCAACAGGGTAACTTGGGTCTACCCTATTGGGGGGGGGCTATTTTAGAAAATCTTCTAAGAGAGGGAAGATGGGGGGTGGGATGAGAACTAAGCTAAAGATGAAAAGAATTCTACAGCCTGGTGCCTCCCGTTCCAAGGGAGAACTGAGGCCACAGGGAAAGACCCTTCTTCAGAGTCACAATAGTTTAATGTCCAGGCCAGACTAGAGCCTAGAACTCTGTGTCTCATTCCCATGACAACAATCCCCAGCATCGGATGGGGTTTCTGCTGGTGACATGCAGATAAATAGCAAAGGTACGGGATAATTCTGTTTTCATCATCATGAGTTTCACTTTAGAAAGACAACTTTGCCTTATGGACAAGAATTCCTCTAAGTAAGAATTCTTATAATTACCAGCATTAGCACATAGCACGGGCTTACAGCCTTCCATATGTCAGGACATTTCTATATGTTCCATGTGAGGAGGGGTGGGTGTATCTCAGTGGGAGAGCACCTACTCAACATGTACAAAGCCCTGGCTTCAATTCCTAGTACCCTAAGAAGATACGCGCTCTGGTATACAACTTTTTGATTTAATAGCAACCCCATGAAGTAGGTACCATGATCACCCCCATTTTTTGGATCAAGAGCCTAAAGCCAGGATCTTAACCAACATGGGACTCTTTTAGGCCATCTTACCTAATTTGAATTCAAAGTGTTCATTGGAAAAGTCATTTTCCTTTAGAATCTGGTGTTTTTCATAGGCAGAAAACTATGTGATGAGATAGGGTGAAAGAAGGGAGAGACCCTGAGGAGGAAAGACAAAGGGCTCACCCCCAAATCACAGACTTGTCTAGCGGGAGAGGAAGGAGGAGACCGACCTTGCCCCACCCAGGTTCTGCTGCAACAAAGTTCAGGTTCCCTCTTTATCTGGCACTGTGAGACTCGGAACCAGGTTAAGTTCCCTTCGCCCACACAACGCTCTCATCCGTCTGTAACTCCAGTTCCCAGGGACCCAGGGGCCTCTTCAGGCCTCCCGGGGCACCAGACATGCACACGGTGCACAGACATGCATGCAAGCAAAACACTCACACACATCAAATAATTTAAAAAAAAATAAGAGGACTAACGCTGTAACTCAGTTGGTAAGTGCTTTCCCAACATGCACAGGTCCCCGGGTTGGATCCCCAGCACCACATAGACCCGGTACCTATAACCCCAGTACTGGAAAGTTAGAGACAAGAGAGTCAGGCGCGCAGGGTCATCCTCAGCTACATGGTATGTCTGAAACCAGGATGGGCACCTGAGACTCTATCTGAAAAACTATTCTTTAGTTTATATTTTGGAAAGATTTACTTCATTCTTAATCATGTATATTTAGGAGGAGATGGTATGACCCCACGAGTGCTGGTGGCTGAGGAGGTCAGAGGCGGGTGATTCCCTGGAACTGGAATTACAGGCAGTCGTAAAACACCATATGGGTGCTGGGAGTTGAAGCTGGGTTCTCTGGAAGAGCAGTAAGCACTCTTAAACACTGAGTCATCTGTCCCGTCCCTCAAAAAGGAATTTTTAATCAATTTATTAGAAAAAATACACAAGTGAAAAATAGAACCCTGGTCCCAGCACCACCATCTCAGCCACGCCCTGTAGATCACAGGGTCAAGTAAAATTCCAGCTTCTACTTGAACTCTGGACAGAAACTCTTCTTCCTCAGGCAGCCTCTTCCATTACAAGAAAGCTCTGATGGTCAGAATAGCCCATTCTCGTGTGCACAAAGCAGCCACACTCTAAAAGCCCCGCTCACTTTGTCTGGTTGCTTGGAACAAACCTACAAAACTACAGAAGCAGAACACTTGGGGTTGGGGAGACGGCACAGTCGGGGATGTGCCTATTGGATAAACACAGAGACCTAGGGGGTGATGCAGATAGCCTATATAAAAACCTGGTGTGACAGCACACACTTGTAACCCCAGCAACAACCCTGAAGATGCTGGGAACACAGATCCCTAAGGCTTACTGGCCAGCTAGACTCACCTAGTGTTTGAACTCCAAGCCAATGAGACCCTTCCTCAAAATAACTAAGTAGATAGTGCCTGAGGAACGGTGATTGAGACTGACCTCTGGCTCCCACATGTACTCATACACAGATGAACCCACACCCATGTGTGAAAACATATACATATAAGTAAATCCACACATGAGAACATGCATGCATGCACCATCTGGTCCCGCTCCCACCCTGCCACCTATAGGCCGTGTAACTTCCTACACATCACTTCCGCCTGCTGAAGCTCAGCCACCTCCTTCCCACAACAGGAATGCAAAATACCTACCTGGCTGAGCATCTCGCAGAAGAGAAATACCTAATATTTGCAAACGGCTTAGCTCAGTGCCTGGAAAAACAGAAAAAGGCTTCCAGACCATTGTTTCACTAAGTCAGGTCCCTACCTCCCCACAACAGCCCAACACACTGGTCCCTTTTGCCTAAACCTTCTCTCCGCCAAACACCCAGAGTCCTTAATTATTCCTTATAGGTCAATTTCAAGTTTGTTTACCAGACCAGTTGTTCCTTTCTGGACCTGTTCCAGATGCTAATATCCCGCTTAAAATGCAGGGCCTACAACCGAACACAATAAATTAGCCAGGATTTGAAGTGCAGCCCACATCCAGCAGTGCCTGCCCTCCCTGCCTCTTACAGGCTTTAGATTCTTCTGGGGTTCACAGAATGAAGAGTTTTAATCTGGACTGAAATCAAATGGCAATGAAGGCCACCTATACCCTCTGCAGGAACCTGAACTTGTGGCGGTTATCAGACAAAACAAGGTCTCTGTCACCTACCATGTCTTTTCTCACTTAACCCTAGCAATCCTGGAGGGTGCCCTGTTAGCACCTTTCTTTTACTTATAATAAACAGTCCTCTGAGACTCAAGGGACTTGTTCAAGGTCACCGGGTGATAAGAGGCAGGCTCTGTGTTGGCTTCAGCCTATGGCCTTCCTGTGTCCTTAGCATTTAAGGACATGAGGACTGTCAGGATGAAAATGGTGGCAAACACAAGCAGAGCGATTCAGTAGGGAAAGCGACACCATGTGCCACATGTGGACATCCGAGCCATCTGCCACAGAGGTGCCCGGCTCCCCCCAGCATGCATCAGTGACTGTGGCTACCTGGGCAGTGGGAGCTGGTGCCTGAGAAGGGAAGGCAGGGGGTCATGTCCCTTCTTGTCAACTGCTCACAACCTGCATTATGAAGATGCCATTTCTAATTTTCTGTGGTGATGGGGTGGGAGGCTCCTTCTCGCGGTCACAGCTGTCTACCTCAGAAGCAATCCCAGGCTTGGGCTCGGCAGCTTTGACTTCCACGACAGGAGCAGAGATTTGCCACAAGGGGGCTTTCAGTGTGACTTATGACAAAGTTGAAAATACTGCCAAAAAGGTTTGCTTTGCAGTTCAAGGGGGATACTGAGGCAGATGGCTATTTGGGCAACAGATTTATCAAAGGTCATTAATACTATGGACGGACAGACAATGGCAGCATGGGGGAGGGGGTTCTGAGGTGAGTTCAGGTCCGCATGACAGAGGGAAGGTACCTTCCTGTACGTACATTTTAGAGGAAAGGGGAGGAAGAGGGGGTTCAACTCTCCCCTTAGTAGCCCATGACAGCCATTGCTGAAGTTAGTCAACGAACAGTCAGTTAAAGAATGTCAGATGATTGGCAGGCATCTTTCCTGCCTTACCACTACTGGGAGTCCACAGGTGAAGGGACGCAAGAGTCTAGAGAAACAACTCACTCGAGTTTGAAAACTAAATAAGTAGAGTAGCTACATGGCTTTTCCAAAACGGAGGAGCTTTACAAAATGGTGTGGCCCTGGAAACCACTGTCCGTGCCCATCCACAGAAGGACCGCTGGCTAAAGACAAAGACCAGCACATGGCAGCAAGCGCTGTCATTTAAAACCATGTTTCTAAAAATTTAATAATGAGGGGAAAAAATGCACATTCACAAGGGGACGCTCATTCAGAATCCTCCAAGAAAAACCCCAAAACAAAATTACCTAAAGCAGAGGCAGATGGGTCTCTGCTGTGAGTTCCCTGGTCTGCAAAGTGAGTTCCAGAACAGCCAGGATTGTTACACAGAAAAATACTGTCTGTCTCAGAGAGAGAGAGAGAGAGAGAGAGAGAGAGAGAAGAAAAAAGAAAAAACACAAACTATCTATACAGGGGAAAGAAAAACTAGAAGAAATTTATTGGTATGTCACCTAAAGGATTCCTGGTAGGGTCCAAGTGACAAGATGCTGGTGGGTTTCATCTTTATTGCATCCTTGTACTTTTCCAACATGCATATATTGCCTCCATCACTGGAGAAAAATGTTGTGTTTTAGAGTACTGCACAGCCCTGGTCTGAAGGCCAGCAGCCCGCTAGTAGCTGGACACTTCTGCCACTGGACAGCATCCATCTGTGTGTGTGCGATGACTGCCCTCTTACTATCAGATCTTAATCCTTTTCATCAAAATGTTAATGCAAGGCTATTAATTAACTACAGAGAAATCACTAAGGGTGCAGCAGAATAATTACCCAAGGGGTGCATGGTACTTCTACATAGGACTATGAGTTGCCGTAGTAGGCTCCAGTGTAGAGCACAGAAAAGCTTCCAGAAATTTCTAGGCACTCCTCCATGCTTCACCATCACAGAGCCCCGATCAGCCAACTCTGAATCAATGAAAACTGTTTAACACTAACGACACAGGAGCACTCTGATATTGATAATATGAAATGTAGAAAGAATGCTTGTTCTGTAAAACCCACCCCACCCCAGTTAACAGCAAGTCTATATGCCACACCCACGCAGAGAGAGGGGCAGGGGAGATCATGGTCTATTACAGTGTGTTAGTCACTGTACTGCTACAACCAAATACCCCGAGCTGTGTGTTCAAACAATACACATTTGTTTTTCATAGTTCTGGAGGAAGAGAGAGAGAAGCAGTAGGAGAAAGAATGTTCTGCTCCAAAACTAGCTTTTATTTGTATAGTGTATTATGTTGTCTTCAACAAGTCTCTTCATGTGTGTGTGTGTGTGTGTGTGAGAGAGAGAGAGAGAGAGAGAGAGAGCGAGAGAGAGAGAGAGAGAGAGAGAGAGAGAGAGAGAGAGAGAGAGAGAGAGATCATTACAGATAGCACAACCATGACTGGCTTTCCATGGGCTCTGGGGATTCGAACTCGGTTCTCACACCAGTGCAGCTTTGGGTGGGCTTTGGGGCTCCCTGTTTTCTCTCCACTTCCTGAGAGTGGAGGAGAGTATGACCAGCCAGCTCCAGCTCTTGACTCACCTGGTGCCATGTCTTCTCCACCTCCATGGACTTTATCCTTCGGGAAAATGGAAACCAAAATATCTGTTCTCACTTGAGTTACTCATTGTCAGGGTATTTTATCCCAGTGCCCAGAAAAGGAACTAACACAGATAATCACGAGTTACCTAGTGCAGAATTTATACAAGCAATCGCGGCTGCTGTGAGTTTGGGAGCCATGGCAGGTCCCTAAGTCAGCACTCTGCACAGCTCAGCCCTTCCTCCAGCTTTTCTGTTCTTCCTGCTCCCATTTCCACAGTGTTCCTGGAGCCTTGGAGGGGTTGCAACAGATATTCAAGCTCTTATTTGTTGTAGATTGATTTCCACTTACTAGTTCCTGTGATGCACTGACTGTCACAAGTTGGTCACTGATATAGGTAAGAGAGAGGACCTGGGTGGGACATTAAAACTCTAGAACCCCCAGCTTCCTCATTTTAGTTGTATGAGAGATTGGATAGCATATATGATGCTATTAACTGTGTGTGTGTGTGTATGTGTGTGTGTGTGTGTGTGTGTGTGATGTATATGTTCATGGGCTTGTTCTAGTGTGTGAGTGCAGGCACAAACTTGCCACAGTGCGTGTGTGGAGGTCAGAGGAAGGCCTCAAGTGTTGGTTCTTACCTTCTACCTTGAGACAATCTCTTTCTGACTTGCTACTGCATGCACCAGACCAACTGGCCCACAGGTTTCCAGGGAGTCTCCTGTCTCTACCTCCCATCCTGTGACAAGAACACTCACGTTATAGACGAGTACTGTCATGTTTAGCTTCATGTGGGTTCTGGGGATTCGAACTCAGGTTCTCACGCCAGCACAGCAAGTATTTCTACTCCCTGAGTCATCTCTCCAGTCCGAATATAATTAATTTTATGTCTGGCTCTTTATAGCCACTCAATAAGGAATGGTGGATATTGTTGTTTTTAAACTCTGCTCCAACACGGACTATTTAGATATGTAATAAGTATTCTATAATTACTTAGTAAGTAAATAAATGAACTAATGAACTTAACACTATCTCAAATGTGATGGTTATTAACTTGGAGTGCCTAATAAAGAAAACCCTTGACTAATCTGAGAAATTAACATTTGTTTTCAAAGCATTGGTTTAAAAAAAAAAACACTGGAACCTTTTGTCAATCAAGAGCTGAGTTTGTAAAGGCAGACAGAGCACAGAGCTTTAACAGTGAGTGAACTGGGTGGAAAAGAGTAAAATGAACGGCAAGGGGGAACCTGTTTTTTTTGTTTTGTTTTGATTTTTTTTTACCATTTTGCATGTGCCAGACAGACAGTCTACTACTGAACCCCATGCCCAGCCCTTGGCGTTGTGAGAAAGACTCTCACTCTGTAGCTCCTGCTGGCCTTGAACTCACAATCCTCTTGTCTCCACATGCCAAGTGCTACCGTGTTCCAACCCCACCACCACACCTGCCCACTGCTGGTTTACCTGAGACAAGTTTTGGTAGAGATTATTTCAAAAGCAATAAAGAAAGACTTCATCCATCCCTTTATTACCTTTTGAAAATGAGCAAATCTTCAAACAAATGTCCCACATCCAATCCAGGGACCCCTCAGTGGCCTCACAGCTCTACTATCTGGGCCATGAACAACCTGTTTGCCTGGTGTTGCTGCTGTGGGGGTGCTAGGGGATCCAAGGCAGTCGTGGGTCAAGAATGATGTCCATGTTGTTCTCAAACCATGCTTTTCAACCCTGAGTGCCCCAGGCTCTCACCTACAGTCCCAAAGAGCCGTAGAAACACGAAGAGCAGCTTCATGAGAAGCAGGGATGTCACAGTGTGGGCCGATAAGATGGCTGGGCTCCTAGGTTTGCTCGTCACTAGAGGCACAATCTTGGCTAATGTCTGAAAGGGACTGCATCAGCCTCTGCACCAGTAAAACGGGGTGATGATGTCATCTTTGTGGGGTCATGATGGAGACCGGATATGCTAATATATGCAAAGTGCCCAATGAACAGGAGCCACCACCATCACAAGGTCTCCAACACACATCTCATTTCCCTCCTGTTTGTCCTCTGTGTTTATATTCCTCCACCTGTGACCTCAAATGACCAATCTCTCCTCATCTGTTCAATTTCTTTTCCCTAAACTTTCTGTTCAGCAGCCCAGGCTCCATTCTCTGCACACACATACACACACACATCTCTCCAGTGAGATTTATCTGATTAAACAGAAAGCCGCACTGAAGGTAATAAGAGCCGTCCGCTCTCTCGGCTGAGGCTGGTTCGTGGTGCGCATGCTGATGACACCAAGCGTGCAGAGAGCTTGGACTTGGCTACAGCAACACCCCCAGACATGCCCCCCAACACAAAAGCCTCTAAAGAGTTGCTTGTATCCCCATGTCCCTGTCTCATCCAGGACCACTTAACACCCACCCTACCCCACCCCATACCGCACCCTACCTCCCCTCTAATGAGATACATGGGAAAGTCAGAGCCAAGAAAAGCAGTGGATGCAGAATTATAATTAGTGACATAAGGTATTAGGCATATGGGGCCTCCGCACACACGTGGGTTTGACTGTGGCAAGCTGCCATGTCATTCCATGGAATGTTCATGAATTTTCCAGAAATGAAAAGGAATGGCTTCTCCTTCATAGCCCTGGATTCTCCCAAAGAACATTAAGAATTTGGGCTGGAGAGATGACTTAAACAAAAAAGTTCTTGCCACACAAGCATAAGAATCTGAATTGCACCCCCAGCACCCATAAGAAAAACCCAGGTGCTGGGTTACACACCCTGGTAACCCCAATCAATGATAGGGAGGCAGAGATAGGAGAATCCAGCCAGTCTAGGCAAAGCAATGAGCTCCAAGTTCCGTGAGAGACCCTTCTCAAAAACAGAGTGGAAAGCAACTGAAGGAGAGGCCCAACATTGACCTCTAGATTCTACATGTACACACATGCACACATGAACATAGACACACAAGAAGAATCTTCCCAAGGGTCTGATTGAAAGCAGCAGGGTCAGAATTTAGGTGGGGGTTGCTTGGTTGGTTGGTTTGAGACAGAGTCTCACTCTATCACCCAGATGGCCCTCAAACAGACTTGAAGCCCCAAAGCAATCTTCCTGCCTCAGCCTCCCAAATGCTGGAATTACAGCCGTGAGCATGGGGATTTGGGGGACTTCAGACTGATTAAACCCCTAATAAAATATGATTACACAGGTAAATTAAACTTTATCCAGGATCTCAACTATCTACTATTCTTTTAACAAGTCTCTGGGGCCCCTTCCATGCACTAGGCATTCTGTTTTGTGAAAGCCATGTCCACTACCCTATGAGATTATGCTCTGACTCCTGTCTGCACAAGACCCAATTTTTCCTATTCTGAGGGGAAAGAAGGTTATAGAGTTGATCAAAGAATGAGGGCTTCCCTTACCCAAGCCTTGACACACGCACATAAAGAGGGAGGAGATGAGAATATAGAAAAGCACGAACAGGGGGCTGGAGAGATAACTCAGCAGTTAAGAGCACTGACTGCTCTTCCAGAGGACCTGCGTTCAATTCCCAGCAACCACATAGCTCACAGCCATCTGTAATGAGATCTGGTGCCCTCTTCTGGCCAGCAAGCAGACAGACAGAACACTGTATACATAATAAATAAAAAAAGCACGAACATTGTTTAGCAAGTCCCCAATGGAGGGCCACAAGCTGGACTGATCAAGTTACATACTTAAGCCTCAGTTTCCGATGTGTAAACGGACTTTTCTACAAAGTAAGATACAGTATGTTCAGAGTGCGTGTTGGTTATAATCAGTGTTTGGCTCTTGATGTTATCTGCCACCAACGGAAACTTTCTGAAAATAAGACGAAACGTGAGAGAGACGGGCACATTCTCATCGGGTGAATATACTTGATGATGTACATGATACTGTGGCCTGAGTAGACCAGGCTGGAGGATCCAAGATGCCACAAGATGCCAGGACCAGGGTGCGGAGAGCAAGGTATTTGCTTTCTGAGGTCCCTACCTGTCAAAGCCCGGCACTTGCACAACTCTGAGAGGGAGAACCTCCTTAAATTTGCTAGCCCTCTCATTGAACCCTTCTACGGCTGGCCCTGCTCTATGTGAACACTGGAAGAAACAGAGTTGGTGCACAGAAGACTGGGGAATGCTACTGTGAGCCCAGAGAGCATGACCAGAACCGGATGAATCCTGAGCTTCTTCCATGAGCACAGACTTCTCTCGATAGCAGAAGAGAATTGTATTGAAATGTTTGTGCGTCTTTCCCACATGCAGCCATGGGAAGAAGGCTGAGGCAAGGGCATCTTGTTCCCTAAGATCCCAGGGAGAGGAACTTAATGTATGTGGCTGTGGCATTCTGCTCCCTGGAACTGCTTAGCAGATCACGAAGTGAGAGTAATAAAATGTCAGGCTCTCCCCCGTCAGCTTAAGCCCCTTACCGCAATCAAATAAAATCAGAATTGCACAGCTGGCCAGGGGAAGCCAGATGTTGACCTGATGATGCAACTCAGGAGAAGCTGGGGGTGGCCAGCCATACCCTTGCTGATAACAACCTCCAAACCTACTAGGGCCAGAACCAGGGACAGAAATCAGTTCAGTCCATCAAACGAAGAACACCAGCCTGGCGCAGGCATCTCTTCCCCAGAGCTCAGCAGACAGCACCTCCCTACCATCTGCCATACCCTTCATTCAAAAGCACGGTGTGGACAGTGGCAGATGTCTGTTGGGCCTTTCTAAAAGAACACAGAGGTTTAAATGACTAAAAACCCAGACAGTGTCTGATCATCCAAATACTGCCTTCCTCTTCCAGCCTACTACAGGGGTCTGATGGTGCCATCTAAACCAGATGGCAACTTCCTCTCCTAAAAGCTATAGTGTCTCACCAGTTCTGTCCCCTGAACAATTAGAAGCCAAAAGGCAAGCTGAAGAGGTGCTTCAGTGGGTAGAGTGTTTGCATTGCAAGAATGAGGACTTGAGTTCAATCCCCAGAAGCAACATTAAAAAGTTGAGAGTAGTGATATACAACTATAATGCCAGGATAGTGGAGACAGGAAGAGCCCCAGGGCTCAATGCCTGGTCACTATAGCCTCATTAGTGAGCTCTGTGTTCACTAGTGAGAGACCCTGTCTCAAAGAACTAGTGCAGAGCAGTTGAGGATGACATCAATGCTGGACTTCCATATACACGTGGACATATGTGCACAAGCACCCACACAGACTCTATCTATCTATCTATCTATCTATCTATCTATCTATCTATCTATCTATCTATCTCTTTCTCTCTCTGGAAAACAGAAGACAAAGACTCCTCCATTTGGTGACAAAGGGCCTTTGCTTTGTGCCAGGGACTGAAGGAGACATCCATATGGGAAATTATTCTGGTTGGCAGTGGCATTTTTATTTGCTCATGCCACAAGCATACACCTGATGCATACAGTAGGTAAATATTAATAAAACAGAAGGCAGGCCAAGCTCACAGATCCATCAGCGTCTGCCTCCTAAGCGCTGGGATCAAAGATATGCACCGCCATGCCTGGCTTACGTGCCCTGATTTTCATGGAATTCAAACTTGGGGCCTCACCCTTGCAGAGTGAGCACTTCACCCACTGAGCCATCTCCCCAGCCTCCGCTTCTCTTAACTGTAGACCATAAGGACATAGACCATGGATCCATCCTTGCAACTCCAAAACTCCAACCTGTGCTGTGTTCCACCCTCATCTCTTACCCTCTTGCCACTGTTTGCCACTGTGCTCTCTCTCTCTCTCTCTCTCTCTCTCTCTCTCTCTCTCTCTCTCTCTCTCTCTCTCTCTCTCTCTCTCTCTCACACACACACACACACACACACACACACACACACAATTTTTTTTTCTGCTTCCCAAATCCTCTCTCACCTCTAGACTTTAGATAAGCTGATCCTTCTGCCCACATTCTTCCTCCCCCGAGTCTTCAAGGCAGCCCCACACCAGACTAAGAGTTTGAGTGCAAACATCATTTCCCCCATAAGCCCATTTGCCTGCCCCCACTCCCACAACTGCATGGAGCATCCAATCGCTACATCAGTGTTTCTCAACCTGTGGGTTACAACCCTCTGGGGGTCAAACTGCCCTTTCACAAGGGTCACCTTAGACCATCAGAAAACACAGATGTCACAGATATTGTGATCCATAACAGTAGCAAAATTAGAGTTATGGAAGTAGCGATGAAATAATTTTATGGTTGGGGTCACCACAACATGTATTCAAGGGTCACAGCACTGAGAAGGTTGAGGCCACTGCTCTACAATAGTCAGTCCCTTGACAGCAGCCATTAATCACCCTCAGATGCTTCTATCCTTGGGCTCTCCTCCTTTGGGTACTCTTACTGCTTCTCTTTCCTTCTCCAGTTCCCAGAATCCCCCTCAGCTACCTGGGCCTCTTGATTTCTCTCCTGTATTGCCTCTAATCCTTATCACTTTGCCTGCCCTTACCTCTAGGCCTCCTGTGCCTATAGTGAGCCAGGGAAGTGGAATGCATGGAGCATTGTGAGGACCCCCCATTCCGGCTAACCTTGGAGGCATGGTGCTACATATGATATGGTGGAAGCTGCCATGTCCTAACCAGCCCTGGCTTATCTAAAATGCAGATCCATAGTTCTTACTCCCTGTCCCTGGAGAGTGAGACTCTGGACATCAGTCCAGCCTTTCTTCCAAAACATCACCGAGAAATAAGTTGGCTCACTGAGCAGACATATTAACACTGAATGGAAAAGAACCAGAACAAGTATGTGGGCGTCCCCAAAGGAGTCAGGACCAGCTTCCACCCCAGGACCAGTTGCATGATACGGCAAACTCATAAGATGGTGCTTATCGGATTCAGGATCCTCCCAATTTATACTAAGCCACTCATTTCAGATCATGGGTACCCCAAAACCAGGACTCACGCAAAGTCCCACAGTCCCCGTGTTCTTGCATCGTCCTGCCTAAAGCTTGAGCACTGGGCCCAAGCCTTTCCATGCTGTCCTGGTTGCTCTCCGTTGCTGGGATAAACAACTGTGACCAGAATTAGTTAACTCGAGGAAAGAAATTACTTATTTGGCTTACAAAATTACAGTTCATCAGCAAGGGAAGCCAGGGCAGGAACTCAGGGCAGGAACCTGAAGGCAGGAACTGAAGCAGAAGCCATAGAGGAAGACTGCTTACCAGCTTGCTCCCCCTGATTTTCTCCGTCTGCTTTCTCATACGACCCAGGATCACATGACCAGGGGGTGGCACCACCCACAATAGCCTGGGCCCTCCCACATGAAATCATTCATTAATCAAGAAAATGACCCACACAACATGCATACAGGACAATCTGAGGGAGAAAATTCCTCAATTAAGATTCCCTTCCCTGAGGTGACTCTAGTTTGTATCAAGTTGACGAACAGATGCACATTGTATCTGCCATTCGGAGTCACAACTCAGGTTCCTTAAGACCCCTGCGGGGACACCTGCCCTGAACATAAGATGACAGATTTCCCATGCTCTGTTCAAAGATGCATCTACTACCAAAAACCTTCCATGGAACTGAGGTTCCTTCACCTTCTGGCAATTAGTATTCATCAAACCTATGTGGGGGCTGGAGAGATGGCTCAGAGTTAAGAACACTTGCTGCTCTCCAAGAGGACCCTAATTCACTTTCGAGCACCCCTGGCAGGCCATTCACAGATACCCATAACCCCAGGCCCAGAGGATTCGATGCCCTCGATGCCTTCTTCTGAATTCCATGGGTGCCTGTTCTCACAGATGCACAAACCACATACACACACACACACACACACACACACACACACACAAAATCTAAAATAAATCTTTTTTAAAAAATGAAGTAATTTGTCTTGCTTCCCAGTACTTATACGTGGCCAGGTGCCTCATTTTCAGACTCATTCAGCTTTTGTAAAGTCCCCAGAGGCAGTGACTCCAAATGCAGTGTGTTTGCTGCCTACAGATGCCCAGAGCACAGATCCACTGAAGATGAAGGAGAGGCTTAAAATAATCCTGTGCAAATTGCACTGTCCAAACAGAGGCAGAAACGGCTGAGGATTATCAGGTGCAGGGAAATGGCCACTTTGGCATCAAGACGGAGCCTTTGTTTCTGGGGAAATATTAGGAAACTTTGGAGATTTGGAGGTTGGTGTTGAGCACACACAATGAATTTTAGGTTTGTTGATTTGTTTGTTTGTTTGTTTGTGTCTTTTTAGTTTTGGAGGGAGGCAGATTTTTAATGTTTATTTTACCTGTATGTGTGTTCACGGAGGCTGGTAGAGGGCACTGTATCCCTAGGAGCTGGCGTTACAGTCGTAAGCCACCTGATGTGGGTGTTAGTGTCTAAACTTGGGTCCTCTGATAGAGCAGTAAAAGGCCCTAACTGCCGAGCCACTTCTAGCTCCATTCTTTTTTTTCCAGAAAGGATCTCACTATGTATCCCAAACTGGACCCAAACTTGGAACAATCCCGCCGCCTCAGCCTCTCAAGTCCTGAGATTGCAGGGGTATACCACCACACCCAGCTTGCATCGTTACTGAATCAGTTTTCTCAGAGACAGTCAGAGCTGAGTCTGAGTGTATCCATATGTCTCCGACACAGCTCTTCCCTATCCGTGAGGACAACCTCAGGCTGTGGACACCGGCAAGCAGCACCACGCCGGTGCCCAAAGCTTTCCCCTCTACATGTAGTTGTCGTTGTACTGGCTGATGTGGTCCTATCCTGGTCAGGTTTCATTGTCAACGTGACACAACCTAGAGTCACTCAATAGACGAGAATCTCACTTGAGGCATTGCCTCCCTCAGACTGGCCTATAAGCAAGCCTATTGGACATTTTCTAGATTAACGATTTAATGGGAGGGTCCAGCCCATGATGGGCAGTGCCACCCCTGGGCAGGCAGTCCTGGAGTGTATAAGAAAGTAAACTGAGCAAGCCATGGGGAGCAAGCCACTAAGCGGTGTTGTTTCTCCATTGCTCTCCCTCAGTTCCTGTCTCTCTCTGGGAAGGCACAGGCAGCACCAATGGGAGCTATTGCTGCATTATATGTTACAATGCATAGAAAAACAAACGTGTATAATATCTGCATCCACGGTTGTCAGCATTCACCCGTCACTATACACATTGCACCCCATTGACTACAATGGCCCTAACCTGCCATAGATACAGGTACCCTCATGTTTGCTCACACTAAGCTCTGTGACATTATCTGCTTCACATCCACACTCTAGTCTCTGCACACAGCTGTTACACACCCTCCTTTGGGATACATGGCACCCCCATCAATACATGCGGAAGCCCATCTCATCAGAGGACCCCAGCGGCACCACAACCCCCATCCAAACAATGGCAATGTTCTTCATCAGTCCGGTACAGCTCCCTGAGACCTGAATAGGGCACTCTCAAAGCCTCAGCAAGGATGTCTAGGAAATTTCAGCATGCCTTGCAAATCTCCTAAGAAACACCAGACTGTGTCTGTGTTTTTATTACTGTGTATAATAGTCTAATTATATTTTTAAATTGTTAACCCATGTATCAATATTTACGAACACTTCCTATTAGCGGGTATATTTATTTGATTAATTAATGGGTGTCTCAATCATTATTCAGTTACCACGCAATCACTGAGCACCAATTAAGTTTGAGACAGCAGGGTAGACACCTGGGAGATTAGAAAACAAATAGGTAATAAATAAAATTATGTGATCTCTGCCCTTGGATATAAACATAGATACAGCTTCAAAAACAAACTGTTGTAACTGGCAAGTGGCTCACTTGGTAAAGGCACCTGCTGTCAAGTGTATTGGCCTGAGTTCGATCCCCAGGACCCACGTGTCAGACAAAAAAAAAATTATTCCTCTGAGCTTTCCTCTGATCAACATGCATGTGCACAAAAAGGAAAGAAAGAAGAAAGAGGGGGGGGGAGAAAGAGGGAGGGAGGGAGGGAGGGAGGAAGGAAGGAAGGAAGGAAGGAAGGAAGGAAGAAAGGAAGAAAGGAAGAAAGGAAGAAAGGAAGGAAGGAAGGGGAAGAGAGAAAGAGAGAGAAATGAAGAAAGAAAGAGAGAAAGAAAGAAAGAGAGAGAGAGAGAGAGAGAGAGAGAGAGAGAAAGGAAGGAAGAGAGAAAGACAGGCAGATGAAAGAAAGAAAGAGAGAGAGAGAGAGGAAGAAAGGAAGAAAGAAAGAGAGAGAAAGACAGACAAAAGAAAGAAGGAAGGAAGGAAGGAAGGAAGGAAGGAAAGAAAGAAAGAAAGAAAGAAAGAAAGAAAGAAAGAAAGAAAGAAAAGAAAAGAAAAGAGAAAGACCTTCTCTGGGGTCAGTCCCCAGCAATGAAGACAAAGGTTCAAGAAAGAAGGCAAAGAACAAGTCCAGTTCAATATGGACCCTAGGGGGACCCAAGGCACACACGCCTTTTTCTGCTTCTGTGCTCCCTCCATCTTTGAAGACCCACAAGCCTCTGCCAGGGCAGCACACGGGTCTCTCCATCTGAGCGTAGCTGTAGACTTCAGGCCTCTTAGGGACCCAAAGCCTGAAAACCCACGTGACTGCTCTTCAACCCTTATGCCTCCAACCATGACTCGTGTTGAAATCTGGGCACGTTGGGACCTTGTTTAGGTGTGACTAACCTGCCTTGTTAGGGAAAAGAGGCCTGACAGAAATACCTTGGAACGTCACCAGACACTATTTCCAACCTCCCTACTCCTGGTCCCAAGGATTAACTGATCAACTCTGGAACCTGTGTCGCACCTTCCACTACTCTGCCTCAACTCTGCCCACCCCACCCCCTACCCCCACTTTTTGTAAGCAGTGATGTGAGTTATTGAAGACATTTTGGTATAGACTTTATGCACAGGTTTAAAAAGAAAAAGAAGCACTCAAAAAGAAAGACACCCGTGAGCGTGGATGTGGGCTTCTCAAGGAAGTCACATTTGGGGAGGGGGGGTGCGTAGTGTTTGCTATGTAGCACAGGATGGCTTCAAACTTACAGCAATCCTCTTGCCTCAGCCTCTGGAGCGCTGGGGTTACAGGCACGCACCACCTCCAGTTTCTAAGGGTGGATTTCTAAAATACTTGTAATGTAAGCATCCCTGGGCATAAGGGTATATGCCTGGGAAAGGCCAGCGGGTTGAACTTGTATTTCCAAATGCATTTGACTGTAGCAGCTTTTATTTACCTATTTGTTCATTTTTACAATAGCTGATTCTGAGAACTTGAAAGGAAGTGGTTATCTCTGAGGTCCTTTAACTGCCCACACACCTGTGAGAGGGCAGGTACCTCTACACACACAAGCAGAGCTGAGTCAGCCAGTCTGACCCCTCACTCTTCTCCTCAAGGGAGACCCAGATCCAACCCCTCAGCCTCCTCTCCCAAGGAGACCCAGCAGCCACTGAGATGACTCATGATCACAGACACTGAGAGGAGTCATAGACTTCTCAACCTGTCAGACACTGGCTATCTGCCAGGCTCCAGGCTGGCTTCCACTGAGGCTGCATAAACTGTGTGGCCTGAGCCTTCTGCCTTAATGACCAGCTCAAGCTCAGAGCACTCCGGGGGTCTTACATCGCTGAGCAAGACTGGGATCTGATCAGAGCGTGGAGAAGAACCACCATCAACCTTGTGTTCTCTCTCTCTCTCCTTAGCCTTGCTGCTTCCAAGGAGGCCGAAGCTGCCCGCTCTGCACCCAAGCCTATGTCACCCTCGGACTTCCTAGATAAGCTCATGGGGAGGACTTCTGGGTATGATGCTAGGATCAGGCCCAACTTTAAAGGTAGGAAAACCTTCCTTTCAGAATCACAGGAAAAGTTCTCCCATGATACACACTTGCTGCGACACCTCATTCCCACCCCACCCCACCCCCGCCCACACTTCCTTCTCCACCCAAGGTAGACATTGCTAATCGATGCAATCTCTTTTCCCAACAAGCTCAGACAGAGCCTCAGAGAATTCAGCTCAATAGTACCTCTGGTTTCTGGAAGTCAGTAAGTGAACGAAGGTCTATTTTACTGTGTCTAGTGTCACAGACGGTAAAACAAAGAAAGTGGGTGAAGTTTCGGCTGAAGCACGGGCTTCCTCTGTGAGCTGGGTCGAGCCCCTCCCTTCATCTGAGCCTCAAGTTTCACATCTCTGCATGGCCACCCGGCTCTGCATGCAGCCATTCCCATGACTCTTGGGGTTTTAGGTTTCCACCAGGAATCCTGAGAAGAAGACACGGATGAGGAGCAGGCCCATCTAGGCCTTGACCCAAGGAGCTCCCCTTCTGTTTGTTCTAGAAGAGGCCCTCCTACTCAAACCCACCTGCAGAAGACTCCCACAGACTAACGGACATTTCTGCAGTTTCCTCGTGTAAATGAGACTCACCCACCCTTCTCCTCTTTGTTCGGTCTGGGATGGAAGCCCATGGTATGGGGTTGCCCACATTCAGGATGGGTCTTCCCAGACAAAGGTCAGACACCCCAGGTAGAGACCATGGAGAAAAAGCCACAGGCCCCTGTGGATGAAGAAGGCTCCCCTTACCTCCAGTCTGTAGGTCCCCTGTGGGAATGAGGGCCCCATTTGGCCAGATGAGCCAATGCTCCAAGAAGACCCAAACTGAACCCTACATGAAATTCTTAATTCCTGGATCATGTAAATTCAAATGAAATATTCAGGGTTCATTGCTGCCAAATGCTGGTCCAGGCAGTTGGACAAAGTTCTCTGCATTTGTGGTCCCACTGGGACCTTAGTACCAATAACAAGAGGAGATCAGGGCTCTGTGTTCTCTGGTGCCTTTGAATGTTCTGTCTTGATGGACTTGAATCTTGCAGACATGGCTTTAAGAACCTCTTGAGAGCCTGTGCACCCAGAACTTCCACACAGAACCCTGTAAAAATCTGATCCCAAGAACCAACAGCCATAGGATCGTTCTTCATTCCAGGTGTTTCTCCTAGTCACTCCCGTGGCTCAAGTCCAAGGGCAGAGACAGATTTGACAGCTGGGAGCAGCTATCTACCGCCTGCCTATATTGCTTGCACATGCATCCATTCCATTCTCCACACTCCCCTCTCTGACTGCTTTGCCCACAGTCTCGGCAGACAGAAAGTGGCTGGGGTGTTGTACGCAGCCCCCTCCCTTCCAGCCTTGTTTCCCCACCGGCTCCTTCACTGGTCCACAACCGCCCTTCCATCATCGTTAGCACAGCCTTGTTTCTTGGGGTTTCTGGTGCTGTGATTAAACACTAGAAGCAAAAACCTCTGGGGGAAGAGAAATTTGGTTTAGCCCATACTTGCACATCACATCCATCACTGAGGGCAGTGGGGCAGGAACTCCAGGATGGAACCTGGAGACAGAAACTGATGCCGAGGCCGTGGAGGAGTGCTTCTTACTGGCTTGCTCAGTTTGCTTTCTTATACACCCCAGGCCTACCTTCCTAAGGGGTGGCATCGTTCACAGTGGGCTGGGCCTACCTACACCAATGACTACTGAGGACAGTACACCACAGGCCAATCCTGTGGGGCATTTTCTCAACTGAGGTTACAAAACATCTCTAGCTTGCGTCAAGTTGACATAAAACTAGCCAGCACACCTTGGTTCTCCTAGGACCAGGACACTTGGTAGTACAGCTGGCTGGAGTAGTTCCCCAAATTAAAATCTCAAGAGTCTGGAGGGGCAACAGGCAGATATACTGCAAGGGTGGAACAAGATGAAGGAAAATATAGAAAACTTAGAGGCTAGAGAGACGGTTCCGTGAGCTAAAAGTACCCACAGTTCAGATCTCTGACACTGATGTAAAAGCCAGGCATGGCCACACAATGACTGTAACACTAATACTGCAAAAGCAAACACAGGCAGATTGCTGGCCTCCAGGCACCCAGTTGATGAGATCTGGGTTCCATGAGAGACCCTGTCTCCAAAGATAAGGTTTAGAGCAACAGTCAGAGACACCCAACCTCCTCCTCCCCCTTCTCTCTTCTCTTTATCCAAATAAATAAATAAGTAAAATATAGAAAACCCGAGTCCCTTGCAAGGTCCACTCCTCCTCAGTTCCTGCCCAGGGCATCCAGGAAGAAGTGAAAACTGCATCGTTAGTCAGGTCCTCCAAGACAGGATTTAAGTCTGAGGGTCTATGTCAAAAATTTCCAAAACTGATACTAAATAACAGCTTTTGAGACTAGCATTGGCTAAGCCAAACCCATTCCGGCAGAGGACAGTAGGGACCTTAGCCACCAGGCTGCACCAATTGCCCTAGTTAGCCGGGGTTTTTTTGTTTTTTTTTTTTGTTTGTTTGTTTGTTTTTTAGAAATTTAGTCCACAACGCCCTCTGGTGGACTCTTTTGGAACTTCACCATATCACGGTCCAAGTTTTTCTTTTTATTTAGCGTCATACTGTACAGATGCTCCAAACAGTTACCTCCAAGGTTCAAGGGCTATTCTTTGTGCATGCCACCGTACTTCACACACAGAAAGCCCTCAATAAGCTTGTGTAGCCCAATCAAAAAGTCAAGATCCTCCTGCCTCAGCATCCTGAGTGAGGAGATTAGAGCATGCGCACCTCTGTGCCCCTCTGAAAATCTTACTTAGAACACTCGAGTCCCATATCTACAGGACTACATAATCTCTTAGAAGTCTTCCTACTCCCAAATGGCTCCCCCTTCAGCCTATGCCTGGCTAGAAGCCAGGTCACCTCCCGTGCAGCTCCCAGACAGGAGCTAGGAGTAGGACTTTGCTCCTCCCCCTTAAGACGAAAGCAGTACCGGAAGCCTACTATACCAGGCCTTCTCTCCTTATCCAGCTTCAGACTCGTATAAGACTCCCCAAAGGCCAGGAAAACCCCAGGATTCCTAAAAACGACCATGCAGCTCAGACTCCAAAGGCTCCCTACACACGCACTCACACGCACGCACATACGCATGCACGCACACAGTTTGAAATCTCAGCAGTTATCCCTCAGTAGCTTACCTGTACAACATGAGCAACCCGCTTCTGGCCAGCCTAAAGTCCGAGGTGGCCAAGAACTACAGACACTTGGTCTGCGGAGCACGAAGTCGATTCATACGCTAATACGGAAGTAAGTAGCACTAACACTACTCATTAAGCCTACATTCCCCTCCTACCTCTTCGCCCCTCCTCCCCGCGAGAGATTCCTTCCTGGACCTAAGCGCCTGACTTATCCAAAGAGGGATGCTAGAAGGACCAGGCACTGCCAGCTCTTCTGAGGGTTTACTTTAGCTAAGCCTCTGTGTGCTGCAGTGGCTTCCGAGATCAGGGGCATAGCCCAATGCAAACACATACACAAAAGCAAAATTAAACTTTAATATTTAATGAAATATATACATTATCCTGCTGCCAACGGCAACCGGATTGTGATTTTCTCAAGATAATTTAATTTCGGGTTTATATCCATGAGCCACGCCTCTCCACGGGGTCCTTTGGGCTGGTGCCCTCTCACACTCATGCATCAGCCTCTCATTGATATGGAAGACACAGTGCCGGATGCGCGCAGCCCTGTGCGCGCATCACCTCGAGGCATGAGCGGTAACTCTTTGGGGCATCTAAATGAAACGAGGCTAAATCAAAAGAAAAACCTGGATCTGGGGCTAAATGAATGAGGGGAATAGGCGCCTGTTTATGTGACCCCAACAAAGCAGTGGTTCTCAGCCAGCACAGGCAAACAATGCTTTTAATACGCACCGTTAGCCGGTGGCGAGGGCTCTGGGTTATGAATGGGAGATGCCATCCTTCTGAGCAACCCCCAAGCCTAACTATACATGCGGATCACCCAGGTGGCTTGTTAGACAATCGGCCTTGTGCTGAGGGTCACTGCTAAGGGTTGAGCCAAGGGCCCTGCGATTTTTGTTCTGTTTTGGTTTGGTTTTGATGTCTTGAGGCAGGAGACTCGCTCTGGAGCCCATGCTGACCTCGGTCTTCAGGCCTTCCTATATCAGCCTCTTGGGTGTTAAGACTACAGGTGTGGGTCACCACAACTCAGGGCTCTGCGACTGAAATTTTGCAGATGGCCTCAGCCACACACAAGTCTGGTAAAGGGATGGAAAGTACCCCAGCCCCACTAGCTCATAATCCAGACTATAGGCTAGCTTCCCTGAGAGGGTGCCAAACCGTTAGCGCTAAGACAGGCCGCCCAGCTTCCCTCACCAGTTTCTGCATCACTCGGGATGTCCCTCTTTCTTACCACCCTCCTCTCATCCTTTAACTATCTGTCCCTCACATACGACATTCTCTGGAAACCTCTCCCCACCCTACCTTTTCTGGTTCATCTGGAAAGAAATGCAAATGTCCCAGGAGAGCAGGGGCAGACTGACTTTCTAGAAGTGAGGGTGGGGGCAGCTCAGTGGAGTTCTTGCCTAGAATAGGCTAGGTCCTGAGTTCCATCCTCAGCACTGAGTATCAGGGGAAAGGAGAAGAAGGAAAGCAAAGGCCCTTTGATGAGACATACTTCACCCACCCACTGCCTTACCTTAACCCCTTGTATCCCTAAAAGTTCTTGACACTCCCTGAGCCCTCAAAAGTGGATATTTGAGATAGAGATTTCCTTAATATTCCTCTAGATCAGCTTTGAATAAATTTGCTTCCGAAAAAGGAAGGAAAAGGATGAGGAGGAAGAGGATAATGATGATGGTAACTAATAATTATAACAATAACAATAATAATAATGCCCAGCCTTCCTTCCAAACTGTTATGGAGGACTGAGATTCAGAAAATGGAAGTCTTTCCTGTGCCTCAAGAGCAGGGGAGGCTGGGTACCCCAGAGGTTGACCCTCACTGCCTTGAAGGGTGACCTGGATTCTCAGCCCAAGAGAAAACTTCCTCCTAGCCATCAAGCCTTCCGAGAGAAAGAGAATCTTAACTACATTGTGTGTGGAAGCTGTAGGCTACCTTTTGAAGACAGACACCAGAGAACATAAAGCTATTATTTCCCTCTTCTTTCCACACTCAGAAAGCTTCCGTTCAAGTCCTGGCTCCGCTGCCTTCTACCTAGTGAGCCCAGATGAGTGCCTAAAACCCCCTGTGCTCCTTTGACAAGCGGGGACATGATAGAACACACCTAGAAACCCCAGCCCTCAAAAGGCTGAGGCAGAGGATCACTGTGGTTCCCTACCAGCCTGGGCTATGGGACAAGACCTGTGCCATAAAGAGGGCGAGGAAAGCTGGGCAAATAACGAAACTGGTAAAGTACTTACCTTGCAAGCCTGAGGACCCGAGTGCACCCCCCAGCACCCAGGTGAAAACCAGTCCCATCATTCTAGTGCTAGGAGGTAGACACAAGCGGGTCCTCGGAGCTTGATGGCCAGCTAGCCCGGCCTGCTGTGGTGGTTTGAACGGGAAATGCCCCCCGTTGGCTTCGACACAGTTGGTGGTGCTGTTTGGAGCGGTGTAGGAGGTTGAGCCTTGCTGGAGGAAGTGTGCCCTAGGAGATGACTTTAAGAGCGTGCAGCCTTGACCTACTTCCAGCTCTTTCTCTCTCACTCTCTCCCCTCTCTCTGTTTCATGCTTGAGGTTAAAAGATGTAATCTCTTGGCTTTCTGTTCCTGTTTCCATGCTGCCATGTTTGCCCCTGATGCCATGTCCCCCTGCCATGCTGAACTCTTACCCGACTGGAACCACGAGCCTGAATAAGCTCTTCCGGTCCAAAGTTGCTTTTGATCATGGTGTTTTATCAAAGCAACAGAAAAGTAGCAAAAAACAAAACAAAACAACAAAAAAAAACAGTGAGGTAGCCTATCTCCAAAATCAAGGTGGGGTGATACCCAAGGAATAACGACCAAAGTTGCCATCTGACCTCTGCCGGTGCATGCATGTGCATGCACGCACAGACACACACACAGACACACACACACACACACACACACGCACTGATTCTGCCCCTGGCCACATGACCCTGCTTCTTCTTCCCTCTCAACCTGCTTCCTGTGGTATAACTGTTAAGAATTAGAAAAATCAAAACTGCAACCCCGGCTCCACTATTCTCTAGCAGTGTGGCCATCGATGAATAATTTGGCCTCCCTGACCCTCGGTTTCCTACTCTGCCCAGGGCGGGTGACAACCAGCCTTCTCACGGAGCTGTTGGGAGAACATGGTGAGATCATGACAGTCAAGGTCTCGCTGAAGCAGCTCAGGAGCTGGTATCTGCTGCCATTCACAGTGCGACATGAAGGATCCCAGCTTCAGCCAGGAAAAGTTCGCCCCCCCCCCCCCAGAAACAAGTACCAAGGCAGTGGCGTTCCTTCCCTTCCCTTTTTTTCTGGACATGGCAAAGCTAAAGAAAAAAATTGTCCACAAAGTATTTTGGGGGGGGGGCTTTTTTAAATTGATTTTTATTGAGCTCTACATTTTCCTCTGCCTCTCTCCTCCCCTTCAACCCTCTCCCGAGGTCCCCATGCCCCCAATTTACTCAGAAGATCTTGCCTTTTTTATACTTCCCGTCCACAAAGTATTTAACAAAGGCTTGTGGACTGTCCATCAGGCTCCCTCCAGATCCCTCACCTGCTAATTCCCATCATTGCCCCTTCATTCTCAGTTCACAAGTTCAAGGCAAAGAACTTGCTGTTCCTTGCGATTCCTGAGATGTTGTAGCCATAAATATATCTCAGACACAAATAAGAAGGCACCGGTGGGGCCCGGGGAAGGGCTTTCAGCCATATGGCAGGATGATGAATCACCCTTTGTTAATGAATGTGCAGCTTGGCTCAGCCTCCTGTGAGATGTACCTGCCCCTTACCTGGAAGCTGGGGAGTCTAGTCTGGCAGGGATGCTAAATGCCAGCTGGGGAGCCCAGGCACTTAGGGGCGGGGCAGATAGCAAGCAGGGGGCTCCCTGGCACTGTAGGGAGGTCTACCCTTGAAGCCAGTTTCTCTGCAGCCTGTCAGTGGGACTCTCTCTTGATTGGCAGGTCCCCCTGTGAACGTGAGCTGCAACATCTTCATCAACAGCTTTGGCTCCATTGCTGAGACAACCATGGTGAGTACGTTATGGCATCCGCTGTCTCTGCGGTAGGTGTCTCTGTCCTGGGGAGGCTGCTCCTCCACACTGAGTTTCCCCCAAGAAAGCACAGAATTGGGTGTTTTTGTTGAGTCTCCTGTAGGTTTGAATTGTTGTGGTTTTTTGTTTTTTTTCTGTCCAATCCAATGCTTTGGGTTAAGGTTTAACATCTGAAGAGGTCTAAATGGCTAACAAAGTTAGCACAGGACAAACCTTCCTAATTATAAGAGCAAAATCATAGAGTGTAATAGGGGAGAATTATGATTAAAGTCCATCGTATCTGTGAGTAAGACAATGTAATAATGGAGGCTGTGTATGGTGGAGCATGTCTACAATCCCAGGCTCACGGAGCAAAGGCGGGAGGATCTCTATGAATTTGAGTCTATAGTGTGAGTTCCAGGCTACCCACACCCTGTCTCAAAATAACAGCAACAAAAATTACACAAAGTATTTAAAAAAATTAAGCAACAAGGGCTGGAGAGATGGCTCAGTGGTTAAGAGCATTGCCTGCTCTTCCAAAGGTCCTGAGTTCAATTCCCGGCAACCACATGGTGGCTCACAACCATCTGTAGTGGGGTCTGGTGCCCTCTTCTGGCCTGTAGACATACACACAGACAGAATATTGTATACATAATAAATAAACAAATATTTTTTTAAAAGTAAAACAACAAGGCTGAGGAGGTGGATAGGTCAGTGAAGAAGACCAGAGTTTAATCCCCCAGAATCTACTTTTTTAAAAAAACACAGTGTTGCTGCATGAACTTCTAACCCCAGCACTGGCAAGGGTGAGATGGAGACAGGAAGGTCCCTGGGACTGACGGCAAACCAGACTAGCCTAAGGGGGAGCCCCAGGTTCCTGCGAAAGGCTGTCTAAAGAATAAAATGGATGGCATCTAAGGAACAACACCAGGGTTAACTCTGGTCTACACACACACACACACACACACACACACACACATATACACCCACAAGAACATGCACACACATACACGCAAACACATGTATACATGCACACATGTACACACACATCAAACAACAGGGTAAGTGTGTCTAGATTAAAAGATAATATTTGACTGTGGAAGTGTACACCCGTAATGACAGCAGGCTGTGATCCTCAAAAAACTGAGGCAGGGGGATAATGACTTAAAGGCCAGTCTGGGCTACATAATAAGACCCAGTCTCAAAAATAAATCAATGAAAGGGAAAACCTGCTAATGGCTTTCAAACCTACCCAGAGAATGGAGGAGCACGCTGGTTGTAGATGCTGAAAGGGTGAGCTGGGCCAGCTGGGTTATTTGTTCTCTGTTGAATATGCTTCTAAGATTCTATAGTAAAAGGGGGGCACAAGGCAAAGACTGGTGAATGTTAATAGTGGTCATCTCTGACTCATAGACTCACGGGTAATTTTATTTTATCTTATTCTGTCAGCATGGCTCCATCTTTCACATCTCTGTGAGAAGTAGATATGACATTAGGAATTCCAAACGTATGAAACGACAGTTTGGAAGTTTCTCTTAATCACTCAGAACAACACAATAAACCACTTCTGCTCGTAGGGAGGGGGTGATCTAGCTTGTAAGAAAAAAAACAAAAGGCAGCCTGGAGTCAACTTGTGAGCAGAGTAAGATTCAGCTCCCCCAACATTCAGACCTTGTGTCTCCAACACACCGCAACCTCATGTCCCCAGCACACCGCCACCTCAGGTCCCCAACACACCACCACCTCGTGTCCCCAACACACCGCCACCTCATGTCCCCAACACACCGCCACCTCAGGTCCCCAACACACCGCCACCTTGTGTCCCCAACACACCACCACCTCACGTCCCCAACACAGCACCACCTCAGGTCCCCAACACACCACCACCTCACGTCCCCAACACACCGCCACCTCGTGTCCCCAACACACCACCACCTCACGTCCCCAACACAGCACCACCTCAGGTTCCCAACACACCACCACCTCACGTCCCCAACACACCGCCACCTCAGGTCCCCAACACACCACCACCTCAGGTTCCCAACACACCACCACCTCACGTCCCCAACACACCACCACCTCACGTCCCCAACACAGCACCACCTCAGGTTCCCAACACACCACCACCTCACGTCCCCAACACACCGCCACCTCATGTCCCCAACACAGCACCACCTCAGATTCCCAACACACCACCAATCTCGTGTCCCCAACACACCGCCACCTCATGTCCCCAACACACCACCACCTCAGGTTCCCAACACACCACCACCTCGTGCCCCCAACACACCACCACCTCACGTCCCCAACACACCACCAATCTCGTGTCCCCAACACACCGCCACCTCATGTCCCCAACACACTGCCACCTTGTGTCCCCAACACAGCACCACCTCATGTCCCCAACACACCACCATCCACCTCTGCATCTTCTCTGCCAAAGTTTCTTAAATTTTTTTCTATGTAGAACCCTTGTATCCAATAAATTTTTTCACGATAAGTATAGAAAATAAACACACAAATTAAATATTTACTGTTAATCATACAGAAATTCATCTTAAGATAATTATTTAATATGTATGCAATTTTGTCATTTATTAAAGACAAAAAATGTTGCTGGGCAGTGGTGGCACACACCTTTAATCCCAGCACTCAGGAGGCAGAGGCAGGCGGATCTCTGTGAGTTTGAGACCAACCTGGTCTATAAGAGCTAGTTCCAGGACAGGCTCCAAAGCTACAGAGAAACCCTGTCTCGAAAAACCAAAAAAAAAAAAAAATGTTTATACTGAAGCAAAAAATATGTTTAGCTTGCTTTTACATAAGTAAATTAAAATTCTGTGTATGTGCCTATGCCTCTTTATGTGGGTGTGCCTGTGCGCGCGCGCGTGTGTGTGTATGTGTGTGTGTGTGTGTGTGTGTCTCTAACTGGCCTGGGTGTAGTATGTAGTCAAGGATGGCCTTGAACTCACAGAGATCTGCACACTTTTGTCTTTGCGTGCTGGGATTAAAGGTGCACACCACCACACCAGCCCTTCATACTCAGCTTTTTATTTAAATGCTGGGCTTTCGAACTTAGGTCCTCGTGCTTGCACAGGAATCGCACTTTCCCAGTCTCCAAAATTTAATTCTGACCAGATAGTTGATGCCGTAAGACACAAGACACTGTCAGCATTTTCCAGGGTTGGCCAACACTGTACCTGTTCAGAACCATCAGGGCCAAAAGCCTCATATACATCACGTCAATGCGCAGTACAAAAATAGCAGGTGTGTGTTTAAGACATTTTCAGAAATTGTTGGAAATCCTGCCCTAATCCCAAACCAAAACACATTCAGGTTTTTTTGTTTTTTAATGAAACTCGAGTCAGCAGTCTAAGCAGCATTTGCAAACTCAAACCTTCCAACAGAGTGCAACACAAAGACACTGATTTGAAATACGCGTGCTCAAAACTAAGAGTAGGAAAGACTGTCTTCATTTTCTACCATTACACCATGACTGCCTGCAGGAGCAGAAAACTTCCTATGTTTCTTGGGCTAAAGATACAACTTAATTGGCACAGGGCCTACCTAGCATATAGAATGCCCTGGATTCGCTCCCCTAGTACCACATACACTGGGTGTGCTAGCCCATGTCTCTAATCCCAGAACCCAGAAGATGGAGGCAGGAGGATCAGAAATTCAAGGTCATTCTTGGCTCCAAAGAAAGTTCAAAGCCAGCCAAGCACCCCAGGGAGGCCCTCATTTGGAGTCTCAGGTCTGTACTCTGGTACAGTTCACAGTCACACGTTTTGCCGCCCCAGTCTGTCTGTTTGTCCCTCCCAGGACTGTACTAGAAGTACGTGGCTGGTTGAATTTTTGTCTTGTTTCCCGAAGAGCCCAACCTCAGCAGCCAGCCCAGCAGTGCAGCTGCAGAAACTCTATCATTCTGTTAAATAAAGAAGCCTGAGCAGATGCCCGGCTCCCCGAGCCCAGCTGCTGCTTGGTCCTCAACATTTACAAACACTGGGCCTGCTCCTCCAAACAGGTCCTTGACTTGCAAACTCGCTGAACTCTTTTTTCATGGGGCAAAGGGACCAAAATCTGTCCTTTGGCAAAGAAACTTGTCTCGACAGGGTCAAGGTATGGTGTGCATTCAAAAGACGGCTGAGCTGGGGAGAATCTGGCTCAGTCGGTAAAAGTGTTGGCCACACAAACATAAGGATCTGAGCTCAGTCCCCCAAAGCCCACATAAAACGCTGGGCATATTAGCATCTACATCTCAGTGCAAAGGAGATGGGGACAAGCAGGTCCCTGGAGCTCACTGGCAGCCAGCGGGGCTTACTCAGTGAGTCCTGGTGGCAGGATGCAGGGGTGAAGGGGGGAGCTGTAGATTGCAAATGAGGAACAATACCTGAGGTTAACCTACAACCTCTACATATGCAGATTAGTTGGTTGATTAATTAAACAAATCAGGGGCTGGATCACCAGCTTATGGAAATGAGCAAGCTCTGTAGGAAAGAATCCAATCACATTCACACACACAAATAAATATCTAGAAAGAAAGAAAGAAAGAAAGAAAGAAAGAAAGAAAGAAAGAAAGAAAGAAAGAAAGAAAGAAAGAAATACAAAAAGTGGGAACCCGACCATACACACCAAGCTCGGGGTCTTCCAACCACAAAGGTTCATTTCTCTCTCATCCAGCAGCTGCTGGGAAGCAGAGGGCTCTCCAGGGCTCCAGTCCTCAGGTACCAGTTCAGCACTCTGTTTCCATATCAACACCTGTAGCCAGGGAGATGGGATGTGTTGCAAGGCTGAGCACGGTTGTATTCCTCAGCAAAACGTCACCGAGTAGGTTGCCCAAACATTGGCAATTGACTTTGTCTCAATTCTGGAGACTGGAGTCCAAGGTCAAGGTGCTACCAGGGTTGGTTACCAGTGAGACAGGCTTCCTGGATTGTGGACAGAGCTCTCTTCTATGGCATCCTCTCAGGCCTTCTTCCCTTTGCAGAGGGAGGAGGGGAGGGAGGGAATAAAAGGGAGGGACCCAGTGTCTCTCCTTCTCTTTTAGAAGACTTCATTACATTATTTATTTAGTGAATGTGTGTGTGTGTGTGTGTGTGTGTGTGTGTGTGTGTGTGTGTGTGTGTGTGAGAGAGAGACAGAGACAGAGACAGAGACAGAGACAGAGAGAAAGAGAGAGAGAGACAGAGACAGACAGACAGACAGAACATTCACACCACATTGTGCACGTATCAATCAAAGGACATTTTTCAAGATTGGATTCTCCCCTTCCACTTCTTTATGGGTTCCAGGAATTGAACACAGGTCATCAGGCTTATGCAGACTTGATGAGCTGTCTTTCCAGCCCCTGCCTTGTTCTTCTAGGACAGTCTCTCGCTGGCCCTGGAGTTCACCAATTCTGCTAGACTGGCAAGCTAGCAAACCCCAGGAATCCTCCTGTCTCCGCCCCTCAGCACTGAGGTTGCAGATGCATGTTGCCCCACCTGGTTTTTTTGTGGGTGCTTAAGACCCTGTCCTTAGGCAGCAAGCACCTTCTCCACTGGGCCATTTCTCCAACCCTGGGGTGCACTTTTTGAAAGTATTTTTGAGAAATATGATTGTCCATTCCTCTTTTAGAGAAGCCTCCATCACCAATCTCACCCACAGTGGTGATCATTTCTCTTCATCCTTCAACCATGATATTATCAAGCTTTTTATCATCACCAGATATGATTTTCAAAATGCCACTTCATTGTCACTTTTAATTTGCACTCTCAATTCTTCGCAAATGTGAGCTGCATTGAGTATATTGATTGGGCATTTTGAATAATATACAGGGGTGAGTGAGTGTGTGTGTGTGTGTGTGTGTGTGTGTGTGTGTGTGTGTGTGTGTGCTCACATATACATACCCAGCAATCAGAGGAAGACATTGGACATCCTCCTTTAATACTCTCTGCCTTATTCTTTTGAGACAAGGTCTCTCACTGAACCTGGAGCTCACCGTTTTTACCAGGCTGACTGGTTAACTCCGGGGATGCTCCTGTTCCACCTGCAGCGGCGCTGGGGTTACAGGAATGCGTGGCCACGTGTGGCTTCTTATGGGAGTGCTGAGGACTCAAAATCGGGTCCTTACACTGGTGCAGCATCAAGTGACTTAGATTTCTTTTTCTTTTTCATCTGTAACTCTGTAATCAATTTTATTTTCCTGTGAAGTATTTATTTCTTGATTGCTTAACTCTTTCTCTGGTGAGCAGCAAGTACTTCAACACATTTGGTGCTTGTTTTTTTTTTTGTGGATTTTGTTTTGTTTTGTAGGGTTTTTGTTTTGTTTTGTTTTTAAGATGGGTCTCATGTATCCTAGGCTGCCCTCTAATTCTTTTTTATAGCTTGGATGACCTTTTATGTTCCTGATCCCCCTGCCTCCATCTCAAAAGTGCTAGGATTACAGGCATAGGCCACCATAACTTGTTCCAACACCATTTTTTTCCTAACACAATTTTTTTAAATATTTATTTATTTATTCATTATGGATACAATATTCTGTCTATGTGTATGTCTGCAGGCCAGAAGAGGGCACCAGACCTCATTACAGATGGTTGTGAACCACCATGTGGTTGCCGGGAATTGAACTCAGGACCTTTGAAAGAGCACGCAATGCTCTTAACCTCTGAGCCATCTCTCCAGGCCTTCCTAACACAATTTTTAAAGTAGTCACTGTTTTGTTTGATTTGGGTTTAGGTTTTGACATAGGGTCTCACTATGCAGCCATGACTGTCCTGGAACTCACTATGTAGACCAGTCTGTCTTTGAACTCACAGAGATCCCCCTGCCTCTGATTTCCCCAGTGCTGGGATTAAAGGTGTGCACCACCACATCCAGCAAAGTCTCTTTCCACTAGTTTGAATTTCTTTCTCAGAAATTGAATTCTATCTATACAATTCCTAGCCACAAATCTTCATCCATTTCCTTCTCCTGAACCTACCAATAACACATCTGAGATCACTGTAAAACCCTGCACTTGTGTCTGGCAGAGTCCTCTTACAAGGTCTTCTTGACCCAACCAGCCATTTTTACTTCTATATACACTGTATTTTTATCAGTTCATTCTTTACGATAGTGCAAATGATACAGATACAAATATCTAGGAAAAGGATTTAAAGTGTGTGGGAGGGGGGGTCAGGGTTCACAAGGTGACAAAAGAGGGCAAAGTATAAAGTCAGGTGGGAAATACAGGTTGGAGGCAAGACCTCTAGAGTGTCTGAGAGGTTCTGTAGAGTTGATGGGTCCTCCAGTGCCTTTGGTCTCTAGGCACTTTGTCAATCAGGGAGAGTTAGAGGAAGAAGAAGGGCTATGTGATTCCAGGGCATTCCGGCTTTTCCATATTGGAGGATGGGGAGAAACAGTCTGTGGGGAGATGGCTCTGGGAAATTCTGCAGGCCTCGTAGCTCTCTAAGTCCCTCCAGCATCGTGTAGATACGGGCCTTGATATTCATGGAGGCGTTGCTGGGGCTGTCGCTGAGTTCTGTGAGAAGAGAAGTCTTTCAGTCAATGAACCTGAGAGCTTCAGTCAGTGTCGATGCCAGGAAAAAAAAAATATCCCCAGGCCACATAGAAGTGTGAATTATCTGAGACCACTGTGTCAACACAGAAATTACAGTCCAAATTCATCCGCATCTATAATTCCGAGTGCTCAGTTTCCTGGAGTTGCTCACTGACATTTCTCAGTTGAAGGTATAAAAACACCTGCTCATATACCTGCCTCCATGTTCCAGCACCTTCTGCAAGTCTCACTACAGCACATCACTGATAAAGGTCTCATACCCCAGCACTTTCTCCCTCACAGTACCCAAGGCCCCCATTTGAGGGTGTCACCATGATGGGCTCCAGGACCCAAGTGCGGTGCTTCACTCTGCATTATTCTGGTGTGTGTGTGTGTGTGTGTGTGTGTGTGTGTGTGTGTGTGTGTGAAGGTTATTGCTGCACATTGATTGTATAAATTATTGGGTTTCACTGTGATATTGTTCAACACTCACACAGCGTGCTTTCCTGGAGTCCACACTTCATCCCAGGGGACTCCAATCAACATTTTGAAGCCTATAAAAATCTCTTCCAGCTCTAACTAGGATGACATCGAGTTCATGGGAATTCACATGGAAACAATTGACATCTTTCCAATATTTTCGAAACATGGTGCATCCTTTGTATTTATAGAGGTGCTCAATACTCCACTGATAACAAAGAGATAGCAGAGGCCATTCGATTCGGCTACAGGCAGAAAATGAGGCTTTGGGCAATCTTGGAAGCATTTTCTCATAACTGCCCTCAGTCTACCACGGAAGAGGACCGTAGCCAGGAGTTTGGGACAGCCCAGAGTATAGCTCTCCATCAGAGAGGGAGAGTTGACACAGCAATATAATCCTAAAGAAACTGGAGTGGAGAGACCAGACTGCCAGCTATTCCCATTTACAATGTAGCTTGCTTGTGTGCTCACAAAGGCAGCGGGCCTTGTTCACATGCTCACAAAGGGACTCCCTTGCCACCACTGCCCACACGGTAGGACGCCAAAAAAAAAAAAGAAAAGATAAGAAAACAGTTCTAAAATGCATCTTGCCTGACCACCCAGTATCCCTTTTCCAGTGACAAGAAGGAAGGATGACTCAGTGGTTAAAAGCACTGGCTGCTCTTCCAGAGGATGCAGGTTCAATTCTGAATATCCACATGACAGCTCACAACTGCCTGCAACTCCACCTCTAGGGAATCGTATACCTTTTTCTGGCCTCTGTGGACACCAGGCTCACACGTGATGCACATGAACTCATGCAAGCACATGCATATACACAGAAATATAAATAAATAAAATTTTAAAATAAAGTAGATAAGATGCTGGCTGTGCAAGCATGCTGACTTGAGTTCCAGTCCCCAGCATCCACATAAAAAGATGGGCACAACTCACTTATAATCCCAATGCTGTGTAGGTGGGCACAGGAGGATCCCTGGGAGTTGTTGACTAGATAGTTGGGAAGCTCTGGATCCCAGTGGAGATACTGTCTCAAAAAAATAAGGTAGAAGCCGGGCGGTGGTGGCGCACGCCTTTAATCCTAGCACTTGGGAGGCAGAGGCAGGTGGATCTCTGTGAGTTCGAGACCAGCCTGGTCTACAAGAGCTAGTTCCAGGACAGGCTCCAAAGCCACAGGGAAACCCTGTCTCTAAAAACCAAAAAAAAAAAAAAAATAAGGTAGAGAGCAACCAAGAAAGAAACTAGATGCCAACCTCATGCCTCCTCATGTGCAGGTTCGCAGGTATACAACCTCATGCCTCCTCATGTGCGGGTTCGCAGGTATGCATGTACAAACAAGCACACGTGGGCACATGTACACACATATATTCATTGCAAACATATGTAAGTCAGTTTCCACTGGGACACGAAGACCCTGACCCTCAGATGATGCAGCATCATTAACTGCTAAATCCCTGCTCCACAACCTTCCTTTTCTTCTACTACAGGATTATCCCAACATGTCTACAAAATCATCCTGTAAAGGAGATGCATCTGGGTTCTACTTATGAAATTAAAACACGTTCCTAAGGGGTTGGGAGTGTAGCTCGGTTTGTAGAGGGTTTGCCTGGCCTGCGTGAAACCTTGAATTCAATCCCCTGCACCACAGAAACTCAGATACATGGTGTGCTCAGCCAGCACTCTGGAGGTGGAGGCAGGAGGATCAATAATTCAAGGTCATCCTCAGCTACGTAGTGAGTTTGAGGCCAGCCTGGACTACAGGAGACCCTGTCTCAAGAAAACAAATTCCTGTTTACAAACACTGAGAGTACCCCCAGGTGGCTATGGCTGAGGCCAGGCCTCACTGATCTGTTCATATGCATCTGGGTTATTAGTCTGACTCTCAGAGAGTGCCTTCTTTTCTACTCTGAACATATCATCAGAATCTATGCTTAGTCTAATGGGGATTCTATGGTACTTGATGCTTCTTTTCTACTGTCTTATGTGACTTTCTTGAGACAGAGCCCTACCAGGTCGGCAATAGAGTTGTAAGATATGTGTGTAGACCAGGTTGGTCTTACACTCACAGAGATCCACCTACCTCTGCCTCCCGAGTGCTCGGATTAAAAGCATGAGCCACTATATCCAGCTTTGTCTGACATGTTGACAGTCTTTGCTATTGTAGCCCAGAAGGGACTTTGGAGGTTCTATCTATTTGAAGACTTTCATTTTGTTTGTTTGTTTGTTTGTTTGTGAGAGGCAGAGCACCACGGCATTCCTGTGGTGGTCAGAGGATAACATGCAAAGAAGTCAATCTTTTTCTTACACTGTGTGGGTCCTGGAATCAAATTCAAGTTGTTAGGTTTGGTGCAAGTACCCTTATTCATGGGACCATCTCATATTTGGAGAGTTTGAAAGCTTTTTTTTTTCATTTTATCATCTCTCCATTGGTGTTTTGCTTGCATGCACACCACGTGAATGCCTGATTCTCTTAAAAGTGAGAAGATGTCAAATCCCGGTGACTGGAGTACTATAGGTTGGGAGCTGCCATGGTGCTGCTGGGGATCAAGCCCTGGTCCTCCAGAAGAGTAGCCAGTGCTCTCACCTCCATGCCATCTCTCCACCCCCCAAAAAATGTGCATTTTATGTGCCTGCATGCCTGTCTTTGTGTGGGTCTGTGCACATGCCTGCAAGTACGGTACCTGATGAGGGTGCTGGGCACCAAACTCCGGTCCTCTGAGAGGGCAGTGTGCACTCTTAACTTCGGAGCCATGTCCCCAGCCTGCTACTTAGAGACTTCTGAGCTTCGAGGATCTGGAAGTCCTCATCTCTCCCAAGATCTGGTGAGCTCCAGCTGTTCTACTAGACAGCCTTCTTGAGCCTCTCCTCCTCCCAGAATTCCCACAATGCGGATTCTGTTCACTAACTCTGTCCCGTAAGTCCTGTCATTCCTCTTTTTCACTTTTCTTAGTTCTGGCACACTGGGTCTGTTGCTGATCCAGTCACTTCTTCATCTCATTGATGGAATCTTTCAAAGCAAAGGTTGTGTCGAGTTCTTTCCTCATGACCGCTTTTTCTGTGCGGATTTCAAGTACCATCTCCCAGTTACAAAGTTGTTTTCCTGAGTTGGTCACATTACCTATGTACATTCTTTCTCATACCACATTTCCCCAAGGTCATTATTTTGCATCCCCTTTTCGGGCATTTCATTGATTTCCTTTTATTTTTTGGCAGTAACTAGAGCTTCATTGTGTTTGGTAGCATTCCTCAAGAACTGCCCTGATTCCTTGCTCAGGCTGTTTCTTCAGTCTCTGCACCAATATTGGAGCATCTTGTGGGACAGCCATATCTTCCAGCTCTTTGGAAAAGGTTGTGTAGAGACTTTGTCCCATAGAAGGTACTGGGCTTCGGTTGTCTAGGCTTTAGTTCAGGATCACCTCACTAATATGATTCCTTCAAGATTAACTCAACTGAGGCTCAATTGATAGTGTCTCAAGCTCTGGCTTCCAGCTCCAGCACCCCATAAACCAGATATGGTGGTACCCCAGCGCTCAGGTGGGGGCAGAAGACCAGAAGTCCATGGTTATTCTCAGCTACACAACCAGTTGAAGTCAAGCCTGAGCTACATTATTTTGTCCCAAAACAACACAAACAGCTGAGATTAGTGAGTTTTTCAGGGGCCTGGGTTCCTCATGATTGGGGCATTGCTGTGGAGCTCTGTTATGGGTGGGAACAGCTAGCTGAGTCAGACCTCAGAGCTTGGATACACAGGTTTCACAGTCTTGGGCTGGTGTTAGTGCTGGACTGGACCACCTGTCCATTGGAAAGCACAGCACCATATAGGCTTGGATTCCAGGGTCACAGTTATCCTCTTGGGCCTGGCGAGCATCATCTGTGTAAGTGTGGCAGGATGCTGGTGGAGCCCTGGGAGTGAAGAGATGCTGCTGAGGTGGAGGGCACACCGAAGTAGTGACCCCAGTTTCAAGATGACACTGGAGCATAACAGCTCAAGCCTAAGGGAGTATAGCAGACGCTATACTCCATGGGACTCCAGTAGTTCCCTAAACCAGCCTCAAAGCTGAGGACTGTGGGACTTCCCTGTGGCTAGGAGCTGCTTCTAGGGATCTGCTGACCATTGCCTGACACCCTGGCTTCCTCCTGGCTCCAAGCTAATCCTGGCTGGGAAGCCAAGGTCACAGACCAGGGCATTGTTGCCTCTCTAGACTGTCATCCTGAGTTTCCTTAGCTCTCAAGACTCTAATCTCTCACCCTGCTTAATTCCAGGGTTCCTCCTTACAAAAACAAATGTGTCTTGGTCCTTCTTCATGGAAAAGAAGAATGCTGGGTACTTCTATTCTGCCTTTGGGGAATGAGCAGTGGCACCCACACGGGTGCTCACTGATGTGAGTGCCTGTGAAGTCCAGAGGTCAACACAGGTGACCAGACACCAGGAACCATCCTCTATTGTGCTCCACTACTTTTCTTCCTTCCTTCCTTTTTTTTTTTTTTTGAGACAGGATCTCTCACTGACCCTATAATTTACCCTTAGAATTAGCCTTGCTGGTCAGCGAGTCCCCAGAATCTTTCTGTCTCTACCTCACCAGTCTTAAGGCTGTAGATATATACCGCAGTGTCTAGCTTTTACATGAATGCTGGGGATCCAAATTCAAGTCTTCATGCTTGTGGCACAAGTACCCTACCTACTGAGCAATCTTGGTGATTTTCCTTCCAAGAGTATCAGTGGACCATCTCACCATCATGGGCTGTCTTTCAAGGTTAACAACCCTTCAACAGCCAGTACGAATCCCATATCATCAGCCCATATTGTCAATCTCCCAAGTCAGAGTCCTCCTGACATTGACTATGTGCACAGTGACCCAGAATATGGCACAGCTCAGTGGGGTCCTGATAGACCCTGTCTACTCTACTCCCTCCTCCATGTCTGACAGAGAATTTAAAAAAAGTTAACATCCATTTCATATTGAGTAACATTTTAAAATATTGAACAGAATATTTAATATTTAAATAGCAAATATTTAATTTTAAAACACTTTTAAATGGCTTTAATATAATAATCAATATTGAAAATATATTTGAGATAAAGTAGATGGAACTTTTTTGTTTGAAAAACTATTTTGGAGCCAGCCAGTGGTGGTGCATGGCTTTAATTCCAGCACTTGGGAGGCAAAGGCAGGTGGAACTCTGTAAATGGGAGGCCAGCCTGGTCTACAGGGTAAGTTTTAGGAATAGCCGGGGCTACAAAGAGAAACTTTGTTTCAAAGAAAATTTAAAAATGTTTTTGAGACAAGTCTTACCATGTAGCCCAAATGCTGAGTTTAAAAGTGTGTGCCACCACGCCTGGCAGTTTTACTTTTATGAAAAAGAAATCAAAATATGTTATACATTTATCAAAACAGTGTGGAACCGGAAGCCAGAGTCTTGGGCCCCATACATACAGCCTAGTGCTTAGCAACTCTGTGGCGTCAGGTAAGAACCTGACCTCAGGACGGTGAGGTGGCTCAAGGTACCTGCAGACAAGCCTGACAGCCTGAGGTCATCCTCCTGAACTCATGTGGTAGAAAGAGAGAACCAACTCCCAAGTTGTTCTCTGGCATCTACATGTGTGCTGTGGCACACACATGCTCACACACACACACACACACACACACACACACACACACAAATAAAAAAATAGGTAAGGGCTTGACCTCTGCTTTAATCCGGTGAATCTGATTCCTCCCTGTGCCTGGATGATAAAAAGTTTAGAGGCACAATTCATCTAAAGTTCTAACAAATATTCAACATCCAATCAAAGGAGATGCTGTCAGTATTTATATACCATTTTTGAAGTCATACTGGGATTTCTTGATGCCATGAAGACACGCAAGGATCCTTACTTCCTTATCCAAACCTCCCACTGGCTCTTGACGGCAAAGATAACGCTGAGTGTGTGACATCCACCTGGGAAGGCGCCCAGCAGTGTGGTGTCCTAGAGGAGACTGAGGTTCGACAGGGCATCTGGCGTGGGGACAGCACAAGGCACAACAGTGAGATGTGCCTCTAACACTCTTGAATGGAAACGAGCAAGAAGGTTGGGGGACACTGTGAAAAGATGGGGCACCCACCATCCCTGGACTTGGGAAAGGCACACAGTGGGCCAGGTTCTTCAGCCAGATCAGAAAGTGAGCTCTGAGAGAACCGGGACAGGAAGTTTCCTGACCTTTGTCTTCTGTGTCACTTTTCTGCCCTACCAGATGGCCCTGAGGGCTTGTGAACTCAGAGAGAACCCTGGTTAAAGGCTTGGGTGGCACTGGTTTCCTGGGTTCAGATCCCAGCTTTGTCCTGATTGGAACCAAGTGAGACAACTTCCAAAGCCACACAACACAAAGAAGGAAAAGAAGTGAGGTGTAAGTCACATGACCATGTGACCTGGTAACTTCTCATTACTATGATACAACACTCAACAGAAGCAACTTAAGGGACAAAGGGGCCATTCTGGTTCACACATCAAGTCTGCTATAGTGGGGAAACCAAGGCAGAAAGAGCTTGAAGCACCTAGACACAATACAGCCACAGTCAAGAAGCAGAAAGGGGCTGCAGAGATGGCTCTGTGGTTAAGAGAACTGACTGGGCCTGCAGAGGACCCAGGCTCAGTTCTCAGAACCCACATGGCAGTTCACAACCACCCGTAACTCCAGTTCCAGGGGATCTGGTGCCCTCTCCTGGACTCCATGGACACTATACACATGGTGCATATACAGATACATGGGCCCATACACATACACATAAAAAATAAATCATTTTAGGCAGAAGAAGAAGCCAATAGCAGTGCCCTATTCCTTTTCTCCACTTACACAGTCCAGAATGCTCTCTCCAGAGAATGGTGCCACTCACGGTGGGCGGGCCTTCCCAACCCAAATAACACAATCAAGATGATACCCCACAAGCATGTCCAGAGGCCCCTCTCTCACATGAGTCTAGATTCTGTCCACATAACAATTAACACTAACCATCATATCATGTAAGCCTTGCCTTAGTCATGGAATTGCTTGGCATCCTGGGAAATCTGCTAGCTTCCCTGGACCGTGTCTATGTGTAATATGTAGTTGAGACTGAAGTCTCCACAGCTCTTTCTAGCAGTAACACGTGTGTAAATGATAGCAATGATTTTTTTCTTTCCCTTTTCTTTCTTTTTTCTTTTTTTCTTTTTTTTGTTGTTTTGTTGTTTTTCAAGAGAGGGTTTCTCTGTGTAGCTCTGGAGCCTGTCTTGGCATTCGCTCTGTAGACCAGGCTGACCTCAAACTCACAGAGATCCGACTGCCTCTGCCTCCCGAGTGCTGGGATTCAACGTGTGTGCCACCAGCACCCAGCTAGTGGCGATGAGTTTTAAAGATCTCCAGGCACTCGAGAGGTCGCTCAGTGGTTAACAGTGCTTGCTTCCCAGACCACGGCTGTCTCTTCATTCTGTTGGCGGTTCTCTTTGCGGTGCAGAAACCCTTTTCGTTTAACAGTTTGTCGGTTCCTGCTTTTGCTTCCTGAGCTTTTGGAGTTGTCCAAGAAACCACAGCCCATGCCACCATCTCAACAGAGCTCCCCAAGGCTTTTCTTGAGTACTTTCAAAGTTTCAGGGTCTACAGTAAGGCCACTTATCTATTTTGAGCTAATTTGTCTGATCAGGGTGAGAGATAGACAATGAACTTTCAGTCTTCTACATCTGGATGCCCTGCTTTTCCCAGCACTGTTTGTCGATGAAGCTGTCTTTTCTCCAGTGTCTGTTTTTGGCACCTTCGAAGGCAGTTGGCTGAAGATGCTGAGCTTATTTCGGGCACTGTGTTCTACCTCACCGATCTAAGCATCTGTTCCTGTGCCAGTATAGCACCATCTTTAACTATTGCTCAGCGGGGTGTCCTGAAACCAGGTACCATGACTCTCCAGCTTTATCCTTTCCACTCGAGATTGTTTGGGCCTTTGTGCTTCTGTAGAAATCTTAGGATTTTTTTAGTTCTGTGAAGCATGTCTCTGTTGTTCAAGTGAAGGTTACATTGCCTCTGTGAATGTTTTGTGTGGTAGGAGTCTTTTGACAAAATGTCCTTTCGATCTGTGAACATGGGAGGCCCTTCCACCTTTCAGTATCCTCCAACTGGTTAGTTTGTTTTGTTTTGTTTTGTTTTGTTTTGAGTTGTGTAATTTCCACTGAAGAGTTCTTTCACATCCTTAGTTAGGTTCATTCCTGGAACTGCAGTGGGGGCAGGTGTTATATTTGAGACAGGGTCTCATGTAACCCAGACTGTCTTCAAACTCTCTACATAGTAAAAGATGGCCTTGAAATTCTTTGGATTTTTAATGAATTTATTGTATGTGCGTGAGTGTTTGCCTGAGATATGTCAAGGAATCACATGCATGCAGGGCCCTAGGAGGTCCAAAGAGGGCATCAGATCCCCTGTAACCGGAGTTACAGCTGGTTAGTACCTACCATGCTGGTTCCAGGAATCTCGACATGAGCAGCCAGTGTTCTGAAATGCTGAGCCCTTGCTCCAACCCCAACCCTGAATGCCTAGTCCTCCTGCCTCCATCTCCATGGTGCTGAGGTTGCAGGTGTGCCCCACCACACCTGTTTATAAGGCACTGAAGACGGAACCTGGAGCTTCATGCACGCTAGGCAAACACTTTGCAGAGCTACTGCCCCAGCTCCCGGCTTTTGTTTCGTGGCTACCGTGAATAGGATGCTATCTTAATTTTTTTTCCTCAGCAAATTTATTACTAGTACATAGAGAAGCTCTTGATTATATGTTGGTTTTGTACCCTGGTACTTTGTATCCTGGTACTAAATTCATTTATCACTTTCGATAACCTTTGTTGGAGTCTTCGGGTTTTTCATGTGTAGAATCATATCATCTGCAAACAGGGACAATTGGACATACTACTTCATATTCCTTGTGCTTCTTTCTCTTGTTTAATACAATGTGACTTGTATATCATCAGACTCCAGCCACTTCCACCCCCTCAACTCTTTTTTATCAACCATGTGATTTGAGCATACTTACCTTCTTTAACTCTTTGGGGATCCACCACCCAGCTACCAAATAAATACACGGAGTCTTTTTTTCTTACTTATGAATGACTGGCCTTAGCTTGGTTGTTTCTAGCCGGCTTTTCTAACTTAAATTATCCCATTTCTCTTCAGAGATTGCCTCTGGGCTTTTTACCTTTCTTTATTCTATAGATCTATCTTTCCTTCTTACTCCATGACTGGCTGTAGGGCTTGGTAGCTGGCCCCTGGCATCCTCCTCTCCTTCTTTTCTTGTTCCTCTCTCTCTTCACTAGATTTCTCCTCCTATTTATTCTCTCTGCTTGCCAGCCCCACCTATTTCTCTCTCCTGCCTCACTATTGGCCGTTCAGCCTTTTATTAGACCAATCATGTGTTTTAGACAAATAAAGTAACACAGCTTCACAGAGATAAACAACGCAACATAAAAGAATACAACACATCTTTGCATCAATAAACAAATGTCCCACAGCATAAACAAAGGTAACACACCTTGAACTAATATTCCACAACCCATGGCTTGTCCCCTGGCTTGCACACACCGTTGCACTTAACACACACTGTGTTAGTTTCTTTTCCATGATAAAATAACCTGACAAGAGCAACAGAAGAGAGGAAATGTTATCTTGGCTCACAATTCCTGAGGTGTGGAGTCCATCACAGCGGGGAGGGCATGGTGGCAAAGTCGGGAAGCTGGCTGGTAATATTAGATCCAAGCGCCTCATAGAAAACAGGGAGTGAAGTCAGGCTATAAACCCTCAAAGCCTAGTGACATACTTCCTCCAGTAAGGCCCCACCTCCTAATGGCTCCATAACCTTCCCAGGTGGCACCCCTAGCTGGGGTCCAGGTGTTCAAACACATGAGCCTGTGGGGGATGTTTGTTATCCAAATGACCACACATATGCACCCATAAAGACATACAGCAATACATACACACTTCTAAAAATCGGATTGAAAAATACTTATGTTACAGAATTATTCTCAAGATTAAAAAGGAAGAAAAGAAAAAGCCAAGTTGTGTGTGGCGTGATTAGACACAACGCCTGGCTCCCGGTATGTGCTCAGAAGGGGAAGGCTTTGTTATGCTAGGTTGAGTAAGCAGCGATGCTCCTGCCTACACAGCTCTCTGTGCTGGTTTTTTCCTACATGAGAGTCCTTTTGCTCCTGCTCCTGACTCTCCTCATTCTAATCTTAAACACCCTGAAGCTGTGGCCCCATTCCTCATGGCTGCTCTAAGCGTTCACTCATCACCTCTGTCGTCACGCGCTGTTGGCTCCTTTCCCGGCTAAGCAGACACCGTAAGCAGCTGCTGTCCTTATCTGGGTGCAAGAGCTGCTTTGGGAGGAAAGACACACTGAAACAGACATCTCAGGTGCCACCTTCTCATCTAACCTTGCTGGGAACAAGCCCCTATGGTTTCCGGGATGCATGTGATAACAGTTTGTTAACATATCCTAAGACCACTGACACTCAGAGCTTCCTGTAGTGGATATTTGTGACCCCTGCTTGCCTTGTGTGCTGGATAATCTGAGTTCACCAAGGGCAGAAACCAAAATCTTCTGCCTCTGCTTCTGCTTCTGCCTGCCTGTATCCAACGCAGCCCAATCCATGGTAAGAGTTCATTTGAGTTTAGCAAAGGAAATCTCCGCTCTCTCCTTGAGAGCTGAAAACTAAGACTTCAAAAGGGGCACAGGGGCCTGCAGATGGATGGCTCCGCTGGCAAAGGCAAATGACACGAGACTCACAAACTGAGTTGGAGCTCCAGAACCTACATAACAGGAGAGAACCAACTCCAGTGAACTGTTTTCTGACCTCAACACCCATGCCATAGCGTGTGCACACACACCCCCAAAAAAAGTAATAAAGCATTTTTTAAAGATGCATGGGTCAAGTATAGTGGCATAATATATATGATAAATATTATATGTCATACATATTATATATAAAATATATATCATATATTATTATAATAACCTATAATCCAGCACTCAGGAGGCTAGAGCAGGAGGATGGAGAGTTTGAGGACAGCCTGGACTACACATAAAAAGAAACATAGGAGCATGAGTTTGCTTCCTCCATCTACCCCTTACGGCCATGTCTCTTACTTCTGACAATAGCGAGTGGACCTCTGGTCTTCCACATCTCCTTTTCAATAACACACCCTCGCAAACTCTGAGATCTTTCCTGCTTAAACATTTTGAGCTTCCTAGTTCTCCCCAGTTCTGAATTTAAAGGAGCTCATTAGATATTAAAATGTTAAATTAGACACCATAAGGAAGGAAAGAGGGAGAAATCCAACTCTAAGTGACAAATAGGAAGCCCTCACGTGTTTAAAGTATGGATGGAATGGATGGGTGGATAGATGATGGATGGGTGGATGGATGGATGGATGGATGGATGGATGGGCGGTCAGATGGATGATGGATGGATGGGTGAGTTAATGTCTTTCGCTGGTCTTATAAGCAAAGCAAATAATTGTCCAGTTACCAGAGAGCAGAGTGTCAAGGAATCTCAAGTCTTGAAAGTGGCATGAGTTGATGCTGAAGATAGTTGGACTGACTATACCTCTGAGTGCCCCCAACTTTGGGAATTTGAACTGCCTTTGAGAGAGTGGTACCTTAAGTCCTTGGTTGAAGAATTCCATTGTTGCCTGCCTGGTTCTGAACTTGCACATGGATTCCACATATGTCAAACACCAAGCCAGCAAAGTGTAAGGCTAAGAAGCCAAAGCAGCCCTTGACTTTCAGCCCACTGAACCACTCATTTTGATATCTTCTGAGCTTCATTCCCAACCGTTTACCTACCCTAAAAGGAAAACTCCATGGTGGGAGCCTGCCTAAGAAATAGATTCCAGGAGGAGCCAATGGTCATGGGGAGAACTCAGGAGCCAGGGAAACTGTCAGGAACTGGAGGCCATGGGCCAGATAAGTCAGGCACTGGGGACCCTACCATAGGCTGTCCCAGTCTCTGGCCCTGACTTTCATTTGTCATTTCATTATGAGAGCCTATGGGATCTATTTCTTCTTTCAAATGATGCACGGTTCTCTTTGTTTGCATACATTACTTCTGCTAAAAAGAAAAAGAGTAAGACATGGATATAGGAGGGGACTATTGGGGGTAGCAGAGCTGCTGCGGAGAAAACACGAGTTCAGCCTCATCCTTTCCAATTGCTGCCAACCACACCTGGGAGGAGCCACTCTCAGGGGGGAAACACTCAGATGGGAGCTCAGCAAGAAAGCCAGGGGGTACCTAGAGCATCCAGCTCCTAAAGGAAGTAGGGCTTAAGTTCACAGAATTTGCCAGGCAACAAGGGCCAGAGCATCCAAAGCAAGAACCAACTTCCTCCATCCAAGTCATGTTTTCACTAGTGGGTTGGGTCAAGAGGATCCCAGCCCTAGATTCCCCAATCCATAAACCCTGTTCTTGGACACATCCCTCAGTCTCTCCAAGCCCATTTCTCCCCCTTGTCATATGAATCGAAGTGTTTGCTTGCAGAGCTTTTGTGAGAATTAAACGTGTGTGGCAGTATGGAAAACATTTTAAGAAATGTCACTTCCTTTTCTTCCTTGAAGCTACATGCCCAGCCTTGACATGTCACTAGCAGGAACATCAAAAGCATGACTGGGATTTGGGGATTGGAGGCTTTTTCTACCCAACCATTCATAGTCTGTTTACTCCCAGGTGGCTTTCCCAGAACCCATCCTAACACACTCTCCGCATAAGCTCCAAAGGAAAAGGAGAGGAGGGGCTAGCTTCAGAGATGTCACCAACAATGCAAGAAAAACAAAAGCCAACATCCAGGGTTGGTGAGATTGCTCAGTGGGTAGAGGTACTTGCCACTAAGCCTGACAACCTGAGTTTGAGACCGGAGTCCTACATAGTGGAAGGGAAGAATATGCCTCTGGAAGTTGACCTCTGACCTCCACATCTTCACTCATATGCTTGTGCGTGCACATACACATACACAGAGAGACACAGACATACACACGTGTGCGCGCACACACACAGAGATTAAACAAATATAATTAGAATTTTTTATTTTTATTTCTTTATTTTTATTGATATGTATGGGTATTTCACCTCATGTATTTCTGTGCGTGCAGTGCCCATGGAGACTAGAAGAGGGTGTCAGATCCCCTGGAACTGGGCTTTTAAAACAATATCCAGGCCTAGTCCTCATCATGGGACTCATAAGACCTGAGATTATGAGACCAAGTGTCACCTTCTATGGAGCTTGAGGGACAGGCTGCAATTAAATTATAGGAAAATCCTATAAAATGCTTTGCAATGTTTTATGAAGCTATCAATATTTCCACCAGAATGGAGCACACAGGAGGCAGTGGACGGGGGTGAACTGAGTGTGGGAAGATCTCACTTATCCCTGCTAGTGACCGATCAAGACTGATGAGGGCTCAGAAGCAGCTCTCCAAAAGAAAAGACAGTATGGTCTCACTTTTATGGCACCCTTGGAGAAAGAGTGTTATCTCGAATGTGTGTGTGTGTGTGTGTGTGTGTGTGTGTGTGTGTGTGTGTGTGTACCAAACACAAATATGGGTGTGGGTGAGTGAGTGGGTGCATGGGTATGGGGGATGTGCATTGTGGGTATGTGTGTATGTAGACAAGTAGGGGTATGTGGGGGTGTATGTGTGTGCACACACATGAGTGTGCATGGGTGTGGAGGTATGTACATGGATGTGGGTGTGTGCATGGGTGTGTGTGTGTGTGTGTGTGTGTGTGTGTGTGTGTTATTTCTTCAGGGTTGGCACCAAAAGTCAGACTTGGGGTCATTAGTCTTTGGGAGAGTAATGCCCTTTGGGTAGCTCAACACTGATGCTCTGCCCTTCTGCCTTGGGAAACAAATGCACCCCAAATTCTATTTACAGTGCTACTACATTTGTGGACCCCAACTTTACAGTACCTTTTCATCAAAATTAAAGCACTTTCCTTTTTTTAAGACTTATTTTGGTCTTTATATGTTTGTTTGTATATGAGTGGGTGTATACAGTGCCGGGAGAGGCCAAAAGAGGGTGTCAGGTCTCCCTGAAGCTGAAGTCACAGGTGGTTGTGAGCTGCCATGTGGGTGCTGGGAATTAAACCTGGGGCCTCTGGAAAAGCAGTCAGTGCTCTTAACCACTGAGCCATCTCCCCAACCCCTAAAAGACTTCCTATTGAAATATTTTTTAATGGAATATTCCTTACCTACACCTGCCCAGTGTCCCGACAGCTTTTCCAGGTGTGAACAAAGCTAAACTTTACGATAGGAGAAAGCAGCTGAAGAAAACCTCGGCTGAACCTGCCTGCACCGCACGAGTCTCCTGTATCCTAGCATGACCTCAAACTCCACAGCTATGAATGACCTTGAACTTCTCTTTTTACACTTATTTATTTACAATGTGGAGGAGTAAACTGGCTGTGTCAATACACACCTTTAATCCCAGCAGAGGCAGAGGCAGGTGGATCTCTAGAGTTCAAGGCCAGCCTGTCTACAGAGTGAGTTCCAGGACAGCCAATGCTACACAGGGAAGCTGTCTCAAAAAAACAAAAAATAGAAAGTTAATATAACAACATGTTAACAGGAAGCTAAAAACAGGGAACTGGGGAGATGGCTCAGCAGGTAAAGGTGCTCACCATCAAGCCTGGTGACCTGAGTCCAATCCCCTGGACCCATATGGTGGAAGGAGATGGTAACTCCCGCAAGTTGTCCTCTGACCATTACATGTGTGCTGCACACAAGAAAGAAGGAAGGAAGGAAGGAAGGAAGGAAGGAAGGAAGGAAGGAAGGAAGGAAGGAAAGAAGGAAGGAAGTAACAAAGAAAGAAGTGTTTTGATTTTAAAGAACAAGAAAACAGATCTATTACATTAGTCGTTGAAATTTATTTTTTAAATTTTTTTTTTGGTTCTTGTTTTGTTTGTTTGTTGTTTTAAGACAGAGTCATGTTCTGCAGTCCTGACCCATATCTGCTATGTAACCCATGTTGGCCTCAAATTTATGACAGTACTGCCTCAACCTCCTATGCTGAAATTACAGGCATGAGCCACCATGCCTGGCTAAAATCCCTTCAAAGTAAATCATTTGTTCTAAAGTTCAGATTTATGTATACTTAGCTGAGGACAGAAAGGAGTGAATGTTGGTTTCCTGGTGCCCAGGCACACCAGGGGAGGCAGGCACACTCAGCCTCTTCCAGGATAGGTTTTGGAGCCCACGAGCCATAAGCACCCAAGTCCTCTGAGAGTTGGCACCCAGAGCCTAACCCCACCCCCACTGCTGTCTTGGGGCTGCAGGACTACAGGGTCAACATCTTCCTGAGGCAGCAGTGGAATGACCCCCGTCTGGCCTACAATGAGTACCCTGACGACTCCCTGGACCTTGACCCGTCCATGTTGGATTCCATCTGGAAGCCTGATCTGTTCTTTGCCAACGAAAAGGGAGCCCACTTCCACGAGATCACCACTGACAACAAATTGCTGAGAATCTCCCGGAATGGCAATGTCCTCTACAGCATCAGGTGAGTTCTGGAGCCAATGATCAGCACAGAGAGAGGGTGGGACAAAGGCTTGTGAGGGAAGGTGGCGTTTAAGTCACCCTGTGTTTCAACAAAAAGGCAAAATAGACTTCTCAGACAGGATCGGTAGCAAGTCTAGAGGAACAAAGCTTGCCAAGACACAGCAGCTTGGCGGTAAATGGGACCACCGGGTAAATGGCACGTTCCGCGAGGATGAGCCAGGGTTGCTGCCTCCCTGCCTTAAATCCCACTTGCCTTGTATTAAACCTTGGGAGTCAGGACCCCTCCCCCGCCTGTAGCCTATAGACATTAGTTAAGTGCTAAACTTTCAGAGTGTCCTGTGACACCCACTCCCTGTCCCCTACACACACACACACACACACACACACACACACACACACACACACCTCTAGTCCCTACTCTCCTCCCCCAGGGTACAGGGACAATGGACAATGCAAATGGAAAAATGGACTCACGCTCGCACACTGGCATCTTGGAGAACGTACCGTGCAGAGCTCTGCTTATGTATTTTATCATTCTATAACTCATGAGTTAGGTTTGATGATCCCGTTATATACATCAGAAAAGTACGGATGTGGAAACTTAGGAAACCTTCCCAAGTTTTCGTGGTTCCTGTCAGAAAGTAAGTTCTGATAGGGTACCAGTGTGGGTCCCATGCCCGCTGGAGAATTAAAAGAGCTATAGCTTTCCACCTGGGTCCCGGGACTTCTGGAGAATCAGAATGTCCATGGGCCACCGCTTAATGTCTTCAGATCAATACATGATAATGAACAGATGTGTTCTGAGTTAAAGGAGCTTCAGAGAGCTAAGTGACCATCCCTTCTACCTTCAGTTCCTCAGTGGGAGAGACGTCTCACCTCCTATTCAGAGAGGAGCCTTCAATAACCAGGATGGGGCAGGCTGGAAAGGGCAGAGGCTGGGCTGATCCTGACCCTCAGAGGGGACTGGGCTCAGTACCCCCACAGTCTGTGGGGAAGGGACATGGAACCCTCACCACCCTGCAGATTGACTTCACCCTAGCAGCCACATTTAGATGAAGAATGACACGGGTCTTGGAGTCAGCCACCAAGGCCCCCCCAGCTGGTGGGTTGCTGGAGGGAGGGTCACCTCTGCCTGGAAATCTCTGCTGCCAGGACAGTTTCATGTCTCTGGGAAGCAGAGTCCCGGTGCAACCTGACAGAAGGACAGGTCAGCAGAAAGCAATGGTCCCAAGGTCATTCCGCATCTGGAAATTAACCCGGTCTGACAGCTGCCCTGCTTCGGAGCTTTTATCTTCAGAAATGGGCCTTGCTCATTTTCTCTTCACTCCCCCCCCCCCCCGCCCCTTCGCTGCATCCCTTCTCCTCGCTCTTTCTCCCCATCCCCCTCCTGCTTTTTTTTTTTTTAATGTCCTTGGAGGACATCCACACACCTGTGGTGTGAGCCGGAAGGGACATTCACCAAGGGCCAGGTGTGTAGCTGCGGTGGTAGTGGCTATGTTCTATGGAGACATCTCTAACTGGGTACCTCAAAGAAGTAGGGCTGACCTCAGGACAGCAGGGAGTTATGTCCACCAATCCCAGAATCAGCTCCGCCTGGGGTGTCACTGAAGGGGTTCCCTCTGGCTCTGGGGCTGCAGCTTTTATAAGGGTTGAGCACTCCCAAAATAAATAACTGGCCCACTGCTCTCCACCTGTCCCTGCCTGAACCCACAGATGTGAGTCAGCTGTGTGGGAAGAGTCAGCAGTGGGGGTAAGGGGACTCACTTTTGACAGGCCCCGTGTGTGGCTGGAAGCAGCCAAGAGCCATGTGCAGCACTTACTGCTGAAGCATAGGAGCACCTGGGGCTTGGGACTCAATGGAAAACCTGAAGGAAGAACTGGTGTAGGGCATCATCTGGCACCCCAGCAAACTGCTAAAACAGAGGTCTCTAGTGTCCAAGAAAGTTTCAGAGAAATCCAGAAGTCCCTCTGACTCTGGCCACCTCCTTTCCATCTGCATCCCGGGAATTTGGAAATGTGAATTCCAAATTCCAAATGGAATTCTTCTCTAACCACTGGTCCTCAGGTCTCCGGTCCCCTCCCTAAAACAATGATTTGGCAAAAGGATGGGGGCACAGACTCCTTAAGTGTGGTCCCCATATCAGCCCAGTCCCTTCTCTTCTCAGAATCACCTTGACGCTGGCCTGCCCCATGGACCTGAAGAACTTCCCAATGGACGTACAGACGTGTATCATGCAACTGGAAAGCTGTGAGTCCCTTGCCAGAATCGTTTTGAGGTTTATGTTTGGTTCTGTTTTGTTTTTTAAAGGAACCAGGCTCCTATTTACCCATTGCCGGGCAGAAATTCCCTAATCACTGGAACCCAGGAGAGTACTTTTATAGCTCAAAGTGTCAAAGAGGGGGGGTTCTTTGAGAATATACAATAGAAATATAATTTCCCCCACTCTATCTCACTGGGGTACAGACTTTGAGGTCAGCCGCATCCTCCCAGGAGGAAGCACAGTGTCAAGTCCCTTGTGAATGGGTCTGCTAGGAATGAAGAGAAATGGCCTAGAGAAGTCATGGTCTGAGGATGCTCACCAGCAGGGGAGGTAGACAACTAGAGAAGTCATGGTCTGGGAAAGCTCACCAGCAGGGGAGGTAGACAACTAGAGAAGTCATGGTCTGGGGAAGCTCACCAGCAGGGGAGGTAGACAACTAGAGAAGTCATGGTCTGAGGATGCTCACCAGCAGGGGAGGTAGACAACTAGAGAAGTCATGGTCTGGGGATGCTCACAGCCTGGGAGGTAGACAACTAGAGAAGTCATGGTCTGGAGATGCTCACCTGCAGGGGAGGCAGGAAGCTAGAGAAGTCATGGTCTTGAGATGCTCACCTGCAGGGGAGGCAGGAAGCTAGAGAAGTCATGGTCTTGAGATGCTCACCTGCAGGGGAGGCAGGCAGCTAGAGAAGTCATGGTCTGGGGATGCTCACCTACAGGGGAGGTAGACAACTGACTGCCCAAGTCATTCTAGCAAAGAGGAGTTAGTGGAGTGTATTGTTGGAAGGAGGAAACAGAACCAGAGGAGAGGTTCAGCCAGTCCAGTGTCTGCCACATAAGCATCAGAACCTGAGTTTGGATTCCCCAGACCCATGTAAAAGCCAAGCACAGCCAGGAATGCAGAGATGGGCAGATATCTGGAACTCACTGGCCAACCAACCCAACTGAAGCAATGTGTTCCATGTCCAGTGAGACCTTGTCTCAAAAACTAAGGTGGTTGTTGGAGAGATGGCTCGGTGGTTAAGAGCTCATACTGCAGGGCTGGAGCCAGAGGACCTGGATTCCCAGCACCCACAGGGCAGCTCACAACTGTAACTCCAGTTCCTGAGGATGCGACACCCTCACATAGATAGATATGTGTGCAGGCAAAACACCAGCCCACATAAAATAAAAATAAACAAAACGTTTTTAAAAAGAAGAACACATATATTGCTCTTGCAGAAGACCTAAGTTCAGTTTCCAGCTCCCACACTGGTCGGCTCACAACTATCTGAAAATCAGGCTTCAGGAAAATCTGACACCTCTGGCCTCTGAGGCCATCTGCATGCATGTAACACTCTCACATACACACACAAAAATAATAATAATAACAATAAAATATTTTCTAAAAATAAATGACATGGAGAACAATTGAGAAAGACATCTGACATCAGCTTCTGGCTTACACACACATATTCACATAACCACATGAACATATATACATATATATATATATATATATATATATATATATATGCTACACCACACACACAAGGTAGAAACTACCTAGGTCATGTACGCCAAAGGAGGCTGAGGCAAAAGGATTGTGAGTTTGAAGACAGATCCAGCTAGATAGTGAGTTTGAGGCTAGCCTGGGCTACATGAGACCATGTCTCAAGAAAATAAAAAAGAGCTGGTCCTGGAGCAGAAATCTGGTTGCCTTGATTGGGCCACCATTTCCCACCTATGCCTCTCATTAAGATCACACCTGGTAGATTCACTCCCCAAAGGAAAACCTGTAGAGAACAAAAGGGGAAGTTTTTGGGGGTGGCATGTGCAAGAAGTGTTGGTTGTCAATCATCCTTCTTCCTGGAGTGAGGAGCAAGGGCCCCAGGACCAAGCTAGATGGGAGGGCTGGGGAATGAATTTCAACAATTCACCTCCTATACAAGGGAGGTAAAGAAGAAAAGACAATGGAATTCCCTGACCTCCACTGTGATCTAAGGAGCCCCCCACCCTAAGTGTAACACAGAGACCTTGCTGCTGACTGTTCCTTCTCCTGATCCGTCCCAGTTGGATACACCATGAATGACCTCATCTTTGAGTGGCAGGAGCAGGGAGCGGTGCAGGTGGCAGATGGACTGACCCTGCCTCAGTTTATCCTGAAAGAGGAGAAGGACCTGAGATACTGCACCAAGCACTACAACACAGGTGGGTGCCAGAGACTGTCATGCCATCCCCAGGGCATCTCAGACACCATCCAGTCGCAGAACTGTGTGGTCTGTGTTTATCAGCTGGTGGTTAATGGAATAGGTTTGGACCAAAAAAAAAAATGCCATTAAGATGTTATTTCTGTGAGTCCTGGAGATGCTAACATAAGCCCAGGCCACACCTAATTACAAAGGAAGCTAGTAAATACTCTTTATTCTGGGTAGGGGGTCCTGCTGCTGAGGCAAGGAGGGGGAGTTGGTAGACGGAGTGTGGGCTCTGCCACACAGAAACTTGTGTGCAGAAGTAAAGTGCTTGCCTTGGACCCACCCAAGCAAGAGGGAGCTGGGAGGCCATGGTTCTAAATGGTAATCAGTAAACATTAGAAATTGGTCCATTCTCTGGGAGCCATGGTGGGTAGAGAAGGGGAACCCCAGATACTTGGTCAGCTGTCTGTCATCCATGACGGGTCTAACCTTTGCTAGGAGAGGCTGAATTTAGGAAGGAACTGGGATTAGACCATAAGACCATATATACCCCATCTCAGACAGGAAGCTAGCTCGTGTGAACACTGTTAGGAGGGGCAAGAGGACCAGTGTGCTAACTGGCATACTCGTAAGAAGCTGTGCCTGACCCCAGCTGAGCAGAGGGGAGGTGTACCTGCTATAGGAGAATGGCAAGTCCAGGCAGACAGGGGCACAAGAGAAGCCACTGTATGTGGAAGCCCCTGTGAGAGACAGGCAGCCTGGGCTCTGCCTGTCTCTCTGGGTCACTGCACAGAAGTCTCCGATGGCTGAAGATGTACTTCGCCCCTGAGTGTGCTGACTCTGAGATAACAGGACTCCCAGTGGCCACCATGAGTAACCACTGACCATGGGTCCAAATGACACAACATATCCTCCCAAGCCACAGGCTTTACCAGTGTGCGGCATTTTCCTTTTTATCCCACTCTTTCCTGGGCTGGAATTGACTGACAGAATTTAATAGTGTATGTATTGAAGATGCACACCTTAGTGTGCGTGCTCTCTATTGTAAAATGGAGACCACAATCAAGCTAATGGATATGTGCCTCACCTCATGCGTGTGCATGTACAAACACATGCACCTAAGATCCACCCTCTTGGCAAAGGGCTGAAGGACTGTGTATATGGATCAGGACCAGGAACACAGTACAACATCTCCAGAGTTTAATAATCTTGCATGACTGAGTCTTTGCACCCTTTGACCACTATCTCACTTAAACTCCACCATTCCACCTTCTGCTTCTGTGAGTTTGCTTGCCACAGTCCATATGCATAACTGAAATGGAAAAGTACTTGTCTTTGTAGCTGGCTCACTTCACTTGGTAGGAAAGGGCCTGCCAATTCCATTCATATATTTGAAAATGGCAGGATCGATCTATCTATCTACCTACCTATCTATCTATCTATCTATCTATTTATCTATCTCGTGTGTGTGTATACAAATATGTGTTACTATGCTTGTGCACAAAGAAGTCAGAGGATGGCAGGTACCTTCCTCTATCACTCTCTGCTTTCTTTTTAAACTGGGACTAACATATGGGGTAGACTGGCTGGCAGAAAGCTCCTGGGATTCACCTGCCTCCTCCCCAGCACTGGGATTACAGCTGCTCACCCAAACAAGAATTTCACCCAATAAGCCATCTCCTCTGCCCAATTTTCTTATTTTTAAGACTAATACTCTATTATTTTTCTCTTCTCATCCATTGCATCCTGATGCAACAATAACCTTTTATATATCCATCTGGAAAGTAAAGGAAGGATTTCAGAGACGTGATTGTTCTGTGCCCGCAACAGCATTACTGAGAGCAGCCAAGAGGTGGAAAGAGGCGGATGGGCAGGGAACCTTCCCTCTCCTTCCCTCCTCCACTCTTCACCTTTACAGTCTTGGATCAAGCCCTATGAGGACAGATGTGAAAGATGGACAGGGCACTGATCACATGGAGCCCCATGAAATCTCCTGGTCCCCAGCTTCAGTAGACAGGAACTTAGACCCTTCCCTGGGACAGGCATGGTCCCAGTTCCAGCAATACATGAGTGAAAAGAGAAAAAAAGGCTGCACAGTCCAGTGCCAAAGATCGAAAGAGAGAGACTGGCTGACTCCCTCACTCACCAGCTGTTCTGTGACTTAAAGGCTTGGGTGATCTCAGGAGCAGAGCTGAGAACACACCAAGGAAAGGAGCCTTCTGCCACTTTGTGAATAAGCGTTCCTGCAAGAGAAAAGGCATTTCCTGGGCTGAGGGAAGGAAGGGGAGCAAAGATACTGGCAAGATAAAGTTCAGAAGAGTAACAGAGTAGGCATGCTCCAGACAAGGACAGGGGACAGAGAGTGACCATTAGGGTAATGGAAGAGGGAAATTGCTAGAAATACAGGTCAGAGGTCAACTGGGCAGGACAGTCTAGAGAGTTTGAACTCTCCTGTAGAGAATAGGAAATGTTTCATATAAGAAAAGAAAGAGCAAACAAAGGGATTCTTAAGCAGAGTTGGGATTAAGTCACTTTAAAACCCAAGAGTTGAAAGAAAGAAATACTTAGGAAGAAATAAAGATGTCCAAGAGTGTGGGTATGAACATCTCAAATAAGAGTCATCAAACAAAAGGTTTACAAGAAGTGATAAATTGAGTCATGTTTGGGGACACCAGAGCAGAAGGGCCTGGAAACTCCACCTGTACTCTCTCTTAGCAAAAAAATAATGATGGTGGTGGTGATGGTGGTGGTGGTGGCGGTGGCAGTGGTGAGTGAAGATAATTAAATAATTAATGATGGTGAAGATAATGAAAATGATGAAGATGGCAATTAAGCTGATCCCAGTGATGGTGGCAGTGATGATGGTGGTAACGATTCTGAAAGGACAATGGTGATCAAGAGGACAGTGATAATGACGTTGGTGATGGTGAATTATAATGATGACAGTGGTTGTGATGGTGGTGGCAAATGAGGCTGCTGAGTACCCACAATGTGTGAGGACTGTCAGAGTTCTTCATAAGCACCATCTCATTTCACCCCACTAAAACCATAAGAGCCACTATATGAGGGCTGGCAAGAGGATTCCAAGGGTAAAGCTCTTGCCACTAAGCCTGGCAACCGTAGGTTGCTCCTCGGGAGCCACATGGTGGAAGGATAAATTCACTCCCACCAGATGTTCTCTGACCTCCACACAAGGGCCATGGTATGGCATGCCCACTTGTGCATACACACCCCACAAATGAATAAATAAATGTAAATTTTTAAAAAAGAGTCACCATATGAAGTGTGTATTGTTCATCCTTTAGTGTTCCCAGGAGGTTGTCTCCAGGACCCCCTCAGATACCTAGAGGCAAAGATGCCAAAGATGCTCGAGTCCCCTTGGCAGAGTGGGGCAGTGTCTGCATATGACATACACACATCTTTCTGCACACATTATCTTAGGGTGACTGACAATACCTAACTCAGCATAAATGCTGTGTACACAGATGTTTGCCTGTTGTCTGAGGTGCGATGACAGGAACAAAGCCTGCATACATTCAGAGGAGATGAACTTCTTCTGAATATTTATTTCTACTTGCACTTGGCTAAAACCATCAATGTAGAACCCACAGATATGGAGGGTCAACTGTGTTACACCATTGACCCTGGGTGAGGAAACTGAGGCACAGAACAATTCAAGCACTTGCCTTTGAGTACAGACAGCAGGGGGCTGAATCAGGACTCCAGTCAAGCTGACCCTAATACCGCTGCTACCCTCTCTCATGTTCCGTGGCTCCTTTGCTGTCATTCCTTGCAGGTAAATTCACCTGCATTGAGGCCCGGTTCCACCTGGAGCGGCAGATGGGCTACTACCTGATCCAGATGTACATCCCCAGCCTGCTTATCGTCATTCTGTCCTGGATCTCCTTCTGGATCAACATGGATGCTGCACCAGCTCGTGTGGGGCTGGGCATCACCACTGTGCTCACCATGACCACACAGAGCTCTGGCTCCCGAGCCTCCCTACCCAAGGTGAGTGGCACCATTGGGGAGTACTGAACCCTAGAATAGAGAAGAAGCCAGCACCCCTCATCCCTGCCTGAGACATGAGGAGCATATAGTGTGTCACAATGTATATGCATGCTGCATGTAGCATTGTTTCCAGAAGTCTCTGTCTGGACCACAGTTTCTAGGTTCTTAGCATCTTATTCAAAGAATTAGAGGGTGAGGGAAGATGAATACAGTTTGCAAAATAGTAGGAAAACTTTATTCATAAGTAAATCCAGAATATAAATTAGGTACCCTGCCAAAGAGAGCAGCAGCAGGTCACCTGAGTGAGAGAGGGCTCAAGGGTCCAGTCAGTGTGTGGGACTTCTTTTTATGGGTCCTGGGTGGGACTGATGACTAATGAATATGATCTGGGTGGTTCTCTATTGTGATTGACAGATTCGAGTTATATAAGCTTTATCGTGCATGCTCTTGTCCAAGATGCATCTGATTTTAATCATATGTACACCCAATTATGTAGAGGTATAAAACCGTAAATAAGGGTCAGGGTATGGTGGCACACACCTTTAATCCCAGCACTTGGCAAGCAGAAGCAGGTAGATCTCTGAGGTCAGGCCAACCTGATCTACATAGTGAGTTCCCAACTAGCCAGGACTACATAACGATCCCCTGTCTCAAAACAAAGAACAACAGCAACAAAAGATGGTAAAGAGAGAATTTTTCCCTACCAGTTTGTTCAGAGGACACACTATGCCGTACCGCTCATGATTCCAAAACCAAATCAGACCGGATCAGCCCCCTCCTTCCTATACCCAGATACAGCCAGGAAAATATTTGAATAGAAACTATCCACAAAGGGCAAGTTCTTCATGGCCATTATCCATTATCTATCCACAGTGGGCATACAGCATGATGCAGGGGGGTAGGGGGACCTAGGTTGTTACATGCATTGTCTGGAGAAGGGTGTATGGAGTCCCAGGTTGCTAAATTATTCCGTGCTTGTCTGACTCAGCGTTCTGTCTCCTCAGTCCTCCCACCAGACTCAACACAGACTGCTTGATTCCCCCTTAGCACTAGACATACCTTCTGTTCCCTACACTGCTGTCCCTCCATGCCCCCCAGTGAGGAATAACTCTGCCGCCATGCCCCACTCCTTGACACCCTCCTGAGACGTACCACACCACTGCCTATCGCTGATTCGTCCTGCTCTGCATTTCCCTAATGCCAGGCCCAGTTTCTGCTCCATTCACTCTAACTGTCCAAGGCACTTCCCACTCTGTCTGCTAGCACCCGACACAGCACTGTGCTCTGCTATTCAAGCCAGGCCCAGGCTGGTGATAAACAGTGTCTGCACCGTTTCCAGTCAGGACCACACATCGCTTCTGCTTTCACACAGGGACACCGAAAGAGTATCCGAGACACACTCCACGACCTTCACCTACATTCACCAATTGTTAGTACTTATGTTTTGTTTATCTATATAAGGAGATAAGATAGACACAGAAATAGCCAAATAGTATAGAAAGATGCTATTTGTAGATAAGGTAGACAGATATACTAGATGGCATACATGTAGACATAAATACATTCGTGCATGCATACATACATACATACATACATAAACACTTCTAGCTAGCATTAAGTATCAACTCAATACAACCTAGAGTCATCTAAGGGATTCTCAACTGAGGGGTTGCACAGGTCACATTGGTCTGTGGGCATGTCTACGGAGGGATTGTCTTAATTGTCAATTGATGTAAGAAATCCCAGCCCACTGTGGGCAGTGCCGTCCCTATGTAGGTGATCCAGAGCTATGTAAGAAAGCTAGCTGAGCACAAGTGAACAGAGAGGAAGCCAGCAAGTAAGATTCTTCCCTCCGTGGTCTCTACTTCGAGTATCACTCTGAGTTCCCACCCTGATTTCCCTCAGTAACCAAATGTGACCTGGAAGTGTCATCCAAATGAGCCCTTTCCTCCCCTAGTAGCTGTGGGTCAGAGCATTTGTCCCAGCAACAAAAAAGAAACAAGAACAGATAGACAGATCATACATATATGCATATATACATATATACATACATACATACATACATGACAGACAGATGAGTAGACAGCTGGAGGACGTTATAGAAGATCAATGATATATAGATAGATGATAGGTTATTAATAGATTGAGAGATACTGAGAGTTGATTATTAAACAGATGATAGGCATAGGGTAGGTTATTGATCAATTATTCTACCTCTTTTTGCCTCTTCTGAAGCTCTAGTCATCATGTGTTGGTGGCTTTGGTGGTTTCCCATGAGTCTCTGTGGCTGTGCTCCTCTCCCCTCATTCTTCCCCACATACTCATGATCTCAACGCTGCTGACTTCTCTCCACATTCTCTGGTTCTTTCTTCTACCTCCTCATACCCACTGCTGTCTCTCTAGTGAAATTCCCATCTTAATTATTGACTTTCAACATCAGAGTTTTCGTTTGGCTCTCTTATAATTTTTACCTTTCTACTAATGTGTCCTGTTTGGTGAGAGAACGTTCTCAAATGTTCCTTTAGCTTCTTTGTGTTGTTTTTGTTTTATTTGAGACAGACTGCTCTGTAGCCCAGGCTGGCCTTGAATACATGGCAATCCTCCACCCTCAACCTCCTTAGTCATGGGACTAAAGATGTATGTATGAAACCACGCTCAAATTCGTATACACAGTTCTTTCAATTGCTTGAATATATTTAAGATAACTAATTTAATGTCTTTCTCTATCCGGTATGATAATGGCACACATGCCCTTACAAGGCGGAGACAGAAGCATCAGGAGTTCTAAGTCATCCTCAGCTATACAGCAAGCTCAAAGATATAATATCCTATCTTTAAGAATAATAAAAATAAAGGAACTAGATACATGGCTTAGAGATTAAAAGCACTCACTGATCTTGCAGAGGACCTTAGTTCAATTCCCTGCTCCCACAACACAGCTTCCTATATATCCAACCCCATAGGATCCAATGCCTCTAGCCTTTTGTACAAATACTCATACATGGACACAATGCATACACATAACTAAAAATAAAATCAAATGTTAAGCCTGTTAAGTCTGATATCTGGTGTCCTCAGGTGCCACCTCTTTGATCCATATTCTTTTTTTCCTGTAACTGGGTCATATTTTTCTGGTGGGAGAGTTATTTTTTGTTTTGAGTTGTTTGTTTGCTAGTTTTGCACACCTAATAAATCGCTCATATTACACAATACAACATGGCAATTTTTGGAACTCGGGTTCTACCCCCCTAAGGACTTATTGTTGACATTTATTCTTTGTCCGAGCTGGTTCTGTGAACCCTGTATTCTGTGTTATGTCAACCATTGAAGTCTGGCTCACTCAGCCTGGTGGCCACACAAAAACCACAGATTTTTATGGAATGTCCCCCATCTCCTCCTGAGAAAGTCTGCTAGAGTCAGCATTAGCCAGGCAGTGCACCGCTTGGCTTCAGCCTTTACTTCCTGCTGGGGGTCAGGGTGTCCTGGATTGTCCATGAACACTCACAGATTAGCCTGCTGTGATGGCATCTTGTGACGTAGCTCGCTTTCCTGAACTTTTTATTTGGCATTGCAAAGGCTTGAACCCAGGCCTTTGAGCTTGCCGGGCAAGTGCCCCACTACTGAGCTCTTGCCCCAGTCCCCTCTTTCGTGTTTTTGATTAACCTATCACTTTGCCTCAGTGCCTCTGATAGCAACTGCCACTAATTGTTTTCAACCAATGTCCCCCCAATTAAAAAGACACAAATGAAAACTGTTCCCAGGGCCCACTCCAAATCAGGTCAAAGAAAAGCAGCCTGTAAGCAGACGTTCTAAGGGGACAGCAGAGGAGGCCAAAGGCGGAGGGCAAGGCCCTGGGAACCAGAGTCAAGCAGCTCCTCTGCCCTCTCCAGTGGCTGCCTGGTGGTTGGTTATTACTGGGCTTTTCCGGTTGCTGATTTTCAAGGCTACTGTGGTCTGGAGTGTTAGGATGGGAGAAGAGCCAGTTAAAGCGCCCGAAGCCCCCAGGGGAAATGAATCAGGGCACACAGACTCTCTACAGGGCCGATCACAGCCTCACTCTGAGTTCCACCAAAAGATGGAGATAACTGATATCCAACATCCAATGGCTGGACAAAAACAGTGCTGTGTATCCATACAATCAAATATTATTAAGCCATAAAAATAAACTGTTGAGGCCTGGAGGGACGGCTCAGCCGTTAAAGGCTAGGCTCACAACCAAAAATAAACTGTTAAGGTTGGAGAGACAGCTCAGCAGTTAAGAGCCTTGCTTCTCTTGCTGAAGACTGACATTGGGTTCCCAGCACAAATGTAGGGCAGTGCATAAACCACCTGTAACTCCAGCTCTAAGGGGAACTGATGGCCTCTTCTGGCCTCCACAGGCCCTGCACTCATGTACGTCTACACATACAAATGCATGCATAGACATACAAATAAATAGAAAATAAATACTTAAAAATAAATAAATGCAAATAAATCACCACTGTTGTATGTAACAGATGAGCCTAAAAAATATTATAAGTGAGATAAACCAGGCATGGAAGGAGACATGTTGTAATATTATTTCTTAATGGAATTCGGGACTGTTCAGAACAGAGAAACCACAGAAACACAAAGCAGATTAGTTGATCTTCAGGGTTGGGGAAGCAGAGACGTGATGGGTAAAAGATACCAGCTTTCAATTGTTTTAAAGCAATGCTGTGAACTTGCTAGTCTCTCCACAATCCAGCTGCTTTTGTTGTTGCTGTTGTTACTTTTTCGTCCATTGGAGGGGGGATGGCACATATAAGCAACAGAGTCACAGAACTTAGGAGAGTTGGTTCTTCACTTCCACCGCGTGGGTCCTGGGGTTTGAACTCAGGTCATCAGGCTTGTCAGCAAGTGCCCTTTTCCACTGAGCCATTTCTCAGCCATCAACTGCTTTCCTTGAATAAATTCCCTCAGGATGGCTATGAGCCTTTGGTATTAATCAACAGAGGTCTAGGTCACGTGACTGTAGCAGTTTCTGCCAGTGCGGTCAATGATTCTGTGAAGGCACAGTTTCTGAGGGTCTGACAGTGCTGCTTGCTAACAGCCTCCTTTCATGCCAACACTCAGTCCAGCATCCTCCCAATCTGGGATATGATGCTCCACTCCAGTGCGCCATCCTCCTCTCTTCCCTTCTCACGTCGGCATCATATCTTTTCCCTGACATTCTGCCCAGCTTGTTCCATGTGCTTTCTCTATCTTCCTCTGTTCCTTCCATCCTAATATCCCAGCTGAAGAGCGGAGGGGAGTGAGGGAAGTTACTGAAGAGCAGGCAATGCCCCATCCACACGCAACACAACAATCTCCTCTTATCCCCGGGTATCATACTCTAGGGACACTCCACTGTGCTCTCTCTCTGGCAATTGCATGCAAAGACAATGGTACCAAACCCTATATGCCATATTCCTTTCCTATGCGTACCATATTTTGTCGACAATGTGTTCTGCCGTGGTGCTGGACAGATGGCTCAGGGGTTAAGGGTGCTTGCTGCTCTTGCAGAGGACCCGAGTTCAGTTCCCAGAACCACACTGGGCAGCTCACAGCTGTCTATAACTCCAGCTCCAGAAGATCTGATGACCTCATCTTGTCTCTGCAGATGCTATACTCACATGCAAATATACACTGAAACGTATAATTTAAAAATAAAATTTTTAAATGTATCCTTAGGCTGGAGAGATGGCCCAGTGGTTAAGAGTACTGACTGCTTTTCTAGAGGACCCAGATTCAATTCCCAGCACCCACATGGTAACTCCTAACTTTCTGTAGCTGCAGTCCCATGGGGTCCTCTCTGGCCTCTTCAGGAACTGCAGGCATGTGGTACATAGACACACACACACACAGAGAGGCAAAATATCTATATATAAAAAACATAAAATAAAAAATAAACCTGTAAAATTAAAAAAAGGTTAGGATTTTCTTAAAATAAAAATGTGTTACTGATGTAGATCTTAGCAATGTCAACAAAAGGTACTTTCCATATTAAATTGAGAACTTTGCCATTTTGTTTAAAAGACGCCTTTTGTAGCTTTTCTGATCATATCCAAATTCCCAACATCTCTGTGTTTGCACTTTGGGGCCATTATTAAGTAAATTAAGCTTTGGCAGAGTCCATCTGATAATGCGCGTGGCCACACCGTGACTGGTAGAAGGGTAGTGAACGCAGAGTGGATACGCTTGGGAGAGAATGGCTTATGTTATCGGCAGGGTGGAGTAGGAAAACGCGAGAGTTCATCGCACTGTTCAGAACAGGGCAGGACCTAAAGCTTACAAACTGCTTATTTCTGGAATCTTGCACCCACTATTTCCGGACCTTTTCCTCTCCCCTCACCTCCCCATGCTTTCTCCCACCTTCACTCCAGGTGTCCTATGTGAAAGCTATTGACATCTGGATGGCTGTTTGTCTGCTCTTCGTGTTCTCGGCTCTGCTGGAATATGCGGCCGTGAACTTCGTGTCCCGGCAACACAAGGAGCTGCTGCGATTTAGGAGGAAGCGGCGACATCACAAGGTAGGCCTTTGGGGCGTGGCCTAGGGAGGGGCAACTGGTGGACAGAGGAAGAGCTAGGAGCAGTCCCGTGACCCTGGCTTCATTGGGCTGTCCCAGGGGTAAGGCAAGTGAGAGTCAAGGGTCAAACCCTGAAAACCTTAACTTTTCCCCTTATGAATGATGACGTGCTTGGTTACAGGAGCCTCTCTTTAACCACAGCAGCAGTGCTGTAGGGATTATCAAGTGGCACCAAGAAGCAAATGCCCACAGTCATGATGATAATCAGCTTCATCCTGTAGACAGGGCAGGCTGGGGCAGGCCTGCTGCTTGCTTTCTCAATGTGGCTTCAAGCTGGCCTGTCTCTGGGATCAGTTTCATCATCATCTATAAAAACTGGCTTGGTAGGAGACTACGCTGAGGATGAAGTCAGAGGTTCCAAGGAAGCTTTAAACTTTCTTTGTCCCTATCTCACCAGTGTCAAGGATTAAAACTATTACACACACAGCTCCCTCTTAGTATGGTAAACATCGGCAAACATGATTCAATTCATTCTCGCCAATCGACCACAGGACAATCTTCCTGGGGCCTAGACAGCAAGGTCTTTCTATGTCTGTACTGGAAAAGATTTGGCAGGCTGGATGGAGCTTCCTAGAAGGTATAGCCCTTCCTACTGCCCTTTAGGAACCAAGTGTCTCCTTTGAAATAGTAACCATTTGTAGGCAGAAGCAGGAGGATTGGGGGTTCAAGGTCAGCCTGGGCTACAGCATAGCACTGTCTCAAAAAAAGGGGGGGGGGTTGGGGTGTGGCTCTGTTGGTAGATTGCTCACCTAGCATTTGTGAAGCCCCCAGTTCCATGCCTCACACTGCATAAATCCAGACGTGAGTGCACACCTATAATCCCAGTACTTGCAGGTAGAGGTAGGAGAATCAGAAGTTCAAAGTCATCCTTTGCTATGTCAAGCTCAAGATAAGCTTGAGCTACATGAGACCTTTTCTCAAAAAAAAAAAAAAAAAGTAAAATGAGGTGCAGTGATTTCCACTGTAATCCCAGCACTCTGAAAACTGAGGCAGTAGGATCAAATGTTCAAAGTTAAAAGCTAGAAAAGGTTATCTGAATTAGAGAAAGCCTCTAGGCAGCTATAGAGAAGCCATCATCCAGACTGGGCAAAGACTTTCCACTGTGGCTGCTGTGGAGTCTCCATGTTCCTGTGAGTTCTGTAAGTCCAATAAAATCATTGTTGAGGTAAAGAGATCAAGGCTAGCCTTGGCTACAAAGGGAAGGAAGAGCTGGAAGGAGAGAAGGGAGAGACAGAAAGGGGTAGAAAGGGATAAAGGGAAAGGGATTGGAGAGCTGGCTCAGTGGTTAAGAACACAGTCTTAGCTGGGTGTTAGTGGTACACACCTTTAATCCCAGCACTTGGGATGCTGAGGCAGACAAATCTCTGTGAATTCAAAGCCAGTCTGATCTACAGAGCAAGTTCCAGGACAGCCAGGGCTACACAGAGAAACCTGCCTCAGAAAACAAACAAACGGGGAGTGGAGAGATAGTTCAGTGGTTAAGAGTACTGGCCGCTTTTCCAGAGATCCTGAGTTCAATTCCCAGCAGGTCACAACCATCTGTAATGAGAGTTGGTGCCCTCTTCTGGCCTGCAGGAATACATGCAGGCAGAAAACTGTATAAATAATAAATAAATAAACGTTTCATTTGAAAAAATAAAGAACATAGGACAGGTTCAATTCTGAGGATACAAATGTTAATTCACAACCACTGGTAACTCCAGGAGATTCAATGCCTTCTTTGACCTCAGAGAACACTAGGCACATACATACTTACAGGCATTCACACATACACATAAAATAATTTTAATGGTTTGTTCACTTTTATTTTATGTACATTGGATGTCTTGTCTGCATGCATGTCTTTGTGAGGATGTCAGGTCTTGGAGTTACAGACAGTTGTGAGCCACCATGTAGGTGCTGGGAATTGAACCCAGTTCCTCCAGAAGAGCAGTCAGTGCTGTTAACTGCTGAGTTATCTTGTCAGCCCCTAAAATAAAATTTTTTAAGGAATAAAATATATAGAAAGCCACTTGAGCCACGAACTTCTGGCACCACCTGAAACGCTTGCCACCTTTAACAAAATTGAGTACCCATCCCCATGTGTATCTACACAATGGAGCTGCCCTTAGGCAGAGCACACACGCTCCAGCTCACCCCAGACCCAGCTCACATCATCACTCCCCTTGTGTACAGATGAACTGATGTGAGCTCATTCACAAGGCTCTGCACTTGGTCCGAGCATCAGAAGCCAAGGTTGGTTACTTGGGCCCACACAATAGAAGACCTCCCCATTGGCATCTGGGTGCGGCTTGACTGGAGTCCTGTAGATCTGGGCTGTAGAAACTTCCCTTGAGTAGGAAGCCTACGCAGGTTTTGGAGCTTTGATGATGAGTGGCAAGAAACTAGCTCCAACCTGGATTTCTCTAGGCCGATGATCTGGGCCAGGCTCCCCAAGTCCCACTGTTTTCCCACATTCCCAGTTGTTGTCTCATTTGCTGGGCAGAGAACATCCAGTCTTCCAAGTCCCTGGCCCACCTCATTAGAAGGATCACTGGGAGGCTTCTGTGGGGGCCCAGACTCAGCAAGAGCTCTGGATCCCTCCTGTGGGTTCCATACTTGCTCCATCCCCAAGTGTCTCCAGGAAGATGAACATGCTTGTGCTGTCACCTGCTGGTTGTAGTCAGAATAGCAAGCCTTTTCCAGTTACTCCTTAGGTTTTTCTTTTCTCCAGCATACAAGGGGCCACTGTCTAGCTAGAAGGAGCCAAACCTCTTTCCCTACCAATGTGCAACAGATGGGAAGGTGGAACAAAACTCTCCAAAAATGTTTAGGAAAGCTACTGTGGTGTTTCCCATCCCAATAGAGCCCATTATATGCAGTGGGATTCATGTGGTGGAGGGGCTCCTGTTTGTCTAGAGATGGTTCATTGTGTACAGGAAGCACTGATCATTTCCTGCAGTGTCATTCCAAGGTTTTCCTCTTATTTGTCTTTTGAGACAGCTCATGTAGCCCGGGCTGGCCTTGAGCACGTGTGTGTGTGTGTGTGTGTGTGTGTGTGTGTGTGTACACTCACAAGTATCCATGTATGTCTGCATGTGTAGAAATATGGAGATCAAAGAATAACTTGTAAGAATACATTCTTGGGCTGAAAAGATGGCTCAGCAGTTAAAAAGCACTGGCTCCTTTTCCAGAGGGCCTGGGTTCAATTCCCAGCACCCATGTGATAACTCACAACTGTAACTCTAGCCCCAGGGGATTGAATATACTGATACATTCACACCAATGCACATAGAATAAAGTTAAATAATATATATGTATATATATTATTTAATCTATGCATATATATTATTTTAAAAAATAACCCATGCTTTCATATTGTATGGGTCCTGGGGATTGAACTCAGGTTTTCAGCCTTAGAAGCAAACACTTTTTACCCACTTAGCCTTCTTATCAGCCCACGCCTGTTTTGTTCATTTTTAAATTTTTTAATTTTTTTTTATTTTTATTTTATGTCTATGAGTATTTTGCCTGTGTGTATGTATGCTCCTGGTGCCAGAGGAGACAAAAAAAAAGGGGGGCACTGAATCCTCTAGAACTGGAATTAGATACAGTTGTGAGCCACTATGCGGGTGCTGGGAACCAAACCCAGGTCCTCTGCAAGAACAGTCCGTGTTCTTAAGTGCTGAGCCACCTCTCCAGTCTGACCTCTTCTAGAGCATTCAGTGTTGCTCAGTGTTACAGGCCTTAGCTCTGAGTTAGAGCGGCATATGTGTGGAGACCATTTACACTTCTGGGTCATCCATTACCATGCTGGGTCATACAGTACCACACTGGGTGTCTGCACCGGTACTGTGTTGTGTTGTGTGGTGATAACCGCCATAAAAAAGTGAGGGGGGACACAACCATTTCTATTCTCTGCCTCCTAACAGCAAGGGCAAGTTCACGTTTGGATATTGTAAAGTCCCAGGTCGCTTGCCAGGTCCTGGGTCTAGGAATGTGCTGGCTGCTGGATTCCCCCACTCCTCATTTTGGCCTTGGTGTGAGGCCTCCACCGCCTTCCAGTGTTTGCTCTGCACCTGTCTTCCCTCCCTCGCACTCTGCCCCACATTCTCTGCCCTCCACAGTGAATGCTGAGCCAGATGGGCTCACTGATCGTTTCCTGGGCATTAGTCATGTGTCTGACGCAGGATGCAGCACCCCCTTGGATAAACCAAAAGAGTGAAAAGAAGAAAATATTTAAAAGGAGGCTGGGTAGGCTGGAGAGCTGGCTCAAACATTAGGAACACTTGCTGTTCTTGTAGAGGACCCAGGTCCGATTCTCAGCACACACAATGGTAGCCCACACTGCCTGCAGCTCCAGGTCCAGGATACCCAGCACTCTCTTCTGGCCTCTGAAGGCACTGTGTGCACTTAAAACGCAAACATACATGCAGGAAAAACATCCATGCACATAAAATAAATAAGTCTAAGAAAAAAATTGAAGAGGCTGGGGGCTGATGAAGATTTCATTTATTGAAGTAATAATCTTGCTAGCACTGGGAGAATTTAACTATCCTGAGGTCAGTGGCAGCCTGCTAGAAAGTCCTTAGCAGAACACAGCATAGTCGCACACGCCCACGGTCCCAGCATTTGACATACTGAGGCAGGGAGACGGAGATGATGGAACGTCCTAGGGTGGCAGAGGCACAGGGAGATCGGAGTATTTGGATCCTGGGTTGCATTTCTTACTCTCATCTGCATTGTCTTTCGGGGAACAAGCAAGACAGAATTCCTCTCCTGGAAGCTCTTGGTGTCCAGGAGGGCGATATGAGCTGGTGAATCTTGCCAGCACCACACACTGAGTTGGCAGCCAGCTTGCAGCCAAAACACAGGCGTTGGCCTGGGCCTGGGCAGACAGTTCAGCCACTAAAGTGCTTCTGGCTTAAGCATGAGAACCAGAAGTGCCTGGCAGGTGGGGTAACCTGCCTGTGAGCTCAGCTCCAGGGAGGCAGACACAGGAGATCCCCGGAGCAAGCTGGCCAGCCAGACAAGCTGAACTGGTGAGCTCTGGGTTCAACTGAGAGACCTTGTCTCAACAAGTAAGGACAAGGATCTAGAAAGATTCCTGACGTCAATCTCTGGCCTTCACATGTACCCATGCATGCACACATGTACCACACACTTATGAGTGCACATATACACAGAAAACAAAACAAACTCCTTGGCCTTCTGGTCCTGTTGTGGAGCTGCAAGTGTAGGGGACTGGCCAGGGCAAAATGGAGCTGACCAGGAAAGGGATGAACCACTAGGATCTGGGATCAAGCATTTTACAAAGAAAGAGAAGGTCAACAAAGCCAACAGGGGTGCAGATCACATGGGAAGTGGGGTGGGACTGGAAAGGTAAGTTGGGGCCAAATGACAAAAAGCCTTTGACAAGCTTCTGGGAATCAGAAGACTCTTGAAAGTGATGGTGTGGAAACATGAGGCAGGAAGAAGCTATGGCTTCCCTGGCTTGTAACATGGGAAAGCCAGGAGCTTTCTGCTCCTTCCCAGGCCATCACAGGGTGGGGAATATGGGATGAGGGCAACAGAACAGAGGCAAAGCAGGGGATGTCTCCAAACTATCCTTGGAAACCCTAATCAAACCCCAGGCCAGCCTGGAGTCAGCTACTCAGTGAAGCCTCCAAAGATGAAAAAGCCTTGAGAAGAAACCTTAAAATAATTCTCAGGCAAGGGAAGGAAGTTAGCAGACTGAGGTCACAAGTCAGTAAATGACAAAGACCCACAACCTGGCACAGAACTCAGACCTCAGAATCTGTACCCATTCCCATCCCCTGGCTTGCATCTGTTTCCGCAGGTGAGTGGCGCCCCTCTATAAGGCCGAACTCCCCAGCCAGCCAGACTGCCTCCAGCAACTGGGGACACAAAGCCTGAGAGACAGGGAGGATCAGATGGCATGGCCTGGTCCCCAAGGGGAGTGCCTTGCAGGGAGGGTGCCCAGCACTTGTCTTATTTTAAGTAGAGCCCCATGCTGAATCTGTTTCAGGATGATGAGGGTGGAGAAGGCCGCTTCAACTTCTCCGCCTATGGGATGGGCCCAGCCTGTCTGCAGGCCAAGGATGGCATCTCTGTCAAGGGTGCCAACAACAACAACACCACCAACCCCCCTCCTGCACCGTCCAAGTCCCCGGAGGAGATGCGGAAACTCTTCATCCAAAGAGCCAAGAAGATCGACAAGATATCGCGCATCGGTTTCCCCATGGCCTTCCTAATCTTCAACATGTTCTACTGGATCATCTACAAGATTGTTCGAAGAGAGGATGTCCACAACAAGTGATGGCTGTGGAGGGGGGGAGGGTTGGGAGAGGGTGGTGGGAGGAGCACAGAGGCTGGGAGCCAGGGGAGGAGGGAGAGAGGGAGAGCGCACACCCATCTCCCTCCAAGTGCAATAGAAACCACAGGGGTGGATACTTTCAGGGTATGGCAATATTCATCTAGCCTCCAAGGGCATGAGGTGGTGGGGAAGCCTTTTCAAATACAGCAACTGAGGACCATGAGGGTTAGGGTGGGGGTCAGGGAGGGGGACTGGGGAATCACAGCTTTCAAAATTCAAGTCCATGGCAGGGGGGGGTATCCTGTTTGGAGGTCAGTGCTGCCTGCCCCAGAGCAGGAAAACAGTGTAATATATGACATATAACCATGCTTAACATTAATGCAAAACCCATGAGAACAAAAGATGCGTCTTTTAAATCAGCCTAGTAACTGCTTAAACTTTTAAAGTCCCCAAAGTGATGGACAACTTCTCCCAGAGTAGATATGGTCACTAGCAAGCTTGCTGTGGTATGTGCCCACATCACGCCCTTACAAATGCCATGTCCAACTTCAAGCTGACCCCCGTTGACACATGCCAAAAAGCCATTCCACCTCTGCTTCAAGAGGGTCACGTGACAGCGGCATGGGTCATGGAGATGGATAAAGGTAGACCAACAGCAGGAAGTGACTGAGGAGAAGGACCATTGGGGAAGCCTGAGGATGGAGAATACAGGAACCCCCCACAGGGCGCCAAGCTTGCTCCTCTTGCTTCCACGCTTCAATGCCAGCCCAACTCAGCGCCAGCCCTATGGCCGCCATGGTTTTCTCGTTGTATTACCAATATGCAATCTTTTTTATTGTTGAAAAAAAGTAATAATCTCAAGAAATAATACGGGGAGAGACTGAGTGTACACCCATGAACTTTTTTCCAAATGTCTATTTTTTTGGAGAGTCCCTTTGGAACTGCAAGCAGGTGTGTTATGGGAATGTGGACCTGGCTGAAACAGGTCCCAAATGCCAGGTGGGAATCAAGTTTGAAGAGGTGGAAGGGAGGTCGCCGATGCTGCTGTGTGGGTGGGAAGAGACTGTGATATTTAGAAAGTCCATTCATTATATTTTGACATTTCATAGATCATATAACATGGGAAGTTTGGGGGAATAACCCCATTATATTTTTATAAGTCTTTTTTTTTAAAAGATGCTTTGCACAGCTTTAACATGTAGGAAAGTTAGACAGATATTTCTCTTTCCTTCTAACTCTGAAGTGCCAAAACGGTCCCAGCCTAGCCAGGGCACTCTAGGGAAAGTGACAGGGACTGCGATGAACTGAACTGGAAGAGGGAGTCCTCCTGACAGATGTGGCTATGCACAGAACCACTGTCCCCATGGCACGAAGCCTGTCCCAGTCCTGCGCTCCATGGCTAGGACCCAGGAGTGGCACTTCTGTCCTTGCACTTTACTGGCTTGGCCTTGGGTCAGAGTTACAGGCAGGATAGAGATGGATCTCTGACAATCAGTCGGGCACTTTGCTCATATCCCTCAAGCTAGGGAGCTCAGGGGAAGGATGGAGGAGTGGAATGAAGAGATGGTGTCCATCTGTCCCCACCATGCACTTTTCCTGGGGAGTTTTCCTCCTTTCCTTGTGGCATCGAAGCTAATAATACCAAGATGGGTCTAAAACAGATGAAGCCGAGACAAAGACCAATAGCTCTGAGTAAAGAAGATGCCTGACGCAGCCAAGAGAATGAGACTGCCCTGCTGGTGTCCCGCCAGGTCTAAGGTCAACCGGCCTGAGCCTCCTCTCCTCTTCAACTGTACGATCCAAAAGGACAATCCACATTTCGGCTCTGGGTGAGGGGACACAGGACCTTCGCTTATGGGAAATCTTGAGCAGTAGGAGTCCCGTGAGTGGGTGACTCTCATCTGAGGTCTGTCTTTTCCCACCCTAAAAATGTTCAAAGCAGGAAACATGAAGATGGCCTTGAAGAGTTCAGGATGAAGATGCCAGTGTGTGGCGGCGCTCTGAGCATTTTCCGCGGTACAAAAGGAGGAATCTTGTCACTCCAAGGCTGCGCATTTTAGGAGAGGCTACAATTAGCTCTTGCCAGAGGCACTTCATTCTCTTCATTTAGGTAACGAACATCTGTGATGGAAAATAATCAAGGGAGCCCTCTCCTTACTGTGCTCAGAGTGACTCCAGTCTAGGTGAATAGAGCGACCACGGGGAGCATCGGAATCTATGCTGAGTCACGTCTCTCACACAAAAGCACCCAGCACCTTCCCAAACGGTCTCCATGGCAAGCATCTGAAGTCACCCTGAGATAGAAAAACCAATGAACCATTTGCCCAGTCTCAACTGGGCTCCTGGGTCCCCGTGTCATCATTTTGGAATGGTCCATTGTGAGCTGCCTGACCTGGGTGCCAAATCCAGCAAGCAATGGGCTCACATCTTTGAGACATACTGGAGAATGTCACTGAAGCCCTTCAAACTATAAGCAAAGAGACAGCTTGAGTCAATAGTTAATACACAGTTAATACACAAAGAGTGTTCTTGGGTACATTGCAAGCTTTGCTCTCTCTGAATGTGCTGTGGGGAGAGCGGGATAGCATCTGAACTCTCCCTGGCTCTACCTGCTGTGACTCTCTGCTTACACTGAGAATCTTCGCCCAGCCTAAAGCCTACCATCGTTTTGATTTCTCAGGGCTCGGTGCAAGCATGTAGGTTTTATGTACAGGTGCACTGACCAGCACAATTCCTGTTGCTTCTCTTTGTCAGGAAATCTGCAAATTTGTTTTTCCTCTTTTAATCAAAACCCAAAAAGAGAGGAAGAAAGAGAGAAGGGAAGGAAGGAGGGAAGGGAAAAAAGAAAGGGATTTGAACTAGATAAGTTAGGCCAAAGCTTTCAGGTGATCCCAATATACAGGGCAAGGCTTTCCTAGTTCCCCTTCAGGTTGAGCACAAAGGGCCTTATGCCCTGAGATTACTGGTGAAAGACGGATGGTCCCGTATATGGAAATCTGATGTCCATGCAGAGAACTGGTTTTGAAGCTCTTCTTCAGTACAGACTGCTGCTGCTCATGCATAGTGTGAGCCTTGGAAAGGGGCACACAGGAGTAGATGACTTCAACTCACCTCCAGAGCTGCAGTTTATTCTAGGAGCCAGATGGGGACACCAACTGCCTCTCACCCTGCTGGTTTCAGGGAGCCCACTGTTTTGCGAAATAAACGGCTCCACTCCGCCCTCTTCTGGAATTTCCTAGCACCTGCAAGACCCTTCTTGGCAAAGGCAATAATGGAAAATGTGAGTGTGTGTGTGCGTGTGTGTTTGTGTGAGACAGGGAGAGACAGACAGACAGACAGACAGACAGACAGACAGACAGACAGAGAAAGAGATCTATTTTTCTATTAACTCCAGAAGAAAAAAGGAAGTATCACCCTAATTATTTTCTCTTCTAAACTATCAAAAAATAGGAAAGTAATTCCTTTCAGAAGTGTACCAATATTTTCCATAGCCTTTTTTTTTCACACTTGGGAGACAAACAAGAAGGCTGGTTCACTTCCTCCAGTACGTGCATCTTTACGAGCATCCTAAAAAGAAGTAATGTCTTGTGAGGCGCCATGACGTAAGACTGCAGGGCAGCTTGGCTCTCCAGTCAAGGTGGTACTGCCACTCATAATGGTCTTCTGTCTTACTTGATTGCAACCTGCTGAAGCCAAAGGGGGTTGTCACACCCCCGGCAGTAACTGCATCCTTTGGAGAACATGACAAGAAGAGTGTATCCTCTTCAGGGCTTGGAGAGTCAGAGCCTTTTCCCAATCAGACTGGAAGCCCGGTTCAGATGATGAACACCACACTAGAAGCTATCGGTATCTATTTCAGGAACAGCTTCAGCACTTTCCACCCACCCTTTACTCTGCCCAGGCAGGTGAGGCTGGATTTTCCCAGGTTGTTTCTTGGATTGGTAAGTGGCCGATAAGTCTCTGAATGAGTGAATGACTTCTACCCATTGAATCAACTGGAAAAAGATGCCTCCACCCAAGCAAGCAGGAAGCACATTCTTTAAATAGAATATGGATTCTGTTTTTCTACTTCAGCAGTCTGAAGCGAGAGCCACTTTCTTTTTATCTAGTTCTAAGAAACAGTAGCAACAGTCTATGACAAGAGAGGAGAGAATGTGCCTTGCCTTACTGGCTCAACCATGAGAACTCTGTCTGTGCGAGGAAAACATGCATCCTGGCAAGGGTTTAGTCTGCTGGACTCTGACATCCCTGTAACAGAGAAGATATCCTTGAGTGGGTCGAAATCCCCAGAGAAATGAAGAACTCTCCATTGGAAGAGCGCTTGCCTGGTGTGTGGACTGGCGAAAAGGGGAGACAGACAAAAGGTGAGCGACGGACAACAGTGTAGGTTTTTATCGGGGAGAGAAGCCTTCAAAGGAGGGGTCTAGTATAGGAGGCTGGGGTACTTACAGAGAAGAAGGGAAGGGAGCTCACCCGACATCCTCTGGAAGCTCTCTCAACCCACCCATAGTCTCCCTAAGCAGTGTGACTCCAAAGCCTAGAGCACCTTTAACACCCAGTCAAGATGAAGCACCCACAGCACACGATGAGTCGGAAGAGTCAAAGGTAACTAGCCCAAGACAAAGCCCGACAGAGGGTATCCAGGCCTGGTCCCACAGAGGATGGGGAACTGAGGTTTGAGACTGGCTGGTGTCCATTTATCTCTTCCGTGTACATGTTTTTTAACCATCAACAAATTATTTCACTTTCCATGATCTTGAAGAAACCTTAACTTTCCAAACTGTTGATGAGCATAACATTGAAGAAATTAAATGATCAATGTTTTGTTATTAAAAGTAGAATATAGATGAGCTATTGCACTGAAATGCATCTGAGAGCTACAGATCAAAAGTATGGATGTTTGTTTAAGTACATCTCAGTATACAAATGTTTAACATCCTAATTACCTCTCAAATGCTGGTGGATATCATCTTTTATGAGATTAAAGATCAAAGATCTTGGTCAAAAGCCAGTGTTCCATCGTGGTGGCACATGCCTTTAATTCCAGCACTCAGGAGGCAAAGGCAGGTGGATCTCTGTGGATCTGAGGCCAATCTGGTCTACAAATTGAGTTCCAAGACACCTAGGGCTACACAGAGAAACCCTGTCTTTAAAAAACAAACAAAAAAGCCAATGTTTACTCTTCTTTGTCTCAAAATGTAGTCACAAACATCATAAACCCACTAACCCATCTTCAAGGTTAAAAATCTACTACTAAGACTTGATACACAGGGGACTTAGCTGAGGTGAAGCCACTGAGTGGCTACTGAAGTTTGAAGACAAAGAGGAGTGAGCCCGAGAGCAGATGAGAATCTGCTGTTTGGGGGATAGGACCATGTTTCTTACTTGTGGTCCTGCAGAGGATGGAACCCTGTGTCAGTAAGGTTTAGACTTGGCCGGAGTGAAGAGTTAGGATAAGAGCTTTCCGAAGCCTAGAATTCCTTTACCATCCGTTCAAGGTGAAGAAGAAGGAAAGGCACAGGAGCCAAAGATAAGCATCGTCTCTAAGGGCTGGCCTTGAAATTGAGCGGGGTGAGCCCTGGTGTGAGTGTGAATAATTCGGGGGGGGGGGGTTGCAGGGACCAGAGGCACCTCGCTCTTGGGGTGCTCAAGGGTTCTGAGCCCAAATCATGAGACTATGTCCATGGCAACCATTTACCATTTTGTGGTCTCATCCGCCCATTAAGCAGCTAAATGGCTCTCCCCTGTGGGACAGCTGCCCAGCTACTTCTCCCAGCAGGTGTTTGAGGGAAAAAGGAGCCGCTTCAGATAAGCGCCAACTGAAACAGAAATACTGATCAATGTTCCAGAAAAAGAGGGGTGTTCAGTAGATCTTCTCTCTCATCCCAGGTCTAGAAATGAAAAGGAAAATGGAATTAGAAGAGAAAACATATAGTCAAATCCCCCCTCAGCTCAAAACAAGAACCCTAAGCACTAAATAGATGCTTGTCTCTGGATCCCCTTGTTCTTGGACTAACTGTCCAGTAGACAACTTGATGTGCACAAAACCCAGGGCAGTCCATTTCCCTGTTCAAGGTCTCTCCTTGAACAGCTCATGATACATGAGCCTGCTTTGCCTTGATCTCGGAAGCACGCAAAGTAGTCACTGGGAGCCCACATCCTAAAGGTCATCAGTTCATCCCATTAAATGCTAAGGGTTTAGGCCAAAAAGGCCCCGGAGCTAGACAGGAGCTTGGGAGTCAGGCTTCTTCGTTTATTTTGTGGTGCGTGTGTGTGTGTGTGTGTTTGTGTATGTGTGTGTGTAGAGAGAGATGAGAGGTTCTGTACCCAGCTTCTATGTGGTTCTGGGGATCCAAACTCAGGTCCTTATGCTTGTACTACAAGCACTTTATTGACTGAGCCAGTCCCAGCCCTGAAAGCTATGATTCTGTGTGGAGCGCACCATGAACACTGACTGAAAAAGGTTTTTCCATATGTCGTGCATGCTGCCGACAGTGAAGCTCTGTGTTCTGTGCCCCCTGCCCCACTGTGACTCAGGATTGAACCCACAGCCTGTGGCATGCAAGACTAGTGCTCGACCGCCAAACCACATCTTCGGCAGTATACTGAAGGTGTTTTAGAGCCGAGTTTGTGGTCCAGACATCATCTCGTTGTTGGTCTAACTGAAGGGCAGACCTGGAGGAAAGAGTCCAACATGTTCTCATTCTTAGCTGCATCTAAAGAAATCACTTCCCAACCTAGAGAAGATTTATTCCAGACACAAAATCAGACGAGGAGAAAAATGGTATGAAGGAGAAAACACAGACAGGAACCAGATGCTGCGACGCCATCACAGGTGCAAATGCACAAAGCAACACGGTTTTTCCTCAAGAATTTGCTTCCTTCCCATGACCAATCGAGGAGGGGTATTTCGAGGGAGCGGTTCAGAGTATCTCCCTCAGGAGATATTGTCCCCAGGCCTTAGCTTGGGGGGCAGGAGATGACAGAAGCAGTTGGGTAGGTTAACGTTCTCCATGTTAGATGCATTTCTACCTCACATGAAAAGGCACTGTGCTCTCAGCACGCCGGTTTAGCCAGAGTAATATCAATGGAACTAAAAGTTGGATGAGATAAATTGCACAACATTTTAAACCCATCCAATATCATGTCATAATGATTCCATCTTCCGATGATGGAGCCATGATAATATCACCACTAACAAGTTCAAATGAGATGAATGAGCTAGACTCCCAAGGGGCTCATCTTGCTTCTTTCTCATGCTGGACACACATACAATGCCTACTGCATGCTGGCATGCATACTCCTGATAACAGAGGGCTAAGGGGCATGTTCTCTTCCCTCCCTCCCCCCATTTAAGCAACCAGAGTTCTGCTTACAAGATATAGCAGGGGCCTCAGTAGCCTCAAAAAGAAAAAAAAAACTTGAAAAACTGGACAAAATACATGTCTTCCATTGCCATAGGCTTGGAATAAAAGTGAATCAGAGTGGCCGAGACAGCAGCTGTGGCGGCGCATGACTATACTCCCTGCACACGGAGGTAGAAACAGAAAGATCTAACCCTGAGCTACATGCGGAGTTCTAGTCCTGCCAGAGCTAAACAACAGAACCCTGTCTCAAAAGCGAAGTGGTCAAGACAAAACCGTAACTACTTTGAAGCCCTCTTGTTTTTGTCAGGATCAACCTGGTGACAGCTCTGCTGGGATCCACGCAAGAACTTGACAGTTCTACCCAAAGAAATGACTGTTCAAACGAGCCATGGGGCTTCCAAACCAGATTGGACTGGCTTCCAACATGCCTGGGTGGTTGCACCACTGGAGCGACGCTGCGTTTGCCTTATCTCAGGCTTGGTAAGTTCTTGAGTCTCATCTGGATTTCAGATAAAATTCACTAATTTGAGATGAGCTAGCTTCTGCCAAGGGGAGCAATGTGCCACTTCAGTCTCTCCCAAATCTTGCCAAAGCAAATGAGTTCCTGTGGACCTGGGAGTCACCTCCAAAGGACTGCCCTTTGTCATCGATAGTTCATCCAGCTAAGTATTTGCACAGAACTAACCTGTCATAAAAGTTCCCTGGCTTGGTTTTTAGATAGAACGATCTCCCGATGACTCCTTGGGTAATTTTCCCCCCTTTTCCCCTCCCCAGAAAAGTTAGCTTCCAACTGAAATGTGGCCCAGTGCACAGGGAGAAAGGTTAGCCCCTTAAAACAGGCAGGGGATGCTCCTTGGAGGTCAAGACCGACTCCCCAGGCATTTCAGTCCTAGAACAGAAGAGCATCTTGCCATCCTTCCTATCACAGTACCAGCGTGGATGTGGGGTCCACTAGAGGTAAGGTGCCTGTAGTTGTCTAAGTCCAAAGGATGCAGGAGTCATTCTTAGCTGGGTACTGTGGGCTGAGCTCTAGAGTTCTTGATCACCCACAGTGGGAGAGGTTTCCACAAGCCACATAGCCAAAGCAGATTGCTGAGTAGCAGTCCCGGGACATCTGATTAATTGACCTGGAAAATTGGGTCTGAATTACTCTCACGGAAGTTCCTCATCCTTTGCCAGAAGAGAATGTGACCATGTGTTTTCTATGGAAACTTCTTTGTACATATGTATAAACTAGGTATGGCCTTAAAGCTGCAGTTAAGGATCTGTCTGGCTCCCACCTTAAGCAGCGTGCTGAGCAACCGCTTCCTTAATGTACAATTTTTACTTCTTATTGGACTTTCAGCCTTGAACAGGCGATTCCCTCTGGCCCCTTCCCTTTTTTGCATGAAGTCATTAAAGTTATGACAGGGTTTGTTTTTGTTATTTTTGTTTCGTTTTGGTTCAAGGTTTTTTGGCTTGTAAAAAAATCTATTTCTGCAATTTAAAGATGGAATGTAAAATTTTCTGTGCTGTATATAAAAGTATATTTATTGAGCCATCCATAGACACATGTCCATGCCAACTCTAATGGAAAAAATTAAAGTTTTCTGAAATTTTCTGTGGTTAACTCCTAATTGTTAACTTCACACCAATCTTGTGAAACTTCTGAAATCCTACAGTTACCCCTAGAAAAAAATCTGTGTATAACCAGAGAAGCATTTCACTAAGACTTCATATTGAGAAATAAGAACTCAGCTGGGCAGTGGTGGTGCACGCTTTTAATCCCAACACTCGGGAGGCAGAGGCAGGCAGATCTTTGTGAGTTTGAGGCGGGGGGGGGGCTCATTTGTTTAGTCAAGAGTATTTATTGGTAGATGCCATGGGGTGGGTAACAAAGGTGACTCACTCACAGATCTTGCCACCAAGGCTTACAGTCTATGGGGCAGTGAGAGAGAGAAGACGTGTAGGATACAAAGCCAGGGCTGTTTCAGAAAGATTAATCTAACGATGCAGTGAAGAAGACCAGTGAAATCATGGATGTGGAGGAGTGCAGCGTCAAGTCTGTCGAGGTAGCATGGTGGGACTTAACTGAAGACTAGATGCAGGGAGGAAGAAGGGAAACTGACCACGCCCTTCTAGCAGGGTGGAGCAGGAGTAGCGGGCTTGTGAGAGGCCAGTTGTTCTGCAGGAATTAACGCCTAACATGAAATAGGGACATCCAGGAAAAATACTTAGACCAGGGGCTTCCTCCTCACACATACCCCCCTCCCCATACAGTCTCCCAAGAATGTCCTTGGACGGAAATGTCAATCTGAAATTGACTGACTTCTAGTCACGGACTCATTTACCACTTAGGGACTTCAAGAATACAGGAATTAAACACCAGTTCTCTGTTCCTAAGAACTTAGCACAGTGGTAAAGCAGCTAATTCCAACTCCAGGCTGCACCATGGGCGAGTCCTCTAGGAAGACACAGCTCATGGGGATGAATGGGAAAGGCCTGCAAACAGGGACAAATGAAATCAAAGGGAGAGGGGTGAGTCTGTTCACTTATGATTCTCAACAGTGAACTGGGTCTCGACAAAAACTGGTATGAGAGATGGGACTGGAGAAACAAGTGCACGCTCAGAAAGAAGACCACAGGAAGCTGTGGACTCAGCATGTCCAGGAGAATGGTGGGGACTCTTGTCATCCCACATGCTGGAACCTCGCCCTACTAGTGAATCAATGAAAAGAACGACAGGCCATTGATACACAACGTGGCATACACACAACCTAGCAGGAAGGTAACAAGGCAGTGCTTTCAACGCAAAACACTGTTCCTGGGGACTAAGAGCACCAACATACCAAATACAGTATGCCAAAGGACCTCAGAGAGAGCGGCAGCCGATGTTTGGCTATTAAGGCATCGTATTAGCAAGGTTGGAGAAACTGTTTATTCTGTAAAGTACTTGACACGCAAACATGAGGACCCGAGTTCAAGCTGTAGAACACAGAAGCCGGGACTTGGAATCCGTGCACTGGTGAGGCAGACAGATGGATCCCTTGAGCTCACTGGCCCAATGAAAGCAACAGGTTCCAGTGAGAAGCCTCATTTCAAAACACAAGGTAGAGCCTGGTACAGTGGTAGACACCTTAAATCCACTGACTCTAGTCACGGACCCAGCAGTCACTTAGGGACTTCAATGTACACCTCCATGTCCACTGCCTGTATGTCCATCCACTCAGTCTGAGTACTAGGATTGCAACCATGTGATAGGCAGAGTTAAAGAGGTGACTAAATCTATGTAGCACGTTCCAGAACAGCTAGGGCTACATAGTGAGACCATCTCCCCCCCCACCCCCCAAAAAAAGACTTCTGAGAACACTCAGGCTATCTTCTGGCTTCCACAGAAGCATACACACCACACACCTATACCCTTCCTCACCCTCCTTACAAAAACACAACTTCCTGAGGAGAGTGGGGGGTGGGAACACTAGTTCTGTAAGCAATCAATGAACTTACTTCCCAAAAGGAATGGAGGTGCTACTGTGTTGAGTGTCACCCCGACTCAGGTCTGTGCAGTGGCAATCCCAGTCTGTGAATACTCAGCTTACAGGCACTAGGCTGGCTCAACACAACAGGCACTGCCCAGAACCCCACCTGCTCATTCAACTGCTTCATGCCATCTCTTCCCCTCGTTACTGTGTCATAATAAACAGGGTGAACCTGAAAGTTACATGGGTTCGCTTGGTTCTTTGTTGCTGTACTGTTCTTGAGACAGGCTCATGCTTTGGAATTGAGGCTGGTTTTGAACTTACAATTCTCTCACCTCCTGAACATGCCACAATTACAAGTATGTGCCACAGGCCCGTATTTTAACTATACTACTCCACAGCAGCAGCTGATTGGAGAACACAGAAGTACCACCTTGCCATGAAAGCAAATAAGTTTTGGTTAAGATTTACTTACTTCGCTGGGCGGTGGTGGCGCACGCCTTTAATCCCAGCACTCAGGAGGCAGAGGCAGGCAGATTTCTGTGCGTTCGAGGCCAGCCTGGTCTGAAGAGCTAGTTCCAGGACAGGAACCAAAAGCTACGGAGAAACCCTGTCTCAAAAATAAAAAAAATTAAAAAAAAAAGATTTACTTACTTCTATCAGGGACTCTGGGCTGGAGAGACGGATGTTCAGTGATTAAGAGCATTTTGCTGCTCTTCCAGGATAGAAGTTCGGTTTCCAGACCTATGCAGGAGGGTTCACTCACCTGAAACTCCAACTCCATCACCATCTTCAGGCTGCCTAAGTCGTCTGCACACACGTGGCAAATGTCTACAAACACGCACGCATCAACATACAAAAGACTAAGACTTCCTTGGCTAAAATAACCACCACGGGTCCAGATTAAGACCCCACTAGATAACAGAACTATTCACTGAGTCATCCCCACAGATTATGATCTGAGAAGGCTCAGCACTTACAGAAAAATCTTGTGCTTCCTGTGACCATGAGCGCCTCTAAGCTCTGGGGTTTGGGCTTTATGTGGTGTCAGTATTGACACCCAGATTCTCAGCAGTGCAAACTGTGCTGCCAAATCCGGTCAGGGCCATGCCCCGTCAGCACACCCATCCCACTGCTGTGAAGTGGGGCTGAAGTCGTTCCTAACCCATCACAAGCAATTCAGGCATCCTGCCACACCCCTACACACGTGCGAGCACAGGCAAAGCACAGAGAGGTCATGGAGATCTACACTTCCAACTTTTCTGAGGCCCACGAGAACAGGCTTCCTTCCATCTCTCAATCCCGCCACCATTCCCTGTACCCACAGGAGACTGCTTTATTTCTCAGATCCAGATCACCCTTGATCTCCAGAGAACGCGAGGGCCAGTGCCATACATGCCTCACCTCACACGGTCAATCACCTCATTACAACTCCCAGTTAAAACACAGGTTAGGCTAGGAAGAACTTCAAGTTCCTGAAACTTAGAGGGGTATCTTATAGGCAGGCTGGCATTTGAATGAATGCCTGTGGGTCCCTAGTACCGGAGACTACAGGTCTGTGCCAATGCACAGCTGCTTCAAGTTTTTTCAAAAGTAATTTGGGGTACCTTTTCTTTGGCTTGCCTGAAACAAATGACCCTATAAGTCATGTGACCTGGTTATCTCATGCATGGTGGTTGCCAATGTTCAGATCTGTGAGGTGCTCCCACCACACTCCTGACTTCTCATTTTCATCCAAACTATCCGTGGTGACAAACCCATCACAACAGTCCTGAAAACAAACATCAGAAGGCTGGGGAGACAACTCTGGCTGAGGCGCAATGTGCGAGTGTGAAGCCCTGACTCTAATGCCCAGAACCCAAAGACAAGTCAGGCATAGCCCGTCTGCAATCCTTGTGCTTACAGCAAGATGAGAAGCAAACAGGGATCCCTGGAAGCTTGTGGTGTATGGGCTACTCAAACAGGGTGGAAAGCAAGGACTGGTACCCAATTTGTTCAGTTTGCCACAAGTACCCTGTGTGAATACAACCCCCACACACCTACACACACATACAAATAAACATTAAAAGTTAGATTTGACAATTTGGTTGTCCACACACTGAGGCTACACACAGCACTCAACGCAACACTGTGTAGCAAGTTTTAGCAGTCTACATTGCCAGATAAAGTTTTCTTCCAGAAATATTTTAATAAAAATCGGCCTTTTCCAAGAAATACCCACTGCATGTCCAGAGAACCGTAACAAAATAGAAAATTTACCATATGGCTATGATTTAAAGAAAAAAAAATATGCAGACCCTGGGGCACGATAGCCAAGTCCGAGATTCAAGCCAAATCCTTCTGACGGGCCCATGAGGAACCTGGATAGACAGCAGAGTAGAATGTGGCCCACCAGCCACTGAGGTCAGAGGCCTTGCAGAAGCACCTTCCTCAAAAGCGGTCCAGTCTGAGGTGTGATTTTAGGATAAGGCAGAACAATGTTAACACGACACATACACGTGATCAAAAAAAGTCTACAGTTCCCCCACATAGTCTGAATCTGAAAACAAATCTAGAATCTTTATTACTTTTCTTTAAACAATTGCCGGGACCGAAATCAAAGACAAATAGAAGGCACAGTTTTGCTCGGTTATGTTATCAGATTTGGGGTTTGTTTTCTTGTGGGGATTTTGTCCTTTTTTTCTTTTTCTTTCTTTTTTTTTTTTACAAATACAAATAAAACATGAAAAACTCTACCTCAAAATAATCTAACAGTTCAACAAAAATCCTTAGCTGTGGTCTAGACATTGACAGGCTACATCACAACTTAAAATCCAATGGCAAAAACAGAGGTTTAGAACTGTTTGGTAATCACATGTCAAAAGAACAAGGTTCTGGAAACACCTTTTATTCAGTTAGCCACACCAGCAGGGACCCAGTGGCAGTTGCCAAAAGGTAATTTTTCCACACCAGACAGGAGATGTGACTCTTGACAGATAATATGGATTTTTCCTGCTTCCAAAATGTTTATCAAATCCTGTGTCTCCCAACAATGAAACATCCATTGTCAGTGAAAGCGAGATGCACTCCTGTGGGGAATGGCTGTTCAACTCCAGTCTGTATCTTCTGCGTGAGCAGGAAAAGAGTCTCCCCTCCTCTTCTTTAAAAACCTACTCCTCCTAAAGTATCGTTCCGGAAAACTGGAAGTGAAGGACTAAAAGGTCAGGGGAGAAAAGGAGAGTGGGGGGGCACACACCATGAACACAAGCGAAATGAAAATTGTACAAACTCGAGCAGTTTATAATAGACTACTCCGAGACACCAAAGGCTGGTTGAAGAAATCACCGCTCTGCAGGAGCCAGGGCCGTGTGCTGTGTGGAGATCGGGGCCAAGCAATTCACTGCCTTGGAGTTGTGATCCCCCTGCCCACACCAAAGCCTGGTTTCTGCACCATGCCTCCGCGGGGAGGGCCTCTCATCCCACCACTTGGCCCACCACGGGGGCCTCCTGGTCCACGAAGACGGTTATCCCTGCGGTCGCCTTCCCTGGCAGCTCGAGTCTTCTTCTCCTCCACATTCAGACGGACCGTGCCTCGGAACATGATGGGCTGTGAGGAACAAGGAGAGCAGGCACTGAAACTCCTGACCGTGACTACTCAAAGTGACGGAGCCACCCCCAGGAGCAACCAGCCGTCAACCCACTAGTCCTCACACACCTGCCTCTGCCAAACTTCATGTTACTAGTGCATGCGTATGGAGAGCTGTGCGGGAAGTGGAAAAGCCCGGATAGGAGCAACTAATGACACAAAGAAAGATGCTTCCACAGCTTTGGGATTCAAACCTTCTCACATACTGGGACAAAATACTGGTGCCTCAAGTAAAAACATGAAATGGAGTTAAAATTCCCAGAGAAAGCAGCTGAGGGGTGAAAAAGTACGGCACTTGAAGAATGTGAGCAGGGCCTGATACGCAGGGAGCTAGAAGAGCTGGACCCACAAAAAAATTGGAAAGAAGTACAGCAAACACCACTCAGTCCAGCGAAACGGAGAGAGAAGGTGTCTGTCACCCACAAGCACAACCGGCCTGTACAGTCAGAAACCTTGGAGTTACCAAGTTCCAGTTCCAGGGGAGGTTCCCCCACTTTTCTCGCCTCTGAGGATACTGCCCATACCTGGTATGCATACAAACATGCAGGCGAAATGCATACACAAAACAAAAATCTTGAAACACTCATAGATGCAAATGTGCTTACCCTGTTGTTAAGGACCTTTTGAACAGGCTCAGAATCGTCAAACACAACAAAACCGAAGTTGGGTAACTTCCCGCCGCTGTTAATGCGCAGCTCCACCACGTTCCCGTAATCTGTAAGTGCAAAGAGCTTATAACTTCCTTGCGAACACCCAGCTTACCCACACTCAGTTTTACATGAATTTAAAATGTCACACTAAAATGCAAAAGTTTAAATGTCCCTAAGATGAATGCTTATAACCAAGATCTAAGTGTTTCAGGAGTTTGTGAACTTTTGGTTCTTGGAGAGAGGACCCAAGACAATGCATTATGTTCACATGTTCCTTATATACTCCACTGTGAAGGAATCCTATAACACTGTAGCATGCCTACAACTCATGACATTGATGTCACACTCAAGGGAAGAGCAGAACTCACTGTGGAAGCAGACCTGACATTATACCTCCGCTCCACTATGTGGCGCTGCATTGAGACTCAGCACTTACTTTGGAAAAAATCCTTCAGTTCCGACTTGTCAACCTCATGTGGCAGGTTCCCGATGAAGAGCTGGTGACTGTCAGGGTGCCTCACCATCCTTCGAGGTTCCACATCTCCTGCTTCCCCAGCCTCGCGCACTTCAGAGACAAAGCAGACTCTCAGACTCTTCAGACAAGTTTCCCTCCACCCAAACAAAGTCTTTCCACTGCACAAACCAGGCCCAGAGAAGAAATCCTCATCTCAAAACCACTCCAAGCTAGACAAACTTTCAAAGCTCTTACTTGACCGGGGTCCCCTCTGAGGAGGGATATTGATCCGTTGCTCTCGAACTCTCTGGTCTCTCTGAGGCCTTTGTGGTAGATTCTGTGACTCAGGCTTAGATTCTGGGCGGGGCTAAAAAAGGTTACAGATTACCCTTTGTGGGAAGTAGCTTATGATGTTAATTTTCTCTTTTAAAAAATCTAATCATGTTTACTGTGTCTAAGTGCAGACATGCTATGCACAGGCCACTCACTCAGCCTTGTTATTTAGCTTTCATTTTTTTTCCTGTATGAGCGTTTTGCTGGCATACGTATTTGTGAGATTGTGTGTGTGTGTGTGTGTGTGTGTGTGTGTGTGTGTGTGTGTGTGTGTGTGTGTCTGGTGTTGGAGAAGGCCAGCAGCAGAGGGCACTGCATTCCCTGGAACTGGAGCTACAGGTGACTGCGAGCCACCTGGATGCTGAGAATTGAACCTAGATCCTCTGCAAGAGCAGTAAGAGCTCTTAACCACTGAGCCATTAATCTAGCCACACACATTTAAAAAAAGAAAAGCCTTATGTGTAGGGCAGGAGAAATGACTCATAATCCAGAGCACTGGTGGCTCATCCTGAGAACCGAAGTTTGATTCCCAGCATCCACCTGGTTGCTCCTAACTGCAATGCCAGGGAATCACCATACCTCTTCTGGCCTCCAAGGACAGATACATGACGCACAAACATACTTGCAAAATACCCATGCCCAAACAATAAAAAGATTTTTTTAAATTATGTGCTCCTGAATGAATCTCTGGGCACTGAGTGCAAACATTGCCTATAGAGCAAGAAAAGGACATTGGATCCCCTAGGGCTGGAGTTAATAATGAACAGATGTGAGCCACCATATGGGTTCTGGGAATTGAACCCAGTCCTCTAAATGCTCCTAACAGCTGAGCCATCATCTCTCTCACCCCTTTGTCTACTTTCTTAAACAAAATTATTAAGCTAGAAAATAGCAATTTTGGCTTCAGACAGGTAGCTCCTGAGGCTCACAGACTAAATCTCAGAGCTCCAGGCCTACAAAGACTATCCCCCCTTCCCCCCCAAAAAAAAGAAAAAGAAAAAAAGTGCACAGCTCTAGGGAACACTGAAGTTGGCCCTCAACGTGCACAGACCTATGTGTACAGCCTCAAAGAAAGAAAACTTCACACAAACCGAAAGGACCCTGCTTTCTGTCCAAGTGCTACTCTAGCTACTGCATAGTTCACCGCCCTGCAGAGTCCTCAACTGACCCACCCCAGTGAAACACCACCACCTCCTATCCACCCCCCTTCCCCATACACCAGGATCCCATTCTCTTAGCGTGTCGAGCAGCAAGTCTTAGATGCAGACCCTTACCTGTGGAGGCGGCACTTTAACCACATGAGGTGGTGTCCCTGTCACTGGAACAGCCCCGCTGGGAGGAAGGTTCTTACTAGTCACAGATGCCCAGGAAAACGTCTAGGAAAAAACAAGATCAGCAACACAGTCATTAACTTCTGCTTCCTGCACGCCTATGCACCAGTCCCAGGCACCTGCCGCCAGCTTACAAAACTGTCTTGGAAGCAGCCAAGCATACCGGTACACCCCTGTAATCCCAATACTTCAGAGACTAAGAAAGGCTAGCCTGGCCTAGACAGTGAGACCAGCTCAAAGTCAAGCAAGCAATTATGATGGAGAAAAAGACCTTTCAAAAATAAACTAGCAGAAAGCCAGGTGCATGCCTTAATCCCAGCATTAGAGAGGCAGATGCAGGTGGATCTCTTTGCATTTAAGGCCAGCCTGACCTACAAAGCAAGTTTCAGGACAGCCAAGACTAGAGAAACCCTGTCTCAAAAAAACCAAAACAAATAAGCAAACAAACTAGCAGAGAGTAGGATGTGACTCAGCAAGGTGCTGAGTCACATAGGTTTAGTCCCTCGTGCCTTATAAATCTGGCATGGAGGCACAGAACTACATTCCCAGTTCTCAGGAGATGGAGCCAGAGGATAGGAGCTCAAGGTTAGCTTTGAGGAGATAAGAGACTCAGGCTCAAACACAAAGAGCTATCCACAGCATTAGGAACAAGAAACGGGAAAATACTGCTGAGCCAGCAACTTAATGCTAAGCCCCAATCCATACCCTCAGGTCTTCCTGCGCTGGGGCAACATCCACTGGGGTGGGGGAAGTGCTCTTCTGCACATCCTCGGGAGCAGCTTCCTCCAATGGTGGCTCAGGCTTGTCCTCTTGGATGTCAGGCACGGGTTCTGGTTCTGCCTCTGGCTCCGGTTCTGGCTCTGGCTCCACAACAGGCTCCTCTAAATGCTCCTCCAAGTCATTGCTGTCATGGGAGAATTTGAGAAATGTAAGCCTATCTATATGACTCACTCACCCAGAAACTTCAAGCTACCTAATGACTCCAGAGAAAGCCCTCGGGACATGAGTTTGTTGGCTAAATTCTGATGAACATACAATCATAAGGATCAAACAGAATCAAGTGATTCTCATTCAGTTACTACTAATTGGCTTACTTATATGTACCACAGAAGCACTGTATTGAACGGAAAAAGATCAAACTCTCCGATCTCTGAGCACTAGCTCAGGCACAGCAAGGCTAGTGAAGCCAGCCAGTCTCAAAATCCAAGACAGTAAATGTCATTAACTGTGGCTTTCTTTGTAAAATGAAACAGCTCCCATAAGGGGGGCTGAAGAAATAATGACTCAGGTTCTTCCCCAAGGTTCTGAGTTCAATTTCAGCACTCACGTGGCAGCTCACAACTGTCTATAATGTGAGCCGATGTCCTATTCTGGTGTGCAGACATACATGTAGACAAAACACCCATATACATAACACCATAAAATAGATAGGTAAATAAATCTTAAAAAAATCCACACGCCGAGCGGTGGTGGCGCACGCCTTTAATCCCAGCACTAGGGAGGCAGAGGCAGGCGGATCTCTGTGAGTTCGAGACCAGCCTGGTCTACAAGAGCTAGTTCCAGGACAGGCTCCAAAGCCACAGAGAAACTCTGTCTCGAAAAACAAAAACAAAAAAAACAAAAAAAAAAAATCCACATGGAATTCTGAGATAAGGCAGTTGCACCTCACACAACAGTGGTTACATTTCCACACCAGTTGCCAACACACACTGTCCCTGGCCATGTTTTAACTCCTGGCACCTGACCTCAGTAGGTCTGTGGTAAAACACATTCTTCCTTAGCCAGAGTGAACAGGTATGACCACACCTTGATAAACATTTATTTGAAAGGGGCTTTGAGCACATGGAACATCCATGGCAACGGTACACATTTTTCTGCCCTAGAAGCAGGACAATTAAAAAGACAATACTTACTGAGGTCTGAGAAAATAATTTTAAAGAAGGGGGTTTGACATGTAGCCCAAAACTTGCCTTAAAAATTAACTTTTATGTCTATGTATGTTTCGAAGTATGTATACTCAGCAGCGATAAGAGCATTTGCTGCTCTTGCAGAACACTTAAGAGTTTGTACCCACCACCCACATGGTGTCTTAGGACTTCTTTTACCTCCAGTTTCAGAGGTTGAGATATGTTCTTCTGGCCTTTGAAGGCACTGATATGGAAGTGTATGTATACACTTAATTGTCCGTCCTTAGAAGACACACCTATCTGCAAGATAATTCAACTTCTTGTTGCAAGCCTTGAACAGAGTTGCCCTTACCTGACAGCCTGATCATAGAACGTTCCAGAATCATCAGGCACCACCTCAGGTGTTTGTTGTCTTTCTTCAGATTCTTCTACTTCTTCCTCAGATTCTAAGAGAAAAATATGTAAAAAAATTATCACTCTAAATCCACAAATTCCTTAATTTAGTTTCTAATATAGGCATAAAGAAAAACACAGTAAAAAGAAGCAGGGCGATTTGGTTAAGTCAAGGCATAAGACTTTAAGGGGAAAATTAAACATTAAGAACACAGACTCTTTAAAAAGAAAAAGTTTGGGTTGGAGAGATGGCTCAGGCTGCTCTTCCAGGTCCTGAGTTCAATTCCCTCTTCTGGCCTGCAGGCATACATGCAGACAGACTACTCCATACACAATAAATCTTTACAAAATGTTAAAAAAAAAAAAAAGCTGTTTCCTGTGTGACAAGAACGTGACAAGCCAGCTTCCTGCTCCTGTCAGATGTCTTTCCTGCTTGTCCCCATGCCTCCCCCAACATGATTGGCTTTTTCCCCTTGAATTGTGAGCCAATAACCCCTTTCTTCCCAAAGCTGCAGCATTTTATCATAGCAAGAGAACCTGATATGTCTGCCGCAGGGTATTCTGGGATGAGGTAAGAAAGGTTACTTTGTCCTGGGCTCAGCCTGTCGTCTGTCTTAGCTGAGAAAACCAGAGACACAGAAGTGAAAAGCAACAGAGCACCCATGTTCTCTACAAAGGTCACCCTGGAAGGTTCGTGCGGCCCAGTGACTGCGAGACTAGAGAACAAGCGGGCGCGTCAGTTCAGTCCTTGCCCACTGCTGGTCACACGGTTCCCATAATAAAAACAGTGCGTCTGGGAATCTCTCAAATCCACACCCTCAAAAGTGACTCCCTTTCACCAGGGGATGCAATTAACAGTAACAAAGACTAACACAAAATTCCTTCTCAGAAAGAGAATGTCAGACTTTGTGAGAACACTGGAGCAAGGTGAATAAACTGATTTAAAAAAAAAGCAAAAGCCACAACTTGCTTAGACCATGCACCTGCAGCAGGCCACCCTGCCTTGTCAGCTGAGCACCTGGCCATTCTAGAGCTGGGTGGGTTGGAGACCTTTCCACAGGTCTGACTGTGCACCCCCCTCGGCCCTTTTTCCAGCCATTATCTACGCGTCGTCACCAGCACAAAGCTTTAGAACAGCAATCCCAGCAGAGCAAAGGCCGTCACCTCGACTGCCCATTCTACCTGGGAAGGGCTGCGCTCCTGTCCCCGCACTCTGCAGCACAGGTGTGCCAGGCTCTCTGTGTGGTGCTCTGCACTGAGCCGGGCTAACCGGCTTGCTTCTGACCCAGGAGAAACTAACTATTCACATTAATTAGATCCCCATGCTTTGAAAATATACACTTGTAACACAAAGCATTCTCGTAAATTAATCTGGTGCTATTTACAAATTCCACACAAGTAACTGTCTATGGCCTCACACTTACCCTCCTGAGGTTCAGTGACAAAGCCACCAAAGACCTCATCTTGATATCTGAAGATGTCGTTGTGAACATAGAATTTGTTGGCCACAGAGCCCTGCAATGTCAGCACAAGTGTTCAGTTATTCAGACTTATAAAAAATAACTGCATCGTGAGCATTCATCTCTCTACCTCCTGCTTCTGATGCAACGTAGACAGCTGGCTCGTATTCCCACTGCCCGACTTCCCTGCCATGGACTGTGCCTCTAAACACGGACCAAACAAACTCTCCCCTTAAAGCCGGAAAACATCACTACAACACCAGCAGGTCTCAGCTACAGAGGAATTTGCCCCCAGCAGACACCTGACAACATCTAGAAACATTTCTGTTTTAACAATAAGGACTGGCTTCTGAAACCTTGAGGGAACAGGGAGAATGCTAAATGACAAAGCACTCATGGCAGACAATGTCATCTATGCCTAGACTGAATGCCCTACTGTGAGAAATCCTGTTCGTACACAGCTGAAAGAACCATAGACATACTGTTAAAATGTTCATCCTTACCAGACAGACACGTAAAAACAACTTTTCAACTATTTAGAGGCAATGTAGTCTCAACTCAAAGTATTTAAAATGACCTAACTCTTACATAAGAATATTAGTTCAAGTACTTATGGTAGTAAAAGCCAAAAGATTCTTTTAGGTTTGGACACACTCGATTCCAAATCAACCATATGTTTATTTGTTTGTTCTGGTTTTTTTTTGCTTTTCAAGACAGGGTTTGTCTGTAGCTTCGAAGCCTGCCCTGAAACTACCTCTTGCAGACCAGACTGGCCTCTGGCCACCCGACTCTGCCTCCCAACTGCTGTGATTAAAGGTGTGTGCCACCACTGCCTGGCTTGGCTATTCAATTTCTAATTTCTTAACCATAAAATGGGATATCAAAATATACTACAGTGCTTTGTGTACTGAGATGATTTATGCAACAATACATTTTCAAAGGAAACAAATACTTCCTTTGAAAGACAAAAAGGAACTATGATGAGCCTGTAATTAGCAATACAGGTTGTAATCCTTCCCATATGAAGGTCAGTCGTCCTCCACCTTTGAGACATCATCTCTTGGTCTCAAGCTAGCAAACCTCCTGCCTCAGCTTCTTAAAAGCTGAGAAATTGCTGGAATGGAAAGATAGATCGCTCAGTGATTAAGAGCACTGGCTACTTTTGCAGGAGACCCAGACTAAATTTCCAGCACCCACATGGGGATCCACTGCCCTCTTCTGGCCTCTGAGCACACTGCATGCATGCCAACAGAACTCCCAAATAAATGAAACAGTTTTTAAAGCTGGAATTCCATGTATACACCACTATGGCTGTCAAGTATTACACTTTAAGTCTTAAGTACACAACTCAATGGTGGCACACACCTGCAATCCCAGTTCTTGGAAGGCCAAGGCAGAAGGATTCCTGTCTCAAAAACATCCGCCAGGCCGCAATGGCGCACGCCTTCTAATATCAGCACTTGGGAGGCAACACAGGTGGAAGTTCCAGCATAGTAAAGACTACAGAAACCCTGTCTTGAAATCGCCCCCCTCCCAACACACAAAAAAATTCTTCCAAAGATAGGGAGAGTAATTTTACATTCTAACTAGAATTTTTCAGGTGAACGCTGGAGAAAACACAGCAAATCCTTCTAAGCAGATTCCATACTTATGCAGCTTCCTGCCCCTGTTCTCTGAAGACACAAAGATGGCATCCCTCATCATCCACTAAGGCACCTTCAGAGGCCTAATACAAAGAGCCACTGTGAATAGAACAAGCTAATTCTCAGGTGGGACATAAGGGGCCAGGGGCAGCACAAGAGCATATAAAGTATCCTGTGCACACCCCAGAAGAGAACATCACGAAGGGTTCCCACTGAGTAGGCCTAAGACATGAGGGATATGCTGAACGGTTACTAATGAATCATAACTCACTAAGTAGTCTAGAAATACATGTATGATGGTTGGGCGGATCTTTATAAGATAATGCCATGAATGAACACAGGGTAGTGGATGGGGTCAGACATTTCCATCTGTCATCCTTCCACTCAGCCAAGACCAACAAAGACCAATGACAGCATACAAAACTCTGATGAAGACCAGCACATCCACGCAGAGTCCAAAAATTGGTCACAAGTTACAAACCAGATACAACAGCTACCTAGCTTTAGTGGCAAGACCTGTATACATTACCTGGAGAAACCAGAGTCACTAAATAGTTTCATAACCACTAAATGATGACAAGAAAAACACATGGACATCATGTGACTGTGCTCTTCAGAACTTTCAATGCCAAGCCAATCAGAATAAGGTACTACCAGTGACGGGGAACCAGGGACACTACAAGGAACGCAATGTATACTTATATACAGAATCTTGGATCAAGAAAAGCAAACTACTATGGAAGACTATACTAGCATATTTCCTAAAATTTAAATATGGATTATTGAGTAAGTTATACTGAGTATATTTCTTAAATCTGGTTGTTAATAGGATGTTTACAGGACAGAATTCCTTGTCCTGAGGAGATCCGGCTGGATGGGGCTGAATGGATACAAAGTGTCCTTCAGTACTAAGAGCTTAGAAGGACGAGACCACCGGGTGGCAGCAGTACAAACCTTTAATCCCAGGGGAGGCAGAGGCAGGCAGATCACTGGGAGTTTGGATCAGCCTAGTGGTACACAAAGCTAGTTCAAGAACAGCCAGGGCTGTTACAGAGAAACCCAGTCTTAAAAAAACAAAACAAAAATAAAAGGGAAGAAACCCACCTTTTTCACCCCCTCAACACATCTCCCTAAGCAAGTGAAGACACCATAGCTCCAGGCCAGGAGAACAAAGAAGTTCGGGCCCTGCGGTCATTCCTATAGTCCTGGGCTGCCAGGAATCTAGAGACTACACATGGCTTTTCATCTCTCAGTGCTCCATCACTAAGAGCCAACCATCATGCAACATACCTCAGGAGCAAGAACAAAGGTCTGCATGAACCTCCGCAGAGCCTGGTTATTATTGGACAGCAGCCCCATCACTTGGACCACCACCCCGTCATTCAGAGTGGCATGAGCATCCACGTGGCGGATTTTGGTGTGACAGTTGGTGAAGTTTTGTGACATCACTTTCCTGTGGATTTCCTGCGAAAGAGGTACAAGTCAATCTCTGAGGAACTCAGCAATTCAGAAACTAAGACAGCAGCTACCAGAAGCCAAAACAGACCCTGGTAGATCCTCCAGTTCCTCCCAGTATTCCCTGGTCCCTGACACTCAACCCTACCTCCTGCTTCAGCAAGCAGTCCTTGAGCAAAGACTCAAAGCAATCTCAAGTGCAACACAGCAAGCACACTGAAGGGCAAAAATTTATTCCATGGCTTTGGTCAGCTTGATAGTGCCTAGACCCACCTAGTCCTCTATGTATGCCCATCAGGAGGCGCTAGATAGAACAATTGTTCTAAGACCCATCCTAACCGAGGACAGCACCATTCCCCGGACTAGGGCTTTGTACTGTATAAGAGAAAGGAAGCCGGGCGGTGGTGGCGCACACCTTTAATCCCAGCACTCGGGAGGCAGAGGCAGGCGGATCTCTGTGAGTTCGAGACCAGCCTGGTCTACGAGAGCTAGTTCCAGGACAGGCTCCAAAACCAGAGAAACCCTGTCTCGAAAAAGGGAAAAAAAAAAAAGAGAGAGAGAAAGGAAACTGAGCACCAGCCCTTCCTGGTGCTCCTGCTATCATTTCTTCCCCACCAGGATGGACTGGCCACACCTCAACAGCCCTTCCTGCCTAAGTTGTTTCCGTCTGGTGTTTTGTTCCAGAAGTGAGAACAGCATATAACCCAGAGACTTCTACACTTCACACCTTAAATATTACACAACACCCAGTTAAAAATTAAAATACAATAAATCTCATTCTGGTGAGATAGAGCAGCAGGTACGGGTGTTTGCTGTGGGGCTTGCTGACCCACGTGTGATCTTGAGGAACTCCTGAAAAGGTGTCCTTTCACCTCCACATGCATGCCATGGCAGTCACACTCGCCCAAACAGCAATAAATGTAAGCATTTCAGAGCTGGAGAGGGCTGCATGGTTAAGAGCTCTTACTACTCTTAGAGAGGACCTGTATTCAGTTCTCAGCACACACATGCTCAGCCTTGCAACTCCAGTTCGTGGGGACCCAAAGCACTCTTGTCACTCGGGCACTAGGCATGCACACGGCACAGATCTAAATGCCAACAAAGCACGCACACACATAAAACAGATTAAGCGAATGCACACACTGCTGTTATAATATGGCCCAACTGTCTGTGTGTGCTCTAGCTCCAGTGTCGCAGCTCAGCTCCTTACAAACTGTCCTGTCACATCCAAGCACTTGAGAAGCTGAGGCAGGATGGCCAGGCATACATAACAAGTTCCAGGACAGCCAAACACATGTATCAAAATCATGTCTCAAAAATAAAATATCGGCCTGGAGAGATGGCTCAGTGGTTAAGAGCATTGACTGCTTCTCTTCCAAGGGTCCTGAGTTCAATTCCCAGCAATCACAAGGTGGCTTACAACCATCTGTAATGAGGTTTGGTACCCTCTTCTGGCCTGCAGGTGTATATGCATAAATACTGTACACGCAATAAATAAATATATCTAAAAAAATAAAATATCAAATAGTTGTCTTAAATGAGTATCTTTTAAGATTAGAAATGACAGTCCTATGCGGAAGCCAGTTATCAAACACAGAAATACAATATGATAACACACAGGCATTTCAGCAAACCAAGGAATTAAATAGGAGTCACCCTGCCTCCCCTCCCCACCCCCATGCCCTAGCCCCTGGTAGGCAGAAGCTCTCTCTTCTCTGCTGCTACTGGTCCATAGCACCCACCTTCTGCCCATAAACTGCATCCGCTGGCTTCCCGTTGGAGTCCAAGCCCCCGTGGGCATAGGAAGAGTTCTTCCCATAAAATCTGTGCAAGAGAAGGCAATTTACTTCTCATCTTCAAGGACCCAAAGAGCAGGTACTTAGTGTTCAGGCTTGATACCTATCCACATCACTGGCAGACTCCCAGCAGGATCTGCTTATGTTTGTGTATGATAAATCCATTGCGACACCCCAAATGGGAACAGTCATCATTGAGCATGTGTGTGGTGTAAGTCCCAACTTGTTTCAGGCCAGGATAATCATGTTGGAAAGGACTTTGGAGTTTGTCAGCAAAGCCAGGCACTTCTAATCAAAATGAAATTCCTGCTTCTGCTGAGGACATCTGCCCTGTCAAGACTGAAGAGCCGGCGCCTTCCCACCTGAGAAGGCAGTGGGCAGTTGTCCTGTGTGCGGGAGGTATGAACTTTTAACCCTTAAGCTCTCTCTCACCCATACACTTAAATACCCCGTTTTCATTAGAAGGACATCGGAGAGATGCACAGCAAAAATGCCAACTAAAGAACATCACTGAAGACATCTGCAGTCAGCCCAAAAACCCTAAAATAAATGAGTCGATGCTATGGTTGTCTATTTTCCATCAACATCATGTTGCTACTTTTTTATTTTTTTTTTTTTGAGCCAGGGTTTCTCCTATGTATCCTATAGAGATCTGGCTGGAACTCATTCTGTAGACCACACTGGACTTGATCTCAAGAGATCCACCTGCATCTGCCTCCTGAGTGCGGGCGGAGATTAAAGGTAAGTGCACCAATGCACCAGATGACATGCTATTTTTTACATTATTAAAGGAACTCACTTCAGCAGCCTCTGCTCTTTCCACTGTACTCAACAGAAATGGAAATGTAGGAAAAGGATATTGTTGGCCATAATAGCAATAGCCAGACAGTTGTGCACATAGTGTCTCCAGCTCCAGCTTGGGTTGTCCTGATGTGGATTCTAATACCACAAAGTTAACGAACTTACATGGCAGAAGACTGACATAAAACTCGGCAAAAACTAAGAAAAGAGATAAAAAAATATGTAGAGACCTTTTCTGTGGCTCAAAGCCAGAGAATTTTAAATGCTCTGAAAACCAACAGCTCCAAGATGAGACCAGTTTCTCAAATGCTTTACCCAAAGGTTGTCAAGAGAAGCAGACACTGTCTTAGAAATGATAAAGCTTGCCGGGCTTTTTTTTTGGTGGTGTACACCTTTAATCCCACCCAGCACTCAGGAGGTGCAGGCAGGCCGATATCTAAGTTTGAAGCCAGCCTGGTCTACAAAAGCTAGTTCCAGGACAGGCTCCAAAATAACAGCAAAACCCTATCTTGAAAAACCACATGAGGCTGGAGAGATGGCTCAGTGGTTAAGAGCACTGACTGCTCTTCCATAGGACCCTGGTTCAACTCCCAGCACCCACATGGCAACTCACAACTGTCTGTAACTACAGTTGCAGGAAACCTGACACCTACGGCAAAACACCAATGTGTATAAAATGAAAATAAATTAAAAAAAAAAACACAAAGAAATGATAAAGCTTAAAAAAAAAATCCTACTTGACTGAAGTAAAAACTATAGTGCTCTAGCCCACACTCATCTTAGTACTTGTATGAAAAAGAAAAAAAACCGAAGTTCACATAGTTTTATATACGTCAACACTGAAAATAGCAGATTAAAACCACACAGCTTTAGAAAGTAAATCTGTGTGAGCCTGGCAAGGTGGACACTTTTAATTCCAGCTCTCAGGAGGCCCAGGGACACAGATCTCTGTGAGTTCCAGGCTAGGCCAGGCCAGGGCTACAAACCACTGTAAGATCTCTCTTTCTAAGGTGCTTACATGAAGAACCATCCCACACCACCCTCCTAGGCCTGTGAGAGCACACCTGTGCAGCATGTCCGGGGCTTGGTTCAGCAAGGTGTAGTACTGTCGCACAAACTCCCGCCCGACCAGCAGGGGACTAGGCTTCTCCATAACCATCGCTTTGGTCGATTCAACCTGTAAAACAATACAAATCAGTCAACCCATCCTAAGGCTTGAAAAGAACTGCCGCACTGTGCTGGGCCAACTATACAGCATGGCTTCAGCATTCCTCAGTCTGATACTAGCTAACCTGGAATTCAGTGTGTAGACCAGGATGGCCACCAACTCAGATTTGCCTGACTCCCAAATGCAACCAGTAAGATTATAATCACACCCACTAATCTTAAAGCTTAAAAAGAATAAACATCACAAGAACAAACTAAATCCATAAATTCTACATCCAATATATTGTAGTCAGATGAATACATGAGGAAAAAAGTGTAAAAACTCATTATTCCAAATTCAGTTCTTAAACTAGAGATAAAAGCCCAACAGTACACATTCCCTGCATGCACCAGCTTACGTTCCTAAACTCACTTAAAGGACTTCCACTCCCTTTTGGGGGTGGGGCGTAGTTCAAGACAGGGTTTCTATGTATAGCTTTGGTTGTCCTGGAACTTGCTCTTCAGACCAGGCTGGCCTAAAGTACTTCCACAACTGAGTTCACTCTCCTGTCCTATCAAGGACAGCAACCCCAGGCAGTACAGATAATGGCCATACCACTCTCCATACTCCCTAGTCTAGCCGGATCACAGTTAGTATACTAACAGCAACCGCAAAATTATTACAGGCTGGGCGGTGGTGACCCAGAGATGGGCAGATCTCTCAGCTCAAGGCCAGCCTGGTCTATAAGAAAGAGTTCTAGGGGGGCTGGAGAAATGGCTCAGAGGTTAAGAGCATTGCCTGCTCTTTCAAAGGTCCTGAGTTCAATTCCCAGCAATCACATGGTGGCTTAAAACCATCTGTAATGGGGTCTGGTGCCCTCTTCTGGCCTGCAGGCATACACACAGACAGAATATTGTATACATAACAAATAAATAAATATTTTAAAAAAAAAAAAAAAGAAAGAGTTCTAGGAAGCCAGAGCTACACAGAGAACTGTCTAAGAAAACAAACACACTCCAGGGCTGGAAAGAAGGTTCAGCAGTTAACAGCACTAACTGCTTCTCCAGAAAATGTGGGAATTCAGTTTCTACCACCCAGATGGCAGCTTACATCTGTAAGTCCAGTTCAGGAATCAAACATCTTCTTCTGGCCTCTATAGGCACTGGACACATATATACATACAAACACTCTTACACATTAAAAAAAAAAAAAACACCTGGAGTGGTGGGGTATGGCTTCAATTCTGTCTCTCAGAAGGCAGAGACAAGCAGGTTTGAGACAAGCCTAGTCTACATTTCTACCTCCAGGTTAGCCAAGGTTACATAGTAAGACCCTGTCTTAAAAAAAAAAAAAAGCAAATAAAAATTCAAGCCCTACAAATAAAGATAATCAAAATCAAATAGTATAGAGTTAACAAAACACTTCTGTACTAATATCCAAACATGAAAGCAAAGCAGAACATATACAAATCTAATTATAGTATAAAAGATCGATTTTATTTCCACTTTTTTGTTGCTTGAAGTATATGGAATCCGTGTTTCGCCTGCATATGTCTCTGTATCACATGTACACCTGGTGCCCTAGAACTGGGGTTGTAGATGGTCATGAGCTTTCATGGAAGCCCTAGGGAAAGCAGATGGTGCTCTCCCTTAACCAGCGCCATCTCCAGCCCACTGCAGTTTTAGTATGTGTATTCAACAGTAGCACAGCATCTACTGTCATTACAGAAGAAATCACCATCTATTCTACAATATGGGATGATATGGGCATCTTTATCATACAATTTCTCTCCCAAGTACACCTCTGTTAACACTTGGGTTTCCACTGATAGAACATACTGCTGCCTGTTTAAAATAGAGTGGGAAGTAGTGGTGCATGCCTTCAATTTCAGCACTCAGTAGGACAGCAGGCGAAATCGGAGTTCAAGGCCACAGAGTTCATGGTCTACAGAGCTGAGTTCCAGGACAGGCTCCTCATCCAACTACATAGTGAGTTACATGACAATGAGTTCTACACAGAGAAACTGGACAGTGGTGGCTTTAACTCTAGCATTTGAGAGGCAGAGGCAAGCAGATTTTAGTTCAAAGCCAGACTAGTCTACAAAGTGAGTTTTAGAACAGCCAAAGTTGTTACAGGGTGAGAGACCCTGTCTCAAAAAAACCAAAAAAATAAAATATGGGAGGGAAAAATTCTTTCAGGTTCACTACTCAAACTTGGGCTTTCCTACATGCAACAGTGTCCACTGTTGTAAGCAATGGTTTCCTGTTCAGCCATTTCATATAGAGGGAGAACACTGGAAAGCCCTCTCTCTTCAGATCATGGCAACTTTAATCTATCCCATAAGCATAGCCACTAAAATCTATTATCAAGAGAATGTGGTAGTCAAATGGGACATCAAGGTTTAGAAAGGGTGGGGAAGCATGAACTGGCTCTGTCCCTCATCTGGCTCATGCCTGCCCTTTCTGTCCTAGGTCTTGGTTTTGGTGCAGGCTACCTTCTAACTCCTTGGCTTGGGTGATCCCCTAATTCGCACCACAATTGTTCAGATTATGGGTGCTCATGCCATGCCTGGAGCTCACAATCCCACTGCCTCGGCCTCCCAAGAGCCAAGCTGCAGCATGGCCTGTTTATTGCACTGTTCTTGAACATCTGACCCACTTACTTTATTTCACTAAATAAGGGTGATTCAGTTTTCCAACTGCAGCTGTGAGATTAGGTGTCAAATGTACAGTCGGGAAGCTTATATGGGTTTGACCTAGGTCCTCTGAGTATGCATTACGTCTGTGTAGCTTTGTGCTCTTATGGAACTCCTAACAGTGGAACAGGGGCTAGCTGATTCTTTTGCCTCCTTTTGGGATCCTTTTTCCCCTAGTGGGCTGCCTCGCACAGCCTTAATGAGGCTTAATCTTATTATAACTTCATATGCCACGTTTGGTTGATATCCCCGGGAGGCCTGCCCTTTTCTAAAGGGAAAGGAGGAGGGGTAGATCTGGGGAAGAGCAGGAGGGAGGTAAAACTGTGGCCGGGTTGTAATATATTAAGAATTAAAAAGAAGAAAATAGCATCTAATCACTCTGAACAAACAAGCAAACAACCAAAATTCAATCTCCAAACTGTGAATTCAGAGCTACCCAGAAAGCTACTGAGACATGGATCAATGGTCTAGAGCACACTGCATCTCTCCTTCAAGTGACACTGGTAACCCATGTATAACATAAAGGAATGCACTAAAACCCACCCAAACCATTCTGTAAGCAAACATTTAGCTCCCACTGAGTTCCCGCCCTGACTTACCTCAGAGTGTGACCTAGAAGAGAGTAAGGCAAATAAACTCTTCCCTTAAAATAGGTAAAACAAAACCCAAAATAACTGAACCATCAGGGACTTTCAGCTATCACAGGTCAAGGTGGATCATACCTGTTATCTCAGGACAAGAGGCTAAGGCAGGAGGATTGCTGAGTTTGAAGCAGTCTATACTTTGAATTACTGTCCAATTCATCTTTCCCAGCTCAAACATGAAGCATGGATAGATAACACAGCAACCCCTGAGAACACTTTTATCTCTCTCAAGCAAGTCAGCTCAATTCTCTGAATCAGATTAATTCTATGGAGCCCAGTCTGGCCCAGAACTCATTTCCCTCCAGCCTTGGTCTCAAATGTTGGACCTCAACAGGCTATCAACACCCAATTTCTGTCCAACACAAAACAATTTAAAAAAACAAAATTCGGATTCTTTCTAGACACACATTTGCCAGTTACTGCTCCATGGTGACAAATGGAGACTGAGCACAAACCTGTGAAAACCAGAAAGTTCTATGAAAACACAAGTTGGAGGCTTCTGGTTACAATGTGTCCTCTCCACTAGCTTTTAGAAATAGCTACAAATATGGATACTCTGCACACACCTCCTCCATCCTCAATGTCTAGCAGGCTAGAGATAAAGCTAAGGAGATCAGCACCAGGAAGCAGGCCAGCCCCATGACTTCAACTGCAAACAGCAAGTCCTGCCCCCCACCCTGGGAGAGTTACAAAGGAAAAGCAGACACCCCGTCCTAAAACAGTGCTCACTCAGTTGACAGCTTAGAGGTCACTCCTGTTTCTTATCCTTTTCCCCAGAAGGGCCACCTCTGAGGGAGATATGAATCCTACCCTTATATTATGATTTAGGGAAATCAGAAACCAAAGAAATTTAGCCCAGGAAAAGTGAAAGGTTAAATAAGCCATCTTCACTTAACAAAGCTGAACATTACAATAATGTATTATTAATTTGTTTTTTATTACTGTGTGCCAGCACACGTGTGTGTAAATGCCATGTGTGCAGAAGCCTTAGGAGGTCCCAAATCCCCTGGTGCTAGAGTTCAGGGTGCCTGTGAATGGCCTGACATGGGAGCTGGGAATCAAACCCAAGCCTTCTGCAAGAATAGCCAACACTCTGAACCACTCAGCCATTTCTCCAGCCTCCCAACTTCATAAGCATTCAGTCCTTCAATAAACTCAATCACTGGAATTAAGGCCCGCTCCATGAGATAAATGGTAAGATGCTTGAGACAGCTCAGGGGCCAAAAACCTGAGACTAGATAACACATGGACCACAGGAAAACCAAATATTACAGTTAACATAGCAATAAAATGGCTCCTAATGACAACCTGCTATGCTCACAGATCAGTGCCTTGCTCAGCCCACACCAGAGAAGCTTCCTCCTGCAGCAGATGAAAGCGAATACAGACCCACAGCCAGACAACGTGCAGAGAGTGAGATTTTGGAACACTCAGTCCTAAACAGCACATCTCCATCAAATCCCTCCCCCCTCAGGGAACCCTGCAGAAGAGGAGGCAAAAAGATTAAGAGCCAGTGGAGACAGGAGACACCAGGGAAGCAAGACCTTCCAGACACAACAAAGCTGACCCACAAATGAACCACACAGACAGGCAACATGCAGAGGGCCAGGTGGGGGTCTGCGTTCAGGGAAGAGGATACCAAATATCCACCTACCTCACAAACCCCCCACCCCTAACTCAGAAGTTACCTCTAATTTTTAACTACTTGCAAAGGAAAAAAAAAAGAAAAGAAAGAAAGAAATATTAAGGGCAGGCACTATGCCCAGCAGTAGATGACCAAACAGAACGAACTCAATGGTATCTTTGGAGGTTTTTGATCTCACAATGCTTTATCTGGACCATTTTTTTAACCTTACATATCTTTTGCTTATTTATTATGGTTTTCTGTGTGTGTCAATGTTTTGGCATCTGTATGTTTCATGTTCTCATTAGCTTTTTTTACCAGTTTGTTTTGTCCTATTCTGGTTTGTTTTTATTTTCTTATTTGTACTATTATTTTAGATACCCCAGTTTATATTCTAATGAAAGAGAAAGAAAGGGCATAGATTTGGGTAGGTGAGAATGTGGTGAGGCTCTGGGAGTAGGAGGGAATCAGAATATACTGCATGAAAAAATCTATGCTCACATAGCATAGACCTGGAGAAGTCTCAGAGCCACAGAAGAAAAGGCAGTAGCATACCACACACAATGGAGCCCTTGATATTTCCTATTGGCTGCACTGACTTGGCTTGCAAGCAGCTACTTTTAAAAAGTCTCACTTGACCTCAGGTTGCCTGATCTCATGACAGCTTTGCTGAAATGGACAGTACCACTTAGGGGTCCTCCCCTTCGGCACAGACAACCAGTGTCCACTCTAGTTACTGACACACGGGGCGTTAACAGCTCTGCTTACTCTTCCCAACAAAACCAAAATAGCATGTCAACAGCTTACTTCAAGTGACAGTTTTAAGATTTTCTAAGCAACATTTTAGTCACTATCCAGAATGCACAAGGATGAGGAGGAGCATGCTTGGCATGAGCAGAGCCTGAGTTCAAAGACAGAGAATCACTAAAGGACAACCCAGCATGGGAATAGACTAGTTGTATAGGAAGGACAGGACTAACAATCCCAGAAGAGCACACACACGCGCGCGCGCGCACACACACACACACACACACACACACACACACACACACACACATACATGGAAGTCAGAAGACAACTTATTAGAATCGATTCTCTTTGTAAAGTTAGTGGGTTTTGGTTGTTTGTATTTTTTGTTTGGTTTTTGTTTTGAGACAGGGTTTCACTGTGTAGCTTTGGTTGTCCTGACAACCAGGCTGGACTTGAACTTCCAGAGATCTCTGCCTCTCAAGTACTGGATTAACTCCAGCTCTACCCAGAAGGAATTCATTAACAAGCAATGCAGAGTATTAACTAAGGTGTCATTTTGACTATTTTACAAATGTATCAAAACACTAAGAAAAACCCAAAACAGAAGTTCTTATCAATGTGTTTGAAGGTTATATACATTGTATTTCAATGTTTGAAACCAGGCTCTGAGAACTGAAACAATGTCTTCCCAGGAGCAGAGTAACTTTGTTACAGAAATCAATCTCTTTAAAAAAAAAAAAAAAAGAAAGAAAGAAATCAATCTCTTTAAGAAAGAGACCTGTCTAAATTACTTTTTTTTTTTTTTTTTTTTTTTTTGGTTTTTCGAGACAGGGTTTCTCTGTGGCTTTGGAGCCTGTCCTGGAACTAGCTCTGTAGACCAGGCTGGTCTCGAACTCACAGAGATCCACCTGCCTCTGCCTCCCGAGTGCTGGGATTACAGGCGTGAGCCACCATCGCCGGGCTTCTGTCTAAATTCTTTAGACTTCCTCCCTACCTGCCACAATCCCTCCAAAATTCTCCCTGGAGAATGGCTAATTTTAAGCCTTAACCAGGCAAAATACCCTGCTAATCAATGCAAAGAAGAAAATACCTAAATTAAGTAAAAATAAAGAAGCAGCTAGATTTCAGGGAATATGTTTTTAAGCCCAGCTACTTGGAAAAACACAAGTTCAAAGTCTGCCTAGGCTCCAGAGTTCAAGACCATCCAGGGAAAACAAGCAACTCACAAAAAGCAACGAGGACTGAGCCACAACAAAGCCACAGTGCTGGCCTAACACAAGGCCCCAAGTTTATTGCCCACTACCACAAAGAAATATCCAATGGGGGAGCAGAGTGATTATACCAACAAAATATTAACATACAAGATTAAAAATCAAATATTGGGTAAGATAGCCAGGCAGTGGTATCTCATACCTTTAATCCATTTGGAAGGCAAAGGCAGGTGGATCTCGGTGAGTTCAAGGCCAGCCTGAATTATAAAGCAAATTCCAGGATAGCTAGCCATAAACTGTTACAGAGAGAAACTGCCTCAAACTTATAATAATAATAATAATAATCACAACTAAAAGAATAAAAATTAACAAAAAGCTGAGGGTACTGCAATCCAGCATTTCAGGAGGTTGAGACAGATCAAGTTCAAGGCTAGCCTTTAAAACAAAGAAATCCCTGTCAAGCCAGGAGGTGGTGACACACGCCTTTAATCCCAGCACTCAGGAGGCAGAGGAGGGCGGATCTCTGTAAGTTCGAGGCCAGCCTGGTCTACAAGAACTAGTTCCAGGGCAGGCACCAAAAGCTACAGAGAAACCCTGTCTCGAGGAAAAAGTTATGGCTCTAAACACTCGACATAATCAGGAATGTCTATACACTTTTAATCCCAGCACCCTAGCCGGGCGGTGGTGGCACACGCCTTTAATCCCAGCACTTGGGAGGCAGAGGCAGGGGGATCTCTGTGAGTTTGAGACCAGCCTGGTCTACAAGAGCTAGTTCCAGGACAGGCTCCAAAACCACAGAGAAACCCTGTCTCGAAAAGCCAAAAAAAAAAAAAAAAAGCAAAATAAATAAATAAATAAAAATCCCAGCACCTGGAAGGCAGAGGCAGGAGGATCATTAGAGGCCAGACTAGATTATAGAAGACTACCTCAAAAACAAAAACCCAGCTGGGTCTATGTGCAGGGAGCTTATGGACAGCCTGGTCTACAAAAGGAGTTTCGTGCAAAATTAGTCTTAGCAGCTTTGGTATACAAGCCTACAAACTCAGATTATCTCTCCTAAAGGAAACAGTCACATTTCCTTTCCCTTGGGTGTGAATGGAAAGGGGAACACAGTAATCCAACACATGCCACCTCATCCTCCCCACACCCCAGCAAGGTACCATGAACTACAGTGCTAGCACTACATGTCACTGGGGTGTGATTCAGACCTCTGTGGTCCTTCTCCAAAGCCATAAACCAAATCCAATCGTAAGGCAAATCCAAGAGAGGTCCTAAGTTTCAAAGATGTGAAGTACCAAGAACAGAAACTCAGATGAGACAAGGGAGACAACACATCTCAGGTGGATCCTGAAACAGAAAAGACATTTGCAGAAGGACCTGAGGAAACCAAAAGAAAGCCTAGCTTCCCTAGTTTTGACAAATATTGACTGCATGGGATGAGGTCCATAGATCTGCATTGTATTTCTAAGTCTAAATCTCAAATACTATGAAGAAAAACTAGCTGGACAATTTGCTTTTCTCTCCCTGAGTAGACTCTGCCTATTTTTAAAGTTAGCAGAGAATTAGTTAACCCACGTGTGGCAGCTCAAACCTTGAAGCCAGGCTCAGGAGCACAGGCAGCCTATGCTAGACAGCACAGAACCTGGGGCTCAGCATGACAGGGTCCTAGTTCTGATTTCATTCCAAACACCACACACAAAACTGACTAGATGGAAAGGTACATTACACTCAATCCTGAACAAAAGCTCCTACTCCTTGGATCCCATAATGCAGATAGACATGTCAGAATTTAAGAAAGGGTCTCATGCCAACTTATGTAGCTGAGGCTGGCCCTGAGATTTATTTTTAAAATACCAGTAGTACTTGGGGTTATGGTTGAGTAAGAGTCGCACACCACACCAAAGCCATTTAGTGAGTGACCAGCCACCAGAAACTGACACCTACAATGATGTTCCCAACGAGGCACATTTCTCTCACTGGCCTTTTATACCTAAAATGTAGTGCATGTTTAAGAACATCGTTCCAAAGCCAAGCCCTCCCTCCTAGGCTGCAGCTTTCTGCTTTACAAGGCAAACCAGGCATTACAGGTATCCCTGGCTCCAAACCCTCTCACCTGCCTAGTCTAGATAGCAACTTGGTGTGCCAGGTAAAGATGCACATTAAAAAAAAAAAAACAAAACTAAAGAATAGTAAATATTTATATAGCCAATGAACACTGGTCACTAGCTACAGGTAAGGTGACAGCAGCTAAAACTAACTTTAACTCCTGAGCTTGGGCAAGGTTCTCCCACTAACTGAGACAACTACAGGATCATATAAGACAAGAGAATTACTTTTAGGTTTTGTTTTTTTGAGACAGGGTTTTACTGAGTAGATCTGGCTGGCCTGTAGACCAGGCTAGCCTGAACTCAGAGATCTACCTGCCTCTGTCTAAGAGTCCTGGAATTAAAGGTGTGCATCATCATACCTGGCCTGAACTTCCTATTTGACAATTACCACCTCTGTAAGTCAGCAATGTGATATAATTCAAGTACACATTCTATTTGAGTACTGAAACTCAACAAAACTAACCAGGCAGTTTTAATACACTGACCAAAAAAATGGAGAAAAAACTTGGTGTGGGCCAAATTCTCAACTTTGTATTAAACCTGTTAACAATGATCTCAGCCATTGAGAAACCATATGCAGCCAAGTGGTGGTACACCTTCAGCCCCAGCACTCCAGGTGGTAGCACACCTTCAGCCCCAGCACTCCAGGTGGTGCACACCTTTAGCCCCAGCACTCCAGGGGCAGAGACAGGCAGATCTGAGTTTAAGGCCAGCCTGGTCTACAAGAGCAAGCCTACAGATAAAGAAACATCATCTCAGCTGGGCAGTGATGGCAATATGCCTTTAATCCTAGCATGTGGGAGGCAGAGGCAGGCGGATCACTGAGTTCGAGGCCAGCCTGGTCTACAAGAGCAAGTTCCAGGACGTGCTCCAAAACTACAGAGAAACCCTGTCTCAGAAAAAAGAAAGAAAGAAAGAAAGAAAGAAAGAAAGAAAGAAAGAAAGAAAGAAAGAAAGAAAAGAAAAGAAAGACACTGTCTCAAAAAACAAAAAGACTAAATTCCAACAACAGCAACCTCTGGGGAGCTTGGAAGGGATTGACCCAAGGCTTCTGTCACTGCTTCCTTCAGCTCATCTCTCTGACATCAAGTTATCGGAATAAGTGTGTGTTTCCTATTTCCACCCCACTAGCCCTCTATCGGGGTCTAGAGTACAGCTCTTTGGAACATGTGAGGATGAAATTAAAAGATCCCCTCAATTAGATCATTTCACCTTAATATATATTTGATCTCAAATGGTTAATAAAATTACTAACATTCGCCTACCTGCAAGTCAACTGGAGCCAAGTTCCAAGGCAAAAATATTATATTCAGAAGCAATGCTGCAAGTTCAGCACTCATCCTCACCATGTTGGCTCTTTAGTGCCACTTTGTATTTATTTGGCAGTACAGAAACACAGCATTAAACTTGTATGGCTTTTTAACTTTTTGCAAGGGTGTGTGCCTTGAGAGCTAGTTTCTATACCTTTGTTGTAGTCTTTTTACAGTTGAAACATCTACAAGGACTTGGATCTAAACTAGTATGTTTTATAAAGTCCTGAGTAAAGATGATCGTAAACATTCAAAAATATGATCAGCACACATTAAGAGAGGTTGGCCACAAATCCTTGAAAACAATATCTTTGCAAACTTTAAGAGTCCCCCGAACAAGGGCTAAAATAAATAGCTGGGCTGGTCTTGGTGGGATACACTTAATTCCTACACTCAGGAAGACCTGACTTCATGGCAGTCAGTGCTCCATACTGAGAAGAGTTGATCATAGATGGTTTGGCAGGAGACCTATCAGCTATGCTTGCCAACAAAACAAACCCAATAAGTGACTGTGTTCCAATTCACAATCACTGGACACTAGATACCATCCTTCCCCAAGCAATTTCAGATGTGACTTATTTGTGGCTCTGGTGATTGGACCTGGAGCTTCCTGTAATCCATGCCAAGGGCTCCACCTCTGAGCTGGATCCAGGGTCCTATCCAATTTCAAACTTTAACCTCAACTCTGTTGAGAATTTAAACTCTCCGTTTCCTTGCACTATAATCTTCGCATAGGTTTTTTAAATCTAAGTTTGCTCTGATTCACACCTAAAAGATTGAAAAGTTAAAAGGGATCTGGAAAAATCAAGATCTAGTGTCAGAGCCTGACTTCCTGCTGGCGGGAATTTCCCATTACCTCGCGGTGCGTTTCGGACCTGCAGAAGAGCACACTAGTTCATTACATTACACTGGCTGTGTTTTCTTCTGTTTCCCAAAAGCTAACTTGAAGGCGCATCTATCATCCCTTCATATAAAAAACCCGTTTAGTTTCGAAAAAGCCAAGTCCTTCTTTGTCATTCAAAACCCCACTAGCTTGCAATCTCCCTTCTCCAGAGTCTGACACTGGTTCGCACAGATGGCACCGCAGTTTTTCTCATGCTGGAGTTTTGCACCCAGGTTCCAGAGCTCAGTGGTCAAGGGAGTCCCGCGGGCACGCAGTCTACACAGATGTCTGTCCCTTCCCGGCTGAGTCCAAGTCACTCACCCACCTCGTTTCCTACCTGATCGCGGCCAGGTGACCGGGAAGGGCGGGAAAGGAAGAAGCTCTCGGCATAGTGCAGGGGCACACAGTGGGGGCTGGAGAGATCAAGTATTGTGGCTGACTGTCTCTGCACCACTGAACCCTTGATCCCGGGGTCGTGCGCCTCTGCTCTGCAGACTTAGGAAGCGCGATCGCGCTCTTAGCGTGGGAACCCCCCCAACCCCAGATCCCGAAGGCTTCTTTAAAGTCCAGGCCCAGGTACATCAACCCTGAAAGCAGGCGCGCGCAGCAAGATGCGCGTGGAGCGCGCGGGCCACTCGGCCGCGTGACGCCCACCGGGGGCCCCATAAGGCCGTTGGCGCGGCAGAGCACGCACGGGGCCCAGGGCGCAGTCAGGAGGCCGCGCCGGCCGTTGGTGGGGGTGGGGACGCGCCGCGCGGCCTCCCCGGGCGCCCCGCTCGCGGCCCCAGATCGGCTCCCTCCCGACCCGCATCCGGCCCGCCCCACCTGCTTCCCACGTACCTGCGCGGCTGAGCGGGAGGACCGGGCTGTTGCGCGGGAGTAGGTGGCTGCGTCCCTCGCGCGGTGCCCCGGAACGCGTGCCCGCCGCCAGTTATATAGCCGCGCTCAGCCCAACCTGCTGCTCCCGTCGCTCGCAGCGACCAATGGTCGCCCCGCCGCCGCGCCTCTTGGTTGCGATTGGATGGTACTTTCATCCAGGGGCCGGACTCCTGAGTGGCTGCCTCATCTGCCTATGATTACGGGATCCAGAGCCCAGATGGACATGAAGTCTCACCAATACTTAAGTCGATCGTGAAAACGAGGGCGGGATGCCCTGTGAGCGACACCCAGACAAGCCAATACCTGTACACAACCGCTCTCATTGGCTTACATATCTTCCTCTGGGCGGAAACCCGCGGTTCAGGCAGGAGCGGTTGATCCACAAGGTGGGGCCCGTGTACTTTGGGGAAGTAAACCCCATGCAAGTAGGAGGTGGGCGCGGGGGACCAAGGAAGCCACCAGCCAATCGCAACGCTGGATGAAACTGATTGACACGGAGGGATGGATTTCTCCAAAGACAGCCTCAGGGCGGCCGTGCCCTCCGGGGCGGTTAAGAGGATGTGCTAGCTGCGCCTTCCGTTCTCTTTCCTTTCTCTTCCTCTTAAATCGAGTCCTGTCCCTAAGGCCCCCCCTCTCCTCCCTTCCCTGCTGACTTTGGTACCCGGGATCCAAGTGACAGAGTTTCCCGGGTTTTTTTGTTTTTCCTCTTCACATCAAAACTTTTTTTTTCCGCATGCGTTTCGGAAGAGCAGTCACTGCTGACCCTTGGCATTAGTCAGCACGAAATCAGTGGCCACAGAGGACAGCGAAGCTGGCTCGGGCAGGAGACCCCAAAGCACCCCGTGCGGCAGCCTCTCTGGGATTGCGCGTGTCCCCGGTGACTTCCCAGCGGGTGGTGCACGAGTGGTCCTTGGATGTTTTCAGGAGCTTTTTCCTTCTCGTGAGTTCAGAGACAAGATCCATACTCGGATCACCCTCAGGCCTGAGTGCGCCGTGGGGTGCGTCACCTCCAGCCATTGTCACGTGCTTTTCTAATTGAAATGGGAACTTATCCAACTCTTAGGTAGACACCCCTAAAGTTCCCCACAAACGCTCCAGGAACCAAGTATTACCTCCTACTGTCCGCAGCTTGGGATTTTGTGATCCCTCTGTTAGGCCACCAGAAGCATTTTATATTAAAGAACTGTGGTGCCGGGCGGTGGTGCCGTAGCCGGGCGGTGGTGGCACATGCCTTTAATCCCAGCACTCGGGAGGCAGAGGTAGGCGGATCTCTGTGAGTTCGAGACCAGCCTGGTCTACAAGAGCTAGTTCCAGGACAGGCTCCAAAACCACAGAGAAACCCTGTCTCAAAAAAAGAAATAAAAAAGAAAAAAGAAAAGAAAACTGTGGTGGTCCAAATTCTAGATACAGACCGGACCTGGTCTGTGGTCCCAGGAGTTGGAGGCAAGGGGAGAAATTCAAGTCATCCTGGACTATATAACAAGTCTGAGGCCAGCCCGAGAGACACGAAACTCTGAAAACAAGCTAGCTTGCATTTGTTTGTTTTGTTCTGATTTTTTTTTTCCTTTTTTAGGCTTTTTGAAACAGTGCTGACCTGGATTTACCATGTAGCCTAGGCTGACCTCGAACTCACGAGCCTCCTACCCTGACCTCCTGAATGCTGAGAATAGGGACATTAAAGTGTTACAGAGAATTTCCGAAAACGGGACACGTGGACAGTCCCCTAGTGCAAAGGGAAGACTCAGAGTCAGACCAGTCCAGGGTGGAAGGAAAAGGGAACCATGCGGAACCTGGAACTCTGGAGGCCAGAAGCCAAGTGAAAAGTCTCTAGAGTTCCAACAGCCAGGCATCTTCTGCCATGACGCAGTGGAAACCTGCTTCTAGGGCTGCAAGCACCAAGCCCTGGAGCGACACCGTCATTTCCGCATTGAGAATCCTTTCGGATCTCCTAGCCCAACTAAGGAATCAGAGAACTTTGGCAGATTTTCACAAGGATTTTTTTTTTATTGAAATCCCCGTGCTCCTGACTGCTTTGCCTTTCTTTCCTTTTTTTTTTTTTTATTGATTTAAAAAAAAAGTCTCTCTTTTGATTCTGCCTCTGCTGGGATTAAAGCAGTGCAGCACCACAGCCATCTTTTAAAAATAAAATAAGCCAGGCGGTGGTGGCACACACCTTTAATCCCAGCACTCGGGAGGCGGGCGGATCTTCGAATTCGAGGCCAGCCTGATCTACAAGAGCTAGTTCTAGGACAGGCTCCGAAGCTACAAAGAAGGTTGGGCGATGGTGGCGCACGCCTTTAATCCCAGCACTAGGGAGGCAGAGGCAGGCTGATCTCTGTGAGTTCGAGACCAGCCTGGTCTGGTCTACAGAGCTAGTTCCAGGACAGGCTCCAAAGCCACAGAGAAACACTGTCTCAAAAAACCAAAATAAATAAATAAATAAATAAAATAAGATAATAATAATAATAAAATAAAAAATTTAAAGATGTATTCCTAAAGGCAGAATAAAGATACATATCTTTTTATTGTTTGAGAATTGTATACTTGCATGTGAATGTTTTGATCAAGGCCACCCTCTTGAATTACATTGGGTCTTTTGTTTGTTTGAGTTTTGATTTTTGTTGTTGTTGTTGTTGTTGTTGTTGTTTTTCCCACTAGGTCCATTTAGTGCTGCCTGTATGTGCATGGTTGTAGGGCCATCTACCAGAGCAATAGTAGCCTCTCAGGTGGGACCTACCTAAAAAAAGCTGCCCTTCCCTCTCCTGTAGCCATCAGCAGCCTCTAGCTCCTCAGCTAAGGGTGGGACTTGTGCTGGAATTTTGACTTGAACTTTTCCGGGTCTTGTGCATACTGTCCCTGTCATTGTGGGCTCATAGATGTAGATGCCCTGTTGTGTCCTGAGCCATCCACTCTCTGCCCTGTACGATCATTTTCCCCCATATTCTGCAAAGAACACTGAGTCTTGAAGGTGCATAGGCTATATAGACATCCCATTTAGGACTGAGAACTCCAGTCTCTTATTCTAGGATGTTGACAAAATTATGAGTATTAATCACCATTGACTGCAAGAAACTTCTCAGCAAGAGTTAAAAAATTTCACTAATCTGAGGGTGGCACACAGGGCCTGAGGTCCTCTCTATAAACTGAGACAGAATACCATCTCAAGTTCAAGGCCAACCTGGGCTTTTTGTTGTTGTTGTTGTTTATCGAGACAGGATTTTTCTGTAGCTTTAGACCACGCTGGCCTCAAACTCACAAAGATCCACCTGCTTCTGCCTCCCAAGTGCTGGGGTTAAAGGCGTGCGCCACTACTGCCCAATCAACCTCGGCTTCTTAGGGAGAGTACTTCAAAAAGAAAGAAAGGAAGGAAGGAAGGAAGGAAGGAAGGAAGGAAGGAAGGAAGGAAGGAAGGAAGGAAGGAAAGGAAGGAAGGAAAAAGAAAGGAAGGAAAAAACCCTACCCAAGAAACATGAGTTTCCTGTATCCCAGCACAACCTCAAACTCCACAGCTATAAATGACCTTGAACTTCTCTTTTTACACATATTTACCTTTTTTTTTTTTTTGAGACAGGGTTTCTCTGTAGTTTTGGAAACTGTCCTGGAACTAGCTCTTGTAGATCAGGCTGACCTCGAACTCTCAGAGATCCGCACGCCTCTGCCTCCCGAGTCCAGCTCACATGATTTACAATCTGGAGGAGTAAACTGGACATGTCGGCACACGCCTTTAATCCCAGTTCTCACAAAGGTGAGACACGGCAGCCTGGTCTACAGAGTGAGTTCCAGGACAGTCAAGGCTAAGCGGGAAAACCCTGTCTCAAAAAAAAAAAAAAAAATAGAAAGTAAATATAACAATATGTTAACAGGAAGCTAAAAACAGGGAACTGGGGAGATGGCTCAGCAGGTAAAGGTGCTCACCATCAAGCCTGGTGACCTGAGTCCAATCCCCTGGACCCATATGGTGGAAGGAGATGGTAACTCCCGCAAGTTGTCCTCTGACCATCACACGTGTGCTGCACACAAGAAAGAGGAAAAGAGAGGCTGGAGAGATGGCTCAGTGGTCCTGAGTTCAATTCCTAGCACCCACATGGTGGCTCACAGCCATCTGTAATGAAATCTGGCACCCTCTTCTGGACTGTAGGTATATATGCAGAAAGAACCCTATATACATAATAAATTAAAAAGAACACTTTATTTAAAAATAAAAAAGAAAGAGGAAAAGAAGAAAGAAGGGAAGGAAGGAAAGAAAGAAAGGGAAGGAAGGAAGAGAAAGAAAGAAAGAAAGAAAGAAAGAAAGAAAGAAAGAAAGAAAGAAAGAGAAAGGAGGAAAGAAAAAGAAATCTGGCTACATAGTCAGACACAATGGCCCAGAAACACAGACACAATAACACAGTCTCCACTTCCAGGGGATAAACACCAAACCATCCAGAAAATGAGAGCGAGTCTACAGGTACTGTTATGGAGCTGTTCAAGAGAAAGCGAGCCAAGAGGAAGAATGGGAACATTTTTCTAGGCCTAGGGCTTAACAATGTGGCAGAGGCTCCCATGGAAAGACGGGAGAGCCTGGGCAGTCCAGGTCCATCTGTGTCTTTTCGCTGGGCTTGCACTGGTGAGATCGAATTTGGGTCACAAGAAACAGCTAATGATTACTGACAGAGGGATGAACTTTGTCTCAGCGGAGAAGATACGCTTAGTTTTCATTCCGCAAGCTTTGCTAAGATTTTTTTTTTTCTATTTAATTTGTTGCTGTTTTGTTTGAGCCAGGACCAGTCTGGCCTTTAACTTCTGATCCTCCTGTCTCCACCTTCCAAGTGCTGGGATGGCAGGCCCCTGTCACCATTCTCAAAGTGTGGCCGGCCTGAGGAGGTCAGAGGGACAGTAAGTAGCCCTATCCTTCCACTATTTGGAGCCTGGACATCAAAGATTGTTACCGTCACCTGGGCCCTTGATATAAAGATCTTTTTGTTGTTTTTGGACAAGATATCACCACATAGCCTTGGCTGACGGCAACTTGATCTGTACACGTGGGCTGGTGTGGAATTCAGAGCTCCACTTGCCTCCTGAGTGCTGGGATTTAATGGTATGTGTCTTCACTTTGGGCCTGGGATTAGGAGCTTGAACCCATCTTGAGCTACACTCACCTCTAAAAGAAGAAGGAGGAGGAGGACGAGGAGGAGGAGGAGGAAAGAAAAGATAGTAAACTAAACCAGTAAGCCAGGCCAGGTCAGCAAGCGCTCTTCCCACGACTAGAGTTTGGTTCCAGGAACCCACATCATGATAAAACCTACTCATGAAAGCTGCCCTCTGGCTGGGCAATGGTGGCGCAGGCCTTTAATCCCAGCACTCGGGAGGTGGAGGCAGGCGGATCTCTGTGAGTTCAAGACCAGCCTGGTCTACAGAGCTAGTTCCAGGACAGGCTCCAAAGCCACAGAGAAACCCTGTCTCGAAAAACCAAAAAAAAAAAAAAAAAGAAAGAAAGAAAGCTGCCCTCTGACCTCCAAACACATGACAATGGCATACAAAAGTGGAAACTCACACATACAAAATAAGTAAGCATAATCTTTAAAATTAAGAAATAGCCAGGCAGTAGTGGCTCACGCCTTTAATCCCAGCACTCGGAAGGCAGGTGGATCTTTGTGAGTTCGAGGTCAGCATGGTCTACAAGAGGTAGTTCCAGCACAGGCTCCAAAGCTACAGAAAAACCCTGTCTCAAAAAACCAAAAAAAAAAAAAAAAAAAGGTTGGAAAGATGGCTCAGAGGTCAAGAGCACTGACTGCTCTTCCTGAAGTCCTGAGTTTAATTCCCAGCAACCACATGGTGGCTAGCAACCATCTGTAATGGATCTGGTGCCCTCTTCTGGCCTGCAGGCATACATGGAGGCTGAACACTGTGTATATAATAAATTTAAAAAAAATGAGTATTGTTTAAAATCAAAAAAAAAATTAAGAAATAAAACATGTGCCTTTAATCCCAGCAGAGGTCAACAGATCTCAGGATTTGAGGTTAGCCTAGCTACTTAGTGAAACCCTGTCTTGAATAAATAAATTAATTAATTAAAAAAACCCTTCCCCCTTTTTTGAAAGGCAGTCTGGATGAATCTATCAAAACTCTGCACCAGGCTGGGCTAGAGGCGCAGCCAGCTCCAAGGCATGAAACTCTGTAGAAGCATGCGAGGCTCTGGACACAGGCATCAACTGTGAAGGGACAGTCACTTTACCAAAGCAAGAGGCTCAGCCGGGCAGTGGTGGCGCACGCCTTTAATCCCAGCACTTGGGAGGCAGAGGCAGGTGGATCTCTGTGAGTTCGAGACCAGCCTGGTCTACAGAGCTAGTTCCAGGTCAGGCTCCAAAGCCACAGAGAAACCCTGTCTCAAAAAACCAAAACCAAAAAAAAAAAAAAAAAAACCAAAGCAAGAGGCTCACCGAGGGCTATTACAGAGAAACAAACAAAAAACCAAAACTTCACATGACAGACAATTCCTCACACACAAATTTATTCTACATGGAATTTTAGGGCAATATATGTGGTGCCATTGCCACACTATCTGCCCTGAGACCAGAAGAAGTACCTGTATGCTCCGCCAGGTGGCACCTGTATGCTCCGCCAGGTGGGGACAGTAGCAGTGAGGTAAGTCAGGGGCAAGTAACAGGAAGTTTCACAGCAGGGGGTGAAATAAAAATGGAGTCACTTCTCCCAGACTAAGTCTGGGGCCATCCAGGCTTGGCGCTGGCTCTATGTTTTTTGCATCAGCCTCTGTGTCATTTCTGTTCTGGACAGGTAGATGGGATGTCCTTATTCTCTAGAGTTGGGGAGAGGAGGCAGAGAGTGGTATCAATTCCATTAGTGAGGGACACAAATGTTTTCCCAGTATCCTCCCAGCCAGACTTCTCAGCCAGAGCCCTTCCCAGTGAGGCTTAGAGCATGCAGGGGACAGACCTATTTCTTAGACATCATAGCTTAGCTTTCTGGACAGTAGAATCTTCTTACGTCCACCACATTTTTGTATCCAGGGTTAAGGGGTATCAGTGCTTGAGATGTGGTGTTAGATAGTCCAGGCTGGCCTTGAACTTTCAGCAGTCCCCGCGTCCAATTCTCAAGTGACAGGATTATAGGTGTTCACTACCATGCCCAGCCTGCTATATTCTTTGTTTGTTCTTTTTTTTTTTTTTTTTTTTTTTTTGAGACAAGATTTCTCCATAGCTTTGGGTTCTGGCCTGGAACTAACTCAAGATCAAACTGGCCTCGAACTCACAGAGATCGGCCTGCCTCTGCCTCTTTTTTTTGTTTTGATTTTTCGAGCTTTGGTTCCTGTCCTGGAACTAGCTCTTGAAGACCAGGCTGGCCTCGAACTCACAGAGATCCACCTGCCTCTGCCTCCCGAGTGCTGGGATTAAAGGCATGAAGGCATGTGCCACCAGTACCCAGCTATCTCATAACTTCCGTGTTCAAATTATAGCATGATAATAACCGCTTGGCTTGCCTGCTATATTCTTACATTTATTTTAGTTTAGTTTATTTAAGATAGGTTTTCAGGTAGCTAAGCCTGGCCTCCAATTCATGCTTCCCTGCCTCAGCCTCCCAAGTGCAGGAGGAGGGGTTATTTACAGACACACACACACACAGCTATTCTTAGATTCTTAGGCTGTTCCCTGTTAGCCAATGTCTCACAACTTTTTTTTTCTCAAGACGGGGGAGGGGGGGTGTGGGGGGTGTGGGAGGTGGGACTGGCTTTGCCTCCCGAGTGCTGGGATTAAAGGCATGCGCCACCACCACCTGGCTGTCTCTTCTGTGTTCAAATTATAGCATGATTCCTGATACACAGAATGACAAGTTGCTTACTTAGTTTAGGGATCTTCTCTTAGGAACATAAATGGTGGAAATAAACCTAGTAGTCACGGTTGAGAAGGGTATTGTCTTCAAGGCTATTGGATTACTCATGAAGTAACTCAGCTAACTGGGGCAGCCATAAATGGATAGGAACAACACTTACATTCTCACAGGTTTCTTGTTTTTTTTTTAAATAAATTCATAGTTTATTAGTCAACATTTTTAAAGATTTATTAGTGTTATGTCTGCATATATGCCTACTCACCAGAAGAGGGCACCAGAGCTCATTACAGATGGTTGTAAATCACCATATTCTTGCTGGGAATTGAACAGAGGCCAGTGCTCTTAACCTTTGAGCCATCTCTCCAGCCCTCTTGTTTTAAACTTTACACAAGAGTCATCTTGGAAAAAGGGACTGTAATTGAAGACCTGGTTCCATCCAATTAGCCTATAGGCAGGTCTGTGGAGATATTTCTCTCTCCTGAGTGCTGAGATTAAAGGCCACAGCTAACTTGAACTCTGAATCCTCCTGTCTCACTCTGTAGACCAGGCTGGATTTGAACTCAGAGATCCACCTGCCTCTGCTTCCTGAGTTTTGGGATTGAAGGCATGTGTCACCCACCACCAACTCTGCCTCAGCTTTTCAAGTGTTGGAAGTACAAGTGTTACCAAAATGCCTAGTGCCTTAAATTTGTATATTTTTTTTGTATGCTACTCTGGATAAGGTCTCATAAATTCCACGAAGGGCTTGAACTCTGCAGTTCAGACCAAGCCTTGAACCTCAGGATCCTTCTGCCTCAACCTCTCTAGCAGCTGGAACAGACCTGCAGCCCTAGGCCAGTGTAGGGACTGAATGACACTCAAGGAAGATGGAATCTTTAGGGAATGCCGGGAGCTGCCCTTCCCAGGAGCCTTGGCCTTGCATTCCCTAGTCCCACACGAAAAACTACCCAGAAGAGAGCGCAGTTTAGGACTAGTCGTGCTAAGGTCTCCCGTAACAGCCTCGGGCAGGTCTAAAAAAAAAAAAAAAGTTACCTCCCCCGCACCCTGCCGTCCCCGAGGACCCGTGACCTAGCTCCAAAGAGGCGGGACCTAATAAATATATCCAGGCTAGAAAGAGGTGGGAAGTAAGTGGAAGCCAGCCCAGGGGGCGGGGCCCAGCTGTAATTTGGCCCTAAGGGACGAGAACTGAGCAGAGCCTCAGAGGGCGGAGTCTTGCCGCAGCTGAACCCGGAAGGGGCGGAGACTAAGCGGAGCCCAGCCCTAGGGCGGGGCCTAGCCGAAGGCGGGGTCGGCCTAAAGGTGGGGCTTCCAGGAACGCTCTCCGGAAGCCCAGCGTTGCTGCCCGGGAGAGGCGTTTCCAGTCGTCGTTGCCGTTGCTGCCCGTGCCGCGTCAGTCATGCCGGTAAGTGGCCTTCCCGCTCCACCCGCGCGAACCGTTGTCTCTGGCCCAATGTACCTCTGCCCGGCCAGATGCTGCTGTTAGAGCACAGGCTGCGGCCGGAGCTGCAGTCGTTCCTCAGTTTACCCTCCGCACCCACCGTCCAGCTTCTCGACCCTCAGGAAAGCTGCAGAGAGCACTGTGTTGCAGAACACAGGCCTCAAGATCGCTCTGGAGAGTCTTTCGAGGGACAGCCCCAACCTTACCTGCACGATGGGGAAACTGAAGCTGAAAGATAGGGCTGCATAGGGGCTCCGGTCCCTACCTTTTCCACGTGCATGCCCCTGCCGCCGAGCTGGCTGGGTTTCAGAGAAGCAGGTCTCTCCCCACCTCTCCTGCCCACTCTGGCCTGCTTCCACTTCAGCACTGGGCAACACTGAACCGAAAGGGTGCTTTATTCATTTCCAGCCAGGAGTTCCCAAAGCTCAGAGGAGAGTTTGAGGAGCCGAGAGCAGCGCTTTATCTTATCTTTGGACTTACTCACTCCTATGCATGGTGGCTTCTAGCCTCATTGCTTACTTAAATAAGGGTCTTTGACCCATTGCACAAGAAGAGAAGGAAAAGTCCAGTGTTTGTTGGAAACCATTTATTGTTGGGAGCTAAAGCTAGATAGGATCCAGGATGAAGCCAGGTCACCTGGGAAGTAAGTGCTGGGCAAAACCAGTTGTACTGGCTTGGGGAGAAAGCTCTGATCCCAGTTGAGTTTCTGAGATAATGGTTAGGGCCTTGGAATCAGCAGCATTTTCTTCCTGGTGCCTCTAAACTCAGAAGTCTCCCGCGGTATTACGTGTTTTAGCCGCTTATCTTCCTTGAGTGAACCCGTGCTCCCTCCTGGTGCAGTCTTAAACCTCAGGTGTCATTTCTTGTGGTTCTTGCCCTTTGTCTTGAGATCTTTCCTCTGGTGGCACCAAACAAAGACAAAAAAAAAAGGGCTTGATAAAAATCCATCCTACCAGTCAATCAAGACAGTCTGCCCTGCAGCGTGATTCAGACCCTGGGATATCAGAGTGGAGGCTGCCAGGCTCTCCAGGGGACAGTAGTGAAGGAAAACAGCTTGAGGACCCCTATATTCTGTGCCTCTGGGGATTTTGATGGGAGTGAGGCATGGAGTAGACACCTTATATCGAAACCAACAGCTAAAGGCAGGGAGGTGGGTATTGCTCAAGTGTGCCTCAAGTCTAGGCAGGGAAATGAGTCTTAGCCCAAGATGGTTTGCAGACCAAAGCTTAACCCAGAAACCCAAAAGTCCGTGCCCTTGATTTGCCAGCTGGGCAGCCTCAGGTAAGCTCTGCCTCTGTGTGCCTTCATCTCTTCGTCCATAAAATAGGGATTAAAAACAGACCTTGCAGGGCTGTGGTTGGTATTTGCTAGAATGATAGCATCAAAATATATAACAGAGCCAGCGACCCATCGCGCCCCCAAGGGGTGTGTGTGTGACTTTTCTGCAGATATAGGGCAAGTGGGGTCGAACAGTGTGGGCAGGCTTCCACGAGGACCTCAGTGGTTAAAAGTTTTGTGTACTCTGCCCAAGGCAGGCCCTGCTACTCATTAGCTACATCTCACTGAGTAGGTATCTAACCTCTGAGCTGCAGCTTTCTCAGCCCTCAGAGGAATAGGTAGTTCCCTGGCTTATGGAATCATTGTAATTATTAAAGGAGACAGTGTACAAGGTGTTTAGAAGAAGGCCCAACACATCAGAGATACTTAGATATTAGTAGTCAAGAATCCAGACTCCAGTGTTGTTCTCTAGAAGAACAAAGTGTCCTCTTTCTCCATTCCCAGGGACTTGTCCAGTTCTAGAGAGTCTGTTACAGAATTGTATCACTTAGTAGCCCTCTGAAGCATTACTATATATAATATACAATAATACAACATGTTGCCATATGACATAAATATATACATTATGCTTAAGAGGGTTTATTTTGCTTGTTTGTTGTTACGGGGTCTCACACTGTAGCCTTGGTTGACCTGTGAGTGAATGTGTAGCCCAGCTGATCCTTAAACTCACAGCAATCCTCCTGTCTTGGCTTCTCAAGTGCTGGGATTACAGAAGTGAGCTGCCACACCTGGCTTTAAGTTTTGTTTTGGGATGCTAGAGATTGAGTCAGGGCCTGTGTATGCTGTGTATGTGCTTTGCCACTGAGCCACCACCCTTTGGAGACAAAACACAGGTCTAGAGGCACTGGGGAGCCATCCAGGGGTGGAGCAGGTCTTGACATACTCTGTGGAGACTGGATCACCTCCCTGTCCATTAGGCAGACTTCTGGTCAGCCTCAGGTTTAGGTTTCACAATTTGTAGCCGAGAGAGAGCTCTGAGTTGAAATGCTGGCCTCCTGTGAACTGCCCCCAGGCCTCTGGCCTCTGCTCTGTGAAAGACTTCCTTGTTGGGGTCCTCAGTTTGGAGCTCAGATAACTGTTGACTTTAGAGCCTTGGGCAGCAAAACTTATCCTCTGAAATGCTCTATAGAGCTTCGGCTCAGAGTCATCTTGTTGGGGGGAGGGGGTGAGCATTCAGCAGTTCTAAAACCAGCAAGATTTCCCTGGAGCAAAGAAAGCCTCTCCTCTGTGCCTTTGCACCCATGACCTCATCACCTTAGTGAGCCCTGGAGCAAGAGAAAATGAATGATTCTCCTATCCTGTAGGAAGGGGGTTTGAGGGTTGTGGGATGGGTCAGCTGGTAAGGATGCTTGCAGCCAAGCCTGATGACCTCTGGCATCCACTCTTATTCCATAGCACACACTCCCACACGCGAATAAGCATAGCATAGTTATTATCTTTTAGATTTTTGTGTGTGCCACTTGTGTGCAGAGATCAGAGGAGGGCTTCAGACCCCCTAGAGTTGGAGTTAAGGGTGATTGTGGGCTATTTGACATGGTTTGGGGAGCCAAACTCGGGACTTCTGGAAGAGCACAAGTAGTCGGAACCACTGAGCCGTCTCTCTAGCCCTATTCTTACTATTATTTTAAAAATTATCTGTTTTCAGCCAGGTGGTGGTGGCAGACACCTTTAATGCCAGAACTTGGGAGGCAGACCAGCTCTTTGAGTTTATGGCCAGCCTGGTCTACATAGGGAGTTTCAGCCCAGCCAGAGCCTGATGTCCCCAAGTGGTGTGTGCCCAAACGGGGTGCATTGAAAACATTGCATGAAATTACCTTCAGTCTGTGTATAAATATGATTCATGTTTAGACTCATCCCATTCCCAGGATACCTCATTATGCGTATGCAAATATTCCCTAACTAGGGACATTTCTGCTCCCAAGCACTCAGATAAGAGATGCTCAGCCTGTCCTAGAGATACTTTGCTGAACTTCATGGGGAAGGTGGGCATTGAATTTGGGTATGCTTTTGGTCACCTTTTTATACAGTGCCTAGGATTCTGATGCAGGAAGATAGTTTAAGGCCCAGTGTAGACTTCATAGTGAGTTTGGGGCTAGTATTGTCTACATTAATGGACCCTGTTCTCAAAGCAACACCAACCCCCCCCCCCAAACAAAACAAAATACAGAAGCAGGGAGGGATAGCCTTTGTTTTGTTTTGTTAATGTTTGCAGTGCTATTACTCAGGGTTGAGGTCTGGGCTGGCTGTTTCAATGCTCTTAGCATCTTACTCAACAAATAGTAAAGATGCACATATATTACAAAGTAGCAAGGAAACTAGTCAAAACAGTGCACAAGACAGGTCAGGATATACTGCAGCAGAGCAGGTATCAAGGGTCCTACTTATTGTTGGGGCTTCCCTTTATGGGGTTCAAGGGAAAGAGGAGTTTGTTTGCTAGGGCTATAATCTGGTCACTTTTCTATACTGACTGACTTGGATTTTTCAAGACAGGGCTTCTCTATAGCCCTGGCTGTTCTGTAACTTGTTCTATAGACCAGACTAGCCTTGAACTTGGATCCATGTGTGCCACCAGCACCCAGCTGATGCACCTGATTTTAATTATGTGCATACCCAATTATGCATAGGCATAAGTTGTAAGTACGGAATTCTCTCCACAATCGCACGCACTTTGAGGACAGTTGGCCTCATTGTGCATGCGCTCCAGAACTGTCTAACCCTGGTCAGCCCATTGCCAGCAGTTCCCGGATCGTGCTTCAGGATGTTTGGATAAAAATGGAGAAATCAGGGATTGATGAGAGGAGTAACTTCTTATTTCCAAGTTTAAAACAAGTGTGGAGGTCAGTCTTTGTGGCGAACTTCTCGACCAGCGAGGAAGAACGACCACCACATCAGGATTTTACTCAGAACACGCTTTACTGGAGTGCCCTTGATTGATGGGGAGCAGGAAAGGAGGGGGCAGGAAACGAGGGAGAGGAAGGGAAGGGCAGGAAGCGAAAGGGAGAGAGAGCATGAAGTGAAGGGGGACGAGGGCACTGAGGCAGCTGCTTAAATAGGGAATTGGTACACGGGTCGCCCTGTGATTGGCTGCCACCAACAGCTGACACCAGACCGCATCGGGAGAGGCTCAAGGATCCTCATCCACCGCGCATGGCAGCTCTCAAAGGCATAGCCAAATATGGAGTTGTTTATTTCCAACAAGACAGGATGTCGGCGCCATCTTGTAATGGCGATCCTGTTCGGCTCACTACAAGTCTTGGGTTGTTAACAGGTGGCTAGGTTCATTGTCAAAGACAGGTGTGTATAGCCTAAACCATTCCCTATGCTTGGCTGTCTCAGTACTGGGCAGTAAACCCAGGGCCTTGCACATGCCAGGCCAGCAATGTACCACTGCATTACATTCTCAGGGCCTGCGTGTTGTATTTCCAAAGGAAAAGAGAAATGGAAGAAAATAATTATTAGAATCCAATTACTTTCGCCTAAAGGTACTTAGTCCCATGATCTCATTTTATTAACATATCAGCTATCTGTTGTCCTTTAATGTTTATCCCCAAACCTAGAGTCAGGACCCGAGAGTGTCTGGACAGTGACTAGGCTTGGCTTGGGGTCTCCAGGAACAGCAGTGCAGACCAGAAGCTTGCCTAGGCTGGTGCACTCCTTGGCTTTGACTCTGCTTCTCGCCAGGTGGACCTCTGGGTGAATAGTAAAGTGTCCTTTAACATGGAAGCTGGCTGGCTCTGGAGTGACCCGAGAAGGGAGCAGGGCAGAAGCCAGCATTGTGACCAGCTTAATCACATAATGGTGCTTTGGCCCTTATGTTGAATACGCTCAGGCTTAGGCTACGATGTTAGGGAATGAACTGTCAAGGACTTAAATACCAGGAGGCAGAGAAGATGGAGGTCATGGTGGAGGCTGGCTGCCACATGTCAAATCCTGTGATTGTCCCGTTCTTCATCCAGAAGGGACTAGTACCCCAAGAGTTAAGCTACTGAGGTCATACAACTTGCAAGCGCTGGAGCGCAGATGTTCTCATTCCCAAATATTGTGAAGGAAGGGATATTGGCCCAGTCCACTGAAAACAGCCAAAGACCCAGAAATTGTCCAGCAGTGATGTTGATCATTGATTCATTCATGAAATAAGTGAGGGACCTCTGTGCCGGGTGCTGTTCCCAGTGCTGGGCACAACAGCGACTATTTGTGCTTGAGCAGCACAGTTGTGTGCTCACCTACCTTGACTTCTTAGACATCTTGGAGATTGTAGAGCCTCGGAAACCTGGGATCCCTTCCCAGCTGCCTTCAGTGTGCTGGGGAGCCTGGGAAATCTTTCCCCTTCCTGGAACTCAGGTGCTGCCCCTGAGCACGGAGTACTTGGGTCAGAGCAGTGGTGCCACACATCTGAGTAACCTACCCGCTGGCATAATCGGTGTCCCCATCCTGGCTGCTGGGCAGACCTGCAGCCTGTGTAGAGTCCCAGTGTAGAAAATAATGTTCTGATTCAGAAACAGGTCCCAGATTAGTACTGCTGGGAGCGGGGTCACCTGTGGCTAAGTCCTTGGCCCTGAGGCAAAGCCCAAAGCTCACTCGTGAGGCAGAGCCCACAGCTCACTCGTGAGGCAGTAACCTTGAGAGGGAGGATTGGAAAAGAGCTCACACAGACCTGGATCCTGTTCATTCTGTGCCAGACCTTGCAGGAGACATCATGGAGATTGTCTCTGTTGGTACAGCCTGTGACACACAGAATCCTGTGCCCTCGCCCCACCATCCGTTTACTAGACTGGGCTCATAGGCAGGCTTCCAGTGGGATTGTGCTCACTCTCTGCTCCCTGTCAGCCCCTGAGAGGCCCCTCAGACGGTGTGTGGGTCCCTGCATGGCCTGACTCATGATCTCCGTCTCTTGCAGAAGCACGAGTTCTCCGTGGACATGACCTGTGAGGGATGTGCCGAAGCCGTCTCCCGAGTCCTCAACAAGCTGGGAGGTGAGTGGTTCTCCTGGAGAGAGTATGGGGAGTCATGTTCAGGTACATGCGGCCTACGGGGGTCAGCTGCAGGTCAGCTGGTGCACACTTGGGCCTCTGCTCGGTGGCTTATGTGGAGACGTGCTGTGCCTCACTGCGGCCACCGTTTCTTCCATTCGCTACACTCCTACCCCCTCAGTTTAGTCTTGTTTTTGAGACAAAGCCTTGCTAAGTAGCCCTGGCTGCCCTGAAATGCATCATATAGACTAGGCTGCTCCTAAATTTGTGAGAATCCTTCTGCCTCTGCCTTCTAAATGCTGGAATTACAAAGATGGGCCACCATACACAACTCCATTTTGTTGTTCTTTCTGTCTCCTCTCCCCCTTCCTCCCTTCCCCCTCCCTCTTCAGGGTCTCTGGAGCCCAGGATGGTGATCATGGACTCTAATCATCCAGCTTCTGCTTGAGATGCAGGCACACACCACCAGTGCACAGTGACTGTCCTCCTCGTGTGAAGGCAGGGACTGTTTAGAGTTCAAGGACTTGACTGGATTCACAGAGCCTGTAGGGCAGAGCTGGGATTTAGCCACACTGTTACTGGTATTTAGCCCTGGAGTTGTTACTATGATAGCGATCTCCAGGGTGATGTCAAATACAGATAACAACAGCCAGGCCTGAAGGATACCTGTAAACCCAGAAGCCTGGAGGTTCAAAAGCTTAAGGCCCAGTCTGGACAATTTAGGGAGACTTGACTCAAAGTAAAAATGACAGAAGAGGCTGGGGGTGTAGCTCAGAAATAAAGGGATTGCACAGCCTGTGTGACATTTTAGATCAAATCCACTGTACTGCAATAAAATAAAAACAAGGAATTTATAAAAGCCAAACAAAGCTGGGTGTGGCAGCTCACACTGATAATCCCAGCCCTTGGGAGGCCGAGATACTGTAGGCATTGCCAGGGATTTGAGGCCAGCCTGGACTACCCTATCTCTACAAATCAGAAATAAATAAGACCTAGGGTAACATTACTACTGAGTGTTGAGACTGCCTATGCATTATCAGTCCTCAGAATGGGACTTGACACGGTGGATCAGGCTGGTGGCTGGTAACACTCGTGCCCAAGGGGAAGTGCCTTGCCCAGGTCCCATAGTGAGTAAGCCCATGATTCAGTAACTCTGAGGTTTGTAAGATGGAATATCTTTTTAAGTTTTGTTTTTTGGGGTTTTTTTTTTTTGTTGTTGTTGTTGTTTTAAAGACAGGGTGTCCCATTGTAGTCCTGGCTGGCCTGGAACTCACCATGGGTAGCCCAGGTTAGGCTTCAAATTTTAACAGTCCTCCTGCCTCAGTGTCACGAGTTCTGGGCTTACAGGCATGAGCCATACCCAGCTGCACTGAGATGTCTGTTCACAAGAATCTGAGACACTGAAGAGCATCTGGCTGCTGACTTCCCACAAGGCCATAGGCTTCCCTCCCCTGGGTTTGGGCATCACCAGCTATGATCTGAGAGTGTCAGCCCATATCAGCGTATGCCAGAGACACTTCAGAAATGAAGTAGGGTCTGCCGGGGAGATGGCGCAGTGGGTAAGAGCACTGACTGCTCTTCCAGAGCACCAGGGTTTAATTCCCAGCACCCTCTTGGCAGCTAACAACTGTCTAACTTTTTGTTATATGTAGATTCAGAGATTGCAACCATGCCCTGCACCATGTGCTTAACAGCCCTGCTGGGCCTGAGGGGCCTTTACCTTTGATAAGTTTCTCCTTGTGCCGGCTAGTTTATGTTAACTTGACACAAGCTACAGTCATTTGGGCAGAGGGAACCTTAGTTGATAAAATACCCCTACCGGATTGACCTATGGGCAAGCCTGGGGTGTGTTTTCTTGATTGATTGGTGTGGGAGGGCCTAGCTCTTGGGGAGCAAAGCAAGCCAGTGAGCAGATTCCTCCATGGCCTCTGCTTCAGTTCCTGCCTCCAGGTTCCCACCCTGCCCTGCCCTATACTTCATGGCGGATTGTGATGTGGTAATGTATGCAAAATAAAGCCTTTCCTCCCCAAATTATTTTTGGCCATTGTGTTTCATCACAGCAATACAAACTTTGAATAAGGCACGCCTCCCCTTGAGGACAGTCGGGTGTTTTTAAGTTCTTAGGGCCTGGGTAGTCAGACTAAAGACTGACTTAGGCAGGAAAGAGCGTTGAGGTTGACCCCAACCCCTTTATGACAGGTGGGAAAGCCAAGGCCTGAAACGGTCCTGACCACAGCCACCCAGGCCTTTTCATCCTTTTCATTGGCACACCATTTTAGAGGAGGGCATCGTGGCTTTTCTTTTTTGGTGGAAGTAGGGATTGGGCAGTAGGAAGGCAGTTGGGCAATGGCCGTTAACACCCCACATGTGCCAGGCTGTTGGCCCACGGTCCTGCTCTGATTCATGGTGTGGGATGATTTCGTAGGTGTGGCCAGGCGGGCTTGGGTGCACTGGCAGTAGTTTGAGAACAGTGTCAGGCAGGCAGAACTGATTCCCCATGCTTGGAAGGATTGAGTCAGCAAGCAAATGTGAAGATACCCACACTGGGAAGCTGCGACAGGAAAATCATGAGCTCGGGTCTCCCAAGTCTGTAGAGTGAGTTCAAGGCTGCCCCAGGCAACTTAGTGAGATTGCCTCAAAATAAAATGTATAAAAAAGGCCTGGGGACGAAACTCGGGAATAGAGTGCTTGCTTGGCATGTGTGATACCCTGGGTACCAGTAGCACAGAAAAGGGGGGAGATGGTTGTGGGGAAGGTGGGGTCCTCAGTGGTAGCTTATGCACGTGAGACACACACACAGAAGGGGGGTTGTACACGCACTAGACGACACAGTGGGTAAGGGTGCTTGCTGCCAAGTGAGTTTAATTCCCAGGACCCACATAGGAGGAGAGAGCTGATTCCAAGCCGTCTTCTAATCTTCATGCACATTTTCTCTCATGTATATACATACCCACACACATGCGCACACTCAACATGCTCGTTCACCTCACATGTGCTCATACACACTCTCACTTATGCATACTCACACACATGCTCACCTACAGATTCTTTCACGTACTTAACACAGACTCACACATGCTTTCACTAAAGTGTAATAATTTGAAAGGAAGGGGCTGGAGAAATAGTTGAGGGCACTGGTTGCTCTTACAGAGGATCTGGATTCAGCTCTCAGCACCATATGGTGGCTCACAACCATCTGTAGCTCCAGTTCCAGGGGATCTAGCGTCCTCTTCTGGCCTCCATGGGTACTGCACACATGTGGTACACAGATATACATGCAAGGAAAACACTCATATACATAAAAATAAGTAAATCTGGGGCTGGAGAAGTGACTCCACGGTTAAAAGCATGTATGTCGCTTGCAGAGGACCTAGCGCCCACTTCTCCAGACCCCATAACCTCTGGCCTTCAGGGGCACCTGCACTCATATGATCATGCCTTCATACAGAGCCATTCACATACATAATTTAAAAATATTTCAAATAAAATTATAAAGGGAGGGAGGAGGGCTCTGTATTGCTAAATTGGAAGGTTAGCTTGAGGTAGTAGTGATGGCAGGTTTGGGGGGAAGGGAGCTGGGTGGAAAGAGAAAACTCTGAGGGCTGAGGAAATAGCTTAGAAGTGGAGTTCTTGCCTGATCCTTGAGGTCCTGAGTTCAGTCTGCATTGCCAACACCCCTCAGACACAGAGAGGGGCCTGCAGCAGAGCCTGCTGTGCTCACAGTGCCTGAGACAGAAAGAGCTTGCTGCTCCCTGGCTCCAGGAGAGGTGCCTGGCGCTACAGGGATGATTAAGAAGGCTGACCTCTTTTGTTCTTAGGGTGGAAGGGTCCTGCTTCCCCCTCCCACATCCCCGTTTCCTTCTTCTGCAGGAGTGGAGTTCAACATTGACTTGCCCAACAAGAAGGTCTGCATTGAGTCTGAGCACAGCACCGACACCCTGCTGGCAACCCTCAACAAAACAGGAAAGGCCGTTTCCTACCTTGGCCCCAAGTAGCCAGAACCTTGGGCGAGTCCCTCTGGATGTACTGAAGAGGTAGGTGGGTGAGGCCCCAGCCTTTCCTGCACAGACTTGTTGCCTCTCCAGGGGTCCCCTGGGTTCCAAATCCCTCATCTGAAATGCTTGGGCCCAGAAGCAGTTCAGAATGCAATTTCTCTGGGGTTTGGAATCTTTGCTAAACTCACCCGTACTAGAAAATCCTAAACATTTTTGACATGAGCTGGCACTCAGGAAGTTCTTATTTTGAAGCATACTGCAACTGAAGTTCCTGGATTTAAGGTGCTCAGCCTGAACTTGGACACCCCCACCCCCACCCCCGAGACAGAGTTTCTCTGTAGTTTTGGAGCCTGTCCTGGAGCTAGTTCTTGTAGACCAGGCTGGCCTCGAACTCACAGATTCACCTGCCCTTGCCCCCCAACTGCTGGGATTTAAAGGTGTGCACCACCACCGCCCAGCATGAACTTGGACTTCTTAAGTGAGGTAGGAGGGGGCCCTGATGTGTTCAGCCCACTGCCCCCCTCTTGAAGGGTCACAAGAACATCATCATTTTTCAGTACAAACCAGAAACTCAAAGTATTGATGGCCACTGGGGAATAGACAAAATGCCATATTATATCCCCAAAGTCCCTTTTGGGACTTGAGGGGCACCTTGCCTGGTCAGCAGGGTCTAAGTTTAGAGGATCTGGCCTTCTTGGAATGGTGAGCCTCTTGCTTTGGTAAAGTGACTGTCCCTTCACAGTTGATGCCTATGTCCTGCGCCTCGCACGCTTCTACAGAGTTTCATGCCCCGGAGCTGGCTGTGCCTCTAACCCAGCCTGGTGAAGTCAATGACCCATATAAGCTATCTTCACTTTATGGGTCCCGGGGGTGCAGAAAGTGGCCCAGTGCCTGTGCCCTTCCCTCACCTGGCCGCCCAGCAGTCCTTCCCACCGTGCCCTGCAGTCTCACTTCCTCTACACTGCATCTGACCCATGAATCACAATGGTCACTTCTTTGGTGGTTTGTATCGTCTCTGGAACTGAGAAAAACGAGGCCTGGTGAAGGAACATGAGCTGACCAGAGCCCAGGCAGATGGGTGGCAGAGGTGGGAATGAGCCAGACTCCTGTGCAAGTGTTGTCATGATGGTGACTGTATCGCTGACCCTACAAGTGACCCATGAGAGCCCCTGGCAGAGGCCAGCTGTAATCAACTGGGGGTAGGAGGGTCCCCAGTTTGAGCATTTGGAACCCAAGCCGTGTGTTTTGTGTATATGGTGACATCCCGGCAAATTAGAAGACATGGATGAGCCAGCTCACAAGAGGCTAAGGCAGGAGAGGAATAGCAAGAAATCAAGGCTAATGTGGCTAATCAAGGCTCTGTGTAATCAAGGTTACACAGAGACACACTATCTCAAAATAATAAAATAATAATAACAAGGCCAGAAAGATGTTCAACAGGTGAAGGTGCCTCCTGCCAAGCCTGACAACCTGAATTCAATCTCCAGGACCTACGTGGTGGAGAGAACTGAGTCCCACAGGTTGTCTGACAATCAGACATGGCACATTAATCTCTCTCTCTCTCTCTCTCTCTCTCTCTCTCTCTCTCTCTCTCTCTCACACACACACACACACACACACACACACACACTCTAAGCTTAAACAAACAGATAAATAAATAAGAGCCATTGTTCCCCATATCTCTTCTGGCCCTGGATTTGCTCCATGGCCAGGAACAAGCCAGTGTGAACAGCAAGGAGTCTGGGGTTCCAATGGCAGCTCTGTTCTCATTCCAGACTGTGACTGGGCCATTTTTCACTTGCCTGAGATTTGAACCCCTCCACTCTGTCCCACTGCCTTTTTGGGTCTCTGCAGTCTCTTTAAGGTTCGTCCCCTCTGGGATGACGACACCAGCAGTCTCTGCCACGCTTGGGAACTGTACATCCCTGGGTTTTGTGGGCCAGGTGAGAGTGGCCCACTGACCTCCATCTCTTTCAAACACCCCTGTTGTGCTTTGGGCATCCATGTACAATTTTTCGGTTTGGATTTAGTTTGTTTTATTTTTTTTTTAGAAATCATTTTTGAAACAGGGCCTCCTTGTATAGCCCAAGTCATCTGGAGTTCGCAGCGAACCTTCTGCCCTAGCCCCTCTGATGCTGTGATTACTGGTGTGAGCCCCCATGCCCAGCTCCTCCATGTAAGATTGTATTTGAGGGCCAGGAAGATGGCTCGGTGGGTACAGGTGTGTGCAAGTCTGGAGACCGGAGTCTGAGCCCCAGAACCCACATCAAGGTGGAAGGAGACAGCAGCTCATCCCTAGACCTCCACAAACAGATGATGACACCCACACCATAACTAATAAAAATGTTGTTTAGTTTTGAAAAAAATATGTTTGATAAGTATGAGCTCTGTGGGGAAGGACTGGAGGGAAGAGTGTCCCGTGCTGGCCCGCAGTTTGGTCTACACACAGAGACTCTTGTAAATGCAGTAGCCCCTGCTGACAGCAAGCATTGTTCCCTGTGGCTTTTGCTATCAAGGTGAAAATGAAGTTGACGTGATGTAGTTAGCTGTGGTCATGGACGCCTCTCATCGGCGCTTCATGCATTCACCGTGTGCACGGCCACACCGGTACCCTACTTGAGAGCATTTTATTCTCTGAGAAAAACACCTCATGTCCGCCACCCTCACTACTTCCTCTTTTTTTTTTTTTTATTTGGTTTTTCGAGACAGGGTTTCTCTGTGGCTTTGGAGCCTGTCCTGGAACTCGCTCTGTAGACCAGGCTGGTCTTGAACTCACAGAGATCCGCCTGCCTCTGCCTCCCTAGTGCTGGGATTAAAGGCGTGCGCCACCATCGCCCGGCCACTACTTCCTCTTTCGATGCCAGTCTGCTTCTTGCCACTCTGGGCTATCGGGCTGTCTTTTGTTTGTCTTTCAAGACAGGGTTTCTCTGTGTAACAGTCCTGGCTATCCTGGAACTTGCTTTGTAGACCAGGCTGACCTTGAACGCCCTGAGATCTACTTCTCTGACTCCCAAGTACTGGGATTAAAGGCTTGTGCCACCACCGCCCGCCCGACACACAAAGGGAATCAATCATATGGTGTGTTTATTTGCTTGCCTGCTCATTTGAAATAGGGTAGCCTTGGCTAGCCCTGAACTCAAGATTTAGTGAAAATGATACTGAATTTCTGATCGTCCTGTCCTCGCCTCCCCAGGCTGGAATTACAGGATAATGCATCACCAGCAGCATCGTGCCTATGTTTGTTGTTTGTTGTGCTGTTGGTGTTGTTTTAAGGTTTCACGTAACCCAGGCTGGCCTTGAACTCCTTATCTTCTTGCTTTTACCTTCAGTGTTGGTGTTACAGAAGTCTGCCACCGAACCTGTCTGACTTTTTCAGGTAGGAAGTGTCAAACTTGTAAGCACTGCATAGAAGGAGTCCGCTCCTGCAGCTCACCCAGACTCAGCACACCTGGTTACTTTGTAGCATTCAGTTTCACCTGCACAGCTGCACGTGCACCAGTCACTGTGGGCAGTACAGAGAGGAATCCAGAGACTGAGGCGCAATTTCACCTATCTGCAGTAGGTGGCGCCATTGATCCGTCTACTTTTCCCTCTCTTCTAGGCTGTTGATCCGGTTTCCAAGCAGATTTGGAACACCAACTGCTCAGTCCAGCTCAGCCATGGAGTTCCTGCCCAGACAGGCCCTCCCCGGCCGGCTTCCTGCCAGCTTCCTTGCAATAAAGTCAAGCTGCATTTGTTGAAGAAGCGTCTGTTGTGTGTTTTGGTGCTGCTTGCTCACCTACAAGCTGCTGTCGTGTTTGCCTATGTTTCTAGAACCTCCCCCTGGAGGTCAGGTGCCCATCACATGTCCATTCTCTGGTGTGTGATCTTGAGCAGCCCACTGCCCTCTCTGGGCCTCTCTGTAATGGGAATATCATTGGGCCAGATCCGTAATTTCTTCTCACTATGTAGACTCCATATTTGAAAACCCGTCCAGTGAGAAGCGCCACTCTGGAGCGGTCAGAGGGGAAGCCATTGAAGAAAGGTTGCCCCAGTAGGTTTTGGCTCCGGCACCTCCCGGCTGGTCTGTTTAACCTCTCAGTGCTCAAGGCCTTAGGGAGAACAGCGCCTTTGGCAAATGATCGTGATGGTTGCAGTGATAACGAAGCGATGAATGTGAACGGTTTGGAGCAGGGATCTTCCAGCAAGCACCCACTGCTTACTAGCTTTTACGTATTTCATGGATCATGGAGAGAGGCACAGAAAACTGGTCCCCTTTACAGAGCTGCTCGACAAAGCAAGGCAGTGTTGGTTTGTGTAGCTTTAAGGGGGAAAAAGTGTTTGAGGTGTTACATTGTTGCGAAGCAGGGATCCAGAGAGATGCTAAGATGGACCCCAAGACCATGCAGGACACACTGGATGTCCTTGAACAAATGCAAGACAGATTTCAGACCATGGGGAGAATTGATCTGGACAAAGTCATTGCCTCATGACCCAGGCCCAGGTGGGGAAGCTGGAAAGAGGAAGCCACACCTCACAACATTGACCAGAATCCCATTTTTCTAAGCCAGAAGAAAATCAAATGGCCTTCTGCGCATGAGCAGGGTTACTAAATGTTTGTTCACTTGTTTTTGTGAGGTCAGGCATCACTATGTTAGCCCTGGCTGTCCTGGAACTCGGAGAACCTCCTGCCTCTGCCTCCCAAGTGATTGGATTACTGGCCTGCGCCACCATGCCCAACCTTGAGATTTAGTTTATTATTTGAGCATGCATGTATCTTTGAGTGTATGCCATGTGTTTGCAGATACCTGAAGACACCAGAAGAGGACATTAGATCTCTTGAGTTACAGGCAGTCATGAGATCCTTAAGGTGAGTAAAGGGAACTGAACGAGGAGAATCCTCTGGCATTTACTGGTTGTCCTAGCTGCCTGACCTTGGCCAGCCATGACCTTGGGCTAGTCAAATAATCTCTCCCAGGGGAAGCTTCTTCACCTGGTCGATCACAGGCCTTTACTCCAGGGAACTGGGTAGCCAGAACTGAGGCACCCTATCACTCTGAGCAGAGGTGCTGGGCAGTGAAGGCAAGGGGGTAAGGAGCAGAAGCCATCCTCAGATACACAGTCTGAGGCTAGCTTGAGCTGCACCACCGCATCAGCTGCACCAACCAAGTCTTAGGCCTTTGTGGTCCCTTAGGGCCCCAGGGCTTCTTCTCTCCACGCCTTCTGGTAGTTGTTTTTTGACCACTAGATGGCAGTGTGTTTTGGATTTGGTCTCGACACAACAAAGGGCCCCAGCTGAACGCACTGATCTCAGCTAGAACATTTGAAGGGGCAAAGATCCCTCTGTGGAGCCCCTAGCCCTAAGAGGCACCACTATCTCAAGTCTTAGTGTTTCCAATGGACTAGGCAGCCTGGACCAGCTCACCTCAAAAGGGAGCCATCCCAAGCTTGATGTCGTATCTTTCTCAATTCTCCTCATCATCTGAGACAGAGTCTCTACTAAACCTGAACTAGATAAACTCCAGCTAGAGTGTCTAGCCAGTGAGCCAACAATCCATCCCCTTTGCCAACCCTAAGTCTTTGATTTGGTTTGCATTTTTCTTTTTTCTTTTTTTTTTTGAAACAGGGTGTTGCTATGAAGATGGTCTCAAACATCCCCAGTTGCTATTAATTATGATTGTGTGTGTGTGCACACATGCGAGTGCATGTGTCTGTCTGTCTGTTTGTGTATATGTGCTATGGGTGTAGGTTACCTTGGAAGCCAGAGGCACTGGATCTTCTGAAGCTAGAGTTACAGGCAGTTGTGAGCCACCTCACAATGTGGGTGCTAGGAATTGAACTCAAGTCCTTTGAAAGAGAAATATGATCACTTGAATACTGAGCCATCTCTGCAGCCCCTGTTTATTTTGTTTTTGAGACATACATGGTCAAGGAACACACTAAGTAGTCGGGATGGCCCTGAATTTCTGAACCTCCACCTCTGCCTCTCAGGTGCTAGGATGGCAAATACATAGCACCGTGCCCAGTTTATGCGATACTGGGGATCAAACCCAGAGCTTTGGGTATGCCAGCCTAACCCCAGCCCCAGTCCAGTTTCTAATTTTTCAGACTGCTCACAGTTGCCATCAAGTTTCCCCAAGGGCGTAGGGAAACTCGTGTAGAATAGACCCTCCTGAGGTTGAAGAGCTGGCTCACTGCTCTTGCAGAGATCCTGAGTTCAGTCCCCAGCAACCAACCACGTGGGGGCTCACAACCGTCTCTAGTGGGATCTGATGCCCTCTTCCACCATAAAGGCTTACATGCAGATAGACATAAATAAATCTTAAAAGATAACGGACCCTTCCCATCTGATGTCCCCACAGCATGCAAGGCAAAGCAGCTTGACTTGTTTTGTTGGTCTCGCCCACCTAAGCAGGGTCTTGCACAGTGAGCAAGCACTCTGTCACCTGCTTCCCCAGCCCTGTTTGTGCATGTGTGTGTATCTTCTATGTATGTTGGCCGAGACTGCTTGTTCATTTCCTAGCTGCTCAGACCCTAATAATCACACAGAAACTATATTAATTACAACACTGTGTGGCCAATAACTTAGACTTCTTATTAACTAGCTCTTATAGCTTAAAATAACCCATTTCTATTATTCTGTGTATCACCACAAGTCTGTGGCCTACTGATAAGGTTCTGGTTGGCGGCTGGTATCTTTCTCCTTCAGCAGCTACATGGCTTCTCCCTGACTCTGGCCTTTTTTTTTTTTTTGGCTTTTAGGTTTTTCAAGACAGGGTTTCTCTGTAGCTTTGGAGCCTGTCCTGGAACTAGCTCTTGTAGACCAGGCTGGCCTCGAACTCACAGAGATCCACCTGTCTCTGCCTCCCCAGTGCTGGGATTAAAGGTGAGCACCACCACGGCCGGGCATGACTCTTCCTTCTTTTCTCCTCTATCTCTGCTTGGAATTCACACCTTGCTCTGTTCTGCCCTGCCACAGACCCAGAGCAGCTTCTTTATTAACCACTGGTAACAAATCACATTCATAGCATCCAGAGGGGAATCCCACATCCGATGTGCAGCTATGCATGCCTGTGAGTGCATGAGGAGCTCAGGCGGACATCGGGTGTCCTGCTGGATCACTTTATGTGTTATTCCCTTGAGGCTCTCACTGATTCTAGAGTTTCCGGTTCTAGATTTCTGATTCCGGTTTCTAGCCGGAAACCACCCTGTCTGCGGCTCCCGTAGCACTAAGTTACAGCCACGTGCAGCCACACCTGGCTTCTTGTCAGATGTGTGCTGGGATCTGAACTCGGGTCCTCATGCTTCTGCAGCAAGCATTCTTACCCGTGCAACCACCTCTCCAGCCCTGACTGTTTGCTTTTGAAGGAAGAATCTCACTGTGTAGCTCAGACTGGCCTCCCAACTCAAGATTCTCCTGCCTCATCCTCCCCGGTGCTGGGATTACAGATGTGTGCTGCTGCACCCAGCTGCGATTCAGTTTTAGGGACTGGTTTTCTACCCGCAGCCAGCATGTTCTGGACTTCAGTATTCACTCTTCCCCTGCTGCTGGGTGTCTGTGGCCTGTGAAAGGGGATGGCTTCTTCTGTGAAACTGTTTCCTCATCTGTACTAGGGGGCTCATCACCCTAGCTCCTGCGATTCTTTATGTCAGTTCCATAAGGAGAGCATTGTCTTTCAGTTGGAAAACTAAGGGTTGATAATGAGAGAGAGGAGAGAGAGAGAGAGAGAGAGAGAGAGAGAGAGAGAGAGAGAGAGAGAGGGAGAGAGAGAATGAAAAAGCAAGAATGGACTCCAGAGGGTTGTGTCTGTGCCGTGTGGGAGGGGATCGGTCGTTTGGGCCACCGCCCTCCTCATGACATCTCCTTTAATTAGTGCCCATCTCTTACACAGCCCAAGTCTGTTATTTCTTGGGAGTATCCATTAGGGCTGCTTTTAGACTTCTGTGTTTTTGGCAACTGTGTCCACTAAACTAAAGTAAATGAATCAGGTTTCCTCAATCTGTTGGTGTTAAACTTTGTTTATCATCAATGTATGTGTGTGCACGCACACACACACGGATGAGTGAGTGACTGTGTGACTGTGTATGAGTGCATGAACGTGTGTGAGTTCGCAGGTAAGTTTGCGAGTGTGCAGGGTGCCAGAAATGGGGACAGTGGAGGTGGTCATGTATCCCTGCTTCTCCTGAGTGCTTCCCCAGTCTCGCCTGGTGTGATGCAAAGCTTGGAGCACTCATCCTGCTCTGGACGGCTCGGGAGAGGTTCCTGTGTCAAGCCCACTCCTCGTGCCTAGGGCTGGTAAATTGCAACACATGGGACATTAGCCTAGCTCTTCCCAGTGGTGGTACCACAGGGAAGAGTCCTTTCTCCTCTCTGCCACCCGCTTCAGCTTCTGTCCCGTTAATACCATCTCTCATACAGCTTCTGTCCCCGTGAATACCATCCCCCAAACATATCCCAGATCAAACAATCTTGTATTAACGGAGCCTCTGGGAAATATTTCCCTTTTTGCTGCCACTGTTCGTTTGTGACAGGTCTCAAGTTCTCCAGGTTGGCCTTGAATTTGCTTTGTCACTGAAGATAACCTTGAACTCCTGATCTTCCCACCTTCACCTCCTGAGTGCTACGTGTACCACTGTGCCTAGCCTTCTGGATGCCTTTTTGATAAAGGAAGCTGAGAAAAGGTGGGAGAGGACCACACTGTTCCTACCCCAGCTTGCAAGGTCCTGGTGTGGCTGGGTGAGAGTGCACTGGACCAGGGCATTGGAGGACCCTCAAGAAGGGGTCACGGTGGGGGTTCCCTGTCTATCCTCCACCTGCCACTGTGTCTCCAGGTGGAGCAGATAACCCACAAAGTCGCCAGCTTATGGGTGCTCCACTGAAACCAGTTTCTGTGCTCCGCACTTGAGAACACCCCTCCACCACCCTACAAGATCACTGGCATCCCACTCTGGGCCTGGCTTCCCTTCTGCCCTCAGTGCAGGCTGAATTTGAAAATAGCCCTCCTAGAGGCAGCTGTTTGTGGCCACATGGCTCCCGTTTTACCTAAACAGAAGCTGTGTTCCCTATGCATGCCCAGTAATTAGAGGGCCACAAAGCCAGAGATGGCAAGGGATGGCAGGAAGGAGAGGCCGGAAGATAGAAGATGTCTGGGGCCCGTAAAGTGCCACACCCCCTCTGTGGGGTTAAGACCCTCCCAATGCCACCTCAGCTTCTGCCTCTGCTGCAGATCAAACTTCCTGTGGTGACAGGTGCTCCGGGTATTCTGGACCCAGGACAGAACTGCACCAAACCCAATAGTTTCCCCCATCTTCCTTTTTGCTCACCCTACTCCGATTGAGATACACGCTACCTCTTCCTATTGGTGCTCTGGCAGTTTGACCCAGGACTCACGTAGCTCAGGTTGGCCTGGAACTTCCGATCCTCCAGCCTCCGTGTCCTGAGGGTTTGGGATCACAGGCATGCATCATCATGCCCCTTTCTACAGTACTGGAGGTGGAACCCAGGACTTCATGTGTGCTGGGCGGGGCGAGCGCTCTGCCAGCTGAGACACACCCCCAGGTCCTCACTCTCCACATTTCATGTTTCTTCTTTTTCCTAGAAGCAGTGTCTCATTACACAAGCTGGGCTTGAACCCCAGGTCCTCCTGCCCTCACCACCCTCATCCGGGGTCACAGGTTCTTGCGACATCATCAGCTCATCGTCATTTTCTCGTTTTCCACTTTTGAAGAATACTGGCCGAGTGTTTCATAAGTTGTCTCACTAGTGGGGTTGACTAACATTTTTGCTGGATTACACTGGATCTGGGGGAGGACAAACACCTTTACTGTACCTTCTGGGAGGAGCCTCTACTGTGCTGTGGCCTGGCCATGTTACCTGAGGACACTGAGATGGACTATACCACTTTCTTCCCCTGTAAAACAACTGTTTTTCTCTTTCCATTCTCAGCTCTCAGAAAGCAAAGTTGCCTGGCCAGCCTCACATAAGGTGGGGGCGGGGGGCAGTGAGAAATAAGTTCCCCCTCCCCGGGGTGGGGGCAAGGAGTCCCTACACAAGCTAGTTGAAAGATGTTTTCTGGAAAGCTCCGGTCTGTCTTTTCATGTCAGAGTGTCTGGATGACACTGCATTGTGATTTGTCTCACCAGCCAGCCAGTCCAACACAGTCAGGGAGCTCCAGTGTCAGCGAGCAACCAGGTCCCCCAAAATAAGTGGGATGCTGGCCATGGTGGTGCATGCCTTCACCCCAGCACTCAGGAGGCTGAAGCAGAAGATAAGGGTTTGAGGCCAGCCTAGGCTGTGAGTAGGAAGGCCCTAACTCCCTGTCTCAAAACAAATGAACATGGATCTGGAGAGATGGCTCCATGGCTGAGAATATACTGCTCTTGTAGAGGATCTGAGTTCAGTTTCCAGCATCCATAATTAAGAATAAGTCGTTTTGTTTGTTTGTTTTGTTTATTGAGACAAGGTTTCTTCTCTGTAGCTTTGGAGCCTGTCCTGGAACTAGCTCTTGTAGACCAGGCTGGCCTCAAACTCACAGAGATCCGCCTGCCTCTGCCTCCTGAGTGGGATTAAAGGCATGCGCTACCACCGCCGGGCTAAAAATAAGTCTTAAAAACAGACAAACACCCCTAAAGCATATACCTGGTCCACTTACACTTGTGACTACTGCACTGGTTTATTAACATGGCCTGGAGTTAACAATCTTCTGCCTATTCTCTCCAAAGTAAAGTGCCCGGCTGTGTGTGGTGGCGCACACCTTTGATCCCAGCATTTGGGAGGCAGAGGCTGGTGGATCTCTGTGAGTTCAAGGCCAGCCTGTTCTATAAGAGTGAGTTCTAGGCCCTTTGGGGATATACAGTGAGACTCTGCCACAAAATAACAATAATAATAATAATATATTAATTAATTAAAATATAAACTAATTGCTATTAAAGGTGATGGGGTGGCACTCATCTCTGCTTTGGATATTTTTCAAATTTAATATTTAATGTCCCAAGACTTTATATCCCAAGAAAACTTTTAATTTGGAATAAAACAAGATGTTCTGCTGCCACATTTAACTAAGGAGTAAACATTTGAGGAGGGTAAATAAAACGTGGTCAGATCTAACAACCAAGCAGTCATCTTCACCTTTGCTCTCAAAGAGAACTGTGAAGCAAATGCTGTTCACAGAGAACGGCAATCCCCCCCACCAGAACATTTGCTGTTATTGTTGGGATATGACTCAGGCTTTTAGGTGACTGGACAGTATTCAGTCATGCAACTTCACCGCCATCCTATTTAACCTGGTCCCCACAGATGGAAATTTTCTTTCTTTCCAATATTTGGCCATAATTACCAAGTCTGACATAAACATCCGTATTTATCTGTAAACTGGCAAACTCAGGGTAGTAACTTGTTTTGAAAACAAAGTTTTCCTGCTAAAAACCAAACTTCTGGGAGTCTCTTTTCCTTCAGGTGGACCAAGGATGAGTTAACATAGGTTCCTAGCCAAGGCCCTGGGAAGGCAGCCCAGATGAGGGGAGCGGCATCCTGGGGTGCAGGGGTGAGAACACAGTCTCCTCCTGTGGTTCCCAGCTGGGAGAAGGTTGTTTATCAAGGCGGGTGGGAGAAGAGCCGGCCAGAAGCTGAGGGGTCCAGTGCTGCCGGGCAGGACAGAGAGACTGGGCCTATTCAGTCAGGCTCTAAAAGAAGCAGGGAAAGGCAGGAAAAACAAGCCCAGACACACACTGGGTGGCTGCTGGCTGGCCCAGCCTCTCAGTACACCAAGTTCGTGCAATGCCAGGCAATGGGACCCAGCCAGCTCTTCCCAGGAATCCACCCCAGGCTGGGCAGGTCTCAGTTGGCTCCTTGGTTCCACAATTGCTTCCTGGGGCTATAAGGAATGGATTCTTACAGAGTGTGGGGGAGTTCAGTACTTTTCCAGAAAGATGAGCATCCTGGACCAGGAAGGTGATTTTCCAGTCATCTGTGCACTGTGCCTGTGCGGATACATCCTTACCTACTTCAGGAGTGGCATTTGACACAAGGCCTCAGTGTCAAACAGGAAAAAAAGTTTGAGAAATGTCAGGCAGGGCTGCCGAAATCTAGCAGAACTGTAATGCTGGGCCACATGGCCCATGCTTACAAACGCCACACTTGAGAGGCAGAGGCAGGAGGAACAGATGCTTAAAATCTTCCCCAGCTCCATAGCAAGCTCAAGGTCAGCTTGGGCACCTGAGATCCTTCCCTTTCCCCACCTTCCACTCCTCACCCCCCTCCCCCAAAAAATCTAGAATTGTGAAAAATCCTTATAAGGTTTCTAAATGCAAGAACAAGGAGGAAACTGAGCCAGATTAAGACTAATAGCTGGGCGGTGGTGGCGTACACCTTTAATCCCAGCACTCGGGAGGCAGAGGCAGGCGGATTTTTGTGAGTTGGAGGCCAGCCTGGTCTACAAGAGCTAGTTCCAGGACAGGCTCCAAAAGCTACAGAGAAACCCTGTTTCAAAAAGCCAAAAAAAAAAAAAAAAAAAGAAAAGACTAACTAATATAAACCGGTTGGTGGTGGCTCATGTAATGGTCTGTCCTGTCCCTTTAAGAGACAAGCCCCACGCCACCACCCTTCTGCTGAGGCAAGAGGTTCTTCCTTCTGCCCAGGCGCTCTCTTCAGAAGGGGTGGCTGAGGCCTTTTCTCCTCTCTCTCTCTCTCTCTCTCTCTCTCTCTCTCTCTCTCTCTCTCTCTCTCTCTCCTCCATCCCTCCCTCTCTCTCCCTTCCCTTTCCTTCCATAACCCATAACTATACCCAAACCCTCTCTCTGACCCTATCTGTCTCCCACGCACTGTGGCTCCTCATGGGACCGGCTACCCTGCAGAGTTCTCTCACCTGCCACCTCCCACCCACCTGGGGTGATGAGACCCGGCTGCCCCTCGTGGTCTGCCGTCACCCCTCGGGGAACCACAGCGGTTTATCTAAACCATCACAAGTCATGCCTTAGATCCAGCACTTGGGAGGCAGAGGCTGGCAGATCTCTATGAGTTTGATGCCAGCCTGATCTACAGAGCAAGTTCCAGGACTGCCAAGGCTACACAAAGAAACCCTGTCTAGAAAAAGAAAAAAGAAAAAAACAAAACCAAAAAAGAGATAAAAAGAAAAAAAAAACAAAAAAAATTAGGAAAGTTATTAACACCATAGACAATATGGCTGAGGTTTGCAAGCAAGTTCAAGCCCACAGAAGTCACTGGGGGCAGGGGGAGGGGATGGTGTCCTTTTGTTGAAGTTTCAGAGAGTCTCAAGCCTTGCAGTTGGTTAGTAGTCCATAGTATTCATTTGTAGTTAGACTGTCTCCAGTTCCTAGGCACCAGGAGACAATAGAGAGATTGGGCTCTTTAGCTAACGTGTGTCTCTTTCACAGGACAGGTGGATGCCTTACCTGTAGCTCCTGAGTGGTTAGAGGAACCTTCCTTTGGCAACCTGAGGACCACAGCTGCACAGCCACAACAGGGTACCTGTGAGCTACTCTGAGGGCAACACACCAAAGCCCCAACTTCAAGTGTGGTGGTGCATGCTTGTAATCCCGGCACACAGGGCAGAAACTGGCAGCAATAGCAAGTTCTAGGCCAGGAGGCCAGCCTGGGCTGCGTGAGACCCTGCTTAAAACAACAACAGCAACACACACACACACAGAGGAAGGAAGGAAACATTAAACAAAGTTGTTTACCGGCAGAATTCTCAGAGCCTTCCATAAGCCACTTGTATGAACAGATAAGTGTTCGAAACTTTTCAAAAGAGAAACCTCGTGGGCACCACTCGCCCAATGTCTAGTCCTTGGATCCTTTAGGGAACACACAGTAACTAGGCCTGACCTTGAGCATACAAGGATCTGACCCAGGGAACCCTTTGGAACCTGGCCAGTGAGAAAGGGGTCTGAATGCTGCCACATCCTACGCAGGCACACCCTCCCGTGTCTTGAGGATGAAGCTTTCCCCTGAACTGAGCCACAGCAGGCAGTGGAGCAGCTGTGGCAGGAGAGCCCAAACCCTCCCCCACCTTCTGTGCAGTAGCGCCCCTTACCAGTGTCAGGGACCAGCCTCGACAAAAATACCTCCCACCGGGGGAAGGGTGTGGGGATTAGAAATATAGTGAAGAATACAAAGAGGTGAATGAAACTCATACAATTTAATAAAATTTTAATAAAATAATAAAGTTTAATTTCCAACTTGCTTAAAATACCTTTGACCCCAAAAGGTAGGAGTAAGACAAAAGACTGCATTAACATGATACAAGGAAATGAACAGACCAATTGAAAGTCACGAACTACATTTACAGTTAAAAATCCTGTTACTAGAACAAAACAAGTCACCAAGTCACGCTCATGCCCTAGACCAAAACATTCTGTAGGCAAACCACTGCCTGGGTGGAATCCCAAGTTATCTCCATAAAAGGGAACTGGAACTTAGTTGGATCCTTAGACTTTTGCTTGAGGTGGGAACAGGTCTGCTTCTCTATTCCTGGAGCGCCAAGACTGGCAATTAGCTGCACCTGTTGACAATAACCTTAAGAGAGCAGAATTCTCTGATTTCAGCTAGGTGGGACCTTTGTTTTGAGGTAGAAGCACAATAACCTTGGAGGAATTAGTTCCAACTCTCTGACCTTTGGTCAGCGTGGAAATAGGCTCATAATTTCTGACCTCCATACCACAGTGATCTCTGAGGGCCCATGTGTGATGTGTGATGGTGTGAGAGGTATCCCCCCCCCCATCCCATGCTGGGTATGTAGTCTGCACCCCACTACAGCTAAAGTGTCTACCTGGGAAGAACCATGGCCAGAGTCTCGACAGCCAATTATTTTCCTCTGAGATCAGTGTGGGGAAAAGGTAGGGTGGATAGGGACTGAGGTTGTAGGGCCCTGTGTTGGAGGCTGGGTTTACAGGCTTTCCTGGGCTCACAGGACAAGGCAAGTACCTTGTATCTTCACCCCTTCTCTTGAGGTCCATTGGAAAATAAAATACTAAAGTCTCAGAGGAAACTTTAGTCACGGATTGTTGGTTGGTCTTCAGCACACATTGCCCTGTGGACATTTACACACCATCTTATGGAGCATGCCTACAGTTAGAGTCAGTCAAAGGCCTGGCCAGGGTATAGGTCATTTGTAGAGCATTTGCCTACCATATATGAGAGGCTAGGTTTGTTCTATAGCAACACAGACACACATACACACATGCACACACACACGCACGTATGCACATAGCTCCACTATGTGTAATTGTTTGCTGGGTTCCTCTAAGTCCAGCACTCAGGAGTCTGTAGCAAGAGGATCACAGGTCCAAAGCCAGATTGATCTACACCTGAGAAGGGGTGGGGAGGGGGTCAAGTTAAAAACCAGGTCAAATTCCTAATCTTTTCTAGGGTGATATTCTTTTTAAAAATCGTTAAATATATATTATTTTTGTTCTAGGTGTATGAGTGAATATTATGGGGGCTGGAGAGATGGCTCAGCGGTTAAGAGCATTGCGTGCTCTTCCAAAGGACCAGAGTTTGATTCCCAGTAACCACATGGTGGCTCACAACCATCAGTAATGAGGTCTGGTGTCCTCTTCTAGCCTGCAGGCATATATGCAAACAGAATATTGTATCCATAATAAATAAGTTTTTTTTTTTTATTTTCGAGACCGGGTTTCTCCATAGCTTTTTTTGGTTCCTGTCCTGGAACTAGCTCTTGTAGACCAGGCTGGCCTCGAACTTAACAGAGATCTGCCTGCCTCTGCCTCCCTAGTGCTGGGATTAAAGGCGTGCGCCACCACCGCCCAGCTGCTCTTAACTTCTAAGACAACTTTCTAGCCCCTTTGGGATAATATTCTTTTTTAAAAATATTTATTTATTGCTGGGCGGTGGTGGCACACGCCTTTAATCCCAGCACTTGGGAGGCAGAGGCAGGCAGATCTCTGTGAGTTCGAGGCCAGCCTGGTCTACAAGAGCTAGTTCCAGGTCAGGCTTCAAAGCTACAGAGAAACCCTGTCTCCAAAAAAAAAAAAAAAAGTTAAGAGCAACAGTTGCTTTTCCAGAGGACCTGGACCTGAGTTTGATTCCCAGAACCCACAGGCAGCTCACAACCATCTCTAACTACAGTTCTGGAGTGTCAGCGCCCTCTCTGGCCACTTCAAGCACTGCACACATATGATGTACTTACATATGTGTATCCTAACCACTCATACACATAAAATAAAAATATTTTAAAAATAATTGTGATATTATTTTTTTTTCTGGGGGTTGGGTTTGTTTGTTTGTTTGTTTGTTTGTTTTTGCTATTTGAGACAGGGTTTCTCAGTTGCTATGGAGCCAGTCCTGGAACTTGCTCTGTAGGCCAGGCTGGCCTTGAACTCACAGAGATCTGCCTGCTTCTGCCTCCTGAGTGCTGGAATTAAAGGTGTGTGCCACCACTCCTGGCTAATTTTTTTTTTTGAGACAGGGTTTCTCTGTGTAGCCTTGGCCATCATGAAACTCGCTTTGTAAACCAGGCTGGCCCCAAACTCAGAGATCTACCTGCTTCTGTCTCCCAAGTGCTGGGATTAAAGCCATGTGCTACTACACCTAGTCGGTATTTCTTAAACTTTTTTTTTTTTTTTTTTTTGGTTTTTCGAGACAGGGTTTCTCTGTGGTTTTGGAGCCTGTCCTGGAACTAGCTCTGTAGACCAGGCTGGTCTCGAACTCACAGAGATCTGCCTGCCTCTGCCTCCCGAGTGCTGGGATTAAAGGCGTGCGCCACCACTGCCCGGCTTGCTATTTCTTAAACTTTTAAATTTTGATACCTATGTTTTTTTTATTATTGTGACAAAGCAAATGTAATAAAAATTTCTTTTCTGGGGGCTGGAGAGATGGCTCAGAGGGTAAGAGCATTGCCTGCTCTTCCAAAGGTCCTGAGTTCAATTCCCAGCAACCATATGGTGGCTCACAACCATCTGTAATGGGGTCTGGTGCCCTCTTCTGGCCTGCACGCATACATGGAAGGAATGCTGTATACATAATAAATAAATAAATAAATAAATAAATAAATAAATAAATATTTTTAAAAAATTTCTTTTCTGATCTTACTCCTGTCTCACTCTCTCTAGAATCCTGCTATGTGGTTCAGGCTGGCCTGTAACTAGAGATTCGCCTCCTCCCCCCCCCCCACTTCACACCTCTACCCTTCCCTGTCCCGCTAAGTCATGGAATTACAGGCGTGGCCACTGTGCTGCTTAATTTTTATCATATTGACACGAATAGAGTCACCTGGGAAGAAAGAATCTCAGCTGAGGAACTGCCTCCACCAGTCTGGCCTGTGGGGGCAATGTCTTGATTGATAAGGGAGGGCCTAGCTCACTAAGAGCAGTATCACTCCTAGGCGGATGGTCCTGGCCTGTATAAGAAGACAGACTGAGCAAGCCATGAGGAGCAAGTCGGTAAGCGGGATCCTCCATGACCTCAGCTTCAGGTCCTGCCTCCAGGTTCTTGCCCGGCCTTCCCTCAATGATGGGCTATTTATTACTCAGAAGTGTAAGGTGAAGTAAGTGTGTTTCTCCTAGGTTCCATTTGGCCAGGGTCTTATCACAACAATAGAAAAACAAACTAGAACAGTCGCCATGCCTAGCCCCATAATGTGAAGTCTTGGTCGGAGATCAATCCCAATCAGATAAAGCTGCAGCGGTTACTAAGGCTGACAATGGTCCAGATTCTGGGAGAGCGTAAGAGAGAAAAGTCAGTCACACAGAAAAGATAATCGTGGCTTTGTGATGGGCGCTACGCAGACAATAGCTCAGAGTAAAAGAATAGAGGAGATATGCAGGGAGGAGCCGGCTACTGGTGACTCTCTCCAAGATTAGGAGGATTAGAAGTTAGAGGATGCATTGTCTCCATGTTGATATCCTTTCTCAACATGTTAGCGGAGCAGGATGAGCAAAAAGGAAGGGGTGTCTTGTCTGTGAAGACCTAGTTAGAGAGGCAGGTAGAACCAAGATGATGCTGATGGGCGAGGTCGTAGTGGGCTTGGAGGACCAAGAGACAGAAGTTGGGTTACATTCTACTGATGAGAAACAGCGACCCGGCTCTCGGTGGCGCCCTGGCTTATTCCAGAGGCCCTCCATCCTTACTCTCTTTGACTTTCTGTCTCCCAGGCACCAATCCTGCTGTGCGTCTGTCTGTCCACTTCTGTGTTTGCCTCTTCTCTGACCCCTCCAGCTTTCTTTCTGCCTCCTACATAAATGGGCAGCACCTCTGGGTGTTAGGGTCAGATGTAACCACCCTGTCCCTGCCCTCAAGAACCTTATCTTTCGCCGGGCGGTGGTGGCGCACGCCTTTAATCCCAGCACTTGGGAGGCAGAGGCAGGCGGATCTCTGTGAGTTCGAGATCAGCCTGGTCTACAAGAGCTAGTTCCAGGACAGGCTCCAAAACCACAGAGAAACCCTGTCTCGAAAAAAAAAAAAAACACACACACACAAAAAAGAACCTTATCTTTCTGCCGCAGGAGAGCAATTTCCCAGCTAAATTCACACTGTTATCATGAAGTTACATCCCCTGCCCTTCTTGTCTATCACTATTTTTAAGCTCTCCATACATTTTAATTAAGTGTGTGTGTGTGTGTGTGTGTTTGTGAAAGCACACATGTATGAATATTACTGTGAGTGTACACAGGTCAGTGGACCTGCTTACAAGAGCTGGTTCTCTCTTACCACAGTGGTCCTGGGCACTTGAACTCAGGTCTTCAGGCTTGGCAGCAAGCACCTTTACCAATGGAGCTATCTCTCCTGCCCAAATTTTATTCTTCCTAGTGTGATACCATCTTTCTCTGGTGGCCTCTGCTTCTCTCTCTCTCTCTCTCTCTCTCTCTCTCTCTCTCTCTCTCTCTCTCTCAGTCTTGCTTACCTTTTCTCTCTGATTTCTTTTTTTTTTAAACTTTTTTTATATTTATTTTATTTATTATGTATACAATATTCTGTCTGTGTGTATGCCTGCAGGCCAGAAGAGGGCACCAGACCCCATTACAGATGGTTGTGAGCCACCATGTGGTTGCTGGGAATTGAACTCAGGACCTTTGGAAGAGCAGGCAATGCTCCTAACCTCTGAGCCATCTCTCCAGCCCTCTCTCTGATTTCTTATTCTTGTTTTGTTTTGTTTTGTGATGGGTTTCCCTGTGTAATAGTCCTAGCTGTCCTGGAACTAGCTCTTGTAGACCAGGCTGGCCTTGAAGTCATAGAGATCCACCTGCCTCTGCCTCCTGCCTGCTGGGATTAAAGGCATGCGCTACCACTGCCCAGTGATTTCTTATTTTTTTTATAAATTAAAAAAGATTTGCTTTAAAATCACATGCATGTATGTGTGCTTTGTGTGGGTGTATACACCTGAGTACAGGTATTCATGGGGCCCAGAAGGGGGCATCCTCTGGAGCTGGAGTTCGCAGGTGGTTGTGAGCCTCTTGTTGTGAACACCAGGAATTTAACTTGAACCCTTAGCAAAGGCAGTACACACTATTAAACCCTGAGCCATCTCCCTGGCCTTTTTTGAAACAGGGTCTCACTATGGAGCCCTGGCTGGCCGGGAACTTGCTATGTAGACCAGGCTGGCCTCCAACACACAGAGATCCGTTTGCTTCTCCCCCTGGAGTTCTGGGGTTACAGGATCACAGTGTGTAACCCAGGCTAGCCTTGCGCTGCACTCCTCGCCTTCCTGCCTCAGCCTCCAGAGTGCTGAGAACGCACACCACGTCAGGCCTTGATCCCCAGTTTTAAAAGGGTGAAATAAGACAAGATTACATACTAGTGAGAAATCCCACACGGAGGTATCAAGGAGGAAATGAAATTGCGCTCATCTTCACCTCTTTCCAATCTATTCCCTCCTCTGGGCACTTAAAGCTATCTCTGTGTGTGCAGAAGTCTCAGGTCTCCACTAGCCATCCCTCTTTGGTTGTACACAAAACAAAGAGTGGGAAGGGGGAGGAGTTTGTGCCACTGTGGATTGCACCCGGGGGCCCAATGAGTGTTAAACCAGCTCTTTTCCACTCAGCTACCCCAGCCTACTACTAACCTTGTAATCGCCTCTCTTTATATATTTATGTGTGTGCGTATGTGTGTGGGTGTGTGCGCGTCACAGAATACTTAAGACGGTCAGAGGACAACTTTTAGGAGTCAGTCCTCTCCTTCCACCCTGTAGGTTCTGGGGATGGAATTCAGACCATTGGGCTGGGTGGTAAGTGGCTTTATCCATTGAGCCCCCTCCATCAGCTCTACCAACCTTTTTGATAGTGCTCTCTCCCCCCTCCTCTCTCTCTCTCTCTTCTTCCCTCCCTCCCTCTTCACACCCTATCTCTCCCACTAGCTTCTGCCCTGTCCTCCCCACTCTCTCCCTTTCATTCTCCTCTCATGTTAGTTCTGCCTCTCAGTAAAATGTGGGGTTTGTTTTTGTGTGTGTGTGACAATCTTAACCACGTTGACCAGAGTAGCCTTGAGTTTCCAGTCTCTTGCCTTAGGCTCTTGGTAGAAGTACAGGTACGGGCCACCAAAGCTGTCTTCTTGACTTAATAGGAAGGGTTTTGTTTGATTTTTCAGGTTTGTTTTTGTTTGTTTGAGGTGGAGTCTCCTGTAGGGATGCTGGCCAGAGCTGAGTGTAGCGCTTGGGAGGCGGAGGCAGGAGGACCAGGTCAAGATCATCCTCGGCTACAAAGAGAGCTCAAGACCAGTGTAGGCTACGTTAGATCCTGTCTCAAAAACAAAAAATTGTTGCTATTACTTTTACTTCTCTTTCATAAAAGAGAGAGAGAGAGAGAGAGAGAGAGAGAGAGAGAGAGAGAGAGAAAGAAGGAGGAAAGAAAAGCAAAGAAGCTGACAGATAATACAAAGGGAATTCAAAGACAGGCATGTGAATGGATGAGCAAATGCTGGGAAAATCTGCTAGGCCACACGAGATACTGATTAGTGTCCTCCAAGGAAATTAGATTGTGTCAGTGGACAGAAATCCACGGGTTAACATGTAACTGTAGAGTTCAAGCCCTGATCAAAAGTAAACAGCGAATCCAGCAAAGATAAACCCTGAGCAGAGATAGTGCCTGGACAGGCTCAGGCACCAGGCTCCCAGCCAGTCTAGAGGTCACCGGATTGACCTTTGGCCACTATCACATTCCACCTCTTTCTCTGTGACGTAGGTTAGGACTCTCTGTCTCCCAACTTGGATGCATCTCTTCTTTGTCACCTTCTAGGTCTTGTTTTCTTTCACTCCATCTTTGCCTTGACTTAACAAATTCCACTGATGGCCTCACTGGTGGGGTGGGGTGAGAGGGTAGGCTATGCCCAGGGTCTGTACCAGGAGCTATGGGGAAATAACAGGGCTCCATCCTACCTGCCTTGGTCTCTGTGTTTCTCTGCAAAACTGGAAGAAATCCCAGGGAAATTCTGAGGGCCTGGAGGAGAGGAGGGTGTGGGGACGTGGCAGTGGAGGGGAGGGCTTAGAGCTACCGCAGTGAGCAGAGGCATGCTCCCGGCTTCAGCTGGCCAGAACAGAGGTGATTTCACGCTGAAAAAATGTCTGAATCAGGAGAATAACTCAACTGAGGACGGGGAGGTGGCTGCTCAGTTGGAGAGAGGAGGGGCTGGAGACCGCAGCCTGGGACCAGATGGGATATCTGGCTAGGATCTGGCCCAGCTCTCTGTTCTCATTCATTGTTCTGGAATCTTAGTCTGTGCTGCAAGTGGAAGGTCACACAGAAGACCAGGATCTAGATCAGGAAGAGCTTTGGGGCGCGAGGTAGAGAATCCTGTGGCTCTGTCAGCAGAGACAACCACTGAGCACGGAGTGATGAATTCAGGAAGAGAGAGAGAGATGGAGCCATAAGAGGAAGAAAGGCAAACACCGAATTGAAAGTCTAAAAGATGGCTGACGGTGTCGCATGGTGGGAGATGACTTTGTCAGTGCCCAAAACTCTGGGTTCAATCCTCAGTCCTTCTACAGAAAAGCATTTCTGCCCAGCACTCGGGAGGCAGAGGCAGGAAGATCTCTGTGAGTTCGAGACCAGCCTGGTCTACAAGAGCTAGTTCCAGGACAGGCTCCAAAACCACAGAGAAACCCTGTCTCGAAAAACCAAAAAAAAAAAAAAAGAAAAGCATTTCTGGCATGGGTGCGGTGGTGAGCTCCTTTGATTCCAGCGTTAGGGAGAGAGAGACTTAGGGAGAGAGAGGCAGGCAGATCTCTGAGTTTGAGGCCAACCTGGTCTTCAGAGCAAGTTCCAGTCAAGGCTAATCATATTGTGAGACCCCGTTTAAAAGAAACGTAATTCCTGAGGGGAAAAGCTATTTCTAGAGGGTTTGATTATTTTTTTCCGGGCATCTTTGTAGCTTGTTTACAATTAAAGTAGCAAAATGACTGGGGATACAACAAGAAAGACAGAGCTGGGACCAGCACCTTGCCCCTGGATTCCTGCTGTTGGGGAAGTCAGCTGAGGCTGACACACTCATCTCCAGGATGGGCAAACTAAGACCAGGAGGTTGGAGTTGACTTGCCATGTCCTTGTCTGACTAGTGAGGTGCTTAGGTCTCTCAGCTCCCCATCTAGTGCTCTTTTTAAAAGGTTGAGAAAACAGTTACGTGGCTGAGCAGGTAAAGGTGCTTGCTACCGAGGCTGACAACCTGGGTTCCATTCCTGGCACCCACACAGTAGAAGGTGAGAACGATCCCCCACTAGTGATCCTTCCGTCTCCAAATGTGTGCTGCAGCACCCCTGCCCCCAGAAATGTAGTTTAAAAGAAGTTAAAAGCAAACAGAAATCAAAGGTTGAAAGAACAGAAAGGAGGAAAGACGCCGAGGAGGAAAACCAGGCGTGGAGCGAGAAGAAAGCAGGCAGCTATTTTCAGATCCAAGCGACAGGGCTGGCAGTGTACAAACATGATCCCAGCACTCTGGAGGCTGAGCACGGAAGACAGCAAATTCCAGGGCAGCCAGAATGAGAACCTGTGTCCAAACCATAAAAACAAACTCCAGATACCCAGGTCAGATGCTGTCTCTTCTCTCTGAAGACAATGAAAGGAGAGGGGCCTGGGAGACGCGGGGTTCCCTTAGTGAAAGAAGGCTCCAGTTAGACTCCAGTTTCTCACCAGCGGCCCCAGGGGAGCTGGGCGTTTTTGTTTGAAAAGAAAACCTTTTGAGAGGGGAGAGAGGTCGGGTCTCTGGGTGAGAGACACTGGGCTTCAGGGTTGAAAGCACACTCTTCCTACTGTTCCAGCCTGTGAGAAGGAGCTGTGGTATCCAGAGGTTTGCAGGAAGTGGGTCTCCCGTCTTTAGAGGCCCCCGTTTTCCTCTCAGGACTTTCATGTACACGAAGAGCCAGGGGGCTCAGCGTCCATTAACACACTTGAAATGCTTTTGGTTTTGTTGCTTATTTCTTTATCAGGACAGGATCTCACCCTGCAGAAGAGAGGGTTGGATTTTATTACATAAACTAGGCTGTCCTCAAACTTGCAATCCTCCTGCCTCAGCCTCCTGAGTGCTGAAACTATAATGCTAAGGCCACCATGCCTGGCCTCAATTTTCTTATAACAATAAAGTGTGTGTGTGTGTTTGTGTGTGTGTGTGTGTGTGTGTGTGTGTGTGTGTGTGTACACCATCCATGCATGCAGGTGCCCTCAGAGGCCAGAAGAGTTTTGGGTCTCCGGGAGCTAGAGTTGCAGGTGGTTGTGAGCCTCCTGATGTAGGGTGTTGGGAACCAACTTTGGGTCCTCTGCAAGAGGAGCAAGTACTCTTAACCATAGAACCATCTCCTCAGCCCCCTCAAATTTTGTTTTCAAGTAGTAAAATCACTTTCAGATGTGAGATCTTAGACAAAAGTCTGATTTGTTAGCCAGGACATAGCAGTTCTCAGGCCGAAGCCGGGGCAGGGTAGAGACCTGGAAAGCTGCCCCCCTTCTTTATCCTCTGGAGGCTTCCATGTGGGGTCCTAGGACTTCACAGACCCTGAGCAAGCCACTAAGAAAGGATCTTAGAGCCTGTGAGGGAGTCCAAGAGCCAGGAATGGGGAGCACGGCACAACAGGACACTGTCAGCAGACAGTACCTTCCACCGGGGTCGGCCTTCTCTAGGGATGCAGAGTAGAAACTGAGCTAGGCTCTTCTTCTGGGGCATCTGAGCTCTCCAGGAGATGCATGGAGTGGCTGAGTCATGGGCTGGGTTGCCACGTCCCAGACTGACTAGTCCTCATCATTCCTGGCTTCCCACACAGCCACTGAAACTGACAGAGGTTTGCTTTGTGGGCCCTGCCAGGGCCGTGTAAAGCCGCCACGTGTCAGCCCGGCTTTCCTCTTCCCTTCAGAGAGGAGTTCTAGGGGGTTCAGAAAATTGGTGCCTGCCTGGAAATGTTCCTGGCCTTCGACCAGCGGCCAGACTATTACAGATCAGGACTGGGAAGCCAATCTACCACCTCGCTCCCCCATCCAGGTCGAGCAGCAGGAGACAGTGCAGGCCAGGGCAGAGCCTGCACCCCAAAGGCATGGGTACAGAACCTGAAGGAAATGGAAGTGCCACAGAACCGGAACATGAACCTCTAGCATTCACACCCTGAGCTCCTGTCCTCCTTCATTCCCTAAGTGAATGGGTGACAGGCGTGCACTACCGTGCCCATCTTCATACAGAGCTGGAGGCTGCACTCGGGGCCTTGTGGCTGCTAGGCAACCACTCTACCAAATGATTGACAGCTCGGCCCCACACAGCTCTAGCCTTTCAGAGTCCTTGTCCACATCCACAGCAGGAGCCGGACTTGATTCCCAATATTTGCATCAGGTGGCTTACAGCCACCTATAACCCCAGCTCTAAGGGATCCAACACCCGCTTTTGGCCTCCGAGGGCATCTGTATTCAAGTGCACATAATTAAAAATTAAATCTGAAAAGAAGATTATTAACACTGATGGAGTGTTTGTGGCATATACAGTGAACCAAATGCATCTCATGTCACCTCATTTAATATTCACAAGAACTTTATAAGAAGTTTCTATTTGGGTAAACCGAGGCTGGAGGTTAAGTAACATGCCTCAACTTACACAGAATTAAATGACTTGTCCCAGGTTCAAGCCCAGAGCTCTGACTGCAAAGCCAGCTCTGATACCACTCTCTTGTACTGTCTTCTGTCTACCTCAGTCAAGGCAGTCTTAGAGAACCCCACCTTCTCTACCTACAGATCATATCCATGCACCACTCAATGAGCCCAGAAGATAAAAGTCCTTTGTGGATTGCACAGCACTGAGGGCGAGTTCCTAGCTGTCTGGGGGAGTACAGTGAGAGGAACGAAGGGCTGAAGTCAAATTTCATCCTCCTCTGTGTTTGGCCTTGCCCTGATCAGTAGCCTCTGTGCCCAGGGGATCAAGGCCTGGGTGACAATGGGATCTTTGTGTCCTCCAGCCAATGAGAAGATCTGGTTGGAGAAAGATTCAGTAACAAGGCAATGGGCTGAATCAGTCTCTGGTGAGCCCCGCCCTGTGAGCCCAGCAGCCTTGGCTCTGAGCCAGATACACAGAGAGTACATCCATCCACGAAAGCTGTGATACATGATCCTATCCCTGCATCTAGAGCAGGCCAAGCTGGCACCAGCTCAGTCTGGGTTAGGATATCGAAGCCCTAGGCTTTGCCATCCACGCTGTTCCATTGGTCTCCTAAGCCTTTATTTCCTAACCGTTCAAGCAAAGTGGGACTGGGTTGGAGTTGGTAGATTAAGAATTTTGAGGTGAGGTAACATCATCATGGGGCCTTACAAGATGGAGGCAGGAAGATCAAAGCCAGACAAAGAAACGGAAGCAGAAGTAGAGGTGGGAGTGAAGTGCTTAGAAGGCAGAGGGAAGCAGGTTGAGGATGTAGCTCATCAGGCAGGATGCTTGCTTAGCTTGCAGGAAGCTCGCTTGGCTTGCAGGAAGCCCTGGTTTCCATTCTCAGCATCACATAAAATAGGCACGGGGAGCTGGACGTCAGGTCACAGGGGCATGCCCAAGGCAGTGGGCTAGAGGGACACGACAGGAACAGGCTGGAGGGGACTTGGAGAGGGTGTTGGCCTGGAGCAAAGACCTCAGGGTCCTGACTTGTTATTTTGCAAAATGTGAAACAGGTGCAGGGACTGGAGAAGTGGCCCCGGAGTTAAGAGTGCTTGCTGGTCTTGCAAAGGACCCAAGTTTGATTCCCAGCCCTCATGTCAGAAAATTCATGAGCACTGGATCTCTAGTTCCAAGGGAATCTGACACCCTTTCCTGGCCTCTACCACACACACACACACACACACACACACACTTCCTGTTTTGTAAGGGTAATCAGAAAATCTATGCAAAAAACTTGTCCCATTTCTTGGTCCAAAGTATGTGTTTAAGAAATGCCCATTGTCCGCTATGTTCAGCAAGTCCGGTTTTATCCCATGCTTTTTCAGACCCAGGCCAGCTGGCCTTGGTGGGTTCCCAATAGAACATCCCCATTGTCTCAGTGTGTGGGTGCACCCCTTGCGGTCCTGAGTTCCTTGCTTGTGCTCTCTCTCCTTCTGCTCCAGATTTGGACCTTGAGATTTCAATCCGGTGCTCCAATGTGGGTCTCTGTCTCTGTCTCCTTTCATCGTCTGATGATAGCTGACAACGAGGACTACTGAGAACTCAAGAACAATGGCAATGGGTTTTTGATCCTACTGCACGTACTGGCTTTGGGGGAGCCTAGGCAGTTTGGATGTTCACCTTACTAGACCTGGATGGAGGTGGGTGGTCCTTGGACTTTGCACAGGTCAGGGAACCCTGATTGCTCTTCGAGCTGATGAGGGAGGGGGACTTGATCGGGAGAGGGGGAGGGAAATGGGAGGTGGTGGTGGGGAGGAGGCAGAAATCTTTAATAAATAAATAAATTAAAAAAAACCAAAAAAGCAATAAATAAATAGAATTAAAGATCTCACAAAAAAAAGAAATGCCCAAAAAGATTTTTAAATTTTCATTTCATCTAAAAGAAAGAAAAAAGAAAGAAAGAAAGAAAGAAAGAAAGAAAGAAAGAAATGCTATTTAGGGCCAGATCTCTGTGAGTTCGAGGCCAGCCTGGTCTACAAGAGCTAGTTCCAGGACAGGCACCAAAGCTACAGAGAAACCCTGTCTCAAAAAAAGAAAAAAGAAAAAAAGAAATGCTATTCAGGGCAGGAGAGATGGCTCAGTGGTTAAGAGCACTGACTGCTCTTCCAGAAGGCCTGGGTTCAAATCCCAGCATCCACATAGCAGCTCACAACTGTCTGTAACTCCAAGATCTGACATTCTCACCCAGACATACATGCAGCCAATGCACATAAAATCATAAAAATAAAACACATTTTTTATATTTATTTATTTATTATGTATACAATATTCTGTCTGTGGTGCAGGCCAGAGGAGGGCACCAGACCTCATTATAGATGGTTGTGAGCCACTACGTGGTTGCTGGGAATTGAACTCAGGACCTTTGTAAGAGCAGGCAATGCTCTTAAACTCTGAGCCATCTCTCCAGCCCCAATAAAACACATTTTTAAAAAAGAAATGCTATCCAAAGCTGGGCGGTGGTAGACACCTTTAATCCAAGCACTCTGGAGGCAGAGGCAGGTGGATCTCTGTAGGCTGAATACTGTATACATAATAAATAAAATATTTTAAAAAACAAAACAACAACAAAAAAACCCAACTTGCTAATTAAAACCTTTCGGACTGAGAGATGCACAAGGCCCCTGTTTTCCCCGGGCTGCTGTCAAGGAGAGGAAGTACATGATGTCAGATGGTGACAGCTATGAGGAGGAAGGGAAATGAGGCTAAGGTTATCCACTCTCCTGTGAGGGAGGCAAGGAGAGAGTTGAGTGGCCAAGAAGGTCTCTCTAAGGAGGAGACCTTAGAATAGAGTTCTGAGGGATGTGAAAAGTCCAGGCTCAGGAAAATCACGTGGAGAAATGTCTTACAGCCAAGGTAGTAGGAGGATTGTGGTAAGTGAGGACCTGGCGAGAAAGGGAGGGGCCCTGGTGTGTAGAAGTTTATCCTAGACTGTTCCCTGCCTTCTCCAATTCCATGTTACCCAAACCCAAGGACTACTTCAATATCTCTGCCTTTCAGGAAGGCTCTGCCAGTCTGACTCTCTGGGAGAAGCCTTAGGGTCTGCATCACCGAGGATGTGGTTCTATGTTTGAGGTATATTCTTTTAGCCACACCCAAAGCTCCTGCAGCATCCATGATGGTATTCCCTGAAGTAGACACGCACAAAGTGGTCGGTCAAGAGCTGCGCATGGATGGCCAGTTCACTGGGCTGACATGTAGACTCAGCTTTCTTGGACCAGTTTTGGTCAGGTGTTGTATACAAACTGTTTGCCCGGCATGAGCCCGTGTCCTTCTTATTAAAATGGTCTCTTAACAGCATCTAAGTCAGGCTGGGAATGTAGATTAATTGGTAGAGTGCTTGCCTAGCATGCATTAATCCCCGGATCCAATCCTTAGCACCATATAAACTAGTCTTGGTGGTACACATCTGTAATGCTAGCACCCAGGAAGTAGAGGTGGGGAGATCAGAAGTTCAAGGTTATCCTCGACTACATGATAAGTAAGTGGTCAGTATGAGATCTTGTCCAAAAACAAACAACATCTAAATGGAAAGCCTGCTATGTCAACCATGGCTTCCCCACCACCCCTTGTTATTGCTCCTGATCTATCAATATTACTGCTCTCTGTGTTTGTCAGGTACCACTGATGCCAGTTTCCTAGCAAGTTTAAATCCCCCATTTATCTATGGCTGGGTGCCGCTAGACTTAGAGGGGGACTTTATGGACCAAGGCTTCACCTCATCATCAAATGTGACCAGCAGTAGCTTGTTTTGTTGGCACTGAGAAAATTCCGGACTTGTTTTTGTCACGACTCCCCCACTCCTCGAATTGCTCTGCCCTTCTGCACATCACCTAAGTCCACAGGAAAGTTCAGTCAAGTTCACTGGCTGGCTGGAAAGCCAGGACGCTGGCTTTAGCTGTGTCTCTTGGGTAATGCCTTGGACACTTCAGGCTTGGGGCCTCAGCCGGCCTCAGGCTGAACAAGACCCGTGCTGTTCTAGGTGACTTCTGCGGCTGTTCCAGCCCAGACCCTCATGTCTGTTTAGGCAGCAGCCCCGGAACAGATGAGGCAGGTGGGGCCAGGGTGTCTGGGTACCACAGCCTGCCACAAGGCAAGGAAGGAAGAAAAAGACAGTTAGCTTTGGTTCTGGGGAAAAGGGGGAGGCAGGCCAGGGGAAGGAGGAGACAGAAAAGAAGGAGGGCCTTGGGTGGAGGCGGAGGGTGAGACAGACCCTGCCCAGAGCTCCAAGTGGCTTCCTGCTGCTTGCCTCTAAACCCCTCCACATTCCTGCAGCCCTTCAGACCGCCGGAACTGTTCTGCCGCCTGCCTGCCTGCCTGCCTGTCTGCGCCGAGGTATGGAACACCCTGCCAGCCCCTGCCCTTCTGTAGGCTACATCAGTCCCTATGCCCCTTCCCCATGACTAGCCTTGGGGGCCAGGAGGTAAGCTAAAGGGAGGCTTCCCTTCGGGCACAGACTGGAAGCCTGTTGCTCACTCACAGGGGAACTTGCTCTCTGTAGCTCTGCAGAAAATAGCCATGATTTGTAGAGATTACTGTCTCTCTGTAGGCTCTCTGGGGCCAGAGGCCGCTAGTCTGTCCTCTGTCACCCTCGGTGGCAGCTGTCTCCTCTTCTGGGAATCTGATCCTCATTTGCCCATCACCACCCGGAGAGTCCGTCCGGCTGGCAGCCTACTGGGTCTGGCTCCCTAGTTCAGGAGAACAGAGAGTTCTGGGTCAGAGTGCTGCTGCCCAAACGGGACTTTGCAAGAAAGGTAAACCAATCTGTTTAAAAGCAAGGCATTGCCTCTAATCCGTTCCTTCGGGAAGGTTCAGGTCCCTGGAGTCTCAACCCACCCCCACCTCACCCCGTGGCGTCAGTCAGCCTATAAATTCTATTGTCTTTCCCAGCCTGGGATTGCCATTGTTCCCATTCTAATTCTGAGAGCTGGTCAGCACAGGAACCCACCGACAGTTGCTTTAGTTGTGTCCAGACTTCTGAGAAAACCAACTGATACGATCCATACACTGGGAGCTAGGTGATTGGAGGAGGGGAGCAGGGGATTCGAGCTCCAGGACACCTTTCACACCTCACTGCTGAACCCACCCAAGACTCGGACCAGCCTGGGGGATGCTAGTCTGCTCCGAGCTATTCTGTGAACTTTCCCAGGGTGGCCGAGATAAGTCTCACCCGAAGGGAACAGGCACAAGTCATCCTCCCCAGGGACAGATAGCATATCTGCAGGGGGAAAGTCTCCACTGGCGACCTTCTAGGTTAAGTTTCTTGAACCATTCGAGTGCAGGTAGAGGAATGAGATGTGGACCCTATGTGGGGCGGCAAGCTTTAGGCACAGTTTGTGGGCAATCTCACCAAGGCATCTCCCTTGAGTTTAGCCTTCCTGTCCTAATTAAAGAGGGTTAGTCCTTGGAGTACCTAAATTCTCATAAGACTTTGAGCCTACGAACAGAACTTTGAATAGCTTCAGGGCGTCTCTGGAAGTTTCTGCAAATTGTGTGCATAGTGTAGGTGTGTGTGTGTGTGTGTGTGTATGCGTGCAAGTGCGTGCATGTGAGTTATGCCTGTGTGTGTAAGAGATGACGGGTGTCTGTAACTTTCAGGTTTAAGATCTTCCCAAACAGATATCAGACCCCCAGAATGGTGCAAGGGTGTGATGTGAAGAATAGAAACAAATTTGTATTTGCCAAGGATTAAGCCAGAAAGGAGTGGCTGGGAGAAGAGAGAGTTAATTCAGCCATCAGCTGCCACATCGACAGGGCTGCACTGGGGGGAGGGGGGAGAGAAGAGGGGGAGGTCCTGAGAAGGAGTCAGCTTTTGAAACTTTCTCCAAGTCCCACCCACCAAGAGGCTCTTCTCCCTGGTGACTCACTCCAAGAGGAATGCGAGTTGCCACGGTAACCTTTTTTTTTTAACCCCTAGGGTCTCCGCCTACTGATTGGGAGAGAACTCTGGGAACGGTCAGGTTCCAGTCCCCCTTGCCACCATCCCACCCATCCCCGTCCCAAATACAGAATCGACAGCAAATTCCTGGCCCGGTCCCCATCTCCCAAGTCCCAGGGCCCCCAGGACTGTGATAATCCTCTAGTGAGGCCCTTTGCAGGACAGGGAGTTTGGGTCTGTACTCAGAAGGTGTTGTTGAACCTTGAACTAATCTGTTTTCTTCCTGAACTCTGGCTTCCTCCCTATTTCAGGCAGTAACAGCGGTCCTTAGGAGAGGGTGCTGGATGGGAAGGGATAAATGCATGCACAGGGAAGCATTTTACAGACCTGTAGCGGATAGAATTTAAAACAGACGGGATTCTTCAAAACCCCTTTTCTCCGGCAGCTCCAACATTTGGGGTCCAGAGACCATCTTAGTAAAAGCGCTGTCAGGAATACTTAAAAATACATTTAAATTCATTTCAGTTTGGGAGTCTTCTTGTCGATTTCCCAAGAGCAGTGCACCCTCCGCTACAGAAAGTCTGGCCACTAGGGCTGGGACCTGGACTGTCTGGAGTGCTTGCTGGGTAAGCCTGGGGACCTGAGTCTTGATCCTCAGCCCTCACACGGGAGCCAGGTGTGGTGCCTGCCTGTCTGTAATCCCAGCACTGGGGAGGCAGAGACAAGCAGAGCGCTAGAGCTCACTGGCCAGCCTGCCTGGACTCATTAGCTTCAGGAGAGTGAGAGACCCTGTCTCAAAAAAATAAAGGAGATGGGTATGGTGACATAAGCCTTTAGTCCCAACACTGAGGAAGCAGAGGGAAACTGACTTCTGCGAGGTAGGGGCCAGCCTGGTCTATATAAGTGAGTTCCAGGCTAGTCAAAGTTTCGTGTGTATACACACACACACACACACACACACACACACACACACACACACACACACCACATACAGGAAAGGAAGGGCAGGTATTGGTCAAAAGCATGGATCATAATTCAATGGTGATATCGGAAAAGATGCTGCCTGTCTTAGCCTCAGTTTCCCATTCTGTCAGATGGGGACGATCTGAGCTTGATATCCCCTGAACCCAGTCCCAGGCCCTGACTGCCTTGGAAGGAGGAGCACCCTGCATGTTGAATAGCAGCCTCCTTTCTCATCTGAGGAGAAGAAGAGGAAAGAAGGCTCTGGTGGCACTGGCTCTGGGTGGTCCCGCATCCAGCTGTGGGCTCTGTAATCCAGTGCACATCTGTGCTTTTCACTTCCAGCTGCAGCTTTCAATGTTGAAAACAAGCTTTAAATAGTAGAGGTTATGAAGCAAAGAATGCTTGCCTGCCGAGTCCTTTTGGGCTGGCGGAGGAGTCTCGGGAGATAAATAAGCAAAACACATGGGGTACAGAGTTTAAATATGTAGACACTGACTTTACCACACACATGGCTAAAAAAAAGTGCAGAATGCAGCCACACCCTCACATTCTTCTCTCACTTACACACGCACATGCGTGCACACACACACATGCATGCATGCATGCACACACACACCACACACGGAGAGAAATTCTCTAAGTATATCTCTAAAAAAATATTAGTTTTAGCTGGGCAGTGGTGGTATACACCTTTAATACCAGCACTCTGGAGGCAGGGGCAGGCGGATCTCTGTGAGTTCGAGGCCAGCCTGGTCTGCAGAGCTAGTTCCAGGACAGGCTCCAAAGCTACAGAGAAACCCTGTCTCATAAACAAAAAAAATTAGTATTTATTTACTTATTTATTTGTTTATTTGTGTGTGTGTGTGTGTGTAAGTACAATGCCTGTGGGTGCCCTCAGAGACCAGGAGGGGTCACCTAAATCCCCAGATCTACAGTTGCACGTAGCTGTGATCAGCCTGATATGGGTGCTGGGAACTAAACATGGGTCTTTGATAGAGCAGTAAGTATTCTTAAGGGTTCAGTCAGTTCTCCAGTCACCATGCCCCTTCCCCAGGTACATCTCGTGAGTATGAAAACCGTGATCCTTACATACCAACAGATGCCAAGTCAGGCAGGCCATTTGTTACCTATTCCAGACACACCGTCAAGGATGCAAACACACCTACCATCATCAAATAGACTATCAGTCATGAAGAAGCCATCTCTCTCTCTCTCTCCCTCCCCAGAGAGAGAGAGAGAGAGAGAGAGAGAGAGAGGCATATGAGTGCTCTCTTTATTTCCTAGATACAAAAACTGAAACTCAGGAAGGGAAAGAAATTCACTTGAGCTTATACGACAGGTTGGTGACTGAGTCCAGCCTCCCCATCTTTGGAACCTTGTCAGGTTCTGGTCAGTTTGGAGCTGACCTTGCTCCCTAGACCCTAAATCATTCATAATACATAATTAACAGCAATTAAGTAGCCTTCCCCAGCCTGAGTGTCTTGGTCATTAGGCCCAAAGCCCAACGAATGGGAATTCTAAGTAGTTTCTTGGTTGCTTCCCACTGGCCCCTCCTTAGCCTCCAATTTAAAACAGGCAGAAGGAGAGGCTGCAGAAGCTTCCAGTCAACTTTCCCCTATACTGTAGAGTGTGAATCCCTGCTCCTCCCAGCCTCACTTGTGACTCCTGGGACAGCTAGCTGGCTTGCACAGGGTCAGGGCCAACGCCAGCAAATGGTGACTTAACAGAACCCTTTAGAGAACAGCCTTCGCCTTGGCCAGGAGTGTGGTGGGCAGCAAATCAGCTCTGCTTTCGTCTGCCAGGCCATAGATATCTAGTAGGAAAGCCATGAGCAGAGATAATGACTTGGTCCTTCCAGGAACCTGATATAAAGTCCTGGGTTAAAGGCTCTCTTTGGATCATCTTGTACTGCTTGTGACATTAGGATCTCAGACTTCAGTGGAAAAAAAATCATAATTAAAGTTTATATAATTTTGAATTTTTGGTTCAGAAACCACCTTGCCCTAGGAATCTGAGTGAGTTATTTTCTTTCTGTAAGCCATGAGTTCTTTGTCTAATGTAGAGACAAGGTAAAGAACTGTTATGTGACTCCCAATGGCAAGCCATTAGTAGTGGCTGTCAGAATGGTATTAGAATGCTAATTGCCACTCCAGACTTTGAGGGAAAGAGATTATATGATGGATTAGTAATGTCTGCCACGCGACAGGCGGGGTGTGGGGAGGTTGGTGTGCTACTTATCTGCTGCCTTTGGAATCCCTTAGTCCTTTCCAGATGTTACATCTTAGACACTTTGATGTTTCTTATCCCCCTGTATTTGTGGCCACCCCTGATGCCACAGGGATGACTGTACATTGAGTCCCTTCTTTTTGCCTTTATTTGTTCTGGAGAAAGTTGAAATCTCAGCCTGGGCTGCCAGCAGAACCCAGTCACATGGTCTGGAGGAAGCGCAGGCAGCAGGAACTCCTCCAGCCTGGTCTAGACAAAGTAAAACGTGGCACTTTAGGAAACTCTGTGGAATTTCAGCAAGGCAGTGTCCAGCCACAAACTCTGGAGCCGCCTCCGAGCTGCCCAAAACCAATTCTAGGTTTTAACATCTGTGACTCTTAACCACTTGCCTTCCAACAAGAAATAGAAATAAAAAACAAGGAATCTGGTGCCAGTGGGGGAGAGGATGCATTCCAAAATCTGCTAAGTTAACCCAGGAGTTCAGAACAGATAAGGACTTTTGGGGCTTCCTTGCCCAAGGGTGTCTGGCTGTTTCTAGGGGAATCTAGAGCTATTTCCAGGTGGCTTATGGTGCACTCAGGCCCAATTCCCCTCCTAGTATACTGAGCTCTTTCTTTCCCTGTGTGTGATGTGTGCTTGCGCTGTGTGTATGTGCTTGTGGAAGCCAGAGTCAGCCTCAGCTGTTGTTCCTCAGCTCTGTCCACTCTATTTTGGGGACAGGGTCTTTCACTGACTTTTATCTTGCCGATTCGGCTGGACTGGCTGGCCGGCAAGCCCCAGATCCCTTCTGCTTCTGCTCTCCCCAGTACTGGAATTGCAGGCATGTGCTGCTATGCCTGGCTTTTACAGGAGTCCTGGGGATCTGAAGTCAGGTCCTCATGATTGCATAGCAAGCACTTATTAATTGATTCCCCCCATTCCTGCTTTTTGTTTGTTTGTGTTTTTAATTTCATGCACACAGTCACAGGGTCCAGCAAAGGCCCTGGTCTGTTAGGGGCACTGATCTTTGGAGCAGGTTTACTCAACAAGGCCTTGGCAGCATTTCAAGGTTCAGTAACCCCCTGGGTCTGGCCTGGTGGTGCCCAGCACTCAGGAAACAGAAACAGGAAGATCACAGATTTGAGGCCAGCTCTGGCTACATAATGAGACCTTGTCTTAAAACACAGAATAGTTCCCTCATCCCCCAAAACCCAAAATCAACCAAACTGGGTGTGGCGATTCAGGCCTGTATTCCCAGCATGTGGGAGGTGGAGGCAGGAGAATCTGGCATTTGAGACCATCTTTGGCTACAGATCAAGTTCAAGGCCAGCCTAACTAAGGTCTCTGAGACCTTAGGAAGTTTTCTGAGATTGCATTTCTCCGCACACTTTCCACCTAAGTTAAGTCGTCCTAAGAGTCTGTGGTTCTGAGTCACACTAAAACCCCACAGTTCCAAAGCACCCTTGGGTTTTGATACTCAGTGGCATCTCCGTGTCCGTAGGGAGCTCCTAGGAGCCCCTTTGGGTTTCAAGAAAAGCAAGCTGGGGGCTGGCTGTACTTTTCCATCCCAACTCTTCCATCCGAAGAGCTAGACAAGTGACCTCTGCTTCGGGTCCTGCTGGCAGCCCAGGCGAGTTTTCAGCTCTCTCCAGAACAAATACAGGCAGAAGAAAGGGATTCAATGTACGGAATAGGGGGAGCGGGTGCCAGGGCACCAACGGGGGCTGTCTGCATTTGGTGGTCACCAAGCCAAGAGTAATACACCTCCACTTCCTTCCCTGCCCAGGGCATTTTTCCTACCTACGTCTCAGGCAAGTTTGGCCCTAGTGGGCACCATCCTGGTGACCATCCCGGGAGTAGGCAGCTGCCAAGGGAAACATCGCACAGAGTTGAGAGACCATGCTGATACCTGTCACTCATGTGCTGGGCTGCTGGCTAGGCATGGATCTTCCTTCCCAGGCCTCTTTCTTCTCCTCTGTGCTATTGGGCAGAAAGACCTGCCTCAGGCCATCTTTGGAAAGCTGGCTTGTGAAGACTCTGAAGGTATTGATATGTTCCCCAGCAAGCTGGACCTAGGTTTGAGTGTGAAAGATCATGGCTGCCTTGTACTGACTACGGGGTCTTAACCATGCGCTCTGGCCTGGCTGGGATGACTGTTGTACCTCCAGCTAGCTTTGAAGAGTGGACCCCAGCCTCTTCGGCCGGAGGTGTATTATAGAACCTCAGAGATGCGTCTCACGGGCAAGCAGGGGATGTAGCTCTTCATCCAGACTAGTTAAGCCCCCACCCCACCAGCTGCTCACCCTGATATTTAGAGGAGAAGGATTCTGGGATTGGTGAAGAGCACCAGGCAGAGCTGGGATGCGGACGATGACCACCTCCCCTGAGAGTTTATGTCTGTTTTCTCCCTACCCTCGCCCAACCTCTGGGCTTAAGGCTGTGAAGCATTCTAGGACTTGGGTCCCGAGACAGGGCAGGTGAGAGTGCAGGATGATGGAGACAGGGACAGTCTTGGGGTCCCAAGATCCCCTCCTTTTCCTTCAGCAAGACGGGGCATCCAGACTCAGGTCTCTCTAACTCTCTAACCTGAAAGGTATGACATCTCTGGTCCTAGCCTGGCTACCTCTCCAGTGATTGGACTTCTCTGCTCTTGAAGACTGGAGAGGGTGACGTGTGGGCTCGAGCTGGCAACCCTACTTTGACCTTTCCATTTCAAACACCTCAGACAAGGTCCTCATTGATACCCCCTCTCCTGGCCCATCTGCCAAAAGTCGCATGCAGAGGATGTTGAACTCGCATTTTCCAAACGGAGAAGCAAGAAGGGGAACAAGAGAACAGCTGTGAGAGGGGAAGGAATGTTCCAGAAGCTGACTAGAAAAAGGAAAGCCAGGACCTTTCCACCAGGCAGAGCTGTCCTGAAGCAATGACAAGCTTCCAAGTCAATTCACTGACTTCTTTACAGTTTTCCTTCATGTCCACACCATGAAGTAGGGGGCGAGGCTCTTCCCAGCTTAAGCTAGCACAGGACTGTTATGGTCTATTCCTCTTCTGCCTGTTCTGCTACTCGGGTCCCCTCTGAATAGTTCCGTGGTGCTGTAGATTGATTGAACTCAGGGCCTTGTGCGTGCTAACCAACCATGATACTGCTGGGCTACACCCTCAACTCAAAGATGTTTAGGAATCTAGACTTTTTTTTTCCTTTCAAAGTCTATTATCCACAGGAAGAAGGTGGACGCTAGAGGAGGGGCTGTCAAGACCAGCTTTCTTTGTGTTTGCTTGGCGTCAGGGACTGAAAGCTAAGCATGTATACCCCACTCCTCTGCTACACTCCCAACCTTCCGTTATTGTAAGCATTTTGAAGACTGTCCATCATCTCAAAGCTGGCCTCCTCTAGCCCTCTCTGTTGACAGAGGAGCCAAGGCTTAGAGAGAACATAGAATTTAACCCATACGCGGAGACAATATCGAGGTAGAGTGAGAGCCTGGGCATTGAATCCAAGCCTTGTAGTTCTGCCCATACTGCCAAGGCATCTCCCAGCACCAAGTTTTGTCAGTTGAGAATGAAGAAGCTAGGGTTGGTGGGGCTGATAGGGAACTCTTTTGTAAGCAGATAAGGCATCGCCATTGCTCCTTCAAAAGCTCTTGGATGGCAGAGGGAGCAGGCTTGCTCTGTGTGTCTGTGGAAAGAGACAGAGTAGACCACAAGCTTGAGGGAGGGAGATTTCGGAAGAACTTTCTAGATCCATTTGGTAACAGAAGCCCATCTGGTTAGCCCAAGGAGTCAGATGTTCCCACCACAGGTCCCTGAGTCACCAGCAGAGGTTTGTTCCAAGGTCCCTTCCTGGCTTGAGTTGGAGAGTTTAGAGTTTAACATCTTGAAAGCTGGGTCAGAGCAGTGATCAGGGAGCCTTTTTAGATCTTAACACAAGGGCACAGCTGGGTGATTTCCCTGGAGGACCCAAAGAAGGCTGTCCCTCTGGGCAGAGTGGAGAAAATGCCATCTCAGGTTTCCACCACCCTAGAGCGTGGAGCTTTGTTTTCAAGTGTACCTATCTCATTGTCCCTGATTCCTCTTGACTTCTCCCATTGAAGAGGAGGGGGTGTGGAGGGGAAGAGGAAAGGGAGGGGGGGGAGGAGGAAGAGAAGGGGGAGGGGAAGTAAAAGTCAGGGGAGGAGTACAGGAGAGAGAGCTTGAGGAGGAGGGGGAAAAGATCTTAGAACAAGAGGAATCGAAGAGCCCAAACTTGAGTTTTTAAGCCGTTGTCTTTGTCCAAACATGTCAAAAACCAAAATCAAATGTACTTAGAATGGAGACTTCATCTCATGACCATAAATAGGAAACTCTACCTTTATCCTCAATAGCAGGAAACTGGGAGATGGGAAGGGCCACGAAGCAAATAAACCCATTCCATTCACTTGCAGCTGCACCGTTTCCCTTGCAGGCCCCAGGCCAGGTCTGCTTCTTGCATGAAGAAGTAGCACAATGGCTGTTGGAGGTACAAAGGGCAGCTTTGCACAAATGAGGCGTCCTTTTAGCTGCCAAGCGGTTAACATCCCCATCTAACGTCACCTTTCGCCTCTCAGGAGGAAGTGTCTCTTGCTGACCCCATGTTCTCTCCTCCCCGCAGGGTTCCCAGCACCATGAGGGCCTGGATCTTCTTTCTCCTTTGCCTGGCCGGGAGGGCCTTGGCAGCCCCTGTAAGTACCCAGAGATGCTGTCTGAGTTCTGACTCATCCTGTTTTCTCCAGTTTCTGAACCTGCTCTGGATGCTCAAGGAGACAGCAGGCCTGGGATGTGACTCAGTTGCTAGAGTGCTTTGTTAGCACTCATGCACAAAGCCGTGGGTTCGGTCCCCGGCATTGCATAAACCCAGCCTTATGGGAACACACCTATAACTCTAGCACTTGGGAAGTAGAGGTAGGAGGATCGGGAGTTCAAGGTCATCTTCAGCTGTGTAGTGAGTTTCAGAGCAACCTGGGTTACTTGATATGCTGTCTTAAAAAAAGGGGGGGAGCTAGAGAGTGGCTAAGAGCGCTTCCAGAGGAGCTAAGTTCAGTCCTCAGAACCCATATGGTGGCTTACAACCAGTCATGCATATGGTACACAGACATACATGCAGGCAAATCCCTATACACATAAAGTAAAATAAAAAAAAAGAAATCTAAAAAGAAATTTAAAAAAATACGTATTTTGGGGGGCTGGAGAGATAAGAATAGCGATTGCACTCCCAGAGGACCCAGGTTCAATGCACAGCACCCACATGGCAGTTTACAACTATCTGTCACTCCAATTCCAGGGGAATCCTGTGCCCTCATGCAGACATATATGCAGGCAAAACACCAATACACATAAAAAATGCATACATAAATAAAATTTTTAAAAACATATCTTTTTTTTAAGTCAGCAAGGTTAGGAGAAATAATGGGAAGAAACTATTGGGTAAAGTTTCCAAAAAAAGAGAGCTCCCTGTAACCCATAGGTCAGAGCTTGTACTGCAGTTCAGGGTCCTTTAGCAGGAACTGGCCTCTAATCTGAGGGTGTCAACAGCAGAAATGAAGGCTTATCTATGGGAGGGAAGCTGGGAAAGGGACAGGCTGGCTTGAGCCCATGAAGCTATTTGATTATAAGTAACTGGCTCTGGCTGAATTGTGGGGGGCAGAGAAGACGCAGGCAGAGATCATGACATCGGAGACTGTTGGAGGCCTGGGACAGGGCAGCCGCAATTGGATCTTGGAGTAAGATTGAAACTGGGCTGGCTTACTGGGAGTGGCAGAGGTTGCCATCAAAATGAACCAGAGATGCCCATCATTCCAACTTTAGCGAATGTGCTGCATATAAAGCAAGACAAGAGAAAAAAGAAACATATTCAAAAAGAGCCTATCTGGCCAAATGAGGTCCTAACCCCCCACCCCTTCCTCGTTCACTATATACAGTTTGCCTCCAACTCCCATTCCTGGGTTATTTGTACCAGCGTGCCTGGCTAGGAATAGCTTCTTTCAATCCGCATTCCCTGATGGCAGCTTCTGGCCAAACTCGTCAGGCAGGCAGAGTTTGACTGAAGACTTGGAGAGGTTTCTTTTAATTTTGGAAGCGACTGCAGCCAATCAGAGGCCTCAAGGTTTTGGGCCGGCCCCACCTGATCTCCAGGAGTCTGAAACGTTAGGAGGGAATTTTCTAGTAACCATAAAACGAGGTGACACATAATAGGAAAGAAGGTGGGACATCTATAAGAAGTCACAGAGGGTGTTTATTCTTTCTGGGTCTCACAAAAACACCCTTGTCAATAAAATAATGGTTTGGTGGAAAGTCTGTAAAAGCCAAGTGTGGTGGCCCAAGCCCATGATTCCAGCTTTTTGGAAGGCGAAAACATAACTGGCGAGTTCAAGGCCTGCCTGAGCTCTGTAGCGAGATCCTGCCCAAATGAAATGAAATGAAGTATTGAGATAAGGGCTCAATTCAGTAGTAGATTAACTAAAACAGAAATGATACAGAGAAGATTGGCACAACTCTGGTGCAAGGGAACACAGGAATACATGAAGTATTCCATACTTAAAAAAGAAAGAAAGAAAGAAAGAAAGAAAGAAAGAAAGAAAGAAAGAAAGAAAGAAAGAAAGAAAGAAAGAAAGAAAGAGGGGGCCAATGAGATGGCTCAGCAGCCAAGCCTGACAAACTGAGTTTGATTCCCGGGACCCACTCACATGGTGGAAAGAAAGAATCGACTCCCACAAGCTATCTCACCGTAGCGTGGGTGCTCACTCCATCCCACACGTACGACTTCTGCATACAAATTAAATAAAAATGCAATAACAAACGTTTTGAAGGAAGGTAGAAAGGGGAATGGAGTTGCAATGTGGGCTCCAGCCAGAGACGACCTCAGTGTTCCCAGGCTTGTGTTCCTAGCCTGAAACCTCAGTGCTCCCAGGCTTGTGTTCCCAGCCTGAGACATCAGTGCTCCCAGGCTTGTGTTCCCAGCCTGAGACATCAGTGCCCCCAGGCTTGTGCTCCTAGCCAGAGACACTCCAGGGAGGAAGCTGGCCTGGACCTTGACCTGCTCTCTGAACCCTGTTTTCTTTTCCAGCAGCAGACCGAAGCCCCTGAGGAGGAAATAGTGGCGGAGGAAACTGTGGCTGAGGATACTGGGGTACGTATGTGGTGCGTTGGTGGTAACCCCACCCCTGACCCCCTTCTGCCTGGTCCCTTCCTTGGCCCATCCAGGCAAGGGCAGTGGGGCTGGCTCCTTGCTGGAATGGTCCATATGTCCTCCTCTTGTGTGCACACAGGACCCAATATTAACTGGATCATCCCCAGACACTCATGACTGTTCCCCAAACTTTCATTTGAGCCCCAAGGTTGGGAGGATTCAGGAATGTTTGGGCTTCATATTTCTTCCACTATTATCCACAGTCTCCCTGCTGTGAAACAAAGGGACCCACACAGCTGGGCCTGGCAGGCATAGAGGTCTTTTGTCCTAACATCTTGGAGGCCTCTGATTTATTTTAATGGAATTTGGGGGCTCTAGACATATTAATAAAGAATAATAAAGCGAACAGACTAATAATAAATATAGGATTCCATCTAAATTCTCCACCCTAGCATTTGCACCATGGTCTGGGCCCAGCCTACTTTTTTCCTGTGTGTCCCTCAGACTCTCTTGTGGGTCTCTGAAACTTCATGCAGGTCCCTTACTCCTCTGTAACTCTTTTCCCGGACTGGGATGGGGTGGGGACCCCTGTCCTCATTCTTTCTCTTCCATGCCAGGTCCCTGTGGGTGCCAACCCAGTCCAGGTGGAAATGGGAGAGTTTGAGGACGGTGCTGAGGAAATGGTCGAGGAGGTGGTGGCTGACAGTAAGTCTCCTCCCTGTCACTTGGCACATCTAGATGGCCCTTGCCCGTGTGGACACAAGGACATCTCGCAGGAAGTTTCTGACCGAGGGGATGCACTGTGGGGCCCTGGCAGCTGTAGAGGGCCAGCTGGAAATCCTCAGGCTAGGGGAGTCTGGGATAGATCTATTTATAACCAGTTCATCCAAGCTGTGAAGGGCCGAGGAAACGCCACAGTTGGGTGTCACATTCCCACAAAGGTCATGGTCACATCTGGTCACCAAGATTCTCCCAGGGCCTCAGTCTGGACTCGAGCTTCTCCCAGGAGCCCATCTGAAAAAGCTGACTGACTCATTCAATTTCTACTTGATCCAAGGAAGCAGGGGTGTAGGGAAGGAGCCTGACATAAATTCTAATGCCTCGAGTAGAGAGGGAGTGACTCAGGGCTCCAGGCTTCAGCCCAGAGGCTGAGGCATCCGAGTCCAACGGATTAAAGGCGTGGACTTTGGAAGCAAGAGATTGAAACAAGGTTTGGATCCTTTGAACTAGGGCTTCCATATCTTAACAAAGCAGTTGTGCAGATGGAAGCCCCAAGGAAATGGCTCAGTGGGTAAGAGCACTTGCTTCACAAGCATGAAGACCTGAGTTCAAATCCCCAGCACCACTTCAGCTTTCTTGAGGGGACAGTTAAGGGTATTTGAAGAGAGCTGGGCGGGCTTACTGAAGCAGGGGCTGGGGTCTTGAGTCATATCCTTTTCCTCTTCTGTGCCCAGCCATTGTTTCCTGTCGAAGTGGGGGGCCCATTGTCTACTGTGGGCCTGGGTTCTTCCTTTTCCTTTGGGGACACCTGGTTCTACGTTGGACCTCACAGCTCACTGAATCCATGACAACAGCTCAATCTTCCAAGTCATTCTAGAAAGTGCTTTGAATCCAGAAATGCTGCACTGTGGTTGCTCAGCGGGGAACTGAGGATCTAGGTGTTGTTTCAGTCTCTGGGAGATCCATATGCACCATATGGTTTCTGAGTCCCAGACTGAGGTTTCAGCCCTCTGAAAAGGGCCTAGTCATGACCTTGAACTGAATCTCTAATCCCCAGACTGAGTCAACTGCTATCCTAAACTCCATGACTGAGCACAGGAGATTGAGGGATGCCCAAATCTCTGGTGTTAGGAGTCTAGTACAGCCAAAAGTTGTCAGCCCCAAATTCCCATCTGTGTGGTGCAGGGGCTGTGCCATCCTGGTGAGCTGACACTATGTTCTGTCCTCCAGACCCCTGCCAGAATCACCACTGCAAACATGGCAAGGTGTGCGAGCTGGACGAGAGCAACACCCCGATGTGTGTGTGCCAGGACCCCACCACCTGCCCTGCTCCCATTGGCGAGTTTGAGAAGGTAAGAGCAGAGACCTGCGTCCTGCAAAAGCTCAATGTGCTAAGAAATCGGTGGGCATGGGAGACCTAGCAGGGCATCTCCATTCTCAGAAGTCCTCTCCCTACGACCAGTCAGAACAGGAAAGAGGAGCTGAGTCATAGCTGAGGGCCTCCTCAGCCCCACCCATCTAGCCACTGATGAGAATTCAAAAGAATTTACTCGTACCACCAGGCTCCAGACTCTGTGCTGAACTTGATCGCTAAGTGCTACACAATCTCAGATGGAATGCACTCTTGTTAATACTTTTATTAATTTTTTACATTTTATTTATTATGTGTGTATGAGTGTGTGTATCATGCATGTGGAGGTCAGAGGACTTGCTGGGGTCTGTTCTCTCCTTCCACCATATGGGGTGCAGGATCCTAAACATCAGGCTTGGGGACAGGCACCTTTACTTGTTAAGCCATCCCACTGGCCCTGTATAGCATGTAGTTAGTAAAGCATTGTGCCTACAGATGGGGGTCTATCTAGGGTCTGCTTAAAGGCTCACTGCCAACCCCATCTCCATCACTTGGTAGCTGGGAGATCTTAGCCAAGGTGCTGAGAGGTTCTAAGTCTTAATCCCCTCGTAACTGAAAAGGGAGAGAGAATCCTGAACTCCTAGAGCTGCCCTGCATTTGTTAAAGGATGCCAGTTATGTGACAAGGACCTAGCATTGTTATTTCTTAAACCTATCCATTCTATTTCCAGTAGTGTGCACTTACCATGTATCCATCCACCCACTCATCCACACATCTGTCATGTATATATGCACCAATTCTTATGGCTTCATCCACCCATACAACTATAAATCCACCCATGAATCCATCCACCTGCTCAGCTACCCATCAATTCACCGGTCTATCTGCCCATCTACTCATCCATCTGTTCATACATTCATCTATCCATCCACCCACTTAACCGCCCATTCACTCACTCTACTCAACCATTTAAAGCTCATCATCCATCCATCCTTCCATCCTTCTATCCATCTATATAGTCATCTATCTATCCATCCATCCATCCCTCTACACACTCACCTATCCATTCATTCAAGCAAATACTTTTTGGATACTTATTTAGGCCACCTATTGTGGTAGGGACTATCTGGTTCAGGGCAGAAAACCTGGTACCACTGTTCTTCCAGCAACTTCCAATCTAGCTGCTTATTTTTAGATATCTTTCCAAGACAAACCTTGCCTTTGGGCTTCAAATATTATCCTTATTTTTTAAAAATTGTTTTTATTGATCTATACACTTTTCTCCACTCTCCTCCCTTCCTCCCTCCTTCCTTTCTACCCTCTCCCGTGATTCCCATGCTTTCAATTTCTCAAGAGATCTTGTCTTTTTCTACTTCCCATGAAGAGTAGATCTATATATGTCTCTCTTAGCATCCTCTTTGTTGTCTAGGTTCTCTTATTAACTTCACTTTTAACTCCACCCCCCATCCCATGGCTCTCTGATGCTGCAATCTCCCCCTACAGCAACGTGTAAGCCTTTACTGACTCCAGGTTCTTCCCCTATTGCAGGGTGCTCCTACCTGGGTCTCTGCTCTTATTTAGCCCTCAGCCTCTCTTTTATGGTTCCTCTATGACCAGAGGTTTTCCGGCAGGACTCAGTGAGTCAGTTCGCCCAGCAGAGGTTCACTCCAGACCATATCCTAAATAGTCGTCTGGATCACATGGGAAGCAGAGAGAGGCTGCAGCATCCAGGGAGTCTTCATCTAGGAGGATCACACAGCGCTCTCTCTTACCCAGCCCCATACATGGTGCGGCGAAGCTCCTGCTTAGAGGAGCCCACTGGGGTCAGTTCTCTCGCTCTGTCATGTGACATCTTTACCTGCTGAGCAGGCTCACTGGCCCTTCAGTTTTATCTGAGCAAACCCTGGTGGTCCAGGCCTAGCCCAGGCACAGGGAGGCTGGAGTAAGTGACACGTTGAAAGTTCAAGGCTTGGTTCTGCCACACAGTGTGCTTAAAGCTAGCTTGGCCAATGTAGTGAGACAGCGTCTTAAGATAAAACAGTAAAGGGATAAGGCTTTGAATCTGGGATAGAGTACCTACCTACCATGCAGCAAGCTATTCAGCTCCGGCACTTTAAAAATGTTTTTACCAGGAACTGGTCCCACCCTGAGTGTGGACCAATTCTAGACTCCCATTGGGAGCATGGGTACTCTGCCTAAAGCATCCTCTGCAGGCAGCCCATGCTCAGTGAACAACTAGGGAAATGTCACCAGTCAAGCTCCAGGCCCCAGGCCATGGGCACCCTTATGCTTCCTTTCTTCTTTGTGTTTGTATGTTTGTGTGTGTGCCTACATGTGTGTATGTCATGGTCTATGTTAGCAGTCAGTTCTCTTCTTCTACCATGCGGATCCTGGGATCAAACTCGGTTCAGTAAGCTTGGTGGCAAGTTTTTGTTTTATTTGGTTTTGTTTTTTGGGACAGGGTTTCTCCATGTAGCCCTGACTGTCCTGGAACTTGCTTTATAGATTAGGCTGGCCTTGAATTCATGCCTCTGCTTTCTGAGCACTGGCATTAAAGGTGTGCACCCCCACTTCCTGGCTTGAGTGTCTTTACTCTCTGACCTATCTCACCTGCCCTACTGTGTCTTCCGCAAGGATAATGGTTCATAGCTCGCTGTGTTCTTTATGCATGGACACATGTCTTTCCCAGCCCTTTCTTTCACTGTCTTTGAAGTACCTTCCATGTCTTGACTGTGACTCAGATTTGCTTCTGCTCCAGAATCACCCCTAGCTCTCCTACGGGGGAACAGTGGGGTCTAGAGTGATGGTCTTAGTCAGTGTTCTAGCACTGTGAAGAGACATCATGACCGTGGCCACTCTTAGAGAGGAAAACATCTAATTGGGGCTGCCTTACAGCGTCGGAGGTTTAGCCCATTATCATCACGGAGGGAAGTATGGTGGATACAAGCAGACATGGTGCAGGAGAAGGAGCTGAGAATTCTACACCTTGATCCACAGACAGAAGGAAGAAACTGCCACACGGGGCGTGGCTTGAGTATCTGAGTCCTCAAAACACATCCCCAAAGGACCACTTCCTCCAACAAGGCCATTACCTCCTAATAGTGCCACTCCCTATGGGCCTATGTGGGCCACTTTCTTTCAAACCACCACAGTGGGCTTCTGTTCCCCAACCTCCAATTCACCTCGTGTGTGAGAACTTGGCTGTTATTATTAGTCGTTTGGGTTCCCTCGTCCCCATCTCTGAAATGGGCAAGGGCAGGGCTACCAGGTCAGGCTTTGGAAATAAAGGAGAGGTGCCCTGTGCTTGGTCAACAGGTGTGCAGCAATGACAACAAGACCTTCGACTCCTCCTGCCACTTCTTTGCTACCAAGTGCACCCTGGAGGGCACCAAGAAGGGTCACAAGCTCCACCTGGACTACATTGGGCCATGCAAATGTGAGTGTGCCCACACCTTCTAGCCTTCTGCTCAGGGAGACGGCTTTGTGTTCTCTGTGATCTTGGGTAAATGTCTTCCCCTCTCTGAGCTTTAGTGTACTCATTCATAAAATAAATTCAGGCCACCTTATCTCCCGGGAAGGGACTTAGCAGTCATAGGGGCACATTTTAGAGAAGAATGAGAATGTTCTTCTTCTTTTTTTTTTTTTTGAGGCAGGGTTTCCCTTCGTAGCCTTGGCTCTCTTGGAGACAACTTGCTCTGTAGACCAGGCTGGCCTCAAACTCACAGAGATCCTCCTGCCTCTGACTCCTGAGTGCTGAGATTAAAGGTATGCGCCACCATCGCCAGGCAAGGCTGATCCTTCATAAGGCTAACTCAAATCCTTCCTGTTTCAGCACAGTAAAATCAAAACCAAATTTGACCTGGGCCCGCAGAATATTTTAAATGTCTTTTAGTTTGAATGCTTTTCAAATGGGGGCATACTTGGAGCTGGGGAGATGGCTCAGTGGGTAAAGTGCTTGCCATATAAGCCTAAGGACTGAGTTCCACCCCCAGAACCTATGTAAAAAGGCTAGGTGTGGTAGCACACGTGTGTGGTCCCAGTACTGGGCAGGTGGAGCCTGGAGGATCCCTGGGGCTCACAGGCCAGTCCTTCTAGCCTAATCAGTGAATCAGTGAGCACCAGATCAATGAGAGAGAGAGAGAGAGAGAGAGAGAGAGAGAGAGAGAGAGAGAGAGAGAGAGAGAGAGAGAGAGAGCATGTCTCAAAAAATAAGAAGTCAGCGGGCTGGAGAGATGGCTCAGTGGTTAAGAGCATTGCCTGCTCTTCCAAAGGTCCTGAGTTCAATTCCCAGCAACCACATAGTGGCTCACAACCATCTGTAATGGGGTCTGGTGCCCTCTTCTGGCCTGCAGGCATACACACAGACAGAATATTGTATACATAATAAATAAATATTTAAAAAAAAAAAAAGAAGTCAGATGACCCCCGAGGTGTGATGTCTGAGAATGACCTCTGGCTTCCGCCATGTGCACATACATATATGACTGTGAGCACACATCTATGCTAAAATAAATAAGTAAATAACTACATTCAAAAATAGGGGCGTGCCTTCCTTTCCTTCTGTTCCTCTGTATCGACACAGACCCTTAGCCCCTCATTCCCTCATATTCCTCGTCCCCCTTTTCTAAAAGCCTAGGGGTTTTGAAGAGGGATGCCAGGAGCTCTGCCTGGCTCTTTGTTAGTGACCCAAGCTGCAAATTCTGCTGGTATGGGGTTTCCCTATCATATGAGTCTTCCAAACCACACTCAGTGCCCATGAGACAGCATAAGCTGTGTATAGCATGTTCTGTATAAGGGACATTCTTCCCTGTGGGCTGGGACTATAGCTAAGTGGTAGACCGATTGTCTGGTGTGCACAAGGGCCTAGATCCCATCCCCCTGCTCTGCAAGCCAAATTGAACCAAACTCAAACAAAGGAGAGCCCCTCCCCAGCCTGAGGTTTTCAGCTGTAGGAAGTGAGGGCAGGAAACAATGTCCCAATAGTTAGCTCTGAGCTCTTAATAACAGGGCTGGGATGTGCAAGGAAGGGCATAGATTAGAGAGCCTTAGAGAAAACAGGGTGGGGGATGTGCGCAGGGAGGCTTGGGCCGTGACGAGAGGCATGTTCTAAGGAGCCCTTAGCGAGTGGATGCTGATGCCATCCACCTCCCCATCCAGCTCCATGTGGGACTTTCCACTCCTGGATGGCAGTGGTCCTAGCCTCAAAGGTACATTCTTTGGATTCACAGTAACAAAAGAGCACACACCAGATTGCCCTCTCCTCCCCGCTGGTATCTATTCTAACTGGATGCAGGCTGATGGTCTGATACTCTGACTGCAAGCAAGAGCCTTCCCTTGCTCACTGCTAAGTTCAATGACTGGAGAGCCTGAGTGAAATCTCGAGGTGTGACATTCTGGGGTTAAAATCTCTAAAGAGGTTCCGGAGGTTGTGTACTCTTGAGCCTTCTCCCCACTGTTGCTATGTTGGACCTATGGATAGAGGTTATTTCAAGTACCTTCCAGGGTTTAGCCTCCAATAGCTGAGATCACATCCCACCCATCACCTAGAAAGATGCAAGAACATCTGGGGTGGTGGTGTGCCCTATTAGGCTAGGTGCAACTGGGGAGCCTCAGGACCCCTGAGCTTCCCCATGCAGTCTTCTTTACTTACCAAGAAAAGACGTTGGGAAGGGTCTGCCTCAGAGGGACAGAGGCCCCATGGCCAACGTGAAGTGCCTGTAGGGAGTAGGGCAAGAAGCCGAGAGTAGCCAGGTAGTGTGTCTGCCCTCTGGTGGGGCCAGGTTGACTAATCTTGTCTTCTGTGCCCTAGACATCCCCGCCTGCCTGGATTCCGAGCTGACCGAGTTCCCTCTGCGCATGCGTGACTGGCTCAAAAATGTCCTGGTCACCTTGTACGAGAGAGATGAGGGCAACAACCTCCTCACCGAGAAGCAGAAGCTGCGGGTAAGCAGCCTCCTCCCAGCTTGGACCAGTCTGCCTGCTGTTGACCTCTCTGGACCCTGCTGATGGGGATCTACGGCCAATTCTTAGAACTGGGCCCCGAGGTGGCCCCACTTTGCAGGGTGCCTTCACCCTGGATTTCAGGACACAATCCTCCAGCTGCCTTTGGAGGCTCTGAGAAGGTCTGTAACAGACGGACCCAAAGCATAACCCTATTATTTCTTCTCCATCTGAGTCAACAGGTCTTCTCCTTTAGTGGGCATATGTAGCCCTGTGCCAGAGACCTAATATTGATTTCTCAGTCTCTCCTTAAGCCTCCTTAGGCAGCGATGGCATGAGTCAGGCAGTACTATGACCTCCCCATCCATGGACAAGCTGCTGGCTCCCACCAGGGCCTCTCTCTTCCTCTCACTGTGGGCTCTGGCCTTGACTGGCCTCTCGTCAGAGGGGAGGGGGCCGGGATGCTTGGTCACCTCATGATTCCCACCTACAGGTGAAGAAGATCCACGAGAATGAGAAGCGCCTGGAGGCTGGAGATCACCCCGTGGAGCTGCTGGCCCGAGACTTCGAGAAGAATTACAACATGTACATCTTCCCTGTCCACTGGCAGTTTGGCCAGCTGGACCAGCACCCCAGTGATGGGTAAGAGTCAGGGTGCTCAGGACCATAGGCTCAGCTCTGGCCTGAACTGAGGCTGGTAGGAGTACGAGATGAGTCTGTAAGGCCCCTCGGCTCAAGACTCCACAGTCTGCTTAGGGTTAGAGAAGATGGAAGGAGTAACCTGAGGAAAGATGAACCCTGAGACCCCCTAACATTAGAAGCAGGAGCCGTCAGTACAAAGAATGATCCCTAGAGCATCCAGGAACAGACTCCAATGTGACCCAGGGCCAAGGCACAGCAGCCTTGCTCATGCCTCGTTCGTGCTTGCTCACGGTCCTTCAACAGACTACGGCCGTCATCCCAGTGGCAATGTCCCAGATCCAGACTGAGTTTGAGCTCCATGAAAACCACCTGGCCCCAAAAGTTCCTCAAAAATCAGTCAATGGCTTCCACATCGCAAATTCCTGACTTGGGTTGTGACCAGGGCGTTAAGGAGACTGCAGGGAATTCAGAGGACAGGCAGCACCTGAGCTGACACTGTGTAACCACACACACACACACACACACACACACACACACACACACACACACACACCGCTGTCACTGCTGGCCTCCTTTTGCAGCTATGAGCGTAAGAGACCCTATTTAGCTCCCAAAGAGGCAACTCACTCGATCCTTCCTGGAGCTGTTTAGGCTCTTTGCTTTGAATGTCAGAAACAGGTGGTCACTCAGGGGACAGGCAGGGCCACCCTGCTGGCATGTCAGGGAGAAAGAAACCAGGCCAGGAAGGCTCCTCTCTGAAATGCTCATTGCTCGCTCCGTGTCCGGCTATGCGCCAGGACACTGCCCACCCTGCTGGTCAACTCCCCCGCCACCCTCAGTGCCTGGCTCTCCTAGGCTCTGGGAAGCTCTCAGCTGCTCCTCTCCCAAGCTCTTGCTGTGGCTAGGATCCAATTGAGTGACACGGGAGTATGAAGGGGAGAGTCCTAGGGGACATCCCGATCCCATGAGCCAAGTGGCCTAGAGAAAATTCTAGATGGATTGCTGGGGCTGGGTGACTGGGAAAATGCTTCAATCTCCTCTTGGTCAGAGTTGTTGGTGGCCTTGCAGCTGCCTGAGTCTGTTTTCTCGCAAGACAGTGAAGGAGGGACCTGGCTGGTTCAGATTCTGTGTGATGCTTCTTGCAAGCAGGAGGCTGTGAAGAACATTGGAGTCATGGTGTCCCCTGACGTCCCTTGTGGGTGATAGTATTCTAGGGACAATTAACAGGGATTCTGAAGGAAGGAAAGAAAGAGAAGAAAAGATCATGCTCCAGAGTCCAGCAAGGAGGACAGTGAGAGGGGCTCCAGGGGGCAATCCTTTCGTCGTTCATTGCGTGATATACAGAGGACGCAAGAAGGTCCTGTACCCTTTCCATCTCGCTGCCTAGCCAGCTCTGGCTCAGTCCCTCCTAGAAGTCAGAGCCATCACCAGGTACATGCTAGATACATGCTAGGCAAACCTCTCACTAGGAAATTCTAGGAAGGTCTCCTATCACTGAGCCACCTCACGCCATAGCCCCTTACTAGACGATTCTAGCCAAATACTCTACCACTGAGTCTTTTCCCCAATTCTTTACCGGTAGATTCTCAATGGGGGATTCTAGGCAGGTGCTCTATTGCTGAGCTACAACCCAGCCCTATTACAAGACTGGTGGGTCTGTTTTTAGACCCTTTTTCTGGCACCTGCATCTATGTATTGATGTGTGAGCCCTGAAAATCTATAGTGTGATTTCACTAGATTTTGACTTACCATAACGGAGGTGCTGAATACATTGTTTCTGTGTGGCTACCACTCAGCCAAGTGACACTTACAAGGAAGTCACTGAGACTCAGAACCAGAACAGCCAGTTCCTCCCCCCTGTCATGTAGAATAGGAAACCGAGGCTCAGAGTGAGGTAATGTGGCACTGTAGGCTCCATTGTAGGTCCATGGCAGAGCTGTGGGTAAAGCCAGGATGCCAGCCCTGGACTCCTACCATTGGCTTCCTGTATTGAGCTCTGTGTTCTCCCATGCTCATATCTTTCCCCACTCTTTCCTGCCAGGTACCTGTCCCACACTGAGCTGGCCCCACTGCGTGCTCCCCTCATCCCCATGGAACACTGCACCACACGCTTCTTTGAGACCTGTGACTTGGACAACGACAAGTACATCGCCCTGGACGAATGGGCCGGCTGCTTTGGCATCAAGGAGCGTAAGTGTTGGGGTTCAGGGCGAAGAAGTGCCCCCGAGGGATGGAATGTCGTCACTTCCCCTCTGGTGGCTCTGTCTGGCGTTTGTCTGTCCTGTCTGTCTCCTTTGCCTGTTATTTGTTGTCTTTGTCTTTGTGCCCTGAAGGTCTCTTTCCTGACCTTTAAACATTAGTCCTCCACAAAAGCGTTATTTTGGGAACTGGCTGCCTCGGGAGAGGAAACAGGAAGTACAACTTGGCAGCCAGTTCAAGAGATGGAAACAGGCTAGAGTCAGGGAGATCAAGGTCCCACTCAACCTCTGCTCAGTGACCTTGACTGGTCACTGGTGCTGGGATGGGAGGAAATCCAGCAGACCCTAGGACCCTAGGAGGGACACCCAGCCTCCCTGTTTTATTAGCGTATAGTGATTATACAACATGACGGATTTCATTATGACACTGTCTTACATCTACACAGTATATTTTGGTCATCTTTGAGGCTCATTACCCTCCTGCTGTCCCCTCCTCTTCCCAACCAGCCCCCTTCTGCTTTTATGTGGCAGAACCTTCTTTTAACTCCCACTCTCCTTCCTTTGCAGAGGACATCAACAAGGACCTGGTGATCTAAGGTCACACACTCCTTCTGCAGTCCCGGATTCTCTCCTTCTGATGTCCCCCTTACCATTCCCCCTTTGTTAAAAATGTTTGGATGGTCGGCTGTTCTGCCTGGGGATAAGGTGCTAACATAGATTTAACTGAATACATTAACGGTGCTAAAAGAAGAAGAAGAAAAAAGGATACTATAACCTAAGTCATGGCATTTTCCCATGTAACTCGACTCTGGGGCGTGGCCCATCCACAGCCCCCACGTCCCCTCCACGGCCCAGTGCCTCACTGGCTGTGTTGGAAATGGAGTCATATGAGCTTGCCTTACACAAGCATGAGGTATCTTTAGCTTTCATTCCCGTTTTCCACTTGACTCTAACACTCACCCATCCAGACTCTGCTGATCTCATTTTGGGGTGGAGGCTACCTGGGGTCTTCCCCAGGTGTTTCGTAGGTAGGCAAAAGGAAGTGACAGGCATAGGATACAAAATTTGGGCAAGGATGCTCTGAGACCCGAGAATCCACTGTTCAGAACCCAGTCATGGTAGCCTAGATCAACGATTTGAGAGAATATTCCGGAGCTGTGCGGACTCCCAGCAGCCCAAGACCTCACTGTCTCCTCCACTCTTTAGGCAGTTTCTTTCCGTGTTTGGTTGTTGGTTCGAATTTTGGCAAGCCATGGGTCTATGGGTGGACCGAAACATCTCACAGGATTCTCCTACTGATAATGGGCTTCTGGGATTCTTCCTGGGGGCTCCAGGCACTGGGAGGCCGTTTCGGGAAAGCAAGACTCAAGAGAAAGGCATAGAAAGTTGTAACGTAGAGAAGGTGAAGCTGGTGAATTGGTTTGATTTTTCACATCTAGACGGCTCTCATGAAGTTTCTAGCATGCCTCCCACCCCCACCTCGCTAATAACCATCTACTAATCAAGAGAAACTTCCAAGTCAATGGAACGGTCGGATCTCGCAGGCTGAGAATTTGTTCACCTCCAAGCATTTCATGAAAAAGCTGCTTCTCATTAATCATGCAAACTCTCACGATGACGTGAAGAGCTTGACAAATCTTTCAAAATAAAAAGTAACGACTTAGAAACTGCCGTCCTGGGTGATGGTGTGTGTGTGTCTTGATCTCAGGCACTTTATTTCCCCCGACCCACAGATACCTGGGCATCTTTGTACACCAGCACAGATGCAAACACTATGATGATTTTAGTCAATCTTAGACACACTCATACACAGGGAAGCCCTGGCTCCTCTGAGCACTAATTTAACAGGTGAAGAGTTCATTCAGTTCCTGGCCCATGGTATAGCTCAGTTGGAAGAGCATTTGCCCAGCTGCACAAAGCCCTGGGGTTGATTGATCCCTAGCACTGTATAAACTGGGTGTGGTGAAGAAGGCCTGTAATTCCAGCACTGAGGGGATGGAGGCAGGATAGTCTTCCTCAGCTACATAGTGAGGTGGAGGCCAGCCTGGGCTACATGAGACTCTGCAGGGGGTGGATTAGTTCTTCATCACTGCAGCCGCACCTCAAGTGCCTGAGAACCATGCGGTAGCTTTGGTCACCCCACGGAAGAGGATACATTTTCTTCACGGGAAAGTTCTAGGTAGCTGAGTCATCCTGTAGTCCTGGCGCTTGGGAGGCAGACACAGGCAGATCTCCACGAGTTTGAGGCCAGCCTGGTCTATATAGTTACAGGCCAGCCAAGACTGCATGAGAATGTGTTTTCAAAAAAAAAAAAAATTCTAGACCCTCAAAAGCCACAGAACACTTTATGAAGCTTGTTCTGATCAGATGTTGCTAATGTGATGTTTCAGGTTCCTAGTCCCGAAATTCCCTTGGAGAGGAAGGGACTGGCTGGAAAGATCTCTATCACTACAATGGGCCACACAGCAGGTTCTTCTGACAGTCTGAGGATGATTAACTCGAGTTTCTAGAGCAGAAACTAGCTGGACTTTTGTGTATGTAACGGGATGGGGGAAGGAAGCAGGCGTAGGGCAGTTCTGTCTTCGCCATGCGATGTGTATGAGCCCAGCACCACTGACGTCTCTGAACAGTCAGAGGGCTTAGGAAGTTCCTGCAGTGCTGCCTTCACTAGCTGCTGCTTACCAGGCTACTGCCATGTATGAGACCGAAACACACAGCCGAACAACTCCCTTCAGACAGAATGGTGCATGAAGGGAATGAAGACCGGTGCTGGTGCGAAACCCGAACCTGTTTCCTCTGGCCAGGTGAAGAGTGAGAACTTGACCCGGTGGGTGATTGATGCAGTCTTGCCCCTGGGCCGGTCTGAGCCGGATCATCTATAAACACGCAGCACTGACTCCCAAAGTCCAGCTCTCAACTAACCTGGATCCCCAGGACTTGGGAGATTTGGCTGTCCTGGGACTTGCCTGTCTCTTGAGGCAGTGAATACAGGGAGGAGGTGGAGCTTAGCATGCCTCCCATCCCTGTAAGTGAGCATCTCCTATATTGAATCTTCAGAATTTCCAAAAAAAAATCAAACAAACAAACAAAAAAACCCAGCATTGAAGAATTAAGAATCAAGGTTGAGTTGAGGGTCCCGGGAGGGCAGGACATGGGCACACACACTACAGTTCACAATGAAGTTGGTCTTCTGATGGGAGCTTCAGTCTCCTTAGAGATGGCGCTTCCCTGTCCACCTGGCTCTGCCCTCCCATCCCTTTAACGCAAATTACTTAAGACACACCTGAATCCTGCACTTGGGAGTGGGGGTGGGGGCAGGAGCAGGCAGATCTCAAAATTGAGGTTAGCTTGGGTTGCATAGTGAGTTCTAGGCCATCCATATATATACATAACAAGACCCTGTCTCAAAAACTAAACAGAAACAAATACCCACCCCTAAAGTCCTTTAATATCCAAAGGAAATTATATCCTTACCCTAGATAGAAGGCCAGCTTCGTGTAGTCTAGAACATGACTGAGATTGTGACTCAGTGGACAGAGGACTTGCCCTGAGTTTGAATCCAGAACAAAAGAAACTGGGAATGGTGGCACAAAACTATAATTCCAATGTTTGGGAAGTAGAAGCAGGAGAATCAGAAGTTCAAGGTTATCCCTGTCTACGGGTAAGATGGAAGCTAGCCTGGTATGCTGGCTGGTCAACTTGACACACAAACTAGAGTTACCTGAAAGGAGGAACCTCAAGAAGAGGCTTCCATGAGATCCAGCTGTAGGGCATTTTCTTAATTAGTGATTGATGGGAGGGGCCATTGTGGGTGTGGCCATCCCTAGGCTGGTGATTTTGGGTTCTGTAAAAAGCAGGCTGAACAAGCCAGTAAGTAGTACCCTTCCATGGCCTCTGCATCACCTCCTGCCTCCAGGTTCCTGCCATGTTTGAGTTTTGTCCTGACTTCCTTTGGTGATGAACAGCAATGTGGAGGTGTAAGCCAAATAAACCCTTTCCTCTACAACTTGCCTTTTGGTCATGGTGTTTTTTGTTTTTGTTTTTAGTTTTTCGAGACAAGGTTTCTCTGTAGCTTTGGAGCCTGTCCTGGCACTAGCTCTTGTAGACCAGGCTGGCCTCGAACTCATGGTCATGGTGTTTTGTTGCAGCAATAGAAACCCTAACTAAGACACCTAGGCTACATGAAACCCTATTTTAAAAATAAAACAACACACACTCCCCAAAACCCATCTATACCCTAGAGATAGACCTTAAAGATAAACAAATACAAACAGTGAGAAACAATGCCATGCATGAGTGCCTGTGTCCCGTGCCTCTCACTAATAAAGAAGTCAGACCTTGCCCTTAACAACCACACAGTTCAAAGGAAAACCAAATCACAAATAATTAGACATAAATTAAGGCTGACCAAGGAGCTTTCCTAAAACCATCTTGGAGTGAAAATGATGATTGTCTCTCCCTTATGGGAGATGTAGGTCTTTGGGGGACCATTGAAGACTCACCATTTCCAGGAGAGTAGGTAACCAGAATCATCCTTGAGATGGTAGGTACCTGGGTCAAGGGAACCAGAAAGGGACACTCCCCATCCTTCCTCCTTCCCTCCCATCATCCCATCCTCTCTTCCTTCTATCCTCCTATTCATCTTCCCTCCCTCCCAGGCCCTGTGTAACAGAACAGAGCCTTTGCCAACACTCCAGGCTCATGGTCCATTTGTGAAAACCCTGGCAGTCATGTTTCTGCCTCTCAGGGTGTGGTGCAGGGTACAGAAAAGGCCAATAAGTTGTCATCACCACCATTGGCCACTCTCTTTTTAACTGCGATGCCCCATTATTCCCTCAGTCTAGACCTGTCCTTGTCCCCTTTTCTCCTGACAACCATACTTCTTCCCCAAGGCCACCTGTGCTTTGGGAAGGAACAGGGGCATCTCAGTCCTGCTAGGCTGTACCAGGCTACTTAGAGTCTGCTTTAGTTCTTGCTGCAGGGACTCTAAGTGTTAAATATGTCCAAACTGAAACAGGAGAGTAGGCGTACTCAAAGAAGACAGAAGGGCCCGGACAGGGCTGGAAATGTGACATCCAGCCAGCTGTGGGTGGGGGCCTCTTTTCTTCTACATAGTGGTCAATGGGCAGCTGGACCACTGAGTGATACCGTAAGGAACTCTATGATCTCTTTTTCTACTTGGATGGATGGCTTCAGGCATATCAGTCCCTGGTAGCCCTTATAACCTGATTTCCAGCTGTACTCTCGGATCCAGCGGGACCCAGAATCCAGCCAGTCACCCAACTAGGAGGCATCAAGGAGAGTCCAGTGCCCCCTGGTGGTGCTAGAGAGAATGGTTCCCAGGGATGCAGGATGTGATATTTAAAGTCATAGGGTGACCCAGTATGGCCCCTCATTTTCCACATTCGAAATATAAGCTTCAGAGAAGCAGAACCCCTTAGGTAGGATCACACAATAAAACGCAAGACTCCTGGATTTATTTGATCTTTGGACAAACAATAATTTTTTTTTTAAAAAAATAAGTCTAACTACATCTCATTTGCTGCGTTGTCTACTCAAATGACTTGTTGAGTCCTGAGGTTCACATTTAACTGCGTGTTTCTGTAGTAAGTCTAGCAACACTCCGAGCTCAGCCACTGAATTCATGTGTGAGCTGGGCCTGCAACCCAGACTTGACCAACCCTTTCTCTCATCACCTGGGCCCAGTGCCTGGCGTCTTACAACAGTGCTTCATACAGCTCAGGCTGGCTGCAAACTCCCCGTGGAGCCGAGGATGACCTTGATTTCCTGCACCTCCCAATGCTTGGATCACAGGTTCCTCATCACTGTGTCTAGTGTCTCCTGCTTGCGGCTCTGCTCAGTCCTCAGCATGGGCACAGACAATGTTGGTGTCATTCTGGCACAGAATGATCGGAGGACCGGAATTCCAGCTGTGCCAACCATAAGGCATGGTTCAGGTGGGAGAGAGGTGAGTCTTCTCTTGAGCTCTCGCCATCACTGAGAAACCCTGCAAGGTCCCATAATAGACTCATGCCCAGCATCCCTGATCCAGGCTGGGAGTGAGAGCAGCTTGGGCATCTGCATTTCTGGAGATTCCCCCAGGTGATTCTGAATGCATCTCAGCAATGAGGACCCCTCTACTCATCACCACAGAAAAGAACAAGGGGCTTATGACAAGTTTAACTCGTAGAAATCTGTCATTGTCAGTCTTGCGTGGTGGGACAGTTAGAGTGTTCTTGGCGAGCTTAGCACACGGTGAAGGACAAGCATCCTTTGACTACAAGGTTTCTGCAGCCCAATGCATCTTCAGGGCAAGGTAAAATTCCACAGCAAACTAGGTCTGAGGGACTTGGTTAATATTTTTGAAAGAGAGTTGGATACAAAGTTTAGACCATTCATTTGTAGAAAAGGCCCTGGGATTGCTAAACAGTACCATTTAAACGAAACAAAATGCTGTCTTGTCTATTACTCTTTGAGGGGTACAGCACTGCACACTGTAGTCTCAGCGCTCAGGAACCTGAAGTAGGAGGATTGTGAGTTCAAAGCCAGCCAGGGCTACATAGGAGACCCAGTGGTTCAGCTCAGTTGTCAACTTAATGAGGTATAACAACAAGCTGGATGGTGGTGGCGCATGCCTTTAATCCCAGCACTCAGGAGGCAGAGGCAAGTGGATCTCTGTGAGTTCGAGGCCAGCCTGGTCTACAAGAGCTAGTTCTAGGACAGCTAGGATTGTTATACAAAGAAACCCTGTCTCTACCTCCCCCCAGAAAAATGAGGTATAACCTTACCTGAGAGACAGGTCTCTAGACACACCTATGGAATTCTCTTGATTAGATTAATGAGACAGGAAGACCCACTGTCCTGGCTAGTTTTATGTCAACTTGATACAAGCTAGACTCATCTGAGAGGAAGGAACCTCAATTGAGAAAATGCCTCCATAAGATCCAGTTGTAGGTCATTTTCTTAATTAGTGACTGATGGGGCCATCTCTGGGCTGGTGGTCCTGAGTTCTATAAAAATGTAGACTGAGCAAGTACAGTGCGCAAGTCAGTAAGTAGCTCCCCTCCATGGCTTCTGCATCAGCTCCTGCCTCCAGGTTCCTGCCTATTTGAGTTCCTGTCCTGACGTCCTTCATTGATGAACGGAAGTGTAAGCTAAATAGATCATTTCCTCCCCAAGTTGCTTTGATCATGGTGTTTCATCACAGCCATGGTAACCCAAACTGAGATATTAGTCCATTGTTGGTGGCACCATTCCCTGGGCTAGGATGCTGGGCTGTATGGAAAGGAGAATGTTGAGATGAGCAGCAAGTATTCATTGCCCTCTTCTTCCTGACCGGGGGTGAAATGTGACCAGCCAGTCAGGCCCCAGCTGCCTCCACTTCCCTGCCACAGTGGACTGATGCTGTGAGCCAGGACAAACCTTTCCTTAATTAAGTCATTTTCATCTGTGTATTTTTAGCACAGCGATAGAAGAGACTGAGACATTCCATCTGAAAAAAAGCAAGCACTGGGTCTTGAGGCCATTCCCTCCGAAAGGAAACATTCCTTTTGGGAAGCTAATGAAACTTGTAACATCCAGGAAACTCTGAAAATTGCAAGACCCAGAAGTCCTCCCGCAGGGTCACACCAGCAGGGAGCTGCAGAAGAAGAGGAGACTCTCGGGAAAGCTGCCAGTAAGCTAGGCACGAAGCCCCGGGATGCAGCTGTTGGGAGCTGCCACTCACAGTGGAGTGTGCTCTTCAGTGATGCAGCTGTTCTTGAGTCACCCGTGCTCCTGTAAGTGACCCCAATAAACTTGCGTACTAAGCTGGACATGAGTGGAGTTTAGTCTATTCTTTTTGTCTATCTAGAGTGAATAGGCTTTTTCCCCCATGTCTTCCCAAGTAAAGTCACACAGCAGCTGGGTGTAGAGTCCTATGGGTAGAGTGCTTATGTAGAGTCCTGTGTGCTTGCCTCGCAAGTGCAAGGACCTGGGTCCCATCTCTAACACAGCAAAGAAAAAATGAAAGCATAACCTGAGCTATGAGGACCTCACAGCACTGTACTGACTAGCTCGTTGAAGACCCTCCAGCTTTTCTAGCCTCTGCCACTGAATGTCAGTGTCACCGCCACAACATTCCCGAGGGTCCCAGGGGCAGTGCCCCAGCTGCCACTATTGGGAGTCTTTCGTGCAAGTTTACTAAGCACTACCACCAGAGACCAGCAGGGGGCAGCCTGCCCTCAGGAACGGACTCTTCCCCAGCCACTTGGCTCAGACAAGGAGTAACAAACACCTGCGGTGTAGGTTTTGAAGACTTTGGGGAATCATTTACTCTGCGGCACCACTCAGCACACACAGGTTACACAGGTGGAGAAACTGAGTCTCAGAAGATGTGTGACACCACTCAGAACTGCTCTTCGTGACGCTGTCAGAATCCCCGGGACAGAACCCCAGAGTACACCTCCAGCCCTCGGGCAAAGGATCACTGAAGAGGGGGCAGAGGCCTCTGGAGCTGGAGCCTGGCTGCTGACCGCAGAAGAGACCATAACTTGCCGAATGCAAGGGGAGAAGCTGGGATCTGCTTCTCTGACACAAAAGCAGGCCTGAAGTGGAAGATCACGTGATGGCCGCCAAGTCACCAAGCCACCTCCTACTCCCAGCCAGTATTGAAAATACTTCGGCAAGTGAGAACGACCGAACAGAAAAGCCCATACTGTGCAGAAGGCTATAAGATGAGGCAAATTAACATTCGCTATTCTTTGTATGTATTTCAGGAATTGCACTGATATTAAAAGATAGTAATAAAATAACATAAGCACTGTCTATCCATCCTTCCGTCTGTCCTTACCTGGATTTTTATTTGTGTTACTCAGTAGAATGGGGGCACCTCTTCAAGAAAGGCAACAAACAGAAGCCACCGAAAGCTCTGATATTTAAATGTGCACCCTGAGCGCCCACAGTACATGTGGAGGTTGGAGAGAAACTCCTGGGAGTCAGTTTTCTCCTTGGGATTGAAAGACCTGGATAAATCCAGACCCCCCCCCCCAGCAGGAAAAAATAGAGCCAAAAATCTAAGCAGGGAGAGAAGAATCAGAAATCTAGGATTAGCAGGTTCAGTTTTAGGAACTAGCTGAAGTTAAAGTTAGATTGTAATCTTGAGTATAATCTTGAGAAACAGGGAGTTACCCCCTTGTGATCATCACTGGTATTTTCGGAATTTTCCAGATTACTGGGCTGTGGTTTCTTCCTTTAAAAACCCCTTCTCCCAGTTACTCTGGGTCGAACTCCTCCCCTGAGTGGGCTATGAGTCTCGGCCCCAGTGCACTGGTTCCTGCCCTGTCAAATAAACCTCTTGTGATTGTAGCATGGACGGTCTCTTGTGAATTACTGGGGGCGGGGGGTGGGGAGTTGGGTTATTCCGAGACTTGAGTGAGAGTCTCCCCACACCAGGGGTCTTTCAGGATCAAATTCAGGACTTAGTGGCAAGTGTCTTAATCCAGTGACCCTCCTCCCTTTTTGAGACAGAATCGCCTGCAACCCAGGCTGGCCTTGGACTCTGTGTTGATGACCCTGAACTTCTGATCCTCCTGCTTCCACCTCCCGTGGGCTTACTGTCACAAAGCACCATGTGGTTCTGGGGACTGAACCCAAAGCTTTGTTACATACTAGACAACTACTCTACCAACTGGGACACACCCAAGCCTTTTGTTTGTTTTATTTTGCTTATTCTATAGCCCCGGCTGGCCTCAAACTTGCTGAAATACTCCTGCTTCAGCCTCCTGAGTTCTGAGATTATAGTCATGAAACATCACACCTTGATCGTGTGTGTATTTTAGAATTTGAACTATCAATCAGAATCTCCTTCAGGTGGTGGCTTCTGAGCATCCCTTCCTTGTGGGGACCCTACTGTGTGACCCTAATTCCCTGTGCTGGAGCAGGCTGCAGAGAGTACCATGTGCACACATTCCCACACACAGAGCAGGCTTTCTTCAGGATGGATGGCTGCAAATGGAGCTGCTGGCCAAAGAACATATGTGTGTGCATTCTCGGCACAGGATGCTGAGCTGACCTCCAAATGCACCAATTTCTACTTCTTCCTCAATTGTCTCGGAAGCCACCTTCCTCCTGGCATTCACCTCTGCCGCCTCATTTCTTGCTTCATGTGTATTGTGTGTGATATGCACCCATGTTCACATACATATGAGTATATGTGCATGTAAGGGATGCAGGTGCGGAGGCCTGAGGTTGACACCCAAGGGTCTCCCTTTGTCCCTCATCCACCTTATTCTTCATGGCAGAGTCTTCAAGTCAAGCCCACAGTTCGAGGATGTGGTGCGTCTCACTAGCCAGCTTGCACTGGGCATGCCTTGTCTCTGGCAGCTGGGCCTCCTTGTCTGCCCAGCATCTGTGTGGATTCTGGGGATCTGAACTCTGGGGCCTTTGCTTGAGCAGCAGACAGTTTAACCACTGATAGACTCAGATAGTCAGGTTGGCTGGTGCCCAAATGTCTTTTGTAGCCCTAACTGCATGTTTGGGACGGCCCTGAGAAGTGGGTGTGGCTTTCACACAGACACGTGGGCTTTCTTCTCTCTCTTTTCCCTTCCCTTTCTGCCCCTCTCCTTTCTGGGAAGACAGGAGGCTGCGGCAGAACAGCCCTCCACCTGAACCTGCCCCAGTCCCTCCTCCAAGGCCCCCAGCCATCTTCCCACACGCTGAACAAGTCCTGGCCTCCCTCCCAGGGTGCCCATGTGGTGTCTGAGATAACATCTTATCAAGTCCTTTGCCAAGAAGCCTGCCTTTTTCTGCCCCTGGAAGGAATTATTTTCACTTGTTCTGAAGGAGTCTCTGCATGCTCTCTCTCCTTCTGCCAAGAAACCCGAGAGGCCCTGAATTCCACCGCACCTGGATGCAGGCTCTTTTGGTTTAATCTGCCCAGTGCTTTCCAAAGGGCTTGAGAGAATGGGGCTACAAGCTGCTTAAAGGCTTAGAGCTGGGAGTGAGGGAGCGTCTGCCTGTGCTTGGTGAGGCCTCTTGGATGAAAGACTGGTGGAGAAGGAGGGTTTACTGGAGGGGGCAGAGATCCCCCTGGGGCTGCTCAGACGTGACCTGCCAGCCACATCACCAAAACTGCTGAGCAAGACCATTTCCAGCCCTAAGTTCTCAGAACTGGAAGGAACGGAAGGCACGGAGTGTTTAGGGAGGAGATCAGAGTCACTGCCCCTCATGCAACTCCAGAGGACACTGAGCTGAGTGGTGAACCCCCTCTTACCCTCACTTAGCCTCCCAGTGGCTATCATGACCAACATAGAACCTGTGGGAGGAGTCTAAACATTTTTTTTCGGGGGGAAAGATTTATTAATTTATTTGAGTTTTTATTTCATGAATATGGGTGTTTGCCTGCATGTATGTCTGTGCACCATGTGAGTGCCCAGTGCTGGCAGAGGCCAGAAGAGGCATTGGATTGCTGGAGATGGAGGTAAAGACAGTTGTGAGTCACCCAACATGGGTGCTGAGAACTGAACGCAGGTTCTCTGCAAGAGCAGCAAGCACTTTTAACCATCGAGACATCTCTCTGGCCTCTTAAATGTCTTTTTGATATTGATTTAGTTGATTAATCTGTGTGTTTGTGTGTCTGTGTGTATGCACACATACGTGCATGAGTGTGCACATACTTCTCTGCATTAGGATGAAGAAGGGCATGTCTAGTCCCTGGGAGCTGGAGTTACAGATGGTCCCAGGCCACGAGGCAACCTCCAGAAGCAGAAGCCCACCACAGACCAGTGAGAACCGAAGAGTCTTCCTTCAGCCACACAAACCTGGCCATGTTCAAAATCTCTGCTCATCGCTCTTAGGGTCTCAGAGGCCTCCTAGTTAGATGGAGAACTTGGTGAGGACAAAAGGCTGACATCTTTGCTCTCGGGAGGTGGGGGCAGAGTGATCAGGGGTTCCAGATCCAGGCTGGGGATGTAGCTCAGTTGATGAAACACCTGGCCGCCACACAGGAAGCTCTGGGTTCACTCTCTGTCACCACATAAACCGGGCAAGGTGGTGCACACTTGCAATCCCAGCACTTGGGAGTGGAGGCAGGAGGATCAATAGTTCCAAGTCATATTCTGCTACAAAGTGAGTTCAACGCCAGCCTGGGATACATGAACCTGCTGAAAACAAGACCAAAGAATGTTATCTACCCCTACCGCCCTTCTTTTAGCTTCTCTTCTCTTTCTTTCTTTTCTTCCTTTCTTCCTTTCTTCCTTTCTTCCTTCCTTCCTTCCTTCCTTCCTTTCTTCTCTCTCTCTCTCTCTCTCTCTCTCTCTCTCTCTCTCTCTCTTTGAGACAGGGTTTCTCTGTCCTGGAACATGCTCTGTAGACCAAGCTGGTCTTGAACTCACTGCTGATACCCACACACAAGTACGAATAATTAAAATTAATAAAAATAAGTCTTCGGAGCTGGGGAGATGGCTTAGCAGCTAGTAGCACTTGCCACTTTTGCAGAGGACCCAGATTTGTTTCACAGCACCCACGTGGTGCCCCACGACCATCCTTAACCTCAGTTCCGGGGGATCCATCTCCCTCTTCGGTCTCCTCATGCACCCAGCACTTGCAGAAATTGGCTTTTACAGAAGTAGCTGAAGGGGTGGGAAATTCCTGGAGAGAAAGGCTGGGGGTGTTGTAATTGGGATCTTGGGGGGTCTCTGCCTAGGTAGTGGAGTGGGAGGGAAGCACAGCCTTGCTGCCCCCCCCCTTTTCAACCTCTGCTCATCTCAGTTTGCCTTGGGCTAGTATCCAACCTCAACTACAAGACCTGTTTGCAAACCAACAAACAAGATAGCAAACAAAGAGCTGTGTGTGCGCGCGGCTGTAACCAGTACCGCAGCTGGCTGGGGTGAATCCAAAAGCAGCTCTGGGCTCTGGCGCACATGGCATTTGGGCAGCAGAGGGGAGAGAGCTACTCTCCCAGCTGTCCAGGCCACCCTGCCCTCCACCCCTGCAGTGGTCACAGTGGGCATCAGAGGCAGGCATTGGATCACACAAGCTGAGCACCTGTCTACTCCTTTTGTCCTTCTGAAGACCCATGTGGTGACCCCAGGCTACCTAAAGTGTGTGGTCAGCTGGAATGGGCTGGAAACTGGTGGAGCTGGTCACACCCTGCTCCCTGGAGTCAGGGCTGGAAACCCCTTCAAGGAATTCAGCAGGTCACTAGCACTGCTGGAGCAGACAGCAGTGGGTGGGTGTGGGTGGGTGGGGCTTGTTCTGTTCTTCCTCTGCAGCCACAGGGAAGGAGAGGAGGCCAGGAGCTTCCTGCAGAGCTAGCAGCTGGCTTCCTTCAGGTACCTCCGTGGTGCACAGTTTTCCCCCTTCCCGTCTTCCCATTTAGAGCCTAGAAACTTCTCAAAGCTCAGGACAGGTACTTTCTAGTTCTTAGTGGTCCCCCTCCACTCCTGGTCATTTCTGCATCTGCTGTTTTTGTATAGGCTACTTGTGTTGGCTTGATTGTCTTGGATTCTGTCTGTAGACCAGGCTGGCTTTGAACTCAGAGATCCACTTGCCTCTGCCTCTTGAGTACTGGGATTAAAGGCGTGTGTTACGACGGCCTGGCTTTTTCGGTGTCTCTTGTACTTGACTAAGTTAGGAACACAGAGTCAGAAAGGCCCTTGCCTGAAGTTAGATGGAAACTGCCATTACTCTCTCCTTGTTCCACAAAGAGGCTTAGAGAAAGAAAGGTGGGCAGGCCTCGGAGATGAGTTGAACTAAGCGATAAGGGTGATCCCTGCGGCATGCCCATAAAGGCAGAGATCTGAGATCTGGATCTGGATCTGCGATTGTCAGTGTGGTGGTTTGAATGAGAATGTCCCCCATCTGATCAGGTGTTTGAAGGGTTGGGAAGGCTTAGGAGGTAAAGCCTTGTTGGAGGAAGTGGATCGCTGGGGCGGGCTTTGAGAGCTTAAAGACTTGCAATATTTTGAGTTTGCACTTTCTGCTTCCTGCTTGTAGTTCTAAAATGTGAGCTCTCAGCTGGCCTCTCCAGTCACCGCGACTGCCTGTTGCCAGCTTCCCTGCTGTGATGGTGCTCCCTCCCTTGGGAAGACAGTCTGCGGCATCTGGATAGGCTGCATTTGCAGAATCAAAGCTGTGAGCTGCTGAAGGTATGTCAACGATCCGAGACCTGGGACGTAGCTCAGATGGAAGAGTGTTTGCCAAGCATCCATGAAGTCCTGGCTTTGATCCCTATCACTGTAGCACGGATTCTAATTGTTCTTAATAAAAACCCAGGGTCAAATATTAGGGGGTGAAAGCTGAGAGATCAGAGACATGGAACAGGCAACCACTAGAGAGCTCTTACTTCTACCAATGCTCAGATCAAAGGGGTGATCCTGTCCTCAGACTGCATCCTCAGACTGACTGCCTCAGACTGCAACTGTCGCCAGCAAACCTCATACTGCATCTCCAGACTGCTCTGAGCTCCTGCCTCCTCCCACCTTATATTCCCTCTCTCTGCCTAGTCTCCACCTCCCTAGTGCTGGGATTAAAGGCGTGGAATCCTAAGTGCTGGGATCACCTGTGTGTGAGCTCTGTTTCTCTTATAGACAGATTCAATCTTATGTGGCCTTAAACTAACAGAGATCCCTCTGCCTCTGTCTCCTGAGTCCTGGGATTAAAGGTGTGTGCCACCACTCCCTGGCCTCTAATGGCTTAGCTCTGCACTCTGATTTTCAAGCAAGCTTTATTTGTTAAAACACAAACAAAATATCACTAAATATCACCCCAAATCCCGTTTTTTTGGCCAGGATCTCTCTCTGTACTTCAGGCTACCCTTAAACTAAAATCCTCCTGCCTCAGTTTCTTTCTTTCTTTTTTATTTTTTTTAATTTTTATTTTACATGTATTGGTGGTTTTCCTACATGCATGTCTGTTTGAGGATGTGGGATCCCCTGGAACTAGAGTCACAGACAGTTGTGAGCTGCTGTGTGGATGCTGGGAATTAAACCCGGGTCCTCTGGAAGAACAGCCAGTGCTCTTAACCACTGAAGCATCCCGTCATCCCCCCACCTCAGTTCTTAAGTGCTGGGATTACAGACATGCACCACCCACACATGACTCCTTATCTTCAGCAGATACTTAAGTTTCAAAGCACAATGAATAAAATTTGCTCTGTCAGACATGACTGTATCAACCAATATCTAAAATTAGGATCAAAGCACAAATACCTATTGTTGTGGAATATTATTTTAACCATGTAAAGATGTGTTATATTTGTTTGTGTTGTGGAATATTTAGCTATGTAAAGGTGTTACATTTGTTTATGCTGTGAAATATTACTTTAACTGTTTACAGGTGTGTTATATCTGTTTACGCTATATTGTTTATGTAAAAATGTGTTGCATTTGTTTCCCCTTGCCTGCCTAAGGCAGCTGATTGGTCTACTAAAAAGCTGAATGTCCAATAGCTAGCAGGATAGGGATAGGCAGGGCTGGCAGGCAGAGAGAATAAAAAGGAGAGAACAAGGGAGAAAGAGAGGGACAAGCCTGGGGTCAGAGGTCAGGCAACCAGCAGCCACTCAGACACTGGAGGAAGCAGGAAAGTAAGATAGAAAGAAAGAAGGCAAGGAAGGTAAAAAGCCCCAAGGCAAAACATAGATATAGAGAAACAGACAATTTAAGTCAAAAGAGCTAACTAGAAATGAGCATAAGTTAGGCCAAGCATTCAGATCTAATAATAAGTCTCTGTGTCATGATTTGGGAAGCTGGCTGGTGCCCCCCCACCAAAAAAAAAGAAAGCCTGATACAACCTGAGAGCCACAGTTTATTTTTTCCTTAAATTTTATTTGTGTGCGTTCATGCATGCGTACATATGAGTACGTGTGTGTACCTGGGCCTTGGCGTGCACATGATCAGAAGACAGCTCTGGAGTCTGTTCTCTCCTGCCACCATTGTGTGGGTCCCAGGTGTCAAATGCAGGGCTCCAGTCTTAGCCAGCAAGTGTCTTTTCCTGCTGACTTGCTGAGCCATCTCGCTGGTCCAAGGTGCAGTTTTTACTTTTCTTCTAGTAGGTCTACATCAGCCTTGCTGGCTTCTTCCTTGTCTACAAGATAACTGAGCCTGGAAAGAGAGGAGCGGTGACGTCTCCCCATGTCCTTTCTCCCCTATGCACACTTCCCATACAACAGCACGTTAGGTCTAGAGGGCCTCTCTCCCTCTCTCCTTCCTCCCCACTCACCCCCCGATTCTCAATACACTTCTTTCGCTTCCATGCTCACCTGTTGTTGGTGGGCATTGCTCATGGGCCTTGTGAGAAGAGAACCCTGAATTGGCTCTGGTGTTGGGAGTTCTGCTGGGCTGATTGTTCAGCACCTTTGTACCAACGCCAAGCCCTTGTGAGTCTGGTGGTCAATCTCTTCCTGCTTCTTGATCTGCTGAAATTGAGAAAGGGCTCACTGCTACTGCCAAGCCTCCTCCACCATGATGGGTGGCATTCCCTTAGACCATGGGCCACATACATCTTTCCTTCCTTAAGGGGAGGAGGTTGCTTACCCCATAGTATCTATGAGGCAAAGAAAGGAAGAGGAGGGGCCAGGGCCCAAATACTTCTTTTGAGTGTAGCCTCCATGTTCCTGGAAGACTTTTAACTAGGCCCCACCTCTTACAGGTTCCCTGACCTCTCAAGAGGACTTGCAGGTTGGGGGCCTTTAAGAGACATTTTATCTTAATTGTTGTGTCCACAGAGTTCCTTGAGTTTAGACTAGCTGACCTTGGGAAATGGAGATTATTAAGTTTATATGCCCCTCATTGGCTATATGCATGTGGTGTACATAGGTGTTTGTATGCATGTATGTGAAAGTGCATATGTGTGTGTGTGTGTGTATAGAACAGAGATTGACTTCCGGTGTTTTCCATGTTCTCACCATATATGCTGAAGCAGGGTCTTCCACAGGAACCCGTCACTTGCTGATCTGACTAGCCGAGCTAGCCAACTTGCTCTGGGTTGCCTGTCACCACCCCATGTACACTCAGATTACAGATGGGCTAGCACAGCCACCGGGCATTTGTGTGAGTGCTGGGTATCCCTGGGTCATGGGACTGTTGTGAGGATGAAATGAGATCAGGCATGCAGAACACCTCCATCGAGTCACAGCCTCTTTAGTCGTGGTCGTTATTGTGAGCGCTGTAGGGAAGGATGAAGACCTGCTCATGAGAGGTCTCTGACAGCGTGCCCTTTCGCTTTCCACCCCACAATAGCAGAGGAGGAACAGCTTATTTGGGGTGACATTTTCATCCTGAGGTCGCTTGGGTCCCTTGCATCTGTAACCACGGGTGGGACAGAGCACTTCTGTGGAAGCCTGGGATGGAAGAAAGCTGCCACAGGCCCCCAAGAGCCTGGAACCGCGATATCAGCCAGGCCCCTCTTCTAAGTTTCCAGCACTTTCCTATGGTCCATCAGATGAGGAAGTAGCCTAGAAATGGGTGGATCATGAGGGCTTGTAGAGCTCAGAGTCCTCGTGATCTCCCCAGCCCCCCCGCAAGCACCTTCCAAAATCACAAGATCTGGTATCCAGCTCTTGGCACATTGTCTTTGGGAGGTGGGGAAATTTAGTTCTAAACAGAACAGAAGGTAGCTTTCTTTTACTTTGAGTTTTTGCTTTTGAGGCAGGGTCTCAAGTAGCCCAGACTGGCCTCAAACCTGCTATGTAGCCAGACTTCCAATCTTCCTGCTTCTACCTCTAGAATGCTGGAATTATAGCCATTTGCACTACTGTACCTGGTCCAAGGACTGACTTGCTCCGTATTGGCCCTAGAGGGCAGATCAGGATCAGTTAGACACAAGGAAGAACTCCTCTAGAGCCCTAGGAAGAGAGATGGGTTTTGGGGATATTTAGGAGGAGACTGGAGAGCCCCATGGAGGGGTGTTAGGGAAGGGACTATGTTTTCAGATGGAAATTGTGTGAGCCTAGGGTTTCACTGCTGGTGAAGCCTTGGGACTGGGGTGGTTGAGCAGCTGCAGTTCCAGTAGCTCACAGGGAGCCATCAGGTCTTTAAGCACTTGAGTTCTGACACGCCTAGCCTGGGATCTCTTCCAGGCACTCTGCTTCCAGTCCCAGAGCCTAGCTGGCTGTCAGTCGCTCAGCTGGAGTTGTGAGAGCAGAGGAACTGGTCTGGGCCCAGCATGGCTCTGTGGGGAAAGCCCTTGGAAGTGACTTCTCGGGGCCTGAGATCCCAGTTTGCATCAAATAACAGCCGTTGACAGTTTTTGCATCCGCTGCACGGCTGCAAGGGGACACTGCAGCACTTAATTTTTTAGGAAATTTGGCCCAAATCCGTAGCTTCGACACAGAAATAAATTTTGGTCAAGCCAGTGTGCAGCAGGGTTGGAGAGGATTAAAGATATTTTGTTGCAGATTTTGTTTAAAAACATGAGGGTTTAAACAAGGGTTAAGAGAAAGAGATGCTTAGAGAATGCAACACACCCAAATGTGGATGTGGGGCTATTTCAATAAAGTGTCTTAACCATTCGGAAGGGGAAACCTCAATTGAGAAAATGCCCCCTATAAGATTGGCCTATAGGCAAATCAATAGGGGGCATTTCTTGATAAATAATATACTAGAAACACACTCACACTGACAGACAGACAGACAGACAGACAGACAGAAACACACAGAGACACGGGGGCTCAGGTCATCCTTGATACAAGAATGCCAACTTTATTGTGCTCCAGGGAAGCTTATGTAGAGATCCTTAGCTGGTAGCTATGCCTCAGCTCTTGGGATCTTTCAACTGCAGGCCTCACCAGAACCCACTCCCCTGCCATCAGGGTCTTGTGCACAGAGCAGCTGCAGGCACAGGTAAACAAGTTGTTTTGCTCAGTTCACTCCAGCAGGCAAAGGGTCTGAGGCAGGCAAAGGCAAGGGGCCAGGGGTCTGCAGCCCTCAACAGCTCCTCCTTTTCTATATAATTAGACCAGGCCTGTCTTGGGTTACAGAAGTGCATATCCACATCGTATCTGTCATAAGGAACACTTGCCTCAGCACGCAAGGCCTCTGTCTTAGGTTGACTGTGACAGGCTCCTGCTTTACCTGCCTCTAGCTCACTGGTCTTTCCATAGCCTGCTAACCCATACTGCTCTCGGAGGAAGCCCACTCTCTTGGGCAAATAGCAATTTACATCGCTGCTGCTGCTGCCTGTTGTAGAGGCCGAAACCTTCCAGCTACAGGAGTTCCTAGGGCCAGCTGCTCAGCAAGCCTAGGCCGTATGGGAGTGGCTGGACTGGCATGGGCGTGGCACAAATATAATGAAAGAAAGGGAGCAACCAACCGCATGCTTCGACTGTTCTTATAAAAGGAGGCCTATAGGTCAAACCGGAAAATGCCCTGGCGAAAATGCTCATTAAGGGAATTGTGGATCTCTAAGACAGTAGCAACCTGTCTGGCTAGGGGATCAACAGTGCTAGCCACAGTAGTCATCTGACTGGTTACAATTCCGGTTGTCAGGGAGGCCGCAGTGGTGACAATAGCAGCCACCCGTGGTGATCCTGAAGTCTTCTTGACTCACCAGAACAGGCACCAAGCCTGTAACCTGGCCCACAGTGGCAGTCATCTCTTTAGCCCCAACAGCTGTTCAAAAGACACAAAGCTTGAGAACAGTTAAGGGCAGAATCGTTCATTAGCCACAGACAACCACATGAGAAGCTTTATTTTGGTTCTGGTTTTCCATCTTGCTGTGCTATTAAACAGGGTAGAATCCTGCACAACCAAGGGTCCAAAATTTAAACAGGCACGAAGTCCACAGAGATACCATCCTGTGAAGGTAGACCCTACACCACATTGGGCTGGATTCCAGAAGTGAAACTCCTGAGAATCCTGGCTAACATTCTTGTAAAGTGAACACGGTCCCCATCACCACAATGAATAATGTGCTCTGGGCATAAATCATAATACTGGGCCATAGCACAAGGAGAAAGAAAATTCATTAAAAATAAAACACAAACTGCCAGATAGTTTCCACATCCCAATAACATTATTACGTCTTCAATCAATGGCTGGCTGTTCCATAGCCCAATCAATGGAAAGGAAGTACAGCTACACGGGACTATCCAGGCCTACTGGCATCAGCACCCAAGGATTCCTGACTGGGGCCCATCATACCTGTTGGCCGTGGCTGATGGTCAGGAGAACTGTCCCATAGAACACACAAATTGTTCAGGAATCCATTTGGGGCTTTCAATATCCTGTGGAAACACACATACACTTCTATGCCCCCAAATGAGGACTGGATCAGGCCCCTTCCATGCTCCAGCCAACACATCCTTCCACTGTACCATCGATGAGTAGAGCCGCGGGGCTGCCAGTGCCTCTGAGCAGCCAATGCTTGAGTATGTGATTCAACTGTTGGAAAATTTAATATATAGAGAACATTAGAAAGTACATCCCGGGGAGTACTATACTCCTCCTGTTTTGTTTTATGAATACAGTCTTTGAGAATTCAGTGAGCCCATTCCACTATACCTGTCCCTGGGGATTGTAAGGAATTCCTGTCTTATGAAGGATGTCATAATTGTCACAGAATAATTGAAAGCCTTTACTGATATAAGCTGGTCCATTGTCTGTTTTAATCAATTTTGGGGCAAAAGAATTTGAAGTGGCAAGGAATGGATTCTGCCACAGAGGTCTATAGGAACATCTTTTTGCTTGTCTCCTTTCTTCCTCTTCCTCCTCCACAAAGTTATTGATAGATGTCACAGATTCCTCATCTTGAATTTCCTCAAAAGTTTTGGCCAAATTACCTAACTGTTCCTTCACCTTCCCATTGTTGCTGAGAAGCACATCTTTGACTAAATGCCAAAGTGAAAATATTTCCATGGGAAATTCTCCTGGTCCTCTCTCTTTCAAAGCTTTCTGAAGGTCAGCTTTTACATGATCCCAATCAGGAATATTAAAACCTCCTGTCTGTGAAAACCAGGACTAAATTCTAAAACTGTCTTAATAAATTCTTGTGCTGTCTCAGTCTTAATAGTGGTACCCTGCTTCTTTAAAAGAATCATCAATTGACTGGTCAATAGCTGAACAGAATTACTGGTACCCATCTTCAATCCACCCTCACCATCAATCTCTTACTTGCTTGCTGGCCAGCCTTTCCAGGGTGATCACCCAACGTCCCCCCAATTCCCAATCTCGCAGGGGGCCTCCACCTGTAGTACCTGAACTACAGGATGGTACGTGAGCCAGGAACTAAGCTGGAGACTTAAAAACACACGCATACAGACAGATAGAGAGACACACAGAGACACGGGTCATCCTTGATACAAGAATGCCAACTTTGTTGTGCTCCAGGAAAGCTTATATAGGGATCCTTAGCTGATAGTCACACCCCAGCTCTCGGGATCTTTCAGCTGCAGACCTCACCAGACCCCCACTGGTCTTGTGCTCAGAGCAGCTGCAGGCACAGGTAAACAAGTTGTTTTTCTCAGTTCACTCCAGCAGGCAAAGGGTCTGAGGCAGGCAAAGAAAGTCAAGGGGCAGCCCCCACTCCCTCCCTCCCTCCCTCTCTCTCTCTCTCTCTCTCTCTCTCTCTCTCTCTCTCTTTTCTGGAACTCACTCTATAGACTAGGCTGACCTCAAACTCACAGAGACCCACCTGCTTCTGCCTCCCAAGAGCTGGGATTAAAGGCGTGCGCCACCACTGCCCATGTCCTGTCTTCTCATTTGAATTATCAGAGTAGTAGATTTCTTTTCTGCAGTGGAGCCAAGATAGTCACTCCAACACAACAACTGCTTTTCTCCCAAGGAGAAAAAATCTTATCAGTATGATTGTGCCTGCTGGAGAGTGGTGGCACATACCTTTAACCCCAGCACTTGAAGACGGGCAGGTGGATCTCTGTGAGTTTGAAGCCATCCTGGTCTACAGAGTGAGTTCTAGGACAGCCAGGGCTACACAGAGAAACCCTGTCTTGAATTTTAAAAAAAGTAGCCAAATCACTGTGGTAACTGCAACTGCTTTTGTTGTTGTTCCCTAATACCTAACAAGAAACAACTTAAGGAGGGTGCGGGCTTATTTTGGCTCAAAGTTTGGATGCATAATTCATCATGGTGGGACAGCCACAGCAGCGGTGATGTGAGGCAGCCAGGAAGGACAGAGACGGATGCTGGTCCTCAGTTTGTACCTTTTCCCTTCGATTCAGTGCAGGACCCCAGTCCATGGGATGGTGCTACTCACACTGAAGGAGTACCTTCCTCAGTTAAATCTTTCTGGAAATACACTCTCAGATGTGCCCGGAGACTGTTTCCAAGGCAATTCGCTCTCTCTTTTTAAAGATTGTATTTATTTATTTATTTATTTATTTATTTATTTTTTGTTTTTCGAGACAGGGTTTCTCTGTAGCTTTGGTGCCCGTCCCAGAACTAGCTCTTGTAGACCAGGCTGGCCTCGAACTCCCAGAGATCCGCCTGCCTCTGCCTCCCGAGTTCTGGGATTAAAGGCGTGTGCCACCACCGCCAGCCTGATTGTATTTATTTTGTATACAATGTTGTGCCTGCATGTATGCCTACAGGCCAGAAGAGGGCACCAGATCTTATTTTAGATGGTTGTGAGCCACCACGTGGGTGCTGGGAGTTGAACTCAGGACCTCCGGAAAAGCAGCTAGCGCTCTTAACCTCTGAGCCATCTCTCCAGCCCTCCATGGCAATTCTTAATCCAGCGAAATTGGCAATCAAGATTAACCATCATAGCACCCAATATTTAGAAAGTTCTAGAAAAAGCTTATGAAGTATGGAAAAAAGAGAAATGACAAACAGCAGCGGTACCTGCAACCTAAGTCCTTTATCATGGCATCATTTGACAGGTGCGGACTTCAGAATGGGAAGGAAGCCCTGCCTTCCACACAGCTGTGGGGACTGAGACCCAGGGAGGCAGACTGGCTCACTCAGTATCAGTGGGTTGGGTTTAAGGACTATGTATTTTGAGTTTTGGGCCAAGATTGGTTTGTAACATAGAAGGCTGGTGTTTTCTTAGCCTCTAAGCCATCTCTCCAGCCCAAAGGCTGGTGTTTTCTAATGATGTAAGAAAGATGATTTGAAAACATGGACAAGTTGGAAGCCATGTTTGATGGGGTTGCTTGCTGATCTTTGTAGTTCCCTCTGGGAGCAGAGGGAGCATTCTTCTCTGCCTCTGAGTACCCACCTGGTCCTTCCTTCCATCCCACACCCTAGGAAGGGCAGGATGAGGCAGAACTCAGCTCTGTTCCTCAAGTCTTCCTTGCCGACTCCCCCTCGGCCTCCCATAGGAAACCGGGCTGGAACTAGCCCAAGAACCAGATGCCACAGTGCCACCCACAGGGCCTGGCTTGTGCAGCCAGGAAAACAACCCACCTGTGTATTGTCCCATTTCAGTTTCCAGGATCCCAGCTCATTCCTTTAACTTAAGTGTTGGCCCAGCCCATGGCTTGTCACATTCACCCTAGAGAGACAAGCTAGTTCATCAGGAGACTGGCACCATGGTGCTGAGGGGGTGCGCTTCTTTTCTTTCCTTACTCACACCCCCATTTCGGTTCACTTGTTAAGGAGACAGCTGAGGTCGGCCCTTGAGGGCCTTGTATACATTAGGCGAGTGCCTTGCCGTTGAACCGCACCCCAAGCTCCTCACTACCATCTTGAGGGAGCTTGTGGTCACTGAAGATGTCTTACCCAGTGCTATGAGAAGATGGGTGAGTCTAGTTTCATGAGTGGCCCTTGTGGGGCAGGCACTGGGCTAGGCGCGGGACACACTTTACATTCTATAGTTCTTACAAAAGCTTGTGAGGCTCCAACATTTTTTTTTTTTTTGCCTTGTTCATGTGGGAAACCTTGCTGCTCAGGTTAGGTGGAACACGGTAGGGAAAGGCAGTAGTGGGGTTGGGGATTCTGAGAGCAGGAAGGGCCGTGGCTTTGAGGTGTGTATGTGGGCATCCCCTAGTCTCAGACATTGCCATAGAGCCATTTCTGCTGTCTGCCGCCTTCCTCCTCCATATCTAGGTAAGCCTTGGAATGGGCCCCAGGGATGGTCCACCATAATCTTTGTTTTCTTTCTGAGGCACTTGAGGACATAGACCAGGGTTGGACAACCTTGGACACTGTTATTTCATGGTGTATCTCAGGACGGTGCCTTCCTGGAGGGATGTGATATAAGGTGTGTCTGTGAGAAAGCTAGGGACTAGCCTGAGCCTCATCGTCTCTGCAAGAGCCTGGACTTGAACTCTGAGCTACTGGGTGCTCTTTGGAGCCCTGTTGCTAGATGAGATGAAGGCTTGGCCCGTGGCGTCCATCTTGTTTACTCCACAGCCAGAAGCCTCCCCTTGAGGAAGGAGCAACTGCGTTCCCGCCCGGATCCCGGCTAGCTTATCCTCGAAATAATCACAGAAACTGTATTCATTTAAACACTGCCTGGCCCATTATATCTAGCCTCTTATTGGCTAACTTTCACATCTTGATTAACCCATTTCTAATAAATCTGTATGTTACCACGAGGTCGTGGCTTACTGGCATGAGTCTAGCCAGCATCCGTCTCGGGAAGGGGAATCATGGTGTCTGCCTGACTCTGCTTCTTTCTCCCAGCATTCTGTTCAGTCTACTCCACCTATCTAAATCCTGCCCTATCAAAAAGCCAAGGCAGTTTCTTTATTAACCAATGAAAGTAACACATAGACAGATGACCCTCTTCCATCATCCCCTTCCGGTGCCCTCAGCATCCACCCTCTGACCAGCCCCTGAGCAGCTTGGGGAAAGGCCAGCTGCAGGCGGGGTGGCCTCCAAACCGAAGAGCTCTGACACAATGGGCTTGCACCAGCACCATAATCCTAACATTTGGGAGGCTGAGCAGGCGGATGATGGCCACAAATTCAAAGTTTGCCTGGGCTACAAAGTAAGTTCCTGTCTCAAAACAAGCAAACAAACACAAACCCAAAACTCAAAGAAATGACTCTCATCCCCAAACAAGACAAAACAAAAAGCACGCAGGCAAACAGAGACAAGGAGAAGCCTGGGGGACTGTATTTTCCATTTCTAGCTTTTAGGAGATTCTCTCTTGGGGAAAATCAAAACTCTGGATTTCAACATCGGACATTCTCTCCAGGGAGTCTCTCCTTGGCTGGCCACGCTATGGCTGTGTAACCTTGGACAAATAGCAACCTCTCTGGGTCTCCAGTCCTTTTTCATAAAGGGGAGAATGAGTTTAGTGTGACGAATAATCCCAGCACTTGGGAGGCAGAGATAGGAGGACTAAAATTTCCAGACCAGCCTGGGCTACATAGTGAAGCTGTACTTTAAAAAAATGGCACTAAGTATTCTCAACCATGTCACCTGCTGTCAATCTTTTGGCCTACTTTAATTCGTACCATCACTCAGTTCCAAATAAGTTACCTTGTTTATTTTGGGGGGGAAATCAGTGCTGAAGAGATGACTCATTAGTTAATAATACTGTTCCGTCAGAGGACCCAAGTCTGGTTCCCAGCACCCACATCAGGTCTCACAGCTAGAGTTAAAACTCTAGCTCCAGGGGGTCTTTTCTGGCTTCCGTGGCTGCTGCACCTCCTGCACAAATGCTCCTCTCCCCCGACACACTTAAAAAAAAACAGCTCTTAGGCTGGAGAGATGGCTCAGTGGTTAAGAGCATTGCCTGCTCTTCCAAAGGTCCTGAGTTCAATTCCCAGCAACCACATGGTGGCTCACAACCATCTGTAATGGGGTCTGATGCCCTCTTCTGGCCTGCAGGCATACACACAGACAGAATATTGTATACATAATAAATAAATAAATATTTTTTAAAAAACCAACTCTTTCCCTAAAGGGTGTTAGGAGGACTAAATGAACTGTGTATATAAACTTGTTTACAAAGTAATTGTAGTGGAGCTGGGTATGACGGCTGTCGTCAATGATTCTGTCACTTCGAGGTGGAAACAGGAAGGTTGGAACATAAAGGTCATCCTCAGCTGTAGAGTAAATGAGACACTGCCCCTACCTCCATTATAATATGGAGGTTTAGTGCTTGGGCCCTGGAATAGCACAAACTCAGTTGTGTGACTCAGAGAAAACCATCTAAACTTTTTGTGGCTTAGTTTTTCTGCCAACAAAATGGATTTAATGCTAGTTACGACCTCAAGGGGGCGTGGAGGAGGTTAAAGGCGTTGATGTACTGGGACCTCAGTCCAGCCTGAGCACCCCCATTCCTGTTTCCTGCCTGCAACAGCTCTCAACTGCCATGTGCTCTCCTCGGCCACGCGCTCCTCTCCTCTGCCACGCGCTCTCCTCTGCCACGCGCTCTCCACTGCCACGCGCTCTCCTCTGCCACGCGCTCTCCTCTGCCACGCGCTCTCCACTGCCACGTGCTCTCCTCTGCCACGCGCTCTCCTCTGTCACGTGCTCCTCTCCTCTGCCACATGCTCCTCTCCTCTGCCACGTGCTCCTCTCCTCTGCCACATGCTCCTCTCCTCTGCCACGCGCTCTCCTCTGCCACGCGCTCTCCTCTGCCACACGCTCTCCTCTGCCACGTGCTCCTCTCCTCTGCCCCGCACTCTCCTCTACCACGCGCTCTCCTCTGCCACGCGCTCTCCACTGCCACGCGCTCTCCTCTGCCACACGCTCTCCTCTGCCACACGCTCTCCTCTGCCACGCGCTCTCCTCTGCCACGCGCTCTCCTCTGCCACGCGCTCTCCACTGCCACGCGCTCTCCTCTGCCACGCGCTCTCCTCTGCCACGCGCTCTCCTCTGCCACGCGCTCTCCACTGCCACGCGCTCTCCTCTGCCACGCGCTCTCCTCTGCCACGCGCTCTCCTCTGCCACGCGCTCTCCTCTGCCACGCGCTCTCCTCTACCACGCGCTCTCCACTGCCACGTGCTCCTCTCCTCTGCCCCGCACTCTCCTCTACCACGTGCTCTCCTCTGCCACGTGCTCCTCTCCTCTGCCCCGCACTCTCCTCTGCCACGTGCTCCTCTCCTCTGCCACACGCTCTCCTCTGCCACGCGCTCTCCTCTGCCACGTGCTCCTCTCCTCTGCCACGTGCTCCTCTCCTCTGCCACGTGCTCCTCTCCTCTGCCACGTGCTCCTCTCCTCTGCCACGCGCTCTCCTCTGCCACGCGCTCCTCTCCTCTGCCACGCGCTCCTCTCCTCTGCCACGCGCTCTCCTCTGCCACGTGCTCCTCTCCTCTGCCACGTGCTCCTCTCCTCTGCCACGTGCTCCTCTCCTCTGCCCCGCGCTCTCCTCTGCCCCGTGCTCTCCTCTGCCCCGCGCTCTCCTCTGCCCCGCGCTCTCCTCTGCCCCGCGCTCTCCTCTGCCCCGCGCTCTCCTCTGCCACGTGCTCCTCTCCTCTGCCCCGCGCTCTCCTCTGCCCCGTGCTCTCCTCTGCCCCGCGCTCTCCTCTGCCCCGCGCTCTCCTCTGCCCCGTGCTCTCCTCTGCCCCGTGCTCTCCTCTGCCCCGCGCTCTCCTCTGCCCCGCGCTCTCCTCTGCCCCGCGCTCTCCTCGGCCACGCGCTCTCCTCTGCCACGTGCTCCTCTCCACTGCCACATGTGCTCCTCCACGCGCTCTCCTCTGCCATGCATGCTCCACTGCCACGTGCTCTCCTCTGCCACGTGCTCTCCTCTGCCCCGCGCTCTCCTCTGCCCCGCGCTCTCCTCTGCCCCGCGCTCTCCTCTGCCCCGCGCTCTCCTCGGCCACGTGCTCCTCTCCTCTGCCACGAGCTCCTCTCCTCTGCCACGCGCTCTCCTCTGCCATGCATGCTCCTCTGCCACGAGCTCTCCTCTGCCACGTGCTCTCCTCTGCCACGAGCTCTCCTCTGCCACGTGCTCTCCTCTGCCACGTGCTCTCCTCTGCCACGAGCTCTCCTCTGCCACGTGCTCTCCTCTGCCACGTGCTCTCCTCTGCCACGAGCTCTCCTCTGCCACGTGCTCTCCACTGCCACGTGCTCTCCTCTGCCACGCGCTCTCCTCTGCCACGAGCTCTCCTCTGTCACGTGCTCTCCTCTGCCACGCGCTCTCCACTGCCACGAGCTCTCCTCTGCCACGTGCTCTCCTCTGCCACGCGCTCTCCACTGCCACGTGCTCTCCTCTGCCACGCGCTCTCCACTGCCACGAGCTCTCCTCTGCCACGTGCTCTCCTCTGCCACGAGCTCTCCTCTGCCACGAGCTCTCCACTGCCACGCGCTCTCCTCTGCCACACGCTCTCCTCTGCCACGCGCTCTCCATGCCACGCGCTCTCCTCTGCCACACGCTCTCCTCTGCCACGCGCTCTCCTCTGCCACGCGCTCTCCTCTGCCATGCGCTCTCCTCTGCCACGCGCTCTCCACTGCCACGCGCTCTCCTCTGCCACGCGCTCTCCACTGCCACACGCTCTCCTCTGCCACGCGCTCTCCTCTGCCATGCGCTCTCCTCTGCCACGCGCTCTCCTCTGCCACGCGCTCTCCTCTGCCACACGCTCTCCTCTGCCACACGCTCTCCTCTGCCACGCGCTCTCCTCTGCCACACGCTCTCCTCTGCCACGTGCTCCTCTCCTCTGCCCCACACTCTCCTCTACCACGTGCTCTCCTCTGCCACGTGCTCCTCTCCTCTGCCACGCGCTCTCCACTGCCACGCGCTCTCCTCTGCCACGCGCTCTCCTCTGCCACGCGCTCTCCTCTGCCACGCGCTCTCCACTGCCACGCGCTCTCCTCTGCCACGTGCTCCTCTCCTCTGCCCCGCACTCTCCTCTACCACGTGCTCTCCTCTGCCACGTGCTCCTCTCCTCTGCCCCGCACTCTCCTCTGCCACGTGCTCCTCTCCTCTGCCCCGCACTCTCCTTTGCCACGCGCTCCTCTCCTCTGCCACACGCTCTCCTCTGCCACGCGCTCTCCTCTGCCACGTGCTCCTCTCCTCTGCCACGTGCTCCTCTCTTCTGCCACGTGCTCCTCTCCTCTGCCACGTGCTCCTCTCCTCTGCCACGCGCTCTCCTCTGCCACGCGCTCCTCTCCTCTGCCACGCGCTCCTCTCCTCTGCCACGCGCTCTCCTCTGCCACGTGCTCCTCTCCTCTGCCACGTGCTCCTCTCCTCTGCCACGTGCTCCTCTCCTCTGCCCCGCGCTCTCCTCTGCCCCGTGCTCTCCTCTGCCCCGCGCTCTCCTCTGCCCCGCGCTCTCCTCTGCCCCGCGCTCTCCTCTGCCCCGCGCTCTCCTCTGCCCTGCGCTCTCCTCTGCCCCGCGCTCTCCTCTGCCCCGCGCTCTCCTTGGCCACGTGCTCCTCTCCACTGCCACATGTGCTCCTCCACGCGCTCTCCTCTGCCATGCATGCTCCACTGCCACGTGCTCTCCTCTGCCACGTGCTCTCCACTGCCACGTGCTCTCCTCTGCCCCGCGCTCTCCTCTGCCCCGCGCTCTCCTCTGCCATGCATGCTCCTCTGCCACGAGCTCCTCTCCTCTGCCACGCGCTCTCCTCTGCCATGCATGCTCCTCTGCCACGAGCTCTCCTCTGCCACGTGCTCTCCTCTGCCACGTGCTCTCCTCTGCCCTGCGCTCTCCTCTGCCCTGCGCTCTCCTCTGCCCCGCGCTCTCCTCGGCCACGTGCTCCTCTCCACTGCCACATGTGCTCCTCCACGCGCTCTCCTCTGCCATGCATGCTCCACTGCCACATGCTCTCCTCTGCCACGTGCTCTCCTCTGCCACGTGCTCTCCACTGCCACGCGCTCTCCTCTGCCCCGCGCTCTCCTCTGCCCCGCGCTCTCCTCTGCCCCGCGCTCTCCTCTGCCATGCATGCTCCTCTGCCACGAGCTCTCCTCTGCCACGTGCTCTCCTCTGCCACGTGCTCTCCTCTGCCACGTGCTCTCCTCTGCCACGTGCTCTCCTCTGCCACGCGCTCTCCTCTGCCACGTGCTCTCCTCTGCCACGTGCTCTCCTCTGCCACGTGCTCTCCTCTGCCACGAGCTCTCCTCTGCCACGTGCTCTCCACTGCCACGTGCTCTCCTCTGCCACGCGCTCTCCTCTGCCACGAGCTCTCCTCTGCCACGTGCTCTCCTCTGCCACGCGCTCTCCACTGCCACGAGCTCTCCTCTGCCACGTGCTCTCCTCTGCCACGTGCTCTCCACTGCCACGTGCTCTCCTCCGCCACGCGCTCTCCACTGCCACGAGCTCTCCTCTGCCACGTGCTCTCCTCTGCCACGAGCTCTCCTCTGCCACGAGCTCTCCTCTGCCACGCGCTCTCCACTGCCACGAGCTCTCCTCTGCCACGTGCTCTCCTCTGCCACGTGCTCTCCACTGCCACGTGCTCTCCTCTGCCACGCGCTCTCCTCTGCCACGAGCTCTCCTCTGCCACGAGCTCTCCTCTGCCACGCGGTCTCCTCTGCCACGAGCTCTCCTCTGCCCCGCGCTCTCCTCTGCCACGAGCTCTCCTCTGCCACGAGCTCTCCTCTGCCACGCGCTCTCCTCTGCCACGAGCTCTCCACTGCCACGTGCTCTCCTCTGCCACACGCTGTCCACTGTTCTTCTCCCTGCCCATTTCTTCTCATCTTCTCAGTGTTATGTCATTCACACAAAGGTCCAAAAATATACACGAGATGTTTCCTCCTGTCCGCAGTCATCTCTAGAAAGGCTCTGTGTGGCCGATTCTTCATGTTTAGAGTGTGTGTGTGTGTGTGTGTGTGTGTGTGTGTGTGTTCCTCTCATTAAAGAAATGGAAGCTTTCTTTGGTTCTTTTTTAAACATCTATTTATTGGTTTGTTTGTTTATTTGTGGGGAGGCATATATGTGTCACAGCTCAAATGTGGCAGTCTGAAGACAACCTGCAGGGATCAGTTCTCTCCTTCCACCATGTGGGTGCTAGGGTTAGCACTCAGGTCAGAGTTGGCAGCAAATGCCTTTATCCAATGAGCCCCCTTCCCCTCTCCTTTCTTCCTCTCCCTTCTTTCTCCCCTTTCTGCTCCCTCTTTTTCTTCCTCTACCCTCCTCTCCTCTTTTTCTCCCTCTACCCTCCTCTCCTCTTTTTCTCCCTTCTTCCCTTTCTTCTTTCCCTTCTTTTGTCCTTCCCTTTTTTCTTCTCTCCTTTTTTTCTTTTTTCTCTTTTTGAGTCAGGGACTCACTTAGCTCAGGCCAGCCCCAAGCACATTTATGTAGCTGAGGCTGATCTTAAACTGATCTTCCTTCCTTTACCTCTTGAGCACTGGAACTGCAGGCATGCACCACCCCACCATCTTAGTCCCCATCTTTTTGTTTTGTTTTTGAGACGGGGTTTCTCTGTGTAGCTTTGACTGTCCTGAAACACACTCTGCAGACCAGGTTGGCCTCAAACCCACAGAGACACACCTATAAGCTCTCAGTTGTGCGCCTCTATTAACCCACTCTTTTTTTTTTTTTTTTTGGTTTTTCGAGACAGGGTTTCTCTGTGGTTTTGGAGCCTGTCCTGGAACTAGCTCTGTAGACCAGGCTAGTCTCGAACTCACAGAGATCCGCCTGCCTCTGCCTCCCAAGTGCTGGGATTAAAGGCGTGCGCCACCACCGCCCAGCTATTAACCCACTCTTTACCAGAGCACAGTTAGGCTGTTTCCACCATCTCCAGTCAGTGTGGCTGTGAACGTGCCACTTTTCTGGATTCCTTTCTGTCCCTCTCAGTCTGTGTCCACTTGCTGGATCATACATGGAAGGGTCCTGGGGACAGTAGCCACAGCTTTACATATCCTAGAGCAACCTGGGCTTTGGCTGTGAACTTGTTTCTCACTCACAGTCAGGTGCTCCCCCACGATTGCATTTTAGACACCAACCTAAGTCTTTCAAAGAGCCTTGGTGGTTCCTAGCCCCAGGACGCATCATGAGGATGGAGGTCTGCTGCCCCACCTCATACCCGCGCTAGACTGGGTGCTAACCCAACCCTGTGATTCTTGCTCTATCTGTCCACCACTCTCCTCCCAGAGAAGGAAGCAAGGATGTCGGACAAAGAGGACAGAGGTTAGGGCTGTGCTGGAGCCCTAAAGATCCTTCAAGTCCCAAGCCTTCGAATGGCTGAGGAGCTCCACTGAGCAGATGGGGGAGGGGAGCTCAGCCAGAACCCCAGCGGGGATCACACAATGATGGAAGCTTCCCTCAGCTTCTTCCTGTGCCAGCTTGTTCCTGATGAATGGGCTTGCACAAGAGGACAGAGAATAGGGCAATGCCAAGTTCCATCCAGCCCTCAGCCCGCGGCCATCAAAGAGCCCTTCCACACTCAGAGCCCTTGTAATTTGCTCTCATTTATCCTGCTTTGTTCTGGGATGGGGTGCCATGGGGAACCCCCAGGCAGAGGCTGCAGGCTTGGTCATGCAGCCTCCTCTCGCCTCATCTCTCTTCTTCCAGCCTTGGGAGGGCAGTCCCTGAGGGATGGCACTTTCTCTGTAGGGGTCTGCCTTGTGGAAGTGGTGAGTGTGTTAGCTCCAGAGGGGTACATTCAGTGCCCTGTGGCTGACCAGGGAGCAAGATTGGGAAGGCCCTAAATGTAGTAGGACTCTGTTCGAGGCCTTTGCCTATCTGAGCCAACAGGTTCCCTTCTGTCAAGAGGCGCCTGCAGCTGGCACGCCCAGTTAACGCCAGTTCTCAGAAGGAAGAAGTCCTTAGTGTCTCCTTTGCCACTGAACTGTCTCTACACACAGCCCTCCTGTCCTGCCTGCTGCCTCAACCTGTTGCTGCTTCCTCTCAGCTTCCATGTGCCTTCTCCAGTTTGCAGTTTTTTTTCCCCCACAGGCCTCCTTCCAAGATGAAGACATAGTATGGTGACCACGCCTGGGCCACCGTGGGCCCAGGTGGTTGGAGGATTTCATCAGGTCACTCAGCAGACACCAGACCACTTACAGTCCCAGCCGGTCAGCTTCATGGTGAGCACTGTCAACGCTAAGCAGAACCAGGGCTCTGGATAGACCAGCACTCCTAACTCTTCAGATTGTGTTGGTTTGAACATTTTCTGTTCAGTCCTCCACTGCCTGCTGTCCACATCTTCTCCTATACTTCTCCATTTTCCTCCCCTTTTACTTTTTTTCTTTAACATTTATTTACTGTGCATGCATGTATGTGTGTGGTGCGGGGGAGGGCATCTGGAGGTCAAAGTACAACTGTCTGTCTGTCTTGGCAAAGTTTTCTGTATCCTAGGCTGGCTTTGAATTTGCCATGACACTTGAACCCCGGATTCTCCTGCCTCTACCTCCCCAAGGCAGAGATTACAAGTGTGTGGCACCATGCCTTTACGTGGTGCTGGGGATCACACCAGGGCTTTGTGCAGGCCAGTCGACTGAACTGTGTCCCAGCCCCTGTTTGTTTTTATTTTGTTTATTCACTTTGAGATAAGGTCTCACTCTGCAACGCTGCCTTCCTTACTCTCCAAGTCCCCATCCTCAGACTTCTGAGTGTTGGGGTTGCATGCTCCAGTCCTGTCTTATTACTATTACATTAATTGTAAAAGTTTTATTTTGTGTGTATGATTATTTTGCCAGCAAACAAACAAACAAACAAAAACAGGGAGAAAAGGTTTATTTTGACTCAATTTCAGAGGAAATAGCCCCAAATTCCTGGATCTTGCTGCTTGTGACTCGTATTAACCCAGAGCCTCAGCCTCATGATGGAAGCATGGTGGAAGGAACAAAACATCCCCTTCAAGTGCACATCCCCGTGACCTACTTCCTTCAAGTAAACCCCTTCTTCAGAAGTTCTCCCACTGCCCAATATCCCCTTAAGCTATGACTTGTGGTCATAGTGGACTAGTAAATTCTTTTTTTTTTCCTTTTGTTTTTATTGAGCTCTACATTTTTCTCCACTCCCTTCCTTTCCTCCCCATCCCCTGACTCGTAAATTCTTGAGGTCAGAGCCCTTGTGATCCAACCCCCTGCCCCCAAGGCCCCGCCTCCCAAGGCCCCGCCCCAAAGCCCCACCCCAAGGCCCTGCCACCCCAAGCCCAACCTCTGAATACTGCTGCTCTGCGAGCCAAACCTTAAATATAAGCGCTTTTGAAGACACTTAATGATCCAAGCCATAACAGGCTCTGAGACCAAGAATGCTTGGGAAGTGCTGCACAAGCCCCAAATGGTTCCAGTCTTGTACCACCTCGGCTATGCTCCAAGAGAGGCCTGTGTGAAGGCGTGGCCCTGGCTTTAGCGTTAAGTCACAGAGCCTGGCTTGTGTCTCACTGACGGGTCCACAGGAGAAGCTCCGTCACACCATAGCCTGTGACTCAGCGCATCGGCGTGTGTGATTGACACATGGGACTCAATCCTAAATCCTTCTCCAGGTTCTTTCTAAGTCTTCTTGAGAGTGAGGGTGTGTCCCTTTTGATCTGTGATTCTGAGAGCACCTACGATGTCTTCCTTACAGTCTGAGATGCCATTTACAGTACTGCCCTAGATAAATGTTATTGCCTATTCAGCCTCGGGGTGTGTATGTGTTTATGTATGTGTGTGTTTTTTTATGTCTATTTATGTGTAGATGTGTTTGTATGTGTGTGTATTTGTGTGAGTGTGTTTATGTATGTGTGTGTTTTTTATATGTGTATGTGTTTGTATGTGTGTCTCTGTGTGTGTGTGTGTGTGTGTGTGTGTGTGTGTGTGTTTGGATGTATTCAACTGTGCACGCAGAGGCCAGGGTCTAACACTGAGAACAAGCTCAGGGCTGGCTTGCTTGCCTAACAGGCAGGAGGGCCTGTCTTCAGTTCCAGGGCTGGTATCAAATGAGTATGGTTGTTCCTGCCTGGACTCTTTGAGGCTGGAAGTAGAAGAATGAGAAACGTAAGGACGTCTTCAGCTTCCTGGGGTCCAGCCTGAGCTACTACATAAGAGCAGTCTCAAAAAATACAAGCTCACAAACATCCCTCCCAACTTGGTGACAATCCATTTGGTGCCTTCTGCTTGCTGGGATGGTGATTAGAAGCAGAACAGTGAAGCAATGGGTGACCCCAACAGGAGGTATTCTGTAAGTATGCATGGCGTGGAGTCCAATGCCGCACCTTGGCAGATCTGGAGAGAACGTTATGAAATGCTTGGCAGAATGTTCTAGAAGTATAGGGGAATCTGCTCTTCTGATGGCATTCCTGATTTAACCTTTCATATGAGCCTGCCAATCACTCTCCTTGTTTTAGAGCCCTTTGGGAAGGATGTATGTTTCAGAAGGATTTTATCCTAAACTATTAAGTTACAATGTGCCTGTTCATGACTTTGCCTTTCAATGTTTCTTGCTTGCTTGTTTGGAGGAGACAGGGTCTTACGTGCCCAGGCTGGCCTTAAACTTACTGTGTAGCTGAGTATGGTCTTGAACACCTGATCCTCCTGCTTTCATCTCTGAAGCACTGTCCTGTACCCCACTGTGCCTGGATGTTTTGTTTTGTTTTGCTTTATTTTGAGTCAGGGTCTCACTATGTAGGTCCTGGCTGGCTTGGAACTTACCACGTAGACCAGGCTGGTCTTGAACTCCCTCACGTAGGTCTAACTGCCTCTGTTGGACTTGCTCAGTTAGCTGTTTGTTTTTGAGACAGTGTCTCACTATGTAGCCAAGCTGACCTGAAACTCACAAGCCCCTCACTCCGCCTCTCACGCACTGGGTTTACAGGTGTCTACCTTACGCCTGCCTCCTTTTAATGTTCTGATAAATGTTCCCTACCGAGTCGGTTAAATGATTCTAGCCCTCAGGGGCTATGTTAATTCAATTTAAGGACTCACCAAGAGCATTCCAGATCCCACTTGGCAGCTTGACGGCGCTTGGTTTGGCTTTGAACTATGTCACCCATCCAGAGACTTGCCTGAGAGTGGATCTTGTTCTGGAAGCTGGCAGAGGCACAGTGTCAGAGAGAGCAAGCCTCTCATCTGACTTGAAAAGAGACTGCAGGCTACGAACTTCTGTCCCCAGTTAGGACATTCCTGAGTGATCCTGGCTGAACGCAAAGACATTCTAGAACTCTAGATTTTCAGCTGACAAGTGGAAAAAGAAATCTAACCTCTTGCCCTTTCAGCACCTGTTCAGAGGATCAAATAAGGTCGAAAGACATGGAAATAAAGAGAGCACTTGTCTCTCCCGGGAAGCCTCTGGCGTCCTTCCCCTCCCTGCTCTCTCCTGTGGCTGTGTAACCCCCAATAGTCCTAAAGCTGGATGGCTCTTCTCTCCACGGTGGCCTACCCCACCCTCCCCCCTACCCTACTACCACTCCCCACCCCTCAAGCCTGCCTCAGGAACTTCACTCCTGATGTCCTTTGTTTGGCAAGCTGATCCCCAGGAATCCACCCTGGCTCTATAGCCTTCGGAGAGCATCCATTAGCTGTCCTCTTGTCTGAAATGCCTTCTCTATGCTCTGGACCCTGGTCAGTGTCCCCAGCACTTACATGAGCACTGGCACACTGAGGAGTTAGGGGTCTACCTGTTGACTCTTTAAAATGTCAGTACCAGGAGGGAACTGAGACTAATTTTTTCTGCTACAATCCTGGTGCTTAGAACCTGGCATGCATGTACTTTTCTACCAAAACAAACAAAAAATAGTTTAAAAGACTGAGAAGGGAGGGAGTGGGTGAAAGCATGGAACCCAGCAGAGCCTGACCTAAGAGTGTGGAATGGGTTAGGGGGGCCTGGCAGATGGCATTCCAGTGGGGCCAACCGCGTGGAGCAAAGGCAAGGAGACCCCCTCTCTTGTTCTTGCCCCAACCTCACCTCCTGGCTTAGGTGTATTAGCACACAGCCTCAGAGTAATTACCAAAGGCCTTTGGATTGTTTACTCCTCGTTAACCACCCTCTTTGCTCACTTAATTGGTCCAAAGCCCGTGGCATGGGTAACTAACTGTGTAGCAATTTGGCTCCTGGTCAACAGCAGGGGCAGCTGAATCTTGCAGCTCCTAGGCTCTGGGCGCAGCTCATATTGGACGGTAGAGCTCAGGCAGGCTGTGGTTGCAGACCGAAGCACCTTTGATGTCCTGGCAATGTGTTCCGTGGGACTTGCTCAACCTCAGGATCCTCCCCCTTGGTTGAGGAGGCATGCCTCGTGGAGCTCTTGAAATCCCTGCTCTCTAGAACCCCACACAAATGGACAGAATAAATCTAGGTCCTGATTCGGGGCAATCAGATCTAATGCATACAGATGCCTGGCCACCCCACCTCCTACCCTCTCAGCTTTCATTCGGTCTCTCTTGTCTACTGCCTGCTGCCTTCCTGGGGATAGGCTGCTTCAGACCCTTGGCACAGGCTGTTCCTCTGAGTCTCCCAATGTGTCTGCTTCTGTCACGCACAGACTCTATTTCTTTCAGAGGTTTCTAATCCCTCTTTGGTTCTCCATTTAGTTAAAAATAAAGGAATAGATTAATCCAAACTCCTCCTCCTCCCCCAGGGGACATGTCATCACCTGAGTATTGTAGACGGTCACATAATGAAGCTGTAGAGGTCTCTGAAGACTTCTTTCTGAGCTCAGAGTTCCAGTGCTATGCAGAGAGTAAGAAAGGGGGTTTGAGGGTGTGCTTGCCTAGCGTATATAAGGTTCTTGGTTCCATCACCAGCATCCACACAAACTAGACCTGATGGTTCATGCCTGTAATTCGAGCACTGAGGTCTTAGAGGCAGGAGGATAAACCATTCAAGGTCTGCTCCTTAGTGAGTTCAAAGCCAGCAAGGGCTCTGAGATTGACAGTAAAAAAACAAAACAACAACAACAAAAATGCACACTATGTAATTCCCACCATTGAGAAGTGCCACAAAGTTACACTTAAGGGACTGTGACGAGGGGTGGGAGCCGCGGTGGGGAGGTCCAACGAATGCTGACCCTTGAGGGAGGGAGGCTAAGAATAAGCTTTCAACAGAAAACTGCCATCAGAGGCCGAGAGGACAGAAGGCCAGGATTGGACAGAGGGCCCCAGAATACTTGATGCAGGTGTGAGATTGAGGTGGGGTGGGATGTTGGTAGAGAGCCTGTTGCTGGGGCAACAGAGATGATGGAAGGAAGTGGGGGGGCAGAGCTGGGTGGAGAGTATGCGGTTCTCATGCAGAGTCACAGGAACGAAGGAGCTTTAGGAGCCCCTTGGCTTAGTCAAGTCCTTCAGTCTCCCAGGAGAGCAGACAGCAGGGATGATGATCACCCAGGGAGAGAGAGGCAGGCAGCTGCCGGCAGGAAGAGGGACTGGAAGGGCAGTTTGGAGGAAAAGTCTGGAGAATCCAGAGCGACGGACCCCATGATCTCACGTGGGGAGATGGGGCATGGAAGCCTATGGCACGTGTCTGATGGACAGCAGACTTGGCTTTGTGATGTGACCCCTGATCCCAGCAGGAGGAAGGGTTCATTTGTCAGAGCTCAGCTCTGGGGTCTAGGCAATTCCTGAAACAGAACAAGGTGATTTCCATTTCCCACCTGCTGGCTTCTCAGGAAGGGCAACAGGTGACTTTCTCCTTCTCTGTACTCCCTGGGCCAAGAACAATGTCAGACAGAGTAGAGCGGCCCTGTCTGGCACTGGGTGGCCCATCCCCGGAGTCCCTGTCTCTCTCAGGGACCTCACAGGCAGGCTCAGGGCTGTGTCAAGAGGCATCTGTCAGTTCGTGGGCTCAAAAGGGAACTACCAGTTCTACCAGTAACCAACCCAGGAGGGAGACAGCCTTCCAGCCTCACCCACTGCTGTCCTCAGGTTACGGGACGGACGCTCTGACAACACCTCTGCACCCTTCCCGGCTGCAGGAGCCCCACCTCCCAACTCCAATGCTGTGTAGCTGCTTTTTCAAATCAGCGGTGTGCATACTGTTTGCGTTGTCTGTAAGTCGCCTACAGTGTAAAGCAGGGGCTGGGTCAAGCGCTTTCTGGAAACACACGAGGACTTGAGTTCAGATTCCCCAACACCTATGCGAAAAGCTGGGTATGGTGGCACAAGCCTGTAATCCTAGAGCTGGGGAGGCAGAGACAGGAGGCTCCCTGAGGTTGCTGTCCAGCCAGTGCAATCAAACTGGTAAGCTAGGTTTAGTGGGAGACCCTGTCTCAAAAAAATAACATAATAGAGAAAGGCACCTGGTATTGACCTCTGGTACAGACGCGCACACACACACACACACACACACACACACACACACACACACACACGGTGCTTTGGGAAATGTCGAGGAAGAGATACTCTGGGGAGGAGATTTAATTCAGGTTCCGCTCGGTTGCCCCCCGTTTATTTTCTGTGATTCAGATTGGTTCAGGAAAGAGATATTCCTGCCTCATTGGGTCCCCAATACTCCCCCAAAGAGAAGGGCATCAGCAGAAACTTCTCAGGAAAGGGACTTAAGTCCTGCACTCTTTGGCCCAGCCTGGCTCATGACACAAGTTGCTCCCAATGCCGTCCTTAATAAGAAAGTCAGCCCCGGAGGCACTGGGGCCTTGTAGTAAAGTTTTAGTAGCCATGGTGGGTTTGATCCCATACTTCTGAGAAAATGAGTCACTCCAGGTTCAAGTGAGGAGGAATCTGTGGGCAAGTCTCAACAGCCTGCTTCTAATTTGGAGATGGAAAGGTGTTTACAACCCCCCAGAGGCAATAAAGACTAGAGGAAGGCGCACTAGGCAAGGGGCCTGTCTCCCGCCATCCTAAAAATCTGTTTCACTGTGTGCCTGGCATCATGTTAGTCAAGGCTTCTTCAACAGACCTAAGGATGTGACCCCTCCTGTCTCTTGGCCTTGGCTTCCTAACCAACAAACGCGGCAGTGGAGGCTCCTTCTGCTTCACACAAATGGAGTCTGCAGCTGATGCTGCTCCCTGGAGCTCCCATGTGAGAAGGGCCATGGAGGAGTGAGGGCATTCAGGAGGGCCGTGATGGCTGGTGCAGCTGGGATATCTTCTGCCTGTCCCTTGCTGCTTGGGGTGAGTGCAGAATAGGTTAAAGTCACCGAGTAGGGAAGGACGAGTCACTCAGTCCCCTCCTTCTGGAGCCTTTTCCTCCTTTTGTTCTCAGGGATCTGCTCCGTTTACTGGGGTTAGGCAAGCCTGGCCCTGGGCTGGGAGCCATGCCTCTCTGGCAAGAGACTCAGTACTGTAGTAACTTGCCCTCGCTCTGCCCCAGGCAGCAATCTGAAGCAAATGTGGCGGAGAAAGCCTGGACTCTGAGAGCACAGGCTGACTGGAGCTAGAAGTGACTTTGGAGAGCAGAGTCCAAGACACATTTGAAGGACGAGGAAACTCAGACTCAGAGCTGAAAGAACATTTCCCAAGCTCTTCCAGCAAGTTAGGCACAGACTCAAATGCAGAGATCACAATGCCAACACGGAGTCTTTCTTTTTTCCTGGGCTGAGCAGCAGGATTTGGGGGCAGTTCTTGGGTTAAAGTTGTCATGAAGAGGTAGTGCTAGCACAAAGAGCCTTGGTACCCAGGTGCCAGTGAAGTAGGAAAAAGGGGGCTGGTTCCATGGGATTGCCATCCTGGTGCCCATCCTGACCTTTGTCTGGTTAGCTCAGGCACTCGAGGTGAGCGATTCCTTGGAGCCTGATAGCAGTCTGCAGGTCCATTCTCACTGAGAGATTAGGCCTAATAGAGATCCCTTCCGTTCAGGGCTCAGCCTTTGAAATAGGCTTGGCTTCAAGCCTAGTTCTTCTCCTTCGTAGCTGTGTGGCCCTGGGCAAGTCCCTTAAGTTTTCTGAAGCCGAGCTACAGTTTACAACATGGCTGCATGACTAGCCCCTCCCCCCGCGCCCCGGTGTATTGTGGGAAGACAGAGCGCAGAGAAAGTGCGGGAGAAGTCAGTTACTCTTGTTCTGCCCGGGCATTTCCTCAACTGCCATGGATCAGTCAGTCTCTCTGTAGCTTCCTCCTCTTCCTTAATGAAGCTGCTTTTGGGGCTCCCTCCTTGTGGGATACAAAGCTTCTAAAGGCAGCAGAGGCAAAGCTGCTCCCTTTATAAAATACAACACGAGAGCCATGATGCTTTGGAAGTCCTGCGACCTAGATAGTTTTGTGGTTCCTGGACCGTCTCTGGGTGGACCAGTTGTCTGTGGGCTTGGGCAAAGTTTAGGGCAAACAAAGGACAAGATGACAGATTACAGGTGCCTGTGAGCTGTACGGCTCTGGGGTCACCCTTCACGTCTGTGTAACAGCTTATCTAAGGCACCACAGGACCAGAATCCCCGCATTCCCTCCCTCATGGGTGTCTGCATGCTTGGCTGATGGAGTGCTTGAGAACCTGAGTTCAGACCCACGTGGAAAGGAAGGCACAGCAGTGTGCATCTGCAATCCCAGTGTGGAGGAGACGGAGACAGGGAGTCCCCAGAGACTGCTGATCAGTCAGTGAGAGACCTTGTTGCAACTAAGTGACTAACTAACTAACTAAGGTGGAAAGAAATAGAGAAAGGCACTCAACATTGTCCTCTCGCTTGTACATGTACACACACAGTTGTGTACACACACACACACAAACACAGGAAAGGTAAAAGCTTTTTACATGTCTCTGCTTCCACCGTCTCCTGTGTACACTAGCCTTCCAGGGAAATCAGTGCTTGGGGGATAGATGACCCCATTGCTGTCCCAGGGTTGGGTTTGAGATCTGGGTCAGTCCACCAGAGCGCTGGATTCCATGCAATCACTGGGACTGGCTGAAAATGGCCTGGGATCCAATCACAGCCAATCAGGGTCTACCCTGGGACTTTTGTTCTCAGGAGTTCTCCCAGAGTGGGAGAAACTAGCTGCTCTCATTTCTACAGACGAAAGTGTGGAGGGAAGACACACAAAGAGCTGCCCGGGATCATCAAGAGAGCTAGCTCAGATGTACACAGAAGGACAAGAGTAGAGACCGCAGCCTTTTGCAGGCTCTGTCTGCCCATCTGGCCCCACACCGGGACCAAAGTCAAACTGCTTCTGGGCTTTTCAGGGGATATTCCTTCCTTTCTTTCTTTGCTTTTTTTTTTTCTTGCTTGTTTACTTTCTCTGTGTAGCCTTGGCTGTCACTTTGCAGACCAGACAGTCCTCACACTCAGAGACCCGCCTGACCCTGCCTCCTGTTGTTTTCCTTCTACCTGCTGTTTAATCCATTTGTTTATGCATAAGCCACTAAGCCACTCTGATTTGGGTTTATATCACTTGCAATCAACATTTAATTAGGACAAAAGAGGGGCAGAAAAGGAGATATGGTGCAAAATTTTAATCCCAGTGCTCATGAGACAGAGGCAGGTGGATTCAGGTCTACAGAGCAAGTTGCAGGCTGGTCAGAGCTATGCAACAAGACCCTGTTTTAAAAAACAAAACCAGGGTTCACTGACCTGTGGGAAGTCCAAGGACCACCCACCTCCATCCAGGTCTAGTAAGGTGAGCATCCAAACTGCCTAGGCTCCCCCAAAGCCAGTACGTGCAGTAGGATCAAAAACCCATTGCCATTGTTCTTGACTTCCCACAGGTCAGGAAACCCTGATTGCTCTTCGAGCTGATGAGGGAGGGGGACTTGATCAGGGGAGGGGGAGGGAAATGGGAGGCGGTGGTGGGGAGGAGGCAGAAATCCTTAATAAATAAATAAATTAAAAAAATAATAAAAAAAAAACAAAACCAAAACAACTGACTTCAGATAAACAACTTCTAGGAAAGTTTGGCTTGTGGTCTCAGCAGCTTCAGGCTTTTATTAGTCTACTGCCTCTGAGCCTGGGGTAGATAGCATGGTGGGAACAGGTAGAAGATAGAGCAGAGAGACTGAGAAAGGGATGGGCTCCAATATCCCCTTCAAGAACTCATGTCCAGTGACCTAACCTCATCTACTAGGCCCTGCCTCCAACACATGCCACCTCCCCCTTTAGTTCCTACTTGTTACCAAGCCTATAGCACATGAGCCTCTGGAGGACCTCCAGACCCAAACTACAGCCCTGAATCATCAATGGTAGCTCCTGGCCCAGCTAACAGAACTGGAGATGGAGATCGGGGCCAGGAAAAGACAGGTAAACCTCAAGAGGCACGTGATAATGGGCCAAGACAATCAACCAATCAACACTTTTTTTTGATATCTTATATTTTTGTAGGCATTTAGCATCTTGTGATAGCCATGTGACTTGGGTTTACACCATGACACCCAGGGGGAACCCACTGGGCATATACACACAAAAGGCATCACCATCCCTCCTAGTTCCTTCCTTGAAAGTGAGTAGAAGCATCTGGAGCTGCAGTGGCCACATTGTAACCGTGAGGCAGAAGCCAAAGACATTATGGAGCCACTGACAAAATTCCAAGAGCTGTCTGCCTGTGTGCTTCTTGCAGTGTGATAAAAGCAAATTCCTTGTGGGGAATAGAGCTGGATACTCTATAATTTACCATTCAGAAAAAAAAAACCTAGCCAGGTGTGATGGCTCAGGCCTTTCGTTCCAGTGCTAGGGAGGCAGAGGCAGGAGGATCTCTGAATTACTGGACAGCCTGGTCTACAGAGTGAGTTCCGGGACAACCAGGACAACATAGAGAAAAAAAAAAAGAAGTAGGAACCAGAAAACTGCTGCAGGTGGCCTTTTGTCAAGACTACACAGGTGATAGCACTGCAGACACAACTGTTTCTCAGTGGCCACAAAGTGTCCCACTGTGTATTTTACTCATGGGAGGGCATCTTGCTGAAAGTGACCTGTTCATTTCATACACCGCACAGACTCGGGTATTCGATAGTCACTGTCATAAAGGAGAGAGACAGAAGGGCCCCCGAAATAAAAAGACACCTAGCACCATCAGTAGGGATGATAAAACACACAAAAAGAAAAGACATGGAGTGCAGAGCAGATGGCCTAATATCTTTGAGAGCCCATCATGGTCCAGCTTCTGTTCCTATAACAAAATACCCAAGGTTAGGCAATTCATACAGAATAGAATGTTCCAGAGGCTAAGGTACTCTGACAGGATGGCACTGGTGTCTTGCTAGCCTGGAACATGGGCAGCTGAGAGTATCTGTATGCTCTTTTCATTCCAGTACATGAACTTGGGGCAACACCTTCAAACCAGAGCAGGGTCAATGCCTCTGTTGTCCTAAAGCTGGGTCAAGTCGTGACAGTTTTATAATGGCCAGTATGGTCATTGAAGATGGACTCAAGAAACAGGGGATGTGGGTCCATGGGTAGAGTGCCCACTAAACATGTAAGAAGGCCCTGGGTTCCATCCTGGGCATCTCCGAAACAGGGTGTGGTGACACTCAGGAAGTGGAGGCAGGGGGATTAGTTCAGCCTCAGCTACATAGGGAGGTCAAGGCCAGCCTGGGCTACATGAGCCTGTGTCTCAAAATAAAAAAAATTAAAGAAAGAGACACACAGACACAGACATATAGACACAGACAGACACACACACACACAGAGGGGGGAAGGTAAGAGACAAATACACAAATGGGCTTTAGTTAAAGAAAACAGAGAAGGAGAAGACTCGGGGAAGAGCTTGAGAAAGTTGAGCCTGTCAATCAGCATCTCCCCACTGCCAAGACCAGCTCACAGAATGCTCCAGACGCTCAAGGAAGCTGAGGACTGCATTTTTTTCATTCAAGGACATTCCCTTCCTGTGTGTGTGTGTGTCTTTGCAGCCCCTACCCCTGCAGAGGCCGGAAGCATCCTGAGCCACCCTGCCTGAATCATCCCTCTGTGTTCCAGCTCCCTTTTCCTGGTTTCCCCAAGACCCAGTGCCCTGAGTACCATCCCTGACTCACTCACCCTGTCTCAGGCCAGAACTGTGGTTTTCACAAGTCGGGGCACAGCCTGATGTGGGTATGGAAGGGTGGGTACTGGTGGTGGGAAAGAGGAGGTCGCGCTCAGGTAAGGATCAGGAAGTGATTCAGATGTGGGCTGTGTGTCTGGACTGAAGTGCCAGGGCCATGTACTGGTCAGGAGTCACCGCAGGCTGTCTGTGACCAGGACCCTTGACACTGAAGTTACTGAGTCTCCTCAATTCTGTTGTCCTTGGGGGGCGGGGTGGAAAGTCTCTGGCATTCAAGTTGGTTACATTCATTTCTGGGTCTTAGTCTGAGCCTCTGGAATCTCAGTTTCCACTTTAACGCCCCTGCCACTGTCAACATCCTAGGCCCCTGTCTGGGGTATTTCTTCCACCATGGCACACTCACCCAAGACTGGCCTGCAGGGGCCAAGGTGATGCTTGTCAAGGAAGTCTAAAGGTATTAGAGGTTGGGATAGTTGGATATGCTCTGTGAGTCCCCAGGTATAGTTACTGTTCCTAGAGTGGGGGATGGGAGAGAAGGGGAGGGAAGCATGGAAGAAGAGAGGAGAGGGAAGTGAAGAGGAGAGGAGGACCAGGCAGGTGGCTGGAGCCATAGGTATCAAATGCATTCTCTCTTTGTGCCTTATGGCATTTGGGTGTACTTGCTTGGCCATCAGCCCTTGTTCAAGAGTGTAGGAGTCTTCAGAAGGCCAGCACCAGGCCAGGTTCTGACAGTGTCTAACGTAGGAGACTGGAGTGCACATCAGAGAGCCTGGGTTCAGGCCAAGCCTTCCCCCAATAGGAATGTCAGCTCTGGGGTCAGCTCCCTTCGCTGACACATGAGGCCACCCCGACCCCTACCCACCCCTACCCACCCCTACCCACCCCTACCCACCCCGTGAAACCAAAAAGGGCTGCGCACATCAGCAAACTTTAGACCAGAGTTAGCCCAAGAGAAGAGGGTCTCAAGACCCAGAATCCTCTGTGGCAGAGAGGCTCAGATACACCTGACCCCCACCCAGCACCAGCCATAGTCAGGAGAGCCCAGGCCCTTTATGTCACCGACTGTCAACAGCCCCTTGGACTACACAGCCAATCAAATGCCACTTCCTGTTCCCTGCACCTACCACAACTCTGCTGACACCTGGAGGGGCATCCTTTCAGCTCTATGGACTCTCGTGCCCTCCGGCCCTCTCCAGTAACAGCCCCACATACATGTCTCAGTCAGAAACCCCGTCAACTCCAGTAAAATGTCCAGGGGCAGGACAGATGGATTGCTGACTTCTCTTGGAGGCAATAGGTCAAGACCAGTTGTGTGTTCCCACCATACTCAAGATGGCCTGGCCCACAGCTGCACCCCTAATATGTAAAGCACTGTGGGGCACCGACAGTAACTGCTTATCTCCCCATTCTCTATCCTCCTCTATAATCTCCCTCCCTCCCTCCCTTCCTTTCTCTCTGAGTCTCTCTGTGTCTCCCTCTCATACACACATGCTCCTGCTTTTCCCCTTGGTGCCTGTGACTATGGTCAGCCGGAAGAACAGGTAAATGAGGAACTCCACTTGAGCCGAGGCTCTGGGGAACTAAGATCATGTTTTCAATGAATGAATGAGTGAATGAATCTGAATGAATGTTTCTGGGGGCACTGTGGCCACATCCCCCAGAAGTGTTAGGGTACAGAGGATTCTAAAAAGCTGCACAAGAACTTTGACCTAGAACAATTTTATTTGTTTACTTATTTTTAATTTATATCACATTTATTTATTTATTTATTTATTTATTGACTTACTTATGGGAGGGTACTCAACCCACAGACGCGTGGCAGTCAGGGGACAACTTGGGAGAGTTGGCTCTTTCCCTTCCCCGTTAGGATCCTAGGAATCAAACTCAGGTCGTAGGTTGGTGACATGTATCTTTACCCATTGAACCACTGGCTGGCCCGTGGTGCCATTTTAGAGAAAGGAAGTCTTGATGTCACCAGCAGGGGAAAACTTGACACATGGCTTCTCCTATGTAGCTTTCAAGGATCTGGCCTTTGTTGAGTCTTAACCTCCTAATCTACAAGGCCACACCCCTCCAACAATCCCCAACTCCAGCATTCTGTGACTGGAGATAAAGCTTCCTATTGGCCTCGCGTTCACAGGACTTGTGACCAGATAGATACAAGGTCAACCCCGAAGATTTCAAGACAAATGAAGTCTCTATCTGTGAGGCCCAAGCCTGATTTCCATGTCTCTGGCTTTTCTCTTTGCTTAGCATGGCCAGCTGTCCCTGTGTCCATGGAGTCACCTGTCCCATCAGCCTTCTGTCCACTGGGCTTCTGGCATACACTGGAGCTGGGCCAGGGGGAAGCTGGTAGGGGGCCTGGCATATCACTGTGGGTACCCTGGAGAGCCTGGCTCTGCTGCCCGGGCTTCAGCCTTCCTCTCCTAAACCTACATACATTTATTGCAGCCAACAGATTTTGGAATGAGTCAGACCTTCCCTGGCATTCCAAATGCCCAGCTTCACTGTGGGTATTTGGCCTACTTATCTCATTCCCCTGAACCCGAGTCTCTCTATTCACCAAGCTGAGATGATAGTAGCTATCCGCTTATTTATTAGTTTAGTTTATTCACCAATTCAACACTATTAGCTATGAATAAAACATTGAGTACCACCCCATGCTCACACATGCCAAGGATTCAGCTGTCAACAAACCACCATAGTCCCTACCCTCATGACACGGTGTACCAGAGGGTCGGCATGGTTCACACCTTGGCCACCCTGTGCTCACAGATGTCCAGCTTTAGAGATGTGACAAGAACAACCAAGGAACTGAAACTTAAAGTTCACCTAATTCAAGTCCATTTACAATTTATTTTATTGCTGCTTTTAAGATTTTTTTAAAATTTATTTTATGTGCATTGGCGTTTTCCCTGCATGTATGTCTGTCTGTGTGAGGGTGTCAGGTTCTCTGGAACTGGAGTTACAGACAGTTGTGAGCTGCCAGGTGGGTACTGGAATTGAACCTGTGTCTTCTGGAAGAACAGCCAGTGCTCAAAACTGCTGAGCCATCTCTCCAACCCGCGCTGTTGTTGTTTTAAAGAGAGGATCTCGTGTAGTGCAGGTTGACCCCAACTTATTATGTAGGTCAGGATAACCTTGAACTTCTGATCCTCTTGTCTCCACCTCCCTAGTGTTGGAATTACCTGGTTTATTCAATGCTGGGGATCAAACTCAGGGCTTGCATACTAAGCAAGCACTCTACCGACCTAGCAATGTCCGCAACCTTAATTTTAAGTTTTTGTTTTGTTTTGTTTTGTTTTCTAGGCAAGGTTTCTCTATGTAGCCTGGCTGTCTTGGAACTCTCTCTGTAGACCAGGCTGCCCTCAAACTCAGAGATCCTCCTGCCTCTGCCTCCCAAGTGCTGGGATTAAAGGCATGTACCACCATGCCCTTATTTTTAAATTTTCAAATGGATACTGGCTCCTTTTTAAGCCTGCTTGAAATGACCTGAGGTGAAGCTACCTTTTCAACTATGAATTTTATGGAATCTAAATATGGATCAAGGATGGCTGACAGAAATTTAGTATTAGAAATCAGATATAGTTGAAGGATATTGAAACATACTGGATTTTAAAGATAATAAGGAAAAGAAATGGAAAATGTCTCATGAATAAATATTTAAGTATCAATAATATATTGAAATAATAAAAGTAGTTGTCTTAAGCAAAAATAATTTTGCCTTTGCTTTTTTGTTCCTTCTTATTTATAGATCAGCTCTCACCATGTAACCCTGGCTGGCCTAGAATAATACATTATGTAGCCCAGGCTGTCCTTGAACTTGTGTGATCTTCCTGTCGTCTATGGCTCCTCAGTGTTGGGATTACAGAAGTGTGCCACAAGGTTTGGCTCTTTTTATTGATTTTTTTCTTTAATTAATTATATATATGCAAATATATAGTATAATAAATTAATGGTTTTTTAATTTGGCTTAGATGTACAATATCAAGCAAGATTACACAATCTCAGAAAGAAATAAACTGCATGTTCTCTCTCATATGTAGAATCTAGTCAATAATATCAATAGTATATGTATATATGTAAACAAATACACAACTCTACCAAATGTAAACACACTGTCTAAGTTAGGGCTTCTATTGGGTGAAGATATACCATGTCGGAACTCCCCCCCCCCTCTCTTTTTGATTTTTCGGGACAGGGTTTCTCTGTGTTGCTTTGGAGCTTGTCCTGGAACTAGCTCTTGTAGATCAGGCTGGCCTCGACTCATAGAGAACCGACTGCCTCTGCCTCCCAAGTGCTGGGATTAAGTAAAACAGTTAATTAGGGTAGCATGCTTACAGTTTCAGAGGTTCAGTCCATTGGCAGCATGGTGGGGAGCAGATGTGGTGCTGGAATCGTAGCTGACAGTCCCTCGTCTTATAGGGAACAGGAAGTCAACTGAGACACTGGGCGGTATCCTGAGCATAGGAAACCTCAAAGCCCGCCCCCACAGTGACACACTTCCTCCAACAAAACCACACCTCATATTAGTGCCACTACGAGATTAGGGGGCAATTATATTCAGACTACCACACCCACCAAATGTGAATCCAGTGTAACATGAAGACAATGGAAAAAGAAAGGCTAAATGTATGGGAACAACAAAGGACCGAATGCAGAAAATGAGAGTGAGTTAGGACAAATGAATAATTGCTAATTGCTTTTCTGGTTCTAATTCTGCCATGGTTTTGGCAATAGATAAGTACATAAAAATATATTGAACATGGAAAGTGTAAAATCCAATGTGAAGTTTCACAGCTCCCATCTGAGTGCATGATCTAACTGTACAGAAGCTCATCGAGTTGTATAGACTGGCATAGTCTGGTTATTTTTGGCATGTGCTATTTATATTTATTTGAAACATTTTTATAATAAAGTTTGTTAAAAGTGATCATTGTTTTTAAAGTTCTATTTTAAATTTTGTGTGTGTGCACAGGTATGTGTGTGTGTGCATGCACGTTTGTGTGTGTGTGTGTATGTATGTGGTTATGTGCACATGAGTGGAGGTGCCTGTAGAGGTCAGTCCTGCTGGAGCTCCAGGAGCTGGGGCTACAGATAGTTGTGAGGTATTTGATACGGATGCTAGGAACTGAACTTTGGTCCACTAGAAGAGCAGCATGTGCTCATAACTGCTGAACTATCTCTCCAGGCTCTATCTATCTATCTATCTATCTATCTATCTATCTATCTATCTATCTATCTATCTATCTATCATCTATCTATTATCTATCTATCTATTATCTATCTATCTATCTATCTATCTATCTATCTATCTATCTATCTATTATCTATCTATCTATCTATCATCTATCTATCTATCTATCTATCTATCTATCATCTATCTATCTATCTATCTATCTATCTATCATCTATCTATCTATCTATCTATCTATCATCTATCTATTATCTATCTATCTATCTTTGAGACAAGGTCTCATGTAGCCCAGGAGGACCTCAAACTACTTATGTAGTTGAGGCTGACCTTGAACTCCTAATCTCCCTTCTTCTCTCTTTTCCAGATTCGGGATTACAAGCATGCACTACCGTGCCCAGATACCTTTTTAAATGTGGCTCCTGGTAGCATAAAATCACATGTATGGCTCTCAGACCATGTTGTGTTGGGCAATTAAACAGGCAATTACGATGTGAACTCAAGAGTCCGTGGTGAGCTCCAAATCACTCATTTCCCTAGCTTTGACAAGTGATTCCTGTATGCTTCTGGCTGAGCCTGACTGCTGTCACTGGGGGTGACTTTTCTCCAGGAGTCTCCTGGTCTTTTATACAAACAACAGGTTATACAGTCCTAACCAACCTTCCCCGACCCAGTTGTTTAGATGTTTAGTGGTGTATCCACAATCACTCAGACCCAAGGGCACCCCCTGACACCCCATTCTCAGCAGTGCTCACCTTTCCTCCTGAAATCTGGCTACCTTCTAGGGACTTCTAAAATATGTTCAGATTTTTCAGATAGATGAAAATTCCCTGTAATTTTAGAGATTGGACACCCTCTCCCCTGAGAAATGCCATTAAGGGCAGAGGAGAGGGGGAGGGGAGGGGGACAAGGAGAAAAAAAGAGGAGGAAGAGAGGAAAATAATGAAGAGGAGCTTTCTAACCAGTTTTAACTTTTTATAACTTAGAAATCACCTGAGATCCTCAGTTGAGGAACGATCTCGATCATATGGGCCTGTGGATATGCCTGTGGAGAATTAGCTAGATTGTTGGTTGATGCATGAGGGCCAGCAGACGGCATCTTCCATGGTTTCTGCTACATTTCATTGGCTGTGATGGAGTTCCCTGGTCAGAGGTCATGTGCAGTATAGCAAGCAGAACTGCTCTGCCCCTGCCTGCTCGAGGTTCTGCCCTGACTCCCCTCCGTGATAGACTGTGGTCTGGAAGTGTCAGCCAAACACATCCTTTCCTCCCCTAGGTTGCTTTCGGTTGGAGTGTATTATCACAGCAACAGAAGCTAACTAGAGCAGGGAGGGAGGGAGGAGGAAGGAGGGAGGGAGGAGGAAGGAGGGAGGGAGGAGGAAGGAGGGAGGAAATCATCACCATCCTCTAAAACTTTATTTTATAAGAATACTTGGAGACGGGGCCCAATCTGGCAGAATTTGGCAAGCTAATTTTATAATTCACATGGCAATGTGAAGGGCTCAAGAAAGTTAAAGCAATCTATTTTTTCCTTTGTTTTTGTTTGTTTGAGATAAAATTTCACTATGCAGTCCTGGAACTGGACTGGAACTCTTTATGTAAACCAGGCTGGCCTCAAATTCATAGAAAACCACCTCTGCCTTCTAAGTGCTGGGATCACCATGCATCTCTTCGTGTGTGTGTGTGTGTGTTTGTATGTGTGTGTGTGACAAAATTCCTTGTAACCCAGCTCAACCTCCAACTTTTTATATAGCCAAAGATGACCTTGAACTTCTGATCCTTCAGCCTCTACCTCCCAAATTCTGGGATCAAAGGTGTGAGCCACTATACCCAGCTTTGCTAAAAGTAATCCTGGAAAAAAAAACAAAGTTAGGGCATGCTGTTCCTGATTTCAAAGCTCACTACAGAGACACTGTAACCTGACAGTGCAGTGCTGATGTAAGAATAGCAGACAGTCTGCCACACCAACTCCTGTGTTGTCTGTGTGACATGACATATGTCATTATGCCGGACGGGAGCTACATGTCCCATGGGACTAGGCTTCCTGGAGGTCAATGGCAGATAGCCCGGTATTGGCCGCCCTTGGGGCATAGATGGGTTTCTCGATTAGCTGGCTATGCGGGATATGGGCTTTGCACAATCTCTTTTATAATAATGATATTCTATATATCTACAAGACAAGGATTATCTCTTCAGGAACAGCTCAGGGATAGGGAAGCACAGTATGGGAATGTATAAGACTACAGCAGAACCCTTGTTATACACGAGGTGTATGATGAGCAAGGGAATAGGTGGGTTAATGTTGATGGACAAAGACTGTTATATTATACTTTGAACTTTATGGATAGGTTTGCTAGATCCCA